>NC_090924.1:193034198-194414198 GCF_040938575.1 Ambystoma mexicanum | reverse complement strand
TGCCCAGGAAAGTGTGAAGTTCCTCATCTAAGTGATGTCCCTTCGCTTTCTTAGTTTCTAAGTCCAAAATGTATTTTGTCTCAGTTTGTCTAAGGAGCAACTCCCGGTTACCTCTCTCGGTGCCTTCAGAATTGTATGTATCCCGAAATAGGCAAAGCCTTTTAGGTTACCCCCATGTTTTTCTTGAAAATGTAGAGCCATCGGGTACATGGGATCAATATTCTTGATGGCTCTTATGTGTTGGAGTATCCTAAGTTTCAGTTTGCCAATAGTACTGCCAACGTACCATTTGTCACATGGACAAGTGAGCACATACACAACATAATCAGTCTCACAAGTGATATGAGATTTGATGATCATGTTTTTATGTAGTATGGGATGGAGGTAGTTTTTTGTGTTTTTAGCAAATTTGCATGCATTTCTGAAATCCATTTAGTGTGGCACCGAGCCAACTTTGGCCTGCTGAGACAATTTTAGGGCTCATATAACTAGATACAAGGTGATCCCGAAATGAGGGAGAGTGTCTAAAGGTGATGTTGATGTTATTACCCAGAATGCTTCGTAAATGTTCGTCTTGTTTCAATATATGCCAATGTTTATGCATTATATGACGTATATTATTAGAAGCCTTGCTATGCGTTAGAATTAATCTGGTGTCTCCTGTTTACAGACTAGTCACTGTTGAGACTTTAGACATCAACAAGAAAGAGCAATCTTTTTCTCGTGCCTTATTGCATGCTCTTTCCAGCACTTGCTTAGGATAACCTCTTTGTAATACATGTTTGTTTTTTGTTTTTTTCTTTGGGCACAGAACGCATTCTCTCAAGCCCACTGTATAATATGGGGAGCTTCAATGTAGCCCTGATGCAATGGGCTATAGTTGTTTATTCTGAATGTCTCTCCCCCTTTTTTTTAATGCTAATTCGCCAAATGTAGATCTCAAAATGCTCACACTGCTCCTGATGCCCACGATCGCAAAACCGTTATGAAAAAGTAACAGAAATGCACTCGCGAGCGCCAGGATGCAGAGTAAGGCACCACGGGTGGCGCCACGGTCACACGGGAGCTCAGAGCTGCTTCCCGGGCTCAGGCAACTTGAGCCGGATCGGGGAAGCGAACGAGGGACACATGTGAGGGTTCACAGAAGCGGACCCTCGCGTTCCGCGTATGCACTGCTGAACAAAGCCGAAATAAACAATTTCACGAGCGCGCAGTATTCTCCGACACCAGCAGGAAGCAGCTGGCGTCGGAGAGGGAATCTCGGAAGCCGAGAGGACGCGCAATGCGTTCCTCAGAAGAAACTGACAACCGCAATCAACATATCGGAAAAAACGCGCTGCTATAAACCAATACAAAGCAGTAAATATGAGCGAAACACACAAATACACAGATTATAAAACAGTTCTAGAACATGATGCACTTATCTCTTGCTGTGAGCAGCAAAGAAAGAGGAAGTTGCATCATGTTCAAGACTGTTTATGAGGGGACTCAGGCACCCATTGGTGGACCCAGGTCACGTGGTGGTGGCCTCGAGATGAACTTTCAACAAGCCCTCTGGGAAATGGAGTTTAATATTTGTTTCAAGGTTTTAAGGGCATATTATGAGATGTTTCTACTTGTTATATTTGTTATATGTATTTTCTAGTACACCTTTTCTACATGCATATGATCTATGGCACTCAGGTGCACTGAAAAAATATCTTGCTGCTGAGCTTTCTTTACATGTTAAAATAAAGAAAGAGAAGCATAATGTGAGCCTCCGGTCTTGACATAGAATTCCTGCTGGCGATAATTCCGCTGATTTCGTTTTTTGGCGGTAAGATGGACCTCCACATTAACGTCATAGTTGTAGTACAGCGGTGTGGTAATGCAGTGTTAGGCAGAAACCTGTGCAGTTCCCTTAGGGAATACTGCAAAAGATTTAGGACTACAGGTGTTAGCAGTAAACCCACTTGGTAGCAGTCTGTACCACCCAGATTTACCTGGTAGCTGTGGCTGAGCAGTCAGACTTCCCTCAAGGAGAGTTAGGCAGTATGCAAAGTCTACACAATAGGCACTCAGACACAATAATACAAGCAAACATTGACCAGAGCTTTGGTATATTTATTTAAAAACACACTGTATGAAACACTCCAACACTCTTATTGTAAAACACTCTAAACACAGTTACTATTATAATATATACACCCCTTATTCCTTATCAGATCAGTCTTAGTAAAACACCACTTATTTTCATACAGAGGTGAGCGCTTAACTAGATGGCACTCCAATAAGTTTGTGAAAAAGGGAGGGAAAAAGACAGAATATGGAAAGGTACACCACTCTAAGATTTAGGAACACTGTTAGCAAGGCAGAAGAGCAAAAGTCACTGGTGAGCCAAAGTCCAAAGGCTGGGCCCACTCTTAGAGAGAGCAGAGCACAAATGCGCCCAAGATCACACAGTTACACTAGGCTTAGAAAGTCTTGCAGAGAGTTCAAAAAGAGTTTAGAGAGGCTCAGAAAAGTTCAGACAGAGTGGCACCACTTTGGAGGGCTTCTGTGGAGAAGCCCGCCAAAAAGTGGAACAAAGGGCTCGACTTGGGTTGGAGTCACAGAAGAGAACACAAACGCCATTTTAGAACCGAGTTTTGGCAAAAAATACCAACCTGAGAATTAATATTAATTAAATAAACCGGCGGTATGTTCGAGGCTATCGTAATTAAATAAATATAGTAGCCTTGAACAATGGGAAAATCCCATAGAGAAATATTTGCGGTTGAATATAAAAAGTAGTATCCACTTCCACCAGCCAAAACTCGATCAGGGGGGACGGAGACGTGCCCCCTCGACTAACAGACCCCGGGGCAATTGAATTGCCCCAGCCAGTACGTCCACAATATGATTGTTTGTACTGGTTCTGTTAATAATTTGGGACTAGTAAAGTCAATGGTGACTTTACATGCCCTGGGAGACAGTAGTCAGTCCCAGGGTATGGAGTCTATACTGGGGGGTCACTATGACACCCCTGTGTTACTGCACTGAGGGCGCTGTGTAACACACATAAACAAATACACATGAAGCCCTATGGAGTAAAAGACCCCATAGCCCATCAAACACATCTAGAGTCAAAGAAACACATTCAAATCATGCCCAAGAGGGAGGGTAAAAGAGTCTCACTCTTGGCAGGAGAAAAAAATAAACCCCAAAAATCCAGCAAAGCTGCTGGGGGACTCACTAGGTTAGGAAATTCAGCCTAAACAGAGAATTCTCCCTAACATGCAGTTAACACTGTTTTTTTCCCACATCGCCGTACTCTTATTGAGGACCATAGTTGATATGCACAAAAGCTGGTACTCGCACCAGAATGCTGTGCGGAAATTCCCCCCTCCCCATCTCGACGGTTTCGGTTGGGAGGAACTAATACACAGCAGTTAAGATCAATGACTGAATTTAGACCATCCTTATAGTCCCAACAGACCCAAGATGGATCATTATTCCCTAAAATAGCAAAAGAAATTGGAGAAGATCAGCACCTGAGACAGAATTACCATCACCTGAGCTGTCATTGAAAAATCAGAAAGTGGTCCTGTACTGACAGCAATAGCATAATTGAGAAACTTCCCTTGAGACCATGATAGCAGAGGTAATGGTAGATTTTACGCTGTTGACAGGACTTGAGATCATTGTGAGAGTGTTGCTCTCTGAGAAACAAATCAATGAAACAGAACAAACTAAAACCTTGCTGAACAGGTAGAAGAACTAACCACACAAACAACTGTCCTGGAAAATAGGGACAAGACGGAATAACATGGGAATACTTCACCTGCCGGAGCACAAGGAAGAACCAGACCCTACTAATTACAGGTTTCTAAATTAAGGTTTGATGAGCAGGAGCCAAAACCATATCCTTATGGTGCATTGCCAAGTAGGTAGTCGTCATTACTGGGGAACCAGGAACGAGTACACCACACACTACAAATCAAACTTCTGCAGGGGAGGCAAACTTTTTTTTGCCAGTTATATAGGCTGCGTTATGTTGAAATGTTTCCTAATTCTCCTTTATTAACCTTCTCAAATACTCAAAGTTAATGTGATATATGCTTGTTTGTAAGGTACCAGTTGGCCTGGGGAGCCATAAGGAACTAGCGCCCGGCAGCTGCTAGTTTCAAGCTCACCAGGATCTCATAGGCTGGAAGCAGGAGCTAAATAGCTCCCAGCAATTTTGAATCCTGATTTATATTGAGAATATAATCCTGCAAGAAATACTACTTGGGAAGTTATCGCAAGGTTTCACATTTGAAAGAGTTCATAAGTCCATGACAATAAGACACCCCTTGCCACACCCCTCCCTCGGGATCTCGACTGAAACCAATCATAGCAAAAGTACTCCACTATAAAGTGATCCTCAGATTCTCAAGACAGGCACGTTGGATCATAAGAGCCGCCTTAGACCTATATACCCTTACTATAAGGTACAGATAAAAAAAAATGCAATATGTTTTCATCTGTCAAGGAACAACTACAACAACAAATTAAATGCATGTTAATATACCGAGGGAAATTCAAATTGTTGCATAAAGGAAAATGTATGTTTTGTGAAAATCCAGAGAAGGCACACCAATGGATAGACATCAATTATGACCTATGAACATTAATACAGACATCAAGAGCGAGATGTGGGACAAATAGGAAGTTCATCTCCAAACCAGTGCAATAAACTGTTAATCAAAATATAAGTGTCCAGGTGAACTATCAGATACTCCCAGAAATGAAGGAGGGGAATCGAAAATACCTGCCGGCTGTGGATTCCAGTTACTTTTAAGAACATGACTGGCTGAGAGGAAGAACATATGAAAGGGTCTTATCTAAAATGCTAGTGTTGACACATTTTTTGGGGTACAATTTAATCTTTCTGAAAATGTGATGCATTTCAAGATATTGTAGAATGTATATATAATATTGAGAACACTTTGGGGAAGGCTGGAAGTGGACTAAATCCCACTGAATAATAGTGATAATTAACTACAAAGTGAAAAATGGAAGTCGGTATAGCGTGTGATTAGAAACAAAACGTTATACTACATATGCACGGTCCATGTAACTGCACCTGACCTATATGTGAGAATGAACAAGAAGGGCATGAGAGAATTACAGGGTACATACCTCGAATAATCTATTGAGCAACTGATCACCTTGCTAAGTTTATTGAAAAGCTATATTTGTAGCTTTCAAATGTTTCACACACACTTAACAATTTGGAACATGTCAAGATAAATAGGAGAAAATTGGTTGCTGTTGTGGAAAACCCTTTATAAGGGTACAGAAGTTATGGTTTAGATCAAGTCCGACTATCAAGTTGGATATATTACTAGGATGTGAAAGGGTAAAGCGAACACTGTAACCTATCATTGGGAGATATATAACTCAGTTCAAGGGGAAAAGCGGATTGAACACAAAGGTTTATCATTATATTCTTAGCAAAAAGGCACAAAACATGAATATATTGACATGGAATGTCAGAGGGCTTAATAATGACTTGAAGAGAAACAGGATCCGAACATACTTACAAAGGAAGCCCATGTCCATCGCATTGTTACAAGAAACCCATTTAACCGAAAATAAACGGGAAGAGCTTAAGATGGGAGCACAAGGCTATGGGTCTATATACTCAAACTGTTCAAGAGAAGTACCAACATTGGTAGCTGATGGGTTACCATTCAAACTTGGGGAAATATGCAAACATAACGAGGGAATGATGCTCATAGTCCAGAGACTGATGGAAGGTAGCAAAAACATGCATTATGAACACTTAAGCATCTAGCAATTATGCGGCCTAATACTTTTTGTAAGATTTACAACATATTAACACCATTCAGAGATGCAGTGCGAATTTGGGGTGGAGACTTTAATTACACAATATATAACCCAAAGTAGACACATCAGACTCTGTACACTCCTCTATTCCGCAACTGCAAAAGCTTTAAAAACAATAATTCACGATTTTGATCTTCAAAATATATGGAGGGAAAATGGCTCAACCGGTACATATTTTTCATATTACTTGCCCCCATCAGAGGTATGGCCACGCATAGTCACCTACTCACTCATGCAGAATATATCCATACATTTGCTAACGTGTTATAAAGAGCAGACAATCTCTCAACAGACACTGCTGATTACAACTTTAATTGGGCAAAATGGAAAGTCTCCAAGAAAACACAACAGATTTCTGGTTAATATGGGAAACTTTTAAGTTGGTAATCGCAGGAGAGGTAGTTTCCATGATTGTGAGTGTAAAGGTAACACTGTTACGAGAATTGATCAACCTTGAAAGAGAAATGGAGAACGCTGATGACACACCTGTGGATGGTCGAATAGATTAAGCAAAGCTAAAGCAATAATGCACAGAGACATGGGTTAGACTGGACAAATATAAATGTGACAGATGCACAGAGAGACAACATGAACAAGTAGATAAATCATAAACTCTTTTCATGGCTACTAAAAATAGACAACCCTGTACCAATCTTAAATTTAGACAACACTGGAGGGCACAATCTGAGATAAATATTATATTTGCACAATATTATGAAACATATAGCAAAAAAGAATAACGCCAAATGGAAGCAATAGAACTTAAATTAATAATTAGTTGTCATTTGTATAGTGCTTTTATCCAAGTCGCTTTCGATAGAACATGTTTACATACATTATAATTACCCACTCGAAATTGGTACTCAATTTATCGACCTCAGAGGGATGAAAGGCTCAGTCGACCTTGCTGGCCAGGATTTGAAACTGCAACCTACAAATCAAACACAGAGCACAGCAACGAGAGCTATGACTGCTGAGCTACCTTAACTGCTTACATTCCAGGATTACTTACCTCCCAGTAATTTTCTTTCGAATGGATTGTGTCCTCCCACGTATTCCTAATCTTTCATGAATCCACTTCCAGCTTGCTGGCCTCAAAGATTTTTCCACAGTAGAGGGCGCTGCGCGTCGACATCACTCGAGTCGGTGTACCTCGAAGGCCTCCGTAACGGCGCCGTCGTCACCATAGGTATAAATAGTCTCGCACATCGTCCGTTGCTCAGTTCCCTTTTTCCGTGCTTCGTAAACCTTTGAGATGCAACACTCGGTTCCTCAGCAAAATCTTTTAAAATCTTCAATTGTACGTTGGCATCTTTGCCAGCTACATCAACGCCATGATCCGGCTTCAAGAAATGTTGGGATTGTGGAAAAAAGATGTTAACTGATCCTCGCAGGATCTGCCTGTGGTCCCTGGGCTCAGAGAACCAGTGTTTGGAATGTGAGGAGTGTATGCCCATGACGGCGAAAGCCTTGAGGGTGCTTAGGGGGAAGCTGGAAAAAGGTAAGATCCTCTACCCCGTCAAAATTGTCCTCGACTCAGTGGAGACATTCGTCTCCTCGCCATCGTAGAAAACATTCCCGCTCGAGATCTCGAAGTGCTTCTCACCACTCCTCTAGATTGAGACATACTAAGAAGAGACGTCATAGATCACCTTCCTCTTCATCTTCTAACTCCCCAGAAAGGGTCACCTGCCCCACTAAAAATAGCTCTCCAGCTAAGTGGGAGGAATTTTGCAAAAAAAAAGCTAAGGGTCTTCGAGAGCGCAGCCTTGTCCCGCTCGGCGATGCCTAGAGGTGATACCCCGGGTGAAAGAACTGGAAAAGAAAAACGCTGTGAGTCGTCGACCTCGGAAAATAAAAACCCTCGAAAGCGTCATGAACCCTCGAGTAAAGAAAAGTGTCTTTGCATAAAACTGCCTCATTGAAGCCGCCATCGAAGGTGACTTCGACTCACAAGACCGTCATCGACGCCGTCGACCCGATGAAAGAGAGGCTTTCGAAGCCTCATGCCCCGACCGTGCCATCGGTGCTCAAGACGTCGAAAGGGGCATCGACTATATCGACGACAATGAGTAGAATTCCAGTGTTCTTGACGACAACGAGACCACTCGAGTACATCAACGCCGTTTGTAAGTTTGCCGAGGACCATGACGTCTACGACGACAACTACAACTCTTTCTCAAGCAGTGTCGACCAATTTGGCTCCCTCATCTCTTGAAATGGGTTTTACCCCTGACCCACGCTCTGACTACTTCAGAGCTTTGTCCTCTATCTATGAGGAAGGAGAAGACTCTTATAAGGAGAAGCCCTTTGGCTTGCAAACTACAAGGGTTCCTATTCCAGAGGAACTCATATCTGAGGAAGTTAGACTAAGAGATCTTCAGCAATCTTTACAAGATGCCAGTGGCATAGATACCTCACCAGAGGCTGACTTTGCCAGACCAGAACCTGGAGAGCATGCAGAAATGTCTTACAGAGCACTTATGGCAAGAATTCTGGAGTTTATGGGGTGGTCAACACCGGCACCCTCTTTCCAACAAGATGACCAAACAGACATCTTAGATAAAGGGCCTCATGAAGACCCTATAGTCCCTTTTCATGCAGGATTGGAGAGGAAAATAGTTACAAAATGGGAAACCTCAGAGGTTATCCCTGCAATAAACAAAAAACTCTCTGCGAAGTACAGAGTGTCAGCCTCAGATCCTGTATACTTAAGTAAGCATCCAACCCCAGAGAGCTTAGTAGTGCAGGCTGCGACGACGTCGAGTAGTAAATCGGCATACCCCATTATACCACAAGATAGAGACGACAAAAAATGTGATGCCATGACTAAAAAGATCTTTTCAGCATGCAGCATGGCACTTAAGTCTGTCCACGCCACTTGCACGCTAGCGAGATTCAGCCACACCCTTTGAGAGTGCACTTAATCGGCGGCTGACCGTCTCCCAGAAGGGGTGGAACGAAAGGCATTCTTGAATTTCATCATGATCACATCAGCGATGTGCGAGTCCCTCCAAACAGGTCTCAACTCTGCTGACCGCATCAGCAGAGCCATGGCGGTGAGTACCACAATCCGCAGATTTGCGTGGTTGCGGAAATCGGCTTTTGCTCCTGTTGTACAAGCCAGACTTCTGACTATGCCCTTTGACGGCACCTCACTATTTAGCAAGAAAGATGACAGTTTGGAGAAATTGCAAACCTCCGAAGCAGCAGCCAAATCCCTTGGAGCCGCAATTACTCCGCATTCGGAAAAAGCAGAGGGCAACCAGCTCAAAGGGGCCAAAGACGATTCACCCGTGGTGGACGGGGCAAAGGTACCAAGTCCGCATCAGCAGGTGATACTTTACCCTTGGCATCTGCGTCAGCTGCTCCTAAACCCCTCTGAGGTCTCTCCACACAAGACACCAGTAGGAGGCAGGTTAACTCAACATCTGACAGAATGGCAGGCTATTACGTCAGATGCTTGGGCATTGGAGACAATTGCCCAAGGTTACTGCCTGCCTTTCCTACATACTCCTCAGTCATCCACCGGGGAACAACTCTTTGACGTTTCCAGACCCGCTCGTTATGCAGGAGATCTCAGACCTGCTAGAGAAAGGTGCCATAGAACCGGTACCTGTAGCGGAGAGGAACAAGGGTTGGTACTCCCCCCTACTTCCTAATACCAAAGAAGGATGGAGGATTAAGACCCATCTTGGACTTGCGAGAATTTAACAAATTCTTCAGGATGGACAAGTTCAAGATTGTAACCCTTTCTCAAATCCTTCAGGCCCTCCACTTTCAGGATTGGTTGGTATCTCTGGACCTTCAGGCTGCTTACTTTCATGTGCCAATCCATTAGAAGCACAGGAAGTACCTGAGATTCGTCGTTGGCAGTTCTCACTATCAATTTCGGGTTCTGCCATTTGGGCGAACATCCGCCCGAGGGTCTTCACCAAGTTAATGGCAGTCGTGGCAGCAAGTCTAAGGAGGGAAGGCATTCATGCCTGCTACGCTCACCTGGTCTCCGTGGGGGCGTTGGGGCGCAGTTGGAGCCCTCCCTGGACCTGGCTCCCGTAGATCAGCCCTCTCCCCCAGCCACTGTTATCGAGGACCCAGGATACTGGTTCTGCTCCTGAGAGAGGAAGAGAGACGGTGAAAATGGCGTGGTGACGTCGGGATGTTTGCCCATGCAGGCTCACCTGTTTTGATTGAAAGATGAGCTCTCTGTCCTGTTTTCTTCCAGCAGGGGTGCTGTAGATGGACCCAGTTGCGTCACTGGTCCTTCCCATGAAGGTCCAGACCGGCTGCAATCATTCCATCTTGAAGGTAAGTTTTGTAACTATGATTATTGTGCGTATTGATTGTGTTATTCTTACTCCATGATTATTGTCCGTAACCCTATATTGTCCTTTCTTTCTCCCGTAGGTATGAAGATGACCCAGGAATATGTGATGACAGTCTACTCCGACTGAGCTACCGAGGTAAGTGGGCCTCTACCTGAAGCTTGCTGCTTAGAGTATGATAGTCAATGCAAGTGCTAACCTTGTGTTTCCTTTCCCTTTGCAGGTGCAGCTGATCGGTGCTTGATGGGCGGTTTCTGAACTCCTACAGGCGACCGGAGATGAAGATCCTCGAGGATGGTGCGTCGGAAGAAGATCCTGTGTTGATGGAAGTTCGAGACTAGTAAGGATGCCAGCTGCAGAAGTGAAGCGATAGCAGCGCTCCCAGCGATGATGCGGCTGACTCGGGTAAGATGCGCGCGTAGCTGCAGAAATGAAGCGGTGACAGTGCTTCCAGCGATGGCGTGACTGACTCAAGATAAGATGCTGGAGGGTTCCGGAGTCTGAGGATACACGTGCTGAAACAGGTAAGGTCTTCTGAACGGCGGTAAGCGTTACGCAGCTCTAGCAGACTAACGCGAAGCGCCAGGCGGGCTTACATAGCCTGGCCCCAGCCACTCCCTTTAGGCCCCGCCCTGGGGCCCCACCTTCCCACTCCTCCTGCCTTCTGCACGTGCCTTCCATGCATTGCTAAGGCCCCGCCCTGTCCAGATGCACGTGCCTTCGACAGTCTGTGTTCAAAGCTGACTTTATGAGCTTGGTACCAAAGGCGCCAAGACTGGGTCCATTGGGACCCTGCAGGATGTGAAGTAACTGGCCCATGACCAGTGGCCATGACAGTCTACCCCTACCTGGACGACTGGTTGATCAGAGCAGTGTCCCCGGAACAAGCTCAGATTCTTCTAGATTATGTTTGCCACTTCCTCCACAAGCTGGGCTTCTCCCTCAATTTAAAGAAGTCACAGATGATACATCACAGAAGCTCCAGTTCATTGGAGCAGTCCTGGACACATCCCTGGGAAAAGCCTCGCCACCAGAGGTGAGGGCTCAAGATATTCTTCAGATGGTGACCAGATTTCAATATGCCCAGCATCTATCAGCCTTCGACTTTTTGAGGTTGCTAGGACTCATGGCATCCTGCATTTTTCTAGTGCCAGAGGCTCGCCTGAGAATGAGATCTCTCCAGTGGGCGCTAAGGACCCAGTGGTCACAATTCTCAGGAAGAATGTCAGATCGCCTACAAATCCTGAACAGAGTAGCATGAGATCCTCAGTGGTGGGCCTGTCGGGAAAACATCTTGAAAGGAGAACAGTTTTGACAACCATGGCTGAAGAGAACAGTAGTCACGGATGCCTCACTCACGGGGTGGGGAGCCCATGCCAATGACTTAACCATCCACGGTCGATGGTCTCCATCGGAGTCCAGACTACACATCAACCTATTAGAGCTGAGAGCGATCAGGCTAGCACTGAAAGCTTTCCTGCCATCAGTACAGGGGAATAATGTTCTGATAATGACGGACAACACAGTGGCCATGCACTACCTCAACAAAAGAGGAGGAGTAGGGTCACTGCCACTGTGCAGAGTGGCAATGCAGCTCTTATTCTGGGCAATACAAGAAGGAATCTCTCTGTCGGCAGTTCACCTAGCCGGAGAGAATAACACGCTGGAAGACGCTCTGAGCAGGCAGACCAGTCTCCCACGAGTGGGACTAGCTCAGGGAAGTCCTTCAAGAGATCTTTGCCCTTTGGGGAACCCCTCAAGTGGATCTATTTGCCACCAGTGTCAACCGGAAGTGCGAACAGTATTGCCCAAGGGAATTTCCCCCGAGAGGAGCTCTAGGGGACGCGTTCATGGTGGACTGGGAGTTTCCACTTCTGTACCCGTTTCCTCCAGTCCCCGTCATTCCTCAAGTGATCAGGAGGTTGAGGAGATTCCAGAAAACCTTGATTCTAGTTTCCCCGGATTGGGCCAGGAGAATGTGGTACCCGAATCTTCTAGACATGTCCATCTGTCCTCCGATTCGTCTTCCTCAGAGAGGATCTTCTCTCGCAAGAGGAAGGTCAGGTTCTCCATCCGAACATCAACACCCTGAACCTTCACGTTTGGTTTCTGAAAGGTTGAGATGCAAAGATTGGGACCTTCCGGATTACGTAATGGAGGTGTTGCAAGGCCAGCAACTAAATCTTTATACCGCTGCCGTTGGAATTTTTTTTGCAGCTGGTGTAGAGATAAGGATATTGATCCTTTTTCATGTAGTACACCAATGGTGTTATCCTTCCTACTATATTTGGCAAATTCAGGGCTTCTAGCTGGCACAATCAAGAGTTACCTAGCTGTACTATCAATCTTTAAGCGCACGACTGAGGAACCTTCATATTTCAAGTTCCCCCTAGTCATTCAGTTTCTGAAAGGGTTGACTAACGTTTTTCCCCAACTCCTTTTCAAGTTCCTCTGTGGGATTTAAATCTAGTCTTAAGATTTTTAATGGGTACTCCATTTTAACCTCTTAATTCCTGTCCATTAAGGTTTCTCACTCTGAAAACTGTCTTCCTGGTAGCCTTAACTTCTGCCAGAAGAGTGAGCGAACTACAAGCTATATCTTGCAAACCTCCACATATCATCTTTCACAAAGAGGAGGTAGTTCTCCAAGTGAATCTGAATTTCCTCCTAAAGGTTGTCTTAGAATTCCATATCACACAAAAGATAACCATGCCTTCATTTTATCCTCCTCCTCACCAAGGGAAAGGGGAAGAGAGATTGCACAGGTTGGATCCAAGGCGTTCCTTGAGCTTTTACATTAACAGACTTGCTAGGATTAGACAAGCAGATTTGTTTGTCGGGTATGCAGGACACAACCTAGGTTTGCCCATCACGAAACAGACCATCTCAAGATGGATAATACTAACTATCATAGAGTGCTATAAATTGGCAGGGAAAGATCCTCCTCAACACCTCAGGGCTCATTCAACCAGGGGTATCGCAGCCTTGTCAGCTCTCCAAAGAGGAGTTCCAATTAAAGACATATGTGCGGCTGCCACATGGTCATCTGCACATACTGTCACCAAATTCTACAGTCTCGATTCGATAAATTTGGGAAAGCTGTGCTGCACTTTGTGCATCTTTAAAGAAATCATTGTGTTTTACTCCTGCATCTTATACACATTACTGCTTTGGGAGTCTATCAAAGATAAGGAATACGTGGTAGGACACAATACATTCGAAGAACAAGTTACTTACTAACTGTAACGTTCTTTCGACTGGATGTTCCTCCTACATATTCCTTATCGCCCCTCCCATCCTTCCCCGCAGTAAAACTTCCCTTGCAGTTGCAACCTACGCTCCTTCAAGGTTACTAACCATCTCATACTGGGCAAACACAGCACCTCAAAACTGAACTGAGCAACAGACGATGTGCAAGACTATTTATACCTATGGTGACGTTGGCGCCGATGCGGATGCCTTTGAGGGATACTGACTCGCAGTGCCCTCTACTGTAGAACATTTTTTTCCGAGGCCAGCAAGCTGGAAGTGGATTTATCAAAGATGAGGAAAATGTGGGAGGAACATCCAGTCGAAAGAACGTTACAGTTGGTAAGTAACTTGTTCTTCTGATGGCTGCACCCTCCTCCCCCAGAGTGCTCATCTTTGATCTTGATCTCGCAGTGCAGCTGCTCTTCTGAAACATTTCCTCCACCAAGGGGTGCAGCTCTGCATCGGCTCTGCCCGCAGTTCCAGCTTTTCCCATAGCGCACCCGATGCTGAGGGACCGTAGAATCAATATGTACCAGCTATCTGCCAAGAGGAACAGGTAGGGAGGGCCAAGAGGAATCTGTGGAAGGAATGTCTATCGGTTCCATGTGTTAATATCCACGCAAAAATATCGCCATACAAAAAATCATATTTTTGCAGCAATATTAAGGCATGGAACCTGCAGGGGACAACCCTGCAACCCCTACATTATTTTTAAAGGAGCGGGGGACACCGCTGCAGCCCCTGCTCCCAAAAACCCCAAAAATTATCCCCCCACCAAAATATCGCCTTTGGCTGTTCCAGACGACCATATATACAGCGATATTTTATGTGGGGATAATATGTAGTGATAGCTGTCTATCAGAAAGAACATTACTGATAGGTAAGTAATATGTTCTTCTAATGGAATCCTTTGTCCCATGGATTCCTCCTCTTTGATAGACTCCCAAAAGTACAATGACTTGTAGGAGGGACGATAGTAAGGACTTTACCTATACCGTAAAACTCTGAAGGACTGCTCTGTCAAAACAAGCATCGCACCAGACATGGAATCCAAGCAGAAATGCTTTAAAAACTTGTGCAATGAAGCCCACATAGCCCCTTTGCAAATATTCAGAAGAGGTACTGTATGTTGCAGAGCTGAGGTTGTGGCCAATTCTAGAGTGAGGCCTCAGACCCTCGGTGGACCTCCTTGCCAGTCAGATCATAGCATTCGGAGATGCAGAGAATGATCCATTGAGACATTCTGGTGACGGCTCTGCCAGCTTGAGTGCCAGCCTAAACACCAAAATGTTGGCCATCTGTTCTCCCTTGCCAACAGACGTGGAGCTTGAGGGCTCATACCAGAAACAGCCGATTCAAGCGCTCTGCTGCCTTGGAAGGATGAGGCAGAGAAAGAGAGCCTGATGGATCCTTTGAGAGATGGAAGTCCGAGAGCACCTTTGGCAGGAAGGAGGGTCTAACTCAGTCACCTTTTCATTGGAGAAAACCAAGTAGGGAGGTTCAACAGACAATGCCTGGAGCCCACTCACCCATCTAGCATAGGTGATTGCGACCAGGAAAATCACCTTAAGGGCGAGCAACCTTCATGAACAAGAATAAAGGTTTGCAAAAAGAACGCCCATTATAAATGTCAACACTAAATATAAATCCCACGTCGGGACAACAAACTGGCATAGATGAAAACCTATTTGAAAGACCCCTCAGGCATTGCATGATTGTTAAAAAAGGAGCCTTGCTCCGGGGTCCTCTTGAAGACCGAAATGGCTGCAAGATACGTTTTCACTGTACCAAATTGCAGGCTCGGCCAGGCCAAAGATGGAAGAAATTCCAACACACAGGATGCGGAGCAAGTAAAAGGGTCCAGTACCCTCTCCCGGTACAAGCTGAAAACATATGCCACCTGTCGATATAAAGGATTTAGTGGCGGGTCTTCTAGCAGAGAGAAGTACGTCCAGAATGTCCTTCAACAAATCAGACGCCTTATACCTTAGCCTTTCAGCAGCCGGGTATTGAAGGCTCAGGCTGCTGAGATTCGGGTGCAGGACCCTCCTCCTCCTCCCCCCACACCACTAAGAGAGTAGGAGAGGTGGTCAGTTATCTGCAGTAGACACCAATGAGGGCAGATGGCCATGTCCAGCAATTCTGGGTACCATTTTCTCCAGGACCAGTCTGGAGCGATCAAGATCATTGTGGACCCAAATATACGCAGTCTCCTAAGAGCCAGCTGAATTGCAGGAATCGGAAGGTATGCATAGGGTAGGTCAAAATCGCATTTGACCTTCAACTCATCCTGCAGAGCTCCCTGACGAACAAGGTCCCTGGCGCAGAACCACTTGCAATGTGTGTTCTTACTGGAAGTGAAGAGGTCCACCTAAGGAGTAGTGCAGTGAGAGAGAGAATCTCCTCCAGAACTTCCTGGCAGATCACCCATTTGTGGGAGGTTGACGACTCTGCTCATTGCATCTGCTAGCATGTTCTCCTTGCAGGCCAGATGGTCCACAGCCAGAGACACGCTGTTCTCCAGAACCCAGAACCCCAATCGACTCTGTGAAGAAATCAATGCAAGGGGCCCATGGCGCTATGCTTGTTGAGGTAATGCATGGCTACAGTGTTGTCTGGTGGGATCAATACAGTCTTGCCCTTCACAGATGGGAGGAAAGTGACCAGGGTCAGCTTGATCACTCTCAGCAGATTGATATGCTCTCGGCACTCTGATGGGGCGGACCACAGTTCACTCACCATAAGATCTTGGAGGTGGGCGCCCCTGCCCTTCAGGCATGCATCCATAACTAGTTACTTTTGGCCAAGGTTGATGAAATAGCTACCCTTTCAGAAGGTGGTCCTTCGTGGACCACCATTGCAGGTCTTCAAGACCAGTAGAAGGTCCGATGTTAGTCCATGAAACTTCGACCACTGTCACGGAAGCCACTCAGAAACCATTGAAGCATCCTCAAGTACCTTAGAGTAGAGGCTGAAGCTGTCGTCTGTGGTTGGAAAACCTTGACCATCTTGTAGATGTACGCCACTCTGTCCTTGGGCGGGAAACGCTAGTCCAGGCCAGTGTCCAATACTGCACCAGTAAATCAGAGGGACTGAGACAGCGAAACTGGATGATTCCTAAAGTTCAGGGAGAAGCCCAAGCTGTGCATATGCTGCACGTCCTGTACAGGTGTGCCAACGCTAGATCTAGTGAGCTGCCACTATTGCTAACAGCTTGGTGAAAACCATGGGTGCCTAAGAAGGACAAAAGGAAGGACTTTGAACTGGTAGTGAGCGTTTCTAAAGTACTTCCTGTGTTTTTTGAGGATAGCCATATGGAAGTAAGCATCCTGAAGATAGAGGGAGATTAGCCTTTGTTCGTGTCCATAGCATGGAGGATATGGGCTAGAGTGACCATCTTGAACTTGATCTTGTACAAGTTCAGAAGCTGCAGTTCCAGGATGGGCCACAGGCATCCGTACTTTAGCACCAGAAAGTAGGCTGAGTAGCAATCCCTGCCTCGTTCCGAGCAGGTTTCAAGCTTCATGGTCCCCTTTGCAAGAAGCTGACAGATTTCTTCCTGAAGGAGAGGTTCCAGAGGCAAGGGTTGGTGGCGGTCTGGAGAGCAAAAGGGAGGCAGTATCCCTGTTGTGTGACCTGTAATGTCCAGTCGGTAACTTTGCATTCCTCGCCAAACAGGGATATTCTGCCAATATTTGGGTTGATTTGAAACTTGGTCAAGTTATTGTTTGGTATGTTATGGAAAATCCTGGAATTGTGATCAATCTGTGGTGAACATCTTGGGTGTTCACTTATATTTGGAATGTGAAACCCGGGTTTTCTCATTGTTTCTCTCCCTTGCACATTACATTTGGGTATTATTTCCTTTGGATGTTTAATTTCTTTTGTGTGAACACTATTGGGAATACGTTTCAAGAGTGGTTGCAAATGTGTGTCAAAAAATCACAATTCTTATTTTTGCACAATGTTCACTATTTGCTTTACTATTTTACACAGCTCTGACGAAGGCCCAACGAGGGTCGAAACATGTGTTGGCTGACCAATAAAACATTGAGTATCTAATTAGGAGCATTTAGTAATGTGATTATCTGATCAAATTGTTTTGGGTTATGGCGCAGGTGTCAAGTCTTGTCAACACGATTCCCGTTGGTATGCCTAGCTAACTGAAAAGAGGTGCAGTTGCCAGGGCAGCGTTAAGATGGACCATGAACTCTTTCAAATATCTAGGAATTGAGATTTTCTATAATGAAATACACAAATACGCATAATTTAGTAAAATCCCTAAATGGTGCACCACAATCAGTGAGATTCTCGAAGAAATCGGCTCCATCATTGATGAGGACAGCTGCGCTTACTATCCCATTTCCGATGTTAGATCCTTCATCTGGATGCTGTACATTAAAATAAGGGAGATGTTATGGGTGTCCAGTAGACAGAAAATAGCCTTAAAACACTTGCAGATTATATGCTAGAGGGGGTACAAAGATCCCAGATTTTGAGACATACTATTTGGCAGCATAGATCCAATTTGTGGAACATTTGCTTTCTGACAAGCCTAGAAACATGTATTTTGCAGACATCAATAGACACATTTGTGAGGAAATATGCTCTGTGTTTAGAGCTTGAACCAAATCAGAACCAACCAACTTTGACCAGGGGCAGGAAATTAACGAATAGATAAAAAAAGAATGGATGGGCTCAATAATCCATACTCTCCCAATATTCCATTAGTGTTCAATTTAGCTGAAAATAAAAAAAAACATTGCTAAAGGAATAGTTCAGGAACCAAAGGGATAGGCCACCTCTGGGAGGGAAATCTCTTCGAGAATGGTAAATTGATACAGTTTGAGGAACAGAAAATGAGAGATGAGCTTATATGTTGGTCAATTCCTACTACATGCATCATTAGCACAGAAGGCCAAGAATGTCTGGAACATACTACCTATGAAACCAGGTCCAGCTGAAACTATGACAATGCTATATCAAATAGCTGAACAGAGGAAATTGGTGTCACAGATTTAACAACTCAGGCGGACACCGCTCAGAACATTGAATCAAAAATGAAAGGGAAGAGATCTTGGAGTAAGTTTAGAGGAAGGTTCATGGGGAAAGAACCTTATTATATATTTGAAAAGTTTCAGGAAATGCTCAGTTTAAGTGTATACAAATACATTTTCTGCACAGAATGTTCATGACCTCTTACAGGTTATCCAAATTCTTTCTGACCAAATCGCCATGTTGTAAAAGATGTAATCATGGCAAAGTAGCCTAATGCACACATTGTGGATGTTCCCCACTAGAGAAAACTTCTCGAAAGCAATACAGCCAGACCTAGAAGAATCCCTAATTATGTATAGGCACCTGAGACAGGCTTACTGGGTCAATACTCAAAGAAAAAATGAGAAACGTACAAAAAATGTTATGGACTTGGTAAGTATTTTAGCAAAGCTTAGAATTGAAATTGCCTGAAAAGAACCAGGCGGTTCTAAGATAAACAAATGGTGGGAAGCTCTGAAGAAACATTAGCTGAAACTTAAGTCTGATACCAAAGTAACGCATTAAGTAGATGAATGATTCTATAATGGCCTGGAAGATGCTGACACAATCCATTTTGTACCCCTCAGACCTCAAACCACCATGACTGGCAACCAAATTATAATTCACTACGAGAGTTAGATATGATACAGGCCATAGACAGAAATAATATTTAATCAAGAATGACCCATGAAATGACTTCAGGACTGAATGGAACATATTGTATATTTCGCCTACATCCCGTCCCCTTACTCATACGTCCCGTCCCCTTGCCCCCATCCTTGTGGGTGTCCCTGAAAATGGGGACAGTACCAGAACCTTTGGGAATGAAAATTTGAGCTTCCCCTTATGAATTTAGTATATCGTGTAGGGGCGCAGCCTCGGGAACGCCCCGCTGAGGCCATGCACTCGGGCGCCTGACCTCAGTCCCTTTTTCTGCATGAACGGTGTGGCACCTGGCAGCCATCGCAGAGGCATGTCGGCCGCAGGAGGATTCACGAGATGTGCCTCATGCGCTAGCTCGTTCCCGGCCTCTGACCCACATGCACTCTGTCTTGAGTGTTTGGAGCCCGACCACCACTGGCACTCCTGTTCGGCCTGCAGCGCTCTCGGTCACAGGGCATTGAAGAATTGTTTGTCACGGTGGAGGGAGATCTTCCACACTCCTCCTCCGCTCCACCTTAAGGACAAGATAAGGTTGGCCCTCTGTTAAACACGACACCACAGTACGGAAACTACTTCTCCGAGTTTCCCATGGATCGGGGTTCCTTGGATTCAGGTTCTGGCAGGCCATGAGGCCTCTAAGGCTACCGGCTCCCAAGCCGAGGGGCTGGGGGGTTCTTCCAGGCAGCCCACTGACAGACCTGAGGCCTTCCAGGCTACCGCCTCCAAAGCTGATGGATTCAGGGGCCCTACCAGGCTGTTCTCGGAAGGACGGTCCTGCTTGTCCTAATCTACCCCAGGGGATAAGGGGATCATCAAGTCCCACCTCCAAGAGTCTGTCCTCGGCTAGTTCCAGCACGGCTACCGGCAAAGGTGCCAAGGGCTCCCAGCCAACCGGAGCTTGCTGCGTGGCCGTGAACCTCGGCGTTATGACTACCGGCCATCCGGCTGAGGGCTCAGTGCCTATCGGAGGGATCTCGGGAGGTCAATGCCGCTGCTTCAAGTGCAAAACCAAAGCTGTACCCTCTCGTACCTGAGGCCTCTCTTGGCTCCGGGCCACCGCACCTTCCAGCCCAGGGCGTGGCGCAAGGCTTCAAAATTGCAGAGCAACACGTGGCGGAGCCTGCCAGGCAGTTGGCCATCTTGAATCCGGCTCGGGGACCACCGGTGCTTTTGCCCATCGAGTGGGCTTTGCAGGATGATCCTTGCCCCCTACCCTCTGGAAGAGGCAGCAGATCCTACGGTGCAGGGTTTTGGTCCCCTCAGGGGTACATCTACTCATCTCAGCCGTACAGCTACACGCACAAGGTGCGTTTTGACCAGGAGCGGAGACCCAGCACCTCGGAGGGCAGGAGCTTAGGGACCCAGCGGCTAGTGAGGACTGCTTCTTCGAACGCTTCCTCCTGCTCATGCCGTCCCCTTGTATGAAGGGGCTCCTGAAGGACATTGTGAAGAAAGTAATCTCCAGGGTGGCGTCGCCCCAGCCCCCTTCTCTGGGTACTCCCCATTTTCCTCCTGCACTTCCAGAGCCGGACCCTTGACCGTTTCTGGGCCTACTGGTCATACGGACCACTCCAACTCGTCCTGTACCATCAAACCCTCCCCCTCCCCCTCAACAGCAATTGGAACTGTCTTTGGCTCTGGACCTGGGGGGGCTCTGTCACCTGTCCCAGGGTACCGGATTCCCCTCTGCCTGTGAAAAAGGTAGGGAATGATGATGAGGATGAGGATGAGGCCCAGGATGATGAGCCCTCAGCATCCGTTAAGGCCTTTCATGACCTCCTCCAGGGCCTGGTGGAGTTCTTGGAGGTACCTCTTCCTGAGGAAATCAGTTATACCCGTCTCAGGAACTGGTCTTCCTAGGGGTGCATTGGAACACAACCATTCAGGGGGTGTTCCCCAGGCCCAAGAGGCTTATGTCCCTCCGCAAGGGGGTGGGACACTTTATGGCCAACTCGACCACCTCTGCATGGTGGTTCCAGCACATTCTGGGCCTGAAGGCCTCCTGTGTGCTAACTTTACAGCATGCTCGCCTCAAGATGAGACACCTCCAGCTTCACCTGGCCTGCAAATTAAGATCAGGAAATGGGGTCTGTTGGACAGGATCCCAATACCACCGCTCCACCTGCCTGATCTTCGCTGGTGGTTGATGGATGTCAATGTTTCCGTGGGAGACCCCTTCACTGCTCTGGGGGGTGACGACAGACTTTTTCAGTGTGGGGGAGGGCGCTACTTTGGAGGACTACACGATCCATGGCCCCTGGTCCAGGACAGAAGCCCTCCTGCAAATCAATCTGCTCAGGGCAGTGGGACTTGCCCCCCAGGCATCTTTGCCCATAATCTGGGACAGGTCTGTTCTGGTCAGGACGGACAATTCTACTACTGTGTTTAACCTGGACAAGCAGGGTGGCACCCGCTCCTCTCCTCTGCATGGTGGAAGTTTCGATCTGGGAATGGGCTCTGATGGAGGGGATTTGGATTTTGGCAGTCCACCTCCAGAGGGACAGCAATGCAGTAGCGGGCCAGTTGAGTAGCTTGGGGTTCAACACGTACGAGTGGAAGTCGCACAACAACTCCTTGTCCAGTTCGCGGACCTGGATTTGTTCACATCCCCACGGTATGCCAAGTGCCCCTAGTTTGCTTCATGGGCAGGTCGGGGGTCACTGGGCGACGCCTTCCAGATCTGTTGGCACGGCTGCAGGCGTTATGTGTTTACCACCCAACCCTCTGCTTCAATTGATTCTCTGCAAGTTCCGGGCTTCAGTGGGTTGTAGCCTCATCCTCGTTGCCCCCCACTGGCCTTCGAGACCCAGGTTTTCGGATCTGCTGCAGTTGTGCTCCCATGGACCCTTCCATCTTCCGATCCCCATCAGGGGCTTCCTGACGCAGCAGGGCAGGGCAGTGGAACATCCGGACCTGCCCACACTGGCCCTGGCGGCCTGGTTCCTGATCAGCTGAGGCTTCAGCACGCTCCATTTTCAGATGACAACTGGGACATGATTCAGCAGGCCAGAAGGCCCTTGACTCGGTCCAAGTATAATTGCAAATGGACTAGGTTCTACCATTGGACTCGCAACAAGAGGCTGGACCCTGTCTCCTGTCCCCTGGATGACGTACTGGCTTTTTTGGCGCACCTGGCTCGTTCTGGAGTTGAGGTAGATACTTGAGCATGTATTTGGCGGTCATCAGGGCTTACAAGAATTCCCCTGAGCATGCGTTATCCGCAGCCAAGACGGTGGTTAAGGCCCACTTTAAGGGGTTGTGGAGGATTATTCCTCCGTTGTATTGACCTCATCCGGTCTGGGACCTCAATGTGGTTTTGGCGGCTGTACAACGCAAGCCTTTCAAGCCAATGGCTTCTGTGGACCTCTGCTTGGTGACATTAAAGACAGGTTTTATTGGTGGCTCTCATCTCTGCACGCAGAGTTAGTGAGCTGCAAGCCTTTTTCTCAGTCAAGCCATTTATTCACAAGGACAAGGTCATCTTGCGCATTCACCAAATTTCTTGGCTAAGGTGGTCTCCATTTCATTTGAATCAGAGTGGGCCCTGCATTCCTCGGACCTCAAGAGGGTCCTCAAGTTTGATCTATCCCAGACGAAATCCTTCAGGAAGTCTGAGGCATTGTTTGACTTTTTGGGGTTCCTCCCCCGGCTCGGTCTTCTAAGTCTTCCATAGCCTGTTGGATGGTTCAGGCCATTTCAGAGACCTATACGGCCATGGGCAAACCTGTTGCTGATGGGATTAATGCTCATGCGATCAGGGCCAATGCCACCGCTGTGAGAGGCATGTGTCTTGGGATGTCATCAGCAAGGCAGATACTTGGCCCACTACTTTGGCCTTCTGTAAGCATGACTCAGTGGACACCAGCTCCAAGCGCGATGCAGACTTTGGTCAGGCGGTTCTGAAGAAACATTTTGCTTCGTCCTAGATATGAGGCAGGTTATCACCGCTCCAACTATGCTTCTTGGTCGGTGGAATCACCCACATGGATGGTGGAAAAGCGATGGGACGTATGAGTAATTAAAGTTACTCACCATAGTGACTACAGTACGCATAGTCCATAGTCCCCTTTCCTCCATACGTCCCACCCACCTTCCCCCGCTAGTATGCCAAGGGCTAATATGTCATAAGTGTAGCCAGGTATCTAAGCATCTTATGTGTTCAAATGAAACTGTGGTGAGGCGCCAGAGGGCGGGGCCTTCCCACGCCTGAAGCTGCATCCCCGCACACTATACTGAATTAAAAGGGGAAGCTACATTATTTTGCTGCTAAAGGTTCCGGTACTGTCCCCATATTGGGGGACGCCCACAAGGATGGCGGAAAGGCGGCTATGGACTATGAGTACTCAAGTCGTTACGGTGAGCAACTTTAATTTCCTCCATACTGTATGGGGTGTCCCTGCATAGGAATAGTACTTGAACCTTTTTCCTCTTAAAAAAAGAGCATTTCCCCTTTAAATTTAAGGCACACTGAGGCTTGGCCATTGCTGTGGCTAAGCTCAGCTAGCCTCGCCCTCCGGCACCTCACCTCACTCCTTTTTTTTTTTCCACACCGATTGGATCAGACCTTTTTCACTTAAACTCTTGGAATTTTCTTTTTTTTTTTTGTTGGGAGTTCCATAGTGCTTTCCCCTAAGCTTTATTTTTCATAATTTCTCTGGTGCTCCCCTTTCTCGACGCATGTCTGCAGCAGTATTTGACAGGTGCGCATTCTGCAAAGGCTACTTTCCGGCCTCGGAACCCCAAACTCTGTCTGCAGTGCCTGTGCTTCAACTACCTGTAGGACAGCTGCATAGCGTGCAACGCCTTGACTCCACGGTCGCTTAAGAATCGGTTAGCTAGTTAGAGAGAGCTTTTCTAGGTCGCCTCCGGACCACCTGAAGGACTTTGTTCGACGCAAATTAAAACTTGAGATGGTAAATACTTTGTTACGCCATTGCCATTGCTGCAGTTTATCTAAAGAATATCCCCACTCGTGGCCTTGTTGTGTGCCTTGCTGTGTGTCAGCGCTGGGAGTTTGCTTGAACTCGCGCTATCCGCACGGCTGCTCGCTTCCTGGAGGAGGCGGAGCTTCGGGCCGCTCACGTGATCGTCCACGTGACATCCGGCGGACACAAAAGCACTCACAGTGCAGCCGAGCGGGGAGAGGTATCGCCATTGCCATTGCTGCAGTTTATCTAAAGAATATCCCCACTTGTGGCCTTGTTGTGTGCCTTGCTGTGTGTCAGCGCTGGGAGTTTGCTTGAACTCGCGCTATCCGCACGGCCGCTCGCTTCCTGGAGGAGGCGGAGCTTCGGGCCGCTCACGTGATCGTCCACGTGACATCCGGCGGACACAAAAGCACTCACAGTGCAGCCGAGCGGCGAGAGGTATCGCCATTGCCATTGCTGCAGTTTATCTAAAGAATATCCCCACTTGTGGCCTTGTTGTGTGCCTTGCTGTGTGTCAGCGCTGGGAGTTTGCTTGAACTCGCGCTATCCGCACGGCCGCTCGCTTCCTGGAGGAGGCGGAGCTTCGAGCCGCTCACGTGATCGTCCACGTGACATCCGACGGACACAAAAGCACTCACAGTGCAGCCGAGCGGCGAGAGGTATCGCCATTGCTGCAGTTTATCTAAAGAATATCCCCACTTGTGGCCTTGTTGTGTGCCTTGCTGTGTGTCAGCGCTGGGAGTTTGCTTGAACTCGCGCTATCCGCACGGCCGCTCGCTTCCTGGAGGAGGCGGAGCTTCGGGCCGCTCACGTGATCGTCCACGTGACATCCGACGGACACAAAAGCACTCACAGTGTACCCTTGCGGCGTTAAGCCCTGCAGGGTAAAGTCCGGAGTCTGACTGTTAAGCGGCTGTTAGGCGCGGAGGCGCTCAAGACAGGTAACCTTTAATTCCTCATTTTCCCTGGTTTGGGGGGATCCTACTAAATACCTCCATCACTAATTTTGAAAGAAAATCAACAAATGAGACTCCGAAGCTCACCTCCACTGGAAGAGATGGTTGATCAAGAAGGTTCAGACCTTGGGGGGGGAGGGCAGTACAACTCCTGATATCTTACCTCCTTCTCTATCAGGAATATCTCACCAACCCACTCAGTCTAGCCAAAACATTACCCAAGCGGTTTGCCATCTGGCCCCTGAAGTTCGTGTGTCTCCTCCACTTATTCAGGAAGGGTGGAAAAGAGGACTGGAGTACACTCTAACAACAAAAAAAATACAAAGTAGGATTAATGACCACTTTGTACGAAAAAGAAATAAAAGTACCAACGATCTAGCAGACCCAAGGGTCATAGCTGGCCAGACTACCAGTTCAATTCAGGAGAGTGATGTCATTCCTCCAACACTTATGGCTACTGACTGTGTTTATCATACTGAACCATTACTGTTCAAAAACGGCCCAGCTTCTGTAGTTTCACAGGATGATCTTGAATTACAGGAAGTGCCCCCTACAACTAGTGAGAACACGCTCACAGCACTGAGCTTTGTTCTGAACTCTCTGGTCTCTGTATTCGAACTTTTGAAAGCAGAGGTTCAAACACAAGCAGGCATTTTGTTAGAACTTGTAAATGAAGTATCAAAGAATGAGTCAACAACAACGGCACTCACTAATATCATGAATACGACTTTGATCCCTACAATAAAAGACTTACAAATTGAGGGAGTAAAACAAGGCTTGGATCTCACTCAAATATACTCCTTGCTGAAAGAAGAAGCTAAGAACAATCTCATAACTCAAGAATTCCTAAGAAACCTATCCACGGAAACTCGAGACATCACAAATAAGAATCATCCGCAGACAGAAGAGGATCCTGTGGACTGCTTTGATGATACACCATTATCAAATTCAGTCCTGGAAGAATTTCGAAGACTAGCAAACGTTGAAATAGAGCCTACAATAGAGATTCTGGAGAGCCCAAACAAAAACACAGCTGTAGACGTCCAAGATTCCCCTCAAATTGAAGCTAATATATATCTGGTCATGTCACGTCATCCCAAAAGAAGAAGAAAAAATAAGCGGAAAGAGAGGTTTTTATCACTTGACCCTCATTGTCATTCACAAATTGAGAAAACTCAAAAAAAAAACAAAAAAAGAGTTCCTCAAATAAATCGGCAACAAATGCCTTCCTTAAAAAACTATCACTGAATGAAGAAAAGCCCTCAACTCCAGAAGTTGATGTATCTCCAGTTGCCGGCCCCTCTCAGAGTAAAAACCAAAAGCCCTCAAGTCCCATCAAAAGAGGAAAGGGCCTAAATGGAAACTCAGTGACTCCCGCAAAATTAAGGAAAGCTCATAGCGATATAACATTTCAAACCACAAACACGGGCATGCAAACTGAGCCAATGAACCCTGTGAATGGAGCTTCTAATAACTCAGAAACAATCATGCCTAAATTGAAAACTAAGATAGCCCCCATTTTCTTAAAAAAGGGTACTAAAAAAACTGTGACCAGTAGCACGGCACCTCAAACAAGTGCAAGTAACATCAGACTGGCACCCATCTTCCTAAAAACCATTTCAAAACCTGCGGCAGTAACCCCATTGGCCTCTCCCGTTGAGCTCAAACCAACTAATGACAATGCTCCAACAGGGTCCCGGGCCCATGAAGTAGACTGCCGGAACGGATTGGGAAAATCAAGAAACCTAGAGCTCTATCTACAAACTGGCTCAACGGAAGAGGAGGCAGATGGCCCTTACCATACTCCCATAGAGTGGGAGACAGAGCAGGAAATAGCTGACTTCTCAATTCCAAGGATTTGGTTCAGACTGGAAAGACCATTCTGGTATATGTCCCTTTGTAGATCAGTTCTCTTAACAGAAATCAGGAAAAACTATAAGTTGTTTCTTTTTTCATCAGAAGACAATGAATACGTCAAGTTTCCAGCTGTTAACGACAAATTTTTTGTGGAGGTCGGCCTCAGCTCAAGAAGAGCCTTCCAGGCACTAATTGGGAACAAAATTGAACTAGCAAGAGCAGGCCTGTTAGTATTTGAGCAGGAGGAGTAAGACGGTTTTGGAAATCACACCAATACATATAGAAACAGAGAGGATTCTCCAAGACTAAGAGGACCAGTCGGTCCACTGAGTGAACATCTAAGGACCCCTAATTCCGGCCCCAAACTAAGCGAGAACCTAATTATGAAATTACCGGAGATTATATCACGGGTCCTCCTGAATCTCGGCGAGGAGCAAATGAGCCTTTAAGCAAAATAGCCTCGGTCTCGTCTCCTGGAACACAAGAGGCTCTACTTTTCTAAAAAAAAAGTTACTAAAAAATAAACTACTAAAAGAATTTGATATTCTATTATTCCAGGAGACTTGGCTAGTAAACCCCATAGAGATAGTGGGGTTTACAGTTGTAAGTCTTGGGGCCTCACAAAAATCTAAAGGGAGACCGGCGGGCGGACTTCTTATGGTCCTCAAAAATTCGAGTATTCCGCAAATTCTCCCTCTCTGCAATAACGTTGCAGGCATTCAGGCCTGCAAAATAGAGTTGGACTCAGACAATTTAAGAGTCACTCTAGTCCTCATTAATATATACTGGAATCCAGCCACTATAAAGCTGCAAGATTTTCTAGAACTCCTACAGACCATTCTAATAGCAGCGAAGACCAACTTCCAGGGAGCCCATATTATAGTAGCAGGTGATTTTAATGCAGACAATATCACCCTAAACAACAGCCGAAAGAGCAAACTATGGTGGGACTTCTTTTCCTCCTGGGACCTCGAAATGATCATTAAGCAAAATGGGGACAATGAAATAGAAAATCATACTTGGCGTCGAGGTTCTTCGAAATCCACATTAGATTATATTTTTGTAACATCAGGTCTCGCAACTTACTGCCCGACCCTAACCCTTAATTGGGAAGGAGGCAGTGACCACGCAAGCCTAGAACTTCGATTCTCGGCTCTACGGAGAGACATTAAAGTAACACGTCCGCAGAAATTAGTCGGACTCGAGGGCAAACTGAGAGTGGTAAAGTATAAATTTGGTGGGGAAAAATTAAACCAACTGTTAGAAGCAATTCCGGGACCGTCATGGACTGAGGAATTTCATCCCGAAAATTTCGGGAATTTCATATGGTCAATCTGTCCACCACAGGTGACGAAAGCTGGAGGAAAACAAAAACATTTTCATCATTATGATGAGGAAAGACACAAGCAAAAAAGGTCTCTTCATCATCTCATTCGTACTCTAAAAAAAAGGGGGGGAGGAGAACAACGAGAAACCATACATAAAATCAGGAAAGCCAAACAATCTTATAGAAACTGGTCTCGTAATCATAAACATCAAATACAGCAAGAAGATGGGGAAAAGATGCTCTACTTGCTCAACGCCAACAACTGCAGAAGCTTTTAGGCCGCACTAAACCAACTGGAGACAGGCCACAATAGCTCCCTCTGCAACCTAGTTCCAGAGCAATCCTGGATCGACTATCTGACCAAGAACTTTGAACATCCAGGTTCTACAGATTTCACTGGACCCTCAGTAACCTGGTCATTATCATTTACTCAACAAGATATTCTTGACCTTATTCTTTCAGCATCTACATCAAAGGCAGCAGGACCGAATGGTCTAACCTATCAGGTCCTAAAAAATCACCCTACAATGTGGGCAAAGCTGCTATTCCATCTCTTTCGGGAAATCATAAAGACTGGCTCTTTTCCCCCGTCTTGGAAGAATGCACTTATTATTCCATTTTTCAAGGGGGGCGACAGGCTTAAACCTGCTAGCTATCGACCAATCGCCCTCCTTGACATTGATAGCAAACTGTTTATGCGACTTCTCCTGAAAGATCTCACTCACTGGGTTGATACCAACAAAATTTTGTCCCGGCACCAAACGGGTTTCAGGAAAGGCCTATCTACCAGCTTAAATGGCCTTATCCTGAACCTTCTCAGTGAAGGCTCTTATGAGAAGAATGGCACCCCACTTTTTGGGGCATGGGTAGATTTATCCAAAGCATTTGACTTGGTGGACAGGGCTCACCTCTGGCGGAAATTGCAAAATTGGGGGATCCCAGCACCCCTTTTGGCTATGCTTATAGAGCTCCACAAGAATACCACCATCAGGGTAAGACTGGACGACGCCGGCAACTTATCAGAGGCCATAGAGGCTTTCAAGGGAGTCCGGCAGGGTTGTCTAGGTGCTCCGTTGTTCTTTAATCTTTTTCTAGCAGACATGGGGAATTTCCTTGAATCGGCCTCTATGATAGCACCTAGAATAAATGGGAGAAGTATACACTGGCTGGCCTACGCAGACGATATTGTCTTGCTGGATGGCTCGGCCCGGGGGCTGCAACAGCTCCTTCTCAAACTAAATGACTATGTCAAGCTCAATGGTCTTATAATTAACCCCTCGAAATCTAGAATCCTGGTATTTAAACATCCAAGAAAAAACCTTCCCTCCAGGAAATGGATCCTCAATGAAACGGAAATCCCCAGAGTTGAAGAGCTCACTTACTTGGGCTACGAAATTTTTGCATCTCCATCTATGAGTAAGACGTTACCAATTATTTTTGGGAAGACCTCTAAAATCACGGCCCAGATGAAGAATCTGATGGGGAGATTCTGCAAATTCTCACTATCGCCGCTTCTCAAATTCTATATTGGTAAAGCTGTACCAGTTCTTCTGTACGGCTTAGAAGTGAAACCTATGCTTTGGAATTACAATTGGAGCAAAACTGAGGGTCGGCTATGGAGAGCAGTATTAAACTTGGCTACATGTACACCTCTTAGTAGCCTGCGATATGAACTGGGACTGATCTCCCTAGGCTGTCGAGCAGATTGGAAGCTCTTGTCGCTATATCGCGATATTATCACTGCTAGGTCTACGACTCTCCTTTTCGATGTAATGGGACACCACAAAAAGGCCAAATCAAAACAACTTCTTGCCCTGGAAAGAAAAGTGGGGGACATTTTACTCAGGCTGAACTCAACATTAGAACTTTTGATGGTCAATCCTCTGAAGATAAAAAAAAACTTGAAATATATGATTGGATTTGCACGATTGAAGGAGTCAGGCTTCTAAACCCACCAAACCTCTTCCTGATAGTGGAGAGAAAAGTAGGCACACTACCACGTTACCTCCAAAAATTCCCAGACAAGAACATTCGAAACAATTTTCTCAGACTCAGATTAAATCTAGCTCATACCGGAGAAATTTTGCCTAAAAAACATCAGGGTGACAAAACCATAAAGCTCTGCAGGTCTTGCGACCCACCGAACCTACAAACATTGAGACATCTGTTGCTAGAGTGCGAGGGGACTTGGACTATAAGAAGTGAGCTGCTTGGAAGATTCGTCGCTAGAGAAGAGTCCTTATTACTAGATTCCTTCTGGGACAGACTAATTTCCGGTCAGGAAGTTATGCTCACCACGGCAATAGTAAAGGTTCTAGAAAACTGCTCGATACTCACAAAGTATAGTCGAAGTATCGAATAATGGGTGAATATTACTTGATCGATCTGTAAGACTTTGGTAGTTTTCATAGTTTTTTTTATTGCTCTTTTCACTTTTTTGTAAAGGTTTTCTTAGGAAAGCCATAAACAAATAAAAAAAAAAAAAAAAGAAAAAAAGAAAAATACTTTGTTACCCAGAGCACCCCGTAAGGTGGACTCCTTTCTTAGGAGTTCACCGAGCGGCAGGGGTCGAACAGATCCCATTCACGGACCTTATTGCAAGGCTCCTTGTTAGGCAGAATCCTGTGCAGTGCCATTAGGGACCACTATACACAATTAAGACTACAGGTGGCACTACAAGTTTTACCTTTGGTACAAGCCTGTACTATGTCAGAGTGGTAGCAGTGGCGGCTCAGCCAGGCTCATCTCAAGAGTATATGAGCAGTAGCAGAGATTACACAAAGGGACCACAAATACTGTGACTCAAACACTGACTCAAGGTTTCAGGTAGAAAAATATAAGTACATTTTTTTTAAAACCATTTGTTGTAAACACAACACTTATATTAGATTAAAACCACACAAAAAATATACTACAACTAACCAATTCACTTTGTACAGTAAGTCTCAAGGTAAGTACCCTGTTTTTGAATGGACCGGTGTTACGACCAAAACATGTTACTGCGAATACGATTGTGATCACTTTTTGACAGTTCGGTCTAATAACTAAACGCGTATCCGTGACATGAAATGCTACCGGGGCAAAAACACACTTAGCACCTGAGATATGCAGAGGAAGTTGGAGGCAAAAATCACAGGCAATATTAGGCAGACAGAATTGAGAAACACTCGGAGACAGGAGTTCAAGAGTCAAAGGGCCGGAGCCAGGGTCAAGTGACACCAGGGACCTGTTGCCGAAGATCACACAGTCAGACAGTTCACGATTCAACGTAGCCAAGAGTACTTCGATATTGTCAATGTTCGGAAGCAAAAGTTGTAAGAAGGAGGGAAGACAAGGGCAAGCCTTGGAAATGAAGAAAAGGGGTTCACCCTGTTTCTTCAAGCAGAACACAGTACCTTATTCCAATGGTGCAGCTGGTGCCCTGGCAGTTGTTCCTGTTGGTGTCCCGCAGAACCATGGTTCCTGGAGCTTCGAGGTGAAGGTGGATGTCTAAAAGGGGTCTGCACCACACAGGGATGAAGCCGGCAGCAGTGACAACGAATAAAAGGTGCGCTCCTTAAAAACAGGAGAGGTTCTTCAGGTGGCTATCCGGACCACTACAGCTGTGTGCAGCGATTTCGACCACAAAGGCAACCTCTGGCTGAAGAAGATGAGCTGGTTATCCCCACCAGGCTCAAGGGAAGAAGACTCTGGACTGGATCTTCTCTAGTCGTCGAAGGGTAGATAACTCGGGACTGCAGCAGGGCTTCGCCGGGACGGGATAGTTGCAGCAGTCGTTCTCTCCGCTTCTCTTCGGTTCCTTGTAGTTCCAGTGGTGACTCTGACTTCTAGCCCAAGAGACCTGCCTTTTATGTGCAAAACCCCCATTCACACAGCCTGGCTGTCAATCTCCCAGCAGGGGGGTTGTCCAGCCGGGACAACCACCTCAGCCAATCATGGCAAAGTGCGACTTGGGTTTCCTAGGATACCCTGTGCAGGTAGTGACTATACCCCTCCCTCACATTCAGCCCACCTAGACACCCAGGCACCTGGTGGAGGGCTTTTGGGCAGAAGCCCGCCAAAAGACGGTGAGCAAAGAAGGCGAACCTAGTTTGCTGCGCAAAGTAAAACACAAGAAGGACTTTAACAAAAAGAAACGGCGAATAAACCCAACCTGGAGCCAAAAGAAAGACAGTTTGGTCAAGCGGGTTTATGTTCGAGGCTAATATAATAGCCTAAAACAATACCACTTTTATCTAATATAATTGCAGTAGAAAAGGTAGGATAGATACCACTGCCACCAGCCAAGTCTAAATGTTTAAAGAGCGAAACAATGCTCTAGGAGGTACAGATAAAAAGGGAGACGAAGTAACCCTTTCCAGTACTCCATGGAAGGTGGGGTGTACTGGATCTGTGGTAGATTGCCTAGGTAAAGTTAATGGTAACTTTACCATTTTCTGGGGGACTGTAGTCAGCCTCAGAAATGGAGTTGGGGGGGGTAGGGGGGAGTCTCAAAGACAACCCTGTGCCACGGCACTGAAGGTGCTGTGTGACGCACAAAAGAAGGGGGCTACTGAAGTGGTGTACTCCAGAGTCCACAATCACAAAAAACAGAGAAATATACATGGCAAAACACAGGTAAGAGTGGGGGAAAAGCTCACACTCTTACCAAGTGGAGAAAAAAAATAAACTCCAGAAGTCCAACAAAGCTGCTGGGGGACTCACTAGGTAAGGGAAAATTAGCCATCAATGAGAATTCTCCCTAACACTCCTAGAGATGCCGGGCTGAAGGGGCCTGTGACTACCGAAACCAAGACTGAGGGGCCTCACAGCGCTAGAACCAGAGTTACATGCCGAGGGGCATCACAGCTCGACTACCAGACCCAGGTCTGAGGCGTGCCTGCATGCACTAAGACTTCAGGGCCCAGGCCAGAGGGCATTCACCTTCCGGGTCCATACCTGAGGTCTCCACTAGCATTGAGGACACTCCCAAGGGCTGCCAGAGGCCTATACTGAAAGGCGCTCCACCAGCCAACGTTTCCCATGCAATCCTTTGGAGAGTACAGCAAACAAGATGGTGTCCAAACCCCCAGCCTCGCGAGACAAGATGCCACCTAGCCGCAAGGTTTAATCCAGACCACAGGTGGAAGAAACACATTCTTCATGTGGATTCTCACCATCTGAAATAGTGAAGCCAGCCACCAAGCCAAGGCAAGATTGGTCCTCAGCCCAGACACCATGGTTCACGACCTGCCCCACATCCTCCACAACTCTAAATTGATTTGAGGAGGGCACATACAGCCAAGGTAGAGATCAGGCAGGCCTCCAACAGCTTCGTATACTCAAACGGTGGACGCTCCAGCCTCCTCACAGGCAGCCTATCAGGAAAGATGTTTTGAGAATTTCATGGGGCTAATGAAATGCCAACAAATGGCAGTAATTTTAAAAAAATCTAAAGAGTTCATACCACTGATGCCAATTCACCTCAAAAGCCTCTACCAGCTCATTCATCTGCACTTTCAGTGCCTTCTTTACTAGTTAGGAACACACTACCAGTGCAGAAGATAACTAGAGCCCCTGAAGGAACAGATTTGTTGCACTCATCTACAGATGAAGAACTTAATTAACTGAAGGCGAGTTCTCAGATGGCCAAATCATCAGCTAATTTAGCTAAACCTACTCTTTTGGGTAGGTGCATAGCAAGATAGACCAAAGACGCAGATCCTTCTGAGGTTTTAGAGGCTTCCAGGAGAGGAGGGCTAGGCAATTGGACTGGTCTCCCAGCCTCCTCAGGCAACAGTGCACAACTCCAAAGGTTTTTTTCCCGTCCTCCTCAGCACCAGCCTCTGAGGCAAAGAAACAATGAGGGCAGCGTCTGGGTCCACAGCTCCCCCAGTTGGGAAGGCTCTCCCTCCACAGTCAACCCAGGTATAAAATCACAGACCCTTGGGTCCTATCCGTAGTTTGCTCTGTTTTTCAACTCCCGATTCCTCTTCATCCACCCTCTTCACCTCTTCTCCTTCAGATAGGCTCACTAGCTCTATTGGCAGAGATCATGGTCTCATACAGAACCTAGCAGCAGAACGTACCCTCCTCACAAAGGGACTCGGGGATTTACTCCTGGATCTTTGCCATTCAGATGAACCAGTCTGGCCTGAGATTAGTGTTGAACCTATCGTTGGGCAACCTTTTCCTCCCACTAGAAAATTTCAAGATGGTGACACAGGCATATTGTGAAGGCGCTTTGCCTCACCATGGCATGTTTCCGGAGACTGGATGTTATCCCTGGACACGACGGGCGCTTGCTTGCATGTCCCCCATATAGCACCCACACACAGCCTTTACAATTCATGGTGATGGGACTCCACTTTCAGTACAAAATCCTACCATTTGGATTAAACTCAGCTCCTTGTGTATTCACGAAAATCATGAATGCCATGGCAGCAGTTCTTCGAGCCAGTGGTCGCTGCGTTTATCTCTATCTAGATGACTGGCTTGTCAGGGCTAGCTCCCCAAAAAGGAGGCACAGGAGATGATGCAGTATCTCACGAACATGCTCTTCGATCTGAGGGTTTCAATCAACCTGAAAAAGTCAGATCTCCTCCCGTCCCAGTATTTAATTTTCCTGGGATTCAGATGGGACACTTGGAGACACATTTTTTTTCTGACTCAGGAGAGGGTCCGGGACATTCGGAAAGCAGTCGTCACTTCCTCAACTGTTCCCTATGAGGAAACTCAAGAACTTCCTGTGCTTCGATGTATCAGAACATGGAAATAAGCATCCTGAAGATCTATTGACACCAGCCGAGAGTTTCTCTCAACGTCACCATTTCGAATTAGTCTTTCCTTCGGAACTTGCTCTGAGGTCCAAAATGGGACAGAGACCTCCTCCCTTCTTGGGTTCCAGGAAATAACCGGAATACCAGCCCAAACCTCTCTCTTCGGGCAGTACCTCCCCATGGCACCCTTCAACAACAGGGCTTGCAGTTCTTCCTCGAGCTCCTGTTCCGGTTTGCGTGGAGGAGGGGAGGTCTGCACTGAGGTTTCCTTAAGAAGGGCAGACAATAACCCCACCACACGAGCTCCAGGAGGTAATCTCCCGCCATTGGTGCCAGTGCTCGGGCAGCCGTCCTCTAACCGGTGAGTTGTGAGAGAGGAAATCAAAGCGGATTCGAGGGCAGAGCCGCCCACGCCACTGCTGCAGCTGCCTGCTGGCCTCTGAAAGCCCCTCTTCCCCTTCCGGAGCACGTGAAATGCTTCTGTCCCTGCCTGGCATACGGGAGGAGTGCCTTCCTGCCGTAATGGACGTAATGTCTGTAGCCCTTGCCCCTGGAAGCAAAGGTAAAGGCAGGCTTGACCGGGTGCACAGGTAGGCCCAGCAATTTTGCTGCAAGACTTCTCCAGGGAGTCATCAGCCTTTGGACCAAAGACGAATTCCCTGTCTAAGGGCATGTCCAGCAACCTATTCTGGAGACAAAGGGAAAAACCTGAGGAGCGCAGGTAGGCCTGTCTCCGTTATAGGTTATTTGGCCAAAAACAACACATTTTATCTATACCAAGCAAAAATAAAACATTTGATTTTTTTGTTTTAGGTCCTTTTGACTCAAACCTATTGTATTTCGGTCCTTTTCATTCGACCCTTTGACTGGATACCGCCTATCTCCTAAGCACCATGGCCGAACCCACGCCCAACTCCATTGACAGGCCATGCAGTCTGCCACATCAAGGCCCGTTTGCAGTGACTGCCGGGCCACCACCTTCCCAGTGATTTTAAAGGAAACTTTTTTCCTATGGATTTTTTTAACCCTCCCTTCTCATTTGAACGCCTAAACCCCAATAAATATTTTTTTTTAAAAAAAGGGTTTTCCGATGAATTTCCGTTGATAACAAATCCATCGAAAAATCTGTTTTCTGTAAAATCTCTGAATACTGTCCACCAGCTGTGTAAATTCATCTCGCAGCTCCCCTTCATGGATGTACTGGGCTGCATGTTCCATTGTCTTCCAAAGGCCGAAGGAATACTTAGCAAACCTACATGAAAAATTAGTGGCTTTCAAAGCCATGCTGCCAGAGGTGAAAATCTTCTTAGCAACCGCATCCACTCTTATGGACCTCCCTGTCAGGAGGCAGATTCGAGGTAGATGAAGCTGCCCTGGTGGAAACCGTGGCCGCCTGTACAACTAATTCTTCCCGGGAAAGGATAAGGGGACAAAGGACGGATCCCCTCTTTCCGGCCTGTACTTGCCAGTTAGAGTGGAGCTGGCTGGGGGAATAGAACAGGGTAATCGCCACAAGGAGGAAATAGGGTCAGCTATAGCCAGATTCAGTAACATATGTTTCTCCATAGTGGGACCGTCATCCAATATATCGGTCAATTCATACCCCTCGACTGGAACTGCAGAAGCAGCCAGCCCTAGAGTGTTGATCACTCCTTCTACCAGAGACCTAAATTTGCCATGAGCATTAGTGTATGGCTGGGTCTGTTCTAACTCCACATCTGGAGATGTGTCAAGCCCACTGGCATCATGCAGCCCCTGAGCCAATGCCAGGTCTGTCTGGTCGTCAAAATAATCAACTCCACCAGCCCCTGAATATGTCGGTGTCACTGTAATCGTCCCACCATCGGCGCTGAATGTCAGCACCATGGAGCCGAAGAACTTGGTCCGTGAGAGCAGGACGAAGGATCGATCGCTCATCAGCCTCAACTGCTTGTCTTTTGACATCGAAGGGTTGGCTGTCGGCGTCTGCTGAGTTTTGGGCACTGAGGGTGCGTTGAGAGGAGTCGAGCCCCGAGGTTCGTGTGAAGGACCCAGTTTTGAAGGCTGAACCACCTTCTTTGGTGCAGAGAACAAAGGCTCTCCTGATGCCGAGTGCATCAGTATCAGTGCTTACCTGGGGTCAGAGTCACTGAAAGCTGCTGGAGCCGCCACTGGGGCCTGCTGTTTCAGGGGCGCACCTACAGCTGCCTTCTCAAACACCACCAGCATCTGCGATTTGAATTCCTCTCCTGTCGAGTTGTCGGGCTGCCGCTGACTTACCTCATTCTGAGGAGGAGCCAGAAACACTTTGATGATGGTGATGCTTCTTTTTTATGAAAGGATGACGAAGAAGAGTGGCTCCGAGAGTGAGAGCGGTTTGTCAGGTGTAGGCAACTCCATTTCAGCCTCTGATCGGTCGACTGTGCAGAAGATTTTGACAGCAGGTGGCCAACTGCAAGCTTGGCTGCCGCGCCCGAATAGACTTCAGGTTAGTTTTCATACACAATGCGCACCCCTCGCAGAGGTCGTGTGGGTCAGTTACCGACCTCTTTGAGTCGCAGTCAGACGCTTGAACCCCAAAATCCGAGGCGCAGACATCTTGCAGAAAAGAAAACACAAGGTTTTGACGGAAAAATCGTGGAATAGAATTGAGGACTCCTTCATAAAGGGCTATGTTCCTCAGGAGCACCGTGTTGAGCGTGCTGAAAAAAGGAACCGAGGTAAGGGGCATAGTGACACAGTATATATATGACCCCAGACATCGCTTTCGGAGCTGACGATCGAGCATCGAGCAAGATGGATTGACGGCTGAGTGAAGGTCCACTACGCCTCCTGTTGAAGAATTTTCTGAGCAGCAGAGCTGGATGAGGAGATCTATCTGATAAGGAATCTGCGGGAGAAAAGCAATCTATTGAACTGGCACAAACTGTTCACACTTGAAGCTAAGGTCTATTTGAGGAGTACTCTACCAGGAGAAGATCTCCTCCAGATCATCTTGGCAGAGCTTCCACTCATGGGAGGCTAAGGTCTGTAAGGATTCCACCATGGGACCCTCTGTCCCGGCTACATGGGCACCAGTCAGAGACGCATCATTTGTTCGAGCCCAGAGCCAGTCGCAATGGTTCTCTGAAGAGGCAACAACCTCAAAATGCCTTATTTGTTGAGTGCATTGCCACCTTCTTGTTGGTTGTCTGAACTAGCACACAATTGTCCCACAACAAGGGAAGGAAGGCTACCTTGGCCAGGATGATCACCTGCAGCACCAGCAAATTGGTCTCCAGCGGAATCCTGAGAACAAATTGAAGTCCACTCACTGTAAGGGGAGCACCCCAAAACTTCAAAGAAGCATTCTGGACCACTGGCAGTTGGGGCCAAGACTGTCGGAGCAGCGAACCTCTCAGAAGGTGGTCTCCTCTCTGGGCCAACAATACAAGATCCAATGACAAGCAGTCCGAGACTTGCAAAAGGTCTGACATGTTCCACGTAGAACTGCAACCAGCGACAACCGAGGAGCTTCTAAAGCAACCTCATGCACATTCAGACCTCTGGCACCATCATGATGCATAAAATGATGAGACATGGTTGGCACAAAAAGGCTGAGCCCAGAACCATCTTCTGAGAATGGAAGACCCATTTGCCATTCGATTCTTGGGAGGGAAGGCCCTGCTCAGCCAAGTGTCCAGGATTGCACCTATACAAATCCAAGGACTAAGATGGCAAAACATATGACTTTTTGAAGTTTAGGTAGAAGCCCAAACTGTGTAATAGGGTACATGAGTGGAAAAATGTGCCAATGCCTGGTCTGGGGAGTGAGGTCGGATGAGCCAGTTATCCAGGTTGGGAAAGACATGTATGCATTCCCCCATGAGGTGAGCCGTAACCACTGCCTGAAGTTCGGTGTAGACCGTAGGTGCCGATGAAAGACCGAAAGGCAGGACTTTGAATTGGTAGTGGGAGGAACCCACCATGAACATCAGACACCATTTGTGCTCATGAGAGTTCGGCATATGAAAGCAGACAATCTGAATATCCAGGGACACCAACCAGTCCTGCAGATCGAGGGCTTGACAAATCTGAGTCAGAGTAACCATCCTGAACTCGTCCTTGTACAGATACATGTTCAAAACACACAGATCCAGAATGGGACGCAAGCACCAGTCTTTTACGACACAAAGTAAAGCGAATAACAAACACCTCTTTGTCTGAATGGAGCACCAGCTCTATGGCACCCTTTGTCAAAAGCAAATGGACCTCTTCCAACAGAAGAGGGACCGAAGACAAAGGAGGTCTGTCCCAAGGAAGTTCTGAAGGGCACCAAATAATGGGGAGGAAATAACCCTGCGTCACAACCTATAAGGCCGAACCATTGGACGTGGTACAATACTGTTCCTCCCAGAACAGGGAGATCCTCCTCATCAGTGGTGGGTATAAGAGTTAAAGGGTCAAAACACCCTTCCTCTTGCTGTAGGAGCTGAAGGTTGCTTAAGAGCTAAGCACAGGGGACTTTGTCATGGCCTCCACTGACCATCTTTTTTAAGAGAGTCATCAGCTTTGGCTCCAAAGCAGTTACCACCAAAGGGCAGGTTCAGGAGCTTTGCCTTAACATCTGGAGTACACCCTTAGGACCTTATCCAGGAGTGCCTCTTGATGATTGTACCCATGGCCATGGCATGTGCTACAGAGTCGGACAAGTCAAGGGATGCCTGTAAGATCTGGGGTTCTTACTCTCTGCCATCCTGGGCTAAGGAATTGAAGCCCTCCCTTACATCTACCAACAGAAGATTCTCAGTCGCCTCAGCCTCCACAGTTAAGAGTGATTAAGAGGCCAAAACCAAATTTGGCCAAGGTGCAAGAAGCATTGATTTCCCTCAAGGAAAGTTTGCCCAAGGGAAACACTTTGCGCACCTAATCGCCCAGCTTCCTAATCTCCAAGTCATGGTGGAAAGAGGGGAAGGAGGTCATCATAAGGCTGGCTGTGGCAGCTTGAACTACCACACTGTCCGGGGAGGCATGGGAGGAGACAACAGTGCGATCAGAGGTTGCCGGGTGGTGTGCCTTGACTATGTGTGGGCCCACAACAGTGACAGAGGCCAGCTTCTCCCAGGCTCTTAAGACTGGGACTTCCACTGCTGGGTTAAAGGGCAATGGGGTCGCTCGCTGAGCGCCCTCATCCAGATGTCAGATAACTCCAAATCTAGGATCTTCAACTACCACTTCTGGGATCTTCCTTCATTGAAATTGCTGGCTAGGGATCATGGGAGTTGCAGTCCGAAGTATCTGGAGTGTGAAAGGTTGAAGATCACGGCTCTCAGAACGTTTTGTATGGTATTGCTGACAAACGCAGTGTGTGAGTCCACCACATTGGTCACATTCTCATGGAATGAAGCATGAGACCTTTTTTGGATTCATTGCCAGCTTTTGCCCTGAGAGGTGTTGAGGCTGTTGGCTCCCTCTAAGTTGGAGACCAGATCCCTAAAAATCCTCTCCATCATTGCGGAATTCTTTGGAAAATATCCAACCGGTTCGGACCAATGTGGTCCTAGCCCAAATGGGATAGTATCACCCACCCAGTCAAAAACCTCTGACGTCCTTGACATAAATTTGCCTATAGGATATGTTGCATTTTCTAGAGGTGCTTTGGAGCAGAGGCAAGGGTTCCTGCACCCAAAGCTCGATACCCAAAGGTGGAGAAGCATATCACCTTTTTGAGTCAGAGACCTTCGTTGCCGGGGCTGAACCCATATAGGCATGCGGTCGCAGTTTTGCAAGGTGTCCCTGCTGGCTCTTAAGAGTGGCCTACCCCTTTTGCGTCGCCAGGCACCAAGGCCAAAGAAGTCCGTGCCTGGGCCCTGGCAAAGATGTAAGATATCGGAGTCGAAAAGGAAGTGCAAACAATTTTGCTCGATGGAATTCCCTGCGAAGGGTGCAATAGGGGATGCATTTTAATGGATTGTTCCTTCCCTCTCTTCTAGGCCTTCTCTCTGATCCCCGTCATTCCTTGTGTTTTTGGGAGATTTCGAGCAACCATGATCTTGATCGCTCCAGATTGGGCGAGGAGGACATGGTACTCTGATCTTCTCGATCTGACCATCTACCCATCTCTCTGGTTGCCTCGTCGCCTGCAACTCCTAACCCAGTCGGAAGGTCGGGTGCTCCACCCAAACCCAGAATCCCTCAACCTACATGCGTGGCTCTTGAGAGGGTGAGATATGATGACTGGGACCTCACTGAGGAGGTGCTCAAGGTGTTGCTGGCTGCCCGCAGACCATCTACAAGATCTCTGGATGTGTACAGGTGGAGAAGACTTGAGTCATGGTTCAGGGAATGCGAGATTTCCTGTTACTGGCTTCTGCAGGCCTTCAGGTTACCACAGTCGAAGGATATTTGGCAGCTTTGTCCATTTTCGAAAGGTCTGCAGATCAAGGTTCCTTTTTTATGATCCCAATTATAGCCCAATTCCTGAAAGGCCTTGTGAATAAATTTCCACTGGGTCAGTTTGTCCCAGATTGAAATTAAAATCTGGTTCTTGTTTGCTGATGGCGGCTCCCTCTGAGATCTTGCTTTCTTGCTCCTTGCGGCTGCTTACGCCTAAGACCACCTTCTTGGTGGCCATTACTTCTGCTAGAAGGGTCAGTGAGTTGCAGGTAGTTTGCTGTAAACCCCCTTTCTTAAGTTCGTTTTGCAAGAAAGTTTCGCTTAAGGTAAGGCGGGGATTCCTTCCAAAGGTAGTGTCAGAATTTCACCTTTTGCAAGCAATAGAACTTCCTGTATTGTACCCACCTCCTCACCTTTCTAATGAAGAGGAGCATGTCCACCAGTTGGATCCCAATAGAGCCTTAACTTTTTATTTGGCAAGGACGGCGGAGTATAAGAAGACTGATCAGCTATTAGTGGCTACTCCTTAGCCAGAAAGGTCTCGCTGTCCCCAAACAAACACTTTGAATGGATTGTGTCCTCCCACGTATTCCTCATCTTGTGATAATTCGTTATCTCCAGCTTCGCTGCTTCGGAAAAAAACATTCTCGGCAGAGGGCGCTGTGCTCGAGGTCGTGGCATCGATTGTCCCTCGATGGACTCGTACTCTGTCGACGTCACTGATGGTATAAATAGCTCGAGCCGCGCCCGTTGCTTCAGTTCTGTTTTTCCGATCGCTTCGCAATCAAGAACGGCACGCTTCTATTTTCTGTGAAGAAAATGTTGTCCTCTTCAACGCCTTCGACACCCAGGACTGGGTTCAAGAAGTGTGCAGATTGTGGGTCTAAGATGTCGATCACCGATCCCCACCGGATTTGTCTCTGGTGTCTCGGTTCCAGTCACCGAACCGACGACTGCGGGTCCTGCCAATCAATGACCGAGAAAGCTCTTTGTGAGAGGAGAGGTAAACTGTCGGTGGGGAGGGAGGCCTCTAAAAAGGTTACGTCAAAAAGACACAAGAAAGCGACTGATTCTAAGGGATCGGATCGCCATAGGCACTCAAAGAGATCTCGATCTAGGAGTAGATCGAGACACCCTTCGTCGTCATCGAAAAAAATGAAGAGGAGACATAGATCTCCCTCATCATCATCTTCTTCTTCAGAGTCGACTGAAGAAATTCGTTGTCCGACTAAATCGGATTCTCCCAGTAAGTGGGAAGAATTCCGCAAAAAGATGATGGAGGTTTTCGAGAATGCGGCCCGACCCCCTCGAAAGACCCTTGAAAAAGCTATACCCCTAAAGTCGCTCCATTGGACAACAAAGGGAAGTCCAAGGCTACCATGGCAAAGACCGGTAGCGTCGTGGAATCCAAAAAAACTAGAGTCGACGTAAAACCGTCAAAGACTCTTCAAGGGTCGAGCACTTCTCCAGTGCCATACAAGAAACACAAGTTGTCAAAGACTTTGACGACTTCGTCGACGCCCTCGGCGTCGATAATTTCGACTCCAGAGCCAAAAACATCCTCAACGCCATTATCGAAGTCATCTTCGAAGACTTCGAAGACCCCTTCGACAACTTTGTAGTATTTGCCAATTCCTTCGAAGCAGATGGAAGAGGAAGAAAGGAGATTCACTCCTTTTCCCAGGTCAGACTTTTTCAAATCAGCAATTTATGAAAAGTCTCCTTTGGGAGTTACTCATGGTACAAGACAAGTTCCTGAGGAACTTATTGACCAGGAATCTAGAATGAGAGACCTGAGTGATACTCTACATTCTGCCAGTGGATTTGACACATCCCCAGAATTAGAGTTCGCCAAACCTGATCCTGCAGAGCATGCAGATGCTGGGTACAGGGGTTTTATGAGCAGGGTAGTTGAATATATGGGTTGGGGTAATACTTCACCCATTTTTTAACAAGATGACATGACGGATATAATCGTCAAGGGACCTCAGAAAGATCCTGTTCTCCCTTTCCACAGGGCCCTTCAAAGGACTGTGGAGAAAAACTGGGAGAAACCAGAGACTATTGCTGCTGCAGATAGCACTTTTCCAAGAAATTCAGGACCAGCTGGAACGGATCCTGAATATTTGAATAAACATCAGACTCCAGAGAGTTTAGTTATTCAGGCAGCATCTACTTCAAAACAAACTGCTTATCCAACTATCCCTCCAGATAGAGAGGATAAAAAAATGGATGCCTGGGCACGTAAAGTTTTCACGTCAGGCAGTATGGTACTTAAGTCGGCAAATGTCACCTGTACCCTAGCCAGGTTTACCCATACCCTGTGGGACTGTATTTCGGCAGGGCTGATCACATCCCGGAAGGCGAGGAAAGGGAAGGTTTCCTGAATATAGTTAAAGACGGGAAGGAGGCAATGGGGGAATGTCTCCAGTATGGACTGGATACTGCTGATAGTATCAGCAGGTCCATGACTGCAAGCGTTGTGCTACACAGATTTGCGTGGTTGAGGAAGTCGGGGTTTGCACCAGACATGCAAGCTAGACTCCTCAACATGCCCTTTGATGGCTCGAGGCTCTTTGGCAGAAAGGCTGATGAAAGCCTAGAAAAACTTCAGACCTCGAAAGCGGCAGCTAAATCACTTAGCGCCTCTTTGCGCCAGCCTCTAAAACCCTATTCCGGCTCATCTTCCTGGACGGGTCGGTCTTTTCGATACTACTCTTTTGGTAGAGGAAGAGGACAGGCTTCTCAAAGGGGCAAAAGAGACTTCCCTCGTGGAGCACAAGGAAGAGGTGCAAAATCAGCCTCAGGAGCGGCATCTGTACCCTCAGCCACTCCTGCAGCCGCCTCCAAATCCGTCTGAGACCTTGTTGCACAAAACACCAGTGGGAGGCAGGATCTCAACATCTGAAGGAATGGCGGGGCATTAACTCAGATGCTGGGGCACTGGAAACAGTAGCCCAAGGTTACTGTCTCCCCTTTCTAAAAAGGCCTCAGAATCATCCACTGGGAGCCAACTCCTTCAAAATTCCAGATCCGCTCCTGTTGCAGGAAATTTTAACCCTGCTAGAGAAAGGTGCCATAGAACTGGTACCTCTAGCGGAGAGGGACAGGGATTGGTACTCCCCGTATTTGCTCATCCCAAAAAAGGACGGAGGACTGAGAGAAACTTGAACAAGTTCCTCAGGAAGGACAAGTTCAAGATGGTGACTCTTTCTCAGATCCTTCAGGCTCTCCAACTCCAAGATTGGTTGGCATCATTGTACCTTCAGGATGCTTACTTTAATGTGCCAATCCATCCAAAGCACAGAAAGTACCTGAGGTTCGCGATTGGCAGTTCTCATTATCAGTTTCGATTTCTGCCATTCGGGTTGACCTCCGCCCCAAGGGTTTTCACCAAACTGTTGGCGGTTGTGGCAGCAAGTCTCAGGAGAGGAGGTATTCACATATATCCCTACCTGGACGACTGGTTGATCAGAGTAAGTTCTCCAGAACAAGCTCAGGAACATCTTTCAATCACCTGCCACTTCCTCCACAAATTGGGCTTCTCCCTCAATTTCAAGAAGTCCCACATGATACCATCCCAGAAGCTCCAATTTATCGGAGCAGTCTTGGACACTTCCTCGGGAAAAGCCTCGCCTCCCGAAGTGAGAGCTCTCCACATCCAGCAGATGGTAAGAAAGTTCCAGAATGCCCAACGTCTTCCGGCCTTCGATTTTCTCAGGTTGCTCGGCCTCATGGCATCCTGCATTTTCCTAGTACCAGAGGCCAGGTTGAGAATGAGATCCCTTCAATGGGCACTCAGAACTCAGTGGTCCTAGTTCTCAGGGAATACGTCGGATCTTCTGCAAGTCCCGAGCGCAGTTGCTCAGGATCTTCTATGGTGGGCTTGCAATGACAACTTTCTCAAGGGAGAGTCTTTTTGGCAACCATGGCTGGAGATAACAGTTGTGATGGACGCCTCACTCACGGGGTGGGGAGCACACACCAACGATCTGACAATCAGCGGTCGTTGGTCTCCATCGGAGTCCAAACTACAAATCAACCTGTTGGAGCTGAGGGCAATCGGACTAGCTCTGAAGGCCTTTCTGCCCTCTGTACAGGGAAAGAATGTCCTGATAATGACGAACAACACGGTGGCCATGTACTACCTCAACAAAAGAGGAGGAGTAGGGTCACTACCAATGTGCAGAGAGGCAATGCAGCTATGGTTCTGGGCAATACAAGAAGGAATCTCTCTATCGGCAATTCACCTAGCCGGAGAGAAGAGCACGGCGGCGGACGCTCTGAGCAGGCAGAGCACGGTCTCTCACGAGTGGGAGATAGCTCAGGAAGTCTTTCTGTAGATCTTCGCCCTTTGGGGAACCCCTCAAGTGGATCTGTTCACCACCGTGATCAACCGGAAGTGCGATCAGTACTGCTCAAGGGAATTTCCTCAAAGAGGAGCTCTGGGAGACGCATTCGTAGTGGAGTGGAAATTTCCACTACTGTACGCGTTTCACCCAGTCCCCGTGATTCCTCAAGTAATCGGGAGGTTGAGAAAGTTCAGGAAAAACATGATCCTAATTGCCCCGGATTGGGCCAGGAGGACGAGGTACCCGGACCTTCTAGACATGTCCATCTGCCCTTCAATACGTCTTCCGCAAAGAGAGGATCTTCTCTCGCAAGAGGAAGGTCGGGTTCTCCATCCAGAGGTCAAGACACTCAACCTTCATGCATGGTTTCTGAGAGGTTGAGATACAAGGATTGGGATCTTCCGGATGACGTAATGGAAATTTTGCTTTCGGCCAGAAGACCAGCAACAAAATCTTTGTACCGATGTCGCTGGAACAGGTTTAGTAACTGGTGCAAAGACAAGGATGTGGACCCTTTTCAGTGTGGCACTCCAATGGTGCTTTCTTTTCTGCCACATCTAGCTAATCTGGGGCTCCAGATAGGAACAATCAAAGGATGCCTTGCTGCTCTGTCCATTTTCAAACGCTCCTCGGAAGAGGTTTCATATTTCAAAATACCGTTAATAATTCAATTCTTAAAAGGGCTTACTAATGTATACCCTCCAGTACCTTTTCATGTACCAACTTGGGATACCTTTTGAGCCTCTGCATTCATGTCCATTGAGGCTTTTAACTCTAAAAACTGTCCTTCTTGTGGCCCTATCATCAGCCCGCAAGGTTAGCTAACTTCAGGCTCTCTCATGCAAACCACCATATACTATTTTTTTATAAGGATAAGGTAGTCCTTAAAGTTAAACCTTCCTTCTTGCCAAAAGTAGTCTCGGACTTCCATTTGTCACAAAAAATAGTACTGCCAACTTTTTATCCTCCTCCTCATCTGGGCAAGGAAGAGGAGAGATTACACAGACTAGATCCCAAGAGGGCTCTTAGTTTTTACATCTCAAGGATGGCTAAATTGAGACAAGATGACCAACTATTTGAGGGTTATACTGGTCATAAATTAGGCTTATCTGTAACAAAACAGACAATTTCCAGCTGGATCATATTAGCCATAGTTGAATGCTACAGGTTAGCGGGAAAAGAACCACCAGATGGGCTTCGTGCCCATTCTCCAAGGGGAATGGCTACTTCTGTGGCTCTAAAGAGGGGAGTCCCGGCAGCAGATATTTGTGCAGCTGCAACCTGGAAAAAAATGCATACTTTTGTTAAACATTATTGTTTGGATACTGCCTCCTTTAATGAGGGTTTATTTGCCAAGGCAGTTCTGCATTCTGTCCACGACTGAAGTTAGTACTCCCGCCTCCAAAATTGATACTGCTATGGGAGCCTATCACAAGATGAGGAATACGTGGGAGGAACATCCAGTCGAAAGAACGTTACAGTTGGTAAGTAACTTGTTCTTTCCCGATAGATCATCTTATGCATTGCAGAATGTTAGCAATCTGCAGGCAGGGAACTGCCGCCTTGCATTGGAGCGCACTCAACCAGAGGGGTCTCTGCATCTACAGCTTTGCAAAGGGATGTTCCGGCTAGATGCATTTGCTGGGCGGCAACCTAGTCCTCTCTCCATACTTTTACAAGGAACTATAGCCTGGATGTCGCCTGTGGGGCTGACGCGTGCTTTGGTAGGGCAGTGTTACAAAACCTTTTACTTTGAGCTTTCTGCCCGCCTCCATTGTTCCACTGCTTTGGGAGTCTATCTGGTGAGTCTGCTGGAGAAAGGCAATATTCATTGAAGGAGAAATTACTCACTGTAATGTTCTCTCTAAGGATTCTTCTCCCGCAGATTCCTCATCACCCCTCCCTTCCATCACTGCTTAGAAAACGTTAGCAGTTGGTGCATGCCTACTTCGAGAGAGCCATGCACGGACAGCGATCGGTAAATGTCTGTCTCAGATCCGTACCGGATGTGTTTGTGTTGCTTGGGCAAGGAACATGACACCCAGGATTGCGTGTCATACCAGGTCATGCACCCGAAGGCCCTCTGCGAGAGGGCGGCAAAGATCTTTACACCTTCGTCCACAAGTAGGATGAAGCTCTGCAGTCTTGGTCAAGGTCGCACGGCGCGGAACGACACCCCAAGGAGCAGGCAGCTCTGCATAAGGAAAAGGACAAGAAGCAGCATCGGAAGAATCCTGCTCCTTGAGTGAGTACCCGCACCGACATTCTTCTTCGAAGAGCCACTGCTCCAGGGAGCCCCTTGAGTCTGACAGTTACCTTCCGCCTGAGGATGTTGGACATCTTTACCAAGGTGCCAGCAACTCTGGACTCTGCGCCTGTGGCATAGCTGACTGTATCATCAACTACGGCACTGCAGGGTCCCACTGCGTATGTTGCGACCAGCATGGTACCCTCTGTGATCCACTCCCATACGTCTAAGGGCTCATACCCGGACAGATGGATACAGAGTTGTCTCGGCACCGACAAGGCTCGCCCCTGGGTGCAGAGGCCTCTGCGTTGGTGTCCTCCTTGACCTCCAGTGGCACTGCAGACACCACGGCTCCATGGGAATACATTCCAGTCCCTAGAGACACCGTCATGTCAAGGATGTATATCTACCACGAGGAGGGCGACCAGGTACCTATTGGGCTTGATCATATCTGCTCTTGGGAGATGAGGGAGTTCCCGTAAGAATTCTACGGGGAAGGTGAGGACGTGCTGAGGCTGGCAGAGGACCTGAAAGGGGCTGCTGGCCTTAATACCTCCCAGGAGATGGAATGTATGTCCGCTCCCACCCCACGAAAGCCTCACGCTGCCTTCCAGCGTTTAATGCTTAAGGTGGCCAGTACTTTGGGGCTATCTGCTCCGTCCAGGTCCAAGGTTCAGTGTGAACTTTGTGAGCTTCTGGACGATGCCACCAAGGAGGAGAAGCTCCAGCTTTTTTTAATGTGGCATAAGAGACCCCCATTCAGGAGGTGTTGCAGAAACCTGCCTCTGTTCCAACAGTGGACAAAGATTTGGTGAGAAAACACTGTCCCGCTCCATCGGGTCCGGCATTTCTTTCTTCCCATGCTTCGCCTGAGAGCTTGGTGGTGCAGGCCGCGAAAAGCTAGCCTTAAGACCTCTACCTTCCCGTACCTTCCACCGGACAGGGAAAGTAATAGCTTTGATGCATGGGGCAAGAACGTGTTCACATCAAGCAGTCTTGCACTGCAGGCCATGAGTGGCACTTGCGCCATGGCAAAGTTACCTTTCACCCTTTGAACTGCGGTGGCCAATGCAACCAAGTATGTCATGGGGAGAGATGAGGGAGTTTCAAGTCCTTAATCTCTGACAACAAGGAGGCTGCATGTCCGATGCTATAGTCTGCACCGGACACTGCGGACTGTGTTGGAAGAACCATGGCCACTATCACTGTGGTCAGGCTCCAATTGTGGCTAAAAAGGGCAGGCTTTGCGGCCGACGTCCAGTCAAGACTGTTGGTTATGCCGTTTGACGGCCAGAACCTATTTTGAAACTTACGACACCCTCCTCAAGGTTCAGTCATCCAAGGCAACTGCTAAGTCTATGGGGCTAGCAGTCCAACAGCCTTCTGCACAGACATCCTCTTAGGGCAGGGGTTTTCGTCCTTCTCCAGCAGTGGATCATTCATAGATTCCCATGCTGGAATATTACCCATCATCAGACAGGGAATATTCAGTAATTTTTTTAATTGACATAGAAAGCAATGTACATTGCTAGAGAAGTCCTGAAAAGCATTCACTTTTGTAGTAGGTGCAAGCAACCCGAAAGAAATAGAGGGCAAGAGACACGTTAAAGGGCAAATGAAGGTTCAAGAGAGCACAGTGAGAAACTGAAGGTGCAAGAGAGCACAGTGAAAAGTAAGAAGTGTGTAAAAGGCACAGAAAGCCGGAAAGAAGGTGCAAGTATGCACAACAGAAAAAGGTGGTGTGCAGGAAGCAGAGTAACATTGGAAAGGACAGAGTGAAAGAGGCACAACATAGGAAAAGGTGCTAGAGAATAAGGAGAGGGGTTAGAGGTCAGAGTGGTCGCGCCTGGGAGGAGCAAAATACCCAGCATTCGCGAAAGTCTCTGATACTACCCCATAAAAGAACTGTACAGTGAAAGGTACATTCTGACAAGAGGAACTTTTTTTGTTTGTTTTGAGACCAGAGGGACCTAGGCTTGGGGAAGGGAACCCATAGAGGCCTAACATGAACTGTTTTTTGTTGTTGTTTAGAACTGGAAGGACCAAAGCTTGGGGAAGGGAACCCCAAGAGACCCACAGACATTGTGAACTCCATTGACTTGCTGCTAGAGCCCTACGTGGAAGGTTCCAAGGACAACCCTTTTGAGTTCAGCTATTTTGAACTGGCAGAACTACACCCATTGGTAAGACTACCTGAAACCAGCTTTGGTTTACATTTTCCTTTTGAATCACCATTTTTCTTTTAATGAGACCGCCTATCACTTTTCGTTTGAGTGAGAGCAAGCATAGGTTTGGACACAGACTAACTTTGGTTTTGGATTTATGAACATCGACGACCCTTAGAAACATCAGTTGAGGGAACAACCCCCTTAGGGTTACGGCCAGATGGGCATTACAGCAACCCCACCAAGTGTGATAGTAAGGGATAATAAAGGTTTTCAAACTGTTACTTTTGAGTCTGTATCCCTCTTGATACCATGCTTGTCTCAGCACTTAAAAGGGATCAAAACAGACACGGACAAAGGCAAGCAGTGTCGTCATTTTCATTCGTTTCGCCAAGGATCTGGGACATTTTATTTTTATAACAGACCCTATTCCGCGCAGAGATTGACATCTGCTAACTCATCTTACAGCTACCAACAGTCCTCCACGATATACGCTGCATTGAGTGGCAGGTGTGGGTCAGGTCAACTGAGGCCCCAGTCATCCAAACAAACTTGACGTGTCATGCCCTCCCCTCCCACAGTTCCTAACATGCTCGCCTACAATACCATCACAAGCATGCAACTCATCACCTTGCTCAGTTTAATGTATTCATCTCCTATTTTTTTCAGTTAAAGAAAAATCGGACAGTGGTGTTCGATCATAGTCCTACGCGCATTAAACAAATACATAAAGCGCATAAAGTTCAAAATGACCACGTGTAACAGGTCTTACTGTGGATCCAAAAAAGAGTTACTGGCGATAATTGAACTAAAAGATGCTTATTTTCACATACCAGTTCAACCGCCGCGCAGACACTACCTAAGGTTCACAGTGGGAAATGAGCATTACCAGTTCTGCATGCTGCCCTTCAGCCTGTGGTCAGCCCCAAGGGTCTTTGCCAAATGTCGTTCCGCGGTGGCAGCACATTTAAGAAGAGCCAGAGTGGAACTCTTTCCATATCTGGACGATTGGCTTATAAAGGCAGAATCAAAGAAGCAAGCAGCCTTGGTGTCAATTACACAAAGGAAATCATTGCAGCACTCTGTGGTCATGCCAGCGCAAAAATCCCTTTCCATTCCGCGGTTGAGACCGTCCACCGAACAATTCACTGCGATCACACAACTGGCAAATTGGTTCTTGACGGCACACTACAACAGTGCGCCGCTACAAATCCCTACCAGGCATGTCGTCATGTATAATGCTGGTTCCAAATTGCAGGTTGAGAATACACCCAATCCAGGAGGAGTTGGATCGTAATGGGCACAAACATTGGGCTCCTGGGAGGACCCAGTGCACCTATCGCACTTATTTCATCAAGTGCTGCACTGGTGGCGGGATAAGCAAAACCTGCCCCAGGGCAAGCCGTCTCAAGCTCCTACCTCCACACTCCTCAGGACGGATGAGTCCCTATGGGGATGGGGAGCTCATCTTGGAGATTTGCAAGCAAAGGACACATGGACCAAATGGGATTCAGATCTACACATCAATGTCCTAGAACTCAGAGCCATTCAATGGGCTCTAAAGTCTTTTCAACCAGTCCTTGCGGGCAGGTTGTCAAAATACAGATGGACAACACTACCTTCGATGCACTATACAAACAAGGAAGGGGGCACAAGGTCAGCGCTACGGTCCGCGGAAGCGCAATACTCTGGAAATGTGCTCTCACAGAGGGAGTTGGGTTCAGGGCGGAACACGGGGAAGGACAACATTCTAGCAGACCAGCTGAGCAGGGACTTCTCCTCATCTCATGAAGGGGAGCTCAACTGGAACAAGATCACACATTTTCAGGGTATGAGGTTAGCCTTGCATCGGCCTTTTCACCACCAAGCACAACACAAAATTCCCCCTATTTGGATCCAGGTACCTGGAACGGGCTTCAGTAGACAATGCTTTCTCGCTGACATGGACAGGCAAGTTCCTTTATGCCTTCCCATCAATCCCATGGTTTTCCAAAGTCCTGAGATGAGTGAGAGAACAACCCTGCAAGATGATTTTGATAGCACCAGCCTGGGCTCGGCAGGTCTAGTATCCAATTCTCACCCGGATTACACACACCACGCCCATACGTCTCGGGGCACATTAGGTGTTTTTAACACAACAGAACAGGCAAATCATTCACCATGACCCAGCAACTCTCTCTCTCTGGGCTTGGTTGCTGAACAACAAAAATACACCAAACTAACACTGCCAGATGAATGCAGGGATGTCAGATCATCTAGGGCTCCTTCTAAACGCATGACATATGCTAAAAAGTTGAAACGCTTTACAAACCTGGTGTGCTACACTAGAGCTAGACGCGCTGTTAATCACAGTAGACCAGTTGCTGCCAGAACCTGCTCCGTTTAGCTAAAGCAGGTTTATCGCTGGCCTCTCTCAAGGTTCACCTCTCTGCTATCACGTCATATTGCAGGGGCTGTAAGGAAGGCATGGTATCAACAGTAAGACAGACACAAGTGACGACAGTTCAAGGGTGTTTCTTGAGCAAAAAACATGGTTTGAAAAAAACCTATCTGATCCTAAATATACATATGGGAGCAAGCTACGACCATCAAATAATAACAGTCCTAGTGGTGTCTTGTCAAAGTAAAAGGGTCAATACTAATAAACCTATTGCCAATCCTTACCTCTAAATACAAATAGTGTGGGAAATGTCACAATAAGAAAGCAGTGATCACAAAATGATATGTCAGGATGTTCAGGCCAATGGCCTCCCTTGACCATGTTTTTAGCACGGTATAAAACTGTTCACTCAAACTTAGCAGTGAATCTGGCTTCTCTAGCATGAGGATGTAGTTCATTCCTTAGCATCAGGGCCAACTGCGCTCGAGTCTCTTTGCCTTTTAAAGTCTCTTCATTCAGAGGGCCTGATGAAATAAATAAAAAATAGGTTGTTCTTTTCTTGCAGACTTTCACAAGTACTCAATTTATTAGGTGATTCACTGTTCACCCCGAATCCCCTCAGCCGGACTCAGATCACTTTGAACAAAATTGGTCTCCCTCATCTCGGCTTGGACCAATTTCAATTTCAAGTGTAACTCTTAACACCATCTTTAACAAAAAATGCTTAGCTGATCTCCCTCCGTCGGGCTCGGACCAAATCATTTACTTTCTTTATATTCTTACTATCGAAGACTTTCGAATGTGCCCGGCGTTTTGCTTGACCCATTGCAGGACCACTTCGATTTCACAATTCCTTTTTTCAACACATTTGCCACCTTACAGTTGGATACCCAACAGAGACTTTCGACTGAGCACTGTCATGACCCTTGCCCCTGGCCCTCACTGGCAAGTCAGCCTTCCAGTTAGGGCTAGATCAAGGGCCTTAAAACCTCATCCAAGACTTTCTTGGAGTCCGGCCTGGCGCCTTTGGCACCAGGCTCATAACCATCTTGAAGACCAACATTAGAATGGGCCTATTTACTTGGGACTATTTAACTTTGGGGCTGCGGGGGGAGGGATTCAGCCAACATGGAGGCACACACATAGCTCAGTTACAAGGAACTGAGCTATGCGGTCTAGTCTTTTGGGTGTGGCAGGCCTGGGACTATTTTAGCTGGTCTACTTTACCTGAGACTATTTAAACCACACCCAAACAGTAGAACATGCTTTGCGTTATTCTGCTGTGGGCAGCGTGTAACGCTCACTGTGTCCAGTTCTTTGATGCCAGCTTACCTGAAACCCAGGACCTGCAGAGAGAGAAAGAACACTACGAAACTTACCTGGATTAGAATCCTGTCTTCAATCCATCACTGACTTCAGTTCCACTCACCTGAAGGTACGAACTCCATCATCCGGCATTGAATGCATCCTGGAATACGATAACCTGCAAAGAGGAGAAAGAAAGACGCATTAGTAAGCGTTTACTCAGGTTTCCACCCGAATGAAGAAAGCCACACAATTCTTACCTGGGTAGTCATCTCCTGGTCAGTATCATTGCTGGAACATTACAGCTCTCGGCGATGAACATCGCAACCTGCAAGGAGAGAAAAGACGCAGGTTAGCAATATAAAAGGCGAAACAGCGCCACGCATTACTCACCGGACAGCATTGCGCACACTGCGCTTTCGCCTACCGGCCCATGCTCATCTTCAAACTGCATGACAACACCAAAATACCTTTCCATACATAAAAGGAAAGAAGGAAGACATTATTATTCGAACTAAGAAGAACATAAGAACTGCATATAAAGACTGTAAAGCAGCAAGGCTGGATTCCCACGGTGGGGGCTTGCACCAGTGAATCAACTTGGTCTCTGCTCACCCCCCACATCTACACGCCCCTGCCATGAGGAGCAGGACGGAAAATCCACCTTTTAAGGTGAGGAGAAGGCCCAAGGGGGAGGAAAGAGTTGAGGCCAAGGGAGGTGGGAAAACATAAAGACAATCTGGTATTGAATCCAGCTCTCCTATATTGCAGACCCATCTTTAACCAGAGGCCTTACCAAGGGACCGGGCGAGGGTTCGAGAGTGCAAATCATCCAAACAGGGCAGGGTGGCGTCCCCGTTTATACCAGGTCAGCGTAACAGCACTCCAGTGGTGCCGGACGACTTTGTATACAGTATCGTATATTGGCTTCAAAGTTCAATCACTCATCTGCTGTTTAGTTATGTTTGCATCGTTTGCCACATACAATTTATACACTGTTGTTTTCAGTTTTCTCTATACAATTTTGCTGCTTGCAACCTTGGCTTCAACGCAGACCAGTCTGATATCGGTCTCCCAACTCACTGGCTGTGCTGACTTCACTGGCGCTGCTTTGTTGTAGGAGCCTAGGACAGTTCCGCAGTGATTCTCCCTACCTTGACCACCGACGCAGGAGAGCCCTGGGTACTACCGACATACAATGCAGGATTCTTCAGCTTTGATTCCGGGTCTTAGGTTTCCTATTCTCGAAGGCAAAAGTTACGGTCTTTCGTTGAAAAGGTCAAGGGCACTTCCCTCCTTGCAATCCTCTTGGATCTTGCCGTCTTTTGCCTTTTATTAAACTGCCATCTTGGAACTGCTGCTTCCTCCTGTGCTTTGCTCAGAGTGTGCTTTCATGCTCTGCCTTTTATCCATGTGGGAAAGTGTGATGGAAATCAGCTGTGTGTAATGATCAGTCATGGCCTGAACCTACCTGACCATTGTATTGGAACCTGTCGGGTATACGGCCCAGGTGTGAGTCAATGGCAGTGGTCTGTCCGTGATCAAGTGTTTGTGTTGGAAAAGGGGGGGGGGTTGAGTTCCTAAGTATCCTACCCGGTACGAGGTGGCAAAGGGATATTACAGGGAAGGGGATACTGCGTCTCACCGCCGATGTCCCACTTCAACTCCCTGAAGACCCCTCACCCAGGTGATACTTCCACACTGGTCTACCCCCAGGAACTGGATCCAAAATTAATGGTCGTGTCCTGGCCACCTGGATGACTGATCCCCTGGGACTAGCGGGAGAGACACCTTCCGGTTTCTTGCAGGGCCCAGGATCATCATCGTTTTTCTCTGATTCTCCAGTAAAATGTTTATGAAGGGTTTGCTGAGGACCTTTCCATCAGTACCTCTGACTCCAAGCTGGAGTCTCACAGCATTAATGGCTGTTTCGTACGAACCAATTCATAGCTGCAAACTAAATTTGCTTTTCGTGGAAGGTCACTTTCCTGGTAGCGATCACATCAGCAACACGAATCGGCGAACTTCAAGCATTATCCACAGACCCTCCGTTAAGTCTTTCTCAAGGTCTGACTGGTCTTCAAATTCCTCCCAAAAGTAGTCTGAGAAATGACTGTCAGAATGTATTGTACTGCCAACCTTTGTTGGCAATCACAATTCCAACACAGAACGTGCCCTGCACTCGCTAGACCCATCGTGAGTCCTTAAATTCTACTTGCAACGCACTAGTGCTCTCTGCGCGTCCTCCAGGCTATTTGCTTCCTTTGCGGACCCTCACAAGGGCCAGGACATCTCAAAACAGGGCTTTAGTAGTTGCATTACTCATAACATCAAGGGTAATCCGCTTACCCGTCCAGCCACTGCCCACTCCACCAGAGGGAGGGCGGCAACAGCTGGAGTGGCCATGAAGGACATATGCAGGGTGGCTACATGGAGCATGCCACATATGTTCGCGAAGCACTATTTTATGGAAGAGGACGCTGGAAGGGAGTCTGCTATTGGTCAAGTAGTCCTGCAACACCTGTTTGTGAGACAGGAGCCGCCTTTGTTCTTTCCCTCCTTCCCTTCATGATCAAACATATATACTGTGTTCTGGGTACGGTTATGGAACAATTGTGTGCATCAGTGAAGAAGGTGGAATTCCGTCCACTGCTTAGTGTTGTATTCAAGCATGTGAATCTATGAAATATACAATGCTGGGGGAAGTTTAAGTTACTTAACTGTAACTTTATTTCAAATGGATTGTGTCCTCCACCGTATTCCACATCTTTGAAATGTAATGTCCACAGCCGTGCTGCTTTGGAAATTTTTTAGCAGAGGGCGTCCTGAGTCCATGGCGTCTGGTAGATGTCCCTCAAAAGCCTCCATCGAGGGTGACGTCATCGGATGTTATAAGTAGGACACACGGCGCCCGTAGCCTCGGTTCTGTTTTTTTCGCAAACGTGTTTTGGTTTGAGAACTCTGCATGCGTCGTGTTATCTACTTCGATAATGTCTTCTTCTTCTACCCCACCGACCCCGTGGTCAGGCTTTAAAAAGTGCAGGGACTGTAAGTCCAAGATGTCCATCACGGACCTGCACCGTATCTGCTTGTGGTGTCTGGGTGAAAGCCACGACACAGACGACTGCTCGAAGTGTCAGTCATTGACTGCCAAGGCCTTGCGGGAGCTTAAGGGGAAGTTGCAGGTAGGTTGGGTATCCAAGCCCCGTAAATCCCAGAAAATGACTGGTCTTTCCACCGACGACTCGAGGGGTGACTCTCCCCATCGAAGGGAATCTCGGTCCCAGAGTGGTTCTCGCCACTCGTCGTCTTCATCGAGGCACTCTCGGAAGCAGTGTCACCAGTCGCCTTCCCTGTCTGATGATGGCTCTGCGAGGAAAGTGGCTTGCTCCACTAAAACCTCTACTCCGGAGGATTGGGAGGCATTCAGTGAGAAAATGCTGGAGATTTTTAAATCCCAGGGCACTGTGCCATCCGCGCCTTCGGTTGAAGCTGGCCGGGGACAGTCCCTGTACGATCTTGAACCTTTGGGCCCTGGCGGTTGGCGCGATAAATATCGGGAACCGTTGAGGTCCCGTTCGGACTAGGCTCCGGTAGATCGCCAGAGACATGCCAGATCCAGGTTGCGGTCCTCGTCCCCGACGAGACCGTCAAAGTCTGGGAAGGTGTCGACACCATCGGTGGCGTGCCCATCGAGTGCAGCAGTTGGGGCCTTGCCCTCGGTCATACCCTCGGAGCACTCAGCGCTCTTGCCGACGCCGTCTGCGCACTCGACGCCATCAGGGCCTACAGGTCTGACTTTGCCGGTGGAGGCCCCTAGAGCTCTGGAACCTCTGAGAAAAGGCTCTAAGTCTCTGAGACCTCCTCTTGACTCAAGGTCGACTCCTGTACCTAGGAGGGAGTTCTTCATTCTCTATAGAATATCTATGAGGATGAAGAGAGGTCTGATGTGGAGTTGGAGCCTTTTGATGCTCCTGGTGACACTCCTGAAGCTCCTGACATGGTCTTTTCTGAGGACAGTCAGCTGGAGGATCTGTCTCAATCTTTACATAATGCCAGTGGCCTGGTCACATCTGAGATGGAGTTTGACAGGCCAGAGCCTGGGGCTCATGCTGAATCCTTCTATAGGAGGTTGATGTCGAGGGTTACGGAGTACCTGGGATGGTCCGGCTCTCCAGTTGAATTTGATCAGGATGACCTGACTGACATTTTACATCAGGGTCCATCCACTGACCCAGTGTTGCCTTTTCACATGGCATTACAGAAAAGGGTGACTGCTTCTTGGAACACCCCTGGAGTCCCTTCTAGCGGTCAACACGTTGTTGACTAAGAAATACCGCCCAGCTACCTATCCACACACCTCACTCCTGAGAGTTTGGTGGTTCAGGCGGCCATGGCCACCTCGAGGCAGGCGGCATACCCTACCCTACCATCCCTCCAGATAGGGACGACAAGCGCTTCGATGGATGGGCACGCAAGGTATTTTCAGCTGGGAGTATGACACTTAAATCAGCCAACTCCACATGTGCCGTGGCCACATTTTTGCACTCTCAGTGGAATTCTCTCTGGCGGCTGAGCATGTTCCCGAGGGGGAGAAAGGGATGGGTTCCTTGCTGTTGTGCAGGATGGAAAGGATACTATGTGTGAATCCCTTCAGTCTGGGTTGGACACAGCAGACGGTGTCAACCGGTCCATGGCTGCGAGCACCATGATGAGCAGGTTTGCGTGGTTGCGGAAGTCTGGATTTGCACCGAGGTGCCAAAGCCGCTCAAGCAGCTGCCTCTTTGCTTTCAAGCGCTGCCGCAGCTGCACCGAAACCGCTATGAGGCCAGGTCTCATTGTTCGCCAGTTGGGGGCAGACTGTCTCAGCATCTCGAAGAGTGGCGAGCCATTACTTCAGATCCTTGGGTTCTGGAAACAATAGCCCATGGCTACTGCTTACCCTTCCTAAATTAGCCTCTCGACAATCCACCGGGGAAACTCTCTTTGAAGATTCCGGATCTGCTCCTTGTGCAGGAAATCTTAACCCTGCTGGAGAAAGGCACTATAGAACTAGTGCCTGTGGCAGAGAGGAACAAAGGTTGGTATTCCCCATATTTTTTGATTCCCAGGAAAAACGGAGGACTGAGACATATCTTGGACTTGCGTTGCTTGAACAAGTTCCTCAGGAAAGACAAGTTCAAGATGGTCACTCTTTCTCAGGTCCTTCAGGCCCTTAGACTTCAGGATTGGTTGGTGTCATTGGACCTACAGGATGCTTATTTTCATGTGCTGATCCATCCAAAGCACAGAAAATACCTGAGGTTCGCCATTGGCAGCTCACACTTTCAGTTTCGGGTCCTGCCATTCGGGTTGACCTTCACCAAGCTCATGGTAGTGGTGGCAGCAGCGTAGCTCAAGAGAGGGGGGGGTTTACATCTACCCCTACCTGAACGACTGGCTGATCGAGCGCGTTATCCCAAACAGGCTCTGGATCATCTCAGCCTCACCCGCCACTCCCTTCACAAGCTGGGCTTCTCCCGCAATTTCAAGAAGTCGCATATGACACCTTCCCAACAGCTCCAGTACATCAGGGCTGTGTTGGACACGTCCTTGGGGGAAGTGCTCGCCACAAAGGTGAGGGCTCATCACATTGTCCAGATCGACAAATTTCAACATGCCCAGAGTCTCCCGGCTTTCGAATTCTTAAGGTTGCTCTGCCTCATGGCATCCTGCATTTTTCTGGTGCCAGAAGCCAGACTGCGGATGAGATCCCTCCAATGGGCTCTCAGGACGCAGTGGTCCCAATTCTCAGGAAAGATGTCGGATCTTCTGCAGATTCCGCTCAGTCTCACAGGATTTTCTGTGGTGGGGCCAGCTAAGTGAATCTGAGGAAGGGAGAGCCGTTTTGGCAACTGTGGCCAGAGGTGACAATAGTGACTGATGCTTCCCTCACAGGATGAGGAGCTCATGCCAACGAGCTGACCACCAGCGGTCGTTGGTCTTTGGAGTCCAAACGTCACATAAATCTTTTGGAGCTGAGGGCCATCAGGCTAGCCAGTGTCCTGATCATGACTGACCATGCACACAGTGGCCATGCATTACCTCAACAAAAAGGGGGGGGTGTAGGGTTGCTCTCGCTGTGCAAAGAGGCGATGCAGCTCTGGTTCTGGGCAATACAGCAAGGAATCTCACTCTCTGCGGTTCATCTGGCCAGAGAGGAGAATGCGGCGGCAGACGCTCTGAGCAGGCAGAGTACCATGAGTGGTAGTTAGCTCAGGGAGTCCTTCAGGAGATCTTTGCCCTTTGGGGAACCCCTCAAGTGGATCTGTTCATGACCGGTGCCAACCAGAAGTGCAAGACATATTGCTCACGGGAATTTCCTCTGAGAGGAGCGTTCGAGTACGCGTTCATCGTGGATTGGTCATTCCCACTTCTGTACGCGTTTCCTCCGGTCCCCGTCATTCCTCTGGTTCTAAGGAGGTTGTGGAGGCTCGGGTCCCACATGATCGTAATTGCTCCGGATTGGGTCAGGAGAGCGTGGTACACAGACCTTCTAGAAATGTCCATCTGTCCTCCACGCCGTCTTCCCCATAGAGGATCATCTCTCACGCGAGAGGGGGGTGGAGAAGTCGGGTTCTCCATCCAGAGGTCAAGACTCTCAACCTTCACACATGGTTTCTGAAAGGTTGAGATACAAGGATTGGGACTTCCCGGATGATGTGATGGAGGTGTTACTTTCGGCCAGGAGTCCAGCAACCAAATCCCTGTATAGTTGCTGTATGTTTTGCGACTGGTGCAGAGGAAACCATGTCGATCCTTTTCAGTTTTCTATTCCGATGTTTCTTTCATTCTTGCTTTCTTTGGCCCTTAATGGTCTTCAAGTGGGTACCATTAAAAGGTTACCTGGCAGCGCTGTCCATTTTCAAGCGCTCTTCTGAAGAATGTTCTTATTTTAAGATTCCTTTGATTACCCCGTTTATAAAAGGGCTCACAAATGTGTTCCTGCTGTCCCCTTTTCAGGTGCCGGTTTGGGATCAGAATCTAGTCTTGAAATTGTTGATGGGTGCTCCGTTTGAACCTTTGCACTCTTGTCCTTTGAGACTGTTGACCTTCAAGACCGTTTTCTTGATTGCTTTTGCATCTGCTCGCAGAGTGAGCGAGTTGCAGACACTTTCGTCTAAGTCACCCTTTACTGTGTTCCACGGGGATAGGGTTGTACTGAGGGTACGTCCTTCCTTCCTACCTAAGGTAGTGTCTTAGTTTCATTTGAGCCAGAAGGTGATACTTCCTGCTTTCTATCCTCCTCCTCATCCTGGTAAGGAAGAGAAGAGACTCCATAGGTTGGCCCCTAAGAAACCTATGAGCTTTTTTATCTCTAGGATGTCCAGGGTCAGCGTGGGCAACCAACTTTTTGTGGGATACACTGGACACTGATTGATTGGGCCAGACTGTTACCAAGCAGACTTTGTCCAGGTAGATTATCCTCACCATTGCTGAATGTTACCGATTGGCTGGCAAGGACCCTTCTGAGGGTTTGCGGGCTCACTCCACCAGGGGCGTGGCTACATCCACAGCTCTACAACATGGAGCTCCTGTTAAAAACATTTGTGATGCTGCAACATGGTCTTCCATCCACACCTTTGTCAAGCATTACTCCCTGGATACTTTCCATGGTCAAGATATGGCCTTTGGTAAAGCAGTGCTCTATTCTGCCATCTGATTGGGTATATCCAAATTCTTCTGCCTCCTCTGTTCACTGACACTGCTTTGGTAGTTTGTCAAAGATTGCAATACGTTGGAGGACACAATCCATTCGAAGAACAAGTTACTTACCAACTGGTAACGTTCTTTCGACTGGTTGTTCCTCCAATGTATTCCACATCGCCCTCCCAGCCTGCCCCTCTGAATAATTTCCTATGCTATTGCAGCTTGCGTTCCCACAAGCCTATGTGCAGTCATGGAGGCTCGGTGTGCGGTTGTGGCACACGTTGTGGAGGGAAAAAACATGAACTGAGCGTACTGGCGCTGTGCGTCCTACTTATAACATCAAATGACGTCACCCTCGACAGAGGCCTTCGAGGGCCATCGACCCAACGCCATCAACGCACAATGCCCTCTGCCAAAACATTTCCGAAGCAGCACAGCTGTGGATATTACATGTCAAAGATGTGGAATACTTTGGAGGAACATCCAGTCGAAAGAACGTTACCAGTTGGTAAGTAACTTGTTCTTCTCCAGCATTGGTATCTTTCATAGATTCACATGTGCCTGCCCGCCTCCCCGTTGAGGCTGCTCCAGATACAGTCAGTCATTATATTAGAGGCTCAAAATCTGAAGACGGCTACCTGGGTGGAGCTTAAGCCCTACCACCTCATTGGCTGGGTAGAAAAGGACCCAAATGAGGTGGATGGATTATAAAAGTAAAAAACCTTTCAGGCATCAGTAGCTATGTACATTGCATTCTATGTAAAAAAAAATTACCAGTGATTCACATTTGGACGATTGGGAATATTTGAGCATTTGAATCTATGAAAGATACCAATACTGGAGAAGAACAAGTTACTTACCAACTGGTAACGTTCTTTCGACTGGCTGTCCCTCCAACGTATTCCACATCTTTGACATGTAATACTGGAGAAATAGTGTTACAGGTAAGTAACTAAGACTTTTCCTAGCTTCTCTGCGTTTGCTATTTGTCACTGGTGGGGGTGGTGGGGTTGCTGTTAAGCTCGCATTGGTCGAAGACCACGTCTGACGCTTGGACCTTGGTCTTTCTGCAGGGATATTGCCTTCCAGTCGTAAAGCTCCCACCTGGACCATGATCCTCAGACCACCCCTTTGCCTCTGGGTCCCATTCTACTGGAGAATGTCTGTCAGTTTCTGTTGATGAGCACAATAGAGCTAGTTCCGCGCTCAGAACGAGAGAAGGGTTGGTACTCAATCTATTTTCTGCTGCTGAAGGAGGATGGGGATTTGCACCCCATCCTGAATCTGCGGCTGCTGAACTTGGTCTTAGGCAAAGACAAGTTCAAGATGGTTACTGTAGCCCAGGTTCTACAAGCCCTCAAGCTGCTGGACTGGTGGTTGGTTTTCCTTGACTTTCAGGATGTCCATTTCCAAGTGCTGATTCATAGACGGCACAGGAAGTACCTGAGGTCTGTGGTGAGTCAACACCCTTACCAATTCAAGGTCATGCCATTCTGTCTTTCTTTTGCCCCCAGGGTTTTCAACAAGCTCCTAGCAGTAGTGGTGGCTCGCATCAGGAGGAGGGACAGCATTCATGGCTCGCACCCCAGATCTAGTATCGGAGCTCCTACTCGGCACATGTACTCTATTGCATAGCATAGGCTTTTCCCTGAACTTTCCCCATCCCTGTCCCTCTGATTTATCGGTGCGGTCTTGGACAATTGCACTGGGCATCGATTGGCAAAAATCTTTCGAGTGGTCAATGCCCTCTGATCTCAGGGACAAGTCCCTGCCTCGGCCTTCCTGCGCATTATGGGCCTTGTGGCCTCCTGAATTCTAGTGGTGCCAGAGGCGAGACTACACATGAAATCGCTTCAGTGACTTTTTCGTTGCCAGTTGTCGCGGTTTCTCTGCCACATGCTGGACCCCTCACGGGTCTCGGATCAGGTGGCTCATGATCTTAAGTGGTGGGCTGTGCGAGACAATTTGCTGAAGGGCGTGTTTCACCAACCTTGGCCCCAGGTGACTGTGGTCACGGACACATCTTTGACTGGTCGGGACGCTCACCTGTCAGTCCTTAGACTGTGATCTCCCACAGAGTCTCGGTAACGCATCAACTTTCTGGAGCTGAGGGCGGTCAGACTGGCCCAGGTAGCTATCCTCCCTTCTCTGATGCGCCAGACTGAGCTGATCCAGACAGACAACACAGTGGCTATGCAAAACCTGAACAAACAAGATGGCTTGTTAGTCCTTGCCTCTGTGCAGAGAAGCCACACAACCGTGGTTCTGAGCTCTGGCGAAGTGTCTCTCACTCAGACGGCAGCTCATCTGGCCGAACGAGAGAATGTCACAGTGGATGCCTCGAGCAGACAGACTTCGACCTCCCACCAGTGGTTCTGGAGGAGATCTTCTCCTTTTGGGCAACTCAAGTGGACCTCTTCGCTTCCAGTGTCAACAGGAAGTGTGAGTTGTTCTGCGCCACTAAATGTCCTCGTCTGTGGCTCTGGAGGACATGCTGGTGTTCGAGTCGACTTTCAACGTCCTTTTTGCCTTCCTGCCAATCCCAGTCATTCTGCTGTTTCTCAGAGATTGTGTCTGTTTGGAACCATGATGATCCAGATCACCCCAAACTGAGCCCCGATTTGCTGGACGTGTCCATCTGCCCTCCCTCCATTGCGATTTTTGGGGAGTGTTGACTTGCTCTCCCATTCGGATGGGCGGGAGGGGTCATCCACCTGAACCTCAACAGCCTGAACCTTCATGCTTGGCTGCTGAGAGACTTGAGATACAAGGAGTGGGACATGTCGGACAACATCCTCCTTTCAGCTCAGAAGCCCGCTACAAAATCCATGTATGCCTGCAGCTGGCATACATTTCCGCTTTGGTGCCTGAGGGACCCGATTCCTTTATCCTATCCTCTATCCGCGGGGTTAGTTTTTCTGCTTTATTTGGCCCAGGTGGGCCTGCAGATTGGCACTGTACAGTGTTATCTTTCCGCTATTTCAGTTTTCAAGACACCCCCTAAACAGGGCTCGTTCTTCACAATCCCCACTGTTAAGCAGTTTTTGCAGGGTTTAGTTAACCAGTTTATTCACCGCCAGTTTATGGTTCCAGCGTGGGATTTGAATTCGGTTTTGATGTTGCTTTCGGGTGCTCTGTTTGAGCCCCTCCATTCCTGTTCTATTAGATTACTCATACTTACAATGATTTTCTTAATTGCCATGACTTCCGCAAGATGGGTGAGTGAGCGCCAGGTGTTGTCTGTCTGTTTTACCTGCCTATTTGGTATTTTCCAAAGACAAGGTGACGTTGAGAGTGAGACCCTTTTTTCAGCCAAAGTTGGTCTCGGATTTCCATCTCTATCAGATGATCCAGCTTCCTGTGTTTTTTTCCCTTTGCTTCAGCTATCCAAGACAGAGGGACGATTCCATCGGCTGGACCTGATTCGAGCCCTGAAGTTCTACATCTTTTATCCTAGAGAGGCTAAGAATGATGAGCAGCTTTTCATTGGTTACGTTGGTGCTCGTGCTGGCAGGGCTGTTACCAAACAGACCCTGTCCAGGTGGATCATTCTCTGCATCTCAGAATGCAAAAATTGGGCTGGGAAGGAAGTGCCTGAGGCTCTCAAGAGTTCGTTCAACCAGGGAAGTGGCTGGTTCCCGATCCAGGACATTAACCAGGCAGCAACATGGGCGTCTTTGCACACATTTGCTAAGTATTATTGGTTGGCTTCCCTTGTGAGCCAAGATGTCCAGTTTTGCTGGGCAGTTCTCCAGAGTTTTCTGGTTTAGGTGGTGTCCTTGCTTCCTCCCTCCAGGTTACATACTGTTTTGGGAAATGATCATAGCTGCTGAGTAATCAATATGAAGGAGGAGTCCATTAGAAGAACAAATCCTGTACCTCTGTTCTTTCTGATGAACGTTCCTCCCACTGATTACTCATCGCCCTCCCTTCCCGCCCCTCTTGCAGCAAACTAGTACACTGTCGGTTTCTGCAGTCCCAGAGGTAACAAGGCGGCATTAAAGTTTCTTGAAAACAGGTGTGCTCGGTTCAGGATATCATAGATGCGAAATCAGTGGGAGGGACATCCATCAGAATGAACATTACTGAGAGGGTAAGTGATTTGTTCTTCGTGTGGACCATCACATACGCAAGATGGGCGAGTGATCTGCTGGCATTATGTGTTAAACCTCTCTTCTTTGCGTTTTCCAGGAAGGTGACTTAGAGTTGGGTCTTTCCTTCTCAAGGTGGTTTCGCACTTTCATCTCTCTCAGAAGTTACTTCTTCTTTCGTTAAGTTCTCCACCTCACCTATCCAAGATGAGGGAGCGAGTCCATCGGCTGGACCCAGTGCGGGCCTCCAGCTACTGTGTGTGTCGGACGAGGGGCATCTGGAAAGATTACCAGCTTTTTCTGGGTGATGCTGGTGCCCATGCTGTCATGGCTCTGACTAAATGAAACCTGTTAAGGTAGATCACCCACTGCATCTTTAAATGCTCTAGTCTGGCTCCGAAATATGTGCTTGAGGGTGTTGGGGCTTCTCCAGCATTGGATCTTTCATAGATTCACATGCTCTGAATTTTCCCTGTGCAGAATTTTTACAGCATGTGAATCTATGAAAGATACCAATGCTAGAGAACATGAGTTACAGGTATGCAACTAATTGCTTATTCAACCAGAGGACTGGCTGTCTACCTCTGCCCTACCGAGGAGGTAACTGGGAAGGTATGAATCTCTGTGGTTGATATTTGCCAAACATTGCTTGTACTCTGTCAGGGTAGGGCACTCACTTTGGTCTGATCTAGGTGGTGTATTGTCACTCTTTTCCCACTCTGTACCTACATTCTCCTGTGGAAGTCTATCCGCCATACATGACAAATCTGTGGAAGGAAGGAATCTGTCAGAAGAACAAATGACTTGGCTCTCTAATGTTTTTTTTTATGGATCCTGTTCTTTGTAGGGCTTCTCAAGGAACAGCACCCCACCCTGACACAAATGGGTCTGTTTGTGTTTAGCATCATCCAGCGCAACCGTGTAGGACAACCCATCCAGCTATTGGCTACGCACCATTTTACAAGTTAGTGTTGGCACCCTTATTCCACAAATTCAAGCCTGAAGTAGGGCTAGGGGCTTGGCCGGCATTGCGGCTCTCTACTACTTGTAACGAGCCGTCCCATTGTAAGTAAAGAGCTGCTATTTTGAATCCATGTTGGGCAGTCACTTACAATTTAGGAGTGGGAAGGATCCACTCTCTAGTGGGATGGTACCCCTGCTGTCTTCTGTGTGACCATTCTGAGATCTTCCTCTGTCTACAGTTCCTCAGTGACTGCATCAATGTAGTCTCCAAACCATGCAGTGTGCCACTCGCCATGTCGTTTGTGGCTCTAAGTAAGAAAACACTTAAAATTGCTTTACAAAAGTGATGCACACCAGTATGTCGAGCCAGGTCCACCACTGGAGGGTACAGTAGAATGCCAAATCAAAGTCTTGCAGGACTTAATGCACTATGAGCCCACACGGAAATCCAGAGCTTGTAGCTCCTGGGAGCATGTTTCTTGCGTTTTGGGCCATGTATGATGATGGCACACTCGCAACCAAATCAAAGAGGAGGAACTCAACTGCCCGGCGAGTCTTGCAGCAGTCTCATAGCCTGCACATTCAATGGGTGGTAGCAGACAGCCACCAGAGTAGTGACCCCATGTAGAGGGGGCCAAAACAAATGCAACCATCGTCAGCTGCACAGGATAGACGAACTGTCACCAGTTGTCTCCAGGCATAGAGATCAACGCTGCAAGGTATCGACTAGGCATGGACTCAAATTTAGAATTCGATCTAGCAATGCTAGCTGTCTGTGCTGCCCTAGAACCAGACGGACCAAGGGAAAAGGTAGATCTTTTCCAGTGCTTGCAGCATGTACTTGGTGTTAGGCAGAAACCTGTGCAGTTCCCTGTGGGACCACTGCAAAAGGACTACAGGTGTTTGGCAGTAAACCCACTTGGTAGCAGTCTGTACCACACAGATTCACTTGGTAGCTGTGGCTGAGCAGTCAGACTTCCCTCAAGAAGAGTTAGGCAGTATACAGAGTATTCACAATAGGTCAACAGAACACAGTAGAACAAGTAAACACTGACCAGGGCTTGGTGTAAAAAGAGATATAATTATTTATTTAAAACCACATCTAGAAAAACACACAGGAACTAATAGTAAGCAATTCAAAAAACACGGTCACTAAAAGATATACACTCCCTTAAAAGAATATTAGACAAGTCTTAAGTAAAGCCCCACTTATTTTCAGACAGCGGTGAGCGCTTAACGTAGATGGCACTCTAATAGTTTGTTTTTTAAAAAGGGAGAGAAAAGCAGAGAACAAGTTGAAACAGATCCCAACACTTTTATCAGAACACAACAAGAGAGGAAGGCAAAGTAAAACAGTGAAGTTAGAGTTCAATAGGCCGGACCCACTTTCAGAGGATCCAAACGAAATGTGTCCAAGGTCACACGGTTGCAGTGCACGAAAGTCTTGTAGAGGTTCAAAAAAGGAGTTGGACCAAAGAAAGGGACCAGTTAGAGGGTCAATGCGGCCAGCCCAGTCCAGAAGGTTAAGGAGTTATTATTACCTTGTAGCAATCTTTAGAAAGGGAGGCCTGGCGGACACGGTACCTTAAAGTGGTGAGAACGCTCCAGCGGGGGCAGTTGTTCCTGGCAGCGGATACAAGTCGGTGCTTCGTCTGGGGGAGTAGAGGGTCTCGCCGTGGAGGAAGACAGGAGTCCGTTGCACTGCCAGGGAAGAAACCAGCCGCGGAGTTTCTCAGGTACAAGGAGCGGTCTGGTGATTCGCGGTTCAGTGGTGAGTGGCTATCCGGCTGCCGGGGTGCTTGGCACGGGCAATTCGACCAGAAACCGGGCTGGGGTGCGAAGAAAGAAAGGTAAACTGGTTGTGCCCACCAGTCAGGGGAAGAAGCCTCTCCAGCCGGGAGATCTTCTCTGTCGTCGGGAAGTGGTGAGTCGGTTCTGCAGGGCTCCACCGGTGGTGTCGTCGTGGTAGGTCGGCTCAGCTTCTCCCTCGTCGGATTCTCAGATCCTGTGGCGACTTCTGAAGTTCCAGTCCCCAAAGCCCTGCTTTTATGCAGAAAACCCCCATTCACTCAGCTTAGCTGTCACTCAAACATGCTAAGTGGTGAGCCGGCCGGCTCACCACTTGGGCCAATCACACAAGAGTGCGACTTCAGTTACCAAGGTAACTCAGTCCAGGGTGCCTAAACCCCCTCCCACACCCCCTGTGGTACCCAGACAGAGTGGCACCACTTTTGGAGGCTTCTGTGGAGAAGCCCGCCAAAAAGTGGAACAAAGGGCTCGACTTGGGTTGGAGTCACAGAAGAGAACACAAACGCCATTTTAGAATCGAGTCTTGGCAAAAAATACCAACCGGAGAATTAATATTAATTAAATAAACCGGCGGTATGTTCGAGGCTATGAGAATTAAATAATTAAAGTTGGGAGCCTCGAACAATGGGAAAATCCCATAGGAAAATATTTGCGGTCGAATATAAAAAATTGTTTCCACTGCCACCAGCCAAAACTCGATCAGGGGAGACAGAGACGTGCCCCCTCGACTAACAGATCCCGGGGCAATCAAATTGCCCCGACCAGTACGTCCACAATATGATGGTTTGTACTGGTTTCTGTTAATAATTTGGGACTAGTAAAGCCAATGGTGACTTTACATGCCCTGGGAGACAGTAGTCAGTCCCAGGGTATGGAGTCTATGGTGGAGTGTCACTATGACACCCCTGTGTTACTGCACGGAGGGTGCTGTGTAACACACATAGGAAAAACACATGAGACCCTATGGAGTAAAGGACCCCATAGCCCATAAAACACATTACCAGTCAAAGGAATACCATAAATCATGTCCAAGAGTGGGAGAAAGAGTCTCACTCTTGGCAGGAGAAAAAAACAAACTCCAGAAATCCAGCAAAGCTGCTGGGGGACTCACTAGGTTAGGAAATTCAGCCTAAAGAGAGAATTCTCCCTAACACTTGGTATAACTTTCCTCTGAATTTACGACAGGAGGACAATCTTCTCTCTTTCCAGAAATGTCTTAAGACTATACTTTTTAACTAAACTACCCTCTGGATGCCTCTTCGCTGTTTTGTCCTGTTTTTTATGTTTCCGTCGTGTGCGTTTATGTGCGCCGTGATGCCTGCATACTTTAGCATGCTACAAATATATAAATAAATACAAAAATAAGATTGTAATTCGCAAAAAGTATATTTTTTGCAAATGGTATATTTTTTGCAAATGCCTACCTACACTAATCATTGAGCTCCTTTCTGGCACTATCCTCCATGCCCCCGTTCGTGTTTCTTTCTGGGGCCATAGTGTTAGTCAAACAGTAGACCTCCAATTTCTGTGTAGTCAACTCAATTGTCTCTCTGCCATTCAGTGTCTTCCTGACAGATGACATTCCATGGTCCGACCAGATCTTCCTCCAATTCTGTTAACCCTTTACGCTGCAGTATTCCACTTTTTAAATTCACATATGGTTTGTCAATCATAAAAATGTATATAATGTATACAGTAATTATTGAAAAGTCTGTTCTAAATTATCTCCTCATAAGTCACGCTGTCTTCTTGCAGGTGGTTGGCTGTTAGATTGGAATTTGTTGGAAACTTCATCGTCTTGTTTGCTGCTCTGTTTGCAGTGATCGCTAGGCATAGTCTCAGCCCTGGATTGGTTGGACTTTCAGTTTCATACGCACTCCAGGTAATTTTCAGTGTAACAGTATGTGGTCTGTTCAAATATTATATTAGATGGTATGTTGCAATGACATTGCTGATTGTTTCACCACTGAACCCACTATAGATTTGTTTTCGTGCAAATTAAATATTGCTTTTAAGATCAGGCCAGTGTAGAGGGAGAATTGCATTAATAGAGTTCAGTTAGAATTTAAATTTAAAGTTTTTGAAATTGAGCAGTATTTGAGAGAAACAATGTCTCCACAACAATTTCATCAGATTCGTGGAAGGCCTTTGAAAATTGAAGTCACGGCAACCTTCGAAATGCAAGAGCTTGCTGCCAACAAGGTTTTTTTTAAATGATTTAAGTGAGCTAACTTTACTATAAAGTATGATGATTCCCCATTAAGTATGTACAAGACTAGTTTAGTCCAAAAAAATATACATTTTCTTTAGAAATAACTTTAATGCCCAATAATACATCACTGGTGGAGCTCCATTTCTGCTGCAATTGGTGCTATAGAGTGATTTTCCCCCCACATTTAAGACAGCAAAGGATTGTCTGTGACAAGTATTACCACAGACCCCTGAGAAATATGATGTGTTAACACATGCTGTGTGTATGCTACCCCCGGAAGTTTGATAGCCATAAATTAAGTTTGTTTTGCTCTACCTGGCTGTAGCAGTTCTATACTGTGGTATTTGTGGGCATTGAGGGAAAACTCAAATAACCCCATTTATGCCCAAACTAAGACAAAATATTATTGTATCTCTCCATCTGGTTGTACAGTCTCAAGTTTTAATATAACTGATGGGCACATATTTGAATGCAGACATTTTTGTGATATAGATTTCATTTCCATGCCATACAAATAGAATAGGAATATTTTTTGTAATGCAAATGTATGATTTAGAGAAGCTAAAGGTTTTCAATTTATTTTCACATTGGTGATTATCACCAAGTCTTGAAACTGCAGAATGGGTGTTCTAAAGTATTTCTGAAACTCCTTTAGCATTTACATGCTTTCCTGTAATCTGTATTCTTGATGCAGTTGCACAGGAACTAATTGGCCAATTGACATCTGATTCTTGTAGGCTTTGGTCCTTCTCAAACTTGGACTGGTTACTCCCCAGAGTGGGACTGGCTTGTCACTTCTCAGAAACATCCTAGATGGTACACTCGCCTCCTCCATGTGAGCAATCCTATTTTGTATAGTCAGTTTGACGCCTGACGTGTTATTGTGTGGAACGCTAGCAGGCCCAGATAAAGTAAACTTCTAGTGTTATTTTTATCTGGAAGTAGCACATATCCATTTGCTCTTTGCAGCACATTGAAAGAACAGCATGTGGAGAATGGTAGTGAAAACACTGCAAAAGCTAATTGCAGCACCGCCAATAAGACTCCATTATTTAGAAAATGCTCATGTTTGTGCCCCCGGCACACTTACCCGATTTCAATTATTTTCTGCCTCCTCTACTGAGGAGCTCTGGAAACTGGTTCTGTTGCATTGAGGGAGACTATTTAATTGTGCCCTTTTGTGAAACTTATAGTTGCATTGTTTTTCCCCCTGCATGTCTCCCCGTCTAATAGCTTTACAACTGCATTCTGTACATATATGTAAACGGTCTGAGAACCCCTCTACTGAGAACAAACACAACCAAATAGCCTGTTCAATTTTTAGGTTCCCACTCGGGAGGGTCTGCAACCATGTTTGATCTCACTGTACCTTTTACAGAAGAGAAATATCCATTTGCATATCAGGTTGGGTCCCACCCACCTGGGCAGTCCTGCACTGAAATGCTATGCACTTCTCCTCTGAACAAGAGTACCAACAGCAACCCCAGACACTTGCTCTTGTTCAGTGAGCTAAAACGTGGGATCCTCCTGAGTGGAAGAAATTTCATAGACCAGGGTATTTGACCCACGTTCATTCTCAGTAGAGGGGCTCCCACACTCCTTAGTAATTTTGCATTCTGTACATGCTTCAGCGACCCTACTGAAAATGTAGCTGATCCTGCAAGAATAAGACCTCTGCCTGGTGGCTTCACAAAGCTGTTTGTGTTGTATTAGCGAGCTTGATATCTGATCTCTTGGTGATCTCTCCCAAACCGCATTAAAGGCACATGGGTGATCTTCAGTCCCTCTTGAATCTGCCAATTTGGCCTTTTCATGGAGTGGTAGGAGTGCCCAGATTCAGAGGATTTATCCCAAGAATCTGTTTCCAATGGATTGCCCTTTACTTGGTGACCCCTGCCGCCCCAAACCCCCCTGCCTCCCCCACCACCCACGCGTAACCCGCCAGAAGCCAGCCCGGCAGACCGGATAGCAGAAAGGCCCCAGAGATCCCCGTAATGGGGACCCTAGGACACAGAATTGCTAGGAGGGAAACAGTGGAACATTCCTCGCAGCAAGGCCCACAGAACTCTGTACTAGAGACACTGAAGCACGATCCCCACCGGGGGTTGGGGCCTTGGAGGGCCTGAGGCAGCATCGAGAGGCCACAAACAGACAGGAAACGTGGAGGTGGCCAGACAAAGGGAGGTGAGCCTCAATTAAAATAGCAGCGAGAGCCTCACGCACGTGAAAGCATAAGTAGCAGGCCCTTAGTTCTGGTGGCCCTTATTCCTCCCCAGCGCAACTCTGAATATAGCAGCGCATCACATCACCATGCATAGGTGAACCTCTCTGGTCCGGCTATGGTCAGGCTAGGGCCCCCAGGGAGGGGACCTAATAGCAAGATTTTTAAAAAAAACTAGCGACTGGGTGCGTGGCAAAATAGAGGCAAACCTGCATCAAAAGTCAGGAGCACCCCACTCTCAGAGGGGACTGTCGAAATCTAGGGTGAAGGATGACCCGTAAAAGCTACTAAGAAAGCCCAAGAGAGCGGCATCCAGAAGATGTGAGGGCACGTATCGGCCTCCCCTCCCCCATTGGGGCCCCCGCTGGAGAAGTCATACAACGAAGACTCTGCGCATGGCAAAAGCACATGAGGAGGCTGTTACCCACTCGGTACTCAAGCAATTCTTTACAGAATTTGGAGATAAGATTGCCAACATCGTCCAAACGCAAATGGAGAAAATGAGGGAAAATCTGGCAGTGGCCCTGCAGGAAATGAAGACCGATGTAAGTAAAATGGAGGAAAGGGTGGACACAAATGAAAGGGCACTACAGTAGTTGGCAGCTGATGCCAGGAGGTCGGACGCGCTGCTGGAACAACTTGCGAATGCCACACACAACCTGAAAATGCAGACAGAGGACATAGAAAACAGGTCCAGGAGAGCAAACGTTCATATAAAATCCCTCCCTGAAGACGTTCTGGACAAAGACCTCAAGGGGGTGGTCCACAGCATATTCGTGGGCCTACTGAAAGAAGAAACAGCAACGGAGGTCCGGCTGGGTAGAGTCCCTAGAGTCGGCCCACGGAAATCTGACCCGGGGGTCAGACCTAGGGACGTCCTGGCAGCCTTTCATAATTACTCCACAAAAGAGAGGACTCTGGCTGCTGCAAAGAAGGCTAATCAAATATCATAAAACGAAGCAGAGATCCATCTCTTCCAGGACCAGTCGGTGACGACACTGACAAAGAGGAAGCAAATGGCCCCAGTAATGAAAGCCCTCTTAGATAAAGACATCCGTTATAGATGGACCTTCCGATTGGGGATGGCATCTGAGTGGCAAGAAAAACGGCATGGATTTCCTCGCTAGAAGAGGATGCTAAACTGCTAGGCATAGAGGAAGATCAACCCGCTGCGAACCCCCCCCCCTTTACGAGGGGTCACACAACACCTAGAAGCTGGGAATGCTCCATGGTCCTACCCAGGAGGAACAAGAACATGGGGGTATCAGCCCCGTCTGAGAGGCCCGGTACCCAGAGGGCCCAGACCATCTACACGTACCCTCCTAGGGGATGCACAAGGAGGAGAAGAGTGAGGAGGAACGAAGATCCTACTTCTACATTTGAGGTCTGAGGAGGGCAATTAAAGATGTTTCTTTTTGTTGGTATCAGTTTGAGGAGGGGGTGGCATGGGATCAAATTGGGGGTTTAAGGATACCCTGCACTTGCTCCTGGCTACGTAGGTGGGGCCACCTACGCGGATGGTTCCTGCGGGTAGGGTAGCAAGGGTGGCCCACCCAGGGAGGGAGGGGGGGAGAAGGGAGAGGAGGAGGAGGTGGTCAAGCAGGGGCGGGTGGGTGGAAGGGTGGGGCTGTGGCACACACAAAGGACACCCACAAGTGAGGCACAACCATGTAGCAGGGCAGGCCCTCTCATAGAAAACACTCCACTTTTGAAACCCATTCCATTGTCTGACTCTTGACATACCCCTTTCAAAAGGTGGAAGCTGGAGGCTCTCCTGTCCAAACTGAATCCCGATTTAGTGGCTCTTCAGGAGACTCGGATTAAAAGGCAGGATAAACACAAGCTGAGGTTGGGGCAATACCCCAAGATTATACAGGCAAATGTGGTTTGTAAGAGGACAGGGGTACTAGGGCAAATGCGGGTTGGAAGAGGACAGGGGTTCTCATCGTGCTTAAATGGGACACGCAAGTGTCTATCCTAAAATCCGACGCAGACGCCACAGGCCGATACCGGTTTCTTCTCCTACAACCTGGCCCGCTCACCCTACTCTTATGTCCCGTCCCCTTTCCTCCATACTGTATGGCTTGCCCGACGGAAGACGGAACCTTTTTTACTAGAAAACACATTCTCCCCTTTAAATTTAGAGGCGCGTGGTGGTGCAGCCCTGGGAGCATCCATTGCCCTGACTCCGCCCTCCGGCACCACACCCCAGTCCCCTTTTCCACGTTGACGGGAACGGGCCGAATTCACCAGCGCTCCTGGGTTTGGCTTCGGCCAGGTAATTCCACGTGCGGATACTTCTGTCTTTTATCATACAGGTACTCAGTCCTCGGGCGTCACCCTCCTCCCCGGCGCATGTCGTCTTCCACAGGGTTCAGCAGGTGTCCATCCTGCAACGGGCTCTTCCCAACTTCAGACCACCCCTGCCCTTCGCCTACGTTGCCTTGGCCCAGATGATGGTTGGCAAGCTCGCACATCGAGGTCTCTGAAGAACAGAATAGCCAGGTGGAGGGAGCTCTTCCAGAAGTCGCCTCCAGAGGACCTCAAAAACTTTGTCAAACATCGATCCAGGCCCATGGTAGGGCCTCTATTTTCATCGCACCCTGCAAGGGCTTTCCAAGGACTCGCCTGCGCAGGAGGGACCGTTCAGGTTCTTGTACCGGCATGTGAACATAGGCTTCTCCAGCTACCGGCCTCCAGGCCAGGGGATCCTCAGATTCTCCTGGTGACAATGTCGAGGGACCGGAAAGATTCTTGTACCGCGTCTTCACCCAAGGGGCTACGCCCTAATACCGGCAATACGACAGAGGGGGGGCGCCTAAACGCAGTTCTAAAGGCCGCCTGGCCGAGGGTGTGTCACCCACCGGGTCTAGGTCCGAGGAGCAGGGTAGGCCCCGCGATCCACACTCACGAGTCCTGGAGGAGGCTGGGCCCAGTGAACCAAGCAACACGACGCAGGCACGTGGCAGGCAGCTCGACAAAATGGCCATCGTGCCATACATCAGCACCCATCCAATGCCTTTCCAGGAATTCGGCGAGGAACGAGTGTCAACGTGGGACTGGCCTCAACCAGGTACGTGGCCTACAGCCTATACCTCATTTGTTCAGGGCAGGTTCCCGCTACGTCCATACGTGCAGGGCATGCAGTGGCTCCAGCAGCCTCCTGCTAGCCCGTCTATATCCCCTACCACCACTCCAGCCTGTGAAGACAGGTTTTTTGAGAGGTTCCTTGGGCTCATGAAGTCCACTCAGATGGGGGTTATTCTCAGGGATGCCATCAGGGATGTGCTCCCTCCAATGCTTCCGACACCTCCAGGCTCCTCCGCCGGCGCCCCTGGCGCAGCCTTTACCTCCGGCCCCACAGCCGACTCCTCAAGTGGTTCCGTACCAGCCTCCTTCACAGCCTTCGGCTCCAGCCCCGGTACTTCAGCCCCTGGCTGCTGCTACTCCTCCACTGATGCAGGATCCTCCTGACCCACTGCACACGGACGAGGAGGATGACCCTGACACACTCTCGTCAGCCAAGGCCTTCCAAGAACGTCTTGCAGGGCTGGCAGAGTACCTGGGTCTGCCTCAACCCTAGGTCGAGCAACCAGCAGAGTGTGTCCTCGCTGAAGTCCTCACACAACGCCCCTCTTCCAAAACAGGAATTCCAAAAAGGGTTGGCTCAAGCCCCCATGGCCCAGCTGGTCAATCGACACCTGGACGCAAGTACAGGCAGATGGAGGGGGATAAACTCTTGCTATCGGCCCATCCTCAGCCCCACTCCTCGGTGATCGCTGCAGCATCAGTATACTCCAAGCCTCAGTCGTCCTCTGCAGCACTGCTAGGCAAGGAGGAGATGATCTTGGAGGCGTACGGGAAGAAGCTGTATTCCAACGCGTCCTTGCATCTTCGTCGGGCCAATGCCATGCTGGCGGCTGCTAACAAAAGGTTATGGCGGGAAATTACAAACTTCCTCCCGTAACTCCCTATGCAGGGCCAATCACGTTTCAAGGCGGGACTGGCTGAGGCCAAGCTGGTGGCGCAGGATCTAATTGAGTCCTCTGTGGCCCACATTGACACCTCTGGCCGTGCCATCTGTGTCGCCACGGACATGAGTAGGACAGCCTGGCTCCATGCAATGAAATTCAACCCGGATGTCCAGGAACGCATATTATACCGGCCGTTCGTGGGGGCAGGGGGCCTCTTCCACTCCACCACGGACGAGGAGCTGGATAAAAAGAAAAATAGCTCACAAACGGCCTAGTCTTTATTCATCCTGACAAAGACCAGGCCCAAATCGTACTCCCAGTCACAGCAGTGCTCCGACAAGGGACGTATGTACGGAGGGTCCCGCGGCTTCCAAGAACTGAGGTCCAGGACCGCTCGCCGACTCAAAATCGGCGCAAGCAACAAAAAAGGTGGGGGGGAGGAGGTAAGGCTTTTTTTCCAGTCCCCCTCCTCCGCATCAGCCTCTGAGGGAAAGAAGGCATGACACGCCCCTTCGGGTCCACGTGTCTCCAGTGGGGGGCGGGCTTGCTCTCCATACACATTTCTGGTGCCAGAATGTCTCAGACCGCTGGATCCTCTCTGTAATATCCACAGGGTACCGCCTACCCATCCCAGCCTCTCCTCCCCTCCACTACCTCAAGTTGGGACAGAAACTCTTCTGGCGGAGGTCCGCTCGCTCGTAGAGAGCCAGACAGTGGAGGAAGTCACAAACTCCCAGCGATGCTTGGGCTTTTACTCCAGGATTTTCGCCATTCAGAAAAAGAACCAGGCAGGCCTGAGAGTTGTGCTGGACCTTTGCACCCGCAACCTCTCCTTACCTCTACAAAAATTCAAGATGGTTACGCCAGCTTTTATGCGCACTGTTCTCTACTTTAAAATTGCTCTGGAAACCTAGGCCTTCCTCCCGCTATTCAGGATCCTCAAATCTTGCTGTGTTTTCTCTCTTGTCCTTTAATGGGCATTACGTAAGCTCCTTAATCCTGATTGTCGACATCTTGTCCTACTGCGCAACCTGCGTGCCTCTCACTGTCACGTCTGTCTACTCTAGAGTCCTGCCTGCTCTAGTACCTTTACCGCTCTCCTCTCCCACCTACTCCATGGTGCTCTGTCTCCCCTATCTTCTCTAACTGCTTCTCTATTGACTATCCAGCCCTCCTCACGAAATCTGGTAGGAAGAAGTTTAAAAAGGACATCCTGGTCTCCAACCCAGGCCTCCCTATCGCTGACACCTACACCAGTGCCTCTGCTAAGGAAACTCTCACCGACATCCTCTTTGTCGTTCCTTCGCCAGACCTATGGGACCCTTCATATGGTCTCTGTGCTCTCTCCTTTCACCTCCTCTCCCATTAATGGTGGCACCCGTTGGGACGCCCTCCTGACCTCCTTCCATTCCTCCAACATCATCATTAATGTTTACTCAAATGGGACAGTCTTGGTCCAAGGCCCTCAGGCTAACCTTCACCTCTTTGATGGATGCTTCCTGGGTCTCATCAATTTCCTTTACTCTCCTGCAGTTCCCTCTCCCCTTTCCTCGGCAACTTTGCCCCTCCACTCTAACTCCTCCTCCGCTACCTTGCCTTCTCCTTGCCTCTCTGCTCCATCTCAGGTTCCTTCTAAACCTCCGAAAGGCATACCTCTGACCTGTACCCCTCCCCGGAAGTCTTTCAAGGCTGACAATCTCCTCCATATTGCCACTCTTAACTCTCGCTCTGCTGCCAAACACTCCTCGGATATCTGCCGGCTCCTGGAGGAACTCGACCTCGATGTCCTTGGTCTGACCAAGACATGATTCACTGCCAGCTCTGCCACCTGCTTTGACACGCTCCTACCAAACGGCTACAAGATCCTCTCCGCACCCAGGTGCAACCGTTCGGGAGGAGGTGTAGCCCTGATCTTCCCAGAGTGGATTCCCACCTCTGTCATTCCTATGCAGTCCTACTCCTCTTTTGAATGCCTCGTCTGCAGGCTCTCTCTCTCCCCCAGCCATTCCCTTACTGTGGCGACTATCTATCGGCCACCTGGTCAACTCTCCTCCTTCCTCTCTGAGTGGGTGGACCGCTCATCCTCACTCCTGGCCGTAACCACTCAAATCCTCCTTCTTGGAGATTTCAACATCCACCTGGATGCCTCCTGTCCTCCCTCAGTACTTTTTCGTGACCTTTGCGACTCTTTCACCATTCTCCCCTCTGGCCCAACTCACTCTGCAGGGCACACTCTGGATGTTCTGGTTTCATCAGGCCTTCCCCTCTCTGTCCCTCTCTCCACTCCTCTCTCTTGGATTGATCACTTTCTCCTCCCCACCTCACCTTCCCTACCCCTCAGGCCATGCCACTTCCATCACTGCCACCCACCTTCTCGGTCATCCGACCCATGAAGTGCGTGTCAGTTGAGGCTTTCACCGCCACTTTCTCTCCCCCTCCTCCACCTTTGGCTGGCTCTCACCCTGACACAGCCATCTGTACGCTCCACTCTGCTATATCTGATTCCCTTGATATCCTTGCCCCTGTCATGAGAATCCACCTGAAGGCCAAGGCCATGTGCAGCTCCTGATAGGACTCAGACCTTGCCACCCTAAAACACAAGTGCAGGGTGGCCAAGAGGAAATGGCTTGCTTCATGTACACCCTCTGACAAACTGGCCTGCCGCCTGCTCCAAAGGCAATACCTGCTCTGTCCTAACCAAGAAGAGCGCCCATATCCAAGCCTGCATCTCTGCGGCATCCAACAACTCGGCTGAACTCTTTAAAATCTGCAAGGAACTTGCCGATCCGGCCGCAGTTTTTACCTCTCCTGTCCCTTTCCAGGCCCTCTGCACAGCACTGGCTTCTCACTTCATTTCTAAAACTCGGGACATCCTGTCCTCACTCTCTGTTAGGCAGAAACCTGGGCAGTTCCCTTAGGGACCACTGCAAAAGATGTAGGACTACAGGTGGTTGGCAGTAAACCCAATTGGTAGCAGTCTGTACCACCCAGATTTACCTGGTAGCTGTGGCTGAGCAGTCAGACTTCTCTCAAGATGAGTTAGGCAGTATATAGAGTATACACAATAGGTACAGAGACACAGTAGCACAAGCAAACACTGACCAGAGCTTTGGTGTAAAGGTATATAATTATTTATTTAAAGACACACTTGCAAATTACACTAGCACAAGAGAGATAACTAAATTCAACACACAGTCACTATTATATATATATACAACCCTAATTACTTATTAGACAAGTCTTAATGAGAAACACCACTTATTTTCAGACCGAGGTGAGCGCTTAACATAAGATGGCACTCTAATAAGTTGTTAAAAAGGGAGGGAAAAGGGCAGAGTTATGAAAGCACACAATATCCAATACTTTTCAAAGAACCACAGTGAGGCAGATCAGGCAAAGACTACTGGGGAGCTAGGAAGTTTAAATGCCAGGCCCACTCTTAGAGAGAGCAAGCGAAATGTGTCCAGGATCACACAGTGGGGTTATGCCCAAAGAGTCTTTGTAGAAAGTTTGCAAAAGATTGAAATCAAGTCAGGAAAATTTAGTTAACAGGCCCCCAGGCTAGCCCAGGTTAGAAAGTCGAGGATTTACTGTCACCCCGAACGATCTGTCGCAAGGGAAGCCAAGCGGGACACAGTACCTGAAAGTGGGAAGAACTCTCCAGCGGGGGCAGTTGTTCCTGGCAGCGGGCGCAAGTCGGTGTTTCGTCCAGAGGAAGAGTTGTTCTCGACGTGGAGGAAAGCTGAAGGTCGTTGAGCTGCCAGGGAAGAAACTAGCCGCAGAGTTTCCCGGTTACAAGGTACCACCCTATTCTTCGCGGTAGTGGTGATCTGTGGTATTCCGGTTGCCGGGGTGCTTGGCACGGGCAAGGCGGCCATGACATGGTCCAGGAAGGCGAAAAGACGGGCAAACTGGTTATTCCCACCAGTCAAAGGAAGAAGACTCTCCGGACTGGAGATCTCCTCTGTCGTTGGGAAAAGTGGTGAGACGGTTCCGCAGGGCTCCACCAGTGGTGTCGTCATTGCAGGTCGGCTCGGCTTCTCCCTCCTTGGATTCTTTAGGTCTTGTGGCGACTTCTCAAGTTCCAGTCCCCAAAGCCCTGCTTTTATGCAGAAAACCCCCATTCATTCAGCCTAGCTGTCAATCAAAAATGCTAAGTTTTGAGCCGGGCGGCTCACCACTTGGGCCAATCACACAAGAGTGCGACTTGAGTTGCCGAGGCAACTCAGTCCAGGGTGCCTAAACCCCCTGCCATGCCCCCTGTGGTACCCAGACAGAGTGGCACCACTTTTGGAGGATTCTGTGGAGAAGCCCGCCAATAAGTGGAACAAAGGGCTCGACTTGGGTTGGAGTCACAGAAGCGAACACAAACTAAGTTTCGGCAAAAATTACCAACCAGTGAATTAATATTAATTTAATAAACCGGCGGTATGTTTGAATCTACATTATAAAAAGTGGTAGCCCGAACAATGGGAAAATCCCATAGGAATATATTCGCGGTCGAATATAAAAAGTAGTATCCACTGCCACCAGCCAAAACTCGGTCGGGGGGAACTGGACAGTGCCCCTTCGAACAACAGACCCAGGGGCAATCGAATTGCCCCGACCAGTACGTCCACAATATGATGGTTTGTACTGGTTCTGTTCACAATTTGAGACTAGTAAAGCCAATGGTGACTTTACATGCCCTGGGAGACAGTAGTCAGTCCCAGGGTATGGAGTCTATGTTTGGGGGTCGCTACGACACCCCTGGGTTACAGGACGGAGGGTGCTGTGTAACCCACATACCAAAAACACATGAAGCCCTATGGGGTAAAGGACCCCATAGCCCATAAAACACATACAAAGTCAAAGGAACACCTCAAATCATGTCTAAGAGTGGGAGGAAAAGAGTCTCAGTCTTAGCAGGATAAATAAATAAACCCCAAAAATCCAGCAAAGCTGCTGGGGGACTCACTAGGTTTGGGAAATTAGCCTTTTCAGAGAATTCTCCCTAACACTCTCCTCCTATCGCCCCCCTCCTTCCATTTCCTGCTCTTCCACTGGCCCTTCTGCAGCTAACCCCCCCTCCTATCTTCTCTTCCTTTCCCTGTTTCTCTGCAGATGAGGTTTCTAGACAAGTCCGATATATGAAAGTCTCGTCGAAACAGGTTCACCCCTGTTCCTCCAAAACTATCAAGGACTACATTGACTCCCTGGCTCCTGTCCTGGCTGATTTCTGCAATCACTCCTTCACCACTGGAGTCTTCCCAACCCCCCTGAAGCACTCCCTTGTGCACCCTCTTCTTAAGAAACCCTCTGCCGACCCCTTCTGCCTGGCTAATTATCGCCCTATCTCCATCACTCCCTTCCTTGGTAAGCTCCTGGAGAAACTCGCCATCTCCCAGCTTAATCTCCACACTGAATCTGTTGGCTGTCCCCATGACCATCAGTCTGGCTTCAGAGCTGCCAGAAGCATGGAAACTGCTCTCCTGAACATCCGTGAAGACCTGCTCTCCAACCTTGATTCCAACTCCCCTTGCATTCTCATCTTGCTTGATCTCTCTTCTGCCTTTGACACTGTCAACCAAGCCATCCTGCTCAACCATCTCTGTGATAACCTGGGTATCACTGGTCAGGCTCTGGCATGGCTGACTTCTTTCCTCTCCGACCGACCCTCCCAGGTCCAACTTGGGTCCTTCCTCTTTTTCTCTACCTGTGGTGTCCCCCAGGGGTCTAACCTCTCTCCCTGGCTGTTCAACCAATACCTGGCACTCCTTGCCCACTGCATCGCCTCTCTCTGCCCCAGCTTTCAGTGCTATGCAGATCATACCCAGCTCATTTTCAGGCTGCCCTTTGCCTCCTCCTCTCCTTCCCTCATCTCTGACTGTGTCTGCCATCCATGAGTGGTGTGCCGCCAATGACCTCTGCCTTAATGCCAGTAAGACTGAGAGCTAGGCCCTCTTCCTACTCCCACCTGCAAGGCCAAAAACCTTGGGGTCATCTTCGACACCACACACTCCTTCTCTCCTCACATCTCTGACGTCTCTAAGAAGTCACACTACCAGCTGCACCTCCTCATAGGTATTCTTCCTTTCCTCTCTTTCCCCCAGAAGTTCACTGTCTCCAGAGCCCTGGTTCTCAAAAGGCTGGACTATTGCAACAGCCTCTATCTAAATCTGCTTGCCTCTACTCTCTGCAACTTATCCAGAAGAGAACTGCAAGACTTATCCTTGGCCTCAAGCCCAGGGATCGTATCGCTCCAGGACTGAAATCTCTGCGCTGGCTCCCCGTGGCTGCGAGGATTAAGTTCAAAACCCTATGCATTGTCCACAAGGCCTTCTGGGGCCTGGGGCCGCAATACCTTCAACTCTCTCTTCCTAAATATCTTCCCTCTCGAGCGCTTCGTTCATCCGCCTCTAACTCCCTCAGGGTCAGTTGCTTCTCCAAGCAACAAGTTGGTGGTAGATCTCTCTCCTCGGCAGGGGCCTCCCTCTGGAACAGCCATCCTGCCTCCCTGAAACTTGAGGAGAACCATCTCCGGTTCCAAAAGCACCTCAAGACCTTCCTCTTTGCTTCTGCTTTCTCTCCCCTGCTCCATTGCTGAGTTCTTGACAGTAACTGCACTGGCCACCTGGTCACCCTTTCCATCCCGGGCCCTGGCCCCGCCAGATGCCCATCTGCACCGCCTCCCTGGCAACCCCATGCACTTGGGGATTGTTTTTCTGTATCCCTGCAGTCCTCCTACCAGCACCTATCTCTGCACTTACCTTGCACTTGCCACCTGCTGGCCATTTTTATTATTTATTCTATGATCCCATGTACTGCACTTTTCCCCCTCTCTTTTACCCCTCACACTTTCCCTTTCTCCCTTCCCATGCACTTGCGTGTTCTGAATGATACCTGGCCTAGTAAGATCGTTGTCTATTTTCCCTTCTTCCCCCTTCCTTGCCTCATCGCGCCTTGAAACACTTGTGTATAGGCGCGTTGTATATGCCATATCATATCATATCGGACACATTGTGCAGGGGAAGACTGGATGTGCTCCCTGGATTTGAAGGGCACGTACCTACACGTCCCTATTTGGCAGCCACATTGTTCTTTCCTACTGTTCAGGATCATCAGCTACCATTTTGTTAGGATATGTATAAGATATGTTAAATGAGAATCAATTGGTAATGTCACATACACTAATGGAGACATGCTGCCCAGGTTCACTGTATAATCATAATGTTACTATGTCATCGTTCGTCTGTGTGTCTGGAACGTGGATCCTCAACTGTAGAGGTTCCGGGTTCCAGGGACGGGGAGGAAGGAAGAAGGCTGCTGTGGACGGTTGTTGAGTCCCTCCCGGGGGTCGTCCTACAAACTTAAATAAACGACTTCTTTGGGGCACACTACAGATTATCTGGTGGTTATTGAACATAACAGCTGGCGACGAGGATAAAGGATTTTTTTCAGGCCCCCGGCACGATCCTAGCGAGCAAGGCCACGGATCATAAATTAACAGTGAGCGGCCACGCATTGACATATGCTCGAGAGCCACATGAAGAGAACTGTTTGGAATACAGGTACCGGCAGTAATTATATCCTTCACATTGAATATAATATTTTCTGAGGAGCGGTGGAAAAGAAACCAGCGCGCGCAGTGTTTATGTTTGAAGCTGAAATACCTGCACGCGTATCCCAACGCGGCTCTGCTACTCGATTCTATACGCACTGTTGACGTTCCAAGGCAGGACCCAGTGACGTGACTGATTTAGCAGAATTGTTCCTACCAGCTCCAAACCAGCGAATGAAAAGCGGACCTTACGGCGTGACGAGCACTGCGTTTGACACGTCAACACGCAGTATAGGAGAGTACACTCATGGCGTTAGCCATACGTAAACAAAGTAAGATTATTTTCGGCACAACGGAATACTCATCGCCGCATTGTGAGTCGGCTTGCAGTGGTTGGTAACCAGCCTGACACCGGGCGATCCTGCACGCTCCAACGGACCTTGCGAGCCTCGCAAAACGGACAGACGGCGGACAGTTTCATATACTATAACATCGCTGGTGAGTTACAAATAATACAGCTAGAATACGTGTGTGTTTGAGGGATATAGGTCAATTAAATCAATCGTACCACAGCTTAGTAACTGCAGCCACTGACATCAGGCTAGGTCATGGCAAATGTCCCAGCTCCAGTGTTTTTCCTACCATTACCTGGGGAACCCAGAGTGCGATGGATAGATTGGAAAGAAGGCTTCCACAAGTATGCGTTAGCAGTCTTTGGCCCCAACTATTCTAATGAGCGTAAAGAAGCTTTATTGTTTCATTGTCTTGGGACAGCAGGTCAGGAAGTTCTGAGAAAATTACCAGAACCTATAGATATGCCAGATGCAGGCCCATATGAGAAGGCATTAGCCAAATTGGACAAACATTATAAAATAGAGGAAAACATTATTCTCGAGAGGTACAAATTTGCCACCAGGGGCCAGAAGAATGGAGAGAGTATAGAAGACTTCATTACAGCTCTGAGGGGATTGGCGGTGAAATGTAGATTCAATCACTGTCAGGAAGAACATATACGTGATCAATTAATGATCAAATGCAACAATGACAACATTAGAAAAGAGCTATGGAAGGAGAAAGACCCCACTTTGGATAGAGCTATAGAGATTGCAAAGATGGTGGTACACACTGATAAATGTATAAAGTTACTTCAAGCAGACAATCATTCAAACATTGAGAAACCCAAGTTGGAGGAAAATGAGGGTGCAATTCAGAAAGTGTCAAAGGTTACTCAGAGGATGGGTTCAGGCTTGCCAAAGCGACAGATGCAGTTTGAAAAAAAAAGGCGAGGATCGACAAGAGAGTAAACCTCCAGTGGGGAAAAGTTGGAATCGTCAGTGGTCAGTTAAAGACAACAGAAATTTAACCAGAGAGTCTAATTTTTCCAGAGGTTTTAGAGAAGCGATGACAAACAGAGACTCCACAACAAGAAGGTGCTTCCGGTGTGGGAGTTTCTCACATGTGGCTTCTGACAAGGATTGTTTTGCAGTGCACATTATATGCAATAATTGTGGCATACGTGGCCACATTGCCAGATGTTGTAAAAATGTTAATTCCAATTCAGGTCAAGTTTTTGACGTTAGTGTGAATAATGAGGATGATGATTGTATTGAAAGTGGTAGAGAAGTGGTGTTTATGGTGAATGCCATTGATGGGAAAGTGAAGAAGAAAAAGCCTTACGCCATAGTATTGGTCAATGGGATACAAATAACGATGCTTATGGATAGTGGGGCGGATTATACATTGATAGGGGTGCAGGTGTGGAAAGAGAGATTCAATTGCTGTACTTTATGGGAAAACAAAATTAAGGCGAATGCGTATGGTGACAAGCCCATAGAGATTATAGGATGTTTTGACGCTGATTTGCAGTTCAAGGATAGGAAAGCCACCACCACTATTTATGTTGCCAACAAAGGGGGAGAGTTACTGTCGTGGAGTGATCAAGCTGAACTAAAAATCAGACTTGAAGCAGGTCATCCTGAACAGGTTTTAACAGTAAGTGGTGAGAGATTGAATGAAGAGAAACATAAGCTTGGATGCCTGAAAGGGTTTGTTCATAAAATACGATTAAAAAAAGGGGCGGTTCCTAAGATCGCGAAATTGCGCACCATTCCTCTGGCACTCAAGGAGGGCGTAGAAAATGAATTAAAGAGGATGGAGAATGAAGGGGTCATTGAGAGAATAGACTCCTCGGAATGGGCGAGTCCCATTGTGGTAGTCAGAAAACCCTCTGGATCTTTGAGGATATGCATTGACTTAAGACATCTCAATAGTATGGTGGTGGCAGATAGATTTCCATTACCCAGGATAGATGACCTGCTTGTGGGTGTCTCTCGATCCAAAATATTTTCAATTTTAGACCTCAAGTCTGCTTATCACCAGATTGAGTTACATCCGGATTCTAGAGATTTCACAGCATTTATCACTCCCCACGGTCTATTTAGATGTGTACGCATGCCGTTTGGCTTGGTGTCTGCTGCGAGTGTATTTCAGAGTATCATGTACAGGTTACTTGGTGGAGAAAAAGGGGTGATGTACTACCAAGATGATGTCCTTGTATGTGGCAGTGATGAGGTGGAGCATGATAGACGATTAAAAAGGGTGTTAGATATATTAGGAGAAGCTGGTCTAACGATAGCATCAGAGAAGTGTACATTTAGAGCAAGTAAAGTTGTTTATTTAGGTCACGAGATCACAGCTGAGGGAGTCAAACCCAAAGAGGAGGCTATTGAAGCCATAAGGAAGATGGAAGATCCCAAATCAAAAGCAGAAGTGTTGTCGTTTTTAGGGCTAATTGAATTCTATGGCAAATTCATTAAGGATCTGTCAGACATGTCAAGACATATGAGAAGGCTTACTTGCAAAGGTGTGATATTTAAATGGAGTGATGACTGTAAGAAGGAGTTTGAAATGATAAATAATTCCATAATCAATGCTCCTATTCTAAAGACATTTGAAGAAGGGAAACGCACATTACTTTTTGTAGATGCTAGTGAGTATGGCATAGGTGCGGTTCTTATGCAAGAAGATTCAGAAGGTCTGCACACTGTAGCATTTGCCTCAAGGTCACTTAAAGATCCTGAAACTAGATACTCTGTGGTTGAGAAAGAAGCTCTTGCTTGCATCTGGGGAGTTGAAAAGTTCAAAAGGTTCCTGTGGGGAAGGGAATTTGCGATCTGTACCGATCATAAACCATTGGTTGGTATTTTTACCAAAGGTGGGCTGGAAGGAGTATCGAGACGCATTATGAAGTGGGTCACAGCTCTTCAAGGTTTGCAATTTACCATGATTCACATTAGTGGTGAAGTCAATGTGGTGGCGGATGCCTTATCAAGGTCTGTTCATAGAGAAGGCCACATCAGTATAGACCAATCAAATCGGGAAGAATCCTGTGATATTTTCCAAGTACATGATTCCTTGAAGAAAGATGATTGGGATAGGGCTAGTAGTGAAGATTTAATTTACCAGAAAGCGCTAACATTGGTTAAAGAGAACAGAATAATGAACTACAAAGGTGACATGGGTGGATTTGCCAGAGTGAAAGGGGATTTATGGATCCATGACAAATATCTACATAGAGGGCATCAGATGATAGTTCCTCAGGGTATGAGGAAACGGCTAATTGGACTAGCCCATGATGGGCATTTAGGTTTAGCTAGGACCAAAGGTTTAATAAGATCTGAGTTATGGTGGCCGGGAATTGATAAAGATATTGAAGAGCAAGTTAAGGAGTGTCCAGAGTGTCTTGAGGGAAACAAGGGATTGAGTGTACAAAAAGTACCCATGGTTATTAGAGAAAGTCCACGTGTACCGTGGGATGAGATTGCGTTGGATCTTTTGGGGCCATTTAACATTGGAGGGACCAGAGATAGCTATTTGCTGGTGGTCATAGATTTATTGTCCAAATGGCCTGAGATATGTCTACTTAGAGATATTTCCAGCAGCAGTGTTACGAAATTTTTAGAGCAACTATTTTGGAGAGAGGGTTTTCCCAGAAAATGCTTGTCGGATAACGGCTCTCAACTAGTGTCCAAGGAATTTAGAGAATTTTTGGATAGAAATGGAATTGAACAAGTAAACACCTCTCTCTATCACCCCCAAAGTAATGGTTGCGTAGAACGCTTCAATAGGACATTGATGGAAGCCATTAGAATTGCTGTAGCAACTGGTGGGGATTGGTTTAGGACAGCGATGGAAAGGACATTCCAGTATAGAATAAAGCCTCATAGTGTTACAGGATTAACACCCTTTGAGATTTTGAGAGGTAGGAAACCTAATTCACATTTATGCCCAGGGTGGATGGGAAAATCTAAGATGGTTGGCGTGGATTTGAAAACAGTGAGGAGTAGAATGTTTGAAGCAGGAGTTAAATCCAAGGAACGATATGATCAGAGAAATTGTTGTAGGGAATTGAAGATTAATGAGGGTGATTGGATCAAGATAAAACTGCCTCCTAAAGTTCGTAAGGGAGCATCTTTATATTCCGAACCCAAACAAGTGATGAAAGATTTAGGCTCCTCAGTACTGGTCAGAGGTGGAGGTATCTGGAACAAGGAGAGAGTAGCAATTGTCAAGTTCGTCAATGGAAGGGAGTGATGGACTTGCAGAAGAGGGTTAAGGATACCACCTCTAGTACATTGTAGATCTGTATAATAACATCATAACAAGTCATGATAAGTCACTTATTCAGAGTTCTATTTTATTTCACGTTGTATTCTATACATATATGTTTCATGCAAAAATGTTAGGCATTGTTTTAAATTGTTAGTTCAAGGAAAGGAAGGAGGTGTTAGGATATGTATAAGATATGTTAAATGAGAATCAATTGGTAATGTCACATACACTAATGGAGACATGCCGCCCAGGTTCACTGTATAATCATAATGTTACTATGTCATCGTTCGTCTGTGTGTCTGGAACGTGGATCCTCAACTGTAGAGGTTCCGGGTTCCAGGGACGGGGAGGAAGGAAGAAGGCTGCTGTGGACGGTTGTTGAGTCCCTCCCGGGGGTCGTCCTACAAACTTAAATAAATTACTTCTTTGGGGCACTCTACAGATTATCTGGTGGTTATTGAACATAACACATTTCCAATACAAGGTCCTTACTTTTGTCCTCAACTCGGCTCCTTGGGTCTTTACCAGACACTTGAATACTGTGCCTGCCCTCCTCAGAGCTCAGGGTCGCCACATCTACCCATACCTCAGTGACTGGCTGGTCAGGGCTACATCTCAGGAAGCGGTTCACCAGTCTTCCCATGCTCTTATGAACACACTGCACGTCGCAGCTGCAGCCCAAGCAGAATCTGACATTCTTGGGCCTCATCTGGGACACGTGCTCCGAGAAGGTGTTTCCGTCGGAGGACAAGATCACGGCCATCAAGAAGGCCACCACCAACTTCCTAAGCAGAGAAGTGACCTTGGCCTGGTGGTATCGGCATCTCCTGGGTCTCTTGGCAGCGGTCCTATTAGCCGTCCCACACACACGACTAAGGATGAGGCGGATTCAGCTGCACTTCGCAGCATCATGGAACCAGGAGCGGGGCTCTCAATCCGAAATGATCAACGTTCCTCCATCTCTCCACCTGGACCTCAAATGGTAGTCCAGGGACGGCAACCTACGGACGGGCAAGCCCTTCTGGCCTCCCACCCTGCAGGTCACCATCACCACAAACTCCTCGCTCGAGGGCTGAGCAGCCACCCTGGACGATCTCTCAGTCCACAGCACCTGGTCTCGACAGGAGCAGGAATACCACATCAATTGGTTGGAGCTGAACGCAATCTGGCTAGCGCTCAGAGCATTCCTTCCACTTCTCAGGGGCAAGGTTGTCCTCATCCAGACAGACAACTCAACCAGCATGTACTATGTCATCAAGCAGGGAGGCCCTGGAAAATGATATCTAACTCACGGCAGACCACCTTCCGGGGGAATCCAACCTGGAGGCGGACAGGCTCAGCAGGTTGGGAGCGGACAATTACAAGTGGCAGCTAAACAACCTTGTTATTCAGGAGATCTTCAACAGATGGGGTCTTCCCCAGGTGGATCTCTTTGCCACCTGGCACAACAGCAAGTGCCCTCAGTTCACCTCCTGGCAGGGACAGGGTTCCGGGTCCCTGGCCGATGCATTTTGGATTCAGTGGAACGGCATGACAGTGTACGCCTTCCCGCCCACTCCGCTGATTCACAGAGTGATTTGCTAGATCAAGGAGTCTCGCCAGCTCAACATCATTCTAATATCTCCATTGTGGCCGGCCAGGCCATGGTTCTCAGAGCTGCTCAGCCTCTTGGAGAGGCCACCCATTCACCTTCCGATGGGCCCAGCACATCTTCTGGTATAGCAGGGGGGCAAGGTCATCCACCCTGCGCCACAGAAACTAGCCCTCTCAGCGTGGTTCCTGAGCAAGTAATGCTAGGTTTGATTTGATTTTGAATGATTTATTACGCGCATCAGACAGAATAAACCGTATTCGGGCGCAGATGATAACTAAGAAAAGAGATCTCATGAGAAGAAAGCATAGCATAGCAGACATTCTAGTTTGATTAACTTTCATCATTTATTTAAATAAAAACGTTTTCAGTCTCTTTCTAGAAAGGTCCAAAGTTTCACACTTTCTAATTTCAAGTGGAAGTTGGTTCCAAACTTTAGGTTAGCTCCAAAACTTCTGCCTCCTCTCGAGAAACATTTTGTTCGTGGAGTGCAGAGTAGGATCTTATCCTCTGAACGTAGATTCCTTTTCGGCCGGTATAATAACATTTTATCAGCCAGGTATGCGGGAGCAAGCCCTTTGATGCATTTCAACACTAGACATGCCATCTTACCACAACTGCCCTGTCTTCCATCGGAATATAGGGGAGTATCTTTCCTAATGATCGCAATGCAAAGTGAACTGTTTTCACTTTAGCTCCTACCTGTGTCTCACTATTCAGATTCTCCTGCCACCAGCAGCCTAGATTTGTAACTTTTTTTGCATACTGCAATTGTTCTCCTAAAATCAGTGGAGGATAACTTTGCCTTTCCAGTGGCTTTTTGTTCTTTGGGCTGAACAGTAAGATTTCCGTTTTTCCTGCATTTAATTGTAAATGGTTATTATACATCCATTCATTGAGTTCTTTCATGCATTGGTTAATTCTCTCAAAAACATCTTCACTGTTTTGAAGCTGAATATACAGCTGCGTATCATCTGCATATGAATGAAATAGCATACCATGTTTCCTAAACAGCCTGAAAACAGGATGAAAATAAAGGTTAAAAATGAGGGGACAAGGAGGAGCCCTGCAGGACCCCACATTCAAGCTCCACCATTTGTGAGGTGAAACCGTCCAGTATAACCCTCTGAGTTCTATCTTTAAGAAATTACTCAAACCATTTCATAACCTTTTCAGAGGCTTTTCCCACCTGCCCGATCCATTGTGCCATTATCTGGTGGTTTACGGTATCAAAGGCCGCAGAGAGATCCAACATCAGTAGCACTGTTGATTTACCCCCTACTCCCTATCTGCTAGGGCACCTCAACCTCTCCCAGGCTAATCTGGAGATCATACAGGGCACCAGGAGCAAGGCTACCAGGGCCCAGTATAAAGGTAAATGGACCAGGTTCTGCCAATGGGCAGACTCCAAGGAAATCGACCCACTGGCATGTACTTCTCTGCGCATCTCGCCCACTCAGACGTGCAGGTGGACACCTGCCGCACTTACCTCACAGCCATCGGGGCTTACAGGAACTCTCCATCCGCCCATCAAGAGGCCACATCCGGTGTGGGACCTGAACATAGTCTTGGGCACCCTGGCGCACAAACCATTCGAGCCAATGGCGTCTGCGGCCATCAGGCTGGTCACCTTCAAGACGGCCTTCCTGGTAGGCCTCTCTCAGCTCAGCGAGATCCAGGCGCTGGTCGCCTCAGAGCCATATACTACCTTTCACAGGGACAAAGTAGTCCTGCGGACGTACCCAGCATTTCTGTCTAAGGTGCCGTCTGCTTTCCATTTGAACGAGGAAATAGTCCTTCCTATGTTTTTTGCCAATCCTAAGGATGAGGCACAGAGTTCTGCACTGCCTGGATGTCAGGCGTGCCCTGAAATTCTACCTTGACAGGACCAGGGGCTTCTGCAAGTCAGACGGCCTGTTTGTCACTTTTGGAGGTGCAAGACCAGGCTATCAGGTGTCCAAGGCATCCATATCACGCTGGAGGGTCTCAGCCATCAAAGCATACGAAGGGCAGCACAAGCAGCTTCCGGCGAACATGCACTCCCACGCAGCCAGGGCCAAGGCAACTGCCATCACATTCCAGTGCCATGTCCCTTGGCAAGTCATAAGCAGAATGGCCACTTGGGCCACTCCCTCGGCTTTCTGCAAGCATTACTGTTTGGATGCCGGCTCTAGATCTGATGTGGCTTTCGGACAGGCGGTTCTCAGGAATCTATTTGCTTAAGGAGGGTGTCCTCTCCACCCTGTGGCTACATTCTGTTGTAATCGCCCATGCAGTATGTAGGAAAGGGGATGGGACGTAAGAGAAATTATAAGTTACTCACCGTAGTCACTAACATACTCTTAGTCCATAAACCCCTTTCCCCCATACGTCCCACCATCCTACCCACTAATAATAATGGTGTCATTAGGCAATGTTGAATCTATTGTCGACGCGTCAATGGGGACCGAGGTGTGGCGGCGGAGTCAGGGCAGCACATGCTCCCTGCGCCGCACCCCGCTTGCCTCTAAATTTAAAGGGGAAGGTGGTTTGTTCTGGTGAAAATGGTTCCTTCTCGCGTCCCTTGGAAGGGACGCCCCATGCAGAATGGAGGAAAGGGGACTATGGACTAAGAGTACGTTAGTCACTACGGTGAGTAACTTATAATTTACAGTTACTTCAGTCTACGCTCCGAATGCAGGACAAGAGGGGTTCCTAAAAAAGATAATCTCGAAATTGGTACATTTTAGCAGGGGGACACAATTCTTTTGGGGGACTTGAACTTGGCATGGGACCCGGTTTTGCGTGGTGACAAAATACGCACAGACGCCCTAAAAAAGCAGTTTCATATACTGAACCTCAAGGATGCTTGAACCTCCTTAAAAGATGAGCAAATCGCATACACACATTACTCGCAAGTCTAGGCAAAGGACCAGTCTGCAGCAGAGCAGATCGAGGAGTTCCTTTCCAGTGGATTGCAAAAGCATTTACACTAACTGGCGTGCTTTGGTTGCGAGGAAAACATACTGAAGCACTGGAAATCCGGCTTTAACGGAACCAGTGGGTGTGATCATAAAAATTGCCGGTGGCACGAAGCGTCAGCAAAGGACCAGTCTGCAGCAGTAAGCAATTGACGCAAGGCTTTTCTGAGGGTACTGCTTGCTGTGGAAAAGTAGCACACGCATAAGGTCCAATGTGAAAGGAAATTGGAGTGCTCTGACACGCAGCGCTACTAAGAGTGCACTCGCATTAAGGAAGAAAATCAAACAATGCAAATAAGAGCAATGTCCGTAAGTGGTTTCCTCACTTTATCCTCAAGGATTGTCTTTGGGCTGCTAGCGGGCGGTGGTGAAACTGACCAATGCAATATGATAGCAGGTATAATGGCTTGCTCCTCGCTTCCGTTTCATTGCAGAGGAGTATCTAAGAACTGCCACATGCGTTTAAACACGTGTGTGGACGTTAAGCATTGTTTAAGTGCACTATAAAATGGCCTTAAAACTGGCAGGGTGGCCATTACAGAAAAAGGAAAGGCGGCATTGAGAGCCTACAAAGTGGTTGGTTGGAGGGGGGGAGGTAACGTGGAAACCCCCATGTAATTAGGGGCAAGCGCACTAAGCCAAGTTGCCACCCAGGAAACGCAGGAAAAGGGTTGAAACCCTGCATCCTGGAGAGAAGGAAGACATTGCCAATAGACCACTACTATACTCACAAGTAGTAGCTAGTGGGGGCAACGATGTAGCAAGTTGTTTACTTGGAATTTCAGATCAAATAAATCTCATGTTACGTTCATGAACACAGAATCAACGCCTAATTTACAGCAAAAGGACATGACACAACACTCCATTGAAATGGGGAATTTGAATTAACTAACTGGGCGAATTACAGCCACAGACCTCTTAAATATGATGCAGTGGTCACAAGAAGAAAATCTTGATGAAGGGAATATACTAGGCCTTTCCTTCCAACAACTCTGTAATGATATTGAGGGAATTGCGCAAAGATCATGTCGAGTGACTATGAAAGAAGGGGCCTCCCATAGAGAGGTGCATCAAGCCTTTTTGGGTGGGCCAGAACAACAAACTAGCCCTTTAAACAGTACCTCTCATGATCAAGATAAGGGACAGGCGAGGCTACAAACGGAGACAGATGATCAGCGAAAATTGCTTTGCACCAAAAATATTGCAATGAGAAGAGAATCGAACATCATGCAGCAAATGGACACTTTGGGACCATCATCCATTTCTGCATTACATCTGGTGTTGGAGTTTTTGCCCGAGGGGGCAGAGCAGTATTCTAACCAGGAAATGGGACAGCCGGACATTTCCCCCCCCCATCCCCACCGCCTCCCCACTTCACCCGGCACCCCCTCCCCACCCCCTATGCGTTCAATCAGACATAGCGGAAATGCTGGAAAGGGAGGTGGAGAGAGGACGACAGGAGCCTTTGTTAAAAGCCACAGAGGAAATCTCTGTCAAATCAAGAACAAGAAGGCTGTGTGAAACTCAGTAAACAAAAGAGGAAAGTGAAAAATCAAAAAAAGAAAAAGACAACAAGAAACCAGCCAGCACCAAATACGGATAAAAGGTGCAACTCAAGACACTTTGTGGAGGCAATCTCAATTGGAGGGAAAGACTTGGGAACTTCCCGCAAAGTGAAAGGGTTAAAGACTCTGATGGAGCACCAAGAAATTGGAGGAAAAATTATGAAAAAGCAATCTAAAACTACCACCTATTTGGACAAACATGAAAACAACACACAAGATACTCCCAACAACGAAAATAAAATAAAAGAAATGAAATACTCGCAAAGGATAGTAGTAGGGAGGAGGATGTCCAATGGGCCCCAAAAGTATCTGGGGGCATATCTCCGACCAGAAATGGAGAAAGTGTCCTCATTGTAGGGCAGGAGGCTGAAACCCTGGGTTCCTCTCAAAGTAGTTGATACATCAAACGTCCAAAAAGAACGGAAAGTGACACTTTTCAAGGTACGGAAATGGGGTGGAGAGCAGACAATATGAATAGAGGAACTATAATTCAAGGCTTTAAAGCTGTTCCTCAGCTAAGAGCCCCAAGATCTGAAGACCTCTTGCGAGTGGCATTTCCAAAGAGGTGGTCAGAAAGATCAGTTTGTTCCTTCACTTCAAATCTCATTGCTCAAATGGTATAGAGTAATAGAGATGCCATAAAAACACTGGAATTCTGCCTCAAAGAACTGTTGAATCAGGAACAAATAGAAGTCTACCGAAATCATACACAAAAAACGGACATCCTACAATGTTCAAGAGAAGTGGCAATAGGGTCACTAGGCCACATGAGAAATGGAGACTATTGGGCTTGGCTGGAGGGGGCCCTGGAAATGTTTAATAAGGTTAAACAAGCTCAGCAGCAGTTTTAAAAGAAATGCTCCAAAGATAATGTGGAATATCTGTGGTTATCATAAGCTAATAAGAACTGCTTATGAGCCTTTTGAAGCTGTAAATGTGATCATCTTACAGTGAACAATGGCCAGGGAACACCTTGAACTGAAAGGATATAAAACCTATTGCAAACCCTGAATACAAGGAAAAATGGGCCGTCCTAAAGGAGGGCTGGCTGCCATAGTTCTGAGCTGGGATACTAGCCGCTATGATGTGAAAGTAGCGTTGCCTGATTTAATGGCCATATCTATTCAAACTACTCCTCCTGAGTCAAACCTCCTAATAGTTAACATTTATGGAGATCAATCCCATACGCGCACGTTGAGGCTGCAGAACATGTTGGAAACACTGTTTAAAGAGTGGTTGGAGAAAGAGAGAAATGGCAACATATTACTAGTAGGTGACTTTAATGCTACCTGTGTGTGGATACAGTGGACTGAGTGTCGCAGTAGAGGAGGGAACACAATAACAAGAAGTGACCAACTAGGAGGTCTGTGGAAGAACTTTGACACAGTGGGATCTGTGGCCCTGTATGTCATCAGATGGAGAAACAAAAGACTTTCTTACACTTAGGAGGGGGGGCGTACCTCCTGGATTAACCATGTATGTTTCTGCAGATTTGAACAGGAAGAATGATTGTATAACTCAGGGGCATGCAATGGGTAGTGACCACTTGCCTATATACTATAACCTCAATATGTGTCGGAATGTGCATCAAATTATTCCGGCAATGGCCTTTACCACAGTAACTGGGGGGTGGGGGGGGACAGCCATTAGATGGAAGAAAAGGGCAATTATGAAATTCATAGCGGCATGGGGAAAAGAGTTGACACAGATGGCAGAGACAAGTGTCCAACTAACACCCTGGAATTATAACTATAAGTTGCAAACATCCTTGAAACTGCTCACCGCGAAGGGACAATTGCAGGCACATTTCACTCATCTAAAGCCCTTAGATGTTAGAATTGAGGAAGCTAAAACAAATGGAGCCGATATCAAACGAGATAGGATTAATTCTACTTTATACAAAATATTCTTTGAGGAGAAGAGGAAGATAGTTGCTCAATACAAACAGGTATTTGAACTAATCAGGAGGGAAACGGAAATCCAAAGATGGTATCTTCTTTGGCTAAAAAGGATGCAGGGAAATTTTTATCCATGATGGCGGGGGTAACTAAAAAAAAACAAGACCAAGATTGAAGAGTGTCGGGTTCCTGCACAAGCCCGTTTACGATACTTGGAGGGGAAATATGCTATTCCTGATAGGAACCCCACTATTACCTTAGAGGATATGGGGTTGAGTATAGATCAAACATGGCCTTGGGACCGGGATGATGTGGTGTGGGCAATTGGTAGAGCTAAGCCCTGGAGGGCCACAGGGCCGGACAATATTCTCCAGTCATTAAGGCGAACATGGAGATGTTTGTATCTCCCTAATGGGAGTTGTTTGAACACGTATATTATACATCAAGGGTCCCAGAGACATGGAACCAATCCCACATTGTACCAATCTTTAAAAAAGGGGATACATTAAATCCAGCAAACTTTAGACCCATAGCACTATTAGACTCTACTAGTAACATTTATTTTGTGACCTTACTACTGAGGGATCTCAAAAGGGAAATCAACAAACAGAGGCTATTATCAGACTGCCAAATTGGCTTTCGAACAGGAATGGGTACCCCGCTAAACGCTTTTACTCTAGCACATATGAGAGCAGCGATTAAGAAGTAAACCATTGGTACTGTATACATGGCCTCAATCGATAAGACCAATGCATTTGGCAAGGTTAGTCAGGTTCGATTGTGGCAAAAGCTGCTGCATGTAGGTATTCCACCTAGTCTGGTGAAACTGTTGACTCTGTTGCATACAGATACGTCAGTGAGAGTGTGGTTAGACGGGGGTGGGGGGGAGGCAATGACACCTCCAATCAACACATATGTTGGGTTGAGGCAGGGGTCTGTTGTAGCCCCAACGCTCTACAACATGTTTACGACAGACATTGCAAAAATCTGGGAGGGGGTGCATACAAGCTGTGAGGTTCGGGTCGGCAACACTAGATTGGATAGCATTTGTAGACGATGTAGTGTTCGACCTCACCCCAATTGGGCTGCAGCGCAAACTGTCGCTTTTCCATACATATGCTGTTGAAAATAACCTCAAGGTAAATGGGGCCAAATCAAGAGTGTGCATTTTTTCAACAATGAAAAGTCCCAAAATGTTTGTGGAGGATGGGGATGAGCCACTGGAAAGAGTCTCGGCTTCAACATACTTGGGGTATGTTTCTACTTCCAAATTGGGAGGATTGAATTACATCAACTCCAAGTACGGTCCGCTACTCACAAAGATGAGGAGAGTATATGCACCGATTTGTGGTTTTTCGCTGACTACACTGATACGGTTCTACCAGATGCAAATGGAGCTGACGATTCTGTACAGGGTGGACATGAATTTAAATTATTTTGGGTTACCTAAACACTATCCAAGGAAAACTCTGGAAAGAAACATCAAGGTTAGCAAAATTGGTAACAAACTCAGTAATACGGCATGAGTTTGGCCTAGTCTCTTTAGCCTCAAGGGCAAATTGGAGAAAACTGATGAGTTATACAAAATTATTAAATCCTCCGACCCACTCACTATATGAAAAATGGGGGCAAGCTCGGACACAAACTTCTGGAGATTCTGTAACTTGAAGGAAGAGATGCACAAATTACTGAGTGAAATGGGATCATCTACTGGTGAACTGATCATAAATCAGGCGAAAGGAAAACAAAAGTTGTTTAACTATGACTGGGGAAGAACATCAGAGGATGTGGCCAAACATGACCTACATAAGGAATATACCAAACTTGTATAAGAGGAAACAGATCCCGAGGTATATACTCATTTTCCCGTGCTCAAAAAGATCTTTATACTTGGGTTTCTGGAGAGAGAGAGAGAGAGAGAGAGAGAGAGAGAGAGAGAGAGAGAGAGAGAGAGAGAGAGTGAGAGAGAGTGAGAGAGAGTGAGAGAGAGTGAGAGAGAGTGAGAGAGAGTGAGAGAGAGAGTGAGAGAGAGTGAGAGAGAGAGTGAGAGAGAGTGAGAGAGAGTGAGAGAGAGTGAGAGAGAGTGTGAGAGAGAGAGAGTGAGAGAGAGAGAGAGAGAGAGAGAGAGAGAGAGAGAGAGAGAGAGAGAGAGACACCCCCCCGACCTGTAATGGTGGGATAGAAATCTTAAACTGTAGGCTATGTGGTATGGCAGATGTAAGAGAAACAGAAAAACATCTGGTCAAGGGCTGTACGGCGTTAAGGGAAGACCGGGAGAGACGTCTAGATATGATACACGATAATGAAGCGTGTTAGGTTAGTCTTATCCTGGTTTTATGTGATCTGCTCTATAAAATCTTAGAGAAGTTGGGTATAGTGAGGGAGGAAACTTGGAAACAAAGTGTAGTGGATGGCTTTTCCTTTCCTTTTTCTTCTTGGAAAGCTATATTCTTTTTGATATTTTCGTGCAACTGTTTATAAGCGATGGGATAAATGTGAGGAAAATTGTGTAACTTTCTTTTAATGTTTTGTATTTACTTGTGAAAGATTCCTTTCTGTTTACAGTTGGGATTCAAAACACAATAAAGAAAAAAAACATGTTCAAAAATCGTTCTCGAGAATAGATTGTTTGGACCTCAGTTGCGCTCTTGGGAAGGATGGGAACAATTGACTCACACCATAACTATCTCGGACCGTGCCCTGATCACCTTTACTCTTAACATACCCACTCAGCAATCCAGGTTATAGAAATGTTCTTTTCCAAAGGCCCTACTATCTGATCAGCTCACCTGTGAGTCCCTCTAGGCCAACATTTCAGAGTTTTTCGAAAATAACTGAGGAAGGGCATGCCAGAGGGGGTGGGTTGGGACGCGTTTAAGGCAACAATGAGGGGGGAAGCTATCACTGCCGCGGCACATAGGACAAGGCTAAGGAGAAAATTGGAGACGAATCGCGAAGCAGAGGTAAAGAGGGTCATGCATAGAATGGAGACAGTCCACCCCGGAGTTGTGCAGGCTATACAAATGCACCAAGGTAAAGGTGGACCTCCGCAAGACAAGCTGAAAGAAGCCTGCTATACCTAAAACAAAAGTACTATGTTAAGGCCAAAAGGTGGAAAAGCTCCTAGCAAGACAGTTAAAGCAAAGAAATGTGGCCCAAACCATTCAGGCGATCAAAGTCTCACTGGGCAGGAAGGTTACTACCATAGAAGACATAACTGTGCAGTTCCACGCCTACTATACAGCTCTCTGTGCCTCCTATCTCCCTGATCAGAGTGGGCAGAGGAAGTACATCTGCAGTTTTGCAGACACTCACAACCCTAGACAGATATACTATCGACCAGGATATTACGTGGGAGTAGGTAACACTAGCGATATCAAACCTCCCGCCGAATACGGCGCCTGGCCGGTTGGGTTTCCATCTTCCTTTTTATAAGCGGTTCAGGGCGCAGTGTTGGTTCCCAAACTGGTGGTTCGTTTTAACTCTTTTGGAGCCACGGATAAGATCACTGAATCCATGGAGGAGGCCAAGATAGTTCTATTCCAAAGCCCGGGAAAGAACCGACGAGGTGCGGGTCCTATCGCTGTATCGCACTCATCAACACGGATGCTAAAATCTATTCTAAGATCTTTGCTAACTGGGTAGCCCAGCTGATGCCAACACTGATCTACCCGGATCAGACCGGGTTCATTAAGGGTCACCTAACGCACTACAATCTCAGGACAGGGAAAATCTGTCACCTCTGAGAAAAAGTAGAGAAAAAGGGGGACCCGGCGGTACTAGTCACACTGAATATGGAGAAGGCATTCAACCGTGTTGAGTGGTCCTTTCTCTTCAATACGCTCCATTGTATGGGGTTCGGCCCTAAATTCATAGCGATAAGGGCAAACTATGCCTGCCCCACAGCTCGGCTCTTGGTGAATGGCCAACTTTCAGGTCCTGCACCAGGCAGGGCTACCCTCTCTCCCCCCTACTCTACGCGCTGCATCTGGATCCGCTCCTAGCGAGACTCCAAAACGTAGATGATGTCAAAGGCATCTCCTTCGGTATGGGAGACCCACAAGCTTATGGAGTATTCCGACGACATGTACTTAGTTACAGAGCTGTTCTCCTCCTACCCGCAATGCTACGAGAACTGGAGGGAATGGGCAGGGTAGCAGGCCTAAAAGTCAATATCACAAGGTTAGAGATCCTAAACCTCTCGGTTAGTCAGTCAGACTTGATAGCAGAAAAAACAACACCACTCCAGCGGGCTCCATACAATATCCAAATTCTGGGGGTGACTATCACACGCAGGTTAAAGGGGGCTCTAAGAGGCAAACTACCAGCCGTTACTCAGATCCGCACGCAACTGGAGACTTGGCCCCCAATGTCGGTGTCCTGGCTAGGGAGAGTTAACGCCATCAAAAAGGTCATACTCACGCAATACATATTCCAGGCTCTCCCAATTCCCATTCCATCTGCCTTCTCAGACACTAAATCTAATTTCCAAATGCATATGGAGGAATAAAATGCTGTGAATCGCACTGAGCACCCTAATGCTCCACACAAATAGAGGTGGACTAGGCCTCCCAAACTTTAGGGAATTCTACCGGGCGGTGCAGCTTGGAGTCATCAGAGACTGGTTTGGGGAAAATGAGGACAAACGATGGGGGCAGATGGAGAGGGCAGTGGCGGGACCCCACATGGGAGAGAAACTTGCGATACTGAGAGCAGACCGACCCCGCAACATCCACCATAGCGATATTACGAAGGTAGTGGAGGGACACGTGGGATCAAGCAGCGATCATGCACTACATCACAACTTTCCCCTCCCCTTTCACCTCACTGTTTGACAGTTCCCCCCCAGGCTTGGACCAACAAGCTTTCCCACATTGGCGGGCAGCGGGGTGTATAAAACTCGGGTATATGTTCCAAGGGGAGGAAGTTTGGTACATGTAAAGAGGAACTGGGCCTACACAAAACTCAGTGCTTGCCATACTACCAGGTGCGCCATTGGATACTGACCCCCCCTCCCCCAACCGAGCTGCTGCAACCAGGCCCCTTACACTGTTTGAAGCATTTCTAACAATCAATCCAGGGGAAAAACATCTTATCTCGCAGTTATATAGGCTTTTGGTAGACGCTCCCCCCACCCAAGCAGCTGCTATTCAATGCAGATGGGAGAACACACTAGATTGTACAATCTTAGACAAGAGCTGGGCTTTGTTATGGTCAGATATCTTCCGCTTGGTTACCTCTATAAAAATTAGAGAATTCTGGCTGAAACTCGTGTACCAATGGCACTACACACCAGAGAGGCTACACAGGCTGAGCCCCATGCTCCCAGACAGATGCTGGAGGGGGAGCGGTGCCGAAGGGGGCTGGCTCCAGATTTGGCGCATCTGCCCAGCGCTACAAACCTTTTGGGAGGAAGTCAATAAGTTCATTCGGGATTTATATGGTCTGGATGGGGACAGGGCTACAGAGTAAATCCTCCAGGAGTTGGCAGGCCCAGACAACAGGATATGGCCAAAGTACAAAAGGAAAGCCTTTTACATTCTTCACATGGCAGCACTATTGGTCATAGCTTGTAGATGGAAGTCATTGGACCCCCCCCAGGGTTGTCGGACTGGCTGTATGAGCTCTGCGACTTTGTCACCCTAGAATGGGAACCTACTCTACCTATGGCTACAGGGGAATCGAACCAAATTCACGTTGGCGTGGGCCCCTAAACTGGACATTCTGCAGAGGGACTTTTTGATACAGTATTACCCGCACAATATTTCATAATATGTTTGGTCATGGATTGTGAAAGTAACAGACATTGGGTGTGCCGGGGGGGTGTTGAGGGCAGGGTTGGGAGGGGGGGAGGAGTTGGTTGTCGTTCTGTCATTCTATGCAAAACAAATAAAAGAGAAAAGAAAAAGCATTTGTCGACTGACTCATTCCCAGGGAGACGGGTACGGCTTCCGTTTAACCCTGCATCGGCAGAGAAGTGGGAAGAGTTTTGCATCAAAATGATGGTCTTCTGGTTCTCTCTTCCTCTGGGAAGAAGACCATCGAGCCCACTGCTCCCGACAAGGCTGGCAGGGACTTGATCAACAAACCACCTTGTGTGTAGCTAAGAGCCAGAGAACAGTGAAATCCTTGATCAGACTGTCAACGCCATTGGCGGCTGATGTGTTCTTTGCCCTTCCATCGGCTCCATCTGTGCCATCGATTTCACAGGTTAAACCATTGAAGACAGTTGAGGATGCCTCGACTAGAAAAATTCCAAAATGTACTACGGATTTTATGTCCTTTTCAGGAAATCTTTGATGAGGATGACGATCCGCTTCCCTTCAGATTTGAACCCCATGGGTCCTCCTCGACATCCTGAGGAGTTTCAGGACGAGAAAAAGAGGTTGACTGACTTAGCCTTAGCTCTGTATGACGCAAGTAGCTTGGACACCTTTCCTGAGGTGGCATACCCACACGAGAGATCCTAGCGCTCATACAAATGTTGCATATAGGAGAGTGACGGCAAAAGTGACGGCTGCCTTAGATCGGGGGCTGCCACCTGGCGACATAATGGAATGTGACTTGACTGACATTCTAGTCAAGGGCACAACCGTTGAACCCGTTCTACCATTACATAATGCAATACAAAATCCTGCCATGGAGATATGGAAGACTCCCTGCTCCGGGCCAGACGGTCCCAAGAATTTTGCTTAGAAGTACAGATCTGCCTTATCTGATCCAGAATTCCTAACCAGATATTTATATGTAGTACAGGCTGCGACTGTGGGTAGTAAGGCAAGCACCTATCCTTCTTTAGCCCCTGACGGGATGACAAGCATTACAACGCTTTAGCAAAAAAGGGTTTTGCCTATGGCGGTATGGCACTGAAAGTGGTTAATGCTTCATGTGGACTCAAAATACACATATGCCCTTTGTTCTGCGATAGCTGAGGCAGCCAAGCACAATCCTGAGGGTGAAATGAGAAAAGATTTCCTCAACATAGTGGACAATAGAAAACAAGCAATGCACCGTCGGTGAAATCAACACAGCGGGTGAGTTGGGGAGACCGAAACAAGACCAGTCTGTGTTGAAGCCAAGGTTGCAAGCAGCAACATTGTATGGCGAGTGCTGGAACCAACATTGTTAAAACACGTGTGATAAGAGACGCAAGTAAAGTTGAACTGCTGATTAGTGACTGAGCTTTAAAAAGCAAGATACACAATACCTTTGACAGAGTTGTCCGACATGCGTGGTTGCTCAATCGAAGCTCTCTGTAAGGTATCCAGCTGAGAAGTGGCAAAATTGAAAGTGAGGAAAAGGTTATATCAACAAGAAAACGAGTAATTGTGAATCAAAGTGGGCCTGCAACTGGTCATGCAAAATCCTGCGCACAGTCGAATGTCTTCGATTTTGATGAAGTAGAGAAAGTTTAGAAGAGTAGATAAATTCGGTCTGAGCCCGGCAGAAGGAAGTTGAATATTAAGTGTCAAATTGGGTCTGAGCCCGACAGAGGGGCACCAGGGGTGAACAGTAAATCACCCGAGAAGTTGTATATGTGAAATCCTAAGAAGAAAGGAACTTTTAATGTTTGTCGTGTTGCATCAGGCCCTCTGAAATAAGAGACTTTTTTTTTTACTACTTTTTATTGCCTTTTCGTAAACTTTAACAACACAGACATAGGGGGGAGACGCACCACAGTCCTAACTTCAAAGCTACAGTTCCCCCATACCTTCTATCATTTCTCCAAACAATTCCTTATTTATTCACATTCCATATTCACACTGGGTGGGTTATATTAGTATTGTGTAGGTAGGCATCTACTTTATTAGTTGCACTGGGTGGTGTGGAAATGTTCGAATCACTGAAACGTTCTGCTCATGATGGCAGGCCTTGAGGCACTCAGTTCCTTTAGCTAGTCCTCACATTGTTCCTCAGTTTCTTCCCTGGTTTGGTTCATACGGATCCCACATAGTCGTTGGGCTGGAGCGGTAGGCTGAAAAACCTTTATACCCCATCTCCAGATTGTTGCAATGCACCACATCTGAATGGCAGTCTTTTATTTTGGGATGCGCCGCCCCCTTCCAATGCATTGCCACCCTCCTCTTAGCCAGTAGCAGAAGCAGCCCTGCTAATCGCCTTCTTCCCTTAGGGATTGATTTTGTGTATACCAAAAGTGCTATCATTGGTTTTAGGTCTAGCCTCGCCCCTATAATTTCCCCAATAGCATTAAATACTGCTCTCCAGAATGCAAGCACCAGTGGGCACCACCAAGCCATATGTTTGAACATTTCCACTGGTACATTGTATCTGGCGCAGCTGGTGGGTGACCCTGGGAAGTAATCATGGATTTGGGTGGGAGTGTAATGGAACTAATGTAGGTATTTCCAATGGATTAGCTTAAACCTGGCATTTATTGCAATCCTTCTGGTTCCCTCGCAGCAATAGCTCCACTCTTCGCTCGACATCTCATGCCCCATTGATAGTTTCCATTTTTCTCTGGGGTATGATACCTCCCCTGCAGTGTTAACACTCAAAGTGTACATGACTGAGACCGCCCTCCTGTTCTGCCACGCAGAGAGAATTTTGTCAAGTATTGGAGCAACCACAGGTTGTTCAGGGAATGTTGGCAACAACTTTTGCATAGCTGCTTTCAACCTATAGTATAGAAACACCTCTAAGGGGTTTAGACTTCACCTAGTTTTCAGCTCTTCTAGTGTTATAAACCTCCTGCTGGGAAACGTATCATGGTAACAGTGCTCCTCCAATTTCTGCATAAGATGGACAAAACTCTTTTCCGAAGTGAGTAGAACCCCAAAAAGTAAACATGACTGGTAACACCGGAGAGTAGAGGACCTCTTTCTTCGACCTGCGTTCTATACGAGTCCAAGCCTTGCATGTAAGTTCTACCATATTCCCTGCCTTAGCCACTCTCTCGGGGGCCGTGAGGATACTAGAACATAGTAGGAATGGTGCCGCCAATGCCCAATCTACCTCCACATGTCTACTCTCCCCCTGATCAACAAACCAATAGAGAGCAAACCCCAGCATGGGCCACATTGTAGTACGTCTAAAAATCAGGTAAGGCCAGCCCCCCACACCCTGTATTGGCGCCATTAGCTTATCCCATGATACTCTCGGCTGTTTACCGGCCCAGATAAAACTGTCTGATTAGAGATTTTAACTCTCGAATAAAAAAAATGTGCAGGAATCGCAATTGGCACATTGAGAAACACGTAGAGAGACCTGGGAAGTAACACCATCTTAATCAAGGAGCTTCTACCATATAGATTGAGGGATAGACTCTTCTACCTAGTGGTGGCGTCCCTCGCCCGGTCCAGTGCCACTTGATAGTTGCTTTTATATAATTTGTGCGCGTCACGGGCAATGTTGACCCCCAGATATCGGGTTTGTATGGTGTGCCACTGAAACCCCCATTTGTCAGCATATTGTACTGCCCCCTCTGTCAGTGGGAAAATAACCGATTTTGCCACATGTGTGTGTTTTATTTACTTACAATGCGCACCAAACCCGGAGGTAACCGGGTGCAACAGTACAGAATGAGAGGCTTGGGGTTACATGGTTACAGATTACAAACAAAAACAAAATATATACAGGCCATAGGCAGACTTCAGTAGGTTGATGTAGTTGAATCTGAATTTCAGAAAATGCTGCTCCTCACGTAGAGGATGTGGCAATGAGTTCCATAATTGGGCCGCTCGGACCTGGAAACTGCCTTAGCCAGCCTGAATCTTGACATAAGGCTATTGACATTAGTGGTTCTTGTCTGTCGGGTGGAACTTCTCTTTAGGAATCTGTCCGTGAGATAGCTAGGTGCAGCATTATTCAAAGCTTTGTGAACAAGGGATGCAACTTTTGAATGGATTTTGTTTTGGGTAGCCAGCCAGTTGTTTTGGCGCCTAATCTTAGATATATGTGATCTTTTGAACATGCCAAGAGCTGCTCTCAAGGCATTATTTTGTAGGCTTTGAATTCTGTGGATGATCAGATTTGTTGGCAACGATGTATAGGGCATTGCAGTAGTCGAGCCTAGACAGAATCAAGGCTCTAGCTAAAATAATGCAGTTGTCATTTGAGAGAAAGTGTTTCCCTGCTCTAATGAGCTTAAAAGTGTAAGCTGTGGCTGATGCCATGGATTTCACCTGTTTATCGAAGGAGAGGGTGGAGTCCAGGTAAAAACCATGTGTCTTCACCTCCTTGGACACCTTAATGATATTGCTATCAATCTCAAAAGAGGTAATCTTGGCCAGCTACAGGAGAAGGGCTGTTTTACCTTTGTCTTGTAGTTCATCTATTTGAGCCTTCAAATCGATGAGGGCATTCTCAGTACTGTGTTGGGGACAGAATCCTGATTGACGTGCTCCTAAGAGCTTATGTTGTTCCAAGAAGTTTTGAATTTGGTGGGAAGCAATCTTGTCCAGGATTTTAAGCAGAAATGGGACTGTCGTGATGGGACGGTTGTTTGTGGGTATAAGTGGGTCTAGAGTTTGCTTTTTGAGCAAAGGCAGTACCCAAGATTGTTTCAGGTTGGTAGGCACGGTGCCAGTTGGAAAAGAAGCGGTGATCAGTTTCGATACAAATGGGGAGAGATCTCTGGCAGTGTCTTTTATAAGCTGGGCCGGGCAGAGAGCGCCTTGGCAGTTGTATGGCCTGAGAAAGAGGATGACTTTTTCTACCTTAATGATAGAGGTTTTTGAGAACATGAATCGCACAGCTGAGACCTGTTCCTTTGAAGGGGGGGCTGAGGGGGGGGGGCAGTATTCAGATGTTTAGTCTGGGATGGTTGGTTGAGAGAGGCTTTTTTTTTAAGCGATTTTCTTTTGGAGCATAGTTACTTTATTTGATAGTGCTTGTTGTATATCTGCACACCATGTTTTATCTTTGGAGCATGTATCCGGAATGGGAATTGGTGACTCTAATTCCTTGAGGATAGTAAACAGTTCCCTCATACTCGAATTAGCATTAGATATACGCTTGTTATAAGTTGCGCTTGGGAGGACATTTCTATTAGTTTGTTTTTGTGGTCTTCTGCGGGGATTAGCCTCCATGCGGTTTCACAACTCCTCTTAAGTTGTCATTGATAATCAAACCCAAGAAGTGCACGATTTGTCGGACATCCTCCATAATGGGGTCCAGGTTCTGGTCAGGGTCCTTTTTATATGCAACACCATATTGTCTGCATAGAGCGAACCAATGGTTCAATTGCCAGGGCGAACAGCAGTGAGGAAGGGGGGCACCCCTGTCTCGTGCCTCTGTCCAGTGTGATCCCTGGGGTGAGTTGACCATTCACCCGCTCTCTGGCGGTAGGTGACTGGTATAGTAATCATACCATGGCGATCTACTGCACCCCAACCCCGTTCTGCGCATGACTGTGAACAAATAGGGCCATTCCACCAAATCGAATGCCTAAGTGGCATTCAACAGTGCCGCGCCTATGCGGTCTTCCTGATTTACCTCTGACATCAGCCCAAACATCCTCCATATCCCGAGAGCTGGAGCGTTCTGAGATAAATCCGGCCTGGTCCGCCCTCGCCATCTTATTCATCAGGGGTGCCAGTCTAGAGGCTAATATTTTAGCTAAGATCTTATATAAATTGATGAGGGAAATCGCTCTGTACGATGCACAGTAGTTTAGTGGTTTGCCCGCTTTAGGCAGGACTGTGACTAAGGCCTCCCTTTGGAAGCCTGCCCTCGAGGACACTCTGATGATACATTTTCATGAGTTGGGGCCCGATCTTTGCGGCGTAGTACTTATAAAATTCTGCCGGAAAGCCATCCTGTCCAGGGGCCTACCCAGAAGGGAGAGATCTGATAGCCGCCAGCACATCTTCCAAGGATATTTGGCAGTTCAGTCCCGCTCTTTCCTCGTCTGTACACCAGTATAAGGCCATCTGGTCCAGATAACCATCTAGTTCTGTCTGGGAGGAATACAAGTCTATATAGAGACGGCAAAACTCCTGCTTTATCCCGGTATCGTCAAACCTCACTGCACCTTGCTCGTCCAGTATTGACAGGACCCATCCCCTTTGAGTTTCCATCCTTGCTGCCCTCGCCCTCGCCATTAGTCAACCCAGTTTCTGCCCCTCCCCATATTGCCTCACGGCCGCCCTCCATCCGGTAGCTTCGTCTCTCTTTGTGCTAACATCTTGAACTGATCCATTAGTTGTTTGATCTCAGCTTGTTGACCGGGGGTTGCCTGTGGCGCCGTCGCTTGTGTGACGCTTGAACCTTAACCCAAAAGTCTGGGAAGAGCTTTATATTATCCCCCTTAAAGGACAGAGTTCCCTTCTCTCTTGATTTTCGAAGGGCTAGGTCTCTGTCCCGGTATTTCAGCATTCATGCTATAATCGGCCATGGGGGGGTTCCCTGGGATCGGTTTTCTGCCGCTGGGTACTCTGTGTGCTCTTTCCACTATGAAGACGGCAGAGCAGCCTTCTGCTACCAGTGCTTCCTTAAGGAGCTCCTCCACCAAGGGTTCCATGTTCCTCTGGTCTACTGCCTCAGATCCGCCAATTATCCGCAGGTTATTCCTCCTGCATCTTGATTGTATATCATTTTGTTTTTCGGTTAATTCTTTTAGTGCTCTCTTCACTTGCGTCATATCTCTGGATGTTGATGCCACTTCGTCCTCGACTGTCGAGAGCCTTCCCTCAGCTTCATCCAGGCGTTCTCCGTGCCTATCCAGGCAGACCTGCATGTGGTCCACCTTGCATGTTAAAGTGTCCATCCTCCCATCAAGGGACTGTATGCTATTCCGAAGTTGATTTAACATCTCCTTTATGTCGCTGAATGCCTCTGAGGTCTCCTGGGCCATTGGCTGGATGCATTCCTCCTAAGGATCCATGGCCTCGATATATTTGGACTGAGAGGGGGTCTCGAAGTGGAGCTTGGTCTGCTGTCCGCCCCCCCCCCCCCCTCCTCCTTTTTTTGCCTTGGCCATCTTGTCGGGCTGTGATTCTCCCCTGGAGCAGGTGCTGCTGTTCTGACTGCACCTTGATTCCTATGAGTTGTCTATCACTCCAAGTCTGTGGTGTTCTTGCTGCTGCGTAGGGGTTAGTGCCCGAGCTAGGTGGGGCTCGGCTGATTCCTGTGTGTGTGACTGTAATTCCAGCAGGTTCTGTGCTGCGTAGCAGCATGAAGCTCAGTGTGTCTGCTCCAAGACGACGGAGGGCTACCAGCCAGGAGATATTGTTTGCAGGGTATCCATCTGGCGGTTTGAATCTCTTTGTGTTGAGTTGGGGACGCACAAGGTTATCCCTGCGAGGGGGAGCTGTCCTCTGTCTAGTAGGGCTCGCCACTATGCCCTGGAATCGGTTATTGCTCTCGCCATTAACTGAGATCCTAAGACCCGCAGAGCAGGAGCCCCCCCACAGCGTTCAGCTGAGTCCTTTCAGTAGTTTGCTTTCAATCTGGAGCTTGGAACACCTATCCTGGCATCAAAGTCAAACCAGGCGACACCTGCAGGCTGTGGGGGCGGCAGTGATTGTATGCAGCCTGGACCATCCCCTCCCGCCTGTATCCCAGGCTTGCATCAGCGGCAGGGGGCTGGACACCTGCAGTCTATGTAGCAATAAATCTTACAAGGGATGCAATTCTAAAGGTGCACTAGATGCCCAGAATCAAGTTAGGCTACGATCTTCTTGCCCGAGTGTTGAATGCGACATGCTCCAGTGATTACCAGTCCTTGGCTCCCCCACCTCTGAATCAGACAAACATGGGGTCCTCTTATGCCTCCATAGGTGGGGGCTCCTCCACTCGGCCAGGGCCTCCGCCCTGTTGCGAGGTGGTGACCAGCCTATGAAGGGTCTCCCGGCTGTGAGGGGGAAGGGTGTAGGAAGTCCCCCACACCTCAGCGCTACATCCTGTGGGGAGATTTGTCTTGCGTACCTCGCTGAGCCAACTGCTGAGGGATCAGCTCCTGCTGCCGTGTGATCACCTACGGTGTTCCAGATACGTGTACGGGTCTGGGTAATAGCTGTCAGAAATTTCTGTTATTGGCAGCTGGGCCTGCTCTTATTTTACGGAGACGTCTGCCAGATCTTGTGGACTTGCGCTGGGCCGGTTGCTGCACAACCGGCGCCTACAGTCGTGGTCGCGCCAGGGTGGAGCGCTGGGCTGCTCCTAGTCGCATAGATCTTAGAAGGGAGATTTATGCCCCTGACCTTCAGTGCTGACAGGGCTGGCCATCTGGGATAAGGCAGATTGCTGGTGTGGGGGTCAGCGCACTCTGGGTGTGTTGTGCTGCACTGCTTGGTCTGTGTGGGCTAACCCACCGCTACTCAAGCTGTGCAGCCTTCCCCGCTCCTCACCGTACCGCAGCCAATGCTTCTGTCTTCTCCCACCTCGAGCAGCGACTCGGGCTGCAGTCTCGCCTCTGTCAGTCCTTTACTATAGCGCGCCACATCGCTGCTTTTGCTGGAGGTCTGCTGCGGGTCGGTGGTTCTCTTGTCACCGCCTGTATCGCCAATATCCTTGGTCCTCCGCTATCTGGAATTCGTCCAAGTGTGCTTAGTGTCTTCTTCTAGTCCACCCCGATCACATATACAGCAGTTCATCAGGGAAGTGGCTGGATTTTAACCAAAAGTTGATCGTGGCGCTGGGAGCTCACTGGCCCGCACCCATCTTAATCGGGCTCTCTAGCGCCCCCTGAAATAAGAGACTTTGAATGGCAGAGATTTTGGCAGCGAAGGCTCTGATGTTAATTTTGAACTGCATCCTCGTGCTAGAGAAGCCATAGCGGGGAGATCCCCATTGGTCGCCCCACCTCCTGTAGCCAATATATCACACACACACCATGAAATAACAGACAACTTTGTAAGGTTATTTGGAATATACAATGTCACAGTTTATAATGAGCAACAATAAACTTGGGACAGTCCCAGCCACACATTACATTACACTCAGGTAAGGGTGAACCGTGTCACCCTACCTGCCAAAGGCACAAGCTGAAAATGCTTCTGGTTACTACCAGGCCAACACCGGTTACTAACAGTAGAAGACTTTGTAGCACTGACAAGGAGGTTGTTGGCATACAAGCCCTAAACCGGGGAGTCAGTGCCGTACATGGATTTGGCTTGAGCCCGGCCAATCCTTAGCGGGGGCATCCTATGGCCGCGCCACCCCTCCTCCCGCACCCTGTCCCTGGCCGGCCTGCCCCTGCCCGGCAACCCCCCTCCCCCACCTGTACACGGCAGTGATGCATTTACTGGAATAACAACATAACACAATTTTAAAGTTGGAAGTCTTAAAGCCACAGCAGCTTTATTTGCATAAAGTCAAGGAGTTATCTTACAGGCGATCCGTGAATTCACCACACCATGGGTTCTTCTACGCCGTGTGAGGCTTCCTGGTATGCCCCCCTTCTTCTCCCCACCGTCTGTGTCTGGTCGACGCTTCCGGTTGAGCCCGGCCCTTGCTGCCAGCTTCTCTCTACCCATGGCCATTTGATATGTTACCTTGTATCGCACTTCTAGACATTTCCCCCCTTTGTGCTAAGGTACCTGTTTCTAACCCCCCCCCCCGACACTCTTCCCGGTGTCCTATGTCCTGGTTCTAGCTAGTACAGGCAGCCACTCTGGTGCCACGCTATTACGTAGGTTCCTATACAGACACCATTTACCGGTGCCCCACAACATCACTTACCCCACATCACATATTCTATACAGAAACTACCTTCCGGTGCCGACTAACACATTTCTACCTACCTATACAGTCATCGCTTTGCGATGTCCAGCTATCCTAGCGCACATTTCTACTCTACTCTGTGCTCCCATCCCAACTGTGCCGCTTCTACTCTAGCCCTACCTCCAAGCTTCGGGCCCCAGGTGTCCCCATTCCGGCTTACTGTCCCCCGGGCAGGGCATTGCCTTAGTACCCGTGCTCCCAGTGCCCTCCCCCTAGGCCGTCCTCCAAGGTCTTACCCAGCGCCCTCACCCCAGTCAGGTTCCATAATCCCTAGCCCTAACCCTCCCTCTCCCCGGCTTGCTCCTCCCCTCTCGTGGTGCCATGTTCTTTAGCATTGGGGCCCCCCAACGTTCTCCCCCCTACAGTTCCCTGAGCTCCGTTCACCCCGAAGACTCCCACCCCCGTTCTCTCGTTTTCCCCCAAGTACCCCCGTCTGTTTGCCCCCCAGCCTTGCGCTTGCCCCCCTCTTCACCTCCTTGAACCTTGTGCCTCCCCTTGCTCCCTCTTGCCAACCCTCGAGCCCAATTTTGACCCCCCACAGCCACCTTTATATCCTTCCTTCCGTTATCCCTTCCCCCACCTGTTTCTTTGGCAACCCTGCTTGTGCCACCATACGTTCATCTCGGTCCCCCCCAACTTCCCTTGTAGACCTTTGTTTTCACCTTGTTTTCCAATATTTTCGTTCCACCCCCCCACCCCCCTGCATTTTGGGGTTGGAATGGCTTCCAAGCCCCCTAAACCCTCCCCTTTTTTTCCCCAGGGCCTCCCCCGAGTCTGTTACTCTTGGGCACCGTAGGATCTAAGCTGTTGGCTGAGCATTCCCCTATGGGCCTGCCAGTACTTTGCTAAAGGGATCACCCTGTGACTCCTCCAAGACTCTCTGCTGGTTGCCGGCGGCAGAGAGTTCCCCCAGCCTGAACAGGTTGCTCCATAGCCGGCCCTTCCGCTTGCTCACCCTCGCTCGGTTGCTCCTTGGTAGGTGTATAGCCTCCTTGTCATCCCCCCACCCCTCCCGGTCCTTGCCCTTTTCAATGTCCTACCGGGAAGCCCACGCTTTCTAACCGCATTCTTCTCCATGTGTTCCAGCTTCGTCCTTCAACCGCCCTTAGCCCCTCCTTGTTGCGCCAACCAGAGCACCCCTCCCTTGCCAGAGGGGGAGGGGGATCCCACCTGCGCACCCTACCACAAACAGCAGCGAGGGAAAAGTAAAGGGGTAGGTGCCCTTACGAGTTGGGCTGAGGATACTTGTTTTATTGGCCATTGCCGGATTGTGGACCTAGGCCAGGTTTGTTCGTACATATGTGGGGGGTAGAAAATATACACCAGTCGGCAAATTCATCATTTTGTTAATGCAAGGAAAGGTTTAAAGAGCCCTGTATTGATTATTTTATAGTGCTGTATTATGAACTTCATCTTAGAGCAGCCCTAACTTAATTACGTGATGCCCTTACATGGAGTTGGTTTGCAAATTAATTATGTGCATTACCATGTGTACTTATTGTGGAATGGAAATTTGCTCCAGTCAAATTTCTACAGCCCCCTACAAAGAGATGACCCTTTCATTGATCCGCCCTTTGCACCTGCGGCATCGTTACCTTGTGATAATTAAATTGTTGGTTTATTTGACTGTACGTGCCCTACCGATCATACTTACATGTTATTTGTGCTCTAACCCTTGTAACTCCCAATTCGCGGTATCCGGTTCTGTACCCCTTAATGTTGTGCCTCGCTTTGCTCCCGGTTGCACCGGACCGAGCACCCCACTCCCCAACAACTCTCTGCTCAGGGTGAGGGGGCTCGACGCGAATGTGTGGTGCTCCGTGTATATTGTACCAGGGTTGAATTAACACAGTAAGTCCAAGAGTTTCATTGCATACATCGGACAGTACTCCTGTTCTATTATGCTGCAAAAGACAAAGATGAAACTGTCATGCTGGCACCAAACTTTGAGGGGCCGACATGTATGCCCCCCATACTACTATTATCTGAAACTTCTATCCATACATTCTATCCGAAATGCTAAACACGTGCAAATATTGCTCGCGGCCCTCTCGCAAGCCCCCACCGTCGAGCCTAAACTATGCGGGCGGCATTTTGAATCAGATGCTGTGATGAACACCGCCCCGTTTGTCCCATTTACCTTGTGCTGACATCTGCCTACAACGCCCTCCGTGCTAAAAGATATCAAGGTAAATGTGCACTTTTCATGAAATTGGTTTTGCATAGCCACACAAATTGCACAGGAGGGTTGGCATTTGCCATTCATAAAATCAACACACACACCAAATCAAGGGAGGATATAGTCTTCTAATAGTGTTTTGGAAAACGTTAGAGTGTGCATATTTTAAACTCCAAACGCCAATACAAATGTTTCCCATGGGACTTGCAGTACCGAAATTCCCCATTTGGTTGTTTGCTATTCTTCCTCCGGTAACATAGTGCAGTGGTGAAGTCTCCGGCCCGCAGACCCGACCACTGCGGCCTGATCCCAGAATTACACAAAAACTAGTACTGCTACTTGGAAGACTTCATCTCGATTATGTGTCATTGAATAAAGCATGACTTAGTTTAAGAAATCAAGGAGCCTTTGACTGGTTTTTTTACTAATGGAATGGATCATAATTGAAGTATTTGGCCCAGAAAAAGGGATAAATCCAGAAGAAAAAATACCATATACTCACTAGGGGTTTGTGTAAATATATAGGTTGTATTAAATACACGTATTTACAGTTTTGTGTGGAACATAAAACATTAATTGTGAAAAAGACTGAACCATAGTGTTTTTTCAAATAAAGAAAAAAATATACAACTTGAACATAGTGTGCTGAAGAGAGAACAGTAAATTGTAAGACATAAAACAGAAAAATTGTTGTTGCTTAATCAGCAATTTGAACTCTTCATGAGTTTTCACATTCTAACAGATTCATAGGTTGATCCAGTGGTCTAAGCGTTTTCCATCTGGGTGGATTGCGTATAACTCGCAGTGGTTGAAAGTTAATATTGGGACAAGTTTGTCCCGGCTGATTGAATCCCAGACAGTTCCAACTGGATGTATGCCAACATTGCAGGGGGTAGTGTAAGTGGGAATCCCACTTTCTGTAGTGTTGCAATCTGAGTACAGTATTGTATCACTTGACCAAATTGAGTTGGTGCAAAGGACCCCCTTGCTTGCAAAATAAAGTTTCGGCGGCCTTGGCGTCCATCTTGTATCTAAGGTTAGAGAGACGTGGAAGCTGCCTTCTTCAGGGCGGTTAGGTGACCCCACAGGCTCCTTGTGGACGTTCTCTTAATATTGCAGACTCTCCGGACTGGGCATAGCTGGATGGAGAGTTGGTTGCAGTAGTCGTGCGTGGGGAGGCAGGTAGAAAGAAAATGTGTTGTTGTAGCTGCCTTGCTGGGCTGCTAACTGTAGCTCGCACTCACAGGAAAATGCTCTGGATACGTAGATTCATTAAGTATTCCAGGTCTTTCTGTGTGTACAGAGGTGCTCCCGAAGTTGGGGAGGATCAAAAGGTATGTGTCCGTCTGTTTTCTTTATTTCTGTAACTAAGCTGGGGTGGTGCTGAGCGCCGGGTCAGGACTCGAAGGACAGCTTGCTGCCGAAAGACGTGATCCCAGAGCCTGCCCCAAATTCATAGCGCATTCAATGTTTCTCATTTTTGGCCGGGGGACTGAGTCCACCCTCGTGTACCCTCGACTTGAGCCCTGATCCCATTAAACTACTGCCCCAATCTGAGCCAACTTCTGGTTGCCTGTAAGTCGTGAGTAGGCACATCTTGGTAACAAACAATATGAAACATTCTAGGTCTTAACCCAATTGTTCCTTTCACTACAATATTCGAATATTGTCACCCACCTACCCCCGGTATTTGCTTTTCCTTGACCTGTGCTTAGTGTGGATATCCTGTTCATTGCACACTTGTGGTGGGCACAGTGAAATATACTGGTGCCCCTCCTGATTATTTAACCCATTCCATGTCACTTTGGACTTTACATAGCACTCCCCCATTGTATTAGATCACCACAAGGCCCACCCCGAATCGACATGGTTAGCAGAGCGGAACCAACCCATGCTCCCGTGATTTGAACACCTTGAGCCACCCGTCGTAAACCCATCTAACTTTTGTAACAACCAACCGTGCCCCTTAAAATGAAACCTAATAGGTACACTGCCCACCCGATATCCACCATCTTCTTGGCTAACTCCTCAACCCTATCTCCCAAACATCTTCCATACAAGTATGCATGCCTTCGTTCCTACTTTGCCACAACAAGGTTTATTTTTGTTATTCTTTTTTTACCATGCTTTAGCATATTTCGGTTCCCAGTCCACCCTTGTTCATCAACCAAAACCGCAGCAGGGAGAACTACAGCCCCCCGCCCACACATGTGACCCGCCACCCTGCCTATTTGCCCATATACAAACCTCCAGGTTGTGGTCCCACGCCCGACGCGTTCCCATTGAATGACTATTTCTGTTTCTAATTACAACACCAGAGCACCTGGCCCCAAGCTTTGCCGCCCCCGGGACGCACCATGTCGAGTGTTTGCGGCAATTGACGCTTTGTATTGTGGGGCCTGTAGTCCGGCTGGTTTATGGGGACTGAACATTTAAAAACGATCGGGACGGGACTAAACTGTGTTCCGCAACTTGTGGTGTTGCTCAACGACAACCGCCCGTGTGGAGTGACGAATCAAGTGAAAGGGATCGACTATGAAATTAACACCTGGCACGGCGGCCATGCGCCTAGCCTCAGCTTCGTTCATGACTAAACCAACGATCCCCCCCTAGCATTTTAGCCATGTGGTATGTTCTCAACACCCTTGAGGATAGGCGCGTTATAAAACGCTAATCCCATTACAAATTGTACAGTAAAATTGCGTCCCCCACCCCAACACTCTTCCACTCGCTTAGAGCGATCCTCCAGATTCGTTTGGAACATTTATCAGCGCCTGTGCGGGCTTCGGAGCTCCCCTGGGAATGGAGTAAGCGGGGCTGGCCACTAAAAGGCCAGGGATGGGTGGGGGAGGGGAAGCAGCCTGACCACTGAGGGCGTGCGGTCACCCCAACGCCTGTGAACCGGTGCCAAGTCTCTGTGTGCAAACAACATTCCCTGTCCGGTCGGGCCTGGTCCCTGCACTGCGCGCCGTTAATGGTGTAGTGTCTAACCATAAGATAGAACAATATGCATTCACTTTTGCACGAATCTGCTCGGGTAGGCCCGCAACCATTGAGCTGGCCCCCACCCCCCAACCCCACCCCCCAAAAGGAAGTAATCATGCAACTCCTGAACACCAACGCCTAACGCTTCTGACACACCTGGTAAACGGGTAATGGGCAGGCTTAAAATGCACGTGGTGCGCCTCGCCATCTTATTATTGTTCCTCACCAGTGACCATTCGTCCTGTATGCAATATAACTGACGGTAACCCAACAACTCCTCGAGCTGGTGCTGCGACCTGCAAACAGGCCCCCCCAACCCCTTCCACGGCTAGCCGTACCTTGCAACCCATTGCTGTGCCTATCGATGTGCGCATAGCATTTTCCGCACACGGAACATTGGTCGTGGCGCTGCGGCCACCACGTTGCGAGAGCGAGAAACCTGCCGTGGAGCCACATGCTGTGCACAACCTCAAAACAAACAATGCCCCCCTTGCCCGCGCCCTTGTACACAACATGAAAGGCATTGCTGTGATGATGCCACGAGTGCGGTGCGCCGCGGCCATCTTGTTACTGATCGGCCTCTTACCACATGTGTTAGCCGCATGCAATTGTAGTACGGTGACCCCAAGCTCCACGAGCTGGTAATGCGACGCGCCCCGTTATGTGACCAGCGAGCCAACCGCCCCCATGACTAGCCACCCCTTGCCGCGATGAAACCGTGTACTGCCCTACATGAGAGTGCCTAAACATAAGCAAACCTGTCTCTGCCTTGCAAGTCCCACCTTATCCTTGCCACACCCCCGCCGAACGCCCCACTAACGCTCCCTGCGCCACTGATATGTTACAATCTCGCGGCATTAGCGTACCTATTTTCCGAGTCTGGAACCGGATTCTGCTTCAAACGCACGCCCGAATCCCGCAACCGACTGAGCTACTCCCGGAACACAACACCGACCTGCCTGGAACCCCTTCCAATGCAATCCCCTCCACCAATGTCTTTCCCTCCACCAGCGCTCTCCCCCTTCTGAAATATCTCCCCATCCACCATTATCTCTTCCTCTAACTGCGTACACGCACACGCACTCACACGCACACACTCGCACACACTCGCACTCACACGCACACACTCACACACACTCGCACTCACTCGCACTCACACGCACACACTCGCACACACTCGCACTCACACGCACTCACACGCACACACTCGCACTCACTCGCACTCACTCGCACTCACTCGCACTCACTCGCACTCACTCGCACTCACTCGCACTCACTCGCACTCACTCGCACTCACTCGCACACACTCGCACACACTCGCACACACTCGCACACACTCGCACACACTCGCACACACTCGCACACACTCGCACGCACTCGCACTCGCACACACTCGCACTCGCACACACTCGCACACACTCGCACTCGCACACACTCGCACTCGCACTCGCACTCGCACACACTCGCACTCGCACTCGCACTCGCACACACTCGCACTCGCACACACTCGCACTCACTCGCACTCACTCGCACTCACTCGCACTCACTCGCACTCACTCGCACTCACTCGCACTCACTCGCACTCACTCGCACTCACTCGCACTCACTCGCACTCACTCGCACTCACTCGCACTCACTCGCACTCACTCGCACTCACTCGCACTCACTCGCACACACTCGCACTCACGCGCACTCACTCGCGCACTCACTCGCACACTCACTCGCACACTCACTCGCACACTCGCGCACACTCGCGCACACTCGCGCACACTCGCGCACACTCGCGCACACTCGCGCACACTCGCGCACACTCGCGCACACTCGCGCACACTCGCGCACACTCGCGCACACTCGCACACTCGCACACTCGCACACTCGCACACTCGCACACTCGCACACTCGCACACTCGCACACTCGCACACTCGCACACTCGCACACTCGCACACTCGCACACTCGCACACTCGCACACTCGCACACTCGCACACTCTTACACTCTTACACTCTTACACACTCTGTATTATTCACCAGGCAATCTCCCCCATTGGCAGAGCCTCTTATCCAGGGCTCCCACTTGTCAATCCCGGGACCGGGAATTGGCCCTTGCTTGTCTCTGGGTGTGCGCTCTGCTCATACATTAACAGCGTGTGGTTTTCTGCAACGGTGCAGTTTCCTGGGTGAGAAACGAGCGCATGTTACCCCTCCCCCACTCTTATTTTCTCAAAGCGACTTTCAATTCGTTCATCCGGTGTGTATATATGTATACACATGTATGGGCTGGCCATCTCTGGCCCTGCTGGCCTCTGTCCTCTTGGGCTCTCTGACACTGTGCCTTCTCATTCCCAGGACTCCTGCCGCTGCTAGAGGGGGTACTTATGAGTGGGGATCAGGCGTGGGGGCGGTGGAGGGAGCAGCCATGTGAAGATGAAAGTGTGAGAGAAGGGCTGCCTTTAATGAGCTCTCAAGTCCCTGTCCTGGGTGGGTGCAAGGGGTGTCCCAGTAATGCCCCTCCCCCACACTTGCCACTGTAAATGACCAGTCCCTGAACGAAGAGAGGGGGTTGGGGAACCCCATGAATGTGTTCTCGGAAGTCCTCCAGAGGAAAACAGGGGCATTAAACTTCAAGAAAGACAGACATTTCCGCCAATGTAATTTCCCCGTTTTTTTGCCCTCGCGCATTTTAAAAGCCACAGACAGCAATAAACACAGCCTTAAACCCGCCAACAACCGCTATTAGTTCCCCGACACAAATGAAACGCACTTTAAAGGGAACTAACGTGCTTTCGCTTTTTTTTTTTTTTCTCCCAGCGGCACATTTCTTTCATAAATCACTATTTTACTGAATCGCAGCAAAATGGCAAAACAGTCACGCCCAACTAAAGGGACGTGTATAAGCTCTTCATTGATTGAAACAAATTACAATACTATTTCATAATTACTTTTGTCGCTCGCCCACCCCGCGTTACTTCCCTGCTGCCCCTCTCCCTGCATTACCCCCTGACCAAATCGCCATCACACTCGCCAACCCCCGTACGTAGCGCAGTACATTTATTTATATATATACACATTTGTGTATTGCTTGACGATGGCTAGTGCCTGTTGCCCGGCTTACCACCAACATTGCGACTCATAGTGCTAGAGCCCCTATGGCAATCTTGCAGCGCTTGGTAATCAGTATTCCGATCTCCGTACTGCATACTGCCCTGCCATGCATTATCGCCTCCATCCACCCCATGGCACGCCGCCATCTACCACGAGGCTGCCCGCCCCTGCAAGTGGCGCAGTGACGGCAAAATATCCTGCGGCCCCTTTATGTTTGCTAGTCAGGGCTCCGCTCTTGTTTTATGGCACGCCGCCAATACCCACAAAGCTGTCCCCCTACCCCACGACATTAAACACGTGATCAGGTCCCTCTTGCTTCCAGGCATATTACTTCTCCCTGTATTATTGTTAGCCATTTCCTCTGAGGTTGACAGCCTCCAGTCACCCATACAAGGCCTGGCCTCTTTGTTGAGCGCATCTGTACGCACACTCCGAACGCACCTCTCTTGTTTCTCAGGACTTCTTCACCCTCCTGGACTGGAGCCCTGTACCAACTTGAGACTGGAACACTGGCCACACTAGACCGGAACACAGGCCTGGCCTTACTGGACTGGAACACTGGCCTCACAGGATACACAGACTCGTTCTTCCTTCTGATGGCAGGAACAATTCCAAAGGGATCTCTTCTTGGAACAGGATGCCGCGACGGATAGAGGACAGTGTTTGTTTGCCTGAGGTTTTTATAGGTCTTCCCCCCTCACTTGGTTCCCTGCCCCCAGTCCTTCTTCCTGTGTAACCCTCCCATTATGCAGGGCGGGCCCTTCCCTCCTTTAGCCCGCCCCACTTTCGTAGGAGGGGGAGGAGGTTGGCTGGGCAACCCCCACTAAGGGGCGGCGCCCGCCATGCCTCCTGCGTTGGCGCGTTCGTGAGCCAGAGCCGCTGCAGCGTGAAATTCCCTCATTGGCTAGGACCGCCCCGATACTCCGCCTGTAACAGAAATAGGAATATTAGACACAACATACCACAACACATTAGCATTATACTGTTCATCTTCTTTGTAATTGCTACTACCTCTACCTGACTCTTTTTTGGTGATACGACCGCCTCACCATGTCACTGAAAACCATTATTACTGCACTAAAAACTGTATCTCTTCTTTGCAATTGCTACTACATCTATCTGACTCTCGATGACACGAACGCCTCACCATGTTACTGAAAACCATTCTTACTGCATTCCATTCATGCGACTGTTCACTTCGCTACTCACTCTTTTACAGTTTATTTGATCTATTCCGGAAGAACAGGGTGTGGGTGGGTGGGAATCAAGAGCAGCGGGAGCTGCAGGATCAAGAGAATGACTGCCTGCAGCTCCCGCCTTATGTGTGTCCCCCGGGAACCCAATGGGAAGTCAGGCCCCGGGGGATGCCTCTTCCGCCTCTCAGGGGGACGAAGAGTAGAGGCTGGCCACCCCGCGGAAGGTGGCGGCCAGAGGGGACAGCCCGCTATGTAGGCTGTCCCTCTAGCGCCCCCTGCGGGGGCTGGTCGGCCTCTGAGAGTGTGCTAAATTCGAGTGTGCCGCTTTGTCCCGTGCTGAAAACGTGGGGACGGGGAAGCCAACGGCTTGAATATCCTGACATATCATTTTGTAAACACGTTTCTTTTTCATAACATTTTTTCCCACACGATTTGTACTTAGAAGTAACGATTGGTAATATGTTTGTTCGTGTAGGCCCCTTATTTTGACAGACTCAACTAGGACTTCATTATTATTTGATGGTCTTATCTTGCTCCCATTTTAAGATTAGATAGGCATTTTTCAAACCCAATTGAAGTTTAATAAACACCCTTGAATTGTGATCACTTGTGTCTGTCTTACTGTTTGATACCATGCCATGTGCCCTAACTCACTGTTAAAATTATTTGCTTGGCTGATAAAATCTGGCTTTGCACTCCAAGCACCAGACTATTAGACATGCCTTTTGATGGCACAAATTTGATTGGACTGAAATCTGACGCTGCCTGGAAAAACACATTAAATACAACAAATGGTGCCCTGTGGGTAATTCTAGCTATCGCAAATCAGAACTAAATGATTTATACAACCCTTAAAAGATAGTTTCACCCTACTGGAGAGGTGTTCACACACCAATGTACTAATAACAATGTATTTTATTATTCAAAAGTAGAAAAAAATGACATCTAATAGCAATACAAACTGATTAAATTGTGCACTTGTAAAAGCACACACATCTAATTAAACATTTCAAAAGGCCAAGCACAACTGGACAAAACAAAATACATATAACATCAATAATTCATTCAAAGTGCATCTGTTATTGTCAATTATTACTTTTTAGAAAGTGACATGTTGCATAAAAACAATTGGAAACCAATTTCCAAAGTGTAACAGTTCTTCAAGACCACTCAAAAAATCTAAATTAAACAAACCTGCAACATGAGCCAAAGTCAATAGAGGTTACAGTGGTGTGTGAACAAGCCGCCACCATAAGGTAAAAGAAATATAACCAGCTCTATGAAAAGAGTATTTTTATTTCAGGAACATGCATTGTCATCTACAAAGCCTGCTCAGCCTAAGATGTAGGCCGATTACCTTTACTGTTTCCAATGTTTTCACCAACGAGTCTGTAGAAGAATCAGGTAAACTGTGGGAGGAGAAGAATTCTTGTACTTGGGGCGAGCGTAGGAGTTTAGCCCTGAAGAATAGTGGCCCTTTACTTCAGATTTATGGTTATACCAAGTGGTGGCTCAGTGCTATTGCCTCCCATTGTTGCAACACCCCAGATTGTTCTCCTACCCCACCTACGTACCCTTTTTGGACTCCATATCTGCCAACCCATCAGGAGATTGCTTCCCTAATGGAGAAAGGTGATGAAGAGAAAATTGCATTCAGTGTAAAGGAACCAGGGATGGCTCTTACTCTACTTCCTGGCTTGAACAATTCCTCAGGAAAATTAAATATTGTGACATACTTGCATATCCTCTGGGCCCTAGAGCTCCAGGATTGATTGGTACCACTTGATCTTCAGGTCGCTTATGTTCATGTGGTCATACATTCCAAGCACAGGCAGTTACTGAGGTTTGTGATTGGCAGCACCCACAATCACCTTTGAGTCTTACCTTTTGTGTTAAACTCTGCTTGTGGGTCTTGTAAGGGGTCAGAAGCAAGAGTTGGACACACAGGTGATATGTATTTAGGTAAAGACTTTTATTAAACAATTAAAGGGCCCTCTGTCCCTAACTCTAGAAGGGATTTCCCTACCTCAAAAGAAACTAGTGATATTGTCAGGCAGCCTGAAAGCTATAAAGTTAATCACTGTTGTGTTGGTAAACTCTGCTTCTGTCCCTAAAACTAATACTCTAAGATAAATGTGCAAGGAGTGTCTTTTCTCCAAATCTGAAGTGTTAATTGTATTTTCGCTAAACAGAAAAGCTTTTGGCTTCGCTTGTATTTAAATAATAAAAAAAGTAATGTTCCAAAATACCAAGTTCCAAGGCTAGGGTGGTGCTTCTTTTCCCTAGGCTTCTTATTCCCCTTTTGTACTGTGACAAACTTTTGTGCATGATGGAATGTCTCTTCAGCTCCCTCTTAGAGTCCTGCCACCTTAAGGTCTTCAAAAGTGGGGGATTCTCTTTATCAGTAATAGACTAACTGGTTTTTGGTCTCTTGTATGAGCAGACTTATAAAAGAGGGTTTGGTTCTTCCACTTGCCAAACTAGGGCTTTTCTTATATAATGTTTTCGTTGTCTCCTTTGAGTGGACTCTTTAATGTTCTGTTTGTACTCGTATGGGTGCGGACCCAGACTTGCACTGCTCTATTATAAATGCTTAGCTTAGTCTCTTCTCATTTTAGACCACTCTTTGTGGTTGGTTTTAGGATCCCAGATCCCTTATTTTGGGGTACGGGTCCTTGACTCGCACATCAGCGTTGAATCTCATTGGTTCACTCTCCTGTGCCATGTAAGCAACTCTCTCAAGTTGTATTTAGGGTCCCAGGCCCTGTCATTGAAGTCCGGGTCCTCGACTTGCACAATGGTGTTGTCTCTCCTTGGGTCAATCTCCTAACAAGGGGACAACTGGCTCAGCCTTTCTTCAGGGTCCCAGACCCTCTCTTTGAGGTTCAATTGCTCAACCCTGTCTCTCCCTGGACCTTGTGCAGCTCCTGGGAACCCTGTGTACCGGTCTCTCCTTCCCAGGTCAGTAGGTGTGTTCTCCGAGCTTCTGCTGATTCTATGGAGGCTGTGGTCGCGTTCGGGACTTCGTTGCGGTCGGCAGTGGTTCGTTTGAAGTCTGCTCTTTCCCGGCCAGGTGTCCTTTTCCCCCAGGATCGCTCACCGGTGCAGTGGAGGCCTGGAGGTTTCCCATGGCTGTTAAGCCAGGGATCCTGGCGTTGGGGACCTCTCTTGCGTCGTTCTCCTCTGTGCCCTGCTTCCCAGGGGCTAGTCCTTGTCTCGCTCTCCGCTCCTCAGCTTGCCGATGCAGCTGAGTCTCCACAACCTTGAAACTCCTTCAAAGGATAATTATACTGCTTTGGGCCAATCACCGGTCTTTGAAGACTAGACCGCTCATTCTGCTTCTAAAGCATAATCTTGGTACTCTTGGTCCTCCTCTTCGTCCCAGTACTAGCCTTAAAGCTGTTCGTCTGATATTTGAAAGTCTTTGGTTTCTCATATTGGTTTGTTTAATCAGATGGAATATATCGGCAGTACCACATGTAATTTCTGTCTAAGCAGGTTTTTGTAAAGCGCCTAAACCCTTGGGTATCAGAGCGCTGTTGCAGATGAGTTACATTTATGCAAAGCTTAATTCAACGCATGGTATCTCGACAGATAAAGGGACACAAAATATTACAGAGACAGGTTGCATGCAGGTGGCTGACACAGTGGGCATTAGACGAACAGCCACGTCGTTTTTAGGGCTTTGCAGAAGGCCCAGTATGATTCCTCTTCTTCAAGTTCTGAATGGTGTGAATTCCAGTAGTTAACGGCAACTGATGAGAAGCTTACCCTGCCCCTTTGGCTCGGTTCACTCTTGGTATGGCTAATTATTATAATTTATTTTTTTTATTGTGCAATTAGTTTAATTCATTTAAACTTTAAGCACATTTCATACAACAAAATAAAACCTATACAATTATACAAATATCTCATTTCAGACATACCTTAGGAATGAAATACATTATTTTCTAACCAACCTGTAAAATACTTTTTACATCATCCTCTAATAGGATTTTTTTCCATATATCATGAGCTGCTGAGGTTATTACCACTGAGGTAGCATCATATAAAACAGACCAAAATTGGTCCCCCTTGAAGTCCTCCAGCTTTCTCAAAAACTTTGCATAACCCCTAACGTACATAAGCTGCAATGATTTACATTGAGTCAAAATAGGTCTACTTGTTTCTATCCCTGCATTACAACCTCGACACAGCCTTTCTTAATATGGGACTTCCAACCAGGCCCCTGTGAATTCCTTTGTCAGCAAAATGTTAATTCTTAAATGCAGTATGAAACGCTTAAGCTCTATACAAGTAAGCTTTGTCAGATAGCTAGCACGTTTATGACGTTGCCTGCCCTCTCAGGCTAAGTCGTGATATCTGTTCTTTTTGTACAAGGTATCAACGTTCTTTACCATACCCCAATCTTTAGCTTTCTTTTTTTATTTTATTTTCAGCGTTGGGATCTTGTGCGAATGTTCTTGTCTAAATTCAGATAGTTCATAAAACATTCTGCCAACTCTGAGTGATGTCAGGAAACTATTTTTAATGGAACTGTCTGAGAATTTCTCACCCAAAAGGCTACACCAGTAATTAGACACTCCCGAATTACCCCTTATTTTTTCATATAGAAGGGCCCTTTGTATTAACCAAGTTGTTCTTAGTGCTGTTACCCCATACTCTAATCGTAGGGCCTCAACTGGAACTGATTTTGTAACTTTTATAATGGAGCGACGTATTTTACCTTCCAGGCATTCAAGCCATTGTATCTGGCTAAGCTTTAAAGCAGCCAAACCATACACCATAGTAGGTATAATACTGACTATGTATATTGCTACGAGGCCCTCTATGTTGTTACCACCACTATGTGTAAAATAATGCTTGATTCTAGCCATTTTTTTCCACACTTTATCATAGATTTCGTCGTGATAAAATTTCCCTGAGGTGTTAGCTGACATGAAGAATCCCAAGTAGTTGTATTCCAATACGTTGTTTAGACCAGAATCTTTAATGTGACAATTATATTTTTTGTGACCAATGTTCTTTTTAATTAGTGTTTTTGTTTTACTAATGTTGATTACCATTCCGTTCTTGTCTGTGTAATTTCCCAACGAGTTTAGTGATCTCTGCAACCCAAACTGGGTGCGATCAAATATAATAATGTCGTCGGCGAAGGCCAACATTGGGATCTTCGCACCCTTTACCTTTGGTGGACAATTATTTACATTAATGAAAATGTTTTCTACGTCCACAGTAAACAGGTTGTGTAATATGGGCCCGAGCACACAACCCGGCTTTAAACCTGTATTTGTGTTCTGATATTTTGTACAGTGCCCTAGCTAATTTGTATGCATGGATTGATCTTATAAGAATGATTTAAAGAGGGGGGAAGAAGTGGGGTCTTTTACACTGGTTAGATACTGCCTTCTCTGGTGGTGTTGGACCCCAATCTCAGTGGGGAACTCTTTCACCACATCTTTCCCTGGTATCTCACTCACAGGAGCAGTGTCCTATGAACGTCGTACTGCCCTAACACCCAGGAAAAGGTCTCCCTCTAGGGGAAAAGGGACGACATCTCCGATTTGTCGGTCTTCACCAAGTTGCTGTCAGTAGTGGTGGCAAGACTAAGGAGAGGGGGGGATTCGCATCTTACTTGACCTGGACAATTGGTTGACCAGAGCACATTCCCTGGAGCGGGCTCAGGAACATCTCGACCACACTTGCACTTCTTGCACAAACTGGCCTTCTGCCTCAACTTCAAAAAGTCTGACACTTTGACAAATGCTCCAGCTCATCGTAGTGGTCCTGGACTCATGAAAGTCTTTCACTCCCAAGGTCAGGGCTTTGCACATTCTGCAAATAGTCACGAAATTCCAGAAAGCTCACACACTGCTCGGCCTAGACTTCCTGGGGTTGCTGGGTTTCAAGGCATCCTGCATTTTCCTGCTACTGGAAGCCTGACTCGGAATGCGATCACTTCACCAGGCCCTCTGATCTTGGTGGTCACAGTCCTCGGGCAGCATAACAGACCTACTCTAAGACCTGACCAATCATGCATGACATCCTGGGGTGGAAGCGCAGAGAGAAATTGATATCAATAGAACCTTTATGGCAACCGTGGCCAGAGGGAACTAAGGTCATGTATCCTTCCTTCAAGGACTGGAGTGCGTGTCTGAGTGAGCTGATCGTAGCAGGTTGTTGTCCTCGCCAGAGAAGAGACTCTACATAAACATGTTGGAGCAGAGGGCTATCGAACTGGAACTAACTGCCTTTTGCCTCCGATATAGATTTTCCTGATCATGACGGACACAACAGTGGCCATGCACTACCTCAAAAAGAAGGTGTGTGTGTGGTCACTACCTCTGCGAAGGAGAATGTAATCTCAAGGCTGTAGAGATCGCACCCATCCCCATGCGGCACACATGGGCTGACAGTCGTGTCAGGAGTGGCCTGAAAGAAGGCAAAGGACACCACAGAGGGCAGCAGGTTAGTGTGTGCGTGTAACGGTGAATATGGGGTGGGACCATCCGAGGAGAAGGAAATGCTGCTCGAATGGGAGAAGGCAGGGGTGTATGAAGAGCATCTTCTAGGGAGCTTTGGAGTGGAGGAATGGTGAAAACATAATCCCTTCATTTGATGGTGGCACAATAGCCACAAAAAAAGCAACCTTTTTTTGATGCAGCTATCAACATTTGAATGACGTTGAACTAACCACGCTGGCCTGGGTCTCCCACAAGAGGATCTGTTAACATCCAGGTCTAACAGTAAGTGTGAGCTGGTCTGCTCCTGGACATTTTCCTGAAGAGTAGCACTGTGGGACACGTTTGTGGTGGACTGGGATTTTCCACTTTGAAGTGTTCTCGCCGGCACCGACATTTGGTTTGGGACAACCATAATACAAGTGCCTTGGATTGGGCCAGAAGAATGTGTTACCCAGACCTTCTGGAGATGGTCATCTGCCCTCTGCAGCATCTTCCTGAGAGGGGAACTTGCTCTTGCAAGTGGAAGGCCTGGTTCTCCATCCGAACATGAACACCTTAAATCTCCAGACTTGCATATTGAGAGGGTCAGCTACAGAGGCTTGGACCTTCCCAAAGACTTCATGGAGGTGTTGCTTTCAGCCAGAAGGCTGACAACCAGAGCTCTTTCACACTGCCGTTGGAAGACATTTTGCAGCTGGTGTAGAGCCAAGGAGATGACCTAAAAGCTTACCTGTGCAAAACCCCTTTGGTACTGCAGTGTGGCCTGACAAGCGTATGTGTTTCCTGCTGCCCTAACACATCCTAGCACGTTGCAAGGGTCCCTTCCTCTACTGCTGCCTAGCGTGGAGGAGACCGGAAGGTCGAGCTGCGTTCGAGCTGTGGAGTCGGGCAGCCACCACTGTGCTGAAAGCCGTGCAGAAAGCAGGGCATGTCCAAGGCGGTGTTAAACCAGGGCTTTTGCAGTAAGCGCAGAGTGGCTCCATTGGCAGAGGTGAGGAGTACCAAACTCTTTTTGGCCTTGGATCCAATGGCATTTTGCCACCGCCTGCTGTTGCTGCCACTCACTTCTGTGTTCGTCTGATCAGAACCAAATCTCTTCAGGGTGTTAGAGTGTATGTCAGGTGTGCGTTCCCCAAGTGGTGGGTGGTCTTAGCAGGGAGGATAAAGTGGGCTTGCAGGCCTGGCAGGACCTAAGGAACTTGACCCTCAGTGAGCCCTATGGCCGGTGTGAGTGCTCTGCTTGATCTGCATATTGTATGGTTTTATGTATTGTGTCCGTATAGGCAGGTATCAGGCTTCCCATTTAGTGCGGAATGTGATAGTTTTTAATATTTTTTTGGCACCTGATTATCAACATGGTGCCTAACTCCAATTAAGAGCCAAATTCGAAGTCAGCCTTGAAGTCTGCAGGACTGCTAAATCCTAAAAGAAGTAAGAAAGCCAAGCTCATTGCTCAACCTGAGAACTCCTCTACAAATAGTAAGTGTACCCAATATACAATTAAATGGGTGCTACGAAGTCAGAGTGAAAGCAGACAATTAGTTAAGTCTAGGGAGATGCCATAGAGCTCAGAAACAGATGGCGACCAAGTGGGGCTTCATTCCACTACAGACACTGGCTGAATATCTTCATCTCAGCCCTCCTTAATCCCGGCACAATGGGACTACCGCAGACTTAACAGCAGCAACAGCTGTCTCCAGGGGGCAATGAGTAAAGTCGTCCAGCACAAGGTAATCAAGTTGTATAGGATGTAGTGTGCATCCTGGCCACCTGCTCCGCCCACCTCTAGAGGTTGTAGAAATTAATATGGATGATTGCCCAAATGGTATTGGAACAGGCCTCAATAAGTATTGCATACGACAGATCTGTATTAGAGGCTTTGGAGTTCTCGATGCAGAAAATTGCTTGTAACCACAGGCGGATTAGGTGGCGGATGAAGTAGAGGTGTCCCTGTGCGTGGCTCTGGGGTGGTTCTGCTTCTGAGGCCACTGTTCTGGTGACTGATATAGTAAGGGTTATACACTTGTCTTTGATGTTCCATCCAAGTGAGACACTAGCTGCCTCTTTGCTGATTCAAGTGGTCGGAGCTCCCACATCAAATGGCGGGATTATTTGTGAAATACTGCCTGGAAGGGAGTTTGAGGCTGTACGATCCCTGACGCAGCAAACGTCCGCTGTAAGGCCTTCCTTGACTTCAATTCCAGTGATCCCTGGGCTACACGACTTCAGTTTTACCCAACAACAAGCCAAGGGAGAAGGCCTATTACCACTTTCTCCTGTATCTGCAGACTCTTCTGGGAACATAGAAAGGGTGATCAAGGAACAGTCGTCTGCACGAAATCAGATCGTGTTCACCTGGATAAATGTATTGAAATTATAGAATGGCTGATGAAAAACTGCAGCTGCTTCTGTGGCTGCCATTCTGACGTGCAAAAGACCCCCCGTGGAATGTATTTATTTATTTACTCACATTTGTAGAGCGCAAAACAGCCCAGAGGCATCATGGCGCTTGTTACAGTATGTGATCATAGCTTAGTTACATAAAAAACAAGACAGTCATGATATGTACAAATAGTACAGAGCAGATAGGAGGCAAGAAGATGGGGAGCTAGGTGTAGCAGTTAGTTGAAGATGGTGGTTTTGAGATTTTTTGGGAAGGCATGTACAGAAGTTTCAGCTCTGAGTGCGGTAGGGAGCGCATTCCATGGCTTAGGGGCAAGATAAGGGAAGCCTAACCCTCCAGCCTTAGCCCTATTAATGCGTGGTACAATGAGTTGGTTAGAGTAATGTGATCTGTAGGCCTCGTAGAGAGTGAACTAGATAGTGTTTCTGAGAGGTATGATGGTGCTGTGTAGTTTATGCATTTGTGTGTGGTGGTGAGGATTTTGAACGTGATGCAGTCTTTGACTGGCAGCCAGTGAACCGTCTTTCTTGCTTGTGTGATCTGGTCTCTTTTTGGTGTACTTAGGGCTGCCTTAAGAAAGTTATTTTGGATAGTCTGGAGTCTGCTTATGTTTCTTTTAGAGGTGCCGTTAGGAGCGCGTTGCAGTAATCAAGCTTGGCCCCTATAGTAGCTCTAGCAATGGAGAGACAGTTGTCTTTTGTTAGGAAAGGTTTTCAGAGATGATGGCGCTGACTTGTTTGTTCATGGACAGCGTGGCATCAATGTGTACCCCTAGGGTTTTAACAGAGGATAAGACTGGATGATGCAGTCGTCAATGTGGAAGTTAGCGTAGAGGGAGTCTAGTTTAGCTAGAGTGGACTTTTGGCCAAGAATAAGAATTTCGTCTTGTCCCTATTGAGGCAGAGGCCATTTGTGGCCATCCATGCTTGAATGATGTAGTAAATTTGCCTGAGGGCTGTAGCGTCTTGGTAATTCCAGTTAGGGGAAGGAGCACTTGGGTATCAGCAGCATAGTTGGTGTATGTGATACCAAGTGCATCCAATTGATCAAAAAGGGGCTTTGCGAAAAGATCATATAGCGTAGGGACAGTACACGATCCCCGTGGGACACCACAGTGAATGATGGTGGGTTCTGCATTTGCTATATTAGAGAAGACTTTCATAGCTCTGCCTTCTAAAAATAATCCAGGAAGTTGCTTAGTTAGAGAAGTGCGCAGCGTGAGCGAGATGTTTGGTGAGGGTATTGTGGTCAACCAAGTCAAACACCGCTGAGAGTTCTAGGAGGAGGAGGAGGAGGGCAGGCTTGCCCTTATCCATGATATGGGTGATTTGATTTTTTAAGTCAATTAAGGCAGTTTCAGTTCCGTGCCCTTTGCGAAAACCTGACTGTCTTTTTCCTAGAATGGAGTTGGTTTCACGGTAGAGTTGGATTTGACTGCAGGCGGCCTTGTCTAATATTTTAAGAAGAACTGGGACAGTCGTTATGTGTCAGTAGTTATTGGGTTGAGAAGGGTCTAGCAAAGGTTTTTTTAAGAGGGGAAACACCCAGGCCTCTTTAAGGCTGTCAGGGACTATGCCTGTTTTGAATGAAGAGTTAATGAAGGCAATCAGGAGAGGAGGAAGTGGCTCAGCACACTCCTTTATGATCTTGGGAGGGCACACATTGTCCTTGCATTGCAATGGTTTAAGATGTTTGAGGATCTCTGACTTCTGTTTCAGAGATTTCCTTAAATGAGAATTTGGGAACATTGATGGTTTTGGAGTTGGGTAGGGTCTGAGTGGGTTGGTTCTGCTTAGGTAATGTATTGTAGTGATCTCGAATTGTGGATTGTAGGCGGTCTATTTTTTTATTAGCATGGCAGATTTCATTTTCTGGGAGAAGCCCATATCTGAGAGGTCCTTGGTGAGAGAAGTGGCAGCTTCATCATTGGGGTCGTTGAATCCTAAGTTGAGGTCGCCTAGAAGTAGGGTTTTAGAGGTGTATTTTAAATTTTCACTCAGTAAGTGTCTGACGAGTCCTTGGAAGTCTGAATTGAGTCCCGGTGGCTGGTAAATGATGTGAATATTAATGGTGATCCTAGGTGAAAGTGATTGTTTGGCCGATAGAATGTCTGTATTTCCCTCACCTAGGTGGGGTATGGGCCTGATAGGTATAGCCTGTTTGAAAATTAGAGCTACCCCCCTCCTATTTTAGAAGACCTATCCTGTCTGTGGATAGAGTAATTGTCTGGTAGGGCTAGTGAGATGGTAGGGCTGCATGCCTCATGTAGTCAAGTTTCTGTGATGGCTAGTAAATCTAAGTCCTGATCTATGATTAGGTCATTGACTTCAAGAGCATTGGCATTGAGAGCGAACATTGAGTAAGGCGCATTTGTAGTGCAGTGATGGGTTATTCCTATTAGATTGAGAGGGTTTGCCTGCTTTAGGTGTAGGGTTGTGTTGTTTGAGGGCGTTGTGAGTGGGCTTTATGTGGGGCAGCATATTAGTGTTGGAGTTGTGGGTGTTAAGGTACAGGTGAGTAGAATTAGGCCTATAAATGGTGCAGGTTCCTAATTGAGAGTTTTTGTGTGCTACCTGTGTGTGAAGGGCACTGATGCTCAAAGGGCGCGTGCGTGTTCTGAGTCTGTGGAGTCTGTGCTGCCAGTTAGGTGCGCAAGCGAGTGCATGCGTGTTATGAGTGGTGAGGTCGGACCTGGGAAGGTTGGTCATGGTGTGACTATAACTGCTGATGGAGCTGTTACCGTTAGAGGGATCCAACCTGGCATAAAGGAAAATGAAGTTAAGTGTGAGTAATATGCGAAGTAAGCTAAGGTAGTGGGGCGTGGAGCACATACTGAGAATGAGGTAAGGGAACATCTACAAGTTAGGCTGTTTGGTAAAGTGTTAGGCTGGGACAGATTGTGCTTATCCCGATAAGCATAGTTGATGGCTAGACCTAGAATAGGCTAGTACGGAATATGTTTAACAGATGCAAGAATATGCTATATCAAAACACTTTTTGCTGCAGATAGTTATTACCTTCAGGCAGAATGATGGATAAGCTTGCCAGATACACTGTACAGGGTGTAGGTGTGGCCACACCTCCCCCCCAGCCCCTCCCCCAGAGCCGGGTTATAGATGTGGTAAGTGCTCCTTGTGGTGGGCCCAAAAATAAAAACATACTGTTGGTGGTAGTCTGCAAAAGGGGCACACACCAGCAGTGCATCTACCGCCTCCATCTGAAGGAGATGTGATGTTGATGGCTCAGCTGGCGGGGGACCTCCAGTCGGTTCATGCAGAGATTCCACAAATTGTTGCCAGAGGAAGTTCTGATGAAAGTCATGAGAAAGTAGGATGTTCTTATAAGTGCTGTGGGGGTACGGCCCTAATCGATGAAAGCCTATTAATGCAGATTGAAGCAAACCCAGGGCCTACAATTCTACAGGACAGTCGCAGTTCAGCAGGTGCGAGGGGGCACAGAGCCTTTATGTATACTGATCCCCTCGAAGGCTGGCAAAAAACTAATGTGATTTGCACCTTTTGAAGGTCGGACCCATGGGATCAAGAACACCTACAAAAGGCTTTTGATAAAAGCAATGTCTGAAATTCTGGAGGCTGATAATCTGTCATTCAGAATGTGTACTACTTGCTGAATGCTTTTGGACAGTGTTTTGTGGGTGTGCAGTGTCCTCTTCAGTTTGGCTGCTGCATATATTAGGCAATGTGTGCTCAATTACCAAGATGCTCTTACCTCAAAGGGTATTGTGGTAATTCCAGATGCAAGTTTCAATATTTGTCCTCTACATGATCTGTGGATAGAAGCTAGCATTGATTGTCTTGCTTCTGGTGCTATGCATGGCACTCTGGCACCTGAATTATTTTCTGTCCTCAGGGTTAGGTAGAGCAATGTGGTTCTGTGTAGTTTGGATGTGTCGGTTGGCACACCCACAAGCCATTTTGAAGCAAGCGTAAGAAAGTGTTTACCGATTTTCTCTCTGTAATCCCTTCTCCCACACCCCCAAAATAATGTTTAGTAGTAGTTTGGTGGGTAACGGCTTACATGTGCCACAGAGGGCTACTAATGGATCGTTTTTAAAGATTGTTAGTTGGAACATCGCTGGCCTAAAAAATAAGTTGATAGATGCAGACTGGATTCAGTGGCTCTATGTGCACAATGTGGTTTGCTTGGAGGAGACAAGGCTGCCTGATGAGCGGTGTCTGGAAAATTATTTCCCTGATTTTCATATTTTTATGATAAAAGTGGTTCATTCTAAGACTGGCAGATGTTGAGGTTTGGTGACCATGGTGAGGAAGCAATACTCTGCCCTAGTTGCCGGATGGTGTCTAGATAAGTCTCTTTAGCGGTGATGCGCACCTAAAATGCACCCTTTTTGGATACAAATGTAACGGTTATAAATGTTTGTCCCTCTCACCCCCCAAATTCAAGAAAACCAATACGCTTAAGGCGGAATTTTTAATTCCCAAGGTTGGGCTAAATATTGATGATGATTTATGGCGGATTGGTGATTTAAATGCCAAGTTAGATCAGAATAAGGGAATTCAACAAGATAAACTATGGGCGGAAGAACTATGTGGAATCCCAAAGAGAGGCCTGATTGGCGGCCACTCTGCGATGGGCGGTTTAATGGACTCATTTATGGCCAAATACCTCTTAGTGGAACTGAATGGTAGATGTGCAGAGGATAGTCTTCCCCTCCCCCCTCATCCCCGCCCCCCGGTAAATTCAGGTTTAAAGCTGGGCAGAGGAGATCTGCTGCCGGGTTGATTGCTTTTCTTTTCCTAAGGCGAAGGGGTTTGAAATTTATGATCTTTCAGAAAGTTATCATAACTTGTTACTGCTGAAATGGCATTTGGGTGAGTCACCGTCAAGAGAGTGCCACTTGTTAGCAAACCTGACCCAGCATTACCCAATGTGAAGAATTGAGAATCCCTCTCTTTACATAGCAATCTTTTGGGATCCCAGTCTCACCTTGAAGTGGTGAACCTTTTCATGCTTCTAAAGTCCCATATTCATGATATTGCTTCTCGTCTCAAATAATAATTGCATCAAACCAGGCATAAGCAGAGTGAATGCTCCATGGTTCGATGCCGATTGTAGACGGGCAAAAAGGGCTCTTCACCCGGCCTCTCTCAGAGCGTGCTCCTCGTCTGGTCAATTTTGCTTGCTTAAAGTTCATAGAAAGCTTTTGAAAATAAAAAAATCCAATTTATTAAAATGCAGTGGGATCTTTTGGATACGACTGTTTGAGAAAGCCATCCGAAAAGATTCTGGAAGATGGTGGAAAAAGATTTTGAGGGAGTCTAGGATGGTGCTGAGGGGTAAATCTCTTCTGTTTGTTGGATCTCACATTTCTCATTGCTGCAGAGGCACACGTGCAAGTCAGCACCATAAGCGGAAAGGGAGGTTTACTGCGAGGCATTTTTTAAGTGGGAAGAGATTGAGGCACATGTTGGAAGCCTTAAGAAGGGAAAAGCAGCTAGCCCAGATGGTTTGAGACAGGAAGTTTTCAGTGCATTATTGACCTGGTGAGTTTGTCCTCCTTTAGGTTTTTCAATTCACTTGCTTATGCCTCTGTATTACCATACTCATTGAAAAAATGTAGTTCCACTGTTTAAAAAGCATAATGCCTCTTGCCCTCATTGTTATCGGCCAATTGCTCTTCTCAATGCTTCTAATAAGATCTTTTCCGGTTGTCTGGCATTGTGTTTGAAATAATGAGCATTAGATAATGCTATCGTCCCATATACACACACAGGCTTTTGTAGGAGTTTCTCCACAATCAATCAGTGTTTTATACTAAATATTATTGTGGTGAAAATGTACTAGGAGGAGGAAAAGCTGCCTTTTTGTGGCTTTCCTGGACCTCACAAAGGCCTTTGACTCAGTCTGAAACCTCTTGTGCCTAGGCCGCTCCAATTAATTCTGCTTTGAGGATCCACCAGCTAGGATTAGGTGTGCTGCTAACCATAAATACTCAGGAGATTTTATGATTAATGTTTGGTTAAAGCAAGGTTGTCCTCTTGCCCCACTGTTATTTTCTCTTTATGATTTTAACCCCCATGTGGTGTCTCAAGATTTGATACCCTCATCTTTTAAAGGGTGTGGAATTCAGCTCTTTATTATACTCTGATGATGCGTCATTCTTGAACTTAACACCTGGTGGGTTAAAGCGCACTTGGAACCAGGGCACCATGGTTGGGTCTGGAAAAGGTTTGACTAGGTAATATGGGGTGCAGGAAATATCTACTGCATTTCCTAATGGACTGTACATTTCTGACTAAGTTAAGAAAACAATGCCCAAAGCCTCACCTCATTAAGATCCAATTATGGCCATGCGGGCATGCTAAGACTTTTTCTTTATTTATAGTGAAGATGGTACATTTTTAATTGACACAGCTCATGTCATTAAGGACTCCTTAGATTTTGCTTATAGAGACAGGTTGCTTGTGAAATAAGATGAATGTTTGATATTTTACTTTAATCAATTTTTATTACAGGTTGTATTTCTCCAACTGTTGTGAATAGGTGTGATTGTCTTTTTTGACATTTTAATGTTTTTGTATTGGCCTGTTTGTTAATGGATTGTATTTCCGATTAAAATGCTTCTCCTTCTGTCCTTCCTTTACAGCATTTATAGGTGACTACAGTGAAAGGATACCTGGCTGCGCTTTTTAAATGCTCATCTAAACATGGATTATTTTCTCACAATGCAAAATATCTTGAGGGCTCCAACAACCCTTTTTCACAGACTCCTTTTTATAGTGTCGTTGTAGGATTTAAATCTTGTCCTGACTTAACTAATGGTAGCTCATTTTGAGCTGCTGCATTGTTGCCTGCTGTTCTCGTGGAAGACTAAATTATATCTGCATGTGGAGTGAGTGAATTGCAAGCTCTTGCCTGCACACCTCCCTTCACTGCCTTCACTGCCTTCTAAAGAGAATGCTGTGTGCGGTGTCGGCCCACCTTCCTTCCCAAAGGGATCTCTGAGACTGACCCATCGCAGAAAATGTACCTGCCATTGTTTTGCCCTCTGCCTCCTCACCCATGCAAAAAGGAAGCAAGGCTACTGTGGTAAGTCAGACATAGGAGACTGCCAAGAGGACGTGTTTCAACAGTAGCCTCTATTAAAAAAACAAGTGAAACCTTTTCTAAACTCTTGTGGTGGATTCCCTATGCTACAAAATCACAAAAACTGGTTCTCTTTGGTTGTTAAATAAATGCAGTCCTCTGTCCGCACCTAAATACCCTAACCACGATACAAAGAAAGACAAAAAAAATATTTGAAGCTCCAGCTTCGGACAGAGTTACTCCCCCTTGCTTAACTTGAGTGGTGGCTGCTCTTCTGACCCCCCCCACCCAAAGAGTTCTTAGGTTACTTTCCGATCCTCAACTTCACATGACGGTTACAAACAAAAGGAATGTGGCTCAGCTCCTCCTCTGGGTCAAAACAATGTCTTTGTCAAATAGTCCATAAAGTTTCTAGTTTCTGCTTTCTCCTGGGATGGTGTCTCCCTATGGACGGATATTGATGTGTCCAACAAAAACAGTTTGTTCTTTACCCCTCCTGGGTTATTCAACTCTTTAGCCCTGTTTGTGTTTTTTTTTTATGCTAGCGCCGACTAATTTGATTTTTGTTTTTCTCCCCTCATGGTATTGGATCATTAGCCTAGTTTGGGCTTCTTTTTTGCTCACCCTGATGTGCTTGGTTATTCTTTTCACCCCCTTCCCTGGGTATTCGGGTTCTTGGTCCCGTCTGTGCGTCAGGACTGCTCGGCTCTATGTAGTCAGTGGTTTCTTTCACCTCTTCTTGGGGTATTTAGTTTGCTAGCCTTGTGTGGGTTGCAGGCCTGCTCAGCCCTGCGTGGTCCGTCACCTGTCCACCGCCTTCCGGGGTATTCCGATTGGTAACCCCAGCTCTGTCGTGTTTGATGGTTCATTGATTCCACCCCCTTCTTGGTTAGTCTGGTCGGTTGCCCCGTGTGGGCCTTGGTGCTGCCTCACCGCTCTCCAATTGCTTGCAAGTACTGCTGCAGACCTGTGAGTCAGCAGCGCTGCCCTGAGCTGGATGCAGTGGTTATGGGCCCTGCAGGTCGGCCTTCTTCCTCTTGCTTCGGTTCACACTATGTGTTGTCCCGCAGTACCCTTTTGGTTGCTGGGTGTCTGTGGAGGATGTAGCCGGCGAGTCTGGTTTCTGTCGTTATCTTTGGTTCTCCTATGGTTCTCTGCTTTCCCAGAGTCTTTGTTTCCCCGGAGCTTCAGCTCTCTGGGAGCTGCTGTGGGTCTTTGCATGCCACGCCGACTGTGACTGTCAGCTCCTCATGACTGGGAGCGTTCCCCCTCAGTTGCACGTCCACAGAGGCCAGACGGAGCGTCCTGCTTTCCAGTAGATTCTCTCTTTGGCTTGATGTTCAGCTGCATTTGAGTCCCTTCCTTGAATGGAACGGAGGACTCAATTGGACCCACTTTACAGAAAGAGACAGAGACAAAGCGAAGCCTGAAACCAAGCATCCACTTTAAAGGAGCCCTGTTTTGCTTGCCTTGTTCAACTGCCATATAGCCAAAAACCATGGGGTGGGTGATGTGGGGGCAGGTGGGATAGTATCCCTTCTTGGGCATTCCTTGTCTCCAAAGGGGGTGGTCATCACCCCCAGTGAGATCCTGCTAGCCCTGTCCTCTAGGGCGGGTATTGCATAGCATAGATTTCGAAAAAGCCTCAATACCTTTCTCTTCTCCTCTTCCTTCACTCCCTCTCTCCCCTCTCTAATAATTGCACAGTAGCTTGACTGAAGTGCAGGGTCCTTATGCATCGTCGCGGCCCTGACCTCCCACATCTTATCTCAGCTGCTGTCCATCCTCTGCACTTGCCTTTCCTCACCTTCCCCTTGGAGGTTGCACTTACCCTTTTTTCATAAGCACTTCACCTCGTGCTCACCTTGATCACCACATCACCTATCCCATACCACTCTCCCCTCTGCACTTGCACGTTCTGATCACGCGCACGGCATAGTAGGTTTGTCTTCCCTCCCCACTATCTTCTTTGATGTATTTAATTTACTTAATTATTCATCATTGTTGTAATTACATTTTCTATCATCCCCTGTCCCCCTCCCTGTTGCTGTGTGGGCACTTTGAAACAGTATTTGCTTCCTGTATAAGCGCCTAAAAAGTGACCAATAAATAAATAGCAGGCTTGCCACCCTAGTCCCAAAGGGGGTAGCTCCCCCTCAGGGGCGGGGGTGTGTAGAGGGGAGGGCCAAATTCTCTGGATTCTCCAAACGGCACAGCACAGACTCTAAGAGGGCCTAATCTCTTTGAATTGCGTGAACAAGGTAACTTCTGGGTGGAGGACCAGCTCGGCATTGGATAAACTGGTCCTTAATGTCACCGTTTCATTACACGGCACACGCCAACTAGGGAACCCCTTCCCCTACAATGGATGTGGTGCACAATACGCTTTTTATTTTGAGTAAACTACGGATTCTTTTTATGAGTAGGCCTCCAACCCGTCTCGCACCCAACCGCCACAAACGCCCCGTGTCACAATGTACTAGGAACCAGGCCGGTGTGTTTCAATGAGATATTCATTAATTTACTATTTCATTAAAAAGGAAAATCAAACAAGTTCACAGCCACCAATGTTGTGGCAAAACAAAATGCAGCAATCTCTATGAAACATCCCATCTCTACTAAACAACCCTGTTAAGAGATACTATCACAGTTACTTCCTTTTTTTAATGGCAGTACAGAAAAATAATAATTTATCACAAAGTGATGGTACCAACAGTTATACACTCCCCCGTGCAACACCCCCCCCCCTTTCCTCCCGAAACATCAAAACTTGATTCCTTTGAATGGAAGGCAGTGGCAAGGAGTAGCAATATAGGGGGAAATTGAATTTAGGGTAAAGCCCACCACCCCCAGATGGGAAGCCAGCAAAGAAAGTGAAAACCTGTTTTTGGAGCAAAATGGAAGAATGGGATTTTGATTATTGCTCACAACTGCTAGGGGACAGAATAGGAGGACAGTCATATTGCTTACACTAAGGAGATGGGGAAAGTTTAGAGAATACTAATCAGCACACCAGGGCAAAAATAGAAATGAATTGGGAAAATCAGTTTTGGGAGAAAGCAAATGCAAAGGGAAAATACAGTGGCAAATGGAAATTTGTTTATACTGAATTTGAGGACAGGCAGCTCAATGAAGATGTCTGGCTTATAATAGGAAATCAATGGCAAGGACAGAGGCACATAACAGGTAGACTTCTAGGCAAAAGGGATTGCTTACAACGGAAACAACGGTTTGGGTTTAATAGGACAGATGCAAATAGGAATCTGTTTGGTAATGCACACAATACACTGACAAATTTGGTTTTCAGTTACAAGGAGACTCATTCCTTTGAGGTAACGCTTTAATGACTAGAACAATTAAATACAAACACCAGGAACAAGATGGTTGATTTCGAATTTCAACAATCTTGTACTGTGAATTTCAATGCGGGAATTAATTGATTTAGTTAAAAAATACCAAGGACTTACACAGACAACTGAGGTTTTTCAAAGGAGATATGCTAACATACACAAACAAATCAGAGATTTTTCTAGGGGGAGATGACTGGATTACACTGGCAATTTGGGGTTTTCATGGGGTATTGTATTAAATGTACTACTACAAAAATGAAGGGCTTTTGCCATTTAAGGCTGAGGTTATGTGCTACTTACAAAGCAAGCCTTGGTTTAGGATTCAGGAATGCCCGCTGGATCTCAGAACACTCTGGACAGCTAGGGAAAGGTGTCTAGTCACTGCACTCTCAAAGTAGGTAAGGTTCACCAGCCTTCTCTCCGTCCGCCCTCTTGTCTCCCAATTTTTGTCCCTCTGACCTAGTACAGTCCCCCTTATATAGCAAAAATTACATCACTAACTTTACAATCTAGAGGGAGTACCCTGTAATTATCCCTGCCGCTCGGATAGGAAAGTTACCATTACTCTCTCCGCCCCCTGACATGATTGGTTCAGGGGATGAGAGCACCAACTGTATGTTTGCATTTATTACAATTCTTTGTTCTCTTACCACTTTTTGGCAAAAATAGTAATGTCTCATAACTTCATAATTATACTAGCCACGGCCATGTGAAACAGATATGCTGTTTTAGCTGGTCATGGGGAATTAGATAAGTCGATCGTCAAATCCGTACGATGTAGTATGGCCATCTGGCACACTTTTGTTCTTTTCATAAAATGTATAACAGTTATGAATCTGCAAACGATCAAGCATGTTCCTAATTTCATTTTCCATCTTTTCACCAACTGTCATATTTGTCACCTGTTCAGATCAGCCAGAACCTAGTCTTAACTGGCCATTTCAGTCCCCAAAGTCCTAGGTAGATGCAATTTATGTCTTCAAAACAGCCTGGTAAGTACATGAAAAATTGTATGAAATTAAATTAATCAAATGAATCCTCATTCTGGTTGCTGCTCAAAATGCCTAAAAATGAAATCAGCCTTTTAATGTCAATTGGGAGTGTCTTGTTCCACCTGTGGGAGGGCCGCTTCATCCCCCACAGCCCTCTGTCTTCCTCTGGGCTCAGCCGGTGACCAGAGATTTTTATGATTCAAGAAATGGTTCTTTAATTTGCCATGAACAAAAAAAAAAGCCAAGCTGCTTTCGTTTGCCGTATTTAAAGGGCTGCTGTTCATGTGAAAGCAAAAGCCGTATTTGGTTGTAGTGTTTCATTCAGGTGAAATAAGAGCAAAACCAGGCCGTTTCTTGGTGCAGTGTTTAAATGCTGCTATTCAGGTGAGAGGGGCTTCTGTCTAGGGCCTTTAAATGCATCCCACATTGAAAAGGGTGACAAAACAAGCACTATCGCGCTTGATAATGTGTTTGAATGCTACTTTATCACAGGGAAGGAGATTTCCAAAGGTTTTTTTCAGCACACTTGACAAGGGGGATGGCTGCTACTTCGGCTCTCCCGATTCCTGATATTGAACTTCTGCCAGGTTTCACCAGGGCCCTATCCACTCGATATGCACTAGACTAGGGGATGTGTGCCACACTCAGGCTAGGGTGAATGAGGTGTTCCAGGAGTTCTACAAGAATCTCTATGAGGAGGGGTCCCTGATTCCGGGGGACTACCTGGAAGAAGTGTTGGGGGAGACAGCACTCCCTAGACTAAGCCAGGAAGCGAGGGACGGGCTTGAGGAGCCTATCACCCTGGAAGATATACATAGCACGATCACAGCTTTGCCGACAGGGAAGGCCCCCGGATCAGATGGGCTGCTGAGCGAATTTTATAAGGCATACGCATCAGAACTCGCCCCACACTTAATTCTTTCACCGAATCCTATGAGGTAGGCATCCTCACCCTTAGTTTTATGGAATCCACGATTATACCACTTATTAAACCTCACAAGCCCCCAACGTAGTGCAGCTCGCATAGGCCCCTCCTAATGCTCAATCAGGATAATAAGATGTTGACGTCTATTCTATCAAATAGGCTGAAGCGAGTGATACACACCCGGATCAAGCCGGCTATGTGCCAGGCCGCAGCATGGTCTGGAATCTGAGGAGGTTACATCATGTGATTGACAGAATGGCATCCTGGGAGGCTCCAGGAGCCATAGCCATGCTAGATGCGGCGAAGGCGTTTGACTCCATTAAATGGGGCTCTCCGTAGGTTTGGACGAATATATATTTGGTGGGTCCAACTGGTGTATACAAGACAGATGGCAAGAGTGAAAACAGGCAGGAGCATTTCGGTAGCATGGGAATTGAAAAAAGGAGCAAGACAAGGTTGTCCAATGTCCTCGCTGCTTTACATCCTTGACATGGAACCCATAGCACAGTACCTCAGGGGGGAATGTATAGAGGCGGGTTTGGAAGTAAATGGGACCAGACATCTGATATTGCTTTATGCTGATGATACACTGGTGTATATCCAGAACCCTGAAGACAACCTAGAGTTAGTATTGGAGTCCCTAGCACTATTTTCGAATCTGTTGGTATCACGATTAGCACAGACAAATTAGCCGTTTCCAATAGTGGGGTGACACGGGACGGAGCTGAAGGCTATGCCTGTTCTGGCCCTGCAGTGGAAAACAACAACATTTAGGTAGCTGGCAGTCAATGTATACCATGACGGGCTCAATGCAATAGAGGGCATTAGGAGCTCAATGAGGTTCTGCGCTAAGTTGCCACTGGCGATGATGGGGAGGGCGGCCCTGCTGAAAATGATGGTACTCCTTAGGCTGCTACACTTCTTTGTCATTGTCCCGTTCTACATACCAAAATATTTTTTTAAGACACTGGACAGCATTTGTAGAAGCTTTCTGTGGCTGAATGGGAGGAATAGGATTGTGTTGTCCATACTGCATAGGTCACATGAGGAAAGAGGCATCAGGGTCCCAAATCTTGAGCTCTATTATGTAGTGAGGCAGTTGAAATTCTTGGTGGAATGGCTAGCAGATGATCGCACGCAGGACACACGAATGTTGCAACCCATTGGGGCATGCCACTATCTAAAGGAATTAATATGGCTTGGAAAGCCCCGAGGAGGGCAATGCTCGCACTTAGTGTCCCTGGGGGTGACAATGTGGGATAGGGAACTCGCAACGATAGGGCTCAGGGACCCATTTTTGGTACAGGTCCCCCTGTTCTCTGCGGTAGCATTCACTGCACAGGTGAGGTTGGGTATAAAAGCACACTGGGAATCGCATGGGGTGGCCCCAATAGGGGACTTATTGCATAATACCTCTTTCATACCCTTTGCAGAACTGGCAGAACACACAGGGTTGCATAACGGCCAAGATTTAGAACATGGCATAATTAAAAAAGATCATACTTTGATGGCCTGCGCACAGCGAACTACAGGAGAAGCATTCTATGGTGGACACGCTGTACGACATATCCTAGGGAGGGCATGCAATATCACAAATATGACTTTTTACTAACTAATAGGCCCCCATCCCTCTTAGAAATAAGTGACAAATGGAAGGAAGAATTCTGACCAACCTTTACTGATGAGGGGTGTCACTGAGATACCATAATAAAGTGTCCCGGAACTCGAGGCTGCAGCTTATTCAACTGTTACGCACAGAGCATACATTAGGTATCCAGTTAATATGTCGAAGAAAAAAAATTCGAATGACAAAAATGTAGAAAAAATGATACCAAAAAAAAAAGTTTGTCTAATTTTTTAATTTACATGTTTTTTTTGTTTCGCGAGTAAAAAAAAAAGGATTAAAAAAAGGGGGGTTGGAGGGAACCCCCCATTTCAAACAATTAAAAAAAAAGACATTCGAAATTTTGTTTTTAGGTATAATTTCTTTCGACATTTTGGCATTTGAAATTATGTAATTTGAAATTGTCACTATAAACCCATACATGACACCTCAGAGGATCTCTAAATTTCCTGGAGCAGGGGAGAAAGAGTGCTCCAGGTGTAGGGCGGTAGATGCAGGGATCTTGCACATGTTTTGGGCGTGCCCAGTAGTGGTGCAATATTGGCAAGGGGTGGCGGATATATTGGGGAGGGGTGTGACTAGACGTGTTTTTCCCGGGGGCATGCCTGTTGGGTCTTTTCTCGCGCCCCAAGAGAGCCAAGCATATCCGTAAATTGAAGGATTTGGCATGTATCCTAGCCAAACGAAGAATTACCATGGCATGGAAGTCCCCTAGGGGCCCAGAAGTGGGAGAGTGGTGGAGGGACTTGAAGTAGGCGTTGGCTTAAACAGCGGCATGGATGGGGGCAGTGGATGGCAGTTGGGGTGAACTCATAATGCGAGTCACGGAATGGGGAGCCTCATTACAAACCTTGTTTGAGAGGGGGCTGGCACCGAGGCATTGGGGGGATGGGGAGGCTAAAGACTTGCATAGAGGGGATGATGGGTCTCAGACTTAAAAGGGATAAGGTGGTGATAGGACAATAGTTTTGCAGGCAGAAAAGGGGTTGGGGAATTGGGATGGAGGGGGAGAAGGGTTGGTTCTACGTGTGGGTTGATTCAGTACGTTGCAACAGCTTTGGGTGCTGCATGTTGCAGTGCTGTGAAATGTTTTCCTTTGTGTATTAAAAACTAAAAAAACATAAATTAAAAAAGTAATCTTCCTCATGGCAGTACTTTGCAGGAGAGTGAACCAAGTGGGCCTAGCACAAAGGGGAGGAAAGCAAGGGTTTGGATTCCAAGCGAATAAGGATCTGATACACTAAACAAAACCAAGGAAGTACCAAGGGAGTCTCCCTCAAGAGAGTGGCAGAGATAAGCCCACTGGCCCACCAGTGAAGGGTCTGAGAACCTGTCCACAATCGCAGTAGGGAAGAACCCTCTGGCCACCAGGGATGGATCTGGGACCCTGTCCGTCGCAAACAGTGGGGAAGAGGAAACTACTGGTGATAAAAGAAGGGTCTGGGACCCCAACAAAGAGACATTAAAACAGGAAGGACATCTTCCTCATCATAGTGGCAGAGAGAAGTCCACTAGTCACAAGAGAAGGATCTGGGATCCTAAGAGGATTTGGGACATTGTTGAAAGCAAGTTACAAAGGCAAAACATCCATCAGTCTGAAAGCAGTAATTATGAAGTAAAACCAGGAGAAGGGAGTCATTCTACTTGTAACACAACAGAAGTAGAGAGATGCCAGTGGAAAGGAGTCATTACCCCTGGTTTTATTATAACTTGTACAGAATCACACCAGGAGAAGGAAGCCATTCTCCTGAAAAAGAACATTGTGTAAACACTGTTTGAAACCTGCAAGTCAGGGCAAGGGAGTCATTCCCCCTGGTGTTTATTTTAAGGAATATTTTGGTTAAGCAGCAATCCAGAAGTAGAAGAAAGGAGCAGCTGTCCTTAATGAAGGAACTTTGTGTTAGTTTACTCTCAAGTGTTATAGTGTGAGGGATAGAAATAGGTTTTTGACTCGGGAAGGTGGTTTATACTTTGACAGACATTCTAACAGACCCTTTTAATATTAGTTTTGAGGCAGAAATTGGAAATTAGGGATAGCAAGGACCTCGTTTCCATTTTCCTAAATGAGTTTATAACCAAAATCATGCCACATTTGTGTCGGTCTCCTTCTTCGACACCCTTACAACATAGACCCTGGGAGAGAGGGGAATTCTACAACATCCCTCAAATACCACCTCAAAGAATCTTGCGACTCTGCCTGTGTTTTACCTAGTAGGAATGCTACCCTTTGTTGCATTGTCCCTTCCGGGATCAGGTGTAGAAATGAGTCTTGAACTTCCTCATTCTACAAAGCCCTTGCCCACACTTAATTTTTTTCTAAATTCTCATGCCTGAACCATTGTTAGCAGTGCAAGCCTGATCAACGAAAGGCTCCTTACTTACGATCACAAGAGTACTATATCTCCTGCCACTTACAACCTTCAGAAAAATGTATCATTCGGTAAGTTTGATGCATTTAAGAAAGGGAACATTTTAATTAACATTGAGACCTATTTCCTTTTAGACAATGGTAGTTAGGTAATTAGAGTGCAAATGTTCTTCTGTTTTATGAAGTCACACAGTAACTGTGACTCATTGCAATCTAGCAAATATTTTTGGTGCAAAATATATTCCATATTAATTTCAGTTTTATTTTGCCACAGGTAACAGCATATCTTAATTGGTTGGTGCGCATGTCTTCTGAACTGGAAACTAATATTGTTGCAGTTGAACGAGTCAAAGAATATTCAGAAATGGAAAAAGAGGTATGAAAATATTTAGTGCTGTGTATATTTGATACATTATTATGATCGTTTTATTTTGGTTAGACAGTGCATTTGTAGTGTTAATACTGTGAATGCATAGTGTTGATAAGGTAACATGTTATTTAGTCTCTGTAGACAGCAACTTCAAAAACGTATCTCATGCTTGCCGTTAAAAATGCAGCCTTTGTTACAACTAGTAAGTGAATAATTAGACCTATGACGGGCACTTGAAACTAGTTGTTTTGTTTGAAATTAAGTAAAAGTAATATAAGTAGTCTTCTGTTGTAGCCGATTCAATAAATGTGGGAAACCATATGATTCTGATCAGACCTCAATACCTATGCATCTATGTCAACACAGCACAACAGCAATTCCCCAAAACAAATCTCTTGCGCCCATGCTCAATTGTTTATGCAAGTCAAGGCAGCGACAAAGCTCCAAATGGTAAACTGCAAATACTATGGTCATTTAACTGATTCATAAGTTTGGTGCTGTTGTGCCACAACTCTACAGTGTTTAGATCAGACTTAATTATTCAAAAGAAAAAAATTAAGAGCTCTTCAAAGTCCATCAATATAGTGTGTCATTAGTGCTATTAATTTATCATTTCAAAAGGCTTCTTTCCATAGAAGGTAATGTCATAACTGTTATAAATGATCCAATAGTTGCCATTCACATGTTTATCCCTGTCTTTATCAAGGCATTAATTCACTTTCCATTGCGAACAAAATCATGAAATGCTAACAGAAGGTGACTGTCTTAAGTTGAACCCAACGTAGGACTAGTACTAGATGTGTACACACAGCAGAGATATATACAACAGAAAAATCAAATTCTAGTGATAGTTATACCACTGAAATATAAATAATTTAAAAGTTAATTGATACCCATGCATATGATTTTTATTTTCAATGCCATTATATGCAGTTGAGGTACATGTTATCCATGAACCACATTGTGGAAATATCAAACTTTCCAGGTGAGACTTCGAGTTTGGACAAGCCTTAAAGTCCTTGAGCAAAGTATACATTGGTCCTCTGCTTAATGCCAGTCGGTGGGGTATTAACCAAATACTGATTTACCATTAAAATGGATGTCTTCCTCCCTCCCACGGATTCTTCTTCTATGTGCTACTTCCCAGCGGAGCTGATTTTGGAAAACGTTATCACCAGAAGAGAACACTTCGGGCCAGTATACATTGAGGCACCATGATCTTTTTTCTAAGCAGTGCACTTGCTTGAGAAACATGGCTTCTTTAGAATGTTTGTCTGTTTTCACGTCATGCTGAATCCCATGAAGACCTCAGGGTTTAAACTGTACATTGACTGTGGGCGCCAGATGTCTGTTTCCGAACCCCACATAGTTGGTTCATACTTTCTGGGGTTCGGTTGCAACAGGTAGGCTTTCAGGTCGTGTCAATCGATTCATGCCAAGGCACTTCAGCAATGTGCTGGACATTTTCTTTCTTTTTTCCACAAGGAAATATGCGTTAGGCAGTCCTGTTAGATGTCTCTGGGTGCGGAGTGTTGTACAGAAGAATATATCCTGATCTGCAAGGATAAGAAACCCCATTCCCATGGCTGTTCCTTGAAACTACATTCTTCATCCAGGAACAGATGCTAGCACTCCATGGACTCCCCTGAAGACAAAGCACCATGGGTACCTTTCCCTACCCTCTCCTCTATGTTGGATGAATGGGTTATCACACAAGAGGCCCAGGGTGCAGAGGCCTACTGGGAAATCTCCATCTAAAGATGTGGCAGTACTATCTGGAGAAAGGGAATGGGGCTTACAAGCACCTTTTGAATCCTCCTCCATCCCTCCATAGCCTTCCTCTCTCACACTGCCTACAGGTAAGTTGCGTGTCAGAGGTTGGCCCTAAAATACGATCACTACGGGACAGTTGTCTGTGGCCATACTTATTGGCTACCCTGCTGTCTTGTTACCGTCAGAATAGAGGTACACAGGACACCTAGGGAGCAGGTGAACTGGGGCAGACAGCTAGGCACCTAAATGAGAGGGAGAAAAAGAAAGATGTTAGATACAGTTTATAGTCTACGTCCCCCTTTCCAGGCTATGTAACCCTAAGTATCTGATTGTAACTTGTGGAGAAGAATGAATCACCAGAGGAAGTCGTCCAAGAAGAAGAAAGCCGGAATGTCTATATAAGGAAGAACAGACCAGAAACCGCGTTCATTGTATAATAGAAAGAAAAAAGGTGGGGGGGGGAGGAATGCAAGAACTCCCGGACGGCACAAGGGCATGCGCTAATGGGCTCCAGTAACCCAGTGAGGATGTTGTCAGTGTAGTCACAATCGTTAGTTGGGTAAATCCTGGGTCGAAGAGAGAGAGGCAGAGGAAAGGTGCAGAGATGCTCTCCAAAGTAGCCAATCAAGGCTAGAAATTCCAAGAGTCGGTACAAAAAGAAGGGAAAGGCAGAGGCAATCCGGTAGGCAGGCAAAAAGGTCCAGTACACAGCAATGGAGGAATAGTCGATGGGCAAATTTGAGGCAATCTGGTGGGCAGGCAAAAGGGTCTGCGACACGGCAGTCAGAAAAAGAATATAGGAATGCAGAAATGCAGGACAAACGGAACAGGAACTGACCGGGAAGTTTGAGCGCTGAATTCTGTACTCATTGAGCCTCATTACCAGTCTGGCAGTAACCCTGCCAGTGATACTGGCAGGTTGCTGCCAGACCCGAAAAAATGTACTGGCGCCTGGCTTTCCGGTAACACCGGGGTATTACAACCCGGGTAGTCGGGCGCCGGTAATTCTCTTAAACCCCCTTTCCCATGGGAGTGGGGACTACGGAAGCATCAGCACCGTTAATAACGTTGCTGTTGCTTCCGTGACGGCTTGCCTACTGTTGCGGCTGTGTCTGACAGGGTCTGCCCTGTCGGGCATAGCGGCTCCGGCAGGCAAACCCGTAGTGTGCCGGTCTGGAAACAATGGTGCCGGCACTGTTGTTTCCGGACCGCGAAACTTGTAATGAGGCCCATTGTATCTACAGCGAGTGGTTCCGGCTTCCACTTAACATTGATTGATGACTTGTGGAAGCTATCTGCTGTGAGGTGACCACGGTTCTGCTGCGAACTGTAGTCCGTGTCCCCATGCATCATGGTAATTGCCAACGTGCCCAGATGGTCACTTGTTGCCAGCTACGGCCGCGGCCAGGTCTCATGACAGTAAGCCATTAGTAGGGTAATCTGTCAGTAGGGTGGTGCAGGTTAGTTATGTGAGTACACGAGGTGGAGGAGGGCATCAGAGAGACCCGAGGAGGTGACGGCGAAAGAAGTGCATAGGCTATTGGAGAGAGGGGGGGGTCTGTGGAGTTTTTGTTCTTGAGAGTAAGGAGCGAGCGCAGTAGGAGTAGGGAGGAGGTAGTAGTTGGGAGTGGGAGTAGTGTTAGCGAGAGCAGTAGAGCAGCAGTTAGGAAGAGGTGTTATAAGTGGTAGTAGCAGCCGTGAAGAGTAAGGCAAGAGGGAGGAGAGGTAGTTTGGTAGTGGTGTTATCTTAGTGGTAGTAGCAAAAGAGTGGTAGTAGAAGTAGATGGGCTTTAATAGCAAGAGGGAGTAAGAAAATAGGAGTGGTGATAAGAGCAGAGAGATGGAGCTGGTAACAGCGGTGTAGTAGGGACAAAGAGGTAGTGTAAGAGGCAAAATACACCATTGTACATAGTAGGTGGTAGTGGCAGAAATAATTGGAAAGACTGAGAAGCAGAACAGAAGGATAAGTATGATCAAAGTGTATAGGTAGGAAGGCAGAGTGAAAGAGCAGACGGACAAACACATGGTGGGAGAAGAACATCTGGAGACCCAGTCTAGGAGAGGGTCAGGTAGCAATGTTTGTGCCTGCAGTGAGAGTGGCACAATGTGGAAGAAGGCAACATCCCTAATTCCCTAGAATACGAAGCCAATAAGGGTAGAGAGAGCTTGAAGACCCCTAGGGAGTCAGCCATCCAGTGTTTTAGGGAAAGCCACCTGCAGCATAAGACAGACAACAGATAGTTGCTACAGACAGGTAAGCCCTACTATCACCCAATGAGGACGACCCTTGGGAGCCCAAAAGAGAGAGAGAGAGAGAGAGAGAGAGAGAGAGAGGGGGTCATCCCTAGGGCCAACTTGCCTAAAGACCTTGGTAGGCCATAACAATTTCCCAGAGAACCCTTGCCCAAACTATTTGTAAAGTCTCCAGTACACACCCTTGGGACTACTTGTGGAGTCCACGGCAACACTTTGGGACAAAGGCCGACAAGTCCCTCCAGAGGGTCTAGTACTGGAAGGTGACCACCAAGACCCTGGGTCTGGCAGTTCAGCACCAGCAGTGTGCTGCCCCATGGGTAGAGGAAAGGGATTTCAACCCTTCCCCTCAAATATGCCCACAGGGGCTCTAGCTCAAGGGGGAAGGGCCAAGGCGTGTCCGCCTCAACTGTGCCCTTAGCAGTCCCAGGTGAAAGCCCATGTGAATGAGACTTCTACAATACATCCCTTCTTGGGGGGGATGGGAATTTCCCTGTTTGGTGTTGAATGGTGCCCCACCAAGTATGATGAATGGACCCTACATGTTGTTCACCAGAGTTATTGTCTCCCCTTTTGCTCAATGCCCTTCATACCTTTCCCCCTTTCTCCCAGCCAATTGTTGCCTCTGGGCCATCTCTTTTTGGAAGAAGTCATCAGCTTCTGCCGAAGTGCACTATAGACTTGGTGCCCTGCTCAAAACAAGACCGGCTGGTACAGTCAATTTTCTGCTGCAGAAAAAAGTCCCATACTGGATCTGAGGCTCTTTATCAGAATGACTACTGTAACCCAAATCCTTAAAGCCCTCGATGCGCATGACTGGCTGGTTTCACTGGATCTGCAGGATGCCTTCTACCATGTGCCGATTCACAGGAAGCCCTGGAAGTACCTGAGATTCATAGTTGGCCATTGCCACTACCAGTTCAAAGTTGTGCAGTTTGGTCTGTCTTCAGCACCCAGGGTCTTCACCAAACTGCTTGCAGAGGTAGCTGCTCTCATCAGGAGAGAAAGCATTCATGTCTTTCCCTACTTGAATGACTGGCTTGTCCAGGCTCGCTCCCCCGACCAGGTGTCGGAACATCTGTTCTCTATGTGCAGTCTGTTGCACAGCTTGTTTCTCCCTGAACCTTAAGAAGCCTCAGGTTTCGTCATTTAGCTGTGCAGTCTTGGGCACTCGCCTGGGAATGCTCTTGCCGCCCAAGGAAAGAGTGGCAAACATCTCCAAGATGGTTGTCTTCCAATCACAGGAGAGAGTCCAATGTTAACAGAAAGTCACAGCATGGGACTAAGGAGTATGATGTTGCATCCGACTGTGGAATTTGAGACTTCAGAGGGATAAGATGGCTTTTCCTGTAATTGATATTAACTTGATTCAATATAGATAAATACCACTTTCAGTGGTGAGTAAGGCTGGTAACAGCCCGCCAGCCTGAGCTGGGTAGGCCTGAATGCAGCCCAACTGCCCCTGAAAGAGGTATTTATCGCTATTAGCACCCCAGCCGCCCACTGGGCTGCTGATACCTTTATTCATATTTATGGTAAACGGGCTTAGCATGATTAACGTACACCTACTTCACTCAAAGACAAATACATCCACAGTTGAAAATAACTAACTCTCCTGGCTAAAGGTTGCGCAAGTGAGTGAGAAGGGATGTGGGGGGTTAGGGGGGACTCTAGTGAGGGAGTGAAGCTGCGGAAATCAGGTGAGGTACTCCAGTGGGTGGCTCAGAGCACCCACAACAACATGGCAACCAGGAGAGAGGTGCATGGGGACCATCATGGAGCACAAGTAGTTACTTGCCGATTCCTTCGACCATTCCCTTCCATGGGTACTAATATATAATATCATCAAAGATCAAAGACATCTAGAGAATGAATATAGTGTTTGCTCTTGCAGTATGTTTGTAGATGTATAGACTGTAACGAAAAGTCTACTTAGCTTTGTGTATTCATAATGTACGAGCAAAAACAAAGCTAGTGTAAGCAAAGGCATTCTAGTGGACCGCTTAGCAGGCAGAGAAGTGGGCAAATTAGGTTTAAAATTGTAGTTTGTGCACTGTCACTTTTAGGGTAGCTGATGAGATAGAATGTCAAGGAGTTTGCAAACAGCTCATGGGTTGAGCACCAGCTTCACAGATATATATGTAACAGCATGTTACAAAACTAGGGGTTTCATCAAAAACATTTAGCTGAGTGGTAATGTATATTTTTAAAAGTGTGCCCTCATGCTTGTCTTCACAGTTACAAATCGTTCACAACTAAGCAATATGCCCCGAGCGGTTGGGGCATTACTGAGTCAGGTAGCCTTAACAAAGACCCTGGGGCATTACCTGAATCGGTAATGCACCCGCCGTGAGGTGTATATTGCTAAAATTCCCCCGGCCCGCAAGATCTGCGTGACCGGAGTACTAAAAGCAGTTTTTCTGTTCCGAAATGCTGCAGCGTTTCGGGACAGAAAAAAAAAGACCAATAAAATGGCGGCTGGGAAAGGGAAAACTGAGTCCGTTTTCCCTTTCTGTGTTGGCCATCGGGAGCGGATGCGCTGGGAACAGAAGTGTTCCCAGCGCGTTTGCTCCCGAAAGACGACAGAGTTGACGGTAAGTTGGGGTTGGGGGGGTGGGGGAGGTGGGGAAAAGAAAAAAAAATAGACGTACCGAAGGCAGCCTTCAGCTGTGTGGAGGCTCGGAGCAGGGATGACCCCGCTCCGAGCCGCTACACGGCTGGAGGCTGCCACGCCGCCCGCCATGGGCAAAGGAGGCAGAAGGTAAGTGGGGTGGGCTGGGGATGGTGGGAGGAAAGGAAAAAACAAAAAAAACACTTAAGTCCCCGGCGGGAGGGCCAAGGCAGCTTCTCAGCCATGTGGAGGCTAGGAGCGGGGATAGCCCCGCTTCGAGCCTTCTCATTGGCTGAAGGGATGCCATGCCCCCTCCGTCGGGAACAATGGCAGTGGAATCCCGGCCGCATACTGCCCCGGCGAGGGCCAATCAGAATGCTTGTTTCATTCAGTTTGAGCCGTCGCCGGGTACATATGAGATTTACACTAGCCTAAACTGAGCTTTACTGAAAAAGATTAGCTAATTCAGTTTTGTATTATACTTGTATAGTAGCCATGCTTTATTTAAGCTTTATGTAACTTACCTTTTTAGGAATGGAGTTGCAGGACTGACTTTAAAGTTCACATGTACTGGTCCTTGCAAAACAGAATATAGTTAACGTGATAAAAGTATCATGATTACTGCTGGTTTGCAATTATTTAAAAAAAGAAACTGTTGGGGCGTGGCTAGGCAGCACGCCATGCGGCTGTGTTTCCCTTGAGCTCCGCATCAAGGTGCCCAAGCCATGCTATTTTATCATCTTGACATGGAATTTCCTGCCTGAAGTCACCCGCTGGGTGATTATGAAGATATACCAACGCAGCGGAGAGCTTTGGAGACCAAAACTCACCATATGAAGCCCGTTACTCGAGTACGAACTTCGGCGGCAACAGAGAAGAAAATGGCGGCGCGCGCCATTCGAGACAGTCACTGAGAGAGCGGGTGACTGATTCCGCCGTGTCAGTGCTGGGACGCTGGGACGTCCTCGACCCGAAAACTTTGGGATGCGGCTCGGCGGGTAGCTTCCAACTGCCCCTGCCAAAATCCCCAGGAGACCGCAGCAGCTTGCCTGGATCGAGGGAGCCCTCCGACGGAGAGCCTAGGAGAGGAGGAGGAGCGTTGTTGCAGGCAGGGACCGCCCAGTGACCTACCTGGAGGCGGGATGGCCCTCTGCTGGGGCGACCAGAACTGAGAAGCCGGAGCGGTGTAATCTCGGGTAGGCCGGAGCGGGCTGAGGGCTTTGCTCTGCCGGGCTCCACTGCGCAGCGCCGCCCCTGGGAGCCTGCCTGCTGGGGGCGGCGCGTAAAACCAGCGTTAAGCCCCGGAGAGCCAGAGGACCGAGCGAGGCGGCCCCCCCCCCCAGCCCCCCAAATGGACTGTGACCATCGGAGGAGTTGGATGGGCTCCACCGATGCTTGATGCAGTCTTGCCATAAGGTGGGGACACAGGGGCACCGGAATCCCCTGATCGTTGAGCCAGAGACTGATGAAGAGGTGCAGAGACACCACGAGGCAGGAGCGCGGTCCCCACTGCACGCCTAACACCCATGAAGTGCAAACCCGCCTGGATCTGACCCATAGAGCACTGGTGAGTGTTACACCATCCCGGGGGGGAGCGGAGATCCCTTCTCCCTTTAAATGAACACCCTTTACACTGGAACAACCCCAAAGGATCTCCCAAGGGTCTGAAATAAAATCGTGCAGAAACATGGGGAGAGACCTGCCACCCTCCGCAGGGCCTATCTGACCACGCCACATTAAAACACCAGAGGCTGGCCCTGCGCACCCGGCATCTCTCGCTCCCCCAGTGGTACTGGGACCAGAAGCAGAAGACCCCAACACCCACCCCAAGGGATGCCCAAAACTGGGGTAAAAAAGAAGGGCCACGGCATACAGGCCTACCTGGCACCACAACCCGTGGACCTACCTCCCACACGCATGGTCACGGCTGAAATTCACCCTGCTCCATCTCCAAATTTGCCCCCAAACATGGTGATGTCCAAGGAGGAATTGGAGCGAATGCTTAGATCCTTCAAACAGGACATTACCCAAGAGATTAAGGAAGAGATAAAGACCTCTAAAGACTCTTTGGCTCAGTCCCTCGCAGACCTTACCTCTCACCTTGTGGGGGATAGAATCCAGGGTCAACAACCTGGAAAACACAGCATGTGAACAATCTCATAACAACGAGGCCCTAGCAGAAAGGGTGAAGGTCATTGAGGAGCAGCTTGAAGATATATGGGCAAAGCAGGCCGACTTGGAAAACAGGTCGAGACGGAATAATGTGTGCCTCCGTGGGGTCCCCCGATGGATCCCCGACCAGGATCTAGCGGAATATGTAGAGACATTGTTCAGATCCCTTCTCGACCTCTCGCCAAATGAAGAATTACAGCTAGATGGAACCCACCGGGTATATTCCTCAGCCCAAATTAAAAGGAATATGACACCATATGTGCTCACCCTGGTACACTTTTTTCGCCAGAAAGAAGCGATCATGGCGGCAGCTAGGAATTCGGACTCTATACAATTCCAAGGCACAAAGGTTCAGCTTTTCCAGGACTTGGCCCCCCGACACTCTGGCATGTAAACGGCGTCTGCAGAGGGTGACTTCCTGGCTGAGAACCCGGAAGGTCCGCTATCGCTGGGGGTTTCCTTGTAAGCTGATCTTTGACTTCCATAGTCAACATTATGTAATCTCTTCTGAGGAACAAGCGAGAGTCCTGATGTTGGAGGTGCCTGATAACGGTGAGTTAAACTCTCACGCTCAGAACATGGATGGGTCTACTCCACAACCCCTGCTGAAAACCGGACGAGGGAAAACACGGCGGCGGCACCAATCTGCGACACATCCGTGCCAGGAACTTGGCCTAGAGAAAACCACCAACCCTGAGGAACCCTCAGCCCGGAATCCGAGGAAGGCTGGGCTGCCACCTGACCCGACCGTAGTAAACATTAATGTCCCGCGGTGAGAAGATAGTCACCTCGGAGGTCTCTACCAGGCCCCGACGCTTTTTGTCAAAGCAGACTCACCGCGGCAAAGCTGGGGATCTTGGACCTCTGAAGATGTCTTTCTTTTCTCTCTTTGGACGCACCCAGGGGCGCCATGCCTTCAGCCTTGGGCGCGAGACCAGGGGGAAACTGGTTTGTCCAAACATAAATTTGTAAGTTCCCCACCTCCACTGCATGCTCTATTTGGCGCTACGTAAGGGCAATGGCAATTTCCGTATGAAATGAAAATCGATAGACCTGAATCTATCCGAACCACCACACGCGTTAAACGTCTTACAGAACACTTAACACTCTCAGATGGGAAAGTTCCAAAATTACCTATCTTGGGGTGTATCTGACCCCGACCTATTCAGGCCTACGGAAAACTAACATCCACCCCTACTAAAGGACGCCAAGGAATCCTTACAGAAGTGGGCCCTTCAAGAGATATCTTGGCTGGGGCACATAAGCGCAGTCAAAATGACCTTGCTCTCAAGGCTTCTTTACACGCTGCCGGCACTCCATGTGCTCATTCCAGAGCGAGACTTACTAAACTTACACAAAGAGATAAATCGTTTTATCTGGCAGTGGAAAACACCCAGAATTCAGCGCAAGATCCTCACTTGAGGCAGACAGCTGGGAGGCCTCGGGCTCCCCTCTATATTAATATATTACCAAGCAACCCAAATTGCCCCCATCTTGAGCTAGACCAACCCAGTTGAACCCCCACCCCCCACACCCCCAAGTCGCAGGACATTGAACAATTGTTCTCCGGAGCGCACCTCTCCCATTTTCCCTTCCTTCCGCGAGAGTCTCGGACCTCCCAGAAACCCCACCTTCCGACTACGGGGTCAACCCTTCGTTGGGATAGACCGTGCAAACTAAGGGGATTACCTCCAGGATTGGGACCCCTCTCCCCAATCACGCAGAACCCAGCCTTTACTCCTGGGCTCCAGGTCAACTCCTATCAAAACTGGTCAAGAGAAGGACCCCTGAGACTGCAGGAGCTCTATAACTACAATGTCCCACTGACCTTTGCCCAATGCAAAGAGAAATGTACTCTCCCTGAGACCGAGAGATTTAAAAACATACAATTACGGCATTGGATTACCAACCCGACCACCAAAAATCGCCTCCTGGAAAATGTCCCAGAGGACGAGAAACTCTTACATGTTGGCATGGGCGAGAGAACTAGGAATTGAGATATCCCCGGAGTCATGGCAGAGAATCCTGCACATAGCGCATAGGTCCTGTAGATGCACGGCTGTAAGGGAATGTGCACTTAAGATCTGCTATCGATGGTATTTCTCCCTGCAGAGGGTACATGGGATAAACCCGGAATACCCGGTCACGTGCTGGCACGGCTGCGGGGCGAAGGGAGATCTGGGTCACCTGTGGTGGCACTGCCTGGTCATTCAAACTTACTGGTTGGGAATTAGGTCAAAGATCAAAGACATATGTGGAATCCTACTCCCCATGAACCCGCTAGTAATGCTGCTAGGCGACTCACCAGAAGATGGGTCTTACCCCCGCTCTGGCCCTATTGCTCGCCTAATTACTCAACTACTTATGGCGGCCCCACTTACACGAGCGTGATTCTGGAAGGAAATAGAGGGCCCCCACATAGCATACTGGTGGGTAAAGGTATGGGAACTCCTGGGAGTGGACAAATTAACAGCGGCGATAGAAAGTCAGACACCCAAATTCACAAGTGTCTGGGGACCATTTTTGGATCACGTCGCAGAAAAAGAACATATGTTTTTCCAGCCCAGACACGGTGAAAGTAGCCACCAGATGGACATCTGACAGGGGGGGGGGGTGCAGCCCCTCATTGCGGAATGCAGTGATTTGTTGGTAACTTTGGTGAGGTTGCTTCCCCTTTTATTTTTTTATTTTTATTTTGCTGTTTCTCCTGCTTTTCCTCAGGTCAAAGTGCTACAGGATGTTAAGCTACACTATCCTATTTCCTGAGGATGTTTATGAACTTCTATATACTTCATGAATTACAAAAATGTCAAAATGAAATGTTGATGTTTGATCAAGAGACTAACTGTTGGAACAATCGCAGCAACAAACTATGAACTTAGCCTTCTTACAAATGCTGCTAAAATCATTATGACTGATGAATTGCAAAAGCTGTTGAATTAGATTATTGATTCATAGATTTTGAGATTAACTATGTTACCACTTGCAATGACATTTGATGAATTTAATGTTTAATCAATATTTCAATAAAGATTTTGATAAAAAAAAGAAACTGTTTCCTGGTTGACACTCCCACATAAGTCCTTGGCACTTGTAAGAGTTGAGGAGATAGTTAATGCTTCACTCTCTTAGACCATTTGAACTTGTTATGAACAAAGGAAGGAGAGATTGTAGAACCCACGGGACAAGAAAAGAATGCACGGTATGCCGTTTTCTTTGAACATGACAATTTAAATCACCAGCTGTGCTATACAAGAATCAAAATGGTTAGCAAACCTTCAGAATTACATACATTGTGATGGGATACTGCAAATTGTATGCCTTGCTGGGGAAAGTGCAGAGCATGTTTGTGTCTCTCCACGCACCCTAAGGTGTTGAGGCAAAAAATGCTACGTTTTCCGTTGCCAGGAGTAAATCAACTTCAGAGACAGCTGGATAGGTCTACTTTGGCAAAGGCCGTATATGCCAAGCCTACACTAGAGACCCTAGTTCCAGAGCTGTCTTCCAGGCTGGAGGGAAGGGTTGAAAAGAAGATGCACCAACAGCACTCACATAGTCGGTATCTTTCCAAAACACTACTTTTTCAAGAAAGGCAACAAAAATCCTAGTCCCAAATTTCCGAGTCTGTTGGCAGTGCTCCTCAACTCATTTAGGCAAGTTAAAAACTGTCCTTCCCAACCTAATACGCTCTTTTGGGACACCTTTAGGGTGGCCAGATTGTGGGTGTCCCCCACCCACCCTGAAACAGGCCTTTTAGTCTACTGCTGTAGAGCACTACACAGAAAACCATTGCCATTGGCCCAGTACCGCCAAACATTTTGTTCAATGCTGTTGGCAGTGTTAATGACACATTTTGCACTTCATTCCTTTCAGGAGGTGCATGTCCATTTTGTGCTTGAGGAACATGACATTTGGCTTGCAGTCTGATATTTAATACAGAGAACTGGGCCTCCATTAACAGTTCACTCCTGGGGGTAAGGTAGATCCATTGCTTTTGGACCTAGCTGAGTCTTTACAGGATGTCAGTACCCTGGTTACATCTGCTGATTCAGATGTTGGCCGGGCTCCATGTCTCATGTTTGTCATCAGCTATGATTTTGGGACATTTGTTGTTGTGAAGGATGTGAACCCCTTGGGTTTGCCGTCTCCATCTGAGGAGGCCTTTTTATTTTTTTATTTTTGTTTACAGCTGACAGTGCCTAAAGTATCATTGCACCCATTCAGTGAGACCCTCGTAGACCCATTGATGTCAGAATGGGGCAGACCGACTTCAGCCCCTGAATCGAACAAACATTGTGCCGTTCAGGCATATCGAACATTTTTATAATCGCATCAGACATTTGTTTTAGGTTCTCACCACTCTGTACTATTGGATAGGGAAGGGGGCTGGAAAACATTTGCATTCTGAAGTCTGGCTTTCCATCCATAAACTCCACCTGCACACTGGCCATGCACATGCACTTGCTTTGGGGTGAGGTGGGAGAGCAGGCAAGCATTTTACCCCTGATATGGAGATGGAATTCCAACAGCTGATGCCTGATGGCATGGAAACAGAAAAACAAATGTTCCAGGAAGGACTACATTCTACCGATTACGTTGCTAGGTTCATAGGGATAGGTGCATGATAAGTTACCATTCCTGATGGTGCACAGTCAGTTTTTCCCATGACTTCAGAATCATAAGCTGCTGGAGTTGCCCTTTGATGAACTGTCTTTTTGGTACCCCCTTGAATACGTGTTTAGAGAAATTAAAAACTGCAAAGTCTCTAGGCCTGTTATCAGCATCATCCTTTTCTGCCGGCAGAGGCCAGTGTCGTCTTTATTCGCTCTGCAAGAAGTGGAGTCACGGTTGTGGCCAAAGCCAACTTTCCCAACACCAATAGGCCAGGTGCAATATTTGTTGTGCATGGGGGTAATATTCGCGAAGGCCAAGACCAATTCATCTGTGCTCTCCGTTCTCACCTCAGTCATTTTAATTCACACTTGGATTCTGTTGTGGTTGGCAAGATGAGACTTTTTTCAGTGAGTGGGTGGCTGTAAAATAGAACTGCTGAAACATGTCAACCAAACGGACTAACAATCAGCGGACACTGGTCTCTGAGAGCAAACTGCATATCAACCTTTTGGAGCTGAGGGCAATCAGATTAGTGCTGATGGCCTTCCTGTCCTCTGTACGAGGAAAGAGTGTCCTGATAATGATGGACAACACAGTGGCCATGCATTACCTCATCAAGAGGGTCGTAGGTGGGGCCACTGCCTCTGTGCAGAGAGGCAATGCAGCTCTAGATCTGGCACTGCAAGAAGGAATCACTCTATCTGCAGTTCATCTGACCAGAGGAGAAAACACAGCGGCGGACACTCTGAGCAGGTAGGGCACAGTCTCGCACCAGTGGGAGGTTAGCTCAGGAAGTCCTTAAAAAGATCTTCACCCTTTGGGGAACCCCACAAGAAGGTTAACGCAGCCTGGGTGGGCATGTTGCATCGCTTCAGACGTTTGGGCCCCAATCCTGGAATATGATCAAAATTTCCTGCTGGTTGGGTGTTTTCAGGCAAAATTACTGGCCTAGCTGAGGCAGTTCTAGTACACCGATCTCCTCGCTCTGTCTTCTGCTCCACCAATAAAGCTTCCGCCTCTGTGCGATCTACTTTCCAGGAGTGATGACGCAGTGTTGCACCACGTGCTGGCCTCCTAGAACTTGATGGCCTGGCTCCTACGCTGCTAGTGCCTCGATATTCCGCTACCACAAGAATGTAAGGATGTCCTGGCTAGAGCACATGCTTCTTCCACAGTAGCCTGCTAAAGGAGTAAGTGTAAACAGTTTTCCTGCTGGTTTGTTGCTCGGGGCCTTGACCCTTTCCAAGATTGCAACCTAAGGATGTCCTGCCATATCTGCTCTCCTTGGCTAATTCGGGCCTGGCACATTCCATCAAAGTGCGCCTCGCGGCTACCTCAAGCTATGCTTGTTCCTCTTCCATGTCTTCTCTCTGGTCTCACCAATTAATCAAGGAGATCCTCAAGGGACTGACTGCTCCTTCCCGCCAGTCCGAAGGCCGGCCCGGGCCTGGGAGTTGAATGTCGTCCTCTCAAGGCTTGCCCCTAACTATCTTGCTTCTCTTTTCTCCTTCTACACTCCTTTGCGCTCTCTTCGCTCTTCCTATCTTTTTAGGCTGAATGTCCCCTGTCACCATGTGCTCAATCCTAATTTCGTTCTTTTCCGCTCCATGCCCCTCTTCACTGGAAGACTCTTCCCCTGTCTCTCCACTCTATCACCACTTGCTCTGTTCCGTTGTTCTCTGAAAACTCACCTGCTTCATTGCCCTTGATTGCTTGTTAACAGCTGTGTTTGAATTGTTGACATGCACCATTGAACATTACTCTGCAACATTGTTTTTATCTATGCGAAGCGCTTTGGACAAAGGCACTATATAAAGTACAATAAAAATACAAATACAAATGGGCAAGGGACAACACCTTGGGCACAACATAACAGGCCTTGGATGGAATCCCAACCACATTTCTACCCGCACATTCCCATGTACCATTCAAATCACGTGTCCCACCTCTGCTTGAAGCATGGCCAACTTTTAATGTCTGAGGCGTTCCAATGTTAGTGGGTTATAAGACTGCATCAGTTCAAAGTGGGTAGCACAGACAACTTTTGAACTTTGGAAGAGAGTAAAATAAAGAACATACAGATCTGACATTTTGTTTCTCTCATGAAGACGTGGGGGAGCCAGGCCATCAATTCTCCTTGTTCCACAATTGACTGTCTTTCTAACCTTAGGTGAAAAGTGTTTTACTTTGCTGTTTTCATTACTCCTGCCTTTTTTCCCTCCCTTTTTAACTAACTTGTTGGAGTGCCATCTAACGTTAAGCACTGACCTCTGTTTGGAAATAAGTGGTGTTAACTTAGACTTGTCCAACAAATGACTAGGGATGTACATATAAGTAATAGTGACTGTGTTTTGACTTACTTACCTTTTTCTGTGCTAGTGTAATTTATGAGTGTGCCTTTAAAATAAATAAGTTGATACTTTTACACCTGGCTCTGGTCAGTGTTTGCTTGTACTACTGTGCCTCTGTACCTATCCTGTATCCTCTATATACTGCCTAACTCTTCTTGAGGGAAGTCTGACTGCTCAGCCACAGCTACCACAGTGAATCTGTGTGGTACAGACTGCTACCAAGTGGGTTTACTGCCAACACCTGTAGTCTTAAATCTTTTGCAGTGGTCCCAGAGGGAACTGCACAGGTTTCTGCCTAACAATCATGATCGTGTATATGACCTTGAATATTGTATAGAGACTGTATTGTAACTGATACAGTGTGTGGACATTCCTTTGTGGGTGCTTGGGGGCTGCACTGTACATAAACAGCTTGCATCACCTCCTGAGAAGCTAGGCCTTGATTGCTCGTCCATTGCTACCCGTAATAGAGAATCTTGGCAGGGGTCTCTGTGCCTCCCCTCTACCATATAGAGAGTGGAAGTGCAGACCCCCCCCCCCCTCTGGTCTTTACACAAGGTCTCAACGCTGACAGATCCCACCTTCGGGTTGGTAGCCTTGGCACCATCTTCATTTGCGCAGATCGGCATTGTGGATACTGTGGCTCTGCAGGAATATGTCCCACTCCCCAGGGACGCCTTCAGGTCCAAGATGTATGACATCTATGATGATGAGGAGGGTGACCAGGTCCCCTTTGGACTTGAAACTATGGGTACTAGGGAGGTGAGGGATTTCCCGGACACATTCTAGGGGGGAGGTGAGGATGTGCTGAGCCTAGCCAAGGATCTGCAAGTAGAACGCAATGACACATCCCCAGAGATAGATATTTTGCCGTCTCCCACCAGAGAAAAGCCTCAAACTGCCTTCCAGTGTTTGCTGGCTAAGGCGGCCCATACTCTGGGACTATCTGCTCCATCCAGGTCCAAGGTACAAACGCTGCGATATTCTGCATGATGCCCCCACAAAAGAGAAGCTTGTTTCCTTCAATGTGGTAGTAGAGGCCCCCCGTATTGGGGGTGTGGGAGAAACCTGCCTCTTTTCCAGCAGTGGGCAGGAATCTGGCGAGGAAACACTGTCCCGATTCATCGGATCTGGCTTTTCTGTCCTCCCACGCTTCGCCTGAAAGTTTGATGGTTCAGGCTGTGACGGCTATCCTGAAGGCTTCTACTCTCCCATCCCTTCCACCGGACAGGGAAAGTGAGAGGTTTGATGTATGGGGAAAGAAGCTGTTTGCATTGGGCTGTCTTGCACTGCGGACTGTGAATGCCTCTTGCCCAATGGTGAAGTTCTCCTTCGGCCGGTGGTGGGTAATGCAGCTGAGCACGTACCAGAGGGATAGATGAAATTGTTTCCTGTCTCTGGTCTCTGATAGCACACCAAATGCTGTAGTTAGGATTGGACATGGTGGACTGTGTGGGCAGATCCATGGCCACTAGCACAGGTGCCACTCTTGACTGAGGATGTCTGAGTTTGTGGCCGACGTCCAGGCATCGACGGCCAAAACCTTTTTGAGGAGAAGGCTGTTGACACCCTCCAGAAGGGCCAGTCGTCTAATGCAACTGCTAAGTCCTTGGAGCTAGCAGTGCAACAGCCCTATGCACAGCCATCGTCTTGGGGAAGGGGTTTTCATCCCTTTCCGGCCTTTGCCCGAGGGGCTGTGGTCAATCTGCCCGAGAAAAAGGGCAGGGCAGTCAGTTTCCAAGAGGATGGGGTACCCAGGGTGTTGGTGTTGCTGCGGCTGCTATCCATGGCATTGAACCTCAGTGACCGACTAGTCACCAGTGGGTGGGAGTGCATTTGCTTGTTCATCCCGGAATGGTTGAAGATCACGTCTGATGCTTGGGTCTTACAGGTCATCGACAGAGATACTGCCTCCCATTCCTTCATTGCCCCCTCCGGACCTCTGGCAACCCCTTTTCCTCAGACCCCATCCTGCTGGGGGAGGTCTGTCTGCTTCTTTTGAAAGCAGTGATCAAGCTGGTTCCGCGCTCAGAACGAGGAAGGGGGTGGTACTCCACTAATTTTCTGGTGTGGAAGAAGGATGGAGACTTGGATCCCATTCTGCATCTACAGCTACTGAACTTGTTCCTATGCAAGGACAAGTTCAAGCTGGTTACTCAAGCCCATATTATGCAAGCCTTTGATCTGCAGGATTAGGTTGGTTTCCCTGGACCTTCAGGGTGCCTACTTAGATGTTCTGATTCATCGAAAGCACAGGAAATACCTAAAGTTTGTTGTGGGCCAACACCATTTCCACTTAAAGGTCCTGTCATTTGATATTTCCTCGGCCCCCAGGGTTTTCACCAAGCTGATTTCAGTGGCAGCGGCTTGCCTCAGGAGGGAGGGCATTCATGTCTTTCCCTACCTGGACAACTGGCTCGTCCGAGCTTGCTTCCCGGATCTGTTGTCGTAGCACCTAGTCCATAAATGCACTATTTTTCACAGCTTGGGATTTTCCCTGATCTTCAAAAAGTCTCAGGTTTCGTAGTCCGAGTCTCTCTGATTCATTAGGGCAGTCTTGGACACTCTCCTGGGCAGGGACTTCCCATCCAGGGATAGAGTAGCAAACATGTTTCAGATGGTCAGTGTCCTCCAATCACAGTAACAAGTCCATGCCTCGGCTTTCCTGTACCTTCTGGGCCTCATACATGCTTGTGATGCTGGAGGCAAGGCTGCGCATAAGAATGCTTCAGTGACTTCTCTGTTGCCAATAGTCAGTTTCAAGGCCACATGACAGACCTTTTACAGGTCTCAAACCAGGTGGCTCAGGATCATGCATGGTGGGCTGTGTGAGACAACTTGCTGAGACGCCTGTTTCCACAACCTTGGCCCCAGGTGACGGCTGTCACGGGCGCATCTCTGACTGATTGAGGCACTTAACTGTCAAACCTAATGGTGAGCCAACTGTGGTGAGCAGGTAGATTTCGGCCTCCCACGAGTGGGAGCTCTGCCAGGAAGTTCTTGAGATTTTCTCCATTTCCGGGACCCCTTAAGGGGAACTCTTCTCTTCCAGTGTCAACAGGAAGTGCGAGTTGTTGTGCTCCAAGAAAGTTCCTCATGAGAGAGCTCTGGGGGAGGCACTGACGGTCGAGTGGACTTTCAGCCTCCTTTACAAGTTCCTGACGATCCCTGTCATTCCGTTGGGTCTCAGGAGGTTGTGCCTGTTTCAGAAACACGATGATGCTGATTGTTTCGGACTGGACCCGGAAAACATGGTATCAGGAGTTGCCAGACATGTCCATCTGCTCTCCCTGGCGCCTTTTGAGGCGGGTCGACTCGCTCTCCCAGTCAGATGGGTGTCCTCCAGCCGAACCTCAGCAGCCTGAACTTTCTCATGTAGAACAATGTCCTTAATGTACTCCTTTCAGCTCTGAGCCCTTCTATGAAATCCATGTACGCATGCAGGCGGCGTAAATATTCGTTTTGGTGCAGGAGAGGGTCCTGGCTCTTATATCCTGTCCTCTATAGCCTGTATTGGATTTTCTGCTTTCCTTGGCCCAAGCGGGCCTGCAGATTGGCGCTGCAAAGGGCTGCCTCGCTGCCATTTCGGTTTTTAACCAGTTTCCTCCCCTCCAGTTTGTGGTTCCAGCATGGGATTTGAATGTAGTCTTAACCTCTATCGGTGCTCCGTATGAGCCTCTTTATTCCTATTCTATTAGGTTACTCACCCGTAAGGTTATTTTCTTGATTGCCATCACTTCTGCGAGATGGGCGAGTGACCTCCAAGTGTGGACTGTTTTACCTCCCTATTTGTTTCTTTCTAAACAGAAGGGGACGTTGAGAGCGAGACCCTCCTTTCTGCAAAAGGTGGTCTCAAATGTCCACAATTCTCTGAATCCCCCTACCAAGGCAGAGGAACAATCCCACAGGCTGGACCCAGTACGGGCTCTTAAGTTCTATTTCAATGGATTGCATTCTCCCACACCTTGATGTATAGCTATCCAGCATCCGCTGCTTGGAAATGTTTCCATTGGGCCATAGTGCCGCTCGATGAAATAGGCTCCCTCGTATACGGCCTCGTCACTCCTCAACAACGAACATGTTGAAAGCCATATTAAAGGAATGCACTATGCCCCCTTCCATTGGGTCTTTTTTTTCCATATGATCCGAGCGCTACTTGGAACATGCTTGTTGATTTGATTTCAATGAATTCGTACATACGCCAGTATCTTGGGCCTAATCCATCAGATTTTAAATGATGCTGCAACTCTAAAATGTCCCTCACGGACCCGCTCGCTATCTGTGTGTGGTGTCTTGGTGTCGGCCATAATACGGTGCAGTGTGGTTCTTGTCAGTCCATGAATCTGAAGGTGGTGAAGGAATGCCCGGTGTAACTGTCACTCTGCAGTCTGGTGTCAAAATCCTCTGCAAAGTCAATTCCAAAGTCTGCTGATATCCAGGGACCTACTTTCGGGAAGCATCAGGAAGGACATCGCCACAAGAAGTCCAAGAATCGTTTGTGTAGCGAATCTCACCACTCCTCATTGTCGTACATAATGAAGCACTGATATAGACGTGCTTCTGACTTGTCGGACAACAGGGGTAAAGCTTACCCATCTAAGGGTGTGTGACAATGAGGCAAAATAGGCAGTTAAAGGGAAAGAAAATGTTCGTCTTTATTCAGATTTAACCAAATAATGCTGGCTAACAAAATTAAATTCTTTTCCCAGAGTCCTTCTGGGTGTTCTTTTTGTGGAGCAAATGTTTTCCTCTGTTTTCCTGTAGGGTACGCTATAAGGACCTCTGACAATCTTCTTCCAATTAGTCCTCATACGCCCAGGTGCTTCCTGTCGTTCCGGAATCCAGGTCTGATCGGCTCTGCAAGGAGAACAAGAATGAGCCTGCATCTTCCAACTATCTGGCTCTTTATATAGGCAGGTAAGAATGGGCCAATCAGGGTCTACTTCCTGTCTTAGAGCATAAAAACCACCATAGGCCCCGCCCCCTTTTCCTTGTTAGCCACCCTCCGTGTTCTTCCCTGACCCTGTTCCCCTGGATGTCCTGCTGCCGCCCAGGTAAGTGTCTGCTGTTTTGGTTGCCCCCATGTTCGGGCTATGTATCCCCGGTAATAGAACTCCCCTTGTGGGTCTCTGTCTTTTCTGAAGCAGACCGGCTTCCTCCAGTCTGCGGGACACGTGGTTGGGGTCCTGCTCGCGGTTGTAGCACACGCGGACCGCCTCTTCATGCGGAGACTGGGCTTCTTCCATCCGGCGGCCGGTTGTAGTCAGCTCCTCATCGCGGCTACAGTTTCCTTCCTCCCTCCCGCTGGTCGTCAGTGCCGCTCTGACAAGGCGAGTCTTCCCCGGCTGGACTCGGCGTTCTGCTTCTCGCTCCGAGAATTTTGGGACTTCATTCCAGCGGGGAAGGCTACCCTTCCGTCTTGCCGTCAGTGTCGCTCTGGCAAGGCGGGACCTTCCCGGCTGGACACAGCTCTCTATCTCTCTGCCCGTGGAGTCGGGGTTTTCGTCCTCTCGAGGACGTTTCGGTAACCTCGTCTCTGCGGGCTGATCCATGGTCGGCTGTTCGGGTTTCTTACCAATCACTGATCTTGTGCTTTCCCACTCATTTAGATCCTCTGTTCGGGGTAGGTTGGGTTTGCCTGTGTGTTCCCACCACTCGCCTATCATACAGGTCGCGTTTGATTCTTTTTCCAGCCCATAGGTCTCCCTTCCATATTCCTGGGTTGTGTGGTTCCCCATGTCTGGGTCCTTACATACACCCCCCGAACATTTCAGCCGATCGGGCTGATCCATGCTTCTTGACAGATAGTCAGGTACTAGCTGGAAGGCAGCCGGTTTGTGTATGGTTTCGAAACAAAACTCCTGAAGTGTCAGAAACCCCCTTAACACACGTTGGTTGGAATCTTTGGCCAACCATTGTAGAGGGGCATGATCCGTGAAGACAGTAAACTTACGTCCCAATAAATAGTATCTGAGTGTCTCGATTGCCCATTTTATCGCTAAACATTCTTTCTCAATGGTAGAATATCCTATTTCATGTGGCAAAAGCTTGCGACTGATAAAGGTTACGGGATGTAGGTCGTCCTCAACTCCTTGTGAGAGTACGGCTCCTAAGCCTATTCCTGAAGCATCCGTTTGTACAAAAAACCGTTGGCAAAAGTCTGGACATCTCAGCACTGGTTGAGCTGATATTATTTTCTTGAGTTCCTGAAAAGCTCGGTGAGCTTTCTTGTCGGTCAACACGTTTTCATGGTAGGTTGATTTAAGGGCTTCTGTTAGAGGACTGGCTATAGTTGAGAAATGAGGTATAAACTTCCGGTAATATCCAATAAATCCCAGGAATGCTCTAATCTGTTTCTTGTTACAGGGCATGGGTAGTTTCTCGATAGCCTCTATTTTATCGAGTTGAGGTCTGATAACCCTGTTTCCAACCAGATGTCCCAAGTATTTAGTTTGATTGGTAGCCAACACTGTTTTCTTTGGATTAATATTGAGACCGGCTTTTTTGAGAGATGCCACCACTGATGTAAAATGTTCTACATGTTCACTCCATGTCCTGCTGAAGACCACTATGTCGTTCAGATATGCAGCGCTATACCGGTGATGGGGTGCTAACACTTGGTTCATAAGTGCCTGAAAGGTTGCAGGTGCTCCGTGTAGCCCGAATGGCAAAACCGTGAACTGGAATAGTCCGGACGGTGTGGAGAAAGCCGTTTGTATCTTGTCTTCCGCCCGTAGAGGTATCTGCCAATAGCCCTTAGTTAGATCTATAGTGCTGATATACTGGGCAGATCCTAACTGTTCAATGAGTTCATCGAGCCTGGGCATGGGATATGCTTGGTATGTTGAAATGGAGTTTAACTGTCTGTAATCCATACAGAATCGAATGCTTCCATCGGGTTTAGGCACCAACACGATGGGAGAGGACCAGTGGCTGCAGGAGGGTTCGATTACTCCAAGTTTCAACTTTTCTTTTATTTCCTCTTGTACTGCCTCCCTTTTTGATTCTGGAAGGCGATAAGGCCGGATTCTTACTGTTTTACCCATTTCGGTTTCTATTTTATGTTCAGTTAAATGGGTTTTTCCTGGAAGGTACGAGAACACGTTTTGGAATGGGTGTAACTGTTCTTCCATTTCTCGTCTCTTCTGGTCGGTAAGTTGTTTTCCCCACTGGACGGCCGAAAAGGCCGAATCAGATTCTTCCTGCTTCATGATCCGAATGCTAGCGGTACTCCGGACCGAGGTCTTCCATTCCTTTAGGTGGTTAATATGGTAGTTTTGTAGCTTGGTTTTCCGATCAGGTTCTACCATGTAATTGACTGGGCCCAATACTCCTGTCACCTTGTAAGGCCCCCTCCACTGGGCCAACATTTTGTTATGGCTTGTGGGTAACAGTACCAATACCTGGTCACCAATTTTGAACTGTCTGATTCTGGTCCTTTTATTGTAGTACTTCTCCTGGGCTACTTGTGACCTTCCCAGATTTTCCCTTGCGGCTTCTCTGAGTTTGGTTAGGGTTTCTCTCATTTCTATAACATAGTCTGTTAGAGTAGTGGTTTCTTCCTGTTCCTCCCACTCTGCTCTTGCCAGGTCTAATACTGTCTTTGGTTGGTGTCCGAACAGTAATTCGAAGGGTGAAAACCCAGTGGAGGACTGCGGGGTGTCCCGAAGTACCATAAGGACCAATGGTATCGCTCGGTCCCAGTTCTTCCCGGTGGGTGCTGTCACTTTCTTGAGAATTAACTTGATGGTTTTGTTATAACGTTCAACCAGTCCGTCTGTCTGAGGATGATACAACGATGTGCGGACCTGTTTGATATTCAGTTGCTGACAAACTTTCCGCATTACTCCTGACATGAAATTCTTGCCTTGATCCGTTATGATTTCTGAAGGTATTCCCACTCGTGAAAAGAACAGAACTAATTGGTTACATACTTGCTGAGAACTAATACCCCTCATGGAAAGGCTTCGGGATATCTCGTTGCGCAATCTACGATCACCAGCAGATACTGGAATCCATGACTGCTGGGTTACAAAGGTCCCACCATATCCATTCCAATCCTGAAAAACGGCTCTTTTATTAGTGGCATAGGCTGTAGAGGAGCACGTGGAGGTTTATATGGGTTTATCTTCTGGCAAGTGTCGCACTCATCACAATATTTGGCCACTTCTCTGTAGATACCGGGCCAATAAAACCTTTTTAGTATTTTCTCTAGGGTTTTTTCCCCGAGCCATATGACCCCCTGTTTGGTTGTCATGTCCCATCTCCTGGATGGACAACCTAAAACTGTATGGCACTCTAAACTGTTCTAGGATTTGATCATTCTGGTTCTTGGTGATTCTATATAGTAACCCCCGCTTAAATATGAATTTTGGATATGAATTTTGACTGTCTGGGTCCTCATTGCTCGTTCTCTGGCATTCCTTAGGGTCGGGTCTGAGAGGGTTTCGCTTCTAAAGGAGACCCTTTTATCTTCTGGTATCCAATCCACTAAAGCATTGAACCTTTCTGTCTATTTTCTTTTTTCTACCCTCACTTCTCTTCGGGTTTTCCTCACCGATCCTCTTTGATTTCCTGCAACCTCATAATCGGCAAAGGGAGCGGAGGATAACCATTCTGTTTCTTTGATACAGTCTTTAAAGTTGGGTAAATCAGTGCCTACTAACACTTGTGTGGGTAGATGTGGCATGACGGCTACCTCCATTGGTGTGATAACCCCGTTTACCTCTAGGGTCACCTGCTCTGAAGCGTACAACCTGACATCCCCGTGTACATATTTAACCGGTATCTCTTCACCCCTTTTCCCTGATATACTTACTTCCGGGCGTATGGCCGTTTGTTCACTTCCGCTGTCGATCAAGCCTTGGCGTGGTACTCCGTTAACTCGAACCTCCAACATGTAGGGGTCCCGTCTTCTTCGGTATTCCTGATTCTGTGTGAATCCGATCTCCATTGGTTCCGGTCTGTTTTTCCTTGGGCAGAACCGGGCTATATGCCCCCACTCTCCACAATCAAAGCATTGGGGTTGTTTGTTGGACGGGGTCCAGGGGGTTCCTTTGGGTTCCACTCGAGGACGCTTGGTAGCCACGACATCTGGAGTTCGGGGAATGTGAGGTTTGGGTATTTCTACTTGTCCGAGTCTGTTTCCTCCTGCCTTTTGGAAGGCAGAGGCGATATCTATGGCTTCGTTCAGGGTGGGTCTATGGTGTTGTCTGACCCACCGTTGCATAGCACTCGGAAGGGCGTCCACACACTGTTCGACTTTCACTTTTTCGAGGATTTCTTGAATTGAGCTGTTGGCTGGTTTCAGCTATCTTTCTGCTGCATCATGTACTCGATAATACAATTGCCTGGGTGTCTCTCCATTGCGAAGTTTGGTTTCTCTTAATTTCTGTCGGTAGACTTCCTCGTCTACTTCCATCCTTTCTAGTATGGTTCTTTTAATTTCTGCATAGGCGGTGTCTCCATTAGGGTTAGCGGCCTGGTAGGCGCCTTGCATAGTTCCGGTTAGTAGTGGCGCAATGTAATGACCCCATTTGTCTGCATGCCACTGGGAATTTCTGGCCACTCTTTCAAAGTTCGTAAAGAAGTATCCTGGATCATCTCTGGGTTGGTATTTTTGCAAGATGTTGGAAGGGGCTGGCGTAACTCCTCTATAAGCCACAACCGCTTCTGTTACCTTCTTTAGGGCATCTTGACTTGCAGCCTGAAGTTGTAGGGCCTGCCGATCTGCTTGAGCTTGATGCCCTTGGACTTGTACCAGTTGTTGTAGTTGTTGTTGTCCATCGGCCAGTGCCTTGATTGTCTCCATGTTCGTGTTTCTGATCCCACCGCTTCCACCAAAATATGTGACAATGAGGGAAAATAGGCAGTTAAAGGGAAAGAAAATGTTGGTCTTTATTCAGATTTAACCAAATAATGCTGGCTAACAAAATTAAATTCTTTTCCCAGAGTCCTTCTAGGTGTTCTTTTTGTGGAGCAAATGTTTTCCTGTAGGGTACGCTATAAGGACCTCTGACAATCTTCTTCCAATTAGTCCTCATACGCCCAGGTGCTTCCCGTCGTTCCGGAATCCAGGTCTGATCGGCTCTGCAAGGAGAACAAGAATGAGCCCGCATCTTCAAACTATCTGGCTCTTTATATAGGCAGGTAAGAATGGGCCAATCAGGGTCTACTTCCTGTCTTAGAGCATAAAAACCCCCATAGGCCCCGCCCCTTTTCATTGTGAGCCACCCTCCGTGTTCTTCCCTGACCCTGTTCCCCTGGATGTCCTGCTGCCGCCCAGGTAAGTGTCTGCTTTTTTGGTTGCCCCCATGTTCGGGCTATGTATCCCCGGTAATAGAACTCCCCTTGTGGGTCTCTGTCTTTGCTGAAGCGGACCGGCTTCCTCCAGTCTGCGGGACACGTGGTTGGGGTCCTGCTCGTGGTTGTAACACACGCGGACCGCGTCTTCATGCTGAGACTGGGCTTCTTCCATCCGGCGGCCGGTTGTAGTCAGCTCCTCATCGCGACTACAGTTTTCTACCTCCCTCCCGCTGGTCGTCAGTGCTGCTCTGACAAGGCGAGTGTTCCCCGGCTGGACTCTGCGTTCTGCTTCTCGCTCCGAGAATTTTGGGGCTTCCTTCCAGCGGGGACGGCTACCCTTCCGTCTTGCGGTCAGTGTCGCTTTGGCGAGGCGGGACCTTCCCGGCTGGACACAGCTCTCTATCTCTCGGCCCGTGGAGTCGGGGTTTTCGTCCTCTCGAGGACGTTTCGGTAACCTTGTCTCTGCGGGCTGATCCATGGTCGGCTGTTCGGGTTTCTTACCAATCACTGAACTTGTGCTTTCCCACTCATTTAGATCCCATGTTCGGGGGGGGGCGCTGTTGCGCACGACGAAGATGGCTGCTTAAACCAGGGGCTCCCGCGCTGCCTCTACATCCTGAGCTTATAAATCCGTATTCTGGCTGACTGGGTTGCTGCAATTTGGTTGATCTGTTGCGACTGGGGTCCTGCACGGCTGGTGGAAGTTTGAGCCCGGAATAGTGCTGCATCTCCGAGATTTGCCCCCGCGAAGCTTCTCCGGCACGAGCGGCGCTCCCTGGCCGGCTCCCGGCTCCGTAGGAATCTACCCGAGTGCCGTGGCTGCTGTTTGTTGGGGGCCTGTGCTGGGCGGAGCTTCCCCTCCTTGGCGCCAGATCCTGACATTAGACTGAGAGGACTTGAAGGCCCGGTGCCACGCCGGATGATCGGACTGTGTCCCGGCCCATTACTAACTCGTCGCTGCTGTTTGGATCTCCTCCCCTCACCCTGATACTTGCAGCTGCTGCCGGTTCACGATCCAGTTGCCGCATAGCCCCCCAGGCCGGGCGGGCTGCCGGTGGTGCCGCGGGCGCCGCTCCCTCTTGAGGCCTGGTCCCGCTGGCGGGCGTGTGGCCCCCTGCTTTTCCGCCTGTCCCCCTCTGGGCCCCCCCGGCTGGGTGGACCGCTGGGCCCGCAATCCTGCTTCTGAAGGCGGCGTGACTCGGGTACGTCCGTGCTGTTGAATGCTTGTTGCCCTGCGTGTGGCCGCTTCCAGCCGGGCCAGACACCGGGGACATCTGGAATATTCCGCTCGCTGGGTGAGGGGGCGTCCGATGCAGGGGGGGTCAGGGTTTATCTCCACAACTCCTGATTCAGAGCTGCGGGCCTCCCGCTCTTTACCTGCCTCTCTAGACCCACAGTTTATTTGTTGATTGGGCTGCAATCCACCCTTCGTTTTGCTGTGACTGATCCCTGTTACCACTACTGGTACTTCGCTGCATCGGATGCGTGGCCGTTCTGCTACCTGCTGGTGTGTACCTCTGAGGGCCGGTAGACTGGGTATCCCGCAGGTGTGCTTGACATTATTGACACGGGAGGATACAATCCATCCTTATTTCGCATTTAGTTAAGGTCCCCTCGTTTCCACTGCCTGTGGCAGTGACCTCGACCCTGCGGAAGAACCAGTTTCGGATCCAATATACGAATAGAGTTGCTACGATCATGGGGGAACCCGGCAGATCCAACAGAGCCCCTAAAACCCCTGGTGGCAGGAAGAAGGGCCCTATGGACACATTTACCAATGCGGTCAGTCACTCTGAGCAAATTGACACCCAGCAGAATGAGGATGAGCAGGGCGAGCGTGGAGTTCTGGACAGAGAGGATAAATTGGCCATGCTAGTTCAAAACGGATTTCTGGCTGTAAATACCAAACTGGATGAGATAGTTGCTACAATAGGTTCTCTGAAGGCCAGAATCGATGAGGAGAGTGCGCGTGTCACTGATGCAGAAGGCAGGATAAGTGCTACCGAGGATACTGTTGATCAACACAGTGGTGATATAGCTCATATTAAAGACACTATGAACAAGCTGCAGAGTAAGTGTGAAGATCTTGAATCTAGGTCCAGAAGGAACAATGTCCGAGTGGTAGGGTTGGCCGAATCCTTCGGCAAGGGCCAAATGGAGAAACATATGGAGGAACTTTTTAAGTCCTTATTTGGGCCCGATACACTGTCCGAACACTTCCTTGTCGAGAGAGCACACCGCACCCTAGCACCGGCTCCCAAACCGGGGGCACCACCGCGAACCATAATTGCTCGTCTACTAAATTACAGAGACAGAGATACAATCCTTCGTCTGGCCAGGGAGACGGGCACGCTGCACTATGAGGGCAATCGTATACATATCTACCCTGATTTCTCCGCCTCTGTTCAGGCTAGCAGACGCTCGTATGAACCGGTCAAGAAGCTCCTCAGAGAATGACAGATCACATATGCCTTAATGTTTCCGGCCAAAATGAGAATTCAACACGCTGGTAGGTCGCACTTCTTTGAGAACCCATCCGAAGCCCTTTCATATATTGAATCCTCTATACCCCTTCCTCCAAGAGGGGTACGACCGGCCCCGAACAATGGACCTCGACCAGCAGACTAGGAAGTGCATACCTTCATGTTTGGCATTAAGTGATTGTTGGCCCCATGGCATGGGCCCTTTTGTTCTGAGATTACAGTCAGCCATCTTCTGTGAGTGGTGGCGTTGGAGGCCTGGGATGGCGGTCATGTGAGGCAACATGGCTACCCCCGGAGTATTCCATAAGTTTGGGGTCGCACACTGTCGAGTTGGGGGAGACGGTGAGGGTGGCGGGTGGGCTGGGGGGGGGAAAGGTTGGGACTGTTTGTTTCGAACCCCATGTTGCAGAGTGAGTACGCTCCCCCTCTACATGGGTCTTTGCTATGAGAAGGTTTTTTTGGCAAGTTCTTGTTGGTTACTGTTGATACTAGTGGTCTGGAGCTCACTGACACGGTCTGAGATGCATGATGCTATATCTGGGAGTCGTCCGTTACTACCCACACAATCCTTTTGTAAAGCCCTCCTCAAACTCTGGTCATTACCCGTATATTATATTTCCTGTAAAGCCCTGTTCATGCTCTGAGGGTTAAACTTATCTCATGGAATGTGAGGGGACTGAACAATCGCTCGAAAGCCAAAAAAGTGGGAAATTACATTGTCAGACATGGTGCCCAAATCATTATGCTACAGGAAACCCATACTATGGGAAATGATAGAGGTCATCATGCCCGGTTGGGGCAAGTCCAGGTTCTATACAAACTATTCATCCCAGTCCAGGGGGGTTGCCATTCTTATACACCCGAATCTTATGTTCCGGCTCGATGGCCATAAACTGGACCCTCTGGGTAGATACGCTCTTGTCTGGGGCTCGATATTGGGCCAGCGGATATTGTTGGTCAACACATACGGGCCTAATATTGATGATCCCACCTTTTATGCTGATGTATACCATTTGATCGCTGCTGTCAATATCCCTACCATTATTTGGGGAGGAGACTTCAATATTACTATAGACCCGGTGCTTGATAGATCCAGCACAATTGTAAGAGCACCTAGCAGAGCTTCTCTTACTATACAAAATGTTCTGTCTCAGCTTCTTCTTGAGGATGTCTGGCGTGTTCTCCACCCGACTACGAGGAGTTACACGTACTACTCATCGGTACATGATTCCGAATCCAGAATCGATTATTGGTTTGTCTCCCCCTCTCTAATTGCTGGTACAAAGGCATGTGAAATACTAGCCCGCACACTATCTGACCATGCCCCCATAACACTTGAGATCACTTTTCACAATTGCCCTAGACCCCCGAGGAGATGGAGGATGCCTGAGGGTTTGCTGCGGGACCCCGGGACGGTGGAGGGGCTTCACACTGAGATCGCTGAATTCCTTGAAATCAACATGAACTCAGTCTATAAATACTCCACGGTGTGGGAATCCTTTAAGGTCTGGGTCAGGGGTGCGCTCCTGTCTAAATCTGTTGGTCTTCTTAAGGGAGTCAGGGCTGAACTGACCCTGACTGAAGGCAAGCTGAAATTACTGGAAGACACTTATTCTCGCGCCCATGACAAGAACATACTGGCGAACATACAGACACAGCTTCAGGAATTCAGTAAACTGGCCTCTAGAGAAGTGCAGTACATGGCATCCCCGATCCGAGCCCGCAGATATGGCGAAAGCAATAAAGCGGGCAGGTCACTTTCCAACTTACTCAAACAAGACAGGCACCCAAATCGTATTACCAGCTTACAGACGCCTGGGGTACAGTTGTAGTTAATGAAGACGAAATAAATGCTGAGTTTGCGGGGTTCTATGAACGATTATATAGTAATAGAGATACTAAATCGGCCACCGAGATAGAGACCTACCTTGCGGCACTGACGATGCCAAAACTCCATGAGGAGAGCCGCCTTGCACTGGACCAGCCTCTTACTACAGAGGAGATTGCTGAGGCGATTAAAGATTTATCGTCCAACAAAGCTCCAGGTTTGGACGGCCTTGGGGCTGAATTCTACAAAGAATTTAGTGCAGGGCTTGCTCCAGTGTTGTTGCGGGTCTGGGAAGAATCCCTTCAATGTAACATACTACCTCCATCCATGAGAGAGGCATTAATAACTGTTCTCCCTAAACCGCGCCGCCCTCCTACAGGCCACTGTCTCTCATTAATACAGACGCAAAAATATTCGCCAAAGTGCTGGCCAACAGGCTTTTGCCGGCGGTCCCCACATTGGTCCACTCTGACCAGAATGGGTTCATCCCCGCTAGATCTACGGCACTTAACCTACGTAGGCTCTTTGGAATACTGGCCCAAATTGACCCAGGCAGGAACACTGTGGCCGTATCATTAGACGCTGAGAAGGCCTTCGACTCTGTTTCCTGGGCCTACTTGCTGGCAGTATTGGAGGCATTTGGGATGGGTCCGAACTTTATTAGGTACGTGCAATTGCTTTACACGAAACCCGGTGCCCGGGTGTTAACAAACCAAACAATCTCGGATATGTTTCTGTTGGGACGAGGCACTAGGCAGGGCTGCCCATTTTCGCCTATACTATTTGCCCTGACAATAGAACCAATGGCAATCGCGATAAGGCTTCGACACTCCAATAAGGGCATTAACCTGAAGGGGGCCACACAGCTAATATCTATATACGCTGATGATACACTCTTATATATTCGAGAACCGGAAAATAACCTACCTCCCATAATGGCAGAGATTCAAGAATTCACTTCATACTCTGGCTACACCATAAACAAGGATAAGTCGGAGGTTTTTCCTCTTACACCGGCAACAGACTGCCCTGTCTCTCTGGGCGGGATGAGATGGTCTAGCGAGTCCATCAGATATTTGGGTATACTTGTCTCACATGGGAAAAATAGATTATACACTGACAATCACGATGCCACGTTACAGGCCTTGAAGACTAAACTGTTATTGTGGGACCGCCTTCCGTTATCATTGCATGGCAGGGTAGCAGTCCTTAAAATGGTAATCCTCCCTAAATTACTGTACCTGTTTGTGAACATACCGATTTGGCCGGGAAGACTCTTTTTTACTAAACTTAGGTCTATGGCCACGACCTTCCTTTGGCAAGGACAGACTCCAAGAATAGGGTGGGAAAGGATAACTAAACCATACTCTGCGGGTGGGCTGGCGGCCCCTGACTTCGAACTTTATTATCATGTATCCCAGGCCCAGTTCTCTAAATATTGGTATTCCAGGGATGTGGGCCCCCCCGCATGTAGATGTAGAAGAACTCACCACGGTACCCACAAACATATAGTCTGTCATTTTTGATGATCGCTACAGGGATACATGCGATTTTAACCCTGTCAGTAGCACGGTCGCTGCCTGGCGGGCAATATTCAAGAAGCTGGGACTGTCGTGCTTATATAATCCGGAGGTCTCCCTCTGGAGATACCCTGGTATCCCCCCAACATATGATGCCTCCCTGCGGTCGGCCTGGGATCCTGATGACGAGATGTGCCTGGGTGATATGTATATCGATGCAAAGTTTGTGACCCTTCAGCAGATAACTGGGGCTTTGGGCAGGGGCCCACTTAGGGTTCTGCAATACTATCGTATGGAATCGGCCTTCCAGAAATACTGGGCGTCCTTCCCCGATGAACCCCCTACACACCCGTGTGTTCAGATGATCACTTCCGGAGGCCGCTTGAGTGTGTCCAGCCTATATGCCATGGTACAAGCACACTCGCCCACGCCTGGTCTTAGCAGAGATAAATGGGAAAAAGATCTCCAGATCCCTATTGATGATAAGACTTGGGATAGGTATTGTTCACTTACCAAAAAGGTTTCCCTGAATGCTGGGCTACGAGTAATCCAATTTAAAATTCTCAATAGATTGCACTACACCCCGGCCAAGATAGCCAAGTTTGTCTCAAACGCTCCGAGTCAATGCCCAAAGTGCAAAGCAGACTACGCTGGCTCGTTCCACATGTACTGGAGCTGCCCGGTGGTGGCTGGGTTCTGGGGGAGGTGGCAAATATACTAGATGAGATCACACAAATCCCCCCGACGCTGTCTCCACAGAAATATTTATTCTGGGACATCGGAAAATGCTCCGAAAAAACCAGAAGACTGTTTAATGTCACATGTGCAGTGGCCAAAAAATGTATTCTGTTACATTGGAAAAATCCGTCGCCACCCACTGTACAGCAGTTCCTCCGAGAGCTGGTCTATGTGAATGAGGCTGAGGAGCAGTTTGTTCTCACACGCCCTTCGGCCTGCAGACCTAAGGATATTTGTGGTCCCCTTAGAATGTTTCTCTGTGATATGATTTCTGATAGTGACGGCGATACTTAGGCTCACTGCGTTGGGAAAATGTATACTATATGTACTGTGCTCCTCTGCATTACTGTACCATGATGATTGCGATCTGTATGGTGAAGCTCGAACTGTGTTTTGTGTTTTTCTTGACCACTAATAAAAAGAGTTTTAAAAAAAAAAAGATCCTCTGTTCGGGGTAGGTTGGGTTTGCCTGTGTGTTCCCACCACTCGACTATCATACAGGTCGCGTTTGATTCTTTTTCCAGCCCGTAGGTCTCCCTTCCATATTCCTGGATTGTGTAGTTCCCCATGTCTGGGTCCTTACAGGGTGCATATAGGGAGCAAAAGTATCCAATGTTGAAAGTCTTTGAAAAATCCTCGGCTTGTACGGCTTCACGCTTTATGCTGCAGGTGGATCCGGCTCCAATCTCATCCGGCATGAAGGCTGCCAAGTAAGGTTGAACACCCTTGAGCGAGACCTCAACGGAGAAACCAACTCCAGTGCTGATAAAGTTGGCAGCCCTCTCGTGCCACAAAGCCCCTTGACCTCCGGAATCCCTGTAAGATCAAAACTTTGTTCGGGATCCTAGATATGTGTTCTTCGACTGGATGCGGTCCATTTTCAACGAGGTGGGTGACTCGATACCTTTCGGGTCGGAGTCAATGGAGCGGGGCGTAGGGGGTTGCAGCCTTGGATCCATTGCAAGATTTTATGGCTGACCAGGCTAGATTGCTGTAACTGGTGTAAGGCCTCCATAACGCCAGTGGACTAGATAAGTCTCCAGATGTCAATTTCAGCAGTTCAACCCCTACGCCCATCAAAGTACAACCTTACTGATATCCTCAACTGTGATTTGCAGACTCATATCGCTTTACTGTTCCATGCTGGCATAGCAGACCCGGTCATGGCCTTGTGGCATCACCCATGCTGGACACTGGCAGTCGACACCGCCCTCACAAAGAAGCATAAGCCAGCTAGAGGTGACCTCCTGTTCTTGACATCTACCCGAACCCCGACTGGTTGATGGTGCAGGCTGTGACTGTTACATCCAGGCCCTCCACTTCGAACCTTCTCACCGAAAGGGAGTCGAAAAAGGTTGACGCTTTGGCGTAAAAGGTTTTCACCTCAGGAAACCTAGCTCTTAAAGCAGTGAATTCCTCTTCTGTCTTTGTGACATTTTCACATGTCCGGAAGCATCTGATCACCTCCCGAAGGGAGAGGTTAAGAATGGGTTCCTGTGGGGGCATGGCCGAGTGGCGAACAGTGCGGATGCTGGTGCTGTGGGCTCCTGGCCAAGGCTGCATGAAGCCCCATTTCCAGTACTTAGCTCCCCAAAAGTCCCGAATTGGAGGGGAGGGAAATATTTCTCTGATCTAGCCGCCAGACACCTGACAGCCAGCCCGAAGGCCCTGTTTGCCGGGGCAACATCCAGGGGCTGTATGGCCAAGATGGTGGCTCGCGTGAATTTGCAGGGATCTAAGAAGGTAGCCCGACTTGGGGGACAGCCCTGAGGATACAAATTGTTGCCAAATTGCAGTGGAAGTGGTGCCAGTCTCTGGAGGGCGTCTGAGGGAGCGCTCACCAGTGTGCCATGCAGGAGTATGTGAATGTAGAAGGGAGAGGGCGTCCGCCAATACCCTGCAATGACAGCTGCTGGAGTCTGGGGGAGGGTTGACCTGCCGGGCCGTCCTGTTGTGCATCGTCTTCCTCGGCGGCCCCAGAGGATATTGGCCGGTATTGCTGGTTTGGTTCGCGGACCGCCAGTGATTCACCTTCTGACATCTCTGTGGCTCCAAGGTCCGCTTGAGCGCTACCAGCGCAATACCAGCATTAGTGAGGTTGGAGCTCAGGTTTGTCCCGCCAGCTGGTGGGAGCAGGGAGGCAGCGGCAGACAGTGGTGGGAGCTGCTGAGCGATAATCACACTCCGGCTGTGTGATCCTCGGCGCCTGGATGGCATGGTCTGGCAACTTCCCTCCTCCTGGTGAAGACGGAGCATGGCCCATCTTCCATTAGACTGTGTAATGGGCTAATTAAACATTTTAAAAGGAGGCCTCCCTGCTGTGTTACCGAGGCGGAAGGCATGCTGCCCTCACAGTAGGTGGCTAGAACAGAGTACTAAGAGGCAGTAGTTCAGCTAAGTGAGCCTGGGGGGCACCCATGTGCGCAGTTGTGGGTCTGTGCCACTGGAAAACACACATGACTGTGTGCTTTCTCTTAACCTAGTCCTGCGCTGGAGCTTGGCACGTACCCGCGGCACCAGCTAAGCAGTTGAATATGAAGGGGTGGTGTGGCAGTTGAGCTGACGAGGACCTCTTTCTTCCTTGCCTCTCTAGATAGATGCCATGCAACTGCGCGAGAGTCCTTCTATTCCTCCCTCGGCTCAAGAAGTGATGGCATCTGGCACCAGGAAATCCAAGGCACCTGCGTCTGTAAACATTAAGCAGATGCTGGCGATGCAGGAGGTGACTACTAAGAAGCACCAGCTACAGAGGAGCACCCTGATCCACGCCCCAGCGTCTCTGGCCTCTCCTGGTGAGGAATCCTCCTTGTTGATGGCATTGAGAGCAGACATCAAGGCCATACTGACGGATCTGAAGCTCGAGCTTAAGCAAGAGATGCAGGGGAGCATAGATAAGCTGACATGCACAGTTATGGCTCTTCAGTCCCGTGTTACGGGTCCGGAAAACAGGCTTGAAGAGCTGGAAGGACTGTCGATGAAGCAGGCTCATGACCAAGCAGTTCTGTCCGAAAGATGGATGCATTGGAACTGCGTCTGGAGGCGGTCACGGTCAAACGGGAAGATGCAGAAAACTGCTGTAGATGTAACGGTATCCGAATCAGAGGGATCCCCAGGCAGGTCCCAGACCAAGAGCTGAATTTCTACGTCGAGGCCCTGCTTAGTTCTATATTGCAGTTGCCAGAGGCCAAAGACCTGACACTGCATGCATAGGGTTTATACAGCGTTTCAGATCAAGAATGACCTGTGCCCGGATGTGCTCACAAGGGTGCATTTCTACGCTCAGAAGGAGCAGGTGATGCGAGAGGCCCGGAAGCTGAGGGCAGTTCAGTTTAGAAGAACTGACTTGTTGTTCCAGGATCTTTCCCAGGCTACCTTCTACAGGCGCAATGAAGTAGATGTGGTTCCAACATAATTTTGGGACACGAATATCCCCTACAGATAGGGGTTTCCATGTAGACTGCTTTTTTAAGCGAACAGGAAGAAATACTCTCCAACCAAAGAGGAGACGTGGCATCGCTGATTGAGGGAGACGAGGCTAGCAAGTCAGAGGTCTGGGAGGGGCAGTCGGGTCCCCCTCCAGAACAGGAGAAGCATTCCAGGCTATGACCCCTCTGGTAAAAGTAAATCCAAAGTGGTCATGCCGGCAGCCTGACGGACCATTTGGATTTGAAGCCTTGGGCCCTGCAGACCGCCTGCTCGGGTGGAGAGCCACAACAGAGTAGCAGCAGAATTGTGACCATTGTGGGGAACCCCTTGTGGGGGCTCTCTGATTGGAGGTAATATGTTGTTGGGGAATCCTTTCTGGTGGTTTAGGGGAGGGTGTTATTACAGTGGAGGGGACTGGGGCAGGGTGGCCTTGGTAAAAAGGAACTGTCCCTGGTTGGAGTCGCTTGATATTTGGGTTAGCTATACTCCTAGTGGGGGTTGTTGTTTTTGGTTGAGGTCTATGCCATGGTTGGCACAGTTCTACTTGGGGTCACCTGGAAATGGGTGGGGACAGCACGTGGATGGTGGGATGGTGCGGTAGGATGGCCGCCTCCTACGGAAATACTAATAGTGTGCGTGGCTCAGCATAATTCTCTAATGTGACGTCCGGTGCATGGGCTTAACTGCCCCATGAAACGCAAGCTAATTCTAGGTCGTCTGGAATCCCTGCGGTGGGACATCGCAATTCTCCAGGAGACCCATTAACTGCTCCAGGATGAAAAGAGCATCAAATGTAGGAGATTTCCCTGAGGTTATTTCAGCAGTGTGGGTGTGAAAAGAAAGGGCGTCAGTATTTTGCTGGCAAGAGAGCTCCCTTTCTGAGTAAGTGATGTTTTAATATATCCAGAGGGGAGGTACCTGGCCCTGCAGGGTTCCCTAAAGGACTTTCTGCTGATTATAGCTGGGCTATTGGTCCAAATGACAACAAGGAGTAATTTGTCTGGGAGTTGGTGCCAATTATCCTAGAGTTCAGGGAGGGGGAATTGATCATAGGGGGGGATTTTAACTGTGGTTTGATCTTCCCATGGATTAGACGCCCCCAGCTTCTCAGGTGGATCTCTGGAACTTTAGGGCCATCACAAGCAGAAGTGGGCGCTGTGGAGTCATAGTGGTTCCACCACCAGGGGGAACGCAATTTCACATTTTCATCCTCAGTCCACAAGTCCTTTTCTAGAATAGACTTGATCCTGACAGCGCCTGCTCTTGTGTGGAAATGCACCTCATAGAAATTGAACCCATATTCCATATGGATCATGCTGTGGTCACACTCACACTTGAGGGTTTTGTGCTTCCTCCTACGGAGTGAGCTCTGTGGCAATTGAATGGGGCTGCTTTACGGGACCCGGTGCTGAAAAGTGAAATGGTAGAACAGTATTTCAGGGATGATGACTGAGGGGAACTTGAATTAGGGCTGGTTTGGGATGCGGGGAAAGCAGTGTTTCGAGGGGAGTTGATCTGGAGGACCGTGGCCTTGACTCTGGCAGCGGCTTGCATGCAGGAAACACTAGCGGTTGTAACGAAGGCCAAAGAGACAACATAAATCGAAAAATACCTTGGAGTCACTCAAGGCACTCTCAATAGCCCAGGCTAAATTCATCAGGAGCCGAGGCGTATAAACTCGTGGTGGCAACATTGAAATGTGCACAAGCATGCAATGGCGTTGGGTGTTGGAAGGATCAAGCATAAATTAAAATAATTGAGCGTTGCTATGAAAAATTTCTGGGTGCAGATGTTGCTGTTCCAAAGGACGCGCAGAATTTTGATTCAGCTCAGCCACCTCGCCTATCGGAAATAGACAGGCTTACATTGGACGGTCACATCACGGCGCAAGAGATTGAATCTGTCATCAGAAATCTCCCAAGCAACAAGGCCCCGGTGTCTGACTGGTTTTCCAACACATTTTATAAAGCATTTCGGTCCCAGCTGGTCTGCCCTTTGACAAAGATCTTCAACTCTTTCGGGGAGAATGGGTGGGTCTCTGGTACGATGGGGGAATCCGGAACTTCTTATTCTGAAAACGGGGAAAGACCCTGAAGATTGGAACTCCTACAGACCTATACCGTTTCTTAACAGTGACGCGAAGATATGCCAACAGGCTCTCTGAGATTTTGCCGTCTTTAATAATGACCAAACAGGCTTTATTAAGGGTATATTGGCATTCGACAATGTCCAGCGTGCATTAAATTTGATTGAGGTAGGAGTGCCTAAAGAGCAGGCTGTGGTAGCACTTTTGCTGAACGCGAACAAGGCTTTTGACAGCGTGGCATGGGTATTCCTGCGAGAAGTACTGAGTGCATATGGCTTTGGTCCATGCTTTTGTAGATTGGTGTTTGCTAACTTTGTGGATACTCCACACAGGTATGGGTAAACTGATCCTTTAAAGGGACGATTAAAATCAGACTGGGAACTAGGCAGGGTTGCCTTCTGTCTCAATTGTTTGCCCTAGCCATGGAGCCCTTGGTCCAAATGATAAGGAGGGATCAGGGCATCGCAGGTCTCACTACAGGACAAAGACTGCACAGGATCGGGCTTTATGCAGACAATGTTATATTATTTCTTACTGACCCTGGGCGCTCTGGTCCTCAAGCTCTAGCGGTCATTGAACGGTTTAGCATCTGTTCTGGATTCTCTATTAATTATAGGAAGTCTGTGGGAATGGGAGTTGGGGGGGGTCCGGAAGAGCTGTTGAAGAACATCTGTCCCGCCTGGCATCTCAGTTGGGTCCCAGACAAGATAAAGTACCTGGGGGTTTTCTGACAACTAGGGCCGACACACTGTACAGGGCGAATTTTACAGGCCTTTTCAAGGACTGTGAGTATGACCTTTAAAGATGGTAGCACCAACACATCATCTGGCTACGTAGAATAGCGGCAGTCAAGAGATCTGTTATCCCTAAATTGCTGTATGCATTCCATGCTCTACCTGGTAGAATCACCACAAAACTGATTTCCCAGTTGCAGCGGAAGATCCGGAAGTTTGTATGGAGAGGGAAGAGAACCCTGTGTGAGCAGCAAAGTCATAATGCGATGCCCTTGGCTGGGTATTCTGGGGTTTCCCTCTCTTAAAATATACTTAGTAGCAGCCCAGATACTCTCCCTATTTGACTGGGGGGTGGTAGCAGGAATAAGTGGGTGGAGCAGGAGGTTACTTCAATCCCCTTGGATGGCATGCTGTTTCTCACACCCAGGGTTTGGGAGGAAAGGGGCAAGCTCTTTCACACTAACAAAGCGTTGCTTGTGTTTTGGGACATGGGAGGACGTATGTTGAAGATCCCACTAGGGCTGAGCCCACAAACCACACTGACCAAAAACCCAGAATTCAGCCTACGGTTAGGGGGACAGGGAATTTGCAGCATGGGAGGCCTCTGGGAGGCTTAGACTGGGACATATGTTTACAGGCACAGAGCCACTGACTTTTGAGGCATGGAAAGCTAAATTCACCCTAGATGAAGGAAAGGTACCATTACGTCCAGCTCAGGCACTAGATTACTAGACTCGGGGGGGGGGGGGGGGGGGGGTTGGGGGGGGGACAATGGTACCAACAGGGTTGGAACTTATGCTTACAGAAGGTATCTCCAGGAGGAGCACAGCCAGCTGCTATTGATTGCTGGACCCGTCAGATATCTCAGATACTCTGCTCTACATGCGGAAATGGGAAGGGAAGTTGGTGTTAGACATCCATGCTGACTCTTGGACACGCATTTGGGAGGGAACTCCTAAGATGTCTCGTTGTACGGGACTAAAGGAGTGTGGCAATAGAATCTTATCCAAATGGTATATGTCACCAAGTAAGTTGCATTCAATTAATCCTAATGTCCCTGATCAGTGCTGGAGGGGCTGTGGAGAGCGGGGAACGTTGGCATATGTGGTGGTACTGTCCTCTGTCACGAACTTATTGAAAGTAGAACATCTTGCATATAAAGGACCTTGCGGGGGTTGCCCTCCCCTGGGACCCGAGGGTGATTATATTGGGGGACACTGATGAAGGTGTATATAGCCTGCAAGGTTGGATTGCGCAAATGATTACGCAACTTCTGACATTGGCCACTTCCTGAAAGCTACCTGGGTACCTGATAGTTGCACAATGGTGGGTAAGGGTTTGGATGGTAGTGTCACATGGGAAAATAACCGCCATAGACTCATATCAAGCCTTTTACAGGGCGCGGCTCCCCATTGTTCTGTTTCCAGGGGCCCATGAACATTTGACCCACAAACCACAGAGTTTTCGATATGTTGAACTGCTATGACTAATGTGTAGTGCTGAGATGCTTCTGTTGGATCTGGACGCCTTTGCTTTGTTGTTTTGACCTCATCTGTTCTTTTTTTTTTTTTTTTTGATAGCTCTAACTTTCTGTTTATATATTGAAAATGCTAAATAAATCTTGTAAAAATAAAAAGAATGGGTTCCTCGTTGCTGAAAGGTTTGGACACAGCATACTGTATAGGTCGCTCCATTGGCACTTTGACGGTCCATTCAGTCAAAGCTGCTTGATCTTGCCTTCGACTGAGAACATCTATTTGGCCCCAAAGCCGATGAGTTACGCGAGAAATTAAAGGGCTCTAAGCTTATAGCTAAATCCCTAGGATTAGCTGTACAGCAGTGGCCTCCATGGCAGAACTGTGCCTTTGGGTACAGAGGACAGTTACAGGAGATACTCCACCTTTCCCAGAAGGGCAAAAGCGCCCCAGGCCCCGGTAGGGTGAACGTAGTGTCCCGCAGCGAGGCAGAGTAGGGTTGAGACAGTCGACTACTGCTGTTGCATCGACATCACCTCAGAAAACCATTTGGGGTATCCCCCATACTTACCCAGTTGGAGGCAGTCTCTCTGGGTTCTGGGCCAAATGGGAGGAAATTACTTCCGACAATGGGTCTTTGCTGATCAAAAGGAGCTACTGCCTACCGTTTGTGAAGAGACCTTCGGACAGACCTCCACCTCCCTTGCGACAGCCAGTACGGGAGCTCCCGGAAGAGTTGCAGGCCCCTCTTTTGAAGGGGGCAGTAGAGGATGTGCCAACCGAGGAAATAGGCTTGGGTTGGTACTCCCTAAACTTTCTGGTCCCCAAGAAAGGGGGAGGACACTGTCCCATTCTGTACCTACGGGAATTCAACAAATTCCTGAGTATGGACAAATTAAGAATGGTGGCATTGAGGGAAATTCTCCAGGCTCTGCAGTTCCAAGACTGGCTGGTGTCGTTTGACCTTCAGAGCGCCTATTTTCAGGTGCTATCGACTGGAAGCACAGGCAGTTCCTAAAGTTGTCATCAGGCACGCACATTACTAAGTCAAGGGGCTCCCATTTGGCTTGAGCTCCCACCTAGGGTCTTTACTAAGCTAATGGCAGTAGTAGTGGCCCACCTCAGAAGGGTCAGTGTGTTCCCATACTTGGACGATTGGCTGATCCAAGCATGGTTGCTGGAACAAGCTTTGAGACACCTCGAGGACACCTTTTCGCTATTGCACGACTTGGGTTTCTCCTTGAACTTAAAGAAATCATAAAGCCCACCCCACCCCGCCCCGAGGAGAGTCGGCAACGTGGCGCACATGGGAACTATCCTCCAGAATTCCAGCAGTCTCCTGGCATCGGCTTTCCTGCACCTGCTGGATCTCATGGTATCCTGTATTTTCCTGGTGCTGCAGGTGAGACTCCCAATGAGATTGATTCAGTGGCTTCTCAGGAGCCAGTGGTCGCAGTATTTCGGCAAGATGTCGGATATATGATATATGATGTGACATTTATAAGGCGCCTGTACACAAGTGTTTCTAGGTGCGACAAGACAAGGAGGGGAAACACGAGAGGACAAAATAACCATCTTTCTAGGCATTGTGTCATTCAGATCGCTCAAGTGCAGGGAAGAGAGAAGGGGGAGAAGTGCCAGGGGGCAGAGAGGGAGGGAAGTGCATTTAACTCACAATGGCAGCCAGCGGGTGGCTCATAGGTGCAAAGAGAAGGGACTGTAGTGCTGCAGATAGACCCTTAAGTGCTGGGGAGCCCAGAGGCAGTGCGAGGGAAACTGGACATACAGGAGCCTTGCCCAAGTTCAGAGAGTGACCAGTGTGCAGAGCAGTCGGGTGCATCTGCAGGGGAGACGAAGAGAGAAAGCGGAAGCAAACAGGGAAGGTCTTGAGTTTCTTCCAGAACCAGAGGTGGTTCTGCTCAAGTTTGAGAGAGGCAGGAGACTTTTCCAGAGGAAAGCCCCAGCCGAGGAGATAGATCTGCCCCCAGCTCTCTGCTTGGAGAAGCGTCTGACCCTCGGAGGTTGGGAGGTGGATGAGCTGGGAGCTCGAGAAGGAAGGCGTTTTGGAAGAGAAAGTTGGAGGTAGAGCGGTCCCAGGCCTCAGAAAGCCTTGAAGACAATGCAGAGGGTTTCCTGGTATCGAGGTCTGTGGCAAACGACCTGATCTGGTGGAGAGACAAGACAAACATTTTGGGTTGGGGGGGGGGGGGCCTTTCTTGGCGCCATGGACGGAGGAGCAGGTGGCCGCGGGCGCCTCACTGAAAGGGCTGTAGACCTCACTGCGGCTCTCTTAAGATGAGCTAAGAGCAGGCAGACTAGCACTAACCGCTTTTACACCTTTCTGCAGCGGAAACAAATATGTCCTGGTGTTAAAAGACAACACAGTGGCCATGCACTAACTCAACAAGAAGGGAAGCGTGAGATCACTGCCTCTGTGCAGGGAGGCCATGCAGCTATGGTTCTGGATGCTGGACAACATCTCAGCCTCTGCAGCTCATGTGGCAGGGGATGGAGAATGGATTGGTGGATGCTCTGAGCAGGCATAGCTCGGTCGCCCACGAGTGGGAGCTATGCCTAGAGTTCATTAGAGATCTTCACGTGGTGCCCACCCCAACGTTGGACCGATTTGCGATGGACAACATGAAATGCAAGCAGTTCAATTCAAGGGAATTTCCCCCCAGGGGGGCATTGGTGTACGTGTTTGTGTTGAAGTGGGTCTTCAACCTCCCTTATGCGCCCCACTGCTACCGGTCATCCATTAGGTTCAGACGAGGTTGTGGCGATTCAGCGCTCTCCTGATCCTGTCTGCCCCGGACTGGGCGAGGAGGACATGGCACCCAGATCTCCTCGAACTGGCCTTATGCCCATCTCTCTGGCTTCCTCGCAGGCCGGGCCTCTTGTCTCAGTCGGGAGGCAATGTACTTCACCAGACCCCTCTTAACCTGCATGCTTGGCTTTTGAGTGGCTGAGATTTCAACAAGGAGTGTCTAGAGGGGTTGTTGGCTGCATGTAGACCTTCCACTGGGTATGTTTGCGTGTGCAGGTGGAGAAAGTTCATGACTTCTTGCACGGCTAAGGGAGTTGATACCATGTCGTGTCCCACCTCCTTGGTGATGAAGTTTTTGATGGCCTTAGTCAAATCAGGTCTACAAGTGGACACAGTAAAGCGTTATCTTGAGGCCCTTTCCTTGTTTAAAAGGACCCCAGAACAAGCTTCTTTCTTTGCCATCCCATTGATGGACCAGTTTTCGAAGGGCCTGGTTAATTCTTTCCCTCGCTTGCCTTTTGTGGTCGCAGGCTGGGATTTCAACTTGGTTCTTACTTTCCTGATGGCAGCTCCATTTCAACCTTTGCATTTGCCTCCCATCAGACTTGTCAAATTGAAGACTGCTTTTTTGGTGGCAATCATGTCCCAAGAAGAGTTGGTGAAGTGCAGGCGCTCTCTTGTAAAGCCCCCTTCCTGAAGTTTTATATTGAGAAGTTATGCCTGAAGGTGCACCTTACATTTTTACCAAAGGTGGTGTCCGAATTCCATCTGAGCCAAAGCATGGATCTTCCAGCGTTTTACCATGTAGCCCATCCTTCCAAGGACGAGGAGAGTTTGGATCCCAAGAGGGCCCCGATATTTTACCTGGCTTTCAGGAAGGATGATCATTGCGTTTTCGCAATCCATGCTGGGGTGAGCGGTTACTAAGCAGTCCATCTCTCGTTGGTGCTTTGCATTTCTGATTGTTACCAGAATGTAGGTAAGGCAGAACCGGCAGGGCTTAGGGCCCACTCTACCAGAGGGGTCGCAGCCTCCTCGGCCCTTCAGAGGGGAGTAACGGCTAGAGACATCTGCCACGCAGCAACATGGTTATCTCTGCACACGTTTACCAAGCACTACAGCTTGGACCTGGTTCAAGTCGCCTTTGAATACCTTGGTAGGGCGGTCCTCCAAAGTCTGTGTGACTTCCAACTCTCCACCAGCATGGACACTGCTTTAAGAGTTTATCAAGATGAGGAATCTGTGGGAGAATGCAATTAATTGAAGGAAAAATTCCTTACCAGTCATATTCTTTCTATGGATTTTTCTCCCACAGATTCCTCATCGCCCTCCCAACCTACCCCGCTTGGAAGGCCATGATCTTGGTTGCATTCTGCGGTCAAACTTCTATGTTCCGATGACAAGAGGAGCAGAGTGCTACGTTGAGACAGAGAGACAATGGGTTGCCATGCTATCCAGTTTGTTCTGTCTTCATTTTCGAAGATTAAGGAAAAGAAAAAGGATAAGCAAGCATTTAGTTGTTTGCTGTGTTTTTTTTAGGCTTTTTTTAATAGTCTTTCCCCATTACTGCACGTTTCCTCTTGCAGGTGTCTGAGCCCGGGGAGAAAAAAGTGGGGAACTTAGGTGAGGAAGCATAGTGCATTCCTTTAATATGGCAATCAATGTGACTTCAGTTATCAAGGAGTGGCGCGGCTTTATACGAGGGGGCAGTAGGTATCGAGCAGCACTATGCCCTGTGTCAAAACATTTTCAAAGCAGCTGGCACTGGATAACTATCTCTCAGGCTGAGGGAAGAATCTATAGAAAGAAAATTACTTGGAAGTAATTTCTCAGTCTCGCATACTAGAGAGGCTAGGAAAGAGGACCAGCCTTTTGTGGTTGCGCTGGTGCTCGTTCTGTGACCAAACAAAACCTGTCAAGGTGGATCATTCTCTGCATTTCAGAATGCTATGATCTGGCTTGAAAGGATGTGCCTGAGGGCTCGGAGCTCATTCTTCCATAGGAGTGGCTGCCACCTTTGCCCTGCAGACGGGATTCTCTATCCTGGACCTTTGCCAGGCATCAATGCGCATGTCCTTGCACACGTTTTTTAAGCATTATTGCTTGTATTCCTTTGCGGGCCAGGATGCCCATTTTGGTTGGGCAATCCTCCAGAGTTTTTTGGTTTAGGTAGTGTCCTTTCTGCCTCCATCCCCTACATTATGTACTGCTTTGGGAGTATATCATGGATGAGGAATCTGTGGGTGTAAATAATGTGTTAAAATAACAAATTACTTACCTCTTGCTGATGTTCTTTCTGATGGATGTCCCTCCCTACCTGCCCTTCTTTTGTGGGAAGCTAGTACACCATCAGTTCTACAGTACCTCTGCTTCAGAGTGCTAGGGTAAAAGGGTAGAACTGAGGTCACGGGGCACGGCACCACTACATATATATACTGACCCCAACACATAGGGGAGTTGGGTGGATCCAATGCAGAGCTGCGCTGCTCCCCTTGGCAGCGGAAAAGTATGTGGAGAACAGCTGCGCTTGGATAGGGTTATCGGAGATTAGGAATACGATGCAGGAACATTACCGAGAGGTATGTAATTTGTTTTTTAATCCAGTCTCTTGGCACAGCTCTGCCATTTCTTTCTTTTGTTTTAATTACATTTTTAAATGCCAAAACACAATAGAAATTAAGCACACCACGTGTTATGCCCCAACTGTGCTTGCAAACATTTAACATTTTCTCTTTCCGTCTCTGGATGTCCACTTAATACAAGGTGTGTGTTAACAGTCCATCAGATAGATATCTCAACATACAGGTCTACAGGCATATGTGTAACCCTACTTGCTATTTGTGAAATCAACACCTTAAGTTATCTGATAGTCAGTGAATATGTTTAGCTGTCTGGACCTCATTCCAGAGCCCAAAGATTAAAACGGAGTTCCCAAAAAACACTTATCAGCTGAACATTTCATCAATACAACCACCATCACTTTTATTCATCCATTACCCACCCCTCCTTCTCAGTGCTGAAAATGCTAGAGATCCTAACAGAAATTGTACCCAAACGCCCTTCTCGTAACCAAATCTACTCTTAAAATTAACAATATAATGCCATAAGACTATTTAATTGTAACTCCACTATTTGCTTATTAGCATACTGTCAACCCTGTGTATATAACTTATAGTATGGTCATTGTGTCATCATCTGTCAGTTCCAGCTTACACTGGGGTTGGGCTCCACAACTATTCAGCTTTATCTGCATCCTAGTAAAATGTATTATTGTTCCTTCCATTTAACTATCAGTTGCAGGTCGAAGCATATCAGCTCTCACTTGTTAGGCTTGAAATAATTTTTTAGTGTGTTCAGCCTTCTTGTTTTCTGTTACAGATGCTACGTGTATCACCAGCTTTTCTTATTCATTCATCGATTTAAAAAAAAAAAAAAATATATTTAATTCTTTTTTTTATCCTCTCTATCTCCAACATCCAACCCTTTAATAATAAGTGTTGGGCTCACATCTGATTCTTGAAATTTGAGGCACGCATCTTAATCCTATAGCATTTGTCCACAAATATAGGGTCATCTTCCGCCTCTATGCCAAGGAACTCTGAGATCCGGCATGACAAAAAGGAGATTAGCCTACCGTCTGGGGGGCAGGGAGACTAACCAATGACCGTGATCTGTCTTGCCCACACCACATTTTTCAAATACTCCAATCTATTCTCTGTAAACTTATTTCCTTTTATGACTGCCACCATTGCCTTCCATATCTGTGTCAGGATTGTCTGGGCTCGTTGCTGATCTAGTTCTGCCATTTCTTGCTCAAGTGTCGCTGTTCTAGAGTCGAACCAAGCTACCTTCTTAAGTTTGTCAAAATGTGTCTCTAGACAAGACCGATTTCTCAATTTGACCTGCTAATACAGGGTCTCTCGATGGAGAGGATGATCTGGGAGACATTTGGTCAAGGCGCCTGACCAAAGTCCTGTTTGACAGCCTTCTTTTATTTTTCCCAGTTGCCATTGTTCTACCTATGATGTTCACTAAACATCAGTGTATTCCATTGAATTTTATTATTGTAAGATTCAAGATTCTGCACTAATAGAAGAGGGATTTATCTCCCAATGGTTATATCCTGTTCTTTTGCTGAAAGGCTCGCCATCACTTTATTGTATATGCTTCCCTAGGGAAGGCTCTTTAATGCTGCCCACACCCAATACGGCTGCTCACTATCTCTACGTTCTCCGTTCTCTCTCCTGTTAATCTATAGTGCCTGCCACCCTTGGGAATGATCAACAACAATAGGGAAGGTAGCCCGCATGAATTTACTTCTAACAAACAGGACCTTAAAAGTGTGGGATCTAGACGAGAAACAGAAAAGTGAAAAGGTCCTGTGATCTACAAACTGCATTAAAACAGGGTCCCATCCCAGCAATAAACATGAACACATTCAATGGATTCTTTTTTTCAAAGAATGTAATTAATGTAATATCGCAATCCACAGACTGGCAATTTGATTAATGTGAAAACTACAAAGTAATGTTTTGGGTGAAGTCAAAAGTACACCCAGAACTAAAGAAATATGCAATAGTATTAAATTAAATCAATATCACCATGAGGTGCCAACCTCCAAATCAAATGACCACTAAATGCACTCACACCAATAGTGAAGGATGCACTAGAGAACATGCATTATACTCAAAAAGAACTGTTCTAAAATCGCCTATCTTAATACACTTTGAGCTGCACTTTAGTATCGGGCCAATACCAGTTAATTTCACATGTCTGTTCATTCTACAAGTGGGTCGATATTAGGTATAGGCAAGGAAATGCACATCTATCCATACAACTCAATGTAAAAGAGTAATGTAAACCTTTTTAGTTCACCTACTCGAGTTTCGGCTGCACACTGCCCCTCAGGAATGATGGCAAGGAATACACCACCCTTTGGTCCAACATCATGCACAAAGAGATCCGTTTATTGATCCAAGATCTGCCATTACGTGCTTCATGATGCTGCCTCATGTCCCTTTCACCCGGTAATTGTTTCTGTGATGTGCAGACCCAGTCTTGTCTCTCCACCTTCTCAGCCACAGTCCTTCCCAGACAAGGCCTGAGCAGGTCCCTTAGGAAGCAAACGGCCACTCCAGCCGGTTCTACATCTCATCCAAGCTTCAGCATCCCCAATATCTGATTATCAGTTTATACCGGGTCTCTGCTCCTGATTAGAGATTAAAGGAGAGGGTTTGTGGATCCTGCCAGATGGAAACTTAAGGAAAAATGGTTAACTTCCTTGGCAGCCAGTCCACGCTCTCCAGTCAATGTATTCTTAATTACTCCATTATGTCTTTCCACCTCCCCCGCTGATTGGAGGTGATATGGACAGCGCACATTGTGCTGTACATTCAAAGTGAAAAATAATGATTTCACCACACTGTTCACGAAGTGAGAATCCTTATCACTGTTGTTGCTAGTCGGTACTCCAAATCTGGAAACTAAGTCCATCGAGTATTTTTACAAGTTAGTGTCTGCTCTCCTTCAGAGGTAAGCCTCCACCCACCCAAAGAAAACATCTAGACTTGGAAGAAGGTATTGCCAGTTATTACAATAGTGGAGCTTGTGAAAAAAGGGCTATAAAGGGGGGCGGCGGGCGTGCTTCCTGGCTGCCTGGGTACAGCTTTCCCCACATTGTTTTGGTGACTGATGGTGTATCACTTACATTATTCATTGGCTGTTTTTGAGAATTCTAAGGCAGACCAGATCTTGTCCAGTGACCTAACCACCCATTCCCTTCCCCTCAAGGTGTAATATTTTGGGTGCCACTAATTTGCAATGGCCATCTTACCATACAAAGTCTACATGTAATCGACAGCCCTTTCTTGTCCAATTACCCATCTCTTTAGAAGGGGCATTTTCTTACTTTGAGGCCAAATCTTTCAGACTATGGTATATGGGGAGAGGACAGGGCTAGTTTTTACTGGGAGGGCATATTCATCTTCTGTGTCAGTCACCGCTACTCGCTTACCAGTCCAGTCTGCAAAATACATTGCTGCATCTGATTTTGTCACCCAGGGGCTGGTGTGTGGAACATTTGATAATGGCTATATTCTCAGGCAACATAATTGCATCTAAAAGAACCTTCTCATATTGGTTGTTTTTATTTCTTTTTTAAACGCATTTTATTGTTTTTTGAGTTACAAACATACAAGCAGTGCAACATGGGAGCCTACAGTGAAGGTAAGGTACAATGTGGTGTATCGCTGTGTTCAGCCACAGAGAAGAATAACAAAAAAAGCGGGGAGGTATCCAGTATAGTGGTTTTGAAAGAGAATTTGGACAGACCTTCCGCGACTCAAACATCTCAAGCATAGAGGAAGGTCTGCCCGCCCCCATTTATGTAAGATAGTGCGTGAATAGTAAACCCTGTGCAGGACTTTGAGTTGGATCAATCTCTGTCGACTCGAAATGCCAATCTCTCTGGGGGAAGAGGAGTGCTTCCACCCAATCATCTGGTTGTATCTGGCCCAAATCCCCTTCTTGGTGCAATTTTAAGCTTGACCAGTTCCTTTGTGGTAAAGGCTGAGAGGACCTCAAAGAGGGTAGAAATAACTTTGCTCAGTATGCGTTCTGGGAGAAGAATTTGCCTCTATGGGTGAGTAGAGCGGGATCTCATTTAGCAACTGGAACTGAACCACTAGGGCATGGGAAAGTCATATATAGTGGTACTCTTTGGTTCCTGGTAGCCCACGCTCCTCACACAATACCTGGAAGGGAATCATCTCCCCGTCCTTTACCACATCCCCCACTCAGTACTCTGCACCTCTCTCAAGCCCCAATCCTGCCCCTCTTCCCCACCTCTGGGAGCTTGGCGTTATTCCATAGTGACTGAGCCTTGGTGGGCTTGTCTTCCCCATCCCACATGGCGGTGAGCATCCCTCCATGTCTGTATCGTGTGTTTCATCACGGGTGGAAGTGGTATCTTCTGACTCCCATATAGGACTTGGGAGGGGGTAACCCGACCATCCGCCCACGTTCATTCCCAACGTGTGGGAGCGCCACCTCCCCGTAGAGCCAGTCGTTTATCACTGTCAGCTGGGCTGCCCAGCAGTAGCTACGCAAGTTCGGGGGTCTGGCCCCTCCTTCTCACACAAAGCATTGTAGCATGACCTGGGTAATGCGAGATTGCCCCCCCCCCCTTCCCCCTCTCCGACAAAAGCATTTGGAGCAGCCTCCACCCTGGGGACCAATAGCGGGGCGTTCTGCAGTATATACTTGCATCTTCAACAGGGCCATCTTCCACAGCAACGTCACCGGGAGGGATTTCCAGTGTGACATCCCTCAACAATCTGTTACAGAATGTAGGTTGTGGTGGATCTGGGCTCAGCCACACCCCCAGGTATTTGAGCCCACCACTTAAACCTGACAACGGACAGTCCTAGGGAATGGCCTCCCCCGCTACCTGGATACTAAGGAAGATAGATTTCTCCCAATTTACTTTAAGCCTACCAGCACTTTGAAATTCCTCCAATGTATGAGTCGCACATGACTCCTGCGGCCTACTGAGGTACAACAAGAGATCGTCTGCATATAGCGTGTATTTATTCCCCCCCCCCACCCCTGTGTTTCCAACAGAAATCCGAAAAACCTATTTGGGGATGCCTGTGAAAGCTAGCCATGCTTTTCGTCGTCCCCCGCCGGTGGAAGTTACATGCAGGATTCAGAACAGTATCAGTCCCACATGACGTTCCTCCCAACCCCCAGATTCCAAAAGGCCAAAGCTCTGCTACTCTCTCTTCAGCCCGCCTCTCCGTTTCCTGGGATTCCCGCATGCACTTCCATCAGGTTCCATGTGTTAATTTTGCCGCAAAAATATCGCCATACAAACATATCGCCATATTTTTGTGGCAAAATTCACAATGGACCCTGCGGGGGACACCCCCGCAACCCCTGCTCCCACAAAATATCCCCAATAAAAATATCACCTATCGCGAACCAAACAGCCATATTTACGGCGATATTTGTGTTGGGGATATTATTACCTGATACCCTTCATCAATGCGTGATTTCTGCATATCAAACAGGACTGGGAACGTCTTTGTGTCATCGCCTCTGGATGGAGGACGTTTTGGTGTTCCCAGGCGCGGGACGCATATTGGTTGTTTTTGAGAGGGGATTGTGTCGAGGTCATGGACCATTGCTTCTTCCAGAGTTGACCAAATTATTTGGCTACCTAAAATGCATAGCAAGAGTCAGTACAGAGGTTTACAGATTTTTGGGCGGCCAGACTGAACATACTCATTGACGCTATCAACTCTGCTACCTTGTCGGAGGTGACCTTGGGTAACCTTCCACTCTCCACTCGCCACTACCTCCCCAGGTTCACACACTGGATATCTTGCAATCATTTTCCCAATCGCCACTACCTCCCCAGGTTCACACACTGGATATCTTGCAATCATTTTCCCGTTCTGATAACAAGACCTATCAACAAAATAAGTAATATCTGCCTTAGGCAAGGGCCTACATCAGTTTAAAAAAGTTTGGGGTGTCCATAAACAATTGTTGATAGCTACACAGTCATGAGGTTCAGTGTTACGTGCCTCCCTATCTTCGTGTGTGGGGAGCAGAGATGTCCTATTTAATGCAGAGCACCTGGTCGAGGTGACCTTGGAAGATTTCAAGAGAAGGATGTCCTATTTAATAGCCCAGGGACACAGACATGTGTGTTTTAGTCTTTAGTAACCGAGATAGGTGAATGAGTTACTGGGGCCTTTAGAGGTGTGCCTATTACAATGTTTTCACATTATTCTGCAGCTAATACGGCGCCCACGACAGATCTTAAACAAGGTGGCATTCCTGCAGCAACTGGGTCCAATTCTTTACTGTAATAAGCTATGGGTCTTGGTGTATGCTATGTTTCTGAGTAAGGACTCTGAAAGCAAAACCATTTCTATCATGGCAGTATAGGGTGAATCCCTTCTTGTAATCAGGAAGTCGTAATGCGGGTGCATTAAGCAAACTATTATTTATCTTTATAAATGCTTCTTCAGCCTCTGGAGACCACTGAAAGGGCTCTATGGTGTTCACTCGTGTGAACTGCTTTATCGGTTTAATGAACTCAAGTATGCTAAAATCCACCATTGGCAGTACCCGACAACACCCAAAATTTCGTATCTGTGTAATAGACTGATGCTTTTGAATCTTTTGCACTGCCCTGCCTCTTTTCCAGAGGGTGCGATCAGTCAGATTCCTTGGGTTATGTTGTGTCCCAAGTAGTGCACTGTCTGTATAGCTGTAATTTAGTCTACGAAGCCTTATGCCCCCTTAAACCAAGGGCATTCAGTAGGACCCGTGTATCTCGCTTACATGCTCGATATGAAGGCGAGGCAATCAACAAGTCCAGATAGTGAACCAGAGATGACCAACTCAGGAACTTTATTTAATCCATCTAGATCCTTCTTCAGTTTTGGGAGAAAAGGGTAGGGGGATTTCGTAATCCCCTGGGGCAAACAGTTTCAGGTGTACTGTATTTCCCGATGTGAAAACATGAACACATAGTTATTATTTTTATGTATGCGGATGCTGAAAATAAGTCTACCACTGAAGTGTGTGGCGTCAGGCAGGATACATGACAATATCATTGCTGGTTTCTCACACTACAGGAAATGAAGGGACGCAAACTGCATTGCCGGCTCTCAGGTTTTGGACAAAATAAGTAATCCTCCCCAGCTTCCTGACAGCAGTGTATGGGTATTACACGGGCTAACAGTAGGGACTATTATATCTTGGTTTAAGATTGCTTCAATAATGGGAGGGATTTCTTCCTCTGCCTCTAGTTTGAGAGGATAATGACTGATTCAGGAAAGCTTTGTCTACTTTTAACCTGACTGGTTCTTCCGCGTGCATGTATCCCACAGCATTATCATGGGTTGATCACAAAGTGACAAGTACAGTGTTAATCAAGTCCTTTTAAATAATATGACCATTCTCCCTCACATTGCAGTTCCTCCTCTGGGTCTATCTTAAGAATACCCCATCCTGCGTGCAATATATGGTGCACCCGACCTTGCATAGTAAATCTCTGCTTAACAGATAGACTGGAGTCGAGGGACTTAATAAAAACACATGTTAGTGATGGTCCCAAACTTAGTGAGGTTGCATGACTGGGGTATTGGATATGCCTACTACTTTTACAGCTTAAGTGTATATGGGTACTTTGAGGGGATTGTGTCCTCCGACGTATTCCATATCTATGACAGTAATCACCACAGCTGTGCTGCTTCGGAAAATCTTTCTGCGTCGATGACGTCGATACGCCGCCCTCGAGGACCTCCTCTGACGGCCGACGTCAGTGGATGTTATAAGTAGGGTGCACGACGCCCGTAGCCTCAGTTCTGTTTTTTTTCCGCGAACGTGTTTGCTTCGGTAATGCGCCTCGACTCTTTGGAGTTTCTGTTGTTTCTCGGTTCTTTGAACCTGTTCGTTTTGTGAAGTTTCTTCTTCGTGAAGGATGTCTACCTCGTCTTCCACCCAGCGTCCGGGATTTAAGAAGTGCAGGGACTGTGGGTCCAAGATGTCGGTTACGGACTCGCACAACGCCTGCCTCTGGTGCCTCGGGGAGGACCATGACTCGGATGACTGTGTCGACTGCCAGTCGCTCACGTCTAAAGCCTTGCAGGAGCGCAAGAATTTATCGGTAGGTAAGGTGTCTAAGCCACAGAAGTCGAGGTCTGCGGGGCTTTCGACGGATGATTCGAGAGGCGAATCTCTGCGGCGTCGTCGGAAGTCCAGTGGGTCTCGGTCCCGCCACTCCTCTGCCTCTTCGAGGCACTCCCGGAAGCGCCATCATCGGTCGCCTTCCCCGTCCTCTTCCGAGGACTCCGCCCGTCGGCGGGTCGCTTACCCTACCAAGCAGGCGACGCCAGAGGAATGGGCTTCCTTCGGGAAGAAAATGTTAGCGATTCTCGAATCGCAGGGCACCGGTCCGTCCGCGCCTCGGAGTGGGGTCGGTCGTGATCGGTCAAGAGACACCGCTCGCACACCTTCGGGCTCAAGTGGTCGGCACAATTCGCGGCAGAGGTCCCGCTCGGACAAGGGGAATCATTCTCGTCATGCGCGGTCCAGGTCCCGGTCCTCGACGCGCTCGAGACCGTGTGAACCTTTGATATCTTCGAGGAAGACGTCGACGCTGGTGGCGCCGAGGTCGTCGACTGACTCTTTCGAGGCCCCGCCTCCGAAGAAGTCATCGGCGCCATCGGTGCCCAGGCTGTCTAAGGACAAGCTCGGGTCTCTGGCCTCGAGGCCTGTGTCGACGCCATCGATGCTGTTGGCGCCGCGTTCGGCGTCGACACCAATTGACTCGATGCCCTTGACGCCTTTCGAGGCTATGTTGACAGGGGTACCCCGAGGCTCGGTGGAACCACCTAGAAAGGCTCTGGCCAAGGTCAAGCATGGCTTTGGTTCACGTTCTGTGCCTTCTTACCGCCATCTTGAGTTTATTTCAGGGGTGGATAAGGGCTCTGATGATGGCATGGTTCCTAATACGGTGCCAGACGAGATTCTCTCGGGCCATAGCCAATTTGAGGACCTGAGGCAGACCCTGCACGATGCTAGTGGGCTGGACACATCTCCGGAGGTGGAGGTTTGTAGGCCTGAGCCTGGCACTCATGCCGACTCCTCGTACCGGCGCCTTATGTCGAGGGTCACCGAGTACTTGGGATGGTCTGCTCCCACGGGGGAGTTTCTTCAGGATGACCTTACGGATATCCTCGACCTTGGTCCACCAACTGACCCGGTACTGCCGTTTCATATGGCTCTACAGAGGAGGGTGGCGGCGGCTTGGGCTGCTCCGGAGAGTCTCCCGGCAGTGGGCAAGTCTTTGCCGTGAAAATACCACCCAGCCAGTAGCGACCCCTGCTACTTGTCCAAGCACCCCACTCCGGAGAGTTTGGTGGTGTGGGCGGCTACGCCCCGGGAAAGCAGGCGTCGTATCCTACCATCCCTCCTGATAGGGACGACAAGCGTTTTGACGGCTGGGTGAAGAAAGTGTTTTCTTCAGGGGGTATGCGCTTCAGGCAGCCAACTACGTATGTGCCTTGTCACGTTTCACACACACTCTGTGGAACTGTGTTTCCTTAGCGACTGAACACATTCCCGAAGGGGACGAATGGGATAGTTTCCTTGCCATGGTTCAGGATGGCAAGGATGCCATGTGTGAGGCCGTTCAGTCGGGTTTGGACATGGCAGATTGCATCAGCCGGTCCATGGCAGCGAGCACCGTGATACGCAGGTTTGCGTGGTTGCAGAAGTCTGGGTTTGCTCCTGATGTGCAGGCCTGGCTCCTCAACATGCCCTTTGACGGGGAAAATCTTTTTGGCAGCAAAGCTGACGAGAGCCTTGAGGGGTTGCAGACCTCAAAAGCTGCAGTGAAGTCGTTGGGTGCTGCAGTTTGACAACCTCTGCCTTTTCGTCGTAGGGGACAGCAATGGAGGGGAGGTTCCTTTCGTTATTACTCATCCTTTGGTAAAGCGAGAGGAGCTGCCAGTCAAAGGGGCCACCGTAGGAGTGCCAGAGGTGGAAAACAAGGTACTCGAGGTGCCAAGGCCTCTCAGGCTGTTGCCTCTTTGCCTTCAGGCAACGCCGCAGCCGCTTCAGCTCAGTCATGAGGCCATGTCCCATGGTTCGCCGGTTGGGGGAAGGCTGGCGCAGCATCTTGCCATTACTTCAGATGTGTGGGTTCTGGAGATCATAACCCACGGCTACTGTCTTCCTTTCCGGCAGAGGCCTCAAGACAATCCACTGGGGAATCTCTCTTTGAAGAGTCAGGATCCGCTCCTTGCGCAGGAAATTCAATCCCTGCTGGAGAAAGGCGCCATAGAACTGGTGCCTGTAGCGGAGAGGAACAAGGGATGGTATTCCCCTTATTTTTTGATTTCCAAGAAAGACGGGGGATTGAGACCCATCATGGACTTGCGCGGTTTGAACAAACTCCTCAGGAAGGACAAGTTCAAGATGGCTACTCTCTCTCAAGGCCTCCAGGCCCTTCAACTGCAGGACTGGTTGGTGTCTCTCGACCTCAAGGACGCTTATTTTCATGTGCCGATACTTCGAAAGCACAAGAAGTACCTGAGGTTCGCGGTTGGCGACTCGCACTTTCAGTTTCGGGTCCTGCCGTTCGGATTGACCTCCGCCCGAGGGTTTCACCAAGCTCATGGTAGTGGTGGCAGCGCACCTCAGGAAAGGGGGATTCATGTCCACCCCTAACTGGATGATTGGTTGATCAGGGCGCGCTCTCCCGAGCAAGTCCTGGATCATATGTCAGTCACCTGCCACTCCCTCCACAAGCTGGGCTTCTCCCTCAACTTGAAGTCCCAGTACATCGGAGCAGTGCTCGCCACGTCCCTGGGGCAGTGTTTTCCTCCCCAGGTGAGGGCTCATCACATTCAGCAGATGGTGCACAAGTTTCAGCTTGGCCAGAGTCTCCCAGCGTTCGAGTTCTTGAGATTGCTCGGCCTCATGGCATTCTTCTGGTGCCGGAGGCCAGGTTGCGGATGAGATCTTTGCAATGGGCACTCAAGCTCCAGTGGTCTCAGTCCTCCGGCAGGATGTCGGACCCTGTTCAGGTGCCGTCCTCGGTCGCCCAGGACCTTCTGTGGTGGGCCGTCAAAGACAATCTGATGAAGGGGGCTCCATTTTGGCTACCCTGGCCGGAGGTGACGATTGTGACGGACGCATCCCTCACGGGATGGGGAGCTCATGCCAGCGAGTTGACAGTCAGCGGTCGTTGGTCTCTGTCGGAGTCCAGACTCCATATCAATCTGTTGGAGCTAACTGCCATCAGGCTAGCCCTGAAGGCTTTTCTGCCGACTGTGCGAGGGAAGAATGTCCTGATCCTGACAGACAACACGGTGGGCATGCACTACCTCACCAAAAAGAGGGGGGCAGGGTCACTTCCTCTGTGCAGGGAGGCGATGCAGCTCTGGTTCTGGGCAATCCAGCAGGAAGTTTCAATCTCGGCAGTTCATCTGGCCGGAGACGAAAACGAGACGGCGGACGCTCTGAGCAGGCAGAGCGCGATCTCTCATGAGTGGGAGTTGGCTCAGGAGATTCTCCTGGAGATCTTCGCCCTTTGGGGGACCCCTCAAGTGGATCTCTTCGCCTCCAGTGTCAACCGGAAGTGCGAGAGGTTCTACTCGTGGGAATTTCCTCCGAAAGGAGCCTTAGGAGACGCGTTTGTGGTGGAGTGGTCATTCACACTACTGTACGCGTTTCCTCCAGTCCCCGTCATTCCGCAAGTGCTGCGGAGGTTACGGAGGTTCGGTTCCCGGATGATCCTCATTGCTCCGGCGTGGGCCCGGAGGACGTGGTACCCGGACCTTCTCGACTTATCCATCTGCCCTCTGCGTCGTCTTCCCTACCGAGACGATCTGCTCTCACAGGAGGGGGGTCAGGTTCTACAGCCAGAGGTCAGATCCCTCAACCTTCACGCTTGGCTTCTGAAAGGTTGAGGTATAAGGATTGGGACCTCCCTGAAGACGTGATGGAGGTGTTGCTCTCGGCCAGCAACAAAGTCCCTGTACCGTTGGCATAATTTCTGCGACTGGTGCAGGGTTAAGCATGTGGATCCTTTTTCATGTGACATTCCTGTAGTTCTGTCTTTTTGCTTTCTTTGGCCCACAGCGGCTTGCAAGTGGGTACCGTTAAAGGTTACCTGGCGGCGCTGTCCATATTTAAGCGCTCGTCTGAAGAGTTTTCCTATTTTAAAATTCCTTTAATTTCTCAGTTTCTGAAAGGGCTCTCTAATGTGTTCCCTCCGTCACCTTTCCAGGTGCCCGGTTGGGATTTGAACCTTGTTATCAAGTTTCTGATGGGTGCTCCGTTTGAGCCTTTGCATTCATGCCCTTTGAGACTGTTAACTCTTAAAACTGTATTTTTGGTTGCGGTCACTTCCGCTCGCAGAGTGAGTGAGTTTCAGGCACTTTCAGTTAAGCCACCCTTCACTGTGTTTCATAAGGACAGGGTTGTCCTTAGAGTTCGTCCTTCCTTTCTTCCGAAGGTGGTGTCGGAATTTCATTTAGGCCAGAAGGTTGTTCTTCCGGCGTTTTATCCTCCTCCACATCCTGGTAAGGAAGAGGAGAGGCTTCATAGGCTTGATCCTAGGAGAGCGTTAAGATTTTATATTTCACGCATGTCCCGGGTCAGAGTAGACGAACAACTCTTCATTGGTTACGCTGGAAAGTTTTTAGGACAAGCTGTGACGAAACAGACTTTGTCTCGCTGGATTATTTTGGCTATCTCTAAGTGTTACCGCTTGGTGGGTAAGGACCCACCGGTCGGTTTACGGGCCCATTCTACCAGGGGTATGGCTGCCTCTACTGCCCTACAGAGGGGTGTTCCTATTCATAACATCTGTGATGCAGCCACCTGGGCTTCGGTACATACTTTTGTACGTCGCTACTCCCTCAATTCCATCCGGGGGCAGGATCTGGCCTTTGGCAAGGCGGTCCTTTACTCCACAATTTGATTGGGCATTCTAAATTTCTATTTTCAAAATTCTTTTCCCACCTCCTTGCATTGGTACTGCTTTGGGAGTCTGTCATAGATATGGAATACGTCTGAGGACCCAATCCCCTCGAAGAACAAGTTACTCTCTTACCTGGTAACGTTCTTTCGATGGGATGGTCCGACGACATATTCCATATCGCTCCCTCCCTGCCTTCCCCGCTACAAAATTTCTTATGCGATTGCAGCTTACGTTTCCGCAAGGCTTTGTGTGGTCAGACTGGCAGAAGACTGGTGCCACACGTTCTGGGGGAAAACTACAACTGAGACTTTGGGCGTCGTGCGTCCTACTTATAACACCCAGTGACGTCGGCCGTCGGAGGAGGTCCTCGAGGGCGGCGTATCAACGTCATTGACGCAGACGCCGAAAGATTTTCTGAAGAGAGTAACTTGTTCATTTGAGAAATGGTCTTGCGCAGGGCTGACTTGCTTGCCCCAGTGTCTACTAATCCAGGAACAGATTTCCCTTCTACACTGCAAATATGGGCCATCTTGATCAATTTGGAGTAATAGATCCATCTGGACCTCCCCATCCTGATGTAGTCAGATCGGTTCTTGGTCATTTTGGGAGATGTGGGGTGGTCCAGGAGAATTTGCCAGAGCGATCAGGTTAGGAAATATTAAGGGAGTTCATTGGTTTGTATCGGTGAAACAGGCAGAATTGTTTCATTCTTCCAGTGCCCCACCTGTATTTTGTAAAGATATATTAATTTGCACTTGACTTCAGAATTAACATATTTACAAACTTGTACAAGAAAATATGCAGAGAGGTAGTGTACATCAATGCAAAACGTTCCCATCTATATGATTTTCAATTTCAGCCCCATTTGCACATGCCCTTCCGTCTTGCGCCCAGACATCCCATATACAAGTATCCTTCCTTGATAATTTCCCCACAGTGTGTCTAGAAAGTCCATTCTCCTAAATACCCTCCTTCCCATTCTGATCCCTCCGTTGCCACCCTACCTCGACTCAGGTATCCCTTCTCATGGATTTTCAGGTCTGGAGGAATAGTAAGAACATTCAACAATTGTCACTAGTCAAGTGCAATGCCCTCCTCTTATTCCATTTGCTCATTACTACGCAGTATTTTCACTTCTGCCAAACCCCACCTTTTAAATATCCGTCACCCAATGCTTGAGAAGTGGCCCTTTCTTCTACAATATTGTAATCCTCCTCAATAAAAGTGGTATTAAAAATTGAGTTTTTTTTTTTACATCTGTTTTTAGCCTTCTTGCACCCACCACCCCCTGTACTGATTCCAAGTAACTCTGAAGTAGAGCGTGTGTCCGGTCTACCACCTCCCTCCTATACTGGATAACCTTGGACTCCCAGACCTTATGAAAAAACTCTGCCGAATCCTGGTTGCACCTCGGATGACTTTGAATCTAGAGTATGCAATTTTGCATCGGTTATGTGCATGTACATCCTATGTAGGAAGGTGTACTGAATCCATTTGAAAAAAGCGTTCCTGAACACCTTTATTTAATTTACATCTCATCTGTGACAATCCTTCAGATAGCGTCACTTTTCCCCAGAGGGGAGACTCTTTCCATCGAGACTAGGGAGGTATGGCCGCTAACCAATAGTCACCCTAGGGGTGGTAATCTGCAGGAGGACCTCATGGAGATGAACTCCCCTGCTGGGGACAAGGATATAAATCTGGGATGTGGCCACTGTAACTGCTGATCCCATAAGGTAATAACATCGCCCAAACATTTTTTTCCTAGACTTATATCGGAAACCATGTGTTATTGTACTGGGCCAGACAATTTGAATGTGATAAGTACAGCAACGAGGGAAAACTTGAGCATGCTACAGTCAAGTGGGAAAACCGCTCGACCAACGTTTGTCAATGGAACTGATGTTACGCCAGGGTGGCACCTGCTGTATCAAGACGCCTGAAACAAATAACGGTGGAAGAGAGATTGAGACAGAAAGAGAGAGACGGAGAGGAAGATAGAATTGGAAGGGGAGGTCAAGGGGCGGGTAGAAGCCGAAGGAAGACTCAAAACGCTCTAGGGAGAGAAGTGCATGGTGTGGTTTAAGAGAATGCACAAGAATGTCCTGCAGGACGACTAGGGGTTTGCAGTAGTAGAAGCAGAAAGGGGAGAAGGCATACTGCACAGAGGCAGAACGCCAAACATTCTACAAGTTAAACTTGGTACCTGGTGGGTGAGAGTAAAACTGAAAAGAGGTGAATCGCATAACGCTCTGGCAAAACAAACTTATGTTATTTGTGAGATGCTTGGAAAGCGTCGTACAAGTTGACTGGGAACCGGCCCAATGGAAGAACAGAGATTGGGTTGTGGTGGCCGGTAGTTGGTGGACCGTGCAGTCTAACAACTGCGTGGCGATCGCTGACCCTGACCTTTCGCAAATTCGCACAGGCAGACTTGAGAAGCATCCAGAGTGGGATGGTCAGGTTCATTACTAACAGCAGAACAACCACCCACAGAGAGAAAAACTATTGATAGTCACAAGATCCCAAACAGAACCGCTGAAGTCTCCCGACACTAAGAGCAACTAATGGGAGTTGTTAAAAGTATGGGGAGGAGCCGAGGGAAAGCTAAGAGCCTTGAAAAACTGGTAACAACAAGCTAGTATGACGAACAGTTAACTAAGCAAACCAGTGTAAAGAATGGCTAACTAATAGAGAGATAACTCATTTCAGCGATAGTGAATTGAGTCTTTCTTTAAAACTCAGACCCCAACTCCCCCGTAATGTTATTCTAGGGGTTATTCTCTCAAACTCTGTTGAAGGAACAGAAACCTTATGGAGCATCATTGGCGATAAGAGTTCTTAAGGAGAAATTCGAGGACAGTTGTGGACAAAGACGTAACATCCCAAAACATGTGGGAAAAAGAAGCCCTTTTGCGCGCACCGCAGAATCATCTAGAGCAGGTCTTTCGAGCAAAAACCAGTCACCCTCAATCAAAAGGCTGTTCCAAACTTAAGATTGTTCGACACCAGATCCTGTCAAGAGTCCAGTCCTTTCAATCCTCTGGGTCAACAATCCCTTTTGAAAGCTGAAATTCTCCAGCCTGGGGTCTGGCATGGATTCACATGCTCATGAATGTTCCCCATCAGGGTGGGAATCTGCAGTAAAAGAAAAGTTTCACTTTCACTTTAAAGCTGTAATTCTCCTCTAAACCAATCACTGTCCTCTGGGTCATACTCCCTCCATCCAATGGCGGTTGGCTCCTTAAGCTCCGCCCCTGGTAGCCATCTTCAGATTTTTACTGCACGCTTCAGTGTTGGGAGTCATCTTAGTGCTCTGAGCTTTTTTCCTAATATTTAGAATTTTTGGGTGAAATCTGATGGTTTTGACCTATTTCTGGATTTATTGTTCAACCACCGGCAGCAGGGATCCGCTGTCAGTGAAGATCGAGGATCTTTCATCAGAAGGCCCAGGTTTGGACCTACTTCGCGCCTTTCACCATGACCAAGGATAAGAGATGCCTCTTCAAACTCTGTGCGAAATGTTGCCTAAAGAGTTTTCGTTTAGGATTGGCACCACAGTTGTCTTTACTGCCTGCATCCGGACCATGATGAGGAGGGATAAGAGGTCTGCTGTGGTTTTTCGAAAAAGACCAAGAAGGACTGCTGCAGCAAACTGGTGGCATGGTTAAAATCGGGTAAGGCCTCTGACACGGCCCCTGGGCATGGACATGCTTCCCCCAGGACCGGCCAGTCCCACAATCCAACTCCCTCAGATAAGAGGTTGAGGTCCTTTGAGGACACCCTGCCCACGGTGGTCCAAATGAAGGCAAGGCCGGACGCCACAGATCCCACTGGTTTCGCCACTGCTGCAGGTCCCAGCTCGGGAAGGACCACATCTAGAGCGAGACTGCCAGCAGCGAGGGTCGCACACTCTAAGAGAATGCCCTTGACCCCTTCGAAACTCTGCTTGCCATTGGCAGACAGGGCGACTTAGGAGAAATCCAAGGTGGTCTCTTGTCTGCCTCCAACGTCTCAACCAGCCAAGACAACCCCATCAACTGCGTCATCAACAGCCACATCAACGGCTGCTGGGGCTACCCCGTCGAGGAAGCCATCAATGGCCTTGTCTACAACCACCACTTCTTCTGTAAAAGGAGGGCAGACGACGAAGGTGGTGACCACAGTCACAGCGACGGCTACTCCACGGGTGTCCTGCGTGAGGTAACTGCCACGGTTTTGGCTAAGAACCCTGGAAAAGGCACATCCGCCTCCTCCCCCAGAAGTCTCAGGAGAGAGGAAGAGAGTTAGGGCTCCAATGACCCCTTGGAAGGATACAGAACAAGGAGCTGAACCGAGTGTGCCCAGGGCATGTCTATACTAGCTCCGATGAGGGCGACGACCTGCCTGGGGGCTTCTATTCAGACCACAAAGGGGGCCAGGGACCTTTGTTTGGAGAGGGGGTCGCTGTGGGGTGAACCCCATCGCCTACCTCTCCAGAGAAGGCATACCAGCCAGGAGCTTCCCCCTCTCACTCCTTCTACACCTCAAAGCAGGGACGTTTCGTTTGACATTCTGAACATGCTACACACGCTGGTCTCCAAAATGCAGCAAAGGCTGCTGCCAACACCGGGCCCTGCTCTGTCTGGAAGTCCTCCCAGACTACTTTCCGATAGTACGGAGAGCCAGCAGGTGCGAATGACCAGCACAGGGCCTCTCCTCCAGATGAGGTCGGCTCCTTCTGCTCAATGATTCCAGGGCCTTCAAACCTTTTCAACTGGTGCCTGAGGAGATGAAAAAGGAAGGGTTCCTGTATCAACATCGTGAGTCCAGGCGGAGGACCTTCATGTCCGTTCCTTTGTTGGATGATATCTGGGATGAAGGCATAGCTCTGTTGAAGAGTCCCAGCACTGCCCTGCCTAAGCGGGCCAGGCTCGAAGAAATAGAGTCCCGGACTCAGCCCTCAGGTGCCTGAGGTCCCAGACTTCACCTGACTCTGTGGTCTCAGCCACAGCCAGGAAACTCTCTGCGAATCCTTTGTCGTCATTCATGCTACCCCTGCACCAGGAGGGGAAGAGGCTGGATGCGATCTGGAAGAGGATTATCTACATGGCTGCCAGCACCATCAAGGCCGCTAATGCAATGGCCATTTTGTCATGTTACGAGCTGGGCCCTATTCTTGACTTCTTACCTGATGACAAGAAGGCAGAAGCTCTTGAGCTCTTCCAGGATGGGGAGATGGACACGGACCACTCCATCACAGTGGCGGTGGACATCGCGGACACCGGATTCCATCAGATGGGAAATGGAGTGTCTCTATGTCAGCAGGGAAGACTAAAGGCCACCAACTTCAGGCTGGACGTTCAGGTGTCTAAGGTGTTGGACATGCCATTCGATGGAGAAAAGCTGTTTGGCAAGACATTCGACGAGTCTCTTCAAATCATCGACTGACGCAGACACAGCACGTTTGCTGGGCACCCTGCAGCAATGTCGGTCATCGTCCTTTCGTTCCTCAAGGGGAAAACCTGGTAGGTGCTCCAAGGGCTACCCCACCCCTTATCGGCAGCCTTCCCACTCCATGATGCTGGAGGCATACAGAGGCCCCTCGCAGGAATATCGCAGCAGAGGACAGCGCTTGTGCCACCCGCAGGGCAGGGCCCCGACACACAGACGTGCCTGAGTCGGCCGTGGACTCGGGGCCCCCACTTGTGCACCCCAGAGGGAGGCCAACTGGCGAGGTTTGTCAGCGCGTGGAAGACCATCGCCATCAACAGTACTGGATACTCTTGGACAGGGACTCACCTTGGAGTTCCAACGCAGGTGTCCTCGACAAGAACAGCAGGTGCTGTGCAGGAAGTCCAGGCCATGTTAAAAAAAGGGGGTGATAGAACCCGTTCCCCAGCACCTCTGTGGTGTACTCCAGTTACTTTCTGGTCCGAAAGAAGACCAGAGGGTGGAGGCTGATCCTTGACCTACGATGCCTCAACAAGTACCTGAAGTCCCAAAAGTTCAGGATGGTTGCCTTGCAGCACATGCTTGGCCAACTGAAGCAAGGGGACTTCCTGCTGTCTCTGGACCTGGAGGACGCCTACTTCCACATACCCATCCATCGGTAGCACTGCAAGTACCTGTGGTTTGTGGTCCAGGGGCAGCATTATCAGTTCAAGGCACTTCGCTTCGGTTTGAAATCAGCCCAAGGGTCTTCACCAAGATCTTGGCTCTGGTGGCAGCGCATCTGCATCTCAATGGCACCCATGACTACCCTTACCTGGGCATTTGGCTAATTTGATCCCGCGCCTGTGCTCTAGCAAGCCAGCACACAAGGATTGTGCATCTGCTAACGGATCAGGGATTCTCCATATAGTATCCAAGCTCCTGCTTGGAGCCATCGCAGAACATTCTGCTTCTGGGGGCACGACTCAACACAGTGGCTTGCCTAGAGAGTCCCTCGGAAGAAAGGGTGGTAGCCATCCTAGGAGATGTGCAGCGCCTCTGCGCGCTCGGCTACTGTGCGAGCTGTCAAGTCGCTGTTGGGAATGATGTCCTCCTGCATCAACCTCGTCCTCCTTTGCAGACTACAGATGGAGCCTCTCCAGGAGTTTCTGAATGTGAGATGGCTGCAAGTCTTAAGATCCTGGATGGACAAAATTTCCCTCAACAAGGAGTTCTGACAAGTAATACGGTGGCTGGGCATGCGTTCTCATCTCATGCAAGGGGGCCCCTTCCAAGTCTCTCCTTACCAGGAGATGGTCACCACGGGTGCTTCTCTGGGAGGTTGGGGAGCTCATACCGGACAGCTGCACGCCAGAGGCCTCTGGCTGCCAGAAGAAAAGACCCTTCACATCAATGTCCTTGAGCTTCGGCCGTCTTCTGGGCCCTCAAGTCTTTCTTGCCGTTGATGAGGGGCAAGGTGGTAAGGATCTTCATGGAAAGCACCACCACCATGTTCTACATCCAGAAACAGGGCATGATGTGCTCTCCAGCTCGCTCCAGGGAGGCCCAGGATCTGCGGCACTGGGCCATTCGGCATGGCATGTTTCTTGTCCCCTTTCACCTGGCGGGCACCAAGAACACCTTTGCAGACTCGCTCAGCAGGGAGCTACGCTATTGCCATGAGTGGGAGCTTTGCCAGGAACAGGTGGATCTTCTATTCCATGAATGGGGTCAACCCCAGATTGACCTTTTCACGACCGCTCCGAATTTCAAGTGTCAGAAGTTCGCCAGCAGGTTCCCACAGCCGAGGAGCACGGGGGACGTATTCTTGTTTTCGTGGGAAGTCTTCCTATATGCTTTTCCTCCGTTCTCACTCCTGCTACGAGTGATCAACACTGTTGATGTCACTGCAGGATGATGCTCGTCGCTCCGGCAAGGCCGCGACAAATCTGGTCTCTAGTCCTGCTACATCTGTCCTTCTGCACCATGACCCAGCATCGCTGAACCTCAGGGCCTGGCTCCTGCATCCCTAGAGTTTTGACATTATGCTTTAACTGCAGAGTGCAAGGACATCCAGGGCCAGGGCCTCTTCAATGTTGACATGCTACGGCCATAAGTGGAAGCCATTCGCTGTGTGGTGCCGGGCTCAGAAGATTACCCCTCTGCGTGTCACAGCCCTGCAGCTCTTGCCATACCTGCTTTCCGTGGCCAGGAAAGCAGGTATGTCAAGGAGTTCCTCAAAGGACACTTGAGGACTTTTCCATGATGAATGCTCCTGCTCCAGCTTGGGAGCTCAATGTGGTTTTGACTAAGCTCATGGGGGCTCCTGTTGAGCCGATGCATCAGGCCCTGCTCAAGTTTCTATCTTGTAAGATGGCTTTCCTTGTGGCAATCACTTTGGCCAGGTGGGTTGGGGAGATCCAGGCCCTGTCGTGCAAGCAGCCGTACTTATCCTTCCACGTTCCAAAGGTTTTTCTGCATACACACCCCAACTTTATGCCGCAGGTGCCATCAGAGTTCCACCTCAATGAGCCTGTGGTGTTACCCGTCTTCTTCCTGAATCCATCATCGCCAACGGAGAGGCCCTTGCATTTGCTGGATGTTGCTCGTGCCATGAAGTTTTACTTGGCACACACGAAGAGCTTTCTGAAGACTTCTCAGCTTTTCGTCAATTTTGGACCTGTGAATCATGGAAAGGCCTTGTTGAAGGCTACCATCTCCAGGTGGCTCTCCAGATGCACTGTCATTGACTTTGTTTGCAGGCTGCTGCCAGACCGGCTGAGAGATACTCCACCAGAGTCATTGCTGCAACCAACGGCGCTGCTCTTTGGTGGGCCCCTGCTTGACATCTGCAGGGCTGCTATGTGGCGGTCTACACACACTTTCACAAGGTTCTACTGCATCGACCTGTATTCCAGAGAGGAGTCCCGAGTGGGCAAAGCGGTGCTATGCAACCTGTTCACTTGAGGGCGAGTCTGTTCCAGGGGTAAGTGTTTATTGCTTCTGTTGAGCCTTACCACATCCCGTGGTTGTGTATATGTACTGCTGTGTAATCGTTATTCATGAGCATGTGAATCCATGCCAGACCCCATGTTGGAGAAGGTTCAAGTTACTTACACATAACTATTGCTCTCCAGCATGAGTCTGGCATGGATTTGCATGCAAACCCTGCCTCCTTCCACTCTGTGGCTCTTCTTGTTTCATACTGCCACTTTACGTGCTTACCAAATCTGAAGATGGCCACCAGTGGTGGAGTTTAGGGAGAGGATGGTCATTGGATGGAAGCAGTATGACCCAGAGGACAGTGATTGGTTTAGAGGAGAAATACAGTTTTAAAGTGAAAGTGAAAATGTTTTTTCTTTTTTACCAAAGATTCTCAGCCTGACGTCAGGGAATATTCATGAGCATCTGAATCCAGGCCAGACCCATGCTCTAGAACAAGAGTTACAGCTTAGTACCTTAAACCTTCTGGCCCTACCTTGTTTTTTAGAAAGTAACCTGGTAACATCAGGGGAACCAAGAATACTTGAATATGAAGAAGCCAAGAAAGTAGTGAACCACTTTGAACCACAATTCCATGGCCAGCTCCTCAAAGGTGTGGCGCTGGAGAGTCGAGAAGAACTCGGAGAATATCTTTGTCCCAGTGGGTGCAGGATAAAGAATCTAAAGCAAGTTGAGTCTGTGAAAACCTCTCTAAAGGAATTACAAGTATTACTAAGAACTATAAGAAACATTAGGGAATCAACTAGGATAAGGGGACATTCTCCTAGCACCACAAGGATCTTGTAGAACGTTTTGTTTGTTTTTTTTGGATTGCAAAAAGCCCAGAACTTTAATTTTGGGAAAAGCTTGGCGTCTTAGGGACATGTTACATCCTGGAGAAGGGCGTCATTCCCCTGGGTTACAAGCAGAACCGGAGATTCATATTGCTTATTGTAGTGTAGGAGCCTATTAAACTGGAACTTTGCCTTTTTATTTGGCCTTAGAGACGTCCTTATGAGCACCCACATTTCTTTAGTTTAGGTAGTGAAACCGCATTAGAGTTATGATAGGATATGATATTTTATTTATATTGCGCTCGTACACAAGTGTTTCAGAGTGCGACAGATAGGTTTATTTTTCTGTTAAATAAGTCTATAGCAATCATCACAGCACCACTTGGTCAGTCTCTTCGTTTCTTGTCGCCACATACCATATCTAAGTCCATTCCTGATCCAATATAGAGCAACCCATGTTCCTATCCTATTTATCCTTTACTTTTAGGGATGTGGGGGGGGGGGCTCCCACTCTCCAGTGTCCTGTAAATCTGTTAAACTATAATCTTCCCACCACCCTTCATGAGAATCATGTTATCTTTCCACACAGCTGCCATTCTCCTAACCACCCTGACATATGACAGGATGTGTCCTTATGACATTATATATTTTTGTGACCCTTGTTCGATTGAGAGTAGAACCTCATCCATAAAGAAAAATTAACCTACATCCCCTTCTCAGTAAATTCAAGAGACCAAAAAATAGTCCTATCAAAACTCAATGGTAAATCCGGCTATAAGGGTGCTAATGTGCCCCTTCCCGCTGGCATGACAGGGAGGACTGTCGTTTCCAATGGCACTACACAGGGAACCACTGGCGCTGCAGCAGAGTCCGTTGTGCCCGCTGGCATGACTGGGACAACCGCTGCTCATGCCGGCGTGGCATGGAAGAACGCTACTTCTGCCGGTACTATATAAGGGGCAAACGCTCGCACCAACACTGCAGTGATCCCAGGCGCTCACGCCGGCAATGCAACGGGGACCATCGGAAGTACTCCACAAATATTCCCTTACCTATGTGGCCTGGGGTTCCATACATCCTATTGTTAGGCAGAAACCTGTGCAGTTCCCTTAAGGACCACTGCAAAAAGTGTATATAGAGTATACATATTGGGTACAAAAATACAGTAGCACAAGCAAACACTGACCAGAGCTTTGGTATAAAAGTATATAATTATTTATTTAAGAACACACTTGTAAAAATACACTGGCACTAATATGTCAAGCAAGTTCAAACAGTCATTAGAAATATATACACCTCCCTGATTAATTAGGACCAATCACACAAGAGTGCGACTTGAGTTCCCGAGGCAACTCAGTCCAGGGTGCCTATTCCCCTCTCCCACACATCCTGTAGACGCAGACAGAGTGGCACCACTTTTGGAGGCTTCTGTGCAGAAGCCCGCCAAAAAGTGGAACAAAGGGCTTGACTTGGGTTGGAGTTACAGAGGCGAACACAAGCGCCATTTTAAAACAGTCCTGGCAAAAAGGCCCAACCGGGGAATAAATATTAAATTAATAACCCAGCGGTATCTTTAACATTGCACCAAAAAAGTGGTGCGTTTAAAATGAATGGGAAAATCCCATAGGAAATATTCCGGTGGAATATTTTGCATGGTAACCACTGCCACCAGCCAGAAACTCGACGAGGGGGGACTGCACAGTGCCCCCTCAAAAAACAGACCCAGGGGCAATCTAATTACCCCTACCAGTACTGCCACAATATGATGGTTTGTACTGGTTCTGTTCTCAATTTAAGACTAGTAAAGTCAATGGTGACTTTACATGCCCTGGGAGACAGTAGTCCGTGCCAGGGTATGGAGTCTATGTTTGAGGATCACTATGACACCCCTGTGTTACTGCACTGAGGGTGCTGTGTGTAACATATCCCAAAAACACATGAAGCCCTATGGAGTAAAAGACCCCATAGCCCATAAAACACATTACAAAGTCAAAGGACATTCTCAAATCATGCCTAAGAGTGGGAGAAAAAGATTCTCACTCTTAGCAGGAGAAAAAAATAAACCCCAAAAATCCAGCAAAGCTGCTGGGGGACTCGCTAGGTTTGGGAAATTAGCCTATACAGAGAATTCTCCCTAACACCTATGGAAGCTCGAGGAAACAACGCAGGCTCTACATCTGAAATTCCAATGGTCCAGTAATCTCAGGGGAAGAATGAATGGCAGCCATGAGAAGGGGCAGGACTTTCGCAATACAAGGGGAGAGACATGATTGGAGGGTTGGAATGGAAATTCTAGAAGACTTGGTACGTTGTGGCACCTTTTGCCTTGCAGGATGACGAACAGCAGGGTTTAAGAGCAGAGGACTGGTGGGCCTATTTGGAGTAGGAAGAAGGAAGGAAAAACCTCCTATCCCATGAAGAAATCCGTAGGAAGACTGGGGGAACACTCGAAGTGTGAAGAACCCTTCCATGTATACCTTACCCAGCGGCGGCTTGTGAGTTTGAAAGTTGGTGGGGCGTAAATTTCCCAGGGTGAATTTAGTAGCGAGCGCGCGAGCCCACCCCCCCCAAGGGAAGTGCGGGGGGGTTCTCCCCCCGCGACATTTTTGGAAAAATGGCCTACAAAATGTGCAATTTACTGTCCAAAAAAAAACACCAAAAAATGAAGAAAGCATTCGGTTTTACATATTAATGGTGGTACACTATTCTTACTATCCTTCGAAAAACAGTTCCCAAATGGACAGGTTTGCTTCCGTTGAACCATAAGCAGGCCTTTTTGCATTATATGTATGACTTTCCATTTTCACATGCCACCCTCTCAGCTAGTCATAGATGCCATTCTGTAGTCTGTACTGTTCATCAAATTTTCCCCCACCTCATCGATCCCCACAAACATGAGCTTATTTTAAAAAAAAAATGTAAACAAGATAGCTGTGTGCCTTCTTTACTACAGATGAACACAAACCGAGTTGGAGTGCCCGGAGCACCAAACCCTACAAAAGACTCCTGCTAGCTCACCTCGTTCTGGAGAATGGTCACTGGAATGAACTCCTCCGCAGGCTATGGGAAATCCAAATCCCGGAAGGTGCACTGTGGAGGTTGAAGTCCGATGTTTTTAGTTCAATTGCCCTGGACTGGTTGGATTTGTTCATGTAAGGTGTTGCTGATGGTCTGTAAAGGGAAAGCGAGAGACTGATCTGAGAAAGGGCAACATAGGCTCAAAGCAGTATTAAAATGGTTTTCACACATGAAGGAGAGAGAGTTAACTGCTTGTAACATTGAAGCTGCACCAGAATAATCATTAGTACAATGTGTAAAGAAAGTACCAGCAACAACCACCATGTGCCAGTCATCAGTTGTATAGCGCTGCAATACATACATTTTTGTAATGTTTTCGTTCTGGGGCTTTAAAAGAGCGCTTTGCTGAGCTCGCATTACAAAATGAATTTGCTGCAGCCCTTCAGGCACCCGATTTATAAGCACTCTGCGTGTCCTTCGCTGAAGTCCTGTTAAAAACAGCATTGACAAAGCCACTGAGATCCTGTTCAAACACAAGCATTGACAAAGCCAACATTTTGGTAATGTGCATACGGTGTAAGCTTCTGCCAGGCACTGCTATTAGATCATGATGCCCAGGAACTTGCACCATGTCTCTGCTTCTACAACAATGGGTAGTTAATTCTGCTACAGCTGTCCCTGGCAAGTGGCACTGTGCCTGGCAAGTGTAGCTGTGCTACAGCTGTGCCTGGCCACAACAAGGGATGAAGGGGTGAAGGTAGACAGATCAAGCACAACACAAGGCAGTGTGCCGAAGTCAAAGGGGAAGGTGGGTAAACAGCAAGAAGAAGCACAGGCTGACAGTTAAATACCAGGGGTGCAGATGAGCAAGGAGGAGAAACGGCAAGTCAGAGAACTGGTTGTAGATCAGAGAGAAGAGGGGCAAGGGGGTAACAAAGATCGTGGAGGACAGAAGGCAGAGAAGGGGGGAAATCAAGGAAAAGCGGTGCAAAAGTCAGATCAATGGATGCACGTAGGTGCAACATTGCACAGCCCACGAGACAAAGTATCAACCAGATGGTAAACAGCAGAAAGGGTAGTCGGCTAAGTAGGGTGAAGGGGTAGTAAAGCGCAGGGTTGGGAAAGACAGAAAACATGGGGGTGCATAACCTTGAGGTGCATAATTATTTACACAGGGAAATACCTCCCAACATGTACTGTTTCCAGATGAGTCTTATGTTGTTTTAAACATTGTGATGTCAGGAAGCTATTTGCTAGCACTTTAAATGGTAATGGCCAATTCCAGGGAAGGACAGAGGCATGATATGATATTTTATTTATAGCGCGCCTATATTACTATCGCACAACTTGGATCACTGGAGCAAAAAAGTGAATTGTCCTCATCCAGTCGCTTTTTGGAAAGTCCATGTAGCAGGCAAAGGCCCTCCATTGAAAGAGAACTCAAAAAGCAACGTATAAAAGCCAATGCTGGAGTACCAGAAATTCTGCCATTATCCAAACACAAATGAGGCTGCAAAGCAATGTGGCTCTACCTGCAAGAGGCCCCTTACAGGCGACTGTTAGGGAGAATACTCTGTAAAGGCTAATTTCCCAAACCTAGTGAGTCCCCCAGCAGCTTTGCTGGATTTTTGGGGTTTGTTTTTTTCTCCTGCTAAGAGTGAGACTCTTTTACTCCCACTCTTAGGCATGATTTGATGTATGCCTCTGACTATTTGAGTGCTTATGGGCTATGGGGTCCTTTACTCCATAGGGTATCATCTATGTTTTGTGTATGTGTTACCCAGTGAACAGAACCAGTACAAACCATCATATTGTGGAAAAACTGGAAGGGGTTAATTATATTGCACCTGGGTCTGTTTTCAAGGGGGCACTGTCCAGTGCCCCCTTGTCGAGTTTCCGGCTGGTGGCAGTGATTACCACGCAAAATATTCCACCGGAATATACTCTATGGGTTTTCCCATTGATTTTAAATGCACCACTTTTTGGTGCAATGTTAAAGATACCGCTGGTTTATTTAATATTAAATCCACGGTTGGGTCTTTTTGCCAGAACTCTTTTCTAAAATGGCGTTCGTGTCCGTCTCTGTAACTCTGACCAAGGTGGAGCCCTTTGTTCCACTTCTCCACAGAAGCCCTCCAAATGGTGCCACTCTGTCTGGGTTCCACAGTATGGCTGGGGAGGGGAATTGGCACCCTAGACTGCGTTGCCTTAGCAACTCAAGTCGCACTCTGTTCTGATTGGGCCAGTGGTGAGCTGCCCGGCTCACCACTTAGCATGTATGAGTGACAGCTAGGCTGTTGAATGGGGGTTTTTCTGCATAAAAGCAGGGCCTTTGGGACTGGAACTTCAGAAGTTGCAACAGGACCTAAGAATCCGAAGAGGGAAGAAGCTGAGCCATCTGCAACGATGGCACCACCGGTGGAGCCCTGCTGCAACGAACTCACCACTTTCCCAACGACAAGAAAAGATCTTCTGCTGGACGAGTCTTCTTCCTCTGAGCTGGTGGGACCAACCAATTCACCCCTTTCGCCTTCCAAAGATGTCTCTTGGTCGAATCACCCGTGCCAAGGCCCCCGGCAGCCGGATAGCCAAGCTTCACCACTTTGACTGCGAATACGCACCTTTTATCGACGAACTCCGCGGCTGGTTTCATCCCTGTGCAGTGCAACAACTCCACGACGAGATCCTCTCTTCCCCTGGTAGAAACAACGAACTGCAAACACTGCCAGGAACTGCCACCGCTGGAGCTTCCTCTCTATTTAAGGTACTCTGACCTGCCTGGCCTCCCTTTCTTCGGTTTGCCCAAGGTGACCCTTAAATTCTTGGCTTTCCAACTGGGTTGGCCCCAGACCTTCTAACTTTACCTTCTTGAATCGCCCCAACCTCTTCTGAACATTCTGCAAAGACTTTTAGTGCATTTTAAACCGTGTGATCCTGGGCACATTTCGCTTTGCTCCATTTAAAGTGAGCCTGGCCTATGAACTTTGGCTCTACAGTATATACTGCCTTTATTCCCTTGCTGAGAATTCCTAAAAGTGTTGGGACTTGTTTTATTTCTGTGCTCTGCCTTTTTCTCTCCCTTTAACCTAACTATTGGAGTGCCATCTAGGTTATGCGCTCACATCTGTTTTAACAAATCGTGGTGTTTTAACTCTGACTTGTCTAATAGTTATCAAGGGAGGTGTGTATACTTTACCTGACTGTGTTTTAACTTGCTTTTGATTTAGGGTGCTAGAATATTGCCTAAAGTGTGTTTTAAATAAATAATTATATACTTTTTATACAAAGCTCTGGTCTGTGTTTGTTTGCTCTACTGTGTTTTAGCCCTATTGTGTATACTCTATATACTGCCGTACTCTTCTTGAGAGAAGTCTGACTGCTCAGCCACAGCTACCAGGTAAATCTGGGTGGTACAGACTGCTACCAATTGGGTTTCCTGCTTACTCCTGTAGTCTTAATCTTTTTGCAGTGTTCCCCAAGGGAACTGCACAGGATTCTACCTAACAGCGACCTGCCATTTGGAAACCAGCAACTCATTTAACATTGCACACAGGCACTTGATTGTGCAGGGCCAACGCTTGAATACCCTGCTTAGCAAACCCTCCGTCAGTGTGCCCAACCTAGCAATCCACGAGAACAGAGCATTGGCACCAAGCTGTGTGAAATGCAGTGGAGTTATCATTGGCTCAAGGTAACCCAGCAGGCCCGATTACTGTATTTTTGCTCTGGCCGCTGGCCGGCCTTGGCCACTAGGCCAGAGGAGTACTCCTACATAACCACCGCTCCCAGTCCAGCAAAAAAGGAAATCCTATTCAACAACCTGACATCAACCACACAGGCAGGAGTGGGCTACCAACCACACGAAACCCATTTAGCATGTTGCCCCTAATGGGGAATCTGCATTAGCTTAAAACGCATGCATCTTGCGATATTATGGCTCACATTATTTCTATTCGTTTCCAACTGACCTTGGAGCAGATAGAATTACATCTGATTTTAATGAAACTCTAGACGTTGTTGTTTTCAGCCAGCTAATGAAATGGTTGAACCTTCCCATGACTTGCAGCAATTACGAAGGCAGTGTTTCGCTGCAAATTATGTAAACAGATTTACTCAACAAAAAAAGTAATCCTCCAAGCCGTCTGTCTGGTGCATTCTGCGGCATCAGAGCGGGCCTGGCTGATGGAGGAATAAGCTGACGGCCTACACTGGGGAAACCCGGTGCTTTGGTGCACTGCCGGGAAATTAAGATCACCCTCTTTTACAACCTAACAGTTTAGGGAACCAGTCACAGAAGGCTCTCCCACAGCCTTCCATCCCTCCAATGAGAAAGAGCAAACCGGCATGAGGGGACTATTGCGTACATTGCAACCTGTGGAAGCATTTGCGCAAATGGGGTTTTACTGCTGCCTGGTGTGTATTGCAGGAGGGGCCCCCCCAGCCTCCTTCAATATTATCAAATATGCAAGCACACATTTATCAGCAGTTCGTTCGTGCACTGGCTGGAGTTTATTTGCATAGGGTGGATCAAATTTCAAATGAGTGACTCCAAATATTTGGCACCTCAATAGATGTCATCTAAAAATAGCGCCTTGACAGAGGGCCTCTGCTGCATGGATCAAATGAAATAGCCCCTCCTCCTAGAGCCCCCCCCTCCGCCCCGCAGCCGCATCATCTCTGAGCGGGCAAAATAAGGGAGCTCACAAGTGCTTTAGTTTAACCCTTTTTAACTTTTAAGTTCATACAAAAAAATACAATCTTATAGAGCGTGGGTAACATTCTTAAACATTAAGATGGTAATTTTATTTTTATTGAGCGTCTGGAGGATAGGCCCTCCCTTTCGCCAGACTGGGACTTTCTACTTTAATTCCAGAATTGAAATCTAGAAATCAGGCAAATTGTACCTGTCTGCTAATTGTTGACTTAAATTAGTTTTGTTACAGAAGTCGTTTGCATCCAAAATTGTAAACATGAACACAGTTTGACCCCTCGCCCCAAAAAAGACTGACTTACAAAATGGGAAGCATGGAATTCCATGACCTTCTATCCCAAAAATCGGAAGGTCTGGACATCATACACAAGATCATTCTGCACCCGGATACAGGCTGGAGATACTTGGGCTGCAGCCGCGGCCCGCGACCACTCCCGGCGCATCTGCTAATTGTGCCGTTTTATATTTTCGGCATTTTTCGACAAAAAAATGCCGAAAATATAAAACGGCACAATTAGCAGATGCGGGAGTGGTCGTGGGCCGCGGCTGCAGCATGGGCAGCAGCAGCGCACGCCTGCCTGCCCTGGGCCTTGCATACCGGTCCGGTGTGGCAAGGACCTTGGACCACGCATGGACCGGTGGTAAACAAAAGTAGGCTAGGCCCATGCCCCCCCCCCCGCTACCACCAAGGCTCGTCCCAAGTTGACGGCAGTCAGCTCGGCAGCAACACTGAATGACGTGTAGGCCCTGGCCTACATGTCGTTCAGTGTTGACTGGGCCCTGGCCCTGGGCCGTGGTGGACCACATAGTTTGGGCCCGGGAAGGGGGGTGTAAGTAACACTCCAGTCCCCGGGCCCAGAGAAGAAACAATGGGGGTACTTACCGCGGCGCCGCTGGGCTGGTCACTGTGCAGCAGCACACTCGTGTGTTGTTGATGTTGACTCGTCGTAGGGTCGGGCTGAAAGAAAGAGAAACAGTCAACAGGGTGTGAAGGCGGCACAGGCGCACGCACACACCCTGTGCCGCCAGTAGTCATAGATACAGTAATGTCATTGGCTGTTTGCCAGCCAATGACCTTACTGTATCCATGGCAGGGGAGGGACAAAGTGTGCTGTTTGTGCACATTTCATACTGGCGGGGCCACCCCTGAAGCACCATGCCAGGCTTCTAATTAAAGGGGCTACGTAGAGTGTGTGGAGCTACGAGCTCCACGCACTCTACTATAGAAATAAATATACTAAATTGGGACGCGCCCCGCTGTGAAAGCCGGGCCGGCCTATACGCTATTGTTTCCTTGCCACAGCGTCCTCACGCTGTTGGCAAAGGAAATGCAGCATCTTCTAAGCGAAAAGAGATTCAATCAGAGAAGTTCTCTGATTGAATCTCTTTTAGCTTCTCTTTTTTTCTGGGGGGATAGGCGCCCGGCCACCCTATGATAGCAGCCGCCACTGACCTTACCTCTGTGACAACTCTCAATAAAACCTTAATTTTAATCTTATACTTGGAATGGTATTGGTTTGCCATTCCTACAAGTGGTGGCAGCAGTGGTATTTGACAAAGTCATGGAGGGTTTGATTAAAGCACTAATGGATGGACAACCGCAACTGCAACAACTCATACAAGTACAGGTGCAACAAGCCTTTCAGCGGGCCATACAGTTAGAGGGGACAATGCAGTCAACGGCTCAAGAAAAAGAAAACAAAATTATACTCCACCTCACGGATGTGATGACTGCAACGAGAAGCCAGCAAATCTTCCCTTCTTCAATATTACTGAAGTACAGAGAAAGAGATGATCCCACATATTTTCACCAGCTTTCAAAGGATTGCACGCAGCACACAGTGGCCTCAGGAGAGATGGGAGCAATACATGGCACCATTATTGTCAGGGGCTATGCAAGGTACATATCGGACCGTGAATCCCAAAAGTAATACACCTTATGCCAAGATTAAATGAGTGATCCTAGAAAGGTTAGGTCTCGAAGAAGCATACCGCATGACATTTCGGGACACCTGCTTAAAACCAGCTGAAAGTCCTCGACAATTGTTCTACAAGGTCAATGGATCTAGCTGGGAAATGGCTTCAACGTTCGTCGACTGCAGTACAAGAAATGATCAACATTATATTGAAGCAGTTTTTAGAGGCTCTACCAAGTCCGGTTTAGCGTTGAGTCCGACAACATCTTAGACCCAGCCTGGCTGAAGCAATTGACGTAGCCTCTGCATATTACAAAGTTGGCTTTAGTAAGATGTATTTTGCCAGATCACAGAATAGAGGGGGACCAAGTCTTGAAGGGCCAAACTCACTAAGACCTCCACGCATGTGATTCCCGAAATAGAAAGTGAGTGAAGAGAAACCCCTGAGGAGTGAACCAAAGAACCTGTCTCCAGTGCCGGTTTTTTGACAACCCCAGTGTTTTGACTGTGGTGAATGGGGTCACATTGCCCGGGTGTGTCCAAAACGGAAGCGCGCAAGTCCATGTAGATTGGCTTAATGCAAGGAGGAATGGCGCCCATATACCCGTATACAATGGATGTAAGAGTGGACAGAACACCAACCTATGCTATGCTGGACAGTGAAAGTCAACAGATCGCCATAATCCCATAAGCGAAGGACCCTTTTATACTACCTACTGTGAAGAATCCTATGGATCCCTCACTGAAACCCTACCTAAAGTCTCCTCCCAGGTAACCAGTGGAAGGCAGATGCTTCCTGATCCTAACCCTTGGGTGGAGTATGCGGATAGGGTCACAAGGGGGTGGAACAGAACAGGAAGACTGCGATAACCCCCTCTTTAATTTTCCCCGTAATCCAACACTATTGATGGCTGTTTGCCAAATAGCAGAAGTTGAAAAACCTAACTTTGTGGAAAGAAACTAGAATCCACAGAATTCTAGAGGGACTGAGATGAGGAGGAGGGCTCAGGGGCATGCAGTTGTCAAAGTCAGGCAATTAAGCCTAGTAGCTTTTGCAGTAGTCAGGCAATTGATTGTTTATTATGGGTTCCTAGTGATTCCATCGACAGCCAAACCATTGACAACCATACCATTGACACACAAAGCATCGAAAAAAAAACATTGAATGTATTTTTTTAAAATTGTTTTTATGGGGGGGTTCTCCCCAACCCCTCACCCCCCTTTTTTAACCTTAATAACCAATTTTTAATAAACAAAACCCTTTACCATTTAAAATAAATGCATTCAATGTTTTTTTTTCAATGGTATGGTCTTTCGATGCTTTGAATTTGATGGGATGACCGGATACCTTTATTATGCACTTATACACTGCAGAGGATAAAGATCTCCCACCAAGTCTCTGCTTGGAGAAGCGGCTCACCTGCAGAGAATTGGAGAAAGATGAGCGAAGGGCTCGGGAAGGAGAGAATTTAGGAAGAGCGCTGTAGATAGAGCAGGTCCAGGCCCCAGAAAGCCTTGTGTACAATGCAAAGGGTCTTGAACTTAACCCTTGCAACCACGGGGAGCCAGTGAAGGGATTTCAGCGCCGGAGAGATGCAGTCCCTGGGCTTGAGGCCAAGGGATAAGTCTTGCGGTTCTGGATGAGTTGAAGATGACGGAGGGTTTAAGGAGGGAAGGGTGAGAAAGAGGCTGTTGCAGTAGTCTAGCCTAGAGAGGATCAGGGCTCTGGAGACCGTGAGCTTCTGTGTGAAAGTGAGAAAAGGTAGAATACCTCTGAAAAGGTGCAGTTGGTAGTGGGACTTTTTGGAGATGTCCGCGATGTGGGACGACAAAGAGAGAGTGGATTCGAAGATGAGCCCCAAATGTCTTGCCTCATTGGTAGGTGGAGGTGCAGGGCCAAGGGAGCCCAGTCAGAGAGAAAGAGGGAAGGCGACAGTAGGGGTCCGATGAGGACAATCTGTCTTATTAGCATTGAGGCAGAGGTTGTTTGCAGCACACCATGATTGAATTCCTGACAGTCGGGTATGAGTGAGGAAGAGGAAGAGGCAGAGGGTAGCCTGAAGGAGAGCGGTGTCATCCACGTAACACTGGAAGTTGGATGTGAAGGTGGCTATCATGCGGGCCAAGTAGCCATTGAAAAACCAGGGGGATAGGTTAGATCCCTGGGGGACACTGCATGTAGAGAGAGTGATAGGGCAGAGAAAGGACAACAGTTCCACCGGTGATGGGCAATCCGAGAAAAAGGTTAGCCACACCAGGGCCTGATCAGTGATGCCCAGGGTATTGTGGAGACGTGCAATCAGGGAGTTGTGGTTCACCGTATCGAAAGCAGGGGATAGGTCGAATAGAATGAGGACAGAGGGAGAGTTAGAATCAAGGTTTGAGAGCAGATCTTCACTGGTGTTCAGAAGAGCAGTTTCCATACCTCTGGATGCTCTAAAGCCAGACTGGTTGTCATGGAAGCAACCAACAGATTCAGTGTGGAGAGTAAGCTGGAGAAATGGCTAACCTCTCCAAGAGTTTGCCCAGGAAAGGAGTGATCGAGATCGGACGGTAGTTTGCCAGAATGGAAGGGTCTGCAGAAGGTTTTTTGAGAAGAGTGTGCACAAGGGAGTGCATAAGAGCAGTGGGGAAAACTCCAGTGGCGGAGAGGTTGCAGAGGTCAGCCAAGGCTGGGGTGAGAGTCAATGTTGCCCTTGATAGTTTTGGAGGGACAGGGGTCCACCTGTTTGGAGGAGGCTTTCATATACCGGACTTGTCTAGTGACCTCCTCAGGTGTGACGGGGAAGAGAGAAGGGGCTAATAGCACACCTGAAGATTGTCACTGAACCTGGGAGGCATAAAAGGTCCCCTCAGAAAGAGAAAGGAGTGGAAGGAGCTGGAATGTTGTCTGGAGTGCAGGCTATGGCAGTGGAAGAAGGAAGATACAAGGCAGGCAAACCAAGCAGATGTGGGAGCATCGGTGGGACGCTGGAACAAGGAGACAACAGATTTCACCTGCATGTTCTGAGAGAGTCCTGTTCTCCCAGACTCTGAAGGCCAGAGGCTGTGCCACAGAAGATGTGCTGGAGAAACAGTTTTCCCCATCTGAGCCTGATTGCTGTGGTGGCCGGGCTGTTGATGTGTCAAACATTAATGAAGATGTAATTGCCAAGTTTAGGATCTCGGTAGTAGAGAAAACTCCAAAGATGTGTGGCCGGACCAGAGACACCTGTTCAGGAGAAGGCCGTGGGCTCCCAGCAAGCCTGAAGCAGTCGAAGAAGTTGGGAAAGTAGTGTGACCCGCAGAGATTACATTTCAGAAGCCAGTGAGTGAAGCACAGCATTCTCCAGCATGGGGTCTGGCATGGATTCACATGCTCATGAATATTCCCCGTCGTCAGGCTGGGAATCCTCGGTAAAGAAAAAACCAGTATCAGTTTCGTTTCTGATCTGTCTTTCGTAGTAATAACCAATCACTGGTCTCTGCGTCATACTGACCACAGCCAATGACTGCCCTCTACCTAAGCACCGCCTCTGGCAGCCATCTTCAGATTTTTACCGCACGTTCATGTGTTGGGATCCTCGTGCTATTGCTCTCGAGCGTTAGTGCTATTTTTTCGCGCTTTTTACAAAAACTTCGATTCTTTCGGTCAAAAGAGCCTCAAGCTCCACCGATCCTACATCCGATCAACGGGGACCCGTGTCGGATTCATCTGTGCCCCTCAAGGGTGAAGATTTCGTCGAGCTACGCTTCGGAGGACTCCAGAAGCTTCTCAGGCCCTGTCTCGGAGATGGCCCAGGAGAAGGGAAGCTCGACGCCCGGAAAGCTGTTCAGGGTCTGCCCTGGATGCCAGCTGCAGAACGTCTTCAAGGAGGACGAACACTCTTTCTGCCTTTACTGCCTTCATGAGGACAAGACGCACGTGGAGAAGGACTGTGCGTTTTGCGGCAACATGTCTGAACGGACCATGAAGGACCGCCATCAACGTCTCGCCAACTGGCTGGAGGGTAAGAGCCCGTCTGGCGAGAAGAAGAAGAAATCCGAGCGGTCTTCTAAGACCTTTGAGGGCGCCCCGGCGACGGGGGCCCAACATAAGGCCAAGCACCGCGAGTCCGCTGGCACCGGGAGCGCCGAACGGTCGGGCTCTGCGGGCGCCAGGCAGGGCGCACCCTCCCCGGCACCATCAACCACGAGCCAACGCTCTGGGTCGGGTAAGAGGAAGGCCGAGCACCCGGCGAAGCTCCTGGAGAGGCCCCGGTCGAGCTCTAAGGCAGAGGAGGAGCGTGGCAGTGCCCCCTCCCTCAAGGATAAGGCGGTGAGCGCACCTAAGGTGGTGAAGGCCTTGATCCATCCGACCAAGCCCTCTATCGAAACGGTCGCGGCGGCCCTGGCTCAGCCTGTGGTGGCTGCACCAGTGGTGGCGACCTCAGGGCCCAGAATCTCCCTGCCTCCTCGGAGGGAGTCTTCCTTTGTGCCCATCGATAGGACCCCCGTGAAACCCTCCGTGGGGAAGAAGGGGGGGCAGGGCGTCGTCGTAGAGTCAGCCTCAACCTCAGAAGAGGAACTGATCGAGGTCTTAAGCCACGGCCTAGGCGTGGAAGAAGGCCAGCCCGTCGGAATGGACCCCGACGCAGGTGACGACGACGACATCGTCGAGGATACCGACGGGGCCCCTGCTCGCCCGTCGGATTCCCCTCTGCCAGCGCCGCAAGACAACTCGGCGGCCATTTTGTTGGCCATACAGTCCTTATGCTCCGAGATAAGGACGAGGCTACCGTTACCGACGGAGGAACCTCTCCCGTCGGGGGATCCAGAACCGGGACCTTCTGGTGTTCCCCCTACCAAGAAAAGAAGGATCCATCCACCACCTCCTTTTCAACCGTCGCGCCCCTTCCAGCCCTCCTCCCCGTCCACCCGAGGGGATGATACGGGGACTGACACGGCAGCGACGGGTACGGACGACGAGGCATACGACGAGGATTTTCCGTCGTCGCCTCCCACCAGGGCCTCTCCGCCCGACGAGATCGGATCTTTCCACTCCATGATCTCCAGGGCTTCCGAGCTTTTCCAACTCTGCCCTGAGGAGAAGAAAAAGGAAGGCTTCCTTTATCAGCGGCGCGAGGCCAAGAGGAAGACGGTCCTCGCAGTGCCTCTGTTGGACGACATTTGGGATGAGGGCCTTTCCCTCCTCAAGAACCCTTCCACGACGCCAGCTAGAAGAGACCGGTACGAGAAAAAGTACCGGGTCCCGGACACGGCCCCCCTATGCCTCCGGGCGCAGCCTACCCCGGACTCCGTCGTCTCCGCGGCAGCCAGGAAGAAAGCGGGGGGGGGGTGCGGCCTCCACATCGACTTCCCCGCCGGACGGCGAGGGAAAGAAATTGGATACTATGGGGCGTAGAGTCATCTCGTCGGCAGCGACGACGATTAAAGCGGCCAACGCCTTGGCTATCGTGGCCCGCTACGACAGGGAGCTCTGGTACAAGATGGCTCCTCTGCTGGATTTTCTGCCGGACGACAAGAGGGCGGAGGCCCTTGAGATCCTGCAGGAAGGTGAGGTGGCCTCGGACCACGCCATCACCGTGGCGACGGACATCGCCGACACTGGATTCCGCCAGCTGGGCAACGGTGTTTGCCTTCGACGTCGTGGATGGCTCAAAGCTACGGACTTCCGGCAGGACGTCCAGACCAGAGTCCTGGACATGCCCTTCGACGGGAACAACCTGTTTGGGAAGACAGTGGACGATTCCCTTCAGGCCATCAAGGCGGATACTGAGACGGCCCGGGCCCTTGGAGTCCTGCAACGACGGACGCCCTTTCGGAGCGGCGGAGGCAAGGGCGCCTCCAAAGGTTCCGGCGGCGGTTTCGCTTCCTACCGTCAAGCGGCCCGCTCGTCGTCGCAAGAGGCCTACAGAGGACGAGGCAAGTCTAGCGGACCCCGCCGTCGTCGCCAAGGAGGTCAAGGCGGCAAGGCCGCGTCCAAGCAGGATTGAACCGGCCTTGGGGTCGGGCCCCCACCGAAGCACCCCGGTGGGAGGCCGGCTGGCGGTCTTCGTCAGCGTGTGGGAGTCCATCTCCACCGACCGTTGGGTGCTGGACGCCCTGGCCCGGGGCCACGCGCTCGAGTTTCAAAGAAGGTGCCCGCGCGTCCCCCCCGTGGCCAGGAAAGAACTTCACGTCCCTCAACTTCTCCTGGAGGTAAAGGCGATGCTCAGAAAGGGCGCCATCGAACTCGTCCCAAAGAGGCTTCGGGGCTCCGGAGTCTACTCGAGATACTTCCTCGTGAAGAAGAAGACAGGAGGATGGCGCCCCATCCTGGACCTGCGACGTCTGAACGAGTTCAAAGCCCTTCCCTTCGGACTACGGTCGGCACCCAGGGTATTCACCAAGTGCCTTGCACCTGTGGCGGCGCAGCTGCGCCGCGAGGGGATCCACGTCTACCCCTACCTGGACGACTGGCTCATCCGCGCCAAGACGAGGGAGCTCGCCGTGGTCCACACGGCAAGGACCGTCCAACTCCTCACGGACCTGGGATTCTCCGTGAACTACGCCAAATCCCACCTGGTGCCCGCGCAAGTCGCACTGTTTCTGGGAGCGAGGCTCGACACAGTGTCCCTTCTGGCCTCCCCGTCGGAGGAGAGGACCAGGACCATCTTGGGCAAGGTGCAACGAATGTTGGTGGCCGACGCGGCCAAAGTGAGGTCCATCAAGTCCCTCCTCGGGATGATGTCTTCCTGCATCTACAACATTCCAATGTGCAGGCTCCGGATGCGCCCGTTACAAGAATTCCTGGATGCGCGCTGGATCCAGACGACGGGCAGCTTCGAGGAAAGGATCAAGCTCGACAAGAGTTTCCGACGAGCGATACGGTGGTGGGGCACCCGCGCGCATCTGACGGCGGGCATGGACTTCCAGACCCCAGCCCACCAGGAGACTGTGACCACGGATGCCTCCCTGGAAGGGTGGGGAGCGCACACCGAAAATCTGCACGCAAGGGGACTCTGGCTCCCGACGGAGAAGTCCCTACATATCAACGTCCTGGAGCTCTGTGCAGTGTTTTGGGCCCTCAGGTCCTTCCTTCCGTCCCTCAAGGGCAAGGTGGTGAGGATCTTCACCGACAACACCACCACCATGTTTTACATCAGGAAACAGGGCGGAACCAGGTCCCCAGCGCTGTCCAAGGAGGCGCAGGACCTGTGGCATTGGGCCGTCGCCCAAGGGATTTTTCTGGTGCCGTTTCATCTGGCAGGGATAAAAAACACCATCGCCGACTCACTCAGCAGGGAGCTGCGCTCGTGCCACGAGTGGGAACTACGGCAGGATCTGGTGGATCGCCTCTTCCGACGGTGGGGCACACCCCAGATCGACCTGTTCGCGACGGCGACGAACGCCAAGTGCCGGAGGTTCGCCAGCAGGTTTCCCCAGACGAGGAGCATGGGCGATGCTTTCTCGTTCCCCTGGGAGGGCCTGTTCCTCTACGCGTTCCCTCCCTTGCCTCTGCTAATCCGGCTCGTCAACCAGCTCAAGAGGTCACGGTGCAGGATGATCCTCGTCGCACCTGCGTGGCCGAGGCAGATATGGTTCCCGGACCTTCTGGACTTGTCAGTGTCCCCGCCGATCAAGCTGCCGGCGGACGCGGATCTACTCTCCAGGGAAGGAGGCGCCATCCTCCACCACGACCCGAAGTCGCTGAACTTGCAGGCCTGGCTCCTGCAGCACTAGAGTTTGGAGGATACGACATACCGGCCGATTGCAGAGAGGTTCTTGCAAAGGCCAGGGCGTCCTCGACTCTTAAATGCTATGGACACAAATGGAAGAGGTTCTCTGTCTGGTGCCACGCACAGAAGATTAACCCTCTACGGATTACGGCTCCCCAAGTACTGCCGTACCTGCTGACGCTGGCCAAAGCTGGTCTGGCACATGCGTCCATCAAGATTCATCTTGCTGCGATCTCCCGATACACCAGAACCACGGGCCGGACGTCCTTGTGGTCTCATCGTCTGGTGAAAGAGTTCATGAAGGGACTGTTCAGATCGTTCCCGCCGGTGAAGGCTCCGGCCCCGGCGTGGGAGCTCAACGTGGTGCTGACCAAGCTCATGGGACCTCCGTTCGAGCCTCTGCACTCGGCCCCGTTGAAGTTTCTATCGTGGAAAACAGCTTTTCTTGTGGCCATCACCTCCGCACGACGAGTGGGAGAGATCCAGGCCCTTTCCTGCAAGGCCCCGTACTTGACTTTCCACGACACGAGGGTAGTGCTCAGGACGCACCCCTCCTTCATGCCCAAGGTACCGTCGGACTTCCATCTCAACGAACCCTTGGTGTTACCTGTGTTCTTCCCGTCGCCTTCGTCGCCGGCTGAGAGGACTTTGCACTCGCTGGATGTAGCTAGAGCGCTGAAGTTCTACGTGGACCGCACGAAGGGTTTTCGGAAGACGTCACAACTCTTTGTGAACTTTGGACCTGTCAATCAGGGGAAGGCTCTCTCGAAGGCTTCCATCTCCAGATGGCTCTCCGGCTGTATCATGTGCTGTCACCGGTTGGCAAACCGACCGCTGCCTGGCCGTCCGAGAGCCCATTCCACCAGAGCGATCGCAGCTACCACGGCGTTCCTATCTGGTGTGCCCCTGCTGGACATATGCAGGGCTGCTACGTGGAGGTCGACGCACACCTTCACGAAATTCTACTGCGTCGACCGGGATTCCAGGGAGGAGTCCAGGGTCGGCCAAGCAGTGCTGCGCAACCTGTTCGCCTGAGGTGAGCCTGGTGAGGAGGTAAGATGCTTAATGTTGAGTTGATGTGATGCTTAATGTTGAGCCTTTGCCACCTCCCGTGGTTGTGCATGTGTGTACTGCTATGTATTCTTTATTCATGAGCATGTGAATCCATGCCAGACCCCATGCTGGAGAAGGAACAAGTTACTTACCTGTAACTGTTGTTCTCCAGCATGGGTCTGGCATGGATTCACATGCGAACCCTCCCGCCTACCCCTCTGCGGCTCTTCACTTGGTCATACTGCCACTTCACGTGCTTCCAAATCTGAAGATGGCTGCCAGAGGCGGTGCTTAGGTAGAGGGCGGTCATTGGCTGTGGTCAGTATGACGCAGAGACCAGTGATTGGTTATTACTACGAAAGACAGATCAGAAACAAAACTGATACTGGTTTTTTCTTTACCGAGGATTCCCAGCCTGACGACGGGGAATATTCATGAGCATGTGAATCCATGCCAGACCCATGCTGGAGAACAACAGTTACAGGTAAGTAACTTGTTCCTTCTAAAGCATTGTGTGAGCCTTGCCGGTAACAGTAACTAGCTCCTTTGCCACTTGTGTAAGATTTTCAGCGAGTAGAAGTGGACCGCTGTATTAAAGATGATTTAAACAAAGGAAATGTAACACAGGCGTTTTGAAGAACTGGCTTCTTGCTTGTGTTGGAAGCCAACGCTGTTACAGCCCATTGTTCCTTTAATGAAAGACTATTAATGTTCAAGGCGGGGTGCGTGTCACTGGTTAAGAAAAGGGAATGCTCGAAGACCATTGCAGAACACTTAAGTGACAATTATAAGGTAGCAATCTTTATCATGGGAAAACTACATTAAGAGTAGTTGCGTGTGCCCAATTGTGGATCCTACCGAAAGACTGTAATTTATATACAAGTGACATACCTTTCAGTCACAAGAGAACATAAGACCGAAAGCCAAGAGGTTCCCCATATTAATTGTGAAGCTGAACCTTTCTCAGAGTTTAAACAATCCCACAATACTCTGAAGTTATTAACAGTTCATTGGCATAAACTAACAAGTATACAACTGTTACCGGAGGCTAAGAAAGTGGCACCAAGGCTTATGAAGTAGTCTCAACCTGTAATGGCCAAGACTGTGGAGGCCAGAGAGAAGGGAGCCGTGAAGCCAAACACAGGTTACCATTATTGACAGTAAGACGAGAGAGTCTAAGAGACTGCCCCTTTGGGGAAAACAGTTTGAAGGAAGAGTGGCTAGCCTACCTGAAGAGGTTGAAGTACTGTCACAGCTATCTTGTCAAAGTCTGTCTAAAAGTAATTGAAGTTGTGGGAGTAGTCCAAAGTATTGAAATTATCGATGTACATTTGGTTGTCAGTAGATGATGCATTGCAGTTGTCGAAACCAAGGTGAACTACTATGGGACAAAAGTGACTGTTCTCATGGTAAAATAAGAAGAAATAGAATTGTAGAAGTAGCAGTTTTAAGAAGTCATCCTGACAAATATAGTTTTTCTTTTTACATTTGTTTTTCCTTTGCACATGGGTACAGTAATGCAAAACATATACAGACGTTAATAATGTGCCAAAACACATATTCCAAAATAATTGTAACACATCCACAATATTATTCAGTTGTCTCCATTGTCAACACTTTTACGTTCCAAGTACTGCCGGAAATCGTCCCAAATGTCTCGAGGACGACTGACAGTGGCCTGTAGGCTGACATATGTTTCTTCCATGTCGTTAGCCCACAGCATGTCATGGAGCCAGTTATCGTACGTGGGGGCCTTCTCTCATGTCCAGCCCATTAGGTTAGCCCTTTTTGCCAATATAAGTCCAAGAGTGACAAATTTGTGCTTCAGTGGATTCAGTTTCTTAACATATCCCAATAAACACATTAAGGGTTCCCATGCTAAAGGCTGGCCTACAATCTCGTCTAACACTTGACATATTGCATCCCAATACACACAGTGCCCGACACGACCACACCATATGTAATATACCAGCTTCCAAAACATTACATCTGGGACATCTCCCTTCCGAGAAAGGAAACCGTTTCATGAGGCCAGCCGGGATAAAATGTGTTCTGTTAAGGATCTTGAAGTGAATTACCCTATACCTAGAATTCAATGACACCTGCCTCGTTAACCTACATATTTGCAACCAGTGTGTGTCTAAAAAGGTGACGCCAAGATCTCGCCGATTTACCCCTTATATCGACTGTTTGCATGCTACAAGATGTCTGCGCCAATTTATATAATGCCAATACAGTTTTTCCCCTCACATCTAACGACAGTAGGTAGCTGAGGCATCGGTGTGATGTAGGTTCTTGTGTAAACCCAGGCCACACTGAAGCCATGGCTAAGCGAATCAGATATTACTGGAGCCTACAGAGCTGCGGATCGCCTATATGTACCCCCTAAAACTAAATGTATAAGTGACGCTGGGGAGACCCCCTGCCTCTCCAACCTCATATGTGACGACTTCGGGCCACAGTCTACCCATTATGCCGCATAATACACCTGCGCCGTTAAATAATATAGTTCAAAATCGGGGGCCGACAGTCCCCCAAGCTCATACACCAGTGCGAGTTGTTGCCATTTTACACAAATGTGTCCCTTCCAAACACATGAAGAGCATTTCTGAGCTATTTTATTAAAAAGCAATATACCGGGCCAAAGAGGTATACTGCAAAACAAATAGAGAAATGTAGGTAGGATGGTCATCTTTATTAATGCAACTCGCCCCATCAATGAAATTGGGAGAAGATTCCACCTTTCCAGCTGGGTGCCAATTTAAATCACATGGGAGCCATAGTTAATCGATTTAGTAAGAGCTGGTGAACGCGCAATCTCGATTCCAAGCTATCTTCTACTCTAGGATGACCACTTCAGCCTCCCAAAGATATTACATGGTTCCTGTGTAGCGTCTGTTAACAGAAAGACCTCAGACTTACTGATGTTTAAAGGCAAGCCAGAATAGTTTCCGAACTCGCGTACTGCAGTTCATATTCTCTGCAGATGGTTCCCTGGGTCTCGTGTATACATCATTATATCATCTGCATGTAACGTGATGAGTTCTACGTGTCCAGCAATGTGAACACCAGTGCACGCTTAACGATCTGCCAGTGTTTCTATTACTAGGGAAAGCAACAGGGGTGACAATAGGCACCCCTCCCTAGTGCCGCCCTCCAATGCTAATATGGGTACGAGCACCCCATTCACTAACACTCTGGCGTATGGCTGTGTGTACAAAACTGCTACCCATTTAAGTTTGGTCCAAACCCATAATAATTCAGCGTCCTAAATAAGAAGGGCTAGTACACTGTGTCAAATGCTTTCTGCATGTCCAGCGAAACAGCAACCCCTTGACTGTCCTGTGGTACCTGCGCAATTATATTATATATTCGTCTTATATTAGACGCTGTTGATCTCCCTAATATGAATCCCGCCTGGTCCTCGTGCCCTATATATGGCATTGGCAGGTTCAGTCGTGATGCCAACATTTTTGGAAAGACCTTTGCATCAGTATTAAAGACAACGGCTGGTACGACCCGCAGTCATCCAGAGACTTGCCTGGCTTAAGCAACAAAATAATTATTGCTTCACACATAGATTCTTGCAAAATCCCAGCTTCTATGGCTTTGGACCAGACCGAAAGCTATCGAGGAGAGCGCTCATCTATGAATGCCTGATAAAATTCTGCCCCTAGCCCATCCGACCCTGGGGATTTCTCTCGCGGGAGATCTCAGATGTCCTCCTTAATTTCGGCAAAATTTAACGGCTATTCCAACATAACCCGCGCCTCAGCAGATAAGTGTTGTGGGGATTTTCGCAAGATATTAATCTCTCTGATATTGTAGCTGCGCTTAAAAAATAAAAAATCATAAAATACTGCATTTACCTCATTAACTGTGTTGGCCACCGCGCCATCCGGTCGAATTATGCATGAAACATTAGCGCTGCCCCTGTCATTGCGAACTGTTTGCGCCAACAACTTCCCTGGTCTACCCAGTTCCCCCAGCGACGCACAGCTACTGGCCTGTCAGCTATGCCACAGTATTTGTCTAAGTTTGCCTTAATGTTAATTCTGATTTGGGGCGATGGATCAGTAACATATCTCTGTTGCAATTGCGCAAGTACCTCCTCGTTCCTCTTCCGCTCAATGCTAATGTACCACAACACTCTGAATTCTGTAGGCATGGCAATGCCCCTAATATACACTTTGAATGCTTGCCAAAGAATGCCATGCATGCCCACTGACCCTTCATTAATGGTGAAATAACTGGCAATGTGCTCTGTCATGTTTGCCTGGAAGATCGCATCCTCTGAGGATGTAGGTTTAAAACGCAATTGCGTTCTCGGTGCAGTATTCCCAGGAATGTCTAACGAGAGCAATATCGGGGAGTGATCCGACAATGTTTTAGGGAGTATTCGGCACTCAGTTACCCAACTCAGCAATTTGTGAGACACCAGCCATAAATCGATGCACGAGTGCATGCCATGCACTGACAAATAGTAGGTATATGCGCGCTGTGTATTGTTGAGTGCTAGCCACACATCCCTAAGCCCTAGATCCTCAGTGTGTATGAGTATAGTACATGCTGCACTAGTTAAAGACCTAGGTGCTGATGAGGTGCGATCTAAATGTGTATCCAATATAGTGTTGAAGTCTCTGCCACAGATAACTTTCGCTGTGGGATATTTAGCACATTGTTGGAACAAATTGCTATAGAAACTTGAGTCATCAACATTAGGACCACATACATTGATCAGGAGAACCTCTGAATTCCCCAACTTTCCATGAACAAAAACAAACAGCCATCACATACAGTTTCAAATTGTACAAATATTAAAGACCGGTGCACTAAGACCACAACCCCCGTGCCCTGGTGGAATAGGACGTGTAATACCTTAGGTCACCCCACCTAGGGGCTACCCTGCGCACTTGATAGTCCAACATGTGGGGTTCCTGAAGAAATAACTTAACCTGAGCCTATTAGCATATGAAATAACCTTACGCACCTTCATTGGGGACTCCAGACCTCGTACATATCAGCTTGGCAGCTTCACATTATATGAATCGTTCCAGACATGATCTCTGAGACATGTTGCAGTAAACCTCTTCCTCGGGCAACCCGTCTTGGCTAGCACATATTGTACTGTAGTCACCCTGTGCATTTTACAACTCTTATAACTCAACATCCCCCCTGATCCCCCCCACTCCCCCACCCACATAGTACCCCAAACTTTGACTATGCATGACCCAACCCTACTCCTCCCCCACCCCCAACCTCCCAACCCTAGCTAGTATATGCACTCACATTGGGGGGCAACCGTTACCGCTACGAGTGGGGATTTCGCAAGCAAAAAATATGAGCATCAGCACATCATTATTGCATCATTATAGGTGAGTAATTAAACTGTGACACAATGTCAAGACACTGTTGGCTCTCAACCCACTGAGAGTGGGTGTTAAGCTCACCTGGTTTCCACAGGGGGGCTGAACGGAGCTGGACTATCCGGTGATGAGTGGTGTCTTGGGCTCCCCTCTGACTTTGTCACGAAAGCAGGCTTGCCTCTGTTTTATGAATAGCAAGCTCTCCGTCCTGCGGCTGTTTGCAGGGGTGCGTAGTAGTTCAAGGATCTAGTTACTTCACTGATCCTACCAAGTTCCAGACAACTGTGACTCAATGGTAAGTCTTATTTCAATGGTATGGATTGCTTAAGAGTTCAAGTTGTTAAAGTTTACTCCTGTGCCCCCTTCCTTACAGGTTTCCACTTTGTGCTTAAAATGGAGCATGGTCCTGTGATAGCCGGCTTCCAGGTAAGATTTGCGCTAGCGCTATGCAAACGTCTTTCCACACGGTATAGTTCTCTGCACAACTAACCTGTTGCTCTTTATATTCTGCAGGTGCGGAACCTCCTGGACAGAGGTTGAGTGATGAAGTATTGCGAGTCCGTGACGATTGCTGCCTTCAGGTGAGAGCGGTGTTGCGCAAAATGATAAGTCTGAATGAGGCCTTCCCCACTGCACTGCTAACCTGATGTCTTTCTTTGTGTTTTACAGATGCGGCAGCTCCGGAGCGGTGATCGGATGATGGAGCAGCGATCGTGTGATGATGCTCGGTTGGATCGCTGGTAAGTATTAGCGTTGCGCCGAACTGCGATGAAGATTGCATGGGCTGCACGGCTAATCAGGTGTCCTTTCCTTTCAGCTCAGAAGAAGCGGCGACTAAACAAAAAAATAAACTGCCGCGAAGCAGAGTCGGGTAAGTATCTTGTTCGGTTCTCTTTTCTCTCTTTCCTTGCAGGTAGCTCGAGATAACTGGACGGGCGTGGCCGATGGCTGGCCTGGAGCTGCAGACACAGTGAGCATTACGCTGCAGGAGTGTTCTGAAAGTATTCCCCAGGTAAAGTAGTCCCAGCAACCAAACCCAAGCAAATAGTCCCAAGGCAAGTAATCCCTTCAACCTGCTTCAGATCGGTTTACACGTGCTTTATTTGGTTTGAAACGTGCAATGTTGGTGATGGCAGTATGAGCCTGGTGCCAACGGCGCCAGGACCGAGTCCAGGAAGCTCCTGCGAGATCCTTTGGGGTCTTTAAGGCCCCCATGGAACCCAACGCCTTGGGCCGTTTGGTCTGTACCTGATGTTTGGGGGTATGGACCGTGACAACGGGATATGAGCCTCCAGAAACGATATGGCCACCTCAGGAAATGTGAAAAAATAGGTCTTATTGTTACATTGTAGGCACAGTCGGGCAGGATAAAGCATGGCATAAGGTATTCCACACTCACTGAGGAGCTTTTTAACAGCAACAAATGAGCGTCTTTCCAACTGGATCCCATGTTCAACTTTTCTTTCTCATGTGTGCACTGAGTCTCTGTCCCTGTAATTCATCAGGCGGGCAATTATAGGCCTGGGATACCAACCCGGTCTTGGCCTCGCCATTAATGCTCTATGTGCACGTTCGACAAAAACAGTGGGGACCACCCGGGATTGCCCAGTAGCTCTTTCAACAGTTCCTCCACTGCAGTCTCCATTGCGCCATTCAGAGCGTCTTCTGGCACACCTATAACATGGACATTATTCTATCTCGATCCTGCCTCAAAATCCTCGCATCTGGCCATGACACTGTCCATATCCTTAGCAAGAGACGTCACATTCCCCTGCAACCCTAATATGGCATCCTCTGCAGTGCAGATCTGTTTTTCTGCTTCTTTTTATCCGCTGGGTTGTCTTCTAGAGTTATGTGCATATAGTTGACATTGACAGCTATACCATCCAATTTGTCGTTGATGGACGCAAAACCCTGCTGCACTAGAGCCATGACCCCTTGTAGATCAATGGGTGCTGAGGCCGAAGCTCCCCCTGCAGGCGCCTTGTCACCTGCACCCTCTCTCCCCATCTCCACAGGTTTCGAGGTGTGTTTTGTAAATATATCAATAGAGCCACATTTCTTGTGACCAGCCCCCTTTGTCATCTATAGAACCATAATCAGGAATGTGCAAAGAAACTTGTCCCCAGATCCAGCATAGGATGCAAGAGGGGAGGTCCTGTCCACCACTTCCTTGCCACTACATAAACATCTAAAGGTTGCCAATCAAGAGGCTGGGCAGCAGTACAGCACATCATCAATTGTCACCGCGGTATCCGCTTCCCAGGCCCACCATGTGCAGTGCACTGGCCACTCAGAGGGCTGCCAGCTCAAGCCTGTTGGTGTGACAGCCCTTGAGTCTCATGTGGGGCAATAGTTAAACTCATACACCCCGCACTACGCAGCCCAGTACACAGGGAAAAAGCACTGTAAAGAGAAGGGGTCAAGGTGTTGGCTCTGTGAGTCGGCAGTCCTGCTGCAACTGTCTTAAACCACAGCTACGTCAACTGTCCGGGAGACGACATGCAATGCGCCATGCAGTGGTTTGCACTGCAGTTGTCTGGCACACCTGCAGGCTTCAAGCTAAATGCTATATGGGAGCTCTACCAGCTCGCTGTGCCAACAATTCAGTTCAACCCGTGGAGGGTCTGGCCGTGAACCCTGCCCGCAACAGATGCTGTTTGAGGCTGCTCTCTGGAGCGGCCACCTCTCGAGGCAACGCTCACGCCGTCCCTCTCAGCGCCTTCTCGCGCGGCAGAGGCCCACGCAGACGCAAGAATGATGGGACAGCGCTCAGAGCAAACGGCTGAGCCCGGTCCCAGAACCACCTCCAGATCTTCGCCGTTCAGCCCTCTCCACGGGACCGCAGCCCACATCGACTGCCTCTCCTTATTGCAGCCAGATGGGCCGCCGGCAGCACATGGCCTCGCCCCATGCCAGAGAAGTCGCTGGAGTCCACCACTCAATAACTCAGGGCCGTATAACAGCTTGGCTCTCGGTGACACGCCCCAAGTGTGCACTCACTGATCAGCAAGCTTATCGCTTAATTCGCAGCCAGAGATGAAAACACTTCCAGCCCAGTATTGTGTGGGAAATCTCCACCCAGCGAGGAACTCAAGCGCAATCTGCCATCTTGGCAAACGTGCAACAGAGCCTCCGACAAATAAACCATTTTGACTGTTGAAACCATATTTCAAAGAATAATAACTTAATAACTGAATACCATTAACAGCGTGGATATTGCATTTTCTTTTGAACTGTGGCAAATTGTGACACATCTTCCTGTGGGATTGACAAAGCTTTGTGGCCAGGATTACCATTGGAGCCATTTTGCTTGAAGTGAAAAGTGGAATACTTCACCAAAAAGGAGATTTGTTGCTACTGGAATTTTTGGTTAAAGGAGAATTGTTACCATTGGAAACTTTTGTAGATTAACTTGTGCTTTAACTTTACATCCCTATGGACAGAGTTAAGACATTTCCTTTCCAAAGTTATGCATTGTGATGAAGTGACTTTAACTCCTGGGGAAGGGAAATCACACTCGTCTTCAGAAGGTCATCTAGGAAATGTACATATTGTTTATGTTGTTAAATTGCCATACCATTTCTTTGTGTTTGTGGTTTAGTGCGAGGGCCAGTTATCCTGTGTTAGTGTGTTCCCTTCGCTTTTAGACTAGGCAGGGAATTCCTCAACAGAGTAGGGGAAGTGAGTCATTTTGATGCATTTTCTTTTAAAATAAAATGGCATATTTTGAAAGATCTTCAAACAGTTGCCTGCCTCGCATTACTGACCCATCACACTACTGATTCTATACCTATGTGGTGCGTACATGGGAACGTGAAAATGTATCCTTCTAAAATGATACAATTCCAGGTACAGGATAAGGTCATATACTTAAGGGCTGCCTTTCTTCCTTCCCTAACCACACTGGTCGTTATCGGCTCAGACATGCAAATCGTTAAAGGACATGTTCGAAACCATTGACGATAGCTGGTGGAAGGAAGCTTCCTTCTCCTTGTCAAAGGTTGAAACACAATAACGTAACCCCAAGAGGACCCGACGGGAAACCAGGGAGGATAAACTGTTATGGAACCGGCCGATGTGCGTTACTTGACCCGTAGATTAGAAAGTGGAAGAACCAGAGACGTAGCCCGATTGTGGCTAGTTAGCCATATTTCACACTCGTGAGACAGGTCGGAAACAAACTCTCAATGATTATAGAAAGGTAGGCAATTCCGTCATGATCCTCATCAACCATAAGTAAGACAGAACCCAGAATCGGACTAGTTGGTAAAACAACCCCAAGGGAAGAAACTAGGACCCCTTCCAAGTCCTTATCCACCATCCCTCCACACAACTACCCAAGCCAACTCATAAAGGCTACACACAGCGTGAGACAAATGCCAACCACCGACCCGGCTCCCCCCACTTTACCCATGGAAGCAAAACCAGGAGGGAACCACCACTGAAAGGAACCCAAAACAAAACCAACAAGGCGGACAACCACAAGGCAGACAAACACAGAATAATGAACACAGGAGGGCTTACACCCCTGTATACACAAATAAGCCCAGATCATGGAAAGCCACTTACAAATGCGAGGGAACCTGAAAAATACAAGTAAAACCAGCGCATGCCACATCAGAGAATCAGTTGACTCGAGAGAAAGCAAGAAAGGATGTCTGAAAGGGAACCACAAAAGACCCCTACCCCGACAAACTCCAGAACAACACCTGAAAGCACAACCACGAACATCCCAGGAATACGAGCCAACCCGCAAAACAAGACTAAAATCATTGTACCTGACTGGCCACCAGGGGGCGCAGAGACAGACATAGTCCCTGCGTGAGCTCTGCCGCAGCGGCCATGATAAGTGGATTGAGCCCCCACTTGTGGCCCCCACCCCCGTGGAAGGTAATCGAGTGGCTGATGTAAGAAGATCACCCCCTCTAACTCCATGCGCGAAATCCCGGGAATAATCAGACCAGAAATCGACCCGAAAATGCTATCTGAAAAAACAGGCCCCCGGACCTGAAAACTGAAACCACGCAGTCACACGTGTAGGGATGGAGACCGGCCGCCTACCGGGATCGAAGGCCCCGAAGTGACCCCCAAGGTACAGGAATCGGAGGACTCCCTGATGTTTGAGCGGACTGGGAAGGAAGGCATTTCTTGCTGCGAGGCACCCGATCCCTTGGAACCTCGATCTGCACCGAACGCTGCAGGCGGCCACGGGGAGCCCGGCCCCAGCCGTGCGCTGCCCCGCTGGGGTTGAGGCCCGTCGCACTCGCCACAAAGCAACACAGTGAGTTGGAAGCGCCTGCAGACCCCCCTCACCCGAAGATTAGGAACGGCACCCGATGCCCCCATCTCTTTCCGCGGCAGTCCGTGATCCATAGAACGCACAAGGGGTATGAGGTAGCAGCATCCCCATCGATGTGAAGCTCCAGTGCCCTCCAGAACTTGGATGAACACCGCCCCACACGCCTCACTGCCAACGGTGGTGCGCAACATATAGAGAGGTGAGCCTTGAAGCCATAACTGCAGCACTTATACCCCACCTCAATAAAACGCCTCATAAGTGACCAAAGGGATAGTGGCCACGTGCAGTCATAGGCGGCCCAGAATTTTCAGAGGGTTTCCCAAGAAACAACTCGCATTCTATCTTCTCACGGCTATCCCTAACCTAACCTATCTGCATGAACAGAACGAGGACTTGTTTACTTTGATGGCGCTGAACCATGATGCTCAAGTAGACCCAAGCGGAGCGTAATATAGGGCAATTACCATGCTGCAAGCCCCCTCACCTTTGCGGACACGTATAGATCTAACAAATCAAGGGGACGCTGACTTGGCTATGAATACACTCGGAGTAGACCCAGCAGAGCCTCATCGCCGCACCCAGTTCCTGGAATCATTCTAAAGGCATCCCCTAACAAATGTATATATTGTGGCACCACAATCTGTCTCCAAATACAGTAGGTGGTAAGGGGGAGATCCAGCCCGCTACACAACAGGTTAAAGTGTAAAAGCACTAAGGAAAGGCGCAACTTAAGAGCAACGCTTCGGAGAGAGACATTAATGAACCAACTAAACCAAAAGACAGTGGGGAAAACAATGGTAGATCCGGCAAGAACAGCATTGTAGTGCCCCCCTAAAAAGGGACCGTACGAAGGGCCTACCCCTGCGGAACGCAGGGAAACACAGTACCACCCCATCCAAATCTCCAGCATACATACAATTCTGCTTGCCCTCACAAAGTCCATACCGCTCTACCAAGGCTACCCTCCAAAGGCTATATGAGCGTGAAACAAAAATTAGCTCTGTCCGCTTATACCCCCATACCTATCCAAGCATACGATCCCAACATGGCGGCCAGTGACACCACAGGAAATGAACTGGCTGCCACAAAAGGAGACATTGCAGCCCTGTTGGGAGAAATTAAAAACATGGGGGCAAACATAGGAGGCAAGATAGATAAAATCACGCAAAGGCTGGACAACATGGAAGAAAGACTTGGAGTGGAGAATAACCAGGCATCCATAGACACTCTAGAAGAGCAACTCGACCAGAGGATGACAGAACTTGAACAAATGGAAGACTTCAAGCTCAAGCTGGATGAATTGGAAAATGGAGAAAGACGGAACAATATACACATTCTTGGAATTCTGGAACGAGAAGGAGAAACTGAAACCTACCTGAGGCAAACACATCACAACATTATCAAGCTCCTGGCCGCGGACGATGCTGTAGACAAGCCTATAATAGAGCGAATCCACAGGGCCGGTGGCCCCCGGGTGGAACAAGATCGGTTCTTGCCCGATTTCATCGCTTCCAAAACAAGGCCAGGTTACTTGAGAAGGCCAGAAGGAGTGAGACCATCACTTTAGGAGTAGCTCAAATCTCAATATACCAAGATCTATCCGCTTTGACGCTAGCCCTCACAAAACGATTGAAAGAAAAGAACATTCGGTACAGGTGGGGCTACCCCTTTTCCCTCTCATTTGAGAACACGAGGGAGCCAAGATTAGACTGAGATCCGAAAAAGAAATCAAGGCATGCATCTCCGAACTAATCTGTCCCCAGGAAGAAGCAAGCAAACAAGAGGAACCGAGGAGAGAAGATCGAGAATGGCGCATTCAAGGCCCCAGGAGAAAATGTGTGACAGGTTCAAGAAAGTACCGAAGAGGCAACCTCTCCCCGGAAGGGGACAGCTGAACACTCACAAACTTGGTAAGACAGAACTTAACCCAATGTTGAGGATGTGACTGGGGAAAGGTGTCAAGTTGAGGACATCACTAAGGTCACGGCATGGATGTCGGGGGTGGGGGGGAGACACTAGAAGGGCTCAATTAATATTGTGATATCACATTTGGACAAGGGGTGTGAAGTAACGGCCCCCACAGGTGGTTTGATGCAGGTCTGGTGCAACCAACCGGACTTGATTGATCGCCATCAACTGGAAATAAGAGGGGGAAGGGAAGGGAGGAGGAGTAAAAAAGGGGATGGGGTTGAAGCAGCACCTTTAGTAATTCAGAGCAATCGATACAGTGTGAAATTCAATGTGAAAATGCAAAACCGGTCATGTAACACAAGCCATCTCCTCACAGAAAAACTCAATGGCACCAAACGCTGATATAAGAGAGAGGGATTCCCTGAGAATAGGGATACTCAGGCTCCGATTCAGCCACATACTCCTAAGATCGCCCACTAAGCCACAAGAAGCCTCCGGCCACCATTAAGGCACACAAGGCACTTGCAAGCTCCAAGATGGCCGCCCGCCCGATGCCCGCAGCCCCTTCTGCTTCAGCTGCGATCTGATTGGCCTCCGGGCCCATCTGTACCCCCATTGGCCGCCGGCAGGCGAAGCCGGCCCACTCCCTCCAAGGCCCACGGGAGACAAAGCCAACGCCTGTTTTGTACCTGTTTCTTGCCGATTCTGCCTCTGCCAGTCCCCCTGGCCCACACAGGACAGCACCAGCATGGAGGACCCGCTGCCTCAGGACCACTCGCCGTCGCCTTCCAGCCGCTGAGGTCAACGGGTAAGCCCACCACCAGCATAATACGCGCACCCACTGATCCCTTAAGTTGGCTAACTCTCACCCACATGCACTAAACCTTACCACCTGGCTGTCGCCCTACACACCTACCGCCACTGGCCCACATCACTTTGGTCACGGTAGCTGCCCAATTGTCAATTGTACCCAGATCTCGCCTTGATCGCACACTGCTCACGGCGGCACACCTTTCTCGAACCATACTGTGTTTCAATGTTGTTACTCTGCCTGCACCGTTATATGCTTACTTGAATGCCTCTGATTGCTGCTCGTGGCACCTAGGAGGAGCACCCAACTCGGTCTACATGATATGAACTATTTGTGATACTTGAATCTAGGCAGGTTGCCACTGTTATTATTTGCTACCTGAACACTGCATTTTGCTCCACTTTGAGATATTGGAATCTAGGCAGGTTGCCACTGTTACTAATATCCGCCTGAAACATTTGATTCTGACCATTTTGAGACTGATTGTGATTTAATACCATATGTGCCATGCCCTGTGACAGTTGTATCTAGATTATCTGACTACTGCTCTTAGCTTACCTGGGCGCCACCAGTATATGCTAACCCCCCGCCTCCTGTATATAGTGTCTTATGCATTCTGCCCTCCAGGCTTATATGGTGTAACCTTTATACCGCTAAACAGTAATACTTTACCTAAGCATACGAACTCACGCACAATATTTACTCTCTGCCCGTCCTCACCTGCTTAGTTAGCTACTCACCTTTATGACCATATCACACCATTCTACATCCAAGCACCTCCACCACTATCTAATCACCTCGGGACATCGAGGGCACACGATAGACTGCCTAAGCCCTCACACACTCCAAATAACACAGCACTAATGATACCTAATCTCAGCCTCAGGCTAGACAGACTCAGAGCTTGCACCATCCCTATCCACCACCATACCACCCCTACACACTTACTACACAGAAATTGCAGACTTAGCTCACGCACCTCTAAAGTGCACACGCCCCACCCCCGTGATAATACATCCATATGCCACAAATTCAAACCCACACTTACTACACCTAGCAGTAACTCCTACTCTCAATGTACCACTGTACCTAAATCAGACACCCACACCATACCCAACAAAACTTCTTGCACTGGCCCAATCCTATACAAATGCGCCTTAATCAATGTACGATCACTCAATGCCCACTCTCTGGAAGTAAATGACCTAATAACTACCCAAAATCTAGACTTACTTGCGATTACAGAGACCTGGCTCAACGAAGCCTCCGGCCCAGCCATTTCAGTAGCCCTACCGCAAGGGTATGCCATCCTTAGACGGGATAGGATAGCCAGAACAGGAGGGGGGTAGCCATTATTCACAAAAACTCTCTCTATCAGAACCGTACCCCACCAAGAGGAAGATAATATTGACATCCTATCAGTCAAATTAGCTCTCTCTCCAAATTGCACAATAAATATTCATACCGTATACCGTCCCCCTGGCCCAACCACTAAATTCATAGGTCAAGTCAATCACCTCCTAGGAAACAACCTTAAAAAATCCACAAAATCACTTCTTATAGGTGACCTTAACCTAGGATTCAACGATTCTAAGGACAAAACTGCTATCTCTCTAGCCAAAGACCTCCAAGACCTAGGCTTCTCTCAAAAGATCACTTCGCCTACTCGTGCTAAAGGATGCATCCTAGACTGGATTATAGACCACAATTGCAATACAGCCATCACCTCCAATACTAGCCTCCCATGGACAGACCACAACCTTCTCCTATTTGACATCCCTGTCTCACTTAGCGCTAAATGCTTAATAAAGCACCGCCGACCTTAGCCAGAAGTGCCAAAAAACTCACAGCTGACAATATCAGTGCACTCCTCAATCTGCCATGCCCAGCGCCCCCTTTCTCCGCTGATCCCAACATCCTCGCAGAAATATTCAAAGACACCATCACAATGGCTGTCAACACAGTTGCCCCACTGGAAAACAAAAAAGAAAAAAAATCCTTCCATTCCAATTCCTGGTTCACAGAGGAACTCCAGACTTTGCGTAAAGACAAACGCCTAGCGCTCAAAAACTGGCAGCTTAACCCCTGCGATACCACAAAAGCTAACTTTAAATCCATAGCAAAAAAATACAAAGACGCAATCTTCCTTGCCAAATCTGAAGCCTACAACCACCGCATCTCCAATGCCAACTCCCACTCCAAAGAACTTTTCAATATATTCAAAGAACTAACCGTACCACCTACATGCCCTGATGAGATTGTCAAAGACGAGGCATGGTGTACAGGCATCCAATCAGCCATGCTCTCAAAAATAAACCTCCTCCAAAGTAACACATCCCACCACTTCAATACCCTACCAAAAGCAAAGTGCACATGCACAGATAAAACCTAATGTAAAAGTAAGAAACGTGCCCAAATTTGCATTTACCGAAATCTCCAAAGCCGAGGTCACTGACATTCTCAGACACCTCAAACCCTCACGATGTAAGGGTGATGTATGCCCCCCTAAAATCATCAAAGATTGCGCAGAACCACTCGCCCCTCTTCTCACAGCCTTCATCAATGCATCCTTCAAAACTGGCATAGTCCCAGACAGCCTTAAAGAGGCCTGGGTACGCCCTCTCTTAAAAAAAACGACGTTAGACCCTGCTAACCCTAACAACTACCGACCCATAACCACAGTCCCATTCCTCCTGAAACTACTTGACAAGGCCGCCCACAAACAGATTGAACTATACCTTGAATCGAACGCAATCCTTGGTAAAAGACAATCTGGATTCCACAAGGGACACGGAACTGAAACCGCCCTTCTAGACTTAAAAAACGAAATTACCAACATCCTAGACAAAGGCAAGCCTGCCCTCCTCCTTCTCCTTGACCTTTCAGCTGCGTTTGATCTGGTAGACCACACTACTCTTACCAGTCATCTGACACACGCCGCACACTTCTCAAATGAAGCAGCATCCTGGGTAACATTCTTAGAGGGTAGAGCTATGAAAGTATTCTCTAACACAGCACATGCAGCGCCCTCCATCATCCACTGTGGTGTGCCGCGAGGTTCCTGTACTGCCCCCACGCTCTATAATCTTTTTACCAAGCCACTATTTGATAAACTAGACGCGCTGGGGATCACTTACACAAATTACGCCGACGACACGCAGGTTCTCCTCCCCCTGACAGGGAATTATCACCAAGACGCCTCGACCCTACAGCAAATCTACTCTCCCATACAAGCATGGATGGCTACTAACGGCCTTTGCTTGAACGGGGACAAGACCGAAATCCTCATTTTAGGACAGAAATCCACCCTCTCCAACCTCAACCCACTGTACATCAATTTCAACATAGACAATTGCACCATCCCAGTTCTATCCTCAGTCAAAACACTGGGGGTTCACATAGACGCCACACTATCCATGGACAAACAAGTCAGCGCCATAGTCTCGGCTTCAGCACTGAGTACTAAACTCATTAACGCAATAAAACCATTGCTAACTAAGGATAACTGCCTCTCCATCGCCCGAGCAACTATAGGAGCCAAACTAGACTATTGTAACGCGCTCCTAGCCGGTACCTCCCAAAAAAACGTATCTAGGCTTCAGACTACCCAAAACAACGCTTTAAGAGCAGCCCTCAGCATTCCAAAGAGAGAACACATCACACAAGCCAGAAAGGCAGCGCACTGGCTCCCAGTCAAAGACCGTATCTCTTTCAAAATTCTCAAAACCACCCGCAAATGCATCAATCTCACAGCCCCCTCTTATTTATCTGACACGATAGGTAGAGATCAATCCACGAGACCAAGAAGAGCACAATACACGAATCAACTAGCAGTGCCTCGCATCAACAGAAACAAAGCAGGAGGCATAGGCTTCCCCTTCCTCGCACCTAAACTCTGGAATTCCCTACCTACTGACCTCAGAGCTGATGCATCCCTCTTCTCATTCCGAAAAAAGCTCAAAACTGCCCTATTCAACTAACACCGTTTTTCATTGTGCTCCTGCTGCTCTTTCATATCTGTAAAAAAAGTATATCTCGTCCAATGTAACCGTACAGACATGAATTGTATGTAACTAAGTATAAGCTACACTGTAACTAGCGCCACGATGCCTTCGGTCTGCTGTGCGCTCAACAAATGCGAATAAATAAATAAATACTTAATGTAAAAGGACTCGACTCACCAACAAAGAGGTCACTCGTGGCTAGAGAATTCCGAAGAGCCGAAATAGATATTCTCCTACTACAGGAGACAAAATACGCAAAGGGGGAGGAACGGCAAATCCTTGGGAAGCGTGCTGGGATGAAGTTCTGGGGATCTGGCCAACTCAGAAAGAGAGGTGTGGGAATCCTCGTCAGAAAAGTTAAAGATTTTGTGGAGACCAAGACATGGTCCTACGTAGAAGGGCGAGAACTATTAGTAACGGGAAACATAGGCAAAGTGAATGTGACGATTGCAACACTCTACTCTCCCAATACAGGACAAACTACATTCCTTACCAAAACGGTTCCCAAAATACTATTAGAAGCTTCAGGCCACATCATCCTAGGAGGCGACTTCAATCAGTGGGCAGACCCAGTCAAAGATAGAAAATCTGTTAACCCCGACACAAGAAACCAGAATAGGGGCGACTGTACAGAACTCTCAAAAATAATGGAAACCTATGAAATGAGAGATGTATGGAGGGAAATGCACTCAAACGAGCAAGGTTATACTTTCTTCTCCGCCCCTCACAACACATTTTCTCGAATCGACTACATATACCTATCCAAAGATCTTGCCGATACCACTGAAGGGGCCCCTGAGGGACCCTCGGATGTGGAAACAAGGCACCACACACGACTGATACGCCAGACACGAGGTTGTATTCCCAAAATATAGGGTTTATTGCAAAACAAATAGTCCCAGTTGGCCAAATGGTCCCACGCCCCGCGACGTGCGTCTAACAGACCTCGGGGGACGCAAGAGAGCGAAAATCGTATATCAGTTACATATATACAAAATGAGCATATTACAATCAGTAATGACACATTCGATGCCGCCCCTAATTCATTCCCTTTGAATTGGAGGCGATGATTGACCATGGTGACGAATATGACACCTTAGACCACCATATTTAGTAACAGTTTGCAATCTCGAATTTACAGACATCATTCTTTATTTGAGAGAACACAGCGCTTCTGTTTTCATGGACAAGCTGCGCATAGGGGACTGGCAAATTCCAGGCCTTACTATCTCCTGGTTTCGAATCACGCTCTAGAGGTCAGCTTGCTCTCTGGGGCCTCACAGTGCTCAGAAGGGGGGGGGGGGGGCGGTAAAGAAGAACATAATTCAAACCCTTTAATATTAGTTTCGTACATTGCTATTCTTTTAAGGAGACTCACTGGCATCCGTGTACTGATTAAAATGCCTTGCTCCTTGCCTTCAAGGATATGTGAGGGAGGGAACCGGGCATTTCTGTCTGGCTCTCCAGCGTAATGTTTCAACATGTCTTTAGTAACCTTGGACCATTGAAGCGGAATAATATCTACAGCAAAGCAGTTTTACATGAGGCAAAGTAGCAGCGTTGGAGAGAACAGAGAGAGAAAACAAAATGGCGATTCTGGTCATCTTAAAATGGCCATACTCTAGTTAAGCTAGTAACTATGTAATGACTAATGAGCATATATTCTTAACACCTTAAATGAGGCGGTTGGTCTTCGGCCAACCAATTATCCTGCATTGCCTTCTGTTCGAGGGGTGTCTAATTTTTCTAGACTGACAAACCCTCCTCTTGGCTGTATAAGTGTTTAGATCAGACTGGGAATCTGATTCGAACTCTGACTCATATACACTCGCTGTCTCCTCCTTATTATCAATATTGATCGCCATGAATTCTTTCATCGTTTTGGATTCATTACTATTGTGAGTGTTTGGTCTAGTAATGTTTTTTCGTTCTACCATTTGTGCACATTCCTCACTAATTTCAGTGCATACTATGGGGAAACAATGTATGCAACAACAACATGTCACGAATATTCCTAGAATTGCTACTAAGATTGCAAATAGCTTCCATCCCCAGGACCGCAACACTTCCCAGAACCAGGAGCTTATATTCAATTCCCAGCCTCCTTCAGGGGGGTGAAGATCAGAGCTAATACATGCAATTTTCTTATCGCTTCAAAAATCGTGGGGGAGGAGTGTCAAGCTGGGATGTACGTGAAGACTGCGTACCTGTTTTCTTTGATGTGGATCTTGTTGGGGCCGCCAGGCTGTAGCCAGCTGAATGACGAGTGTGTGACTTGGGGAACCTGCCTCTCCACCACCCAAATGGTACAGGGTGGAGGATGGACAGACTCTCAGCGTCACGGAAGGCACTCTCCTGATTAACGTGACGGTGGGACTGTGCAAGCACAGACAGGAGAGGCAGCAGTCAGGTTGAAGATTCGGAACAAGGTGAAGTCCAAGGTGAACGTGGGATCACACCAAACAAAGACTAAGTCGGGGCACCAATCCGCAGGAAGACACTTCAGGTGAATTTCAGGTAGCTGGTTTGGAGATGGCTGACTAGCCCGATGGTCTGTAGATCCAAAAAGGACGAGGCACCAGGCAGGACCAGACCGGAAAAGGGGAACCAGATAGGGAAGGGAAACCAACAAGGGAGAGCCCAAGGAATAGGGAAAAAGACAAAGGCCCAATTGGTCCCAGGAGAGTCAGAGGGGAAACTGGAGCCAAGGGAACCCAGGGCGAGAACAAGGAACCCTGCGACTGGCGGTCAAGTAGGGCAAGTGGGACCAAAGAGACCCTTGGCCAAAACTGGGCACCCAGGCAGGCAGAAGGCAAGCAGGACAAAAAGGACCCAGGGTTGAGCAGGGCACCCAGGCAGGCTGGAGGCAAGGCAAGGCAAAAGGGCCCAAGAGGACCCAGGGATGAGCAGGGCACCCAGGCAGGCTGGGGGCAAGGCAAGGTGGAAGCAGGAAACCAGGAGCGAGCAACACGAACGAAGCTTCCGCGTTGAGACGCGGTTAGCTTCTGCTTGCGGTTCCCTTTTATGGGCCGCCGGCACCCATGAGGCCTGAAACGCAAGCCGTTTCGTTTCCGGGTGCCGGCAGACCCGAAACGAGGCTTGGAAGGCAAGCCCTTCCCAAAGCGCAGGCCCAATCTACGGCGGATGCGCGGAACCAAGACAGCGGTTTCCCGCGCATGTGCCGCAGCCCTCCAGCAGCGGTTCCAGAAGCTCTCCTCCTGGCGGCTCCCCAGGCGCGAAAGCGCGGGTAGATCCGCCAGGAGGGAGAAGGGAGAGCGATCGCAACGGACCTCGGTCTCCCCAAAAGTGGCGTGACACTATGCCCCCTCCCAGGAAGACCCGGGGCCCCGGGTTTCCAAGGAAACCGATCATAGAACTCTCGCACCAGGCGGGGAGCGTGCACATGCTGATGAGGTTCCCAAGTACGATCACAAGCCGGGTACCCTTTCCAATCCACCAAGAAATGAAGCACCCCCCTGCGATAGCGGGCATCGCAAATCTCCTGAACCTTGAATTCTGGGACCCCTTGGACGAGGACAGAGGCAGGGCGAGGGCAGGACCGACCATAGGGATCGGCCACATAGGGCTTCAAAAGGGAGACATGGAAAACAGGGTGTACATGCCAAGAGGGAGGGAACTGGAGACGGAGGGCTACGGAGGATAACCGTTCGGTTATCGTGAACGGACCAAAATACCGGGGAGCTAGTTTAACCGGTAAATTGCGAAGTGGCAGGTTTTTGGAGGACAGCCACACCTTATTCCCCACTTGAAAATCTGGTTCCAAACTCCTTTTCCTGTCAGCCTGGGCCTTCATCCGTTCCTTGGCTCTCTTCGGGATCTCACGTGCCAATTCTTGTTGTCGTTGAATGGTTGAGACCAGGACATCAGCAGACGGAACAGTACTGGTGGGCAAAGGATGAAACGGCACCAATTTGGTATGTTGACTAGTAGAGCAGAAGAATGGGCTGATTCCAATGGAAGCATGAACAGTGTTGTTGTAGGATACTTCTGCGAGATCTAAGCATGCCTTCCAGTTGGACTGAGTGGCGTTGGCAAAACAACGGAGGTACTCCTCCAGGGTCTGATTAGTCCTTTCAGTAAGCCCGTTGGTCTGCGGGTGATAACCAGAACTCAATGCTCTACGTATACCCAGATGACTACACACCTTGTTCCAAAAAGCTGAAAGATATTGAGAACCACGATCCGAGATTATCTTTTCTGGGAGACCATGTAATCGATAGATTTCGTGGAGAAAGACTGAAGCCATCTGAGCAGCCGTAGGGATCTTGTGGAATGGGATGAAATGAGCATATTTGGTGAAGCTGTCGACCACAACCATGATGAAAGTATACCCGTCAGAGGGAGGTAGATCAACCACAAAATCAGTGGCGATAGTATGCCATGGGTATGGTGCTAATTCAGTTTGTACCAGCAGTCCCAGAGGCCGTCTCCTTGGGACCTTACATTGGGCACAGACGGGACAACTCTCGATGTATCTCTGAACGTCGGTAGCCCACCTAGGCCACCAAAATTGTCGGGATATCAGTTCACGTGTAGCTCTCATCCCTCGATGCCCTCCAATGGGTGAATCATGAAACCCATGCAATATGCCCTCTCCAATCGTACCCTCGGGAATGTAAAGCCTCTTCCGGAAAAACAGGAGTCCATCATGTTCCGATACGGACTCACGCCGAAGAAGGGCCGATCTTTCAGGATCCGTCCAGGTGGCGTCAGCGATAGACTGTAGATGAGATGACAAAGTCAATAAGAAATGTTGAGGGGAAATCAGTGGCTGATCCAAGCTGGGCGTTTCTTCCTCTTTTTCCAGGGATCGAGCGAGAGGGTCCGTTTTCAAGTTAGCAGTTCCTGGAATGTATGTAACGTGAAACACAAATGGGGAGAAAAAGAAGGCCCACGTAGCCTGTCGGGGCGTTCGGCATTGCAAGGAGCGTAGATACTGCAGGTTGCGATGATCAGTACGAACCTCCACCGAAAAACGGGCTCCAAGTAGATGATGCCTCCATTCCTCAAACGCGGTTTTTATAGCCAACAGTTCCCGCTCGATAACCGCATAATTTCTTTCACTGGGACTCAGCTTGCGTGAGAAGTAGGCCACCCGATCAACAGAAGTTTCTGGATCTTTCTGCAGAAGAACTGCACCAACAGCAAAGTTTGATGCGTCTGCTTCTACGATATAAGGTAGATCATCCTGAGGGTGGCGCAGAATCGGGGCGGCCATGAAGGCCGACTTCAAGGTGTCAAACGCCTGAGAAGCGAGAGAATCCCACCTGAAAGTGATCTTACTGCTGGTCAGCCTGGTAAGGGGCGCTGAGATTTGAGAGAACAGTGGGATGAAGCGCCTGTAAAAGTTTGCGAATCACAAAAAGCGTTGTAGAGATTTTACATCATGGGGTTGTTTCCACTCCTGAATGGCTTGTACCTTCTTGGGGTCCATCTCTATCCCATCCTGATTGATCACAAATCCCAAGAATTCAATACTGGATAGGTGAAAACTGCATTTCTCAGCCTTTGCGAATAGGTGGTTGAAAGACAAACGTCGAAGGACCTCACGTACATGTCTCGCATGTTCTTTGATGGATCTGGAAAAAACCAAGATATCGTCCAAATATATCCAGACTGACAAACCAATGAGATCACTAAAGATGTTGTCCATAAACCGTTGAAAGATGGCTGGGGCGTTGCACAGACCGAATGGCATGACTCTATACTCAAAATGCCCAAATGATGTCTTGAAAGCAGTTTTCCATTCATCCCCGTTCTTGATGCGTACCAGGTGATACGCTCCACGTAAATCCAGTTTGGTGAAGATCCGGGCAGTATGTAGGGTTTCCAGGATATTGCGAATCAATGGAAGTGGATATCGGTCTTTAGCTGTTATGTCATTTAGTTCTCGATAGTCAACACAAGGTCTCAAAGTGCCCTCCTTTTTCTTCACAAAGAACAAGGGAAACCCTGCGGGAGACTTAGACGGAACTATGTATCCTTTCTGTAAACAATCCGACAAGTAATCCTGAAGCACTTGTTTCTCATCCCGTGTTAAAGCGTATAGTTTCCCATGGGGAATCACGCAGTCTGGTAACAACTCGATTGAACAATCAAACGAGCGATGTGGTGGTAGAGGGATATCGCCCGGTTCAGAAAACACGTGCTCAAAATCGGCGTACTCCTGAGGAACATGAGAGATGGAACACACACGGACCCCACTACCATTAGAGTTCAAGGGGGTTGAAGGAGCCCGGGTCAGAGCGGACAAACAGCACTTCTGAGCACAAACTGCAGAGGAAAAGGTCAGGGTGTGCGTTCTCCAATCAATTACCGGATTATGGTGTTGCAGCCATGGTAAGCCCAGAACCACCTTGTAGGTGGGGGACTTAATGACGTCCAAAGCGAGATCTTCAAGATGGTCGGCAATCTGAAGAGGTAGACCCACTGTGAATTGTCGGACAGGCCCAGAGGACAAAGGAGTTCCGTCGATGACTTCCACGGGCAGAGCAGTGGATCTGGACAAGAGTGGAATCCGATTCACAGAGGCAAATGTTTCATCAATATAATTGCCGGAAGCCCCGCTATCCAACAGAGCAAACACCTCCAAACTTCTGCCAGGCAACTTGATTCGGATCTTCAGAGTCTGTAGCACCGCGTGTTGCATGGGATGTAGAACTGAACAGAACGTGAAAAGGACTGAAGAAAGAGGGGGACCTGTCGCTGCCTTCCCAATACACGACAGGTCCTCTAGTTTTCCGCCTTCTTCTTCTGGGATCGTAAAGGGCACGTACCCAGAAAATGCCCAGCAGCTCCACAATAGAGACATAGACGTAACGTTCTTCTTCGTCTTCTCTCTTCCTCTGATAAAGGACCCCTCATAGCTCCTAGTTGCATAGGCTCTGGTCCAGATTCAGTAGGCCCAAATGATCCGGCAGGTAAACTGGTCGTTCTGGAACTGCCCCTCTCGAACCAACGTCTCTCTGCCTTCCGTTCTGCCAGTCTCTGATCAATTCGGAGCACCTGCTCGATTAGGTGTTGAAGAGTCTCTGGTTCGGGTATATGGAGTAACTCATCCTTGAACTCCTCTCTTAGCCCATGACGAAACAGAGTTTTTTGTGTGATTTCTGGCCATTGGGAATCGGTTGCCAGTAGACGGAAGCGGATAATGTATGTTATTATGTCGGCGTTCCCCTGTTTCAAATCTATCACTGGTTCTGCGCAGCGGAGGCCAGGTTGGGCGTCTGGAAAACCTCAAGGAATGCTTTTTCAAAAGCTGCAAAGTCATTCAAAATTGGGCTATTGGTAACCACAAACGGAGTTGCCCAGGCCAGAGCATTGCCAGTCAAATTCCCCAAGATATAACCAATCTTGGGCTTATCATTGTTGAAATGAGTCGACCTGAAAAGAAAATGGATTCGACAATGATTACAGAATTCCGCTACTCGTCGCGGATCTCCATCAAACTTGATGGGCGTTGTGTGTGCCAAGGATCCTTCCGCCTGTGAGGTACTCGGAACCCCTTGGGTTATCATTTGGCGTAGAGTTTGATTTTCCTGGCGTAAGGCGATCATCTCCACCCTGAGTGCTTGTAACTCATTCCGCACTTCTTGCGAATCCTCCATCTCAAGGCCTGAAGGCAGGCGTCTCAATCTGTCAAGCTGGGATGTACGTGAAGACTGTGTACCTGTTTTCTTTGATGTGGATCTTGTTGGGGCCGCCAGGCTGTAGCCAGCTGAATGACAAGTGTGTGACTCGGGGAACCCGCCTCTCCACCACCCAAATGGTACAGGGTGGAGGATGGACAGACTCCCAGCGTCACGGAAGGCACTCTCCTGATTAACGTGACGGTGGGACTGTGCAAGCACAGACAGGAGAGGCAGCAGTCAGGTTGAAGATTCGGAACAAGGTGAAGTCCAAGGTGAACGCGGGATCACACCAAAAAAAGACTAAGTCGGGGCACCAATCCGCAGGAAGACACTTCAGGCGAACTTCAGGTAGCTGGTTTGGAGATGGCTGACTAGCCTGATGGTCTGTAGATCCAAAAAGGACGAGGCACCAGGCAGGACCAGACAGGAAAAGGGGAACCAGATAGGGAAGGGAAACCAACAAGGGAGAGCCCAAGGAATAGGGAAAAAGACAAAGGCCCAATTGGTCCCAGAAGAGTCAGAGGTGAAACTGGAGCCAAGGGAACCCAGGGCGAGAACAAGGAACCCAGGCGACTGGAGGTCAAGTAGGGCAAGTGGGACCAAAGAGACCCTTGGGCAAAACTGGGCACACAGGCAGGCAGAAGGCAAGCAGGACAAAAAGGACCCAGGGTTGAGCAGGGCACCCAGGCAGGCTGGAGGCAAGGCAAGGCAAAAGGGCCCAAGAGGACCCAGGGTAGAGCAGGGCACCCAGGCAGGCTGGAGGCAAGGCAAGGCAAAAGGGCCCAAGAGGACCCAGGGATGAGCAGGGCACCCAGGCAGGCGGGGGGCAAGGTGGAAGCAGGAACCACAGGAAACCAGGAGCGAGCAACACGAACGAAGCTTCCGCGTTGTGACGCGGTTAGCTTCTGCTTGCGGTGCCCTTTTATGGGCCGCCGGCACCCGCGAGGCCTGAAACGCAAGCCGTTTCGTCTCCGGGTGCCGGCGGACCCGAAACGAGGCTTGGAAGGCAAGCCCTTCCCAAAGCGCAGGCCCAATCTAAGGCACATGCGCGGAACCGAGACAGCGGTTTCCTGCGCATGCGCCGCAACCCTCCAGCAGCGGTTCCAGAAGCTCTCCTCCTGGCGGCTCCCCAGGCGCGAAAGCGCGGGTAGATCCGCCAGGAGGGAGAAGGGAGAGCGATCGCAACGGGCCTCGGTCTCCCCAAAAGTGGCTTGACAAGGAGTCGCTTACAAATACGCATTTTGCAAACACTGCCGCGATCAACTAAGATTATATCAAGGGCCATTCTATTTTGTAGTGACATCAATCTAATTCCTTTTTCCTCAAGAGTCATGTTATATAATATGTTGGTTGTTCCATTTATTGTTTCTTCTAATATTCCGGACAGTCGTCTTATAAGAGTTATTGCTTGGCCCCAAAATGGTATAAATGATGTTGCTATGTCTTCTACAATCAACACGTCTTCAATATTCCGGAGAGGTCGTGACCTGGTCAATTTGGCTATGTCTGCTGTTTTTGAAAGAAACACCCCAGGAAACAGAAAGCCTAAATAGCAAGTACCTCCCCAGTTTCTAGGTAACCAAGGATATGCTTTTTATCCACATATAAAGTACACAGGATCTCCCACATATATTGGTTCCACTTCTTTATCAAGGAATGCTATGGTTTTGCATCTAGTGAATGTCCCCACCTGAAAAGAGCCCTTTTTCTGTAAACAAAAAGGGACAGAACATGGATTATAATTTATTGTATAGGATGGGGGCTTCGCATCCTTGTTTCCTTCTGGGTTCATATGAAACGTGATCACAGATGACTTATAAGGCACAGACAATCTATCCTGTGGCATTATTGCTGGTGTAATTAATCGTGTTTTATGGAACATGGATCAACCCACCGGTTTCATAATCACTTCCTCAAATTCATTCATGTTTGTTTTGTCTATTTGATCAGTTTCACTCTCGTTCCATTTTCCATAATATAAGGCACTCGGAGGCATAGCATGCAGAGGTCAATGGCAGGGGCTGTATGTACCATCCTATTCCCTTACCACCATGCTCGGGCAAGTGGGCACAAACCCAACAGTTGTTTTTTCTTAGTATTGAGTGTGTCATGTTCATTATCAATAGTAATGTGTTGTTCCCATACCCTTCCCTATGTCTCTCTTCCCTTGGGGACAAGGTATAGGAAATCACATGACCTGGGCTTTCCGTCGTGGGAATGTTCTCAACAGGCAAAAGTACCTGCCTTTCCTCCAGGTACCATAATACTGATACGGTCAATATTGGGGCTAATACACTCATTATACACATTATTATTGTTAGACCCAGTATACAATTCTTCCGACCATGTCCTTTTTTCACCTTTCTATGTACTGCGTTTAACTCATTATCAGCATTGGTGCAGGAGGGGACGTTTGCTGGTTCCGGCATCTTCTCTCGTCATTCTTTTTCTTCCACTGTATTCGTCGTGAATATTCTCCTGTTGATGCGCTTGTTGGAATGTTAGAGAGTTCGATAAATGTCTACAGTCTTTCCATGCCAGTTCTTATCAGCCTGGATTGCCTAGTCGTTTGGCAAGATCTCTGTGCATTCGCACATTGCTTTAGAGTTTGAGCAGTTGCCTTTGTACCATGTCCGCTCAGGTTCCAGACACATGGATTTAACACCGAGTAGTTGCGTTTGTTTAGCTGTCTGGTTTGCACAACCCTCTTGCCACTCTCCCCTAGGCCTCTGGTTCCTACTTCATCCAAGAATAGGAAACAGAGGCAACAAAATCACAAAAAAATGAAGGGGTGATAACTCCTTTTTTCTGCTCCGCAGGTTATACCGATTTGCTCCCGGTATCGTGTGGTCGACAAATAGTGCAGGTGCACTTCCAGTCTCAAGCTTGGAGTCAGCCTGGGGCGCAATGGCAGATGATGATGGGCGCCCAGGTGACGATGCAGGTTGTGGCGCAACAGAAGATGGTGGGCGCCACAGAGGTATATGCTTGGTGTCGGCCAGCAGTGATGCAGAATCTGCTGGACAACGTTGGGGCATTCTTTGCCCTTCCTCTTTTATGGCAATCTCATCAGGCTTCGTTTCAGGATCGGGCAGTTTCTGTGGCAAGGAACTGGCAATTGTATTTTTCGTTTCTGAAACCGCTGTCTCTTTCTGGTCGTTCTCCCGATCAGTCAAAGTGTCAAGTGGTGGTGGGACTTTCTTGGCGTGCGTGGCATGTATCCACGCCTTTCGTCCATACGCTCGTATCGCCGTCTGCGTAGTCAGGAGGATCTGGTAGGGCCCACGCCACCTGGGTGCTAACAATGTTTTCCTTTCAAAAATGTTCACTAGCACCCAGTTTCCTGGCTCCAATGCATGTCCTGGGCCAGTGTATCTTATGGGCAGCGCCTCCTACACCTGCTGATGAATCAAATGCAGTTTTTGCATTAACAGATTACAATAAATGCTGAGTACAGGATGTTCCACTTCCCTCTGCCTTTTCGGCTGAGGTGCACACCAAACATTTGCTGGTCTCCCCATGATAATTTCGTACGGGGAGAGCCCAGTTCTCGCCTGCACAGATGTTTCGCATACACAGTAGCGCTATTGGCAATACATCTACCCAATTTAGCTTGCTACCTGCATAGATCTTGCTAATCTTGGACTTCAAGATTCCGTTGTGGCGTTCAATAAGACTGGCCGACATCGGATGTCTCGCACAATGGAATCGCTTATCGATTTGGAGGCCTGCACAAATCTGCAGTATCACTGCACATACAAAATGCGGACTGTTGTCCGACCATATGACACGGGGCAGACCAAAGCAAGAGAAATACTCCTTCCGCATTACTTTCACCGTGCTCATGGCAGTGAAGTCTTTTAATGGATACGCTTCCACCCACTTGCTGAACGCACATATGACCACCAGAACATACTTCAAGTTTTGGCATCTCTCCATTTCTATGAAATCAAAATGGATCACCTCAAGTGGCATAGATGAAGGGCCAAAACTGCCTGTTGGAGTCATTGTTCCCTTTCCCACATTGTGTTGTAGGCACGCGATACAATTCTGTACCAACCTCTCGGCATTCTTTTTTATGAGTGGATTTTCCCAAACTGTGGCTAGATGTTGAATTATTTTCTTGGCACAAATATGGGTGGGACTGTGAGCCATTGTAACCATTGCATTTACATAGGCATTTGGCAACATCCAATTCCCGCTCTTCTTGTCCACCCAACAACCCTCCAGATCCAATGCTGCAGAGCCCTCAGCCCACCCTTGTATTTCATAGACAGTGGCTTCCGCCTGCATCTCTTTGACAGTGACAATTCCATTCTCTATCATACAGGGTACTTCCTCCGACTGTACTGTTAACATATTTGTATTCAAATCAGTGGCACTTTGTTTCGAAATTCTGTCTGCAAATGTGTTTCCCCTCTCCCTCCTTGCATGTCACCTTTTTATGTGCTTCACATTTTACTATTGCAAAGTGCTTTGGACACGTAAGTGCAGACAGCAATCGTACAATCAAAGGGCCATGTTGGATTCTAGCCCTGTGTGATGTTAGAAAACCTCTCTCGGCCCACAGTCGGCCAAAATTATGAACCACGCCAAAGGCGTATTGGCTGTCAGTGTATATGTTCACGCTTAGTTTCAGAAATTTCACAGGCTCTTGTTAAGGCAAGTATTTCCGCTGCTTGGGCGGAGTTGTAAGGAATTCTTTAACTCTCTACAATGCTTTTTAACGTGGTGATGGCATATGCCGCAGTTGAATAGCCGTCAGGTAATTTAAAGCTGGAACCGTCACAAAACAGTTCTCCATCTAGTTCTTTTAGTGGAGTATCACTCAAATCAATTCTCCCTTTTGTTTCTTCTTCAGTCACCATTAAGCAATCCTGCGGGGGGGAGGGTGATTCATTTCCACCAAGGTCTTCCTCAGGCATTGGCATCAATTCTGCTGGATTCAAAGCGCTACACCTCATAATGTGGATGTGGGGTGCAAACAACACTATTTCATATCTAGTTAATCTAGCAGAAGTGAGGTTGTTGCATCTGCGTTCTATTGTTCTATTGAGTAGAACGTCTATGGCATTTGGCACCATCAAAATTAGTGTGCCCCAATACCATCCCTTCTGTTTGTTTCACTAACGCAGCAGCCGCTGCAACAGCTCGCAAACATCGTGGTAGTGCGCGCGCTACAGGGTGCAGCACAGAAGAAAAATAACCGCACGGCCTATTTCTTCCACCTTGTTCCTGTGTTAAAACAGATAACGCGCAGCCTCCATTCTCATGACAAACAACCTAAAAACTTTCATAATTTGGCGTGCCCAAAACTGGAGCAGAACACAATACGGTTTTTAGCAAATCAAATGCTTTCTGACATTCTTCATTCCACTGCAACGGCATCACTACATCCTTTTTTGTCACCTCCACCATTGGCTTCACAATTAACGCAAAATTCACAATTCACTGACGACAATAAGAAGCCATGCCAATTATAGCTCTGACTCCTTTCTGTGTCTTTGGAATAGGCATACCAGAAATGCTCTCTATTCTCTCCGGCGTTAGTCTTCTCCCTTCTTTTGAGAGTAGGTAACCCAAATAAGCTACCTCCTTCTGACAATACTGAAATTTCTTTAAGCTTGCTTTATGACCATGCACAGCTAGATGAGTCAATAACGAGACAGTACCTTTTCTGCAAATCTCTTCTGTGTCAGCAGCAATTAATAGGTCGTCAATATACTGGAGCAATACACAGCGTGTCGGAAGTTCTAGCATGTCTAGCTGTTCTTTTAATGCTCTACTGTATATACTTGGCTTTCAGTGTAGCCTTGTGGAATGCGTGTGAATGTGAAGGCGAACAAATATCTGCTTTCCTTGTGCACTGGAATGCTGAAGAAAGCATTCTTCAAATCGGTAACACTGAAGTATTCTGCCGAAGCAGGAATCATGGTCAAAATTGTGGGAACATCTGGAACTTATGGGAATTGGGAATCTACTACTTTGTTTAATGCACGCAAATCAATTATGAAACGGTACGGAACCTCATTACCCCCTTTCGTATACACTGGAAGAATGGGGCTGTTGCATGTGCTGCCTGTAATCTCTTCAATCACTCCCAATTTCACCAAATCAGAAACAATACTTATCAATCCTTTCTCTCCTTCTGCTGAAATGTTATACTGCGGGATGCACAGTAACGTTACTCCTTCTTTTAAAACAATTTTCACTGGCTCTATCTTCAAGCATCCCACATCATTGTCATTCACTGCCCAAATACAAATTGGCACCTCATTCAATTCCCATGTTAAAGGTTTAGTCACAAATTCAGATGTTGGCATATTCTGAGGCGAAATAGTCAAGAATACCCCATCTGGAGTACAGTGGATAACTGCGCTTAGTTTTTTCAATAAATTCAATCCCAGGAGATTTTCCCCACATTTCTCTGTTAAAAGAAATGGTCAATGTTCAGTAAAAGACCCTATTGTCACTGCTACTGGTTTGGACTCGGGATTTATTACTGGGGTACCTGCGAACCCTACTGAGATGTTTTGTCGCCCTGACAAAGGTGTATCTGGAACCAAGTGATGGTCTGTCGGGCACTTCTGGGCCCCCATATCTACGAGGAATCTATGCTCTTCATTCCCAACTTTCATCTCTACGCGGGGTCCTTTTTGATACACTGGAATGGACACCAGATCCGACCCCTGTCGTGGGCTGTCCTGTTGCGATAACAACACATCATCCGAAGTGTAGTCACTGCTATTATTGTAATATGCACCCGATTGAGTATCAAAAATGTTCCCGCCTCTTCCTCTAATTCCATTTTGTATACCTGCTGATTTTGACTCTGGGTAAAGGTAGTTTGATTCGGAGCCTGGCCTTGATTCTGTGCACCATTCCCTTGATTATTCTGGTGCAGCTGCATATGGTTTCTGTTGCGGCCATTTGTTCCTGGGTGCCCTCTGTGAGGCCTTCTCTGACCATACCCGCCTCTATTTTGCAAGTGTGGACATTGCGCTCACCAGTGTCCTTCCTCTCTGCAATACGCACATTGATTTAATCCCAAAGGCCCTCCATGCATGTTTAAATTATTCCTGCCCTGTGCATTTCCCCTTCCCCTGTTGTGTCCCGATACTTGCTGGAGTAACACCCTTGTTTTCAAATTCATTCTATCCTTCGCTTCTCTTTCTTTCTCTGTATTTACTCGATTCTCTTAATATCGGGCCATGTATAATACTTCTCCTAACGTTTTTGCTTGCCATGCACTTTCTGATGTCATTATTACATTTTGAATCGGGAGTATTAATCCGATCACATATTTATCAACAAATAACCTTTTTCCGGCTTCCGTACTTACATCCTGCCCACTGAAATCTGTAAATACTTCTTTGAATCTGTTAAAATAATATGTAGCCAGCTCGTCCTTACCTTGAACACACGGTCAATTTGTCCCATTGAATTCTTTTGTCTGGGACAAATTCTTTAAATTTTTGTACTACTCGTGCCGGCCCTGGCTTTGCACCCACTTCTTTATCCTCCTGTATTAAATTTGCCCAAGTGGCACCATAGGCTGTCTCATCATCTACCTTCCTTTTTCGTTTCCATGTGTCCGCTGGCAGAATTACAGGGAATATTAGATGTATATCACTCCTAGTGAACACTGAGGATTGCAATAAAGACTCTACTGCTGGAGTTACCTGAGCTGGCGTAGTGCCTACCGCGGGAGTCTCTACCTTTGGTACAAAGGAAGGGGGTACTTCCCTCATGGGGAATGCCACACTCACTGTTCCTCCCCCTTCTCTGATATGCAACAATATTCCCAGATCGAGGGATAAGGCTTTTTCTCCCGTCCCTCGTTCCATTGCCCTCTTATATACTGCCATGGTCTTGGGGTGAGGGGTGTGGGGGTTTGGGGGCTGGCTTTCTCCTCGCTTATATCTCTGTTTATCAGATATTCAACCATGGTCTGTAGTGCTTTCCTTTTCATCGGTAAAGAATATTCATCAAATATTCCATGTATTTCCATCGCAGGAATACTAGGATCTGAAATCCATTTTAGCGCTTTTCGTGTGCATGTTTATAGTACACAACTAACCTGACCTGGTGGCGCCAAAGAATTCTGCTGCATACAAGGCCCCGCCCCTTTCTTCCTACCTCTCTCAATATCCTTCCTCCTATACCCTGGTGTGGCAAGTACTTCGGAATATTCCTCATCAAGTTCATTCTTAAGCTCAAACAGTCTGCTCACATGCTCTTTGATTTCTTCATCTTTCCCTCTACAACGGGCTAATGCATTCAAATCCAACAATCGTTGCAGTGGTAACTTCCCAATTAACTTTTTCCATTGTGCCGACAAATATTCCCCCATGCATTCCAACAATACCTGTCTCTCATTATTCCTTCTGAAGTCATACAGTGACGCTAGCGTGGATGCCCCATTATTCTCGTCTATATACATTTCCGCCTGCTCTTGCAGCTCACGCTTTCTCTCCTTGCTGATCGCGCTGCGGGTCACTCTCATACATTCACTTTGTTCAAATTCGCTCATTGGGGGGCAGTCGGGACAGAGGCCCCCTATTGGGCGGGAGGTGCAGAGGGGGCAGTGGGAGATATCTGTTGGGGCTGGGGTAATTTGCGAAACACTCTGGGCTGGCTGACTAGTGGGCAGTGCAGTTACTGATTTAGCCTCTGGCTGTGCTGGGGTGGGAGGGGCTGAGCAACGGGAGGGGTTTGAGTGGCAGCTACTGACAGTCTTTTTAGTCCCTCGGGCCTTGTTTTGTTTCAGTTAATATTTTGTTTATTAATTCGTCTGATGAGTGTAGCTCTCTTTGTGGATATATTTTTTTCAATATTCAATTGATTGCGTCTATTTGCCTTCTTCAAACTATTACTCCACTCCTCCTCCTCCTTTTCCTCAGCTTTCTCCGCTTTTGACTTATGCCTGCGCGCATGTTTCTCTCTACTTCTGAATCGGAGCATTGCTTCCCTCCTCCAGTCCCTAAGGATATCAAGTGCCGCAGGGCGTGCTTTCTTACTTATCAAAACCTTTTCCAGGTTATCTATCCCATCCATCTCAAAACTACCATTACTCCGCCACTGAAGATCTTCCTGCTTTATGGTTTGCTTATGCCAAATTTCACACATTATTGCTCCCACACCGTACTTCACACACACACACACACATCATAAGCCGGTGTTCCCCCCGGAGGCGCGACCTGGCCAGTTTCCAAAGATTGTTCGCCGCAGCGGAAAAACCCTGCTAAGGTGGACAATACCCCAGGCATGTTTTAACCTTACCCTTGGCTAATCAAACTTACTCTGGGTGTTTGATTTTGCAAAATCAACTCTCAACCAATATCAGGATCACTTACGAATCGGGGCACGACTCACCTGATTAGTCAATTTGTCTTTTCAAGACACAATTCGTCCGTATACTGACACAACCAATGACGTTGTGTCTGCGCATCTTGGCACAGCCTCGTTTCGGGACCCTCGCCCCCTTGTTCGCTGGCCGGGGACATCGATCAGGGATCTGCAGAAAGGAATCTCCTCGCTTACGCAGAGCGCTCCGAACACCTCTTGATCCCGGCTCGATCGCTCCCGTCCTCGCCATTCTTACCGCCTTCCTTATTTTTCAACGTACATGATGGAACAAGTGGGGGAGGGTCCCTATTCGGGCGCCATCTTCTAGGTGCACCTGAGGGACCCTCGGATGTGGAAACGAGGCACAATCACCACACACGAACTGATACACCAGGCACGAGGTTGTATTCCTTAAATCTAGGGTTTATTGCAAAACAAATAGTAGCAGTTGGCCAAATGGTCCCACACCCCGCGACGTGTGTCTAAAAGACCTCGGGGGACGCAAGAGAGCGAAAATCGTACATCAGTTAAATATATACAAAATGAGCATCTTACAATCAGTAATGACACATTCGATGCTGCCCCTAATTCATTCTCTTTGAATTGGAAGCAATGATTGACCATGGTGACGAATATGACACCTTAGACCACCATATTTAGTAACAGTTTGCAATCTCGAATTTACAGACACAATTCTTTATTTGAGAGAACACAGCGCTTTTGTTTTCATGGGCAAGCTGGCCGTAGGGGACTGGCACATTCCAGGCCTTAATATCTCCTGGTTTCGATTGACGCTCTAGAGGTCAGCTTGCTCTCTGGGGCCTCACAGTGCTCAGAAGGGGGGCCGTAAAGAAGAACATAATTCAAACCCTTTAATATTAGTTTCGTACATTGCTATTCTTTTAAGGAGACGCGCTGGCATCCGTGTACTGATTAAAATGCCTTGCTCCTTGCCTTCAAGGAAATGTGAGGGAGGGAACCGGGCATTTCTGTCTGGCTCTCCAGCACAATGTTTCAACATGTCTTTAGTAACTTTGGACCATTGAAGCGGAATAATATCTACAGCAAAGCAGTTTTACATGAGGCAAAGTAGCAGCGTTAGAGAGAACAGAGAGAGAAAACAAAATGGCGATTCTGGTCATCTTAAAATGGCTGCACTCTAGTTAAGCTAGTAACTATGTACTAATGACTAATGAGCATATATTCTTAAAACCTTGAATGAGGCGGCTGGTCTTCGGCCAACCAATTATCCTACATTGCCTTCTGTTCGAGGGGTGTCTAATTTTTCTAGACTGACACCACAACACTCTCAGATAGCTCCGATCACATGGTCAGACCATGACATGGTGTTGGCAGAAATTCAGTGGGAGAATGTACCGACCAAGGGAGGAAAATGGCGGCGTAACGAGAGCCTCTGGAAAGATGCAGTCTTCAAGAGAGAAATGGAGACGGAAATTAATGAATTCCTCAAAATAAACAATACTGGTGAAGTGTCCAAACAGATAGTATGGGAGGCGGGGAAATCCACTTGGAGAGGGATTCTAATAAGAGAGGGGTCATCTAAGAAAACGGAGCAAAAAAATTATCGAACATAGACTAAGAACCGAATTCTGTCAACTGGAGGAGGATATTAGGAGGGATACAGGGATTGACCACGATAAAATCAACAAGGCAATAAGGAAAAGTGAGGAATTGAAACTATTGCAACATGAGCAGATAGTGCGCAAACTTCTGAAACAAAAGTGTTATGAAAAAGGAGACAAGGCGGCTGCACTACTGGCTGCCAAGCTCCGAGAACAAAGAGCAGAGTGAAAAGTATTATGAATTACCGAGGACAACCCTGCCATGACATGCATTGCCCCCACCATCCCAGAATGCTTTGCTAACTTCTGTGAGACCCTATACCCCTCAGAAACAAACCCTGACCAGTCAGAAACAGAGACCTACTTGTCCTCTGTCAATATGCCCAATATACCAAACTCAGACCTGCTAGAATCCCCTATATCCAAACAAGAAGTCCAAGATGCAATAAAGAGGTTAGCTACAGGCAAATCCCCAGGTGAAGACGGATTCTACAAAACCTTCAGTACGCAACTAACCATTCATAGCAGAACTCTTTAATTAAATATTAGAGACGGGGAAAGCCCCAGATTCCTTCACCCTCGCAGTGATTCCCAAAGAAGGGAAGAGACCCCAAAAAGTGTGGATCATATCGCCCTATCTCTCTACTCAACCTGGATGCGAAAATCTACAAGAGTTCTGGCCGCAATGTTGGAGACATTAATGCCACAACTCATACACCCCGATCAGGTTGGATTCATACTGGGGAGACGGGAAGCAGACACAATGCGCAAAACACTTCTCCAGCATGGGGTCTGGCATGGATTCACATGCTCATGAATATTCCCTGTCGTCAGGCTGGGAATCCTCGGTAAAGAAAAATCAGTATCAGTTTCGTTTCTGATCTGTCTTTCGTGGTAGTAACCAATCACTGATCTCTGCGTCATACTGACCACAGCCAATGACTGCCCTCTCCCTAAGCCCCACCTCTGCAGCCATCTTCAGATTTTTACCACACGTTAAAGTGTTGGGAGTCCTCGTGCTTAGCTCTCGAGCTTTTACTGCGTGTTTCGCGCTTTTTCAGGTGAATTTTCACATTTTTTTAATCGAGCCTCAAGCTCCACCGTTTCCCCGTTAACGGCTACCCTTTGCGGGATTTTCCTACGCCCCTCAAGGGTGAAGATTTCGCCGAATCAACTTCTTGGAGGATTCCAGAAGATTCGCGGCCTACTTCGAGATGGCCCAGGACGCGAGTTTGTCACCCGGACCCAAGCTGTTTCGCAGCTGCCCTGGATGCGGGCTGCAGAATGTGTTTAAGGAGGACGAACGTTCGTGATGCCTCTGTCTTCATGGGGACAAGACTCATGTAGAGAAGGACTGCCAGTTCTGCAAGAACTTGTCGGAGCGGACCATGAGGGACCGTCGATCCCGTCTCGCCAGCTGGTTGGAGAAGGGCTCAACGGGTGAGAAGAAGAAGAAGGGGTCCGAGCGGGCTTCTAAGTCCTGTGCGGGCGCCCCGGCGACGGGGGCCCAACACCAGGCCAAGCGCTGCGAGTCCGCTGGCTCCGGAAGCGCCGAAAGGTCGGTCTCTTCGGTCGCCAGGCAGGGCGCGCCTTCCCCGGCACTGTCAACCATGAGCCAGCGCTCCGGTTCGGGGAAGAGGAAGTCTGAGACCCCGGGTAAGCTTCGGGAGAAGCCCCGTCCGATCTCGGAAGAGGGGGGAGCGAGGTGTCGCCCCTCCCCCTAAGAAGAAGGCCCGGGACGCACCTAAGGTGGTGAAGGCCCCTACCCAGCAGGCAAAGGCCTCTATCGAGGCGATTGTGGCAACTCTGGCCAAGCCGGCAGAGATCCCGCCAGCGGAGACTACCTCCGGGACTAGAGTTTCCCTGCCGCCAAGGAGGGAATCCTCTTTTCAGCCCATCGTCATGGCCACCATGATGGAAGAAGCAAGGGGGGGCACGTTAGCCTCCTCGAGCTCGGAGTCAGCCTCAGAGGAGGAACTGACCGAGGCTGTGAGGAATCTCGAAGTCCAATTCGAGAAGGTTCGATCCCGTAAGGAAGATCCTCATGAGATAACCGAGGAAGACGACAATGGCGAGGAAGAGCAGCCTTCCCTTCCGGCACAGCCGGAACCTAGGCCTCAGGATAGCTCGGCGGCCATTTTGTCTGCGATCCAGTCCTTATGCTCTGAGATAAGGACGAGATTACCACGGCCCAGGCCGGAGGACCCGCAACCTGGCCCGTCGGGAAGTCCTCAGAACAAACGACGGAGGACCCAACCCTCTCCTCCACTCGCCCCGGTAAGGCCTACAGTTCCCTCCTCATCCTCCCACGAGTCGGGAGATGACGGTGCGATGGGCTCGACGACGGGTTCTGAGGGCGACGACGGCGGAACGGGTCTCCCATCGCACGGGCCTCGCCGCCCGACGAGATTGGCTCATTCCACGCCATGATCGCCAGGGTGTCCGAATTGTTCCAGCTCTGCCCGGAGGAGCAGAAAAAGGAAGGTTTCCTCTATCAGCGCCGGGAGGCCAAGAGGAAGACTGTCATCGCGGTGCCTCTAATCGATGACATCTGGGAGGAGGGCCTCTCGGTTCTCAAGAACCCCTCCACGGCACCAGCCAAACGGGACCGGTATGAGAAGAAGTACCGGGTCCCCGAAACCGCTCCCCTGTGCCTCAGGGCCCAGCCAACGCCAGACTCTGTCTTCTCGGCGGCGGCGAAGAAGAAAGCGGCGGGGTCAGGAGCCTCAACGTCGAATTCCCCGCCGGACGGCGAGGGAAAGAAGTTGGACGCCATGGGGCGGCGGGTCATTTCGTTGGCGGCGACGACGACGATCAAAGCGGCCAACGCCCTGGCGATCGTGGCCCGTTAAGACAGAGAGCTCTGGTTTAAGCTGGCCCCCATATTGGACTTCCTACCGGACGACAAGAGGTCAGAGGCCCTGGAAATACTTCAAGAAGGCGAGGTGGCGTCGGACCACGCCATAACGGTGGCAACCGATATTGCCGATACCGGGTTCCGCCAGCTGGGCACGGTGTTTGCCTACGACGATGGGGTTGGCTCCGGGCGACCGACTTCCGTCAGGACGTCCAGACCAGGGTGTTGGACATGCCATTCGACGGCAGCAACTTGTTCGGTAAGGCGGTGGACGAATCCCTCCAAGCCATAAAGACTGACACGGAGACGGCTCGCGCCCTAGGAGCCCTTCAGCAACGACGGCCCTTTTGGAGCTCCGGGGGCAGACGGGGTGCCTCCAAGGGATCCAGCGGAGGCTCGTCGTCCTACCGCCAGGCGGCACGCTCCTCGTCTCAGGGGGCCTACAGGGGTTGCGGCAAGCAGGGAGCGCCTCGCCGCCGTCGGCAAGGTGGCCAGGGCGGCAAGGCCACCACCTCCAAGCAGGACTGAACCGGCCGTGGCCTCGGGCCCCCACCGAAGCACCCCAGTGGGAGGCCAGCTGACGAAGTTCGTCGGCGTGTGGAAGTCCATCTCCACCGACCGTTGGGTGCTGGATACCCTGGCAAGAGGACACCCTATCGAATTCCTGAAGAAGTGCCCTCACGTTCCACCTGTGGCCAGGAAGGAAAATCACGTCTCGCAACTGCTGTTGGAAGTACTGGCGATGCTCAGGAAAGGCGCCATCGAGCTTGTCCCGAAGAGGCTCCGGGGCTCCGGGGTGTACTCAAGGTACTTCCTCGTCAGGAAGAAGATGGGCGGCTGGCGCCCCATCCTGGACCTTCGTCCTTTGAACGAATACATCAGGTCACAAAAGTTCAGGATGTTCACCCTCCAGCACGTGTTGGGACAGCTGGAGGAAGGCGACTTTCTATCGTCGTTGGACCTGGAGGATGTTTACTTCCACGTTCCCATCCTCAAAAGTCACCGAAAGTTCCTCAGGTTCGTCGTCCAGGGACGCCACTACCAATTCAGAGCACTGCCGTTCGGATTGAAGTCGGCCCCCAGGGTCTTTACCAAGTGCCTAGCACCTGTGGCGGTGCGGCTGCGCCTGCAGGGGATTCACGTCTACCCCTACCTGGATGACTGGCTCATCCGCCCAAGGACGAGGGAACTCGCCGTCAAACACACTGCGAGGACCGTCCAGCTACTCACAGACCTGGGATTCGCCATAAATTACCCAAAGTCCCACCTGGTGCCGTCGCAGGTGGCCCTGTTTCTGGGAGCGAAGCTCGATACAGTGAGGCGCCTGGCGGCACCGTCGGAAGAACGCACGAAGACCATTCTAGGCAAAGTGCAGCGTCTGCTAGCCAGGGACGTGGCCAGGGTGAGGTCCATCAAGTCCCTCCTGGGGATGATGTCCTCTTGCATCTACCTGATGCGCCTCTGCAGACTACGGATGCGCCCTCTTCAAGAATTTCTCGACGCCCCTTGTATGCAGGCGATGGGCACCTTCGAAGACAGGGTCCCCCTCAACGAGGTGCTCCGGCGGGCGATTCTGTGGTGGGGCGTTAGAGCGCACCTCACGGCGGGCAAGGACTTTCAGACGCCGGCGTACCAGGATACAGTGACGATGGACGCCTCCCTGGAAGGCTGGGGCGCCCACACCGGAGATCTCCACGCAAGAGGCCTCTGGCTCCCGGAGGAGAGGCTCCTGCACATCAACGTCCTGGAACTCCGAGCCGTGTTCTGGGCTCTCAAATCGTTCCTCCCGTCACTCAAGGGCAAGGTGGTGCGGATCTTCACGGACAACACCACGACAATGTTTTACATACGGAAGCAGGGAGGCACCAGATCCCCAGCCCTATCCAAGGAGGCACAGGATCTGTGGCACTGGGCGGTCGCCCAGGGGATGTTCCTGGTTCCCTTCCACCTGGCAGGAGAAAGAAACGCCGACTCGCTCAGCAGGGAGCTGTGCGCGTGTCACGAGTGGGAACTGCGCCAGGATCAGGTGGATCAACTCTTCTGACGATGGGGCAAACCTCAAATCGACCTGTTCGCAACAGCGACGAACTCGAAGTGCAAGAGGTTCGCCAGCAGGTTTCCCCAGCCGAGAAGCATGGGCGATGCGTTCTCATTCCCCTGGGATGGCCTATACCTGTATGCGTTCCCCCCCGTTGCCGTTGCAGCTTCGACTCATCAACCAGCTCTAGAGGTCCCGGTGCAGGATGATCCTCGTCGCACCGGCGTGGCCGAGGCAGATCTGGTTCCCGGACCTTCTGGACTTGTCAACGTCCTCTCCCATCAAGCTGTCGGCGGACACGGACCTTCTCTCCAGAGAAGGAGGCGCCATCTTCCCCCCACGACCCGGCGTCGCTGAACCTGCAGGCTTGGCTCCTGCAGCGCTAGAGTTTGGAGGCTATGATATACCGGCCGATTGCAGAGAGGTTCTTGCAAAGGCCAGGGCGTCCTCGACTCTCAAATGCTACGGTCATAAGTGGAAGAGGCTCTCTATCTGGTGCCGGGCATAGAAGATCAACCCCCTACGGATTACTGCCCCTCAAGTGCTGCCGTACCTGCTATCGCTGGCAAAGGCTGGGCTAGCCCATGCCTCCATTAAGATTCATCTGGCGGCGATCTCCAGATATACCAGAACCACGGGACGGACGTCCCTGTGGTCCCATCAATTGGTAAAAGAGTTTATGAAAGGACTGTTCCGGTCGTTCCCGCCGGTGAAGGCCCTGGCCCCGGCGTGGGAACTTAACATGGTGCTGACCAGGCTCATGGGGGCCCTTTCGAGCCGATGCACTTCGCACCGATGAAGTTTGTGTCGTGGAAGACTGCATTCCTGGTGGCCATTACCTCCGCACGACGAGTGGGAGAGATCCAGGCCCTATCCTGCAAAGCACCGTACTTGACTTTCCATGCCTCGAGGGTGGTGCTTAGGACGCACCCCTCCTTTATGCCCAAGGTGCCGTCGGACTTCCATCTTAACGAGCCCCTGGTGTTACCTGTTTTCTTCCCGTCTCCTTCGTCGCCGGCCGAGAGGACTTTGCACTCGCTAGATGTGGCTAGAGCGCTGAAGTTCTACGTGGACCGCACGAAGAGTTTTCGGAGGACATCACAGCTATTCGTGAACTTTGGAACTGTGAATCAAGGGAAGGCTCTCTCGAAGTCTATTTCCAGATGGCTCTCCGGCTGCATCATGCACTGCCACCGGTTGGCTAACCGACCGCTGCCAGGCCGTCCGAGAGCCCATTCGACCAGAGCGATCGCTGCTACTACGGCGTTCTTATCTGGTGTGCCCCTGCTGGACATCTGCAGGGCTGCTACGTGGAGGTCGACGCACACCTTCACGAGATTCTACTGCGTCGATCGGGATTCCAGAGAGAGTCCAGGGTCGGCCAAGCAGTGCTGCGCAACCTGTTCGCTTAAGGTGAGCCTGGTGAGGAGGTAAGAGATGCTTAATGTTGAGTTTTTTGTATTGCTTAATGTTGAGCCTTTTGCCACCTCCCGTGGTTGTGCATGTGTGTACTGCTATGTATTCTTATATTCATGAGCATGTGAATCCATGCCAGACCCCATGCTGGAGAAGGAACAAGTTACTTACCTGTAACTGTTGTTCTCCAGCATGGGTCTGGCATGGATTCACATGCGAACCCTCCCGCCTACCCCTCTGCGGCTCTTCACTTGGTCATACTGCCACTTCATGTGCTACCAAATCTGAAGATGGCTGCCAGAGGCGGGGCTTAGAGAGAGGGCAGTCATTGGCTGTGGTCAGTATGACGCACAGATCAGTGATTGGTTACTACCACGAAAGACAGATCAGAAACGAAACTGATACTGATTTTTCTTTACCAAGGATTCCCAGCCTGACGACGGGGAATATTCATGAGCATGTGAATCCATGCCAGACCCATGCTGGAGAATAGTTACAGGTAAGTAACCTGTTCCTTCACCTCATTCATGCATCCCAGACCATGCTCAATGAGCCTGCCCTCCTTTCCATCGATGCAGAGAAAGCATTTGACAGGGTAGAGTGGGGATTTCTGAAGGCCGTTCTACGTAAGATAGGTATGGGGCCCTAGGTTTAGAAGGGCAATACATGCACTATATACAGCCCCCAAGGCATCCATATTTGAGAACGGAGAATACTCCAGATGGTTCAAACTAGAATGCAGAGCCTGCCAAGGATGCCCCCTCTCTGCATTTCTTTTCGCACTCTCCCTAGAACCCCTAGCACAGACAATGAGGGCGGATCCCATGGTGGAAGGCATCCACCTGGGAACGACTGAGTACAAGGTAGCTCTCTATGCCGACGACATACTCTTGCCCATCACTAACCCCATGACATCCATTCCCCAGCCCTCCTCCTGTTAGAAAAATATGGTCAGGTCTCAGGGTTTAAAGTAAACAAAAACGAAATCCACACACTTCCCTCTACCTGGACAGAAAAAAAGAGAATGAAATCAGGTTCTCCCCGTTGGACCTTAAGATTGAACACGCTAAACTAAAATACCTGGGTGGGGGCGTGGCTACAAGGCCATGTAGGGAGACGCGTTCTCATGAGAGCTCCTGCCGATCCTGAATAGATCGGAGCAGAAGTTACACACTGCTATACGAAATCAAAGGCGCGGATGTATGAAGCTGCACAGTCTAGCTGGAGTGAGGTGCGGAATCGATCGGCACCAGTACTTGAGAGAAAATGCACATAAATGACTGCGGCAGCAGACTTGAGGATGATGCAAAATGGCGAACAGCAATGAACAAAGGAATAGAACGCAATTAGGAATGACCGGGAAGATACTGTAGTGAGTGGCAGTGCTGGAGGCTGCAAGCAGAAAAAGCAAAAAGCAGAGCGAAGGTGGGGGCTTGCTGCGTTTTTACGCGGTACACAAGCAGCAGTATTCCAGTGCCCGAGGCATACACACTAACGCCCCAGAGTAAAACCGGGAAGCAGGCTTTCCCAACCACGAGGGACCACAACGGAGTGCCAGGGGGGTCAGATGGATAAAATAAAAAAAAAAACACAAGGCGTTTGGGAGAGTCTATGAATTTTGGGACGGAATCGCAAAAATAACACAGCACGGAGTGTTGACATGCCACCACAAATGAAGACCACTGCATAAAATAACAGGATCCAGAGGAATCTCGTTGCTGCCAATTTGGTGCTGCCGTCTCCGAGTCACGGATCGGCGGCCTCCCTGCAATCAGGGCTCCAACGCAAGCCCGCCAAGATCCAGTGATCCCTTCCAAAGCCCTGGGCTGCAACAGCTGGAGCTCCCCACGGCTCTGTTCTATGGCAGAGCAGGCACCGGGGCCCCCACAACCGACGAACAGGCCCAGCCACCCTCTGCCTCCCACCACCCTCTGCCATGCGGCCCCCAACCTGCAGACACAGGAACGGAGAGGTCATGCAGGCGCACACAGCAGTGGACCGGCGACCGGCGTAGGGGGTGATGCAAGACTGGGCGCTCCTGGCTCCGGCCTAAGCCCTGCTGGCCTCCAGCACACACCAGCCCCCTAGGCACCTGGCGGATTCGTATCCCGCACCAAGCCACTGCGGGGCCCCATCTACAAGCCGCCTGCCAAGATGGAGCCTCAAATGAAGCGGACACAAGCCAGAGGCACACCCGACAGTTGAGAGGGGCTGGGAGGCACGCAGCAGCCATCACCTCCCCATGGCCCCCTCCCCAGTGCCCGCTCACAACATGCCACTATACAGCGGGGCGCACCCCAGGGCCTAGAGGAACAGGCCAAGAGAAATGCCTGGGACCATCACCTGCGCACCCCAGCTGGAGCTGCTAATGCTTCCACCCATCCAACCTCTGGGAGTGGAACCCCCCCCCCCCCCCCCCACACGGCCCAGGCAGAGTGGGGGCAAACCAAGACATACGCACAGGAAGTGGCAACTGTACGCAAGGCAGACGGAACCGATACACGGTTATGTGGTAACAGCAAAGTGTGGATGGGAAAGCAGTGAATGGTGTGGCGCAAGGGCGGACGCACAAGTAAGCCTGCAGGTGGAAAGAAAAAGGACATTGATGAGGCCTACGGTGGCCGCGAGGCAGCTAAAAGAAGGGAAAGCCTGAACCATGCCCTAATAGCGGCTGAGACCCAAAGTTTGGATACCAGCAATAAAACCAGTGTGCAGGGGAGAGGGAGAATCAACGCACATGGTATTCCCACAATACAGATGAGCGCTACGGCGCTGTGATCAGGACATATACAGTAGGAAGTATCTAGACCACTGACAGGCGGAACATAACACTGGGCCCTGATAAAACCCAGATGGTGCACGGAAGGACCAGAAGGGCGCAGACACACAGGAAAACACCCCTTGGCAACAGTGAGTGGATAAGACACTCTCACTGCAGCAATGGAGAGCACGCCCTGAACAAAGAACTGGCAGGATCGGATGTAGCAGAGTGCACCGGTGGAGGTTAGATACGGGAGCAGGCTCTGGGGGCCATCTTGGGCACTGAAACATCCTGTACTCATGATGAGGCTATTGGACCCAGGCGAGCACAGTAGGCACCCACCATAAAGGCCCTGAGGCTGGGCAGGCGATTGGGCAAACGAACACTGGTCGGATTTGCCCTGTGCACTCAGACCCACAGCGCTGGGACACAGAGCGATGTCTTCCAAACAGCCCAAGACAAAGGGCAAGCAGTCAGTGATGGAGGACTTCGTGAAGACTCCACTGTTGATGGAGGGGGCCAAAAGCAAAGACAAGAGTGCCCAGACCGGAACACCCCCGGCACGTGGGGACCAACAGATTCTTGAGGCCATAGCAGACCTGAAACTGACACTGGAAACTAAACTAAACTAGATGCCGCCATAACCACACTTAAGGAAGCGCTAGAGGTCAAAATTGACACAGTACAAGTGGACCTCACCCTGTTAAGACAAGATGTCAGAACAATCGCTGAAAGAACGGGCGTGCTGGAATATGAGATGAAATCCAACACAGCCACCTGTGCATCACACGCCTCGGAGATCCACGTGCTCTGACAACAAGTAAGCAACCTGGAAAACAGGGCGGGGGAAGTGGAAGGGCGCGCGTGGAGAAATAACATACGTATTGTGGGCCTTCTGGAGGAGCAAGAGGGCTTGAATCCAACAGAATATGTGGAGACCATGTTATTGCAGGAAATAGGGGGTGGGACACTCACGCAAGGCTATGCGGTAAAAAGAGCGCAAAGGGCCCGGACTAGAAGGCCCCTGCTGGGAGCCCCCCCAAGACCCACCATTGCCAAGATACTAAACTACCGCGACAGAGAAAGGATCCTGGAACACTTCCGGAAAGGAGGTACAATACGTAGGGCATCGGCATCCGCATCCATAACCGCCTACCCAGACTACATGCTCCAGGTGCAGAGAAGGCATCTGAATTTCGGGGCTGTGAAGAGTAGATTACAGGACGCTGGCTATAAATACATGGTGCTGTATCCAACTAAGCTGAAGTTGTTCCACAAAAACCGAACTGTTTTCTTCGACACGCCGGAAGACTCAATGGAATGGCTAGACGCTCAGAATTGCCCGACTGAGAAGGACGAGAATGAGAGCAGAACAGAATGACGGAGAGAACAAACCAGAGGCTGAGGTGTTGTATAAAATGTAACTCTGGGACTTGATTATAGAAACGGGAAGTAGTGCAACGACGGGCAGAGTAGCAGTGGCACAAAGTAGGAGACTAGGAGGACCTGACCTCATACCCCACCAGATAGATTAGTTGGGTTACCATTAGTGTGGTAACACCCTGCTGGTTTCCTAACGCCGGCTTGCCAGGATAGGACCAAATGCGGGGTCGCCTGAGATCCAGGGATGGAGCTGGGCAACAGTTGGGGAATGAAGGGGAGGGAGGCGGGGGATTGTTGGGGAATTTGGGGTGGAACTAATTTGAGAGTGAGCTTATACTCACGCAAAGCATGAATGGGGCGAAGGACATGGATGGAGGGAGCAGGGACAAGATATGGGCGCAGATGGGAGACCTTAGAATTGTAACCTGGAACGTCAGGGGACTAAATAGCTACTTGAAGAGAAATGAGGTAATGATGTACCTCAGAAGACAAAAAGTGGATATAGCTTTGCTACAAGAAACCCACCTCACCAAAGAGAATCAGGAGGCAATTGGGAAGAAATGCAAGGGGACCACTATAGGGGCATCATATTCGATATACGCCAGAGGAGTAATTATCTGGATAGCGCCACATTTACCCTTCCAGATGCAGCAGGCCATAGTGGAGCTCGATGGGAAGATGGTAGTTATACGGGGGTTGCTAGAGAATAGAGAACTGTGTATCATAAACACATAAGCCCCAAATCAATACACAGTGGCATATTTCAGGACACTATACAGCAAAATCAGCCCACACAAAGGGGGCGCGGTTATATGGGGAGTGGATTTTAACTGTACGCTGGACCCTAAACTGGATAGATCAGACATGAAACTAGAGAAACCCACTCCCACAGCTAAAACCCTACAGGCCCTGCTGAGAGACTTTCGGTTGGAAGACATATGGAGACAGCAACACCCGAATGATAGGCGCTACTCACACTATGCGGCCCACAGAACCTATACACGTGACTGGACTACATGTTTGCCACCCCGGAACTCATTGGGGAGATGGTGGGGTCAGAATATAAGTCCAAAATACCCTCAGACCAGTCTCCTCTGGTTCTGGCGTGGCGACACCAGCCCCCCAGAGCCAGGATCCCAACGTGGAGCAGTGCCTCTCTCACAGCCTTTACCTAGCTACAAATAGGTGAGCTGGGGTCCACCCGCCGCCCTCTACCCGCTGGAGCATATTGGCCACACAGAATATGTGCGTTTTTCTTGCCGCGCTCCATCTGCACATTGCCGTGCCTCCTGTTGCCCACAAAATGCCCCGTTGTATGGAGGTGGCCTGGCCATTCTAAGATGTCCGACCTGTAGAGCTCTCTGCTCCCTCATCGAAGCGATCCTCTGATTGGCTGCACCATAGCCTATCATCTTCACCGACACACCGACACACCGGCAGACGCAAGCCGGCGTCCGCGCTAAGACAGAGAACAAAGGCTCCTGTCCTGAGCCTGTCACGAGTCGGATAGAGCCCAGGGCCTGCTTCTATGCCTGATTTACCCTCTCGAGGATCCATAACGTTTCCATCTACCCAGCCAGTGATCTGGTAAGACTTCTAGAACTTTGTATCCCGAACTAAGTCTACAGTGTTATTTCACCGCCCATTACAATCCATGAGTTCACTCAACTTCACACTGTGTACTATGCTTATGTTGACTGCCAATATCCCGCTATGTAATGTAGTGCTTTGCCATAGCCGTCGATAATGCTGCAATGACTCTCTCATTTGTATTATAGGAGTAGATCTACTATTAGCTGTATTCACTGTAGTTAGTAATTACACTTCCTACCACTATAACGTTGTGTTATTGTGACTAACCATATTAGCCGAACGCTATATGCATGATTGTAGTTACTACCTTTCTGTTACTGCCTAGATCTGTACCTCTAGTTCTCCAATTGACTTAGTGGATTATTGGCGCTATTGCTTGCCCAGACTTCTCTCCATAGGTTTTGCCATTAGCTACCCTACGGATAGTACACGCCTAGCCCTCCAAACTCAATTAAACCATGCCAGGCCGGTTATTACTTATGATGCTTCCCTTTTGTTTTGTACTGTGTGATTTGCCCTGCACAGGCTCCCACTTCATTACCCATGATAATGACCTCTCTAGAGCAGCATGCCCTCGCCACCACCCCATTCCCTGTCCCACGCCCTTCCTACCACATACCAATCCTTTTCCCCAGTATCACCACCAGATCAACATTCAAACAGACTATATATCGACCCAAAAGCCACAAACTGCCAGCAAACCGCACTCCTCTATTACAAATAAATTGCCTAAAACAACCTACCCGGTCCTTGGTGCACTCAGACGTGCCAGGCTTAGATCACGGACCTACACTATTCCTTGGTGCCCAATCAGGGATTACACCAAAGTTAAGCAAACAAAACAGATCCCATTACAAGGTTTCATTAGAACCCAAAGACTCAGATCCCGATTTATAAATCGTCTGAGCACACGTGCCTCTGCCACCTTTGCCACCATAGGAAGCGCATCACTACTAGCGACCCAAACTAAATTCCCTAAAATGATTATCACAACTAAACAACAAACCATTGTAGCACCAACACATGCCCATCTCCTTTAGTCCAAGGGCCACCTCCTCCCATGCACCTCAAAGCAGCTCTCATTAATGCTGTTACGCTCACCTGACTCCCACGGAGGCACTGGCCAGGATCGTGCTGCTGTGACCTCTTCTAAGGTGTTGCGCGGGGGTCAGAAGATGGACTGGACCGTACTCCCAACTCCTGCTTGTCCGGCTTGCAAAAGTATCCTTCTGTAGGCGAGAATAAGGGATTAACTGTCTGCGGGGAATGCTACCAGCCTCCCCCTTTCCCCTCTCACCCTCCTCTGCTTCCCGTGGCGTCTCACCTTAGGGTCTTGAAGGGCGAGCTCTCCTTCCTGCTTCTGATGCAGGGGCGCGTTGGTATCCAGTTACTTCACTGGATTCTTGATTTTATGAGAACCAAACTTGCTTGGCTTCCAGGTAAGTTCCTTGAAAGGTTCCCCTTTTGTCCTTGCATCAATATGCTAATGTCAATGTCTTTTTCCCCATAGGGGCCGGGGTACGGAATGCCGGGGAAAAGGCACCGACCCGAGATGCGAGGTGCAATCCCTGTAGAAATCAGGTAAGTCTTGATGAGCGTTTTTGGGTAATGTCTTTTCATTCGCTCATTGACGCTAATGTCTTTTTCCCCATAGGGGCCGGGGTCTGGAAACGTCTGGATGCGGCGCGGACCCGAAATGAAAAGGGAATGACCCAACAGGTAAGTCTTAACATGGAGGTTTAGGTTTCCTCATTCCCTTCTCTCTCTCACCTTTGCTCTTGTCTTTTTCTCCCTAGGCGTGGAAGCGTGGCTGCGAATCCGGGTGATCGCTGCTGAACATGGAGGCGCCCTGTGAAGGTGAGTGGAATGCGGCGCTGCGGCGGTCGATGCGATGTGCTTTTAAATTAAGTGTCTTCCTTTGCATGATCGTCGGCGAGCTGACTCCGGAATGCGGATCTTGCAGGTAAAGTCTTTTCCTTCTCCTATTCTCTCTTTCTCTTCCTTTGTAGGTGATCAGGGTGCTGGCAGGCGTGGCAGAAGTCCGAATGCAGGAGCAAACTGGGTGAGCGTCCAGCTGCTAGATGCAGAACAACGCGAAGCATGTGCTGCTCTTCGGGTGTGGTTTAAATAGCCTGTAAAGTAGTTCCAGGTATGTATCTTTCCACTCAGATATGTATTCTTCCTCAGACCAAACCCGAGTGATAAAGTAGTCCAAAAGATAAAGTAGTCCCATTCAGTCCTCAAGAGGGCCTGGATGTAGCAGCACGGTCTGCTTCAGGTAAGTGCACATTAAAACACTTACACACATGTCTTGCTTTATGAGCCTGGCGCCTAAGGCGCCAGGACTGGGGTCCAGAATGAGCCTGGCGCCAAAGGCGCCAGGACTGCGTCCAAAAGGCCCCAACTTGGGCCTGCTGAGACGTCCTTGGGGAAAATGATGTCTGCCTCTGGGGTTGCTGGGCTGGGCCTGGCTCCTTGGAGGTAGGCATCATGACAGTACCCCCCCACAAGGCCCCTCCCAAGGTTGTTTCCTCCGGGGGTTTTGGCTTGTTCGGAAATCTACGGTGGAACCTTCGTATTAATCGAGGTGCGTGAATATGGTTACTAGGCTCCCACGATCTCTCATGAGGTCCATAACCCTTCCAGTCAACAAGATAGAAGAGCTTTGACTTTAACATTTTGGAGTCTAAAATGTCTTTCACTTCGAATTCTAATTCCCCATCAATTTGAATAGGATCTGGAGGCTTGGACAGTCGGGTTCCTGGTTGTACCGGTTTCAAAAGTGATGCGTGAAAAACGGGATGAATACGCATGTTGGAAGGCAAATCCAGTTTAAAGGCCACTGGGTTGATTATGGCTTTGATGGGGTAAGGCCCAATGTATCTGGGATTGAAAGTCCGTGGGCCCTTGAGAGATAAATGTCTAGTTGCTAGCCAAACCTGGTCTCCTACTTGGTAAGGAGGTGTTTTACTTCGGTGCAAATCAGCGTTTTCTTTGTACTTTTTCTTGGCTTGCTGTAAATGAGTTGTAGCTTCTTTGAAGGCTCGGGTTATTGTGGAATGCAGATGATTTACTGCGGGCATTTCCAGGGTCAGAGGTGGATCTAGGTCAGAGGTTCGAGGATGGTGACCATACAAAGTATAAAAAGGAGTTTGACCGGTTCCGGAATGCATAGAATTATTGTATGCATATTCTGCGATCCAAAGAATGTCTTTCCAATTGTACTCGGATTGGTGCAACATGCACCGAAGATATTGCTCGAGAGTCTGATTTGTCCTCTCGGTTTGTCCGTCGGTCTGGGGGTGGTGGCTGGTGGATAATCGCACATCTATTTGTGCTAGTTGGCAACACTTCCTCCAAAAATGGGAAATGAATTGACTTCCACGATCTGAGACTAGTACGGAAGGGAAACCATGTATTCGAACTATATTCTCCAGGAATTCCTTGGCCAGGATGGAAGCTGAAGGCAATCCTTTTAGAGGGATAAAGTGGGCCATTTTGGAGAACAGATCCACGATTACTAGGATAGTGTTGTAACCACCACACGGAGGCAGGTCCGTAATGAAGTCCATAGACAAGGTGTGCCAAGGTGCCGGTGGAATCTCCAAGGGTTGAAGTAGGCCAGCTGGCCTGTTCCTTTGACCTTTATTTTGGGCGCAAACTCCGCAAGACATCACAAAAGACTTTGTCTTTTCTCCAAGAAGGCCACCAGAATTGGCGTTTGATCTTTTCTTCCGTTTTAGCGATACCAGGGTGTCCTTCCATTAACGATTCATGATAATGAGCAATAACTAGTTCTTGCAATTCCTTACTTGGCAGAAATAACCGCTCTTGGAAATACGGTAAGTTATCCTTAACGGTGAAGTGGGGACCCTTGTGAGTCCATTCCAGTAAGGCTGAAGGGTCAAAAAGTAGTTTGACTCGAGTTTCAACGACCTCGATGGTTTGCAATGAAGTCAAACCTAAGATTCTTTGTTCAGGTATTATCGGCACAGGTTCTAAACACGAATTGGGTTCTTCCATGCCAATCCGGGATAAGGCGTCCGCTTTGCCATTCTTGCAGCCAGGGCGATAGGTAATCATAAAATCAAATTCTGCAAAGAATAAAGCCCATCGGAGTTGTCGTGAAGATTGGGCTTTGGCCGTCTTTAAATACTGCAAATTTCTGTGATCCGTAATTACAGTGATGGTGTGTCTTGCACCGAGGAGGTAATGACGCCAAGCCTTAAAAGCAGATTTAATGGCTTGTAACTCTTTGTCGGTAATTGCGTAATTAATTTCAGGAGCTGAGAATTTCCTGGACCAAAAGGCTACAGGGTGTAGCTGGTTAGTTTTCGGATCCCTTTGCGACAGGACAGCTCCCATGGCTAAACTGGATGCGTCAGTTTCAACAATATACGGGAGATCAGGATGCGGGTGCTTCAACACAGGTGCGGAAGTGAATTTGGTCTTTAGGTCTTGAAAGGCTTGTTCGGCCTCTGGAGTCCATTCAAAATGTTTATTCTTACGTAAAAGAGCAGTAATGGGTTGGACTATTCGTGAAAACTCTGGGATGAATCTTCGATAGAAGTTGGCAAAGCCAAGCATACTCTGAACCCCTTTCACTGAACCTGGAGATGGCCATTTGAGGATGGCGTCCACCTTTCGTGAATCCATTCGAATTCCTTTAGGAGTCAGAACAAATCCGAGGAATTCAACCTCAGTGGTACCAAAGACACACTTTTCCAGCTTGGCAAATAGTTTGTGCTGGCGCAATTTCTCTAGAACTGCTCGAACATGTTTTCGATGATCTGACCCAGAAGATGAGTACACCAGGATGTCGTCGATGTATACGATGACACAAACATCGATAAGTTCTCGCAGAACATCGTTCATGAAGAATTGAAAAGCTGCAGGCGCGTTGCACAAACCGAAGGGCATAACCTGATATTCGAAGAGCCCGTATTTGGTGCGGAAAGCTGTCTTCCACTCGTCACTTTCTTTTATTCGCACTAGGTGATAAGCTCCCCGGAGATCTAACTTGGTGTATATACGAGCATCTTTTACTTGATCAAGAAGTTCAGGGATCAGAGGCAGGGGATAACGATTCTTTATCGTTATCTGATTTAAAGTGCGGTAGTCAATACAAGTTCTAAGGTCTCCTTCTTTTTTAGGCACGAAGAACAAAGCGGAAGAGACCGGGGCTTTGATGGGCGAATAAAGCCATTGGCAAGGTACTGATCCAAATACTGACGCAAATGCTGGTTTTCAGGTTCAGTGAGAGCATAAATCCTACTACACGGCGGTTGAGCATTGGGAACTAGATCGATCTGGCAATCGTAAGAACGATGAGGGGGTAGCGTGTTAGCCTGTTCTTTCTGAAAAACGTCCTGGTATTCAAGGTATTCTGCCGGTAGTTGAACAGTGGCGGGGGTTACTGTGGCTAAACCAATAGCTGGATTTCTAGGATAACAAGTGGGACCACAATCTGGAAAAGTTATTCTCTTTGCTCGCCAGTCTATTAGAGGATTGTGTGTTTCTAACCAAGGAATTCCGAGGATTACTTGAAATTGTGAAGCCTTGATTATATCAAACACTATTGCTTCCCGATGTGCATCCTGACTCACAAGTGTCACTTCTGTGGTGGAATGCGTTACCGGCCCAGAGGCTATTTCGGTACGATCAACCGTAGTAATGACATCCTGGTTTATTTTTGGATGCAGAGGAAGGTTCATCCTGGAGGCCAATTCGCGGTCCACGTAGTTTCCGATAGCTGCGCTGTCGACGTATGCTTTGATGGCATGCAACCGTTGGGGCTTTTTTGGATCCACGAGCACCATTGGCAAGACAAAATGCGAGGTCAGAGAGTTCGTTTTCAAGCTCGGCAAGCGGACCTCTTCGCTTGTCGAGCCAGGTCGTTTCCCGAAACAGGTTCCATTAAGTTGTTGTCGGAGGCACCAACCACCTTCCTAGGTGGTTTTACCGGACATATCACGAAGAAAGTGACCGGAAGCCCCGCAATAGAGGCATAGTTGCTTTTGTCGCCTTCTCTCGCGTTCCTTCTGAGTTAACGGCCCCTTAACTCCCCCTATTTGCATAGGTTCCGAAGCTTCGGTATTCCTGGGGTTTACGAGGGTTCTGATTGGTACTCGGGTTTCAAACTTGGACTGATCTGCTTTCCTATTCTGAAGTCTGTGATCCAGTTGTACCACAAAGTCAATATATTCTGCGCAGCCCTGGGGTGGATTCACTACTTGGGCCAGAATGTCTTTTAGCTCTCCGCACAGACCCCGGTGAAATAAAGTGATCCTTTTATTTTCAGGCCATCCGGTTTCCACCACCAGTCTGTTAAAGGAGGCTATATAAGACAAAAGATCTTGACTACCTTGTCGTAGAGATAGCAGTTCGTTGTCAAGGGCCTGTCCCTGCGAGTGTCGAGCGAACAACCTTTCCATGCTGGCCTGAAAGCCCTGAAAATCCTGGAGAATTGGATTGTTCTGGTTCACCAAGGGAACAGACCAATCGGCAGCACAGCCACTTAGGTACGATAACACGAAGGCCACTTTGGTCTTATCATCAGGGAAGGCTCCTGGTCTGCATATAAAATGTAAGCGACATTGGTTCATAAAAATGGCATATTTGTTTGGGTCCCCCGCAAAACGTTCAGGCGGTGCTAAAGGCATGGATCCCGGCAGATTGATCTGAACAGGGTTACTCGAACCCAACAAAGTGGAAATTCCCCCGGGACTAGGTAAAGGAATTTGTCCAGCCTGACTCTGTAGCAATCGTTTGGCCAGGTCATCAGTTTGTTCCTTGGAGAGAATGAGTTCTCTTTTGAGGGCATTAGTCTCTTGGCGAGCTCAGTGTACCTCTGCCATTAATTCCCCCAACAGCTGGGCCAGCTGGTCTGTCTCAGAAGTCTCCATAGCACCCGGGTGGGAAATTGTGGGTAGGCTTCGCGTTCTGTTACGCTCACCTGACTCCCACGGAGGCGCTGGCCAGGATCGTGCTGCTGTGACCTCTTCTAAGGTGTTGCGCGGGGCTCAGAAGGTGGACTGGACCGGACTCCCAACTCCTGCTTGTCCGGCTTGCAAAAGTATCCTTCTGTAGGCGAGAATAAGGGATTAACTGTCTGCGGGGAATGCTACCAGCCTCCCCCTTTCCCCTCTCACCCTCCTCGAAACCCTTCTGTGCTTCCCGTGGCGTCTCACCTTAGGGTCTTGACGGGCGAGCTCTCCTTCCTGCTTCTGATGCAGGGGCGCGTTGGTATCCAGTTACTTCACTGGATTCTTGGTTTTATGAGAACCAAACTTGCTTGGCTTCCAGGTAAGTTCCTTGAAAGGTTCCCCTTTTGTCCTTGCATCAATATGCTAATGTCAATGTCTTTTTCCCCATAGGGGCCGGGGTACGGAATGCCGGGGAAAAGGCACCGACCCGAGATGCGAGGTGCAATCCCTGTAGAAATCAGGTAAGTCTTGATGAGCGTTTTTGGGTAATGTCTTTTCATTCGCTCATTGACGCTAATGTCTTTTTCCCCATAGGGGCTGGGGTCTGGAAATGCCTGGATGCGGCGCGGACCCGAAATGAAAAGGGAATGACCCAACAGGTAAGTCTTAACATGGAGGTGCAGGTTTCCTCATCCCCTTCTCTCTCTCACCTTTGCTCTTGTCTTTTTCTCCCTAGGCGTGGAAGCGTGGCTGCGAATCCGGGTGATCGCTGCTGAACATGGAGGCGCCCTGTGAAGGTGAGTGGAATGCGGCGCCGCGGCGGTCGATGCGATGTGCTTTTAGATTAAGTGTCTTCCTTTGCAGGATCGTCAGCGAGCTGACTCCGGAATGCGGATCTTGCAGGTAAAGTCTTTTCCTTCTCCTATTCTCTCTTTCTCTTCCTTTGTAGGTGATCAGGGTGCTGGCAGGCGTGGCAGAAGTCCGAATGCAGGAGCAAACACGGTGAGCGTCCAGCTGCTAGATGCAGAACAACGCGAAGCATGTGCTGCTCTTCGGGTGTGGTTTAAATAGCCTGTAAAGTAGTTCCAGGTATGTATCCTTCCACTCAGATATGTATTCTTCCTCAGACCACACCCGAGTGATAAAGTAGTCCAAAAGATAAAGTAGTCCCATTCAGTCCTCAAGAGGGCCTGGATGTAGCAGCACGGTCTGCTTCAGGTAAGTGCACATTAAAACACTTACACACATGTCTTGCTTTATGAGCCTGGCGCCTAAGGCGCCAGGACTGGGGTCCAGAATGAGCTTGGCGCCAAAGGCGCCAGGACTGCGTCCAAAAGGCCCCAACTCGGGCCTGCTGAGACGTCCTTGGGGAAAATGATGTCTGCCTCTGGGGTTGCTGGGTTGGGCCTGGCTCCTTGGAGGTAGGCATCATGACAAATGCACGCTCCATAGCTGCACATGGCACAGAGATACATGACTACATTACTGAGCAACAGCTCGACCTACTTATGGTGACTGAAACCTGGCTCCACCAAGCCTCCGGACCTTTGCTTACTATTGCCATTCCTCCGGTCTACACTATCCTTAGGACAGACAGAATGAAGTCAGTAGGTGGGGGAGTAGCTATTATTGCTAAAACCCATCTCAAAATAAGAGCCTGCCCCATAGAGAACCCAGACGGGTACGAAATCCTGCTAGCCACACTAGCTACGAACCATAAAAGTACTATAAACATAACCACCATTTACAGAGCGCCTAATACTAATTCTCAGCCAGAATTAGACATACCCTTACTACTAACGCCACTCATTAAACCTAACACAAAATGTATAGTGTTTGGTGATTTGAACCTTGGATTCAATGATACCCAAGACCATAAAGCAGAAGCACTACACAGTGCACTCAAAGACATGGCCTTCACACAACTCGTGAACGCCCCTACCCACAAAAAAGGGAGAATACTAGATTGGATACTACCACTCAATACCACAGTATCCATAGACTCCATTAACACAGTACCCTAGTTAGACCATTATAGTATAAACTTCTCTATCCTGTGCAATGAACCAGACCTACCTAAAACTATCATAGCGGAATCTTACGTAACCAGAAATATCCGTAAACTCTCAGCAGAAAACCTCAACCCATTGTTAGCTAGTGCCCTCAATGACAAAAGGACCAATAATGAGAACCCCTGTGCCTTGGCTGACACCTACCATAAATGCCTCACCTACACAATAGATACGCTAGCACCTTGTGTCAACAAAACCACACGTAAGGACAAAAAATCCTCCTTCTGGTTTAATGAGAAATTAGATTCTCTTAGACAGATTAAACGATCGCTTGAACACCGTCTTAATAAAAACCACACCCTAGAAGCCATGGACACATTCAACACTGCAAATAAAACTTATAAAGCAGCCATCATTGTTCATAAAGCAGATGCCCTTAATACAGAATCAGAAATGCCTCCTCTGACACAACAGTTATTCACCATACTTAAGAAGTTGGAGAACCCCATCCCTATCATTAACCCGATCCAACCAAGTAAAGAATGGTGCACCACCATTCAAGATGCTCTTGCCACTAAAATTAAACTATTACAAAATAAAATGATCTCCAAAAGAAACTTCCTAACTGATAAGACCCCAAGACTAACCAAATCACCAAGCACATAGGAGACACTACTCCTTCTTTCAATTTCACCCGTTTCCCAAGATGTATTACATAGTACTCTAACCAAACTCAAAGCATCAAACTGTAAAGGAGACAACTTCCCAGCACACTTAGTTAAACTATGCGCCCCTACCCTCACACCCATAATCTCTAATTTTGTGAATGCCTCCTTCAATTCTAATCTGGTCCCAGTCAGCATTAAAGCGGCGTGGGTCACCCCACTGCTAAAAAAAAGCCTACACTAGATCCACTAGCTCCCACTAATTACCGGCCCATAACGACCGTCCCCTTCCTACTTAAAATCATTGACAAAATAGCCTACCACCAAATACAAACCCACCTTGAACAAAAGAACCTACTAGGAGCCAGACAATCCGGCTTCAGGCCCAACCACAGTACTGAGACGGTCCTCTTGGATCTGAAAATCCAATTGGAGACTATCAGAGATACAGGCAAACTAGCTACCCTATTGTTGTTGGACCTCTCAGCAGCATTCGACCTGTTAGACCACGACAAACTTTGTGAAACCCTAAAAAAAGATTAACTTTTCAAGCAACACCACACTCTGGATCAAATCCTTTTTAACGACCGAACATCCAGCATTGCCATCGGTAATTATGCAGTTGACCCTATAGGAGTTCCCATAGGGGTTCCCCAGGGATCCTGTCTCTCCCTTACTCTCTACAATGCATATACAAAACTCCTATTCTCAGCCCTTGATGACATGGGTGTCATCTACGCAAACTTTGCAGATGACACCCAGATCTTCATATCCATTACAGGTGACTACACCCAAGATACCCATACCATCCATAAAGTATACGCCATAATCCAAAATTGGATGGCCCTGAACAGCCTTTGCCTTAACGATGAGAAAACAGAGGTTCTCATCGTGCGCTCACAAAAAAGAATAAGCACCCTCCATCCCGACTACTCACACATCAACATTGACGGCACACAGATCCCAGTACTCAAGCAAGTCAAAACTCTTGGGATATATATAGATGCCAGCCTCACTATACACAAACAAATATCAGCCCTCTCATCCTCTACAGCTTACACAGCTAAACTTATTGCACTCAGCTGCAAATTCCTTACTCCCACAAACTGTATTACTTTGGCTAAAGCGCTGATTTTAACGAAACTGGACTATTGCAACATCCTTTTTTTAGGAAAATCCAAAACTAATATTAATAAAATACAATTACTACAGAACAAAGCCCTTAGAGCGGCTCTAGGTATAAAGAAATCCGAACACATATCCAACATTAGGCGAGAAAACCACTGGCTGCCAATTGAAGCCAGAATCATTTTCAAAACACTTAGTGTCGTTAATAAATGCATCACATACAAAGCGCCTAGCTACCTCAACAATACCATCAAGAAAAAAACCTCCTGTAGGACACTTAGATCCAATAAATAAAAGTAGCGCAATACAAATACAGTAGAGCAGGAGGTAGCAGTTTCAAAGTCCTAGCCCCGACTCATTGGAATGCATTACCATTCAGCATAAAAAATGAGGACACTTTAATAAGATTCAAAAAAGCGCTGAAAACATGGTTGTTCAATAAATATTAACCTCAGCTATTCCCAATCCACTTTAGCACCAGAACGGCCTGACCAACCTCGCTTTACAGAATAGAAATACTAAATGCTGATCCCAGGTCCCACATGTATGTCCAGTGGTCATTTAGACCTGTAACTAGAGTTTTTAAAAGAACTGCGATTTCATTGTTTGATGGATTGTAACATTGTATAAGAAATGTGATAATATGCCTTTAATTTCGCCGTGATACCTTTGGGTCTGGGCGAGTAATAAATGTAATAAATAAAAAGTGGAGGCTCAGAGCCGAAGCATTGAAAGATACTGCATTCCGAGAGGACCTTAGGTAGGAAATAATTGAATATTTCGAAAAGAACACTGGAAGTGTGGAGGCAGAGGGTATTCTATGGGAAGCTTTTAAGGTGGTGGTTAGAGGGGCCGCCATAGCCAAATCCAAGGGACTCTAAGGGGGCATAACGCGGGAGTTGCAGGAGACAGAAAGGAAACTGGAAGTAATCATGGAAAGAGGGGGCACCTCACAGGAGGATGCCGAGTCTCTGCGCCAATTACAACAAGCATGTGGGGAACTCTGGGAGAGGTTATGTAACCAGAACTATAAAAAATACATCGAAAGACAACACGCCGGGGGAGACAAACCAGGGAGGCTGTTAGCATGACTACAAAGGAACGAGACACCCAGAACAGCCATCAGAGAGATAAGGGGGGAATCGGGCCAAATATGGAGAACACAGGAGAGTGTGAACAAGGGATTCCTCCAGTTTTACCAACGCCTATACGAGAATGCAGGAGAGACGGCAGAGCAGGAGACTCAGGAAATGCTAGAGGACATAGGACTACCTAAATTGAGTCTAGAAGATAGTGAGGACCTAGATGCCCCAATAACAATAGAAGAAATAGAGGCAGTGGTCACACATCTGCCCACTAACTAAACTCCTGGGATGGACGGGCTCCCTAGCAAATGTTATAAAGCATACAGGCAAGAGGTGCTACCCCCATTATTGACAATGCTAAATGAGGCCTTTGAGAAAGGCAAACTGCCGGAATCCTTGAGAGAGGCGGTCATAATACCGCTCCTCAAACCCGACAAGCCAAGCACAGACTGTGGATCGTATAGACCATTATCAATAGTAAACCAGGACAGTAAAATCCTCACAGCAGTGCTGGCGAATAGACTTAAACGGGTAATGAATAAACTCATACACCCCGACTAAACCGGATATGTCCCAGGCAGAAGTATATCTGATAACCACAGAAGGCTCCACCACATAATAGAACAAGCAGAAGATAACCCGACCGAGATAGCAGTAGCCTTGCTAGACGCGGTTAAGGCCTTCGACTAAGTAAGATGGCCTTGGCTGATGGCGGCTCTGAAAGAATATGGGATGCGACCGGGATACCTGAGGTGGGTGAAACTGGTGTCTAGCTCCCCAATAGCCAGGGTCAAAACGGGGGCGATTATTTCAGATAAATGGAAACTCAGTAGAGGCACGAGACAGGGCTGCCCATGGTCCCCGATGCTGTACATCCTTGCACTAGAACCCTTAGCCATCTACCTAAGACAGCAATATGAAGAGGTAGGGGTCTATACCAAAGGGGGACCGCACTTGATATCATTGTATGCAGATGCTATGCTGGTATGCCTGCGGTACCCGGAAGAAGACTTACAATACATCTTGGAGGTGATGGAGCGCTAGGCAGCTCTCTCTGGTATAGCGGTTAATCCCAAGAAAGTCGAGCATGTTCCCCTTGGGAGGGTATAGAGGTGTCCCATAGGAAGACTTACCAATCTTGCAGATGGCCTGGAAGACCAGAACGTTCAGATACCGGGTGGTTAACATATATCATACAATAGAAGGCAAGCACAAATATAATACGGAAAGAGCAGTAGAAGTTATCAAAAACAGCATGGGGTTCTGGGCAAAGCTCACCCTAGCCATCTTCGTAAACATCCCACATATGCTGCCCAAACACTTCTTCACTAGACTACAGAGTTTATGCAGAGGTTTTCTGTGGCACAACACCAGAAACAGAATTGCCCTCTGGAGATTACAGAACACGTACAACAGGGAGGTATTAATCTGCCGAACTTTGAGATCTACCATTTGGCAGGGCAGCTACAGTACGTTACGAGGTGGTTGTCGGAAGAAGCTACAGCAGAATCTAGATTGCTGAGAGACGAATGCGAACTGTTTTTTCTGAAAGAACTGATATGGCTGCCCAAATCAGAGTTGAAAGGGCGATCGAGACTTTTGGAACTGGGCTGGCACACTTGGCACAAAGCATGCCGAGCTATGGGGAACCCGACCCCATGCTCCCCGCACGTGCCACTAGTGGCACTACGCGGGACAGATGAGTAACTGAGGAAAGGATCCATAAATATTGGGAGCCGGTAGGACTAGCAACCCTGGGCGACATATGGAGAGACGGGAAGGCAGTGTACTTCCAAACGATAGTTGACGAAACTGGGATACATATGGGACATCACTTACACCAGAATGGTTAAATGGGTGAAGGAAACGTGGTCTGAAATAGCACTAGCAGAACAACCTGACACTGCCATAGAAACAATATGACATCTCGGAAGGAGGCCACAAAATATCTAGGATCTGTGAACTAATGATGTCTAGAGTGTGCAAGGAGGTGCCCCAGCTGAGACGAGATTGGGAGGAGGATGCAGGAGTACCTATGCAAGATGGGCAATGGGAAAGCGCACAAAGATACCATAAAAAGTTGTCAAGAAATGCTAGGCTGCAACAGATCCGCTATATGTCACCCATAGGGCGTATATGACCGCCCGTAGGATCGCCGGATTCGGGAGTATAGAAACACAAAAATGCCCCAGGTGTGGCGAGGTGGATGCAGGGATGACCCACATGTTTTCTGCGTGCCCGGTGGTTGGGAAACTTTGGCGGGAAATCCAACAACGGCTATCTGAGAAGGGAAGTCAGTTATATGTGGAATTGTGTGGGCATGTGTGGTGGGGGGATTCACTAGACCACGTAACCTGAAACGTGTGCAAACCTAAGGACCTGGCCTACATCCTGGCTAAACGAAGAATAGCCATGAGCTGGAAAGCAGCCCATAGACCCAGAATAGAGGCATGGTGGCATGATCTCCTGAAATGGGCCGACGCTGAGACAGTAGCATGGTATGAGGCAACTAGCAGAGGGGAGTAGAGTGAAGTGGGGCCAATGATGGAGTGGAGACAACTGATAGCCACACTGACGAGAACCAACCACGCCAACTCAAGTGGAAATGATACGTCTGAGAGTAGCGAAGGGGAAGTACCCTCCAAGACAGGAAATGTGTAGAACTTAGGCGTAAAGCTCGAGTTAAAAAGGGGGCATGGGGAAAGACAGTACTAAAAACATGTAAATGCATGCTATGAAGCTTGTAATTGAGAATGTCGGGTGTGTTGTTTGATTTTTGTGTATTGTAAAAATCAATAAAAATTGTTTAAAAAAAAAAGACTAAATACCTCATACCTATACAGATCACCAAAAATGTGTCCGATCTATACGAAGCCAAATTCCCTCTCCTCCTCCAGCGGTTTTGTACCGACTTAGCAAGATGGAACAAGCTGACAATATCTTGGCTGGAGCGACTTAATGCTGTAAAAATGGTTTGCCTCCCCCGGCTTTATATCCCTTTCAAATGCTACCCGTCAAGATGCCAAAAAGTTTATTTTCCGAGGCCAAGAAAACCATTGTAAAATTCCTCTGGCAGGGGAAGAAGGCAAGAATTTCATATGACACTCTGACATTTCCCAAAGACAAGGGTGGGGTAGGGCTCCCCGACCTAAAAAAATGCTATGAAGTGTCCCAGCTTCGCGTCCTCATCCCTCACCTGCGTAATCACAAAGACACCCAATGGGTTCACATGGACAACCACTACCTATCACCAGCTGCAGTCTCGGAATGGCTCTGGTCCCCCAAGAAAAGGCTCCAGAATAGACTCAAGGACCACCCAATATTGAGCACCATATGAGATATCTGCAATAAGGGTAAAGATATGCATAAAATCACCACATGGCCATCCCCTCTAAGCCACCTATGGTCTCCCGAATGAGCGACCTTACCCCCTTTGAGAAGATATTAGACTCTAGGACGGAAATGAAGGGTCTGATATTGGTAATGTATAAAGAACTGATAGAAGCGGGAGAAGGGACCACAGAGCCGCTGAGAGGCAAATGGGAGAGAGATCTAGGTGAACAGATTAGTCCAGATTTGTGGGGAACAATATGTAAAGCAACCACACAAACCTCCATTTCAAATCAATACAAGTTGCACGCTATCAAACTGTTACATAGGTGGCAATATGACACTCTCAGGCTCTCTAAATGTTTCAAACAGCTAACCCAAAATGTTGGCGGAAATGTGGGGAAAACACTGATTATTGGCATATGTGGTGGGGGAGTGGCAGATACTTACCTTATACTGTTTGGTCTTGAGAAGGAAGATGACGACTGGAACAGGGTTAGAGGCCTGGCCCCTCAGTTACTATTAGCCGCCCGAGCTATACTTGTAACAAAATGGAAATCCAAATCAGCTCCTAGAAAAAATGAATGGATCAATGTTGCCACCAACATATGTATAATGGAACTGATAACTGGATCGCTACATGGAAGATCATCACAATGCGAGGCCCTATGGATGGACTTCACAAATAAACACCTTTCCACCGGGCTAAATCCCAGACTGACTAATACCCAAGAATGCAATGTAAATGAGGTGACCTGACAAAGTATGCATTAAGTTTATGAACACTCGTCCTAATGGAAATCCCCATATTCAAAAAACTGTGACCTCCTATTAATACACCCTGCACTGACTCTGTGGATGCTTGCTTGACCTACAAGGGAGAGGAGGGAGAGGAAAGGGAAAGTCATGTTGAATTACAGTAGCAAGACGGAAGACATGTTTGAGACATATGCATATAATAGTAATGAAGCCTCTGATCTTGCTCTGCAACCATGAGTTCATAATTGTTTTATGCAATGTGACTTAGTTAACAAAACTTAAAAAAAAACAAATTTAAAAAAAAAAATAATAAATCACTCTACCTTACACCATACCTCGCAACAACCGGATCAACAGACGGGATGCCCATACACAACACCTGGTTACCAGGACCGCATAGGAAAAAGGCAGAACAATATAAAGAATGAGAAGTTGCACCCTCACTCCTTGCATCACCAAACCCTGAATGAAGCACCAAACACCATCATGAATCGAAAGGGGAGCCTGAAACAGCCATCAACCCAATTGAAAACCTAACCGACCTATTCAACGATGAAACAAGAATAACTGAAAGCCCTCAACAACCAAAAGACGATGAGGAGAACCAACAAAAAAAAACAACCAAAGTTGCAAAACTAAAAATAATTGACTACAAATAGAAAACTACACTGTAACCTTGTCAACGCCAGAGCTATGTCCAACACGCAACTGAGATCTACAACCTACTCTGCGACAGGGGAATTGACATCCTATTCATCAGAGACCTGGCTAGCTCAAAACTACAAAGTCATACTACACTGCTGCCTACCTGACAACTTCAAATGCAAACAGGCAAACAGAAAAGGAAAGAGGGAGAGGGCTCGCGGTAGCCTAAAAAGAGCACCTACAAATTAAAACAGCAGAACCTCTAAACAGCCAGAACTGCAAATCCCTCATCCTCCACCTTAAAATGGGCACACTATCAAACCTTGCATTCATGCTAGTCTATAGGCCTTCAACCTATGACATTGCCTTCACATTCACAGACACCTTCATAGAAGCAGTCACTAATCTGGCCATCAAACATGATCATATGATTATTCTCGAAATGGTTTGAACAAGAGAACCTCAACTCACAGAAAAGCCTAACCAATCAATCCAGACCATGAACCTATAGCAGGACACACCATGGATGCAATCTTTGCCAAAATAAACCAGATCAGAACAGCACTGCCCATCCAAATACTATGGAGTGACAACCTCATCATCCCTTTTGTTATCCAAATACCATCAAACCCATCGAGAAATCCACTAAAATACCCACCAATTTAGAAAAGAAACTGGAAAACCATCAAGAACAGTAACCTAGAAGAACTACTAGAAACGGCGAAGACAACGGTCATATCATTGGATATGACGGACATAGACGGCAAAGCAAACTTCATCCAGAAATGAACTGCAAAACGAAAAGATGCCATTTCCCAGGAAAAGCACCTTATCCCATAAAGAACGAAGAAGTGGCTAAAACGTTCACCCCTCACTTAAAAGCAATGAAAAGAACTAACCAAAAACTAGAACATAATTGGAGGAAAAATGATGACCAAGACAAAAAATTAAAATACCGACGACAAACTCCATCATAAAAAGATGAAATCCTCAAAGCAAAAAAGCACTAGAGCGACCGGATCAGAAAAGGAAACCAACTCCCAAAGTTGTTCAGCATCGTAAATGAGATGAGAAACCCACCCGGATGCAACAACTTGCCAGTACCCACCCAAAAACTATGTGAAGATCTCGCAGATCATTTCAAGGACAAAATCACCAACATAGACAGACTCATACATAGCAGGCCAACCGACCGAACAATGCACCAGCTACCACCAGCCCCTGTACCACAAAACAAAATGCGCTACTTCATAGTAGAGATCTCAAGAGAAAAACTACAAAGCCTGGTTAAAAAGAGTAACAAGGCAGGCTCCCCAATTGACCTCTGCCCTCCAGACATCTATAAATCCATCTTCGCTCAGGATACACCCTCGGAATACCACCTAAACCTCTTCAATCAATCACTTACAACAGGCAGAGTACCTAGAGCATTCAAAGCAGCCTACATCAAACCTCTGCTCAAGGGCACAATGGGCGATATGGAAGACCTCTCAAACATCCCATACCTGACAAAACTATTAGAAACCTACATCTATGGGACGATCTAAAGATGACCGGAGGCTGCAAAACCAAATCAGCATATTACTGGATCTCTCAACTGCCTTTGACACAGTCAACCACAACATCCTAATAAAAAGACTGGAAGAAATGGGTCTCGCTGACACAGCGCTGCCCTGGATCAAATCTTTCCTCTCAAAAAGAACATAAACAGTCTTGTAATAGCCTTTCAAATCTGCACCGCAGGATACCACCTCCGGAGTATCCCAAGGCTCTCTGCAATCACTGCTACTCTTCAACATCTACATGACACAACTAATCAACCTCAGCACCTAACATGCTACAACTATGCAGATGATACACAGACCATCTTTAAATACAGTGACATACAAGAAGAGAATGCACCCCTAATAGAATGTCTCAAGGAGATCTACCAATGGGTGAACATCAACAAACTCAAAATTATCCCAGAAGAAAATGCCACAGTTTATATGCAAGGGTAAGAAAGCTAGGATCCTTAAAAGGGTAATGATGGCCAATGCTTGCTTGGGGGTTTTGGGGGTCCCTAACCTATGCAAATATTATATTGCTGCACAAATGGTGCACCTCCAGTGGACCGCCCAAAATGGGTGGATATTGAACAATTAACACTGCCGTTGCCCCACTGTTACCTCCCACATATCACCCCACCTGTGAGAAAATATTTCCTGGCATACGCCCCTCCACATAATCCACACTGAGAATCTGGGACTGAGCGAAGAATTCCAAGGGCATCCTGACCGGATTGGGTCCACACACCCTGGTCTTCTATAATCCAGTCTTCACGCCAGGCATGCACCCTACAAACTTTAAAAACTGGATGAGGGGAGGGTTGCAAACCTTGGCATAGCTATTTGAAAACGGCCAGTCACGCACCTTTGAAAACTGTAAGGGGGCATTTCAGCTGACGGAGAGCGACAGATTCTCCCATGCCCAACTTTGTCATTGGTACACGCAACCGCTGATCTGACAGAGGGCCGTACAGGACCTCGGCCCCATTGGACTCACTTTGCAGGATGGACTAAATGGAGGGGTTTGGGGGGGGGATGTTGCCAAACTATACAAGTTGCTGCTGCAGGACATGCTGACCCTTCACCCTGCATCTATGACGCAATAGGGAAAAGACTTGGGGTGCTCAATTGAGGACCATACTTGGGTGGACATCTGGGCAAGAAGCTACTCCTCAACCTATGATGAACAAAGAATGTGATCTTAAATTGCTTTTTTTCGTTGGTACCATCTACCAGTGCAGCTTCACCACATTCAGAACGCATTGGACCTGCAGTGCTGGTGAAATTGTGGAATCAAAGGCACACACTTACATATTTGGTGTGACTGGGCTTCTGCGAGGAAGTACTCGCTGTGATTGAAGCCATCACCCAAGTCAAAATTCTGAGAAAACCCGAAGTGATCCTTCTGGGTTCTTCGATTCAGGGGGTCTACCCACGATCTGGGACGACAGCTAAACTAATTACTCAGCTTTTCCTAGCAGAGAGGATCATAATTGCCCGGTCTTGGAAATCTCCCGAGGGCCCATTAATATCCCTATCGTGGGTCAAGATATGGGATATCCCGGTGGCGGAAAAGGTCACAGCGGCCAATGAGGTCCTTTTGCACCGCTTCACAGATGTGTGGGACCCCATCCTGGAATATGATTGAGACTTTCCGGCTCAAACACACAAACCGCTGCTTCCAAACCTGTTCCTTCGGAACAACATTTGAAACGGGACCATCCCGGTCAACATCTACCAGATTGGGGGACAATAGGGAGGAAAGACGACCATCTCTAAGAGTGGGGAGATGAACGGGATATTCCTATTTGGTATTGCTATTTGAATGCCTCATCCCTATTATGTGACTCTGTACAGCTCACCTCATGACTGCATCCGAATAAAATGAAAATTAAAAAAAGAATTATTAACCCAGACAAAATCGAAATCATGATTACGCCAGAAGACACAGAAAACAATCGGCAGATCCCATGACCAATAGAACTGGGAAACCTACCTACACCATCTACAGTTGTGAAAAATAAAGAATTAACATTAGAACCCCAAGTTAATGCGATAATCCAGAAGTGTTTCTTCCACCCACAAATGATCCAAAAAATTCTAACTTTCCTCTTTCGCGCACAAAGCACTGGCCATCATATCCCTCATGTCCAGGATAGATTATGCTAACAGCACATGCCTTGGAATGTCAGACTACCAATTTAGAAAACTGCAACAAATGCAAAAACGCGGCAGCCAAACTTCTCCTTAAACTCACCAGATGAGATCAAATCACACCAGCTCTTAGCATGCTACATTGGCTCCCGATCAAGAAAATAATCACTTCCAATAATAATCACTTACAATGTGCATAACGCACAGAGCGATACACTGCTAGGGAGCGGAATTTATTCAAAAGAAACTTTCTATCTACAGACCAACCAGAATGCTAAGATCTTGCAGCGTTATCCGATTAGAATAATAAAAACTAGGTGGATTGGCGTTCTTCTGCTTAGCCGTGAAACTATGGAATTCCCTTCCCAGGGAAATAAGAAATATGGAGGACCATACAAAATTCATAAAAACTTCCTAAAACCTGGCTCTTCACCTCCGAATGCAATGAAACTGACCAGCGCCTGCACACCTCGTAACCGGTAAAGTACTGAAAAATGAAAAGTAGCCCACAACGAATACAGGTATTCAGGACAAGGCTGGGAAAAAGAGAACCTAAGCAGAGACCCTCCTTACCCCCACAAGATGGACTACTAAGAAACAGGTGAAGTTGGTAGGCCTGAGACGATTAGCCCAGGGAAAGAGGCTCAAGGAAAAACGGTGGAGGAAAAATCAGGCAAGGTAGACCTTCAGCCTAGGTGTACCCTCAATGAGGACCAAGAAGTGAATATGAGTAACGCACCAAACCCTCGCCAATAGATAATAGACCACAGCCCTAGGGTATCGAGGAAAACAATCAACCATCCCCAGCGGGTCCCCCTTAGGCCAGTGAACACGTCACCTAGCTAGAAATATGCCCTTTACTAAAAAATCAGACAGCCGAACGATTCCAGAGAACCTAAGGAATCATGACCGCCATGGTGACAATTCAGCTAAAACCCAGAATGGTCAACTGGGGGTGGGGGATAGGCAGTTAGATGAATTGCCGGGGTAGTACATTTTACGCACTTCGAAAGATCCCAGGGGGAGGGGGTGTTGCACTTGGATGGATGTTAGGGTTATGGAATCTTGCACACATGGGGATTTCAGGCATGGGAAATGTGATGCACTTGGATGGATGGATTTTCAGTGGGGGTTTACACACTAGGATTGACGCCTGGGATGGGGGAGTGGAAACTTGGGTGGATTTCAGGGGTGGGAGTGGTCGAGCACTTGGATGGATTTCCAGCACTCTTACCATTAATCTCTACTAATAAACTCCCTCCTCTGCGCACGCCTCCAAAACTCTAGACCACCACAGTGCGCATGTACTTCACAACAACAAAACAAACCACACATAATCTCGCACAACCGCACATGGAGGCCAACATCGCAAAATCACATTTATTCTCATTGAACATTGTTTCCGAACTGAAGCTGCCAATATCAGTTCTCTTGCTCTTTTCCTGCTCAACACTACTAACCAACCACCCACCCTCCCTCCTTGCATTACAGATCCACGTGCGTGCCTGGAGACTATAGAAGTGGCATCAGTGCTCGGCTAAAAAAATCTTTAACATTAACATAATCACCAATATGGGAGTCATATGACTGATGAAAACCCAACAGAACCACATAAAATGAGTCACTTGTCCAGGTATTTTCAGAGACATAGCCAAATATTGTAACGAGTGTCTGACATGTCAACGAGCCAGCGGAACAGTGCCTGCTGAGGCACCCCTCCAGAAAATGCCATTAATAACTGTCATCTTTAAAAGAATCAGTGTAGACATTGTCGGGCCACTAGAGCCACCCTGTAGAGGGCACAAATAACTCTTGCTGATAGTGGATTTTGCCACAAGATACACACTGAAGTCTTCCCTATGAAGGGCCTCTTGGCCAGGCAGGTCTTTGACCAATGAATACAGTTCTTTGCAAGAGTAGGGCTCCAGGATAAAGTACTCACCGATTAGGGTACTAATTTCATGTCCACGGTCATGGCTCGGGTATGTAAAAGGCTACAAATCAAACGGCTAAAGAAGTCCGTGTACCACCCACAAACAGATGACCTGGTGGAACTGTATAATTAAACCATAAAGCAAATACTAAGAGTCATCGGAACTATGGGGAAGAACTGGGATTGGGCATTGCCACTGGTCCTCATTGTAGTAAGAGATGCTCCTCCAATCCTCTATGGAATTCTTCCCTTTTGATTTGCTGTTCGATGGACAACTCCGAACCCTGTTGGATATAGTTAAAGAAGATTGGGAACACAGAGAGGACATACTACTCGCAGAATAATTGAGGCCCTTAAGAATCACCTGGAAAACCTATGGAAAATGGCTCTGAAAAATGTAGAAAAAGGACGGAAGGCATAAGGACCTCAGTATAACATGAAGAGCTGAATAAGGACCTTCAAACCAGGAGATGAAGTCCTCGTTTTGTTGGCCACCAGTGATGACAAATTGTTAGCTCATTGGAGAGGCCCCTACACAGTAACAGATGTGGTAGGGGCCGTCAATGAATAAGCCACCCAGATAGATAGAAAAACAGGGAAGATCTATCATGTTAAACTGCTTAAGGAATGGTTTGAACGCAAAAGAACCATAGGATTACTTACTACATGCATGGGAACAGTTTCTACCCAAATCATAATCCAGTCTGAAGGATGTACAGTGGGGACCATACCTCACTGAGAAACAAAAGGAAGAAATTATGGAAACGCTACAGAATTACGCTAACATATTTTCCAGTCTACACAGGAAAACCCACCTAGCAGAACATTCTATCAACATTAAACCGGGGCAGATTGTTCATTTGAGACCATATTGTTAAGATATATTTCTGAACTCTGACCTGGTGGGCAGAAGTTCAGAAGGCCAGCCTAGTTTCTTGGAACAGGGTAACCTTCTGAACAAGCCAGATCAATGACGGTATGATATGATATGGCACTTATAACGCGTCTTTACACAAGTGTTTCAAGACACAACGAGGCAAGGGAGGGGGAACAGAGGGAAGACCGACAACAATCCTACTAGGCCAGGTGTCATTTAGATAGCGTAAGTGTGCGAAGGGTAAGGAGGAAAGTGTGGAGGGGGGACAAGAGGAGGGGACAGTGCAGTACATGGGATAATACGATAAATAAACAAGTAAAAGTATGGCCAGCAGGTGGAAAGTGCAAGGATAAGTGCAGACATCGGGTGTCAAGTGCTGGTAGTGGGACTGTAGGGATACAGAAAAAATAGTCCCCAAGTACAGGGTTTGCCAGGAAGGCAGGGCAGGAGTGCGACTGGTAGGGGAGGGGGCCTGGGCCCGAGATCAGATGGTGGCCAGGTCACCAGTGCAGTTTCAGTATCAGCCAGGAAGTCAGCAGGGGAGAGGAGGAGAAAAAGCAGAAGCAAAGAGAGAGGTTTTGAGGTGCTTCCGGAACCGGAGATGATTTTCCTCACGTTTTAGGGAGGCAGGGAGGCTGTTCCAGAGGGAGGCCCCAGCCGAAGAAAGAGATCTACCACCAGCTTGTTGCATGGAGAAGCATCTGACCCGGGGGAGTTGGAGGCAGATGAGCGAAGAGCTCGAGAAGGAAGATATTTAGGAAGAGAGAGTTGAAGGTATTGAGGCCTTATGGACAATGCAGAGGGCTTTGAACTTAATCCTCTCAGCCACTGGGAGCCAATGCAGAGATTTCAGTCCTGGAGAGATACGATCCCTGCGCTTGAGGCCAAGGACAAGTCTCGCAGCCCTGTTCTGGATGAGTTGCAGAGGGTGGAGAGTAGAAGCAGGCAGACTTAGAAAGAGGCTGTTGCAATAGTCCAGCCTAGAGAGAACCAGAGCTCTGGAGACAGTTAGTTTCTGGGGGAAGGAGAGGAAAGGAAAAATACATCTGAGAAAGGTGCAGCTGGTAGTGAGACTTCTTAGAGACGTCAGAGTTATGAGGAGAGAAGGAGAGTGTGGAGTCAAAGATGACCCCAAGATTTTTGGCCTCACAGGTGGAAGCAGGAAGAGGGCAAAGAGAGGCCGGCCAGAGAGTGACGGGAAAGAAGGGAGATAGCATTGGCAGCGTTGAAGACTAGGTCTCATGAGGGGTGAGGGTGATCGAAAGCCCACAATGAGCACACACAGTCAAGGACACTGCAAATTACTCTGTCAGGTCTATATCAAAAATACATATACATTTATTAAAGACCTTTTTAAATCAAACTGAAGCAAAGATCAGCGGTAATACTTAAACCAGTACCACACCAGTATAAAACATGTACACAGTTACAATGGCCTAAAGGAATGGCACACAGTAAAGGTCCACAACCTGTAAAGAAGGGGATCATACAGTGTGAATATACTTTAGGCAGTCCTTCACTTATCAATCACTAACTAAGAGGCAGTCCAATCCCTAAGAAGAGTGGAGCCTAGTGCTCAAAAGTACTTTCAGACGCACACGATCCGGCGGTAGAGCGAAAACAGGGTTCTTTTGCAGGGGCTGTAGTGCCTCAGGAAGGTGGGTGAGGCAGTGAAGAATAAGTTCGCACTATTCGAGGAGGGTCTCCCCAAAAGGGCAGGACAGGTTCCAAGAGTTGGGAATAGGACAGTAGCACAGGCTACCTCGATAAAGGTGAGTTGCCCTCAGGGGACCCTTGTACGTAAAAAAAGATGGATGCACCAGGGCCACCAGTAAGGGTTGCAAGTACTCACCGACCCAAGGCGCACTGTAGACCAAAGTTCGGCTCTCGAGTCCACTTTGGTTTCGGGTTCAAATGCTGCAATTGTGCGGCTCTGCGTCTTTCAGTGGCTGAGTTCCAGGGATGATTCTGTGGTGGGACAGTGATGATTTCTCCTCTCCTGGTGAAGGGATCAACTTGATTTCACTGCAGCACTTCTCAGGGCAAAGTGGGCACAACAGCAGCGCACCCTCAAAGTTGGTCACCACGGCTGGACGACATAGTGACCACGTGCACTCTGGATCAGGTATACTCTCCTAATTCCAGACGTAGGATGCCTAGGTGTACGTAACTTTGCAGGAGAGTGCCTTATACCCAGTGCTTATGTTCTTCAAAGTCTGAAGTTACAACTCGAGATGGCAGCTGTTCCAGAGCAAAGATCTTGTGCAAGCTGGTCAGTTCACTGGTTGGCCTAGGAACACTTCAGAGAAGGCTTGCTTTAAGGTTAAGGTGGAGGTGCCGTGAATACTATTCAAATGGGTCGAAACACCTTTGCAGACCTTCTAAGTTCGATCAAAAACAGGGGGGTCCTGCGGGACAACAGCAGGCTTAGGGTGCCAAACCTTCTAGTGGGTCACCAGTGGTTCCTCAACTCTGCTTTGTGGTTTCAGGATGCTTGGATCCTATCCTAGGTTTGTTGTGAACTCAAGAGATCGACCTGGTACCGGTGTTGGGAGTCTTCGCTTATCCAGAATCTCCTTCATACCAAAACAGAGGACCCAATGGGAGATCTGCTCACATACAGGCATGCCAGACGTGGACCTATCACGGACCACAGTGGTCCCAGTCATTCCCAGCACACCAGACTCTCTGGCACCCAGGATGTGTATTGGAACTATTTTCTGTTGTGTTTGGAACCCTTTTGTTGGACTTTGGCGCTGGCCCGGGTGATATCCCGTTTCCAAATGTCTGTTTGGTAGTCTTCTTCATAAATAAGATTCAACACCTTATTTGTGTTGTAGAAAGTGTTGGTTTTATTTGTGTCACACGTACTCAAGTTGGCATTGGTTGTCACTTGTGTGACATACATCATAGTGTGTACATTGGTCTAGAGGCTTATCATAAAGCAACATGCTTAGGATTTCTGAGTGCCGACATGTGTTTCAACCTATGGTTTTTCTCAAGGCAGTAAATCTGTTTAAAGTGATCTGCCGTGGGTTTCTCAGGCGGTTGTTGGAAGTTGGTTGGCTGGATTGCATCTGTTCCCGGTTTGGTTATATCTCTTCCGACAGTCTCGCTGGGATCTTCTAGGTTTAGTGTATTGGAACTAGACAGTCCAGCCCATATCCTGGAGGCACACACACAAGGCATGCAGAAGCATGTGAAAGCTTTGGTTTGCGTGGGGATCTGGATGACCAAACAAGGGTTTTCCCGTGTCTGCCCGACCTGGGGAAGGCAAAGGGACAAGATGGCCAAAGGACAGAACAAAGGACCTTATGGACTGGCTATTTTGGGGCCATGCCACTGTCCAGGGCCAAACGCCGTAAACGTGATATGGACCGCAAGAAAGGGTTACAAATATATGAAAAATAACAGCTGCCACCAGTTCTGTCCAAGGCACATTTGTACTTCTACCGAAAAATCCTTTGAGGGTTTCTAGGGCCTTTAGAAATGAAAGGAAGACCTCAGCGCACTGTACTGTAAGGTATTTTGTGCACTGGTACTACAAAGTGAAAGGCTAAGGGGAAACAAAGACTCCCAGTACTGACTGTCTTTAAGGGCATCTCAGTTTCCTCATAACAAAGTGAGTGAAAACCCAGTGGAGTCAGCAGAAGTCTGTGCTCCACTGGCAAAAGTCAGGCTAGGATGGTCCGACAACATCAAAAAGTACAGTGGTTCACAACTGGAGGGGAAATTATCCATAATGGAAATCTTTCCTAAAACATATTGAATACCGGAGGCCAAGTGACAAGTCGTAAAGGATGAAATAGAAGAAATGCTTTGAATGCTCATCATAGAATCACTACCTCACCACCCACCCCGTGAGTCGCTGGTGTTCACCCATAGTACTGGTGCCAAAATCTGATGGATCCACTAGATTTTGTATGGATTTCAGCCAGTTGAATAGCATTGCTCGTTACAAAGCCCATCCCGTGCCCAGAGTGGACGAGCTACTGGAAAAACTGGGTTCTGCTTGGCTACTCAGCACCATTGACCTCACAAAAAGATATTGGTAAATCCCTTTTAAACAGCACAACAAGGGGAAAACAGCATCTGCCAGTCCTCAGGGTCTGTATCAATGCAAAGTACTGCCATTTGGCCTACATAGAGCTCTGGCTACGTTTCAAAGTGTAATGGATGTTGTATTAAGACCTCACAAACTCTATGCTGCTGTGTATCTTGACGACATCGGAATATTCATTGAGTCCTGGAAAGCCCATCTAGCACACCTAGTGAAAGTCGTGACTGTTAGTCCTGGTCGGTTTGCATATAAGCTCCAAGAAAACAATATTAGGAGCAGTGGAAACCAAATATTTGGGATACACCATTGGAGGAGGGACAATCTGTCCACAAGCAAGCAAGATCAAAGCAACTGAGAAAATACCTCTTCCCTGAATGAAAGTAATGAGAGCATTTTTCGGCTTCATTGGCTATTAAAGACGGTTCATACCCCGGTTCTCAGCTGTTGTAACCCTGTTAACAAAAGAGTTGAAGTATAAACACTAAGGGGACCTTTCAAATGACCCAGACTGCCTTCAACCAGTTGAAACACATAGTTGCGACTAACGCAGTGCTAAGGTGCCCAGACATCAACAGGCATTTCTTTTTACAGACCGATGCATCGGATGGGTGTACCCCGTAGGTTTTATCAGTCGGAAGCTGTTATCTCTTGAAATACCCTACTTCATGATAGAAAAGGAGTACCTTGTGTGAGAAACCTGAGGGCGTTCTCACAATTAGTCCCCAAAGGTCCATTGCTCAGCTTGCCAGGGGAGGTCAATCACTCTTGGATCCCAACCCTGGGGTTGATAAGCAAGGGAGGATCAATCACCTGGGCAGAGGTGCTTGGGGACTGCGGAAAGAGGGTGCAATGGCGAGACATGGTATTCCTCTGTTCCTTGCCCCAATCCATTCTACCCGCCCTCTTTATTTATGGGATATTGTCACCCAAGTCCCATCCTGCCCCTTAACCTTCCCTCGCCAGAAGTGAAGATAAAATCTCGTGGATATCTAGAGAGACCAAGCCCTTTTTCAACTCTTAACACTATCCTTGTCTCTCCTTCCTTAAAACCCAGAAGATATACTGGGAACCCAACTTTTTCCTCCGAGATATCCCCCTCCAGTAAACAAGGGATTTAGCATCACTCTCTCACCTTAATGGGCCCCAACAAGTCCCCACACCTTGCACTGAAAAGCGGAGGAGACAAGTTCAGGCTCCCTCAGTCTGTCAAGGTATTTTCACTCTCCCCATCTCCCCCTCCTCATTTCCAATAATTGCCGGGACGAAGAAGAGGTGATCAGGAGAAATGATGATTGCCCATAGGCACAACATAGGAATACAAAGTGAGGCCTACCATGTAACCTTTGAATTGTTCCACTAATAAGAGTACGGCAAGGTCGGGCACTTTGCTCCATCTGTGCACACCTCCAATTGACTCACCATGTATTATAAAAAGGGTGGTTCTGCCAGAAGCATTGAGCAAGCTGGAGTTGCTGATGGGACCAGGAGAGCCATGGAGCCAGAAGCTGCAGTCGGAGAAGCATGGAGAGTCCGGAAGGGAGTGGTGTGGTTGAGGGGCTGCAGCGTGGCTAGGGAGCCGTGACTCCAGAGAGCTGGAGTGAGGCAAACTGCAACCTGCTGGCCGAGTCCAGAGAGATGCTTGTTCCCTTGGCACATGTGCCGGTCCCAAGGGTGTCTGAGGGGCAGTTGGTGAGATCCTGATCTCGACCCAGTGTACCCCAAGGAGACTACTTGCCAACGCCACGATACCTGATTAGTTTCGTGAAAGTGAAGAGAGAAACTCAGGAGCATGAGGGTGGCTGGATCGGGAGTGGAAACAGACAAGATTTACAAGCAGCACAAAGGTAAAGAAAGCCAAAAGCAAGAGAGAAAGCGTAATGAAAGATGCGCTAGCGGCGCAGAAGTAAAGAGAGATAAGAGGAAAGTGAACTTTAAAGAATATAAGGAAAAAGAGAGGGTGCAAGTGACCCGCAACAAGAAAGAGTGTGCGAGCAACCTGACAGACTGAAAAGCAAGAGAAAGCAAAGAGAGGGTGCAAGCGACCCGAAAGCAGGAAAAGAGGTTATCAGCGACCGAAAGGCTGAAAAGGGAAAGTGCAAGTGGCAAGACAAAGAGAAAGGAAGGTACAAGGGTGCACAACCAAAGGAACAGAGTGTGCCAAGGGCACAATAAAGACAAGAGGAGTGTGCAAGAGGCACAGTAAAGTGAGAAGAGGGGGCAGGTGTGCCCAGCAAAAGTAAAGAAAGTTGAAAGAGAAGAATAAAATAGAGGGGAAATAGCACAGGAGGGAACAGTGCCAGAAGAAAGATACAGCCTACAAAGAGAGGGGTCAGAGGATAGTGGTTGTGCAGGGGAGGAGCCAAAGCCCCGCGGTTTCCAAAGTCTGACACTACCCAATGGAAAGAACTGTGTTAAAACGGTGCATCCTGACTAGGTGAATTTTTGTCTGAAACTAGAGGGGGCTAGGCTCGGGAAAGGGAACCCCAAGTGACCCACAAGAGACATAGTTGAACTTTGTGACGAGAGGACTACATTTAGGGAAGGAACTGAGAGGCCTAATAAGAACTGTTCAAGAGACATATTTTTTAAATTTTTATGAATCTTTTTATTGATTTTCGAATAAAACACATATTAAACAAACAAAAAGAGATTGCCAACAATTGGTTACAGCTTGTCAACAGTCTCATAGAACATGCATAAAGATCACAGATGAACCGGAAGCGGGTACTTTTCAGGCTGTGGTTCTATCTTATATCTGGTGGGAAGGAGGCCCTGCTCCAGGGATGTGCATTGTCAGTTTCTCACCTGTCCCCTACGCATCCTCCCCATATGTTGTGGAATTTCCATTGGCAACCCAATGACTTATAGATTTGCTTTTCCAGGGATGCTCATATGTCAAGCTCCGCCGCCCAACGACTGAGGCTTGGTCTTTCTGCAGAGCCCCATATTGCATTTGTGAGCCTCTTTCCCAGTCCCAGCGCTACAGCGAGGAGCGTTTTCTCACGACTAGTAAACTGCACACAAGAAACCTTGTTTAACTTTACAGGAGAGGCCTAGACTTGCAGAAGTGACCCCTGAGAGGCCTGTCACTGCAGCCATTTGAATTTGTCACGCTTCATCGACCAGCAAAGTTCCAAGTGCTGGCCGACTACCTGTACAGGTTTGAGCCCATGCCCAACCGGATCAGGGCTGGTGTGGGGAGTATGTTAGGGCATCAATGCACCCGCTCCTGCCTGCATGACTGGGAGGACCAGCATTTCCGAGAGCACTACTCCGGCGCTGCAGCCGAGACCTCCGCTCATGGTGTGGAAGAACGCCACATCAGCATGCACTACATCACGGACCACCATTCACGTGACACAACGTGGTACCTGGCCCTGCTACAGGGACTATAGGAAGTACTCCAGAAATATTCACTTAGGGTTTCAAACATCGCGCGGAAGCCCAAGGGAACTGCAAAGGCTACATACCGCAAATGTCAACGGTCCAGTAATCTCAGGGGAAGAACAAATGGCAGCCATGAGAAGAGGCAGGACTTTCACAATACAAGGGGAGAAGGACACTCTGATCACAGAAAGACCTGACTAGGGGGTGTGGTGGGTGGAAGGGAAATGATATAAAAGGAAATGGAAGGCTTGATACATTGTTGCACCTTTTGCCTTGCAGGACGACGAGCAGCAGGGAGAAAGAGCAGAGGACCAATATGCCTATTGAGAGTAGGAAAAAGGAAGGAGGAACCCCCTATCCTACCAAGAAATCCATAGGAAGTCCTGGGGAACACTAGAAATGTGAAAAAACACTCTACATGAACTCACCTCAGTGACAACCCTAAATAAAACCTTACTTTGAATGTCATACTTGGAGTGGTGTCAGTTTGTCAATCTTACGGTCTATAGCTGCTTTTCAGCTGAAACTTCAAAACCAACCTCTTCCACGTCATGCGCAGAACTTTCACTATGCTCATATTCCCTCTTTTTCCCATAGGGTCCCACAGCAATTCCACACTCTGCCTACTCTTCGGGAGACCCCCTATCAGTTTACATAACTCGCTCCCCAGCAAAGAGTCCCATTGGATTGCGTGTTGAAATTGAGCTGCCAGAAAGTAGAACTCAAAATTTGGAAGTGTCAAACCGCCTTCCTGGGATGGTCTGCACAACATTCCTAATGCCACCCTGTGCCTACCATATCCCCATCTTGGTGTCCAACACCTTTAAAAAGATCTGTTTTTATCTTATACATAATGTTAATGAAAGAATATAACGGTCTAGGTAGAATAACCATTTTACACATTGCCACTCTCCCCATCAGTGACAAAGGTAGAGATTTCCATAAACCAATCGCGTCACTGGTGCCAGTCAGGGTCCTACCTGTATTATAGGCAAATGTGCCTTTAACCTTGTGAAAAACCTGAATGGCCAAATATTTAAAGGATTTGAATTCCTGTTGTATTCTTCAATCAGGAAACATGTTCCTGTTTTTGTCCCTCATCTTAACCAGCGGAAAAAGCATTGATATGTCCTTATTAACCTGAAATCTGGTTATTTTCCTAAAGTTATCCAACACTTCCAATATTACGGGACGTTGTGTGAGGGATTACATATATTTCTATATTTATACATATAAAAATAGGACATCATCCGCATATAAGGCTATACTATGTATGGTATGTGATTATCAATATTCCAGTTTGGGGCATATAGTTTTTAAAGTAACCAGCTGGCAGTTCCAGTGCCATTACAGACTTAATTGGGGACACTGTGCACTCTTACCTAGTTCCTCTTGCTATAGTCCACCAGGTAGATAACAAAGTACCTGTTTAAACCCTAGTCATAGGGACATTATATAATAATTATCTATTTCAAAATACCAAGGCCCAATCTTGGTCCCTTCAATACCTGAAAGGGCAACCCCCATTTGAGTGAATCGAAAGCTTTGACAGCACCCAGTGATACAATCGCTAATTGCTCTTCTACGGTCTTGATGCTGTCCATCACATGATGCAGTCTTCTGAAGTTCATAGATTTATTCCTCCCCCTACAAATCCACATTGGTCTGCCTGCACCAAGTGCGACACCACCTTCTACAATCGCATTGCAATTACTTTTCCCAAAATCTTTACATCCACATTAATCAGCGAGATAGGTCTATAACAGTGCCGCACCTATTTACAGTAATTGCAGACCAATGGGTTCTTGTGGTTCTTGTACATTCCATTGTTCTTATGGTCCCTGTTGACCCCATTGTCTCTGCAAATCTGGCTGTCCCACCTGTCCTCCCAGTCCCACTTGTACTGGGATGGACCTCCCCTTCCCATGTTTCGTGGTCTACTTCCTCTTTGAGCAGCGTGCTGTACTTTCTGCACCTGTCCCTGCAAGGTCAGCATCTAGAGGGTCTTTAGTTTAACATCAGAAGTCTCCTCCTTTTGTTCTTGGTACACTACAGAGTGATTCACAACCACCATTAGCTCTGCTAAGGGTTTAATCTACCACCCTAGGTACACATTCTTTATCTGCACTTGTACTTCGTTCAATAGTCCAGCTACAAAGTAGTTTGCTATAGCCTCTTGTGCAGTCTCATCAGAAGATGCCCAAGTGCTGGATGAACATTACCTTCAGTCGATCTAAGAGGTCTGCCAGGGATTTGCCTTTCGTCTGTTTACAGTTGCCTATCTTTGCCCAATCCGTCTTTCGAGGGCAAATCTCAGGGATGGCAGGGGTTATGCTCTGTATGGCCTGAACTAGGCCATCCCCATTACAAGGATAAGCATCAGGCCAGATAGCCTGCTCAACTAATTTCTCAGACCTCTGGTGACATTAGCACCCTTATGAACTGGTTCATATTGGCCCCAGAGGGGTTGTAGCATTGTAGAACAGTACTCCATTCTTCTATAAAATACTGTGGTTATTCTATAATGTTCAGGAATTCTTTAGCTTTGCTCTGTAGATCGCCTGGAGTCCATGGGACATATGCAGCGACGAGGAGATGCTGTTGCTACCCTCCTCATCCAGTTCATTCCCTGCTGGAATGTGTCTCTACGAGGTGCTTGGAGCACTTACAAGTCTCTTCCGTACACCATGGCTCCCCTCGCCACAGGCGGAGTATGAGAAAGAGGCGTGGCAGACAATATGTCCCCCTTTGGACTTCAAGTTACTTAGTCCAGGCACTGCTGGTCAAAAAGGCCCTCATGGCTGGAGTTTATTCGCCACAAGTGACTGATCCTCTCCTACCACTTGCCCCCCCACATGTCCTCCTTTCACTGCAGCATGCACATTGTCGCGCCTTGAAACACTTGTGTATAGGCGCGTTATAAATGCCTTATCATATCGTATCATTAGTGAAAAGGGCCATCATGTCGTCAGTCGTCTCCCCAACCTGATTATCCTGTTCAGTTTCAGTCTTCCCTTATGCTCTCTAGGGGCACAAGTGTGTGGCTTTGACTGGCCCTCCCCTTGCCCTCAGGAATACTATCTGTCCTTATAGCCTGTTAACTTTCCTGAGTCCCTTAACTTTACTGGCAATGCGTCTGGCGGTTGCTTCCTCTAATCAATTTGCAAATGCTGGCCATTGTTTTAGAATTCTTTTCCCTTTCTGTCCTTATAAGACTATTCTGAATGAACCCAACTTATCCAAATTAAAAGTTCCATCTATGGGGAATTGAATACACATATTGAATCTGGTCAAGAAGTGGCAAGAGTCGAGGAAATCACACTGTTAAGGTTTGTGAGCCTTTCATATGTAGGTGAGCCCTTAGGAGGGACTTGGGCCTATTTAGATTGCCCTTCACCCATTGTCTATTTCTAGTTATATTCTCATTTGACTCATGGTCACCTCCCCCTGTACCACTCACTGTTTTTGCTCCACTCCTTTGTGGTCCTGATGGGAGAAGTGGAATTTACCAGAAACTCTGCAGCGTGGTCCTGGAAATGGCTAAATGGCACTCCACTTGCAAACCAAAGTGCTTCCCTATTTTTGTGTTGAGCAATACTTTACCACCAACCAAATCCTGTTCCTTCGTCTTTTTTTTTCCTACGTAAACCAGAAACTCAGACAGAGGAACCCCTTTCGAGAACCACCTCCTACTGTAGTCTGTTCGATTTTGGACTGTACCCATGTTATATATACCTAGAATCTGCATGGTTTAATCTAAATTACCATTTCCAGTATTTTACCAGATCTATTTTACGGTAGTAGTAGTCAATTGCATAAACAGCTACAAAACAGGCAAAAACAATAATTAAAACTGCAGACCCAACCCAGATTTGCATATTGGCTAAATAAATCCCTTTTCAGCTCACCCATTATGGGATGAAACTCTCGGCTCACCTGAACAGCCCCACATGCACGGCACCGAACAATTTGCGGTACCCTCTCCCAATAAACCCCATGGAGTTTTTAATAAGGACTCCTTGCCTTATTTGGGTTTCCACAGTGGGGTCTTCGGGAGGATGCAGCTTCCAGTCCGGTGGTGTACAACGTTGCGTGACAGGTCTGAGTACTGTGCTAATCTGTGAATGTCAAATAAATATTGTCTGAATTCCAGACATTCTGATGAGAAAAAGTGTTTATTAGAATAAGTGGTGCAAGACAAACTGATTGCATCCTAATATTAACCCATTCCCAACCCACTGACTCGCTCCACTCCCCCAGATGCGCTCTGTAAATCCTTTACTAAAAACACAATCAATGACTGTATAAACATTTCATCATAAATCTTAGACATTATCGTTAAAATTGAACATTCACCATATTAATACGACATACCCAAATGTACACTTTTTGGAATCTATGCAAAGAACAGGGTTATAATTCATGATACTAAAACATTTAAAACAATAAATAGTAATAAAAGCTATCAGGCTTCGGAAGCAATTTGCTTATTATTCCCAAAAGTCTAAATAAAGCAAGATGCATTATCACATTATCCGTGTTTAGGCAGTAGATCCAGAATGCATCCGTTTGGATACTCTCGTAGCAATGCACGAGACTACCAAATGTGATCATTATCTCTGGGCCCAATCAGTAAATAAATGTTGAGTCATCTCCAATTGTGCACTGCTCTTACAAATCCAACATGTACGTGCCTGACGTGGTATCTTATACATAGCTCCAAGGTTAGCCCAAACAGGCAATTGATTCAATCTTAGTTTCAATCGAAAATCCCCAGCTGCTATACTAGGACATGTTGGCAGAGACCGCTGAGCTTTGAGATATCGATGGGTAACCTTAAACACGTCAATATGGGATCTTAAATTACTAAAATGTTCATAATTCTTAGTCCAGTCCCATAAGCGTATTTTATTTTTCAACATGCATTTCAAGGCTCTGTCACTAGTGCCCCGATTAAATTCCAGTGCCCAACCAATATTATCAAACCACTTCATCATAAGATTTGTGAAATCTTTCCCTTTATGCCCAATGCTGCCATGATTGTAGGTAGCCATCAATCCTACGAGCTGCCATCTCGGGTTCATGTTAATTTTCAAAAACAACCATCCCTGATTTATTCTAGCCCAACTTTTTAAGGACACCAGGCCCAGCTCCAGCCTTATATACTCTATCGAAGTAGACTGAGCTATCGCCAATGCATCTAAACCATATAATACCATTGTACAGAGGCATTGATTATATAACGTCAACACCCCTTCCAAAGAAAATCCGGCGGTCTGTCCTGCAAACCTATATATCAGATTAGTTAATCTCTTAGCCTAAATGCCCTTACTTTCTTTTATATGGCTATATGTACGAGAGGAGCTAATCTCTAAGGCCAGGTATGGATATTTTTCCACCCTTTCTATAATACCAAGGCTGGTGTTAAATAAGGGGCATTTAATATGCTTAGAAGCAACAACTATCACCTTCGTTTTATCCATATTTATCAGCAATTTATTATTTTTAGCGTACTCGACCAATTTTTCAAACATATCCTTCGCACCGCTCAGCGTGAAATTAAACAGTGCAAGATCATCCGCATAGAGGATACATGGTACATTACGATCACCAATTTTATGACAACCCGTGGTTTCACAAAAAATTAGTGTTAGATCAGCATATGATATAATTAGTATAATAGTGGTGCTAGTGTAATCCCTGCTTAACCCCGATGTAAGTTCGAATCAGGGCAGACAATCTGCCAGTGTCGTCCAGTCGTATCTTCCCCGAGGTTTTATAATGGAGACCCTTAAGTATGCACAGCAACCATATAGGGCATCCCCAGAGCTCCAGTTTAGCCCAGAGCTTTTCACGGCATACACCATCGAAGGCGGCCCTGAAATACACAAATATGGTGTACAAGGCCGCCCCCCTGGCTCCCTGTGCCATAGCATCCCGATACAAACTATCCATCTGTCGAATATTGTGTACAATTCCGCAACCGACTCTGAAGCCTATCTGCGCATAGCTCAAAATCTTAGCCTCATCAACCCACTGCTGCAGGGCATCTAAAACAAAGGATGCAAACAGTTTCCCAGATGTATCCAGCATAGAAAGCAACCTGTAATTATTTGCAAGATTACAATAACCTTTCTTATGGACAGGTACCAGGACTGCTTGTTGCCAAGAAGAGGGTATAGTCGGATTACTACACACCTCATTGAATGATTTTCAATATCTGAGCCCAGCGTCCAGGATTTAATTTAAGGACGGCATTTGCAAGTCCATTCGTACCAGGAGCCCTAGAATCATTCAATTTGATAATCTTACTCTCAATCTCTACAATTCCCACTTCCAAATGCCAACCATCTATCAAATATCTTGCGGATATATTACACAAATCAGATAGCTGTCCACATTTGAGATGTTCAAGCCATACATCATCTTGTACAGGATTCAAAATGTTCTCTTTAATCTCAACCGTAGCTTTATTTAGGTGGGTCCAAATATCCTTTGTATTCCCTTTCCTCAATACCTGTAGCATATCCTGCCACTGTCGATTTTTCATTGAGTGTTTCCACCACTTTTGCCATCCTCTATAGCAGTTCTTAATATGTTTGATCTTGGTGAATATCTTTTCCTTAGTATATGGTAAAGCAGATGGCACACATGTCCTTTCTCGTTCTACGTTTGGCATCTAATGACATTATCATAATTCTTCCTATTTTTAGCACTGGATGTAACCATCCTACCTCGGCATTTTCCAGTGGTAGCAGCAAGGTCTTTTAGCCATCTTTCAATTTCATTCCCATTCAGAATACACAATGAGTAAATTTCTGCCATCTCCATAGTATCCACAAATTTCCCAATCTTACCAAGAGTCCTCTTGGTCCTTTTTTATGACACTACCAGCATCATTACATAACAGTCCAGAACATGCCATCAAGTTACCTTCATCTCCCTTATGATCTATATTCACAATGGTTAGAGCTAGTGGGTCATGATCACTAAATTCACAGGCCTTAACTTGGAACTCAAGGGTGGATGCCAAGAGGGCATGATTCCCAAATATATTATCCAATGTTGCTCTCGCTTTATGTCCTTGCCAAGTAAATTGTCCCGGGACGACAGCCACTGTTCTACCATTGAGCATTCAAAGATTCCTTTGATTCAGATAACCAACCAATCTCTCACCTCTCTTATTACCACCCCCATGACACATTACGCATGTGGATTCAACATTCTCATATTTAACACACTGCGTACGATCACTGCAGCCGCCATTCAGACCCCCCCCCCAAGAATCATACCATTCTCCCCAAATCGTGATGTGATGCCCAATATCAACTCCTCTAATTTATCAACAAATTCTATTATTATGTTAACACTCTGTGGCAAGTACACGTTTATTACCATAAAACTGAAACCACTTTCACTTCTTGGATTAGTGACTTCCACTGCCTGTATGTAACCTCCCTCAGTGGATGCCCATATTTCACAGGATGTGTATTGCTGGCTGATACCAATAATAAGCCCCCCAAACGGCCTCCCTCTGGGGCCTTTACAAGCCAATATCTGGTGCAAGTGGTACCCTTCAATGTATACTGGGCTATCGAGCTAGGTCTCCTGGAGCATTATAACATCATATCCCACCAGCTATTGCCAAGAGCCAGTTTGATGCAACAAGTGCCTATGCCCCCGAGTGTTCCAACTGCATACCTTCAAAATTCAATCACCACCAATCAGGTGGCTTCTTTTGTCTACCTTATCACCACATGGTACCCAGAATATTTTATCCTTCCCCCATACCCGCCCATCCAAGTGCCTTACCCCATGTTGTGACGTAGTAGTACACCTATTCCACAGGTACGCGCCCCCCCCCAAGCCCAGAAAAACTTCCACCACTCACTTGCTCCCGTTTCTGCCTTACCCACAGGTACAGTCCCATACGGTCCAGCACCTCCACCTGAGCACAAAGCAGTGCCACCACTGCAGTTCTATTAAACCGTAATAGAATCCAATTAGTGGTGTTGTCCCATTTAGAAAATGACAACTCTACAATATCCTTAGATTTATTGTGGATAGCCATGCATCAGAAGCTCATAGTCGCAACAGATTAGTTCTATTACTAAAAGGGCTCCTTTCAGTTGGATACTTTTCCTCCAATTTCACCATACATCCAGCCTAAATCTAACACAATAATTTTGCCCCCTAGTAGCTTTTTCATCTAAGTTCTGTTCATTTTTCGCTGTGTTTATAGAGGTTGAGAAGTGTACACTTTTACCATCATTACCTGTTACCACAATTTTACTTGAATCCCATCATCCCTATCCTGTTTGCACTTTCCACCATATTTAGTGTGCACCTTATCCCTGCCTATCCCATTCTTAGAGCGGATACCTTCACAAATCTTCCTATTACTCAGTGAAGTGCTTACCAGGGACTTATCATTCACAATCACTTTAGGCTTAGTAAGAGCCCACCTATCCATTGGGCCCTGCAATAACACGGTCTGTTTAATCCCATCAGGCCCGGTGTTAGTTACTACTTTCGTTTTAGAACCAATACCAGTCACTTTCCCCCGCACCCTACATGACTCCCTCCTAACGTAGTCAAGGGGCAATCCAGGTTTAAAAGGATCCTTAATTCTTCCAAGAGGCACATTTACACCCATAGTTAGTCCTTTATTGGGCCCTTTAATTTCAGATGTTTCCATCATGGATATCTCAGCAAATAGGGCATCAATAGCATCCTCCTCATTTTCTGCCACTATGTCCTGAGACATCCACGTTTTTGCTCATAACCCACCCCCACCCCCTCCAAGTTAACTCCCTCTCCTGACTTGCTGATTTCATCTAGCTCCACAATTATTTCATTACCCGTTTCCTGGATTCCCATAACTCCATGTTTAAAATGACTCGCTTATTTTGCCTGAATTTCAGGGCAGAATCCCCTATCGCCTCAACCACATTAGTTAAGGTCTGCTGAATAATCCCCTGTTCAGAGTGGCCATACTGGTGCATAATTTCATTATTATTTACAATTTGGGCATAATCTTAATTATTTCCTATTTTCTGAACGGGAACACCCTCATCAGGCAATGTCTTAACGTTTCCCTTTTCTCCAGTACTCCTTATCCCCGTCTCATCACCCAATTGCATTAAATTAGGGCGAGATGACAAGTCGTCAGGCATATCAATTGCCATTTTTACCTTAGCCACCCCCTGTGGATTCCGCTGCAAAGTTATACACAAATGAAGTAGCTACCCGTTCTCTATAGAATGTGTTGAACCAGACATTATGCATGATATATCCTTATTTACACAGGAGTTGAAATCAGTATAACCCAGGTCCTTTATTTGCTCTGGCTGCGCCGATGGTAAACCAGAGAGTATGAACCCATTTCTATCTTTACTGGCCAGAGAACTAGCAGGGCTTTTACTTAGTCTGTCAAAAAAGCCAGTTATACTAGTTTGGTCCACTGCTAAGGTAGGCTTCTTCTTCTCCTTCTTGCGTTTAGCAAGTCCTTTGTGGTCTTCCTCGCATGCCCCGGACTCCTTGAACGTTTACCAGTTATTTTCCCATCACTATAAAGCCCCACCTGACTTCGGGTTTGTATTTTCATATTTATGGGCTGTGAAACACTTAACAGGAATACAATAACAAGTGTGTGCCTAATGGACCAAAATTGAGTTAAAATTCTTTACATATACAATTCTTTACATACACAATTCAGAAGATGGCCATGTCATAAAATGATACAAAATCTGCCATTAATCTATAATCCTAAACATTTCAATAAAAATCACAAAGTTAATGGTACCATTGACCAAACCGTATGAGAAATATGATGAGTGTCCATTCAAACAGAAAAATGTAGGCACTGTGTAATATAATCACCACCAGTTACCCTGCACTTTGTAATTCCGCTCACCAAGCTACGCTAGGCAAGGAGGCTCACAGGGAACAAGTGCCGACAATTACTTCCAAAAATAGGTTCAAAGGTGAACTTCACCCACATTCACCTATTTCATCTTGCTTTACACAGATCGCAATTCACAGTGGGTTATAGTTACACAATTTCCAGCTGTTGCCACCTATATAGGCTCAGAGGATGTGGTTCCCCCACATTCACCTATTGCAGCATATACTTGCACTAGCCCGATATTAAAATAATATGGCTCAAAGGACGCGCCTGTGCATCATATATCTCAAGTAGCTGCTGCTCTGGCCACAGGTGCTTGTTTGTTTCTCAATTTCCCGTAGTGCAAAGCAAATGCATACAGAGCACTATAAGGGCCACCGGAGCACAATAAAACATAAGTCACCCAACATAGCAACTTCCCGTTAGAATGTTCGCTGCATATTCACTGATGAAATTTCAAAAATTCCCTCCTTTACATCAGTATGTTTATGCTAATCGGAGCGGTGTACTGTTTTCCACGTTCTCGCAAGCAGTATTATCTCAATCAGTAACTATGTCCAAGCCACACGACGAGGGTCATTGTTAACCAGCTTTCATTAAATGTTATCAAGCTTACGTTATGTAGAAGAACATCTGGCAAATACCTCGCAGCTCACAATTCTTTCCCCAACGTTGTCCAAACACGTTTCCAAACAGTTGCTCAAAACATCAGTTACGCTTCACGTAGCCCGGGGTTCTTATCCTTTTTGAATTCCTTAAAGCGGCAGTGCCATAATGCACAAAAGTTACAAACCAGCTGTCAGCAAAGTTTCAACAGCGTTTTCATGTGTAAAACAAGCTCACACTTACTCAAAAATCCTTAAATTGAATCCAGACAATCAACGTTGAAAAGCACTTACAAGGCTTTCTAGCATACTATTCCCACCTTATCTAAACAATAGATGACTTTGTCACCTAGATCTGGTGTTTCCTTTGTCCATAGCGTATCACATGATTGACCAGTTCCAGGTTAAATATGAGGCTGCTGGCGTATTTCCAGTTACCTCCCCAGACGAGGGGCGTTTGTACATCCATCACAGATGAATGGCTTATTGTAAGAACCAGTCCACTTTCACTCCGTTGAGACACATTGGCATTGAGCTGATGGCCTTGCCCCTGTAACATGGGTTCTAATGGACTCCTTCCTCCCGCAGATTGCTCATCTTCGATGTGCATCTCCGAGCGCAGCTACTCTTTTGAAGTTTTTCTGCTACCAGGGGATGCAGCGCGGGTCTGCATTTGCTTTGCTGGACGCCTCTACTTACACAACGTAGGAGCTAGTATAAATAGAAGGCACTCACCCTGTGACCTTAGTTCCTTGTTTCCGCACACTTTGCTCTCTCTAGGAACATCGCTGTGTAGAATTTTGCAATTCTTGTTTTTATTCGACAACATGCCCAATCCAGCAAAGTAGTCTGGATGCAAGCCCTACGTCATCCAAATGTCCACATTGGACTTGCACCGCATCTGCCATTACTATCTCGGTGAAGGCCACAAGACCGGACAACACGTCATGTTAATCAATGCATCCGCAGACGCTTTGAGAATGTGAAGCTGTTCGCATTTCTCCACAAGGAGAGAGGTGACAAACCCGTTTGAGGTCCCCTGTCCGACAGGACAAGAAAAAGCACTGCAAAAGATCAAAATCTCTGGGTGGTTCTTCAAGGCACCACGGTTTTAGTATTTATAAGGGGCACTACACAGCAAAATGGTGTTTCTAGGAAGACAAGCCACCACTCCAGGGAGTACCCAGAGGAACGGGCTCACCAGGGAACCTTCTCTACCCAATCCACCACTCGAGAGGAATCTGAGGCCTTTAAGCAGAAGATGCTCAATGTCTTCTCCAAGGCCCTGGTGGCGATGGCTTTGTCTCAAGACATCGGCACCACTGGTCTTGACGCAGAGGGGTTAGGCTAAGCCAGCTTGGACAAGCTGGCAGGATATCCACGAGTAGATGAGACAAAGTCTGTCTGATGGTCACACAGTTCCCTCTTCGGACCTCTGACCTCTGCTCCCCCTTACACGGTGCCCTTGAAATCGGCCAATGATACAAAGGATTTTGCCCCGCTCCCAGACAAACCTACATTAAACGTTTCCAGGGACATTTATGAGGAAAGGAAGACAGACACTTTCCAGAGGAGTTTTATGGGACACAGAGGGACCTAGTGGATCTTCCAGCTGCCTTGCGGGAAGCAAGTGGGCTGGACACCATGCCAGAGGTCGATCTGCACCTTGCTCCTACCCTGGGCAAGTCGCTGTTCAGCAGCTGATGACTTATGTGGTAAACACCTTGGGGTGTCTGCCTCTTTGTGCCCTAAGGTTCAGTACAATTTAACAGACGTCCTAGTAGAGGAACCGAAGGAGAGACTATTGCCTTTCAGTCAAACAGTAGAGGGGCCAGTACTTAAGCTCTGGGCCCAGCCGGCCTCTGCTCACTGTTGACTGGGACCTGGCGGAAAATAACAGGACTGCACCGTCAGACGGCATGTTCCTCTTTGCCCATACATAGCATAAAGTTTAGTGGTCCAGGCTGCTACAGCAAACCTAACGACCATGTATTTTCTGTCCTTGCCTCAAGCCAGGGAGAGAAAGAGACTTGACCCATGGGGAAGGAAGACTTTCGGCTCTTCGAGCCTAGGTCTTTTGTGTGTGAAATCTCCTGTGCCCTAGCCAAGTTGCCCTTCTGGCTCGGGTCTTTCCAGAGGGAGGCAGCTGAATACATCCCTGTAGGAGTGATATGTGATGGTTTTGAGGATCTGATTGGGGACGGCATGGAAGCTTCTCGCGAGAATCTTCAGTCCAGTCTGGATACTGCAAAGTGTGTAGCGAGAGCCACGTCCACCAGCAGGGTTTTGCAGAGGTTTTTCCTTGAATCAGGCCATCGGGTTTTGCACCAGACATTCAAGAAAAACTTCTGGACATGCCCTTTGACTCCATGAACCTGTTGGGCACGAAGGTCAATGAGTCCTTGCAAAGGTTCTAAGCCTCAAAAGCAATCTTTAAGTCACTGGGATTAGCAGTCCAGCAATAGTGCCCAGCAACCCTGCAGGCCAGGGGTCGCCCCTTCGCCTCCTATTCCCGAAGGGGCAGTGGTCACGGCCCCCTCGTGCAGACAAGGGCAGCGCCACACCAACAGAGGTGCGACCAGAGGAGTTGCCCCCACCACCACTGTGCCCTTCGGAGCCCCTGATGCAGAGCCTCTGTTCAAAGGAATTCCACAACAGTACCACTATAGGGAGCAAGATATCCCAGTTCGGCAAAGAATGGAGGCTTTACCAATTCTGATGCATGGGCCTTAAAGGTCCTTCAGGAGGAATACTGCCTCTCTTTTTCTCTTCACCTGCTGGAGCACCCTCCAGCCAACCATCCCTTCCCTCCAGATTGCCTCTGGCAAAAGCAGCCATAGAGCAGGTACCTTGCTCTGAACAAGGCAGGGGTTGGTAATCAACCTATTTTATGTTTCCCAAGTATGACGAGGGTCTGAGACTTATCCTGGATCTGCGGCTTCTGAAAGTGTACATGCACAAGAACAACTTCATGATGGTTACTCTGGACCTGGATGACTGGCTAGTTTCCCAGGGTCTCCGGGATTCTTACTTTAATGTGGCCATCCAAAGGAAACACAGGAAGTACATGCAATTCAAAGTGGGGTTGCTACCAGTTCAAGGTCCTACCGTTCAGCTTTTCTTTGGTATTCAGGTTTTTCACCAAGCTGCTAGCAGTGGTGGTGGCACGCCTCAGAAGGGAAGGAATTCATGTTTTCCCTCTCTGGACAACTGGCCCGTCCAAGCCCCCACCACCGACCTTGCATCGGCACACCTGTATCGGACGTACAGCCTATTGTACAGGTTGGACTTCTCTCCTGAACTTCAGGAATTCTCAAGTTTCACCTTTCCAGTCCCTCCTATTCATCAGAGCGGTCTGGACACTTGAATAGGCCAGGCCGGTCCTTCGTTTGAGGATGGAGTTGTGAACATCTCCAAGATGGTCCAAATCTTTCAACCACTGAAAAAGGTTCCAGCCTCTGCTTTTCTGAGCTTGCTGGCTCTTTTAGCCTCCTGCTACCCTTGTTGCAGCAGAAAGCCCAGCTGTGCATGACATTGCGTCAGTGGCTTCTGAGTTCACAGTGGTCTGGGTCTGTGTGACTGACATCAGACCTTCCTCCGGTTTCTGCAACAGTGTAGGAGACATGCAATGGGGGTCCCTGACTCACAACCTTCTGAGAGGGGCATGGTTTCCACAACCATGGCCCCATTTGACTCTGGTCACAGTTGTGTTCCTGAAAGACTGGTGCGCTCAACTCCTATAACTTACCGTAAGCACCCTGTGGTCCCCATTGGAATGCCGGGAGCACATGAATTTGCTGGAGTTTAGTGATCTGGTTACCCTTAGTTGCTTTCTAACCCTCTGTGAGAGACAATGCAGTTTTTGTCCTGACGGACAGCAAAACTATGCATTAACTCAACTGGGTGGTGTGTGCTCCTTGTCTCTGTGCAGTGAAGCAATACAATTGTGTTGTGATTCTGAGCTCTGGAGAACAGGTCTGTCAGTGGCTCATCTAGCTGGCCAGGATAATGTGTTGGCAGAGACTCTGAGCAGGATGCCTTTGACTTCACAGGAGTGGGAGCTCTGCCGGGAAGGTCTGGAGGAGATTTTTCTCCCATTGGGGTTCTCTAGTGGATTTCTTTGTTTCCAGTGTGAACAGGAAGTGAAAGTGTTTGTTCTCCAAGGAATTCCCTCATTGTGGCGTTCTGGGGGATCACTTGGCAGATAAGAGGGACTTTGAACTGCTCCACTCCATGTATTCCCCATGATCCCTGTCATACTGTTGGTTCTCAGGAGGGCTACTTTTGTTTAGGACCACAATGATCTTGATAGCTCTAGATTGGGCCCAGCGAATGTGCCTGTCTGCCCTCTCTGGTGCCTACTGCCGAGGATGAAACCTCCTCTCATCCGAGCGACTGGTCCTGCACCTGAACTGCCGCAGCCTGAACCTTCATGCCTGGCTTCTGAAAGATTGAGGTATACAAGGAGTGGGATTTTCAAAGGACGTCCTGGGCATGCTCCTCTCTGCTAACAGGTCCACTGCCAGATCGATCCATGCCTTCTGGTATCGTAGGTTTTCGGTTTGTGCCAGGAGAGTGATTTGTACTATTTACTTGCTCCACGCCCTCCTGTTTATTTTTTGGCTGTTTGATTGGCATGCAGTTTGGCATTGTGAATCAGTACTTGCTGCCATTTCGGTCTTCATGTGGACACCAGAGCAGGGCTCCTTTTTCACAATCCCCACGGTCATAACATTCCTGCGGTGTCTGTGTAATATGTTTGCCCTCTTACCCCCCACGCTGGTCTATTGTTTCAGTGTGGGATTTAAATTTAGTGGTAATATTTCTAATGTTGCTCCTTCTGAGCCCCTTCATTCCTGTTCATTAAGATTACTCACCCCCAAGGTGATTTTCCTGGTTGCCATGACTTCTGCTAGACAGTTGAGTGAGCTCCGGGTGTTCTGTTAAACCTCCCCACTTGGTTTTCTCCAAGGAGACAGTGATGTTGAGGGTTGGCCCATCCTTCCTCCCAAAGGTGGTCTCAGATTTCCATCTCTCTCAAAAGGTACATCTTCCTGTCTTTGATCGTCCGCCTCATCCTTCCAAGGCAGAGGAGCTTTTCCATCGCTTCACCTGCTGCAGGCCCTCTGCTACTACATCTCTCGGACGAGAGAAGACGGGAAGGATTACCAGATTTTAGTTGGTTATGCTGGTGCCTATGCTGGCAGGGCTGTGACCAAACAGACCCTGTCAGGGTGGGTAATTGTCTGCATCTCTGAATGCTATGATCTGACTGGCACGGAGGTCCCGGAAGGTCTTGGGGCTCACTCCAACAGAGTTTGCCATCACCTCAGCTCTGCCATGTGGAGTCCATGTTCTGTATAGTTGCGAAGTGGCTATGTGGCTTCATTGCACAGGTTCACTCGACATCACTGCAGATCGAGTCAGAAGGCTCATTTTGGCAGTGCTGTCCTTAATATGAGGAATCTGTGTGAGGAAGGAGTCCATTAGAAGAACTGATTACTTGCCTCTTGGTAATGTTCTTTCCAATGAACGTTCCTTACCTGCCCCTTTTGGCAGATAGTTAGTACACTTTGGTTCTGACTTCCCTCAAAGTCTGAGTGCCAAGGAAAAAAGGTGGAACTAAGGTCACGGGACGCTGCGCCTCTATGTATACTGGCCCCAATGTCGTGTCTAGTGTGGGCTGCAGAGAGGTGTCGGGCAAAGCGATGTGGATCTGCGCTGCTCCCCTGGCTGTTCTCTGAAGGGCAGCTGTGCTGGGAGGTAGATAACAAAGATGAGGAATACGTGGGAGGAACATCCCTCAGAAAGAAAAGTACTGAATCAAGTTATCTGTTCGCTGGCCAAATGACGATAGTTCGCACTTGCAGTATGGCTGCGTAGTTTTAGATAATAGCAGCAGCCAGCATTAAATAGTGCCAATTTGACTGGCAGTGCCTAAGCCAAAGTCACTAAGAAAAATAATAAACATTACGGGCTTGAAGGTTGTTAGGCAGAAACCTGTGCAGTTCCCTCTGGGACCACTGCAAAAGATTTAGGACTGCAGGTGTTTGGCAGTAAACCCACTTGGTAGCAGTCTGTACCACACAGATTCACTTGGTAGCTGTGGCTGAGCAGTCAGACTTCCCTCAAGAAGAGTTAGGCAGTATACTGAGTATTCACAATAGGTCAAGAGCACACAATAGAACAAGTAAACACTGACCAGGGCTTGGTGTAAAAGAGATATAATTATTTATTTAAAACCACATCTAGAAAAACACACAGGCACTAATAATAAGCAATTCAAAAACACCGTCACTAAAAGATATACACTCCCTTAAAAGAATATTAGACAAGTCTTAAGTAAAGCCCCACTTATTTTCAGACAGCGGTGAGCGCTTAACGTAGATGGCACTCTAATAGTTTGTTTTAAAGAGGGAGAGAAAAGCAGAGAACAAATTGAAACAGATCCCAACACTTTTTTGAGAACACAACAAGGGAGGAAGGCAAAGTAAAACCGTGAAGTTAGAGTTCAAGAGGCCGGATCCACTTTCAGAGGATCCAAACGAAATGTGTCCAAGGTCACACGGTTGCAGTGCACAAAGGTCTTGTAAAGGTTCAAAAAGGAGTTGGCACACAGAAAGGGACCAGTTAGGGGGTCAAGGCAACCAGCCCAGTCCAGAAGGTTAAGGAGGTATTACCTTGTAGCAATCTTTAGAAAGGGAGGCCTGGCGGACACGGTACCTTAAAGTGGTGAGAATGCTCCAGCGGGGGCAGTTGTTCCTGGCAGCGGGTGCAAGTCGGTGCTTCGTCCGGGGGAAGAGAGGATCTCGTCGTGGAGGAAGACGGGAGTCCGTTGCACTGCCAGGGAGGAAACCAGCCGCAGAGTTTCTCAGGTACAAGGAGCGGTCCGGTGATTCGCGGTTCAGTGGTGAGTGGCTATCCGGCTTCCAGGGTGCTTGGCACGGGCAGTTCCACCACAAACCGGGCTGGGATGCCAAGAAAGAAATGAAAACTGGTTGTGCCCACCAGTCAGGGGAAGAACCCTCTCCAGCCGGGAGATCTTCTCTGTCGTCGGGAAGTGGTGAGTCGGTTCTGCAGGGCTCCACCGGTGGTGTTGTCATGGTAGGTCGGCTCAGCTTCTCCCTCATCGGATTCTCAGGTCCTCTGAAGTTCTCCAGCATGGGGTCTGGCATGGATTCACATGCTCATGAATATTCCCCGTCGTCAGGCTGGGAATCCTCGGTAAAGAAAAAAACCAGTATCAGTTTCGTTTCTGATCTGTCTTTCGTAGTAATAACCAATCACTGGTCTCTGCGTCATACTGACCACAGCCAATGACTGCCCTCTACCTAAGCACCGCCTCTGGCAGCCATCTTCAGATTTTTACCGCACGTTCATGTGTTGGGATCCTCGTGCTATTGCTCTCGAGCGTTAGTGCTATTTTTCGCGCTTTTTCACAAAAAACTTCGATTCTTTCGGTCAAAAGAGCCTCAAGCTCCACCGATCCTACATCCGATCAACGGGGACCCGTGTCGGATTCGTCTGTGCCCCTCAAGGGTGAAGATTTCGTCGAGCTACACTTCGGAGGACTCCAGAAGCTTCTCAGGCCCGGTCTCGGAGATGGCCCAGGAGAAGGGAAGCTCGACGCCCGGAAAGCTGTTCAGGGTCTGCCCTGGATGCCAGCTGCAGAACGTCTTTAAGGAAGACGAACACTCTTTCTGCCTTTACTGCCTTCATGAGGACAAAACGCACGTGGAGAAGGACTGTGCGTTTTGCGGCAACATGTCGGAACGGACCATGAAGGACCGTCATCAACGTCTCGCCAACTGGCTGGAGGGTAAGAGCCCGTCTGGCGAGAAGAAGAAGAAATCCGAGCGGTCTTCTAAGACCTTTGAGGGCGCCCCGGCGACGGGGGCCCAACATAAGGCCAAGCACCGCGAGTCCGCTGGCACCGGGAGCGCCGAACGGTCGGGCTCTACGGGCGCCAGGCAGGGCGCACCCTCCCCGGCACCATCAACCACGAGCCAACGCTCTGGGTCGGGTAAGAGGAAGGCCGAGCACCCGGCGAAACTCCTGGAGAGGCCCCGGTCGAGCTCTAAGGCAGAGGAGGAGCGTGGCAGTGCCCCCTGCCTCAAGGATAAGGCGGTGAGCGCACCTAAGGTGGTGAAGGCCTTGATCCATCCGACCAAGCCCTCTATCGAAACGGTCGCGGCGGCCCTGGCTCAGCCTGTGGAGGCTGCGCCAGTGGTGGCGACCTCAGGGCCCAGAATCTCCCTGCCTCCTCGGAGGGAGTCTTCTTTTGTGTCCATCGATAGGACCCCCGTGAAACCCTCCGTGGGGAAGAAGAAGGGGGGGCAGGGCGTCGTCGTAGATTCGGCCTCTACCTCAGAAGAGGAGCTGATCGAGGTCTTAAGCCACGGCCTAGGCGTGGAACAAGGCCAGCCCGTCGGAATGGACCCCGACGCGGGTGACGACGACGACATCGTCGAGGATACCGACGGGGCCCCTGCTCGCCCGTCGGATTCCCCTCTGCCAGCGCCGCGAGACAACTCGGCGGCCATTTTGTTGGCCATACAGTCCTTATGCACTGAGATAAGGACGAGGATACCGTTACCGACGGAGGAACCTCTCCCGTCGGGGGATCCAGAACCGGGACCTTCTGGTGTTCCCCCTACCAAGAAAAGAAGGATCCATCCACCACCTCCTTTTCAACCGTCGCGCCCCTTCCAGCCCTCCTCCCCGTCCACCCGAGGGGATGATACGGGGACTGACACGGCAGCGACGGGTACGGACGACGAGGCATACGACGAGGATTTTCCGTCGTCGCCCCCCACCAGGGCTTCTCCGCCCGACGAGATCGGATCTTTCCACTCCATGATCTCCAGGGCTTCCGAGCTTTTCCAACTCTGCCCTGAGGAGAAGAAAAAGGAAGGCTTCCTTTATCAGCGGCGCGAGGCCAAGAGGAAGACGGTCCTCGCAGTGCCTCTGTTGGACGACATTTGGGATGAGGGCCTTTCCCTCCTCAAGAACCCTTCCACTACGCCAGCTAGAAGAGACCGGTACGAGAAAAAGTACCGGGTCCCGGACACGGCCCCCCTATGCCTCCGGGCGCAGCCTACCCCGGACTCCGTCGTCTCCGCGGCAGCCAGGAAGAAAGCGGGGGGGGGTGCGGCCTCCACATCGACTTCCCCGCCGGACGGCGAGGGAAAGAAATTGGACGCTATGGGACGTAGAGTCATCTCGTCGGCAGCGACGACGATTAAAGCGGCCAACGCCTTGGCTATCGTGGCCCGCTACGACAGGGAGCTCTGGTACAAGATAGCTCCCCTGCTGGATTTTCTGCCGGACGACAAGAGGGCGGAGGCCCTTGAGATCCTCCAGGAAGGTGAAGTGGCTTCGGACCACGCCATCACCGTGGCGACGGACATCGCCGACACTGGGTTCCGCCAGCTGGGCAACGGCGTTTGCCTTCGACGTCGTGGATGGCTCAAAGCTACGGACTTTCGGCAGGACGTCCAGACCAGAGTCCTGGACATGCCCTTCGACGGGAACAACCTGTTTGGGAAGACAGTGGACGATTCCCTTCAGGCCATCAAGGCGGATACTGAGACGGCCCGGGCCCTTGGAGTCCTGCAGCAACGACGGACGCCCTTTCGGAGCGGCGGAGGCAAGGGCGCCTCCAAAGGTTCCGGCGGCGGTTTCGCTTCCTACCGTCAAGTGGCCCGCTCGTCGTCGCAAGAGGCCTACAGAGGACGAGGCAAGTCTAGCGGACCCCGCCGTCGTCGCCAAGGAGGTCAAGGCGGCAAGGCCGCGTCCAAGCAGGATTGAACCGGCCGTGGGGTCGGGCCCCCACCGAAGCACCCCGGTGGGAGGCCGGCTGGCGGGCTTCGTCAGCGTGTGGGAGTCCATCTCCACCGACCGTTGGGTGCTGGACGCCCTGGCCCGGGGCCACGCGCTCGAGTTTCAAAGAAGGTGCCCGCGCGTCCCCCCCGTGGCCAGGAAGGAACTTCACGTCCCTCAACTTCTCCTGGAGGTAAAGGCGATGCTCAGAAAGGGTGCCATCGAACTCGTCCCAAAGAGGCTTCGGGGCTCCGGAGTCTACTCGCGATACTTCCTCGTGAAGAAGAAGACGGGAGGATGGCGCCCCATCCTGGACCTGCGACGGCTGAACAAGTTCATCAAGGCGCAGAAGTTCCGGATGGTCACCCTCCAGCACGTCCTGGGTCAACTGGAGGAAGGAGACTTCCTATCGTCGCTGGATTTGGAGGATGCCTACTTCCACATTCCCATCCTAAAGGGGCACCGGAAATTCCTCAGGTTCGTGGTCCAAGGGCGTCATTACCAGTTCAAAGCCCTTCCCTTCGGACTACGGTCGGCACCCAGGGTATTCACCAAGTGCCTCGCACCGGTGGCGGCGCAGCTGCGCCGCGAGGGGATTCACGTCTACCCCTACCTGGACGACTGGCTCATCCGCGCCAAGACGAAGGAGCTCGCCGTGGTCCACACGGCAAGGACCGTCCAGCTCCTCACGGACCTGGGATTCTCCGTGAACTACGCCAAATCCCACCTGGTGCCCGCGCAAGTCGCACTGTTTCTGGGAGCGAGGCTCGACACAGTGTCCCTTCTGGCCTCCCCGTCGGAGGAGAGGACCAGGACCATCTTGGGCAAGGTGCAACGGATGTTGGTGGCCGACGCGGCCAAAGTGAGATCCATCAAGTCCCTCCTCGGGATGATGTCTTCCTGCATCTACCTCATTCCCATGTGCAGGCTCCGGATGCGCCCGTTGCAAGAATTCCTGGATGCGCGCTGGATCCAGACGACGGGCAGCTTCGAGGAAAGGATCAAGCTCGACGAGAGTTTCCGACGAGCGATACGGTGGTGGGGCACCCGCGTGCATCTGACGGCGGGCATGGACTTCCAGACCCCAGCCCACCAGGAGACTGTGACCACGGATGCCTCCCTGGAAGGGTGGGGAGCGCACACCGAAAATCTGCACGCGAGGGGACTCTGGCTCCCGACGGAGAAGTCCCTGCATATCAACGTCCTGGAGCTCCGTGCAGTGTTTTGGGCCCTCAGGTCCTTCCTTCCGTCCCTCAAGGGCAAGGTGGTGAGGATCTTCACCGACAACACCACCACCATGTTTTACATCAGGAAACAGGGCGGAACCAGGTCCCCAGCGCTGTCCAAGGAGGCGCAGGACCTGTGGCATTGGGCCGTCGCCCAAGGGATTTTTCTGGTGCCGTTTCATCTGGCAGGGATAAAAAACACCATCGCCGACTCACTCAGCAGGGAGCTGCGCTCGTGCCACGAGTGGGAACTAAGGCAGGATCTGGTGGATCGCCTCTTCCGACGGTGGGGCACACCCCAGATCGACCTGTTCGCGACGGCGACGAACGCCAAGTGCCGGAGGTTCGCCAGCAGGTTTCCCCAGACGAGGAGCATGGGCGATGCTTTCTCGTTCCCCTGGGAGGGCCTGTTCCTCTACGCGTTCCCTCCCTTGCCTCTGCTAATCCGGCTCGTCAACCAGCTCAAGAGGTCACGGTGCAGGATGATCCTCGTCGCACCTGCGTGGCCGAGGCAGATATGGTTCCCGGACCTTCTGGACTTGTCAGCGTCCCCGCCGATCAAGCTGCCGGCGGACGCGGATCTACTCTCCAGGGAAGGAGGCGCCATCCTCCACCACGACCCGAAGTCGCTGAACTTGCAGGCCTGGCTCCTGCAGCGCTAGAGTTTGGAGGATACGACATACCGGCCGATTGCAGAGAGGTTCTTGCAAAGGCCAGGGCGTCCTCGACTCTTAAATGCTACGGACACAAATGGAAGAGGTTCTCTGTCTGGTGCCACGCACAGAAGATTAACCCTCTACGGATTACGGCTCCCCAAGTACTGCCGTACCTGCTGACGCTGGCCAAAGCTGGTTTGGCACACGCGTCCATCAAGATTCATCTTGCTGCGATCTCCCGATACACCAGAACCACGGGGCGGACGTCCTTGTGGTCTCATCGTCTGGTGAAAGAGTTCATGAAGGGACTGTTCAGATCGTTCCCGCCGGTGAAGGCTCCGGCCCCGGCGTGGGAGCTCAACGTGGTGCTGACCAAGCTCATGGGACCTCCGTTCGAGCCTCTGCACTCGGCCCCGTTGAAGTTTCTATCGTGGAAAACAGCTTTTCTTGTGGCCATCACCTCCGCACGACGAGTGGGAGAGATCCAGGCCCTTTCCTGCAAGGCCCCGTACTTGACTTTCCACGACACGAGGGTAGTGCTCAGGACGCACCCCTCCTTCATGCCCAAGGTACCGTCGGACTTCCATCTCAACGAACCCTTGGTGTTACCTGTGTTCTTCCCGTCGCCTTCGTCGCCGGCTGAAAGGACTTTGCACTCGCTGGAAGTAGCTAGAGCGCTGAAGTTCTACGTGGACCGCACGAAGGGGTTTCGGAAGACGTCACAACTCTTTGTGAACTTTGGACCTGTCAATCAGGGGAAGGCTCTCTCGAAGGCTTCCATCTCCAGATGGCTCTCCGGCTGTATCATGTACTGTCACCGGTTGGCAAACCGACCGCTGCCTGGCCGTCCGAGAGCCCATTCCACCAGAGCGATCGCAGCTACCACGGCGTTCCTATCTGGTGTGCCCCTGCTGGACATATGCAGGGCTGCTACGTGGAGGTCGACGCACACCTTCACGAAATTCTACTGCGTCGACCGGGATTCCAGGGAGGAGTCCAGGGTCGGCCAAGCAGTGCTGCGCAACCTGTTCGCCTGAGGTGAGCCTGGTGAGGAGGTAAGATGCTTAATGTTGAGTTGATGTGATGCTTAATGTTGAGCCTTTGCCACCTCCCGTGGTTGTGCATGTGTGTACTGCTATGTATTCTTTATTCATGAGCATGTGAATCCATGCCAGACCCCATGCTGGAGAAGGAACAAGTTACTTACCTGTAACTGTTGTTCTCCAGCATGGGTCTGGCATGGATTCACATGCGAACCCTCCCGCCTACCCCTCTGCGGCTCTTCACTTGGTCATACTGCCACTTCACGTGCTTCCAAATCTGAAGATGGCTGCCAGAGGCGGTGCTTAGGTAGAGGGCAGTCATTGGCTGTGGTCAGTATGACGCAGAGACCAGTGATTGGTTATTACTACGAAAGACAGATCAGAAACGAAACTGATACTGGTTTTTTTCTTTACCGAGGATTCCCAGCCTGACGACGGGGAATATTCATGAGCATGTGAATCCATGCCAGACCCATGCTGGAGAACAACAGTTACAGGTAAGTAACTTGTTCCTTCCAGTCCCCAAAGCCCTGCTTTTATGCAGAAAACCCCCATTCACTCAGCCTAGCTGTCACTCAAACATGCTAAGTGGTGAGCCGGCCGGCTCACCACTTGGGCCAATCACACAAGAGTGCGACCTGAGTTACCTAGGTAACTCGGTCCAGGGTGCCTAAACCCCCTCCCACACCCCCTGTGGTACCCAGACAGAGTGGCACCACTTTTGGAGGCTTCTGTGGAGAAGCCCGCCAAAAAAGTGGAACAAAGGGCTCGACTTGGGTTGGAGTCACAGAAGAGCAAACAAACGCCATTTTTGAATCGAGTCTTGGCAAAAAATACCAACCGGAGAATTAATATTAATTAACAAAACCTGCGGTATGTTCGAGGCTATGAGAATTAAATAATTAAAGTTGGTAGCCTCGAACAATGGGAAAATCCCATAGGAAAATATTCGCGGTCGAATATAAAAAGTAGTTTCCACTGCCACCAGTCAAAACTCGGTCGGGGGGGTGGAGACGTGCCCCCTCGACTAACAGACCCCGGGGCAATCTAATTGCCCCGACCAGTACGTCCACAATATGATGGTTTGTACTGGTTTCTGTTAATAATTTGGGACTAGTAAAGCCAATGGTGACTTTACATGCCCTGGGAGACAGTAGTCAGTCCCAGGGTATGTAGTCTATGGTGGGGTGTCACTATGACACCCCTGTGTTACTACACGGAGGGTGCTGTGTACACACATAGGAAAAACACATGAGACCCTATGGAGTAAAGGACCCAATAGCCCATAAAACACATTACCAGTCAAAGGAATACCATTAATCATGTCCAAGAGTGGGAGGAAAAGAGTCTCGCTCTTGGCAGGAGGAAAAAAACAAACTCCAGAAATCCAGCAAAGCTGCTGGGGGGCTCACTAGGTTAGGAAATTCAGCCTAAAGAGAGAATTCTCCCTAACAAAGGTGACCTAGCGGCAAAGGGTTCAGAAAGTAAAAACATTCTCGTCCCGGTTTTCTTTCTTCAAGGAAGTCCTCCCCGCACCCTCCTGAATCATGTTACCTTTCATCTCCTTTTTTGGCGTATCATTACATTTGTCAAACTTCTTTTAATCTGTTTTGGGGGGGTCTGGCCTCTTCCACAATGCTTACAGGGTGGGCACTTCTACCTAAGGCTAAAATGTCTCTTTTGGGAATATTGTCAAAAAAGAGTAAAGACATTGTAAAGTTTTTAACTTTTTAGACCTAGAATTTGCAAGTGGCTAATAACTATGAAGTGGAAGAATTCCCACCGGCCACGATGACAGAGTGGTTATGTGACTAGTTTTAAAGGTCGGGTTGACTGCAGAGTTCTTAAAAGCAAGCGAGCTAGCAATTTGGCATTCCATCATCAGTTCAATATTCTTATGCCTTGAAAGTCCTACTTGTCACATGAGTAGCATTGACTTAATTCTCATGAATACATTCGTCCCACAGATTGCTCATCTTCTGAAATCCCTTTCAAGCACCATCTTGATTATGCAGTGGAAAATAATGACCACTCGCAATTCCGGGGGATTGATGAACACTTCGTTAATTAAGCAGTAAGCAAACCAAACCAACAGCAACACAACACTTTGGCGCAAATGAGCCTCCTGGGTCCAGATCTCTTATACCCACAGGAGCACATGAGTGTCAATGGAAGGTGAGTGTTCTCATCCTGGCAAAGTCGTGCTGACCGAGACAAACCCGTCATTGTACAGTCTTTTGATGCGAGCTGCACTCAACAGTGCTTGTTGTTTTTTTAATTTATTTTTTTATTACTTGTCTATAGTCAGAATTGACTTTTACAAGGTGTGTCCGAGTCTCTGGCTGTCACGGTTTTGGCGTTTTAATGGGGAACAACGAGCTCTGTTTGTTTCGCCTGTAAATGGCCCGAAGACAACGTTTCCTTCTGTTCCGTTTAAGTGGTCACTGTGCCACTGGTTGTTTTGCAAGATGTAACGAAGAGTTGATTTTTTTGAAGGCCGCCTCTAGAAGCTTGGCTGTTGCAATTGACCATTTTACATTTTCCCCCGCAATCAGGTGGAACCACCAGACTTCCCCTTCAGCTATGTCCAAGTCGGCCCATAGTGGTGTGAGGAAGGCAGGTCGCTCTTTTCTCAGCTCTGGCCAGTGGAGGAGGAGGTGTCGAACGTGATTCCGTTTGGTCCGGTTTATCACAAAGTCTGCAGTTGGTCGTATGCATCTGCGTTCTTATTGCTAAGATCTCTCGGGTGTGGAGGACGTTTAGACGGGCTCTTAGAACGATTTTTATTAGTGGTTTATACGGAAATTTTGAGTAGTAGGTTAAAGGAGTTTTTTGTTCATTGAACGTTGGTGGTAAATGCGCTAGAAGTTTATTAGCAGCTGCTTTGTCTCCCATTTTAATCCAGTCCATAGATTCCATTTTGTGTGTGGCTCTTTGAGGATTTGCTTTAAGGTTGTCTAGAGTACAGGCCAGATTCAGTAGTTTGGCCTTTTGATCCTCTGCCCGTTCAGTTAGTTTTTTGCATTTGTTCATTTTGATTTATTTGTCAATTAGCCTATATTTAGGCAGGCAGTCTTGGAGTTGTGTTTTTCTGTACAGATGAATAGACCGTAGCTCTACAGTTGCTTCTAGAGAAAGGAGGCCGAGTTCTCGTCTGATGGCCGAGCACTGACCTCCACATGTATCCTTCTAGTTTAGGCCCGATTGCATTCGGCATGGTGATGATGGCGTCCATTCAATAGGTCAGAGTTGGTACCGCTTTACCTTTGTAAAAGTTGATAACCGGTAGGAGGGAGAACTTTCCAAACTTCTTGTCTAGGATTTTCATTTGCGATGTAAGGTTCTTTGTTTTTTTCCACAGGATCTGCTGCATTTTTTTGTTTTTTTAGTGATTCATCAATTGTATTTGAAGTTCTGAACCACTTCTATTTTCGCGTTATTCAAGAGCCAGGTTGCACTGTTTTTATTCTTACGGCTATGCTTTCCCAAGATCATGATCTTTGTCTTGGTGTTGTTGATTACAAGATTGTTCATTTTCAAGTAAGCTGCCAAGTTATCTAACTGCTGCTGAAGTCCTATGGGGGTCTGATCTAGTAAGATCATATCATCCGCGTAGAGACTATGTGAGACCGGAGCGTCACCAATTTTAGGGGGAAGGCTCGTGTCATTTTCTCTGAGTCTTTGTAGTCCCCCAGGAAGGCGATCAAGAGGGCGGGCACGAGCGGTCATCCCTGTTTTACCCCTCAATCTGATATTTCGTTTGATAGAAGTCCTTATTGGTTTAGGCGAACGCGTTCCGATGTTTGCATGTGAAAGGCCATTATGGGATCTAGTATTTCATCTGGGCATTTTCAGGTTTTTAGTTTGTTCCACAGGTTGTCTCTGTCGACCTTGTCAAAAGCCTGCGACAAGCCTACGAAGGCCAAGAATACTGTAGGTGCCCCCTGTTTGACTTTTGACTTTATTATGTTTAGCAGGAGGATGTTCACAGCGGTGCTTCCATTTTTTTTAAATCGCGTCTGGAAGATGTCTGCACCTTGCGATGTTCTGGCCCATTTTTGGAAGTGGTATAGCAGCAGAGTGGCGAAGATTTTTCCAATTATGTCTAGTAGGGCTATAGGTCGGTAGTTACCCGGGTCTTCTCTGTTACCCCTCTTAAAGATGGGTACCACGACAGCTTTAGTCCAAGAAGTAGGAATTTGTCTAGTTTTTCTGCAGTGATTAAAGATGACGGATGAAGTTTGTCCATTCCTCAATGTGAGCTTTTAAATCAATGTTAGTTAGCCCACCTGGGCCTTGGGCTCTGGATGTTTTGAGTCTTCGTATTACTGCTTTTAGGTCGTCTTTGAAGGACAGGTTGATCCAGAGAGAGTCTGTTGTCCTCATCACGGGGGGCCAGCCTGTCTGTGGGGCGGGGAAGAGTTCCAAAAACAATTTTACCCATACTGCTTCCGGGATAGAGTTGGAGAGTTGGGTGTTCAGAGTGGAGTTTGATTTGTTGATTAAGGACCAAAAGTCGCCAGATCTTTTCGTGCTCAGGGTTACCAGCATAAGTTCTGCATCATTTTGGTAGAGGGTGGATTTATAGGTTTTTATCCAAGATTTGTATATCATGCTTTTGTTTTGCCAGGTTGCCCAAGCCGTTTGTGTTCTCAGCCATGGCAGTTCTCTTCAGTTTTCTCAATGCCCTTTTTTTTCACCAGATTGTTGTAAGCGTGGTTTGTTTTAGTAGTCGGTTTGTTGCCTCTTTTCGAATCCACCCTGTATTTCCGTGTCGTCTGGTTTCAATTTTTTTTTCAGTTTCGTATTTTTGAATGTCTTTCCTTATCGCTCCAGGTGTGTTGTCAGCTGCACAGTTTGCCACCTCTGGCAGGGTTATCTCTTTCTTGTGCCTGTTCGTTTTCTGATTAGCCGTTTCGGGGTATCCGTCTGTCTTGGGAGTGTCTTCGGGGTGTGTGGTGGTAGTTATCCCAAGAGGGCTGCTTCTTCTCAAGTCTCTGCGAGTTGTAGAGTTATTCCGTTTTGGTGACGTGCTCCCTCTTTGTCGTAAACGCAGACCTTGTTGGCTGTTGAGAGGGTTGTTTCCTTCATTTCCGAAAGTGTGTATCCTGCTGACTTTAGCTCTCTGAAGACTTCCTGGCTGACGTCCTGGGCGGCCACTGTTTTTATATGCAGGTAAGCTTTTGCTTTGTTGTTTCTATGGTAAGGCTCGATTAGCATAAAGTCTTCTGTTTTTAGTCCTTGGAGCGAATCTGTTTTGTTCAGTATTTTTAAAACCGACTTTCGGTTTAGCACCATGTATCTGTCATCGGAGGATGATTGCTCCAGTTTGAATACACATGTCTTTTTTGAGTGGTGCTCGTTTGCATTTGTTCTTCTTTAGTGCGCTTGGGAGATTTGGGTTTCTTTAGGTGACTGTGAAATCCTAGCTAGCCTACTTTCTTGCTAGTTGTTAGTGTCTGTAGGGCTTCCTTCAGGCTTTGGGAGGCAGGCCGACAAAGATTGCTCGCATCTGGTGTCCTTGTTGTTTGGATTTGTCATTCAGAGGAGTTCCTGGTGGTCTTTGGTTGGTCGACGTCACCGTTGATCTTGCGGTCTTATCATAAGAGCATAGACGGTTTTGTGAGCGACCGAGTCTAGAGGTTTGTTTGCTTTAGACTCTGTTTCTGGATGTTGGGTTAAGTCCATTAGGGGGCAAGAGGCCTGAAAATCTGCCAGAGTTTTTGGCGATTTGGTGAGGTCCGAATTTGCAGTAGCTTTTGGGGCCGCTGTTTGGGGCCCCACCCCCTGGGGCCGTCCTTGGTTAATCAAGCTCTTAGGTGCTGCTTGTAGTTTGCGCATGGTGGGTTTTGAATTTTGTTGTTGGTCAGTTGCCGATAATCGTAAGGCGATTTTCTGTTTTGAGTTGGAGTCTAGCTTTCCACTTGGTTGAGATATGCCAGAGCTACTGTCTGATGGTAAGCATGTTTCTCTTATAGGTTTCGTTAGTTGTTTGCTAAAGATCGGCGCCACTCCCATGCTGAAATTGTCTTGCAAAGTTTGTGTAGTTTTTGTAGTGTTTTCTCTGAGCGCCCTTGGGCATCCTGGTTTGTTAAAGGTTTTCCTTGTACTGTTATTTCTAGAGAGGCTAGCTTGGATTCCCACATTGCTTGGAGATACTTGTTTTTCAGCTCTATTGCCGTTATGTACCCTTCTATGAATGACCGTTTCGATTGAATTGTTTCTGGGTCCAACTTCCGCTTGCATTGTTTGTTATAGAAGTTGATCAGTGCGTTTGATAGTATTGGAGTTGTTAGCAGGGTTTTCCCGAAATCCATTCTTTTCTTGTTCAAAGCGGGTTGATTTGATTTGCATGCTTTGTCTTTATTTCCTTTTTTCTGTTTTTTTGTGGCTTTAGGGTCAATAGTTTCTGACCTTGCACTCCCTTGAGTTGTGCCCCTTCCTCTCTTTTTGTATGGAATTCTTTTCGCCGTATGGAATTGAAGTTTCCTGGGCATGGGTCTTTTCTGAGCGGGGTTCGTAAGATCTGTTGATACAGTAGGTCTAGTAGGACTTGTTGGTTTATCGGAGAGAGTCTGTCTGGGAAGATCGAGGTCTAGAGCAGAGACCTGCTGCAGGTCCCTGTTCCACTCTGTGCTTGCTATGGGTGGGCAGCTTGCAGTATTCTTGCAGGAATGTGGGGTTCAGGTCAGTTATGTGGATGGGCATGTTACGTGTGTCAGTTTCTCCACTTAGGTCCTGGACCTGGTGTTGGTCCGAAATCTCCTGGGGCTGGGACGGGCTTGCGTGAATCTGGGCCCAGGCAATAATGTGGGGGGCTCCCGTTGCCACGCCAGAGTTAATAGTCAATCGAGGCCTAGTTTGAGTTCGGGTGTCGCCTGCTGATCTGTGAGGAGGTGGGGCCTGAGAGTGTCTGCGGTGGGGTTGTCGTCTTCGGTTGTTAGGCAGAAACCTGTGCAGTTCCCTTAGGGACCACTGCAAAAAGTTTAAGACTAAAGGTGTTAGCAGTAAACCCAATTGGTAGCAGTCTGCACCACCCATATTTACCTGGTAGCTGTGGCTGAGCAGTCAGACTTCTCTCAAGAAGAGTTAGGCCATATATAGAGTTATACACATTAGGTACAAAAATATAGTAGCACAAGCAAACACTGACCAGAGCTTTGGTATAAAAGTATATAATTATTTATTTAAAAACACACTTGTAAAAATACACTGGCACTAATATGTCAAGCAAGTTCAAACGCAGTCACTAGAAATATATACACCTCCCTGATTAATTATTCGACAAGTCTTAGGAAAAGAACACCACTTATTATCAACACAGAGGTGAGCGCTTAACCAAGATGGCACTCCAATAATTATTTAAAAAGGGAGAGAAATAGGAAAACACACAATACCAACACTTTTAAAGAACCACAGCAAGTCAAGAAAGGCAGGGTCTACTGTAGAGCAAAATGTTCATAGGCCAGGCCCACTCTTGGAGAGAGCAAGGCGGAATGTGCCCAAAATCACACAGTTGAAGTACACTTTAAAAGTCTTTGCAGATAGTTAAAAATGAGTTAGATCAGTTCAGAAAAGTTAGTTAACAGGTCCGAGGTCACCCCAGGATAGAGAGTCAAGGATTTACGGGACACCTTGAACAGTCTGTTGCAAGGGAGACCAGGCGGGACACAGTACCTGAAATGGTGAGAAAGCTCCAGCGGGGGCAGTTGTTCCTGGCAGCGGGTGCAAGTCGGTGCTTCGTCCAGGGGAGGAGAAGATCTCGAGGTGGAGGAAAGCTGGAGGTCGTTGCACTGCCAGGGAGGAAACCAGCCGCGGAGATTCTCGGTTAAAAGGTACTACCCTTTTATTCGCAGTAGTGGTGAAGCGTGGTTATCCGGCCGCCGGGGTGCTTGGCACGGGCGATTCGACCACAACACGATCCAGGAAGGCGGAAAAGGGCAAACTGGATAACCCCACCAGCTCAAAGGAAGAAGACTCCCCTGGAAGAAGATCTTCTCTGTCGTTGGGAAGTGGTGAGTCGGTTCAGCAGGGCTCCACCGGTGGTGTCGTAGTTGCAGGTCGGTTCAGCTTCTCCCTCTTCGGATTCTTTAGGTCCTGTGTCAACTTCTGAAGTTCCAGTACCCAAAGCAGTGCTTTTATGCAGAAAACCCCCATTCATCAGTCCTAGCTGTCACTCAAACATGCTAAGTGGTGAGCCGGGCGGCTCACCACTGGGCCAATCACACAAGAGTGTGACTTGAGTGGCCGAGGCAACTCAGTCCAGGGTGCCTATTCCCCCCTCCCACACATCCTGTAGACCCAGACAGAGTGGCACCACTTTTGGAGGCTTCTGTGCAGAAGCCCGCCAAAAGTGGAACAAAGGGCTCGACTTGGGTTGGAGTTACAGAGGCGAACACAAACACCATTTTAAAACTGAGTCCTGGCAAAAAGACCCAACCGGGGAAATAATATTAAATAAATAACCCGGCGGTATCTTTAACATTGCACCAAAAAAAGTGGTGCGTTTAAAATGAATGGGAAAATCCCATAGGAAATATTCCGGTGGAATATTTTGCATGGTAACCACTGCCACCAGCCAGAAACTCGACAAGGGGGGGACTGGACAGTGCCCCCTTGAAAAACAGACCCAGGGGCAATCGAATTACCCCTACCAGTACTTCCACAATATGATGGTTTGTACTGGTTCTGCTCACAATTCAAGACTAGTAAAGTCAATGGTGACATTACATGCCCTGGGAGACAGTAGTCAGTCCCAGGGTATGGAGTCTATGTTTGGGGGCCACTATGACACCCCTGTGTTATTGCACTGAGGGTGCTGTGTAACACACTTACCAAAAACACATGAAGCCCTATGGAGTAAAAGACCCCATAGCCCATAAAACACATTACAAAGTCAAAGGACATTCTCAAATCATGCCTAAGAGTGGGAGAAAAAGAGTCTCACTCTTAGCAGGAGAAAAAAATAAACCCCAAAAATCCAGCAAAGCTGCTGGGGGACTCACTAGTTTTGGGAAATTAGCCTATACAGAGAATTCTCCCTATCATCGGTGCTTCGGGGTGATGCTCTGCTGATTGCAAGCTGACCTCACCAGCCGGTGGCTTCACCCTGGCGTGTAGTCTTTGCGCCGCGGACAGATCCCCTTTTCCGGAATCCCCATGCACCGCCAGCACAAGGTCCCGATCCACCAGTCCTCCGACTGACTCGATCGGTAGACACCTCGCCGAAGCGGTAGGCTGGTGGGCACACAATGCCCGGGGATCCATCTCCAACACCTGTTTCGGGCATCGGCTGAACATGGACGCGGATGCGAACTGGGAGACTGCAGGTCCGCTCCCTGAACCTTCACCGCCGCCCTTGCCGTTGATGGCCTCCACTGCAGACACGTCAGCTTGAACCTCAGTGGCTCCCACCGAGGATCAGCGTCAGGTGTTTCAGGTGAGTCCCCTTCTTGGGGTGCCGTGTTCTCATTCTTTTTCTCGTTTGGAATGGTGTTTGGTGTAGTCTCTAGAAGTTCTGAAGGGTTCATGGTCCGAGACAGGGACAGTTGTGTAATTTCTGGCAGCGCCACTGCTGAGGCTCTAGAAAAGCTCTATGTTGGGAAGGTCTTTCCTTGATTTAGGCTTGGCTGGGTTTTCTTCCCTGTTACGTGGCTTCGGAGGCATTGCCCGCCTTGGTCCACTTCAGAAGGCGGCGATAGTGGATGATTTAGCATGGGAGTAGTATGCCGCTGCGGGAGGCCTGTGGAGCAGCCCTTCTTGCCAGCCATCTCAGACAGCTCGGGCTGCCGAGGACTGCAGGACTGCTTGCACCTATGCGTGCAATTCCACGTTTCCAGTGCTTGTTAGTGTTAGCAATAATAGCAGCACAGTGCAAGGCATTTCTTCTGAGTGAGCATACTCCCTAATGCTTCAAACTCGCCTCGAGACAGGCGAGAGGTCTAGTAATATGAAGACCTCTGCCAGCTAAAACCACCTTTCACTAAAAGGCGAGAGGAGGAGAGACACTTAGCTAGGCTAAAACGGATGTCTGTCTGAAGCGTGAACAGTGAAAGCAAGCATTCTTAAGCTGTCCACAAAGCGACGTTCTTTGGGTGATATGCGCAGTGCAGTTTACCGTCTATCTTTATTTCAGGCCTGAGACTTTGAATTAAACATGGTGCACATGGCAAATGGAATATACTGTCACACGATGGTAGGATAATGGGGGGTAGTTACATGATCATGCTTTATTACATTTTTCCCGCACAGTCCCCTCCTATGAGACCTTCTGTCCAGTCTCATTACACACTTTTTATTAGTACATACTTCCCATCCAAGCAAGTGTGGTGAGGCGGAGTAAGCAGGCAGACAAAGGGGTGGCGTGTTTTAACAAAGCTTTAAGATTTGATGAAAAGAACATGCCTCTCCATATATCTGATGGGTTGTCCCTACCTAAACTAAGAACAACTAGGGTGCTCGTCGTCAGGATGTTTATTCAAATGAAGTGTACATACTCTGACCAAAACCTACTCTCTCCCTGGCACACACTACAAAGAAGGTTCAGCATAAAAGTGAAGAATAGTGCCAGGAGAATGACTCCCTTCTCTTGGTCAACGGGCTCTATCTCCTTTCCAGCAATACTATGCTTAAGCTTCTGATTCAGCAAAGAAAGCATGGTCAGGAGAAGGACTCCCTTCTCCTGACTCACCTTTTTTCGAAGCCTTGAGGGCTATCTTGGGATATTCTTTAGCAATAGTCCTTAAAAGTCTCTCTACCTTACCTCTTCCCATGGGTTTCTAAAAGCTTGTTTTGAAGTGCCAGTAATTCTTCAGTCTTATGATGTTTGAAGATTAACTCCAGACAGCTTTTGTTGTCTAATCTCCTCTTTAATCCTATTTGGATTATCACTGCATCGAGGGAGACTCCTCCTGATGCCTTTCTGATTCTTGTATCCTGGAATAGCCCTACTATGATGAGGGAGATTACTTCTGAGTTTCTCTTGGCTTTTAGTTCTCTGATTAGCACTACTGCGATGAAGGAGATTGGTCCAGATATTCTCTGGACTTGATTTGTGGATTAAAGACAAAGGAAGCCTTACCAGAACAGTGTTTTCAGGGATTTCTGACAAGTACGTGGTCCCAAGGGAAAATGGGTCAGGGAGTTCCTTCACGGAACGGGAGTCTTTATATCCACGAGGGGAGTCTCTGCCTGTGAGGCCGTTTCCCACAACCCCTAATGGTATTGTTGGGTAGTGGCCTCACCTCCCTAGCCTCACAGGGAAGGGCTCTCGTCTGAGGAGAAGTGACAAGCTCCCATGACTCATCACACTTGTCATAACAAATTGTATCTTCAGTAACCTGGCAGTACATTACTTGAGCAGTTTGTGAAACCTCTAAACAGGAGCTGAATGGCCATTGACGGAAGCATTTACATTCCATGGACAGACAGGACAACCCTCGGAGTATGACCACAGCTATGAGCAGGATTTGCCCAATCGAAGTGCCTAGCAAGGCCAACAATCCTACAATCCATGACGCGAATTACCAGGCAGAATCATCGCCGGTGTGTAAGCAGGTGACGGTATTATGAATGTGCGTGATGTCTGTGATATTCCTAGCATAATCTGGTCTAAAGGTACAGCACTCACTTTTTACGACTTCGCAGGTGCCCCCTCTCTGAGGCTAATATATCATCTAGGCCATAAGGTTCTGGAGCACCATTGTGTAGATGGACAGCTGTTCACGGGACAACAGTGACAGGGACTCAGAGGTGGCATTGGCAATGTCTTCCACCTTCTCCAGCATGGGGTCTGGCATGGATTCACATGCTCATGAATATTCCCCGTCGTCAGGCTGGGAATCCTCGGTAAAGAAAAAACCAGTATCAGTTTCGTTTCTGATCTGTCTTTCGTAGTAATAACCAATCACTGGTCTCTGCGTCATACTGACCACAGCCAATGACTGCCCTCTACCTAAGCACCGCCTCTGGCAGCCATCTTCAGATTTTTACCGCACGTTCATGTGTTGGGATTCTCGTGCTATTGCTCTCGAGCGTTAGTGCTATTTTTTCACGTTTTTTCTCAAAAACTTCGTTTTTTCGGTCAAAAGAGCCTCAAGCTCCACCGACTCTCCATCCGATCAACGGGGACCCGTTTCGGATTCTTCTGCGCCCCTCAAGGGTGAAGATTTTGTCAAGCTACGCTTTTGGAGGACTCCAGAAGTTTCTCAGGCCCGGCCATGGCCCAGGAGAAGGGAAGCTTGACGCCCGGAAAGCTGTTCAGGGTCTGCCCTGGATGCCAGCTGCAGAACGTCTTCAAGGAGGACGAACACTCTTTTTGTCTTTACTGCCTACATGAGGACAAGACGCACGTGGAGAAGAACTGTGCGTTTTGCGGCAACATGTCGGAGCGGACCATGAAGGACCGCCATCAACGTCTCGCCAACTGGCTAGAAGGGAAGAGCCCGTCCGGCGAGAAGAAGAGGAAGAAATCCGAGCGGTCTTCTAAGACCTTTGAGGACGCCCCGGCGACGGGGGTCCAACATAAGGCCAAGCACCGCAAGTCCGCTGGCACCGGGAGCGCCGAACGGTCGGGCTCTACGGGCGCCAGGCAGGGCGCACCCTCCCCGGCACCATCAACCACGAGCCAACGCTCTGGGTCGGGTAAGAGGAAGGCCGAGCACCCGGCGAAGCTCCTGGAGAGGCCCCGGTCGAGCTCGAAGGCGGAGGGGGAGCGAGGCAGTGTCCCCCCCCCTCAAGGATAAGGCGGTGAGCGCACCTAAGGTGGTGAAGGCCTTAATCCATCCGGCCAAGCCCTCTATCGAAACTGTCGCGGCGGCCCTGGCTCAGCCTGTGGAGGCTACACCAGTGGTGGCGACCTCAGGGCTTAGAGTCTCCCTGCCACCTCGGAGGGAGTCCTCTTTTGTGCCCATCGATAGGACCCCCGTGAAATCCCCCGTGGGGAAGAAAAAGGGGGGGCAGGGCGTCGTCGTAGATTCGGCCTCAACCTCGGAGGAGGAGCTGGTCGAGGTCTTAAGCCACGGCCTCGGCGTGGAAGAAGACCGGCCCGTCGGGATGGATCCCGACGCAGGTGACGACGACATCGTCGAGGGTACCGACGGGGCCCCTGATCGCCCGTCGGATTCCCCTCTGCCAGCGCCGCGAGACAACTCGGCGGCCATTTTGTTGGCTATACAGTCCTTATGCTCTGAGATAAGGACGAGACTACCGTTGCCGACGGAACCTCTCCCGTCGGGGGACCCAGAACCGGGACCTTCTGGTGTTCCCCCTACCAAGAAAAGAAGGATCCACCCTCCACCTCCTTTTCAGCCGTCGCGCCCCTTCCAGCCCTCCTCCCCGTCCACCCGAGGGGATGATACGGGGACTGACACGGCAGCGACGGGTACGGACGACGAGGTATCCGACGAGGATGTACCGTCGTCGCCTCCCACCAGGGCTTCTCCGCCCGACGAGATTGGATCGTTCCACTCAATGATCGCCAGGGCATCCGAGCTTTTCCAACTCTGCCCTGAGGAGAAGAAGGAAGGTTTCCTTTATCAGCGGCGCGAGGCCAAGAGGAAGACGGTCCTCGCGGTGCCTCTATTGGACGACATTTGGGATGAGGGGCTCACCCTCCTCAAGAACCCGTCCACGACGCCAGCTAGAAGAGACCGGTACGAGAAAAAGTACCGGGTCCCGGACACGGCCCCCCTGTGCCTCCGGGCGCAGCCTACCCCGGACTCCGTCGTCTCTGCGGCGGCCAGGAAAAAAGCGGGGGGGGGGGGTGCGGCCTCCACATCGACTTCCCCACCGGACGGCGAGGGAAAGAAATTGGACGCTATGGGACGCAGAGTCATCTCGTCTGCAGCGACGACGATTAAAGCTGCCAACGCCTTGGCTATCGTGGCCCGATACGACAGGGAGCTCTGGTACAAACTGGCTCTCCTGCTGGACTTCTTGCCGGACGACAAGAGGGCAGAGGCCCTGGAGATCCTGCAGGAAGGTGAGGTGGCTTCGGACCACGCCATTACCGTTGCGACGGACATCGCCGACACTGGGTTCCGCCAGTTGGGCAACGGCGTTTGCCTTGGGCGGCGTGGATGGCTCAAGGCTACGGACTTCCGTCAAGACGTTCAGACCAGAGTCCTGGACATGCCCTTCGATGGGAACAACCTGTTTGGGAAAACGGTGGACGATTCCCTTCAGGCCATTAAAGCGGACACCGAGACGGCCCGGGTCCTTGGAGTTCTGCAACAACGACGGACGCCCTTTCGGAGCAGCGGAGGCAAGGGCGCCTCCAAAGGTTCCGGCGGCGGTTTCTCCTCCTACCGTCAAGCGGCCCGCTCGTCATCTCAGGAGGCCTACAGAGGACGAGAAAAGCCTGGCGGACCCCGCCGTCGTCGCCCAGGACAAGGCGCTAAAGCCTCGTCGAAGCAGGATTGAACCGGCCGGGGGGTCGGGCCCCCACCGAAACACCCCGGTGGGTGGCCGGCTGGCGAGCTTCGTCAGCGTGTGGGAGTCCATCTCCACCGACCGTTGGGTGCTGGACGCCTTGGCCCGGGGCCACGCGCTCGAGTTTCAAAGAAAGTGTCCGCGCGTCCCCCCCGTGGCCAGGAAAGAACTTCACGTCCCTCAACTTCTCCTGGAGGTGAAGGCGATGCTCAAGAAGGGCGCCATCAAACTCATCCCAAAGAGGCTTCGGGGCTCCGGAGTCTACTCGAGATACTTCCTCGTGAAGAAGACGGGGGGATGGCGCCCCATCCTGGACCTGCGACGTCTGAACAAGTTCATCAAGGCGCAAAAGTTCCGGATGGTCACCCTCCAGCACGTCCTGGGTGAGCTGGAGGAAGGAGACTTCCTGTCGTCGTTGGATTTGGAGGATGCCTACTTCCATATTCCCATCTTGAAGGGGCACCGAAAATTCCTCAGGTTTGTGGTCCAAGGGCGGCATTACCAGTTCAAAGCCCTCCCCTTCGGTCTACGGTCGGCACCCAGGGTGTTCACCAAGTGCCTCGCACCGGTGGCGGCTCAGCTGCGCCGCGAAGGGATCCACGTCTACCCCTACCTGGACGACTGGCTCATCCGAGCCAAGACAAGGGAGCTCGCCGTGGTCCACACGGCAAGGACCGTCCAACTTCTCACGGACCTGGGATTCTCCGTGAACTACGCCAAATCCCACCTGGTACCCGCGCAAGACACTCTGTTTCTGGGAGCGAGGCGCAACACAGTGTCCCTTCGGGCCTCCCCGTCGGAGGAGAGGACCAGGACCATCCTGGGCAAGGTGCAGCGGATGTTGGTGGCCGACACAGCCAAGGTGAGGTCCATCAAGTCCCTCCTCGGAATGATGTCTTCCTGCATCTACCTCATTCCCATGTGCAGGCTCCGGATGCGCCCGTTGCAGGAGTTCCTGGACGCGCGCTGGATCCAAACGACGGGCAACTTCGAGGAAAGGATCACACTCGACGAGAGTTTCCGACGAGCGATCCGGTGGTGGGGCACCCGCGCGCATCTGACGGCGGGCATGGACTTCCAGACCCCAGCCCACCAGGAGACAGTGACCACGGATGCCTCCCTGGAAGGGTGGGGAGCGCACACCGAAAATCTGCACGCAAGGGGCCTTTGGCTCCCGACGGAGAAATCCTTACATATCAACGTCCTGGAGCTCCGTGCAGTGTTTTGGGCCCTCAGGTCCTTCCTTCCGTCCCTCAAGGGCAAGGTGGTGAGGATCTTCACCGACAACACCACCACCATGTTTTACATCAGAAAACAGGACGGAACCAGGTCCCCAGCACTGTCCAAGGAGGCGCAGGACCTGTGGCATTGGGCAGTCGCCCAAGGGATGTTTCTGGTGCCGTTTCATCTGGCAGGGATAAAAAACACCATCGCCGACTCACTCAGCAGGGAGCTGCGCTCGTGCCACGAGTGGGAACTACGGCAGGATCTAGTGGATCGCCTCTTCCGACGGTGGGGCACACCCCAGATCGACCTGTTCGCGAAGGCGACGAACTCCAAGTGCCGGAGGTTCGCCAGCAGGTTTCCCCAGGCAAGGAGCATGGGCGATGCTTTCTCGTTCCCCTGGGAGGGCCTGTTCCTCTACGCGTTCCCTCCTTTGCCACTGCTAATCCGGCTCGTCAACCAGCTCAAGAGGTCACGGTGCAGGATGATCCTCGTCGCACCTGCGTGGCCGAGGCAGATATGGTTCCCGGACCTTCTGGACTTGTCAGCGTCCCCGCCAATCAAGCTGCCGGTGGACGCGGATCTGCTCTCCAGGGAAGGAGGCGCCATCCTCCACCACGACCCGAAATCGCTGAACTTGCAGGCCTGGCTCCTGCAGCGCTAGAGTTTGGAGGATACGACATACCGGCCCACTGCAGAGAGGTTCTTGCAAAGGCCAGGGCGTCCTCGACTCTTAAATGCTACGGACACAAATGGAAGAGGTTCTCTGTCTGGTGCCACGCACAGAAGATTAACCCTCTACGGATTACGGCTCCCCAAGTTCTGCCGTACCTGCTGACGCTGGCCAAAGCTGGACTGGCACACGCGTCCATCAAGATTCATCTTGCTGCGATCTCCCGATACACCAGAACCACGGGACGGACGTCCTTGTGGTCTCATCGTCTGGTGAAAGAGTTCATGAAGGGACTGTTCAGATCGTTCCCGCCGGTGAAGGCTCCGGCCCCGGCGTGGGAGCTCAACGTGGTGCTGACCAAGCTCATGGGACCTCCGTTCGAGCCTCTGCACTCGGCCCCGTTGAAGTTTCTGTCGTGGAAAACAGCGTTTCTTGTGGCCATCACCTCCGCACGACGGGTGGGAGAGATCCAGGCCCTTTCCTGCAAGGCCCCGTACTTGACTTTTCACGACACGAGGGTAGTGCTCAGGGCGCACCCCTCCTTCATGCCCAAGGTACCGTCGGACTTCCATCTCAACGAACCCTTGGTGTTGCCTGTGTTCTTCCCGTCGCCTTCGTCGCCGGCTGAGAGGACTTTGCACTCGCTGGATGTGGCTAGAGCGCTGAAGTTCTACGTGGACCGCACGAAGTGTTTTCGGAAGACGTCACAACTCTTTGTGAAGTTTGGACCTGTCAATCAGGGGAAGGCTCTCTCGAAGGCTTCCATTTCCAGATGGCTCTCCGGCTGTATCATGTACTGTCATCGGTTGGCAAACCGACCGCTGCCCGGCCGTCCGAGAGCCCATTCCACCAGAGCGATCGCAGCTACCACGGCGTTCCTTTCTGGTGTGCCCCTGCTGGACATATGCAGGGCTGCTACGTGGAGGTCGACGCACACCTTCACGAAGTTCTACTGCGTCGATCGGGATTCCAGGGAGGAGTCCAGGGTCGGCCAAGCAGTGCTGCGCAACCTGTTCGCCTGAGGTGAGCCTGGTGAGGAGGTAAGATGCTTAATGTTGAGTTTGATGCAATGCTTAATGTTGAGCCTTTGCCACCTCCCGTGGTTGTGCATGTGTGTACTGCTATGTATTCTTTATTCATGAGCATGTGAATCCATGCCAGTCCCCATGCTGGAGAAGGAACAAGTTACTTACCTGTAACTGTTGTTCTCCAGCATGGGTCTGGCATGGATTCACATGCGAACCCTCCCGCCTACCCCTCTGCGGCTCTTCACTTGGTCATACTGCCACTTCACGTGCTTCCAAATCTGAAGATGGCTGCCAGAGGCGGTGCTTAGGTAGAGGGCAGTCATTGGCTGTGGTCAGTATGACGCAGAGACCAGTGATTGGTTATTACTACGAAAGACAGATCAGAAACGAAACTGATACTGGTTTTTTCTTTACCGAGGATTCCCAGCCTGACGACGGGGAATATTCATGAGCATGTGAATCCATGCCAGACCCATGCTGGAGAACAACAGTTACAGGTAAGTACCTTGTTCCAACCAGGATAGCTGAGTCAATTGGTTTCGGTTTATTTTGACCCCAATGGCTGGTATCTGGTACCCCACTGCCACAACGAAAGACTCCAATCCATGTTTCTCTTCAAGCGGAGTAGAGAGGGAAAAGTGTGTGGGGGAGGGGTAGCATACTACAGGCAAGATATTTCACAGGTAACAGCTCCCTCCCCAGTTGATGGGCCAACCAGGCATAAGCCTTATACCTGCAGATTAAATAATTTCCGGAGTATGTTGTGCACCTGGATTGAGTGAATGTGAACTCGCGTGAATGTGAACAAGCGCAAACATAGCATTGATATTTACTACACTAGTGCGAATGGACCTGTAATGCAGACATTTGCTTGTTCCCATATGCAGGGACCCTTGATTAGTATAGCACAGGAGCCCATTTGCCATAGAGGACAGATGAAGCGCAGCAGGTTTGGTCTGTACCTGGTCTGGGGAATTTTAGTGGCCTCTTGAACTCCATTTGTGACTGGGTGTTCAGGCAGGGTCTAGGGCGTAAGGACTGGGTGGTTAGCTTGGGTTCCATGCAGAGGTCTCCACACTGAAACAGAATGGGGGCAATGAGGAACTGGGCAGACATGTCATGAGGCAGGTGTGTGCACACCCAGCAGTTGATGAGGTTGAAAATACAGGCATACTGCCACCAGAGGTTCAAATAGATGTTTGCACTGTGGGTCCAGGGGTGAGCGGTGGGTCCCTCATCATGACAGGAAGTGCAGAAGGCATCGGACATACTTACATCAGAGATCATTATTTACCTTACAATCACTACTATAACAGATATCCAGACATGGTGGCCTTGGTGATGCTTTTTGTGGGCCCTGCTGACTCTGGGGTCCTTCGGGCTCTTCTGAGTGAACAGTTAGAGGTGAGGGGATCCTGTTTAGTTCAGTTGGTCAGGCCTGGTTACAGGTAGGGTGTAGGAGGAAAAATGTGGCCACAGCCAGTCCTTTCACTCAGTGTAGCAGGGGTTGTAAGGTAGTTGCTGCGAGTGAATCGTTGGTTCACAGTTCAAAGTGTTTAAAAGCTCAGATGATCCAAATTTCAAATGTTCCAAAGTTCACATGTTCTAGAGTTGCTGGCTATTTCTATCGCTACCTGCACTACAACATTCACAAGTACCAGCACCAGATGAACTAGGAAGGTCATGGTCACAAAGATGAAACCCAACAAGTGATGGCAGCAAGGGCAAAATCACATAGATGCCGGGAACATATGGCCAATTACATCTACTCTTGGTTCGGGGGCTGCCTCAATCAGCGGTGGGTACATCGTGGCTGGTACGTTGGATCCAGTGATGAGCAACTTAACCAGTCACCACTTTGCTGAAAACGTTGGTATGTCTGGTATTCTTCTTTGGGATAGCAGGGTGTATCTCGGTCTGGTTGCATTTTGAGATTCCAGGGTGTCGGACTCTGCACATGATGGGCCAGTAGGGGATCTTGTATTGGTGTGGTTTCCTCCGGGGCGGTGACATTCTACTGAAGGAGCTTTAGCTTGTCTGAGGAAGATCGGCGGTCTTGGTGGTGTCATCGGATGGCATGGGAACTTTGCGACAATGGGAAGCGTGGATCCAGGTGGGATCCCCTCACACTTCACTGCAGAATTCGTGGTAAGCAAGACTTGGTAGGGGCCATACCATCTCGGCTGGAGTGATGATTGTCGCTGGTGAATCTTTACTAGGAGCCAGTGTCCTGGCTGCAGAGGGTGACACAGACCCACGACTGGTTCAGGTAGGGCATCACGGACCTGTGCATGGAGAGATCCGACAGTTTTAATCAACATGCAACAGTACTGAATCTATGTGTCATCCTCTAGCATTAAGCTCTGCTCAGGGAACTGCAGGTGGGGCAGTGCCCGTTCTCATGGCGCGACCTGTGAGGTTTTCGTGAGCTGACAAACCTATGTTTGTGTTGTGGGTTTTTTCTCATGGCTAACAATACAAGAGGGAGTGCAGGGGTCCATTTCAGCCTGGTTTCTCTGCATACCTTGGGCATTTTTAACTTAAGTTTGCTGTTGCAGCGTTTTACATGCGCACTTGAACGTTGGTTGTAAGCACAATGCAATTGCTGTGCTATTTGTAGCGCTTTGGAGACTTCTCTAATAACCTGACCTGTGAAGTGGGTACCGCTATTGCATCTATGCAGAGGGGCAGTCTAATTCAGGGGGGATAAACTGTGCAAGCAGTTTCTTGGCAACCGTAATAGCATCCACTTTTCTGCATGAATAAGCCTCCACTGTTAGGGAGAATTCTCTGTTAAGGCTAATTTCCCAAACCTAGTGTGTCCCCCAGCAGCTTTGCTGGATTTTTGGGGTTTATTTTTTTCTCCTGAGAAGAGGGAGACTCTTTTCCTCCCACTCTTAGACATGATTTGAGGTGTTCCTTTGACTTTGTATGTGTTTTATGGGCTATGGGGTCCTTTACCCCATAGGGCTTCATGTGTTTTTGGTATGTGGGTTACACAGCACCCTCCGTGCCGTATCCCAGAGGTGTCGTAGCGACCCCCAAACAGACTCCATACCCTGGGACTGACTACTGTCTCCCAGGGCATGTAAAGTCACCATTGGCTTTACTAGTCTTGAATTGTGAACAGAACCAGTACAAACCATCATATTGTGGACGTACTGGTCGGGGCAATTCGATTGCATCGGGGTATGTTTTTCGAGGGGGCACTGTGCAGTCCCCCCTCGTCGAGTTTCTGGCTGGTGGCAGTAGTTACCACGCAAAATATTTTCCCATAAACGCACCCCTTTTTTTGGTGCAATGTTAAAGATACCGCTGGGTTATTTATTTAATATTTATTCCCCTGTTGGGTCTTTTTGCCAGGACTCGGTTTTAAAATGGCGTTTGTGTTCGCCTCTGCTGAACCGTCTCACCACTCCCCAATGACAGAGAAGATCTTCATCCCGGAGAGTCTTCTTCCTCTGAACTGGTGGGGATAACCAGTTCGCCCTCTTTCGCCTTTCTGGATCGTCTCGTGGTCGAATCGCCTGTGCCAAACCCCCCGGCGGCCAGATAGCCACGCTTCACCACTACCGCGAATAAAAGGGGTAGTACCTTTTATCCGGGAAACTCCGCGGCTGGTTTCTTCCCTGGCAGTGCAACGACCTCCAGCTTTTCTCCACTTCGAGATCTTCTCTTCCCCTAGACGAAGCATCGACTTGCACCTGCTGCCAGGGACAACTGCCCCCGCTGGAGCTTTCTCACCATTTCAGGTACTGTGTCCCGCCTGGTCTCCCTTGCAACAGACTGTTCAAGGTGTCCCGTAAATCCTTGACTCTCTATCCTGGGGTGACTTGGGACCTGCTAACTAACTTTTTCTGAACTGATCCAACCCTTTTTGAACTATCTGCAAAGACTTTTTAAAGTACAATCCAACTGTGTGATCTTGGACACATTTCGCCTTGCTCTCTCCAAGAGTGGGCCTGGTTTATGACTTTCTTGTTCCTCAGTAGACTCTGCCTTTTCTGACTTGCTCTGGTTCTCTTAAAGTGTTGGTATTGTGTATTTTCCTAATTCTACCTTTCCCCTCCCTTTTTAACTAACTTATTGGCGTGCCATCTTAGGTTAAGCGCTCACCTCTGTCTGCAAATAAGTGGTGTTTTAACTAAGACTTGTTCAATAAGTAATCAGGGATGTATATATATTAACAGTGACTGTGTTTGAACTTGCTTGCCATATTAGTGTTAGTGTATTTTACAAAGTGTGTTTTTAAATAAATAATTATATACTTTTATACCCAAGCTCTGGTCAGTGTTTGCTTGTACTACTGTATTTTGGTACATATCTTGTATACTCTATATACTATCTAACTCTTCTTGAGAGACGTCTGGCTGCTCAGCCACAGCTACCAGGTAAATCTGGGTGGTACAGGCTGCTACTAATTGGGTTTACTGCCAACACCTGTAGTCCTAAGCCTTTTGCAGTGGTCCCTAAGGGAACTGCACAGGTTTCTGCCTAACATCCACCTACCCCGAAAACCAATCTACTACGACAAGGCAGTACAAATAAGTCATGCATGCAGGAAGCTATATGAAATTTATCTGCAGGTGTGAAAATTGACCTTCCGGTATTGGACGTGCAGATAGCGGTGTGAGCACCACTCTCCCAACATTATACAATATGATGTTTGGGAATTTTCACAGTAGAGTTGGGTAAGAGAAGCTAAACCAGGCGCTATCCAGTCCCTCTAGAGCAACAAGATCATTGCATTTTTACCTGAATGGACCATGCGAACCAAGTATGGGAGTAGTGCCTTTGGTGCCACCAGGGGGCAGTCTTTGAAGCGCCACAAGGAGTCTGCTCCCAGGCTATACCTACGCTGAGTCCAGGTCACTTTCCCAGTCTCCAGAGCATGATCTTGGAGGATCACCAAACTGACAAGACACAGGATGGGTGACCATGGAACTGCAACACAAAGAAAACATTTATTGGGAGCCAGGGGGCCTTTCAGGGCCGCACGCCGACATACTGGGAGCCCCACTGCTACTGGGTCCAGGACTACACTATGGTAGGATACAGGCCAATGTTTATCATTGTGTAGTTGGGTCAACACACCTTGAGCAAACCCGTAGCGCTCATCGCAAAATAAGACAAAGAGCATGCTGTCATCTGGTAGGCCGCAACCGTTACAAGCGCTCTCTTAATGGTGACAAAGACATCTTCTGCTTCCTGGGACCATAGCAGAGGTTCAGGGTTCGAATAATAGGGGCTAACTGTACTTGTCTTTAGATGCCTTGTGATCCTTTTCAGCAAGCTTCTTTCTACAGAACCATTGAGTCATCTTCGTATGCTTCCAAGGAGGTGGGGGCTATGAGCAGATCGTCTACGTACTGCACCATCGTTGACCCTCCTAGGAACTGTACAGAATCTAGAATTTGGGAGAACAGTGTGGGATTTTCTAAATACCATATTGGGAGACAAGTGAACATATACTGCATGATTTTATGTGAACACTGGGATACTGATTTTCCAGGGTGTATGGTTATAGAGAAAAATGCTGAATAGAAATCTACAACCGTGGAATACTTGGCAGTGTAAGGGATACATGACAAAATTGTAGTGGGATTGGGTACCACAGGAAAAGGTAGTACAGCAGCATTCACTGCGTGCAGGTCCTGAATAAAATTATATACTTATTTCCCTGACTTTTTCGTAGGCAGTATCGCGGTATTACAGGGACTCCGGGTTGGCACAATACCCTGTTGGATCAGGGATTCTATCACAGGGCAAATACCTTCTTCAACTTGTCTTCAAATAGAGTACTAGGGCACACACAGTACTTGGACCCTTTGGCAATCCTATACATTGGTCATTAGTAATAAATGTGGGAGGGGGCCTTGTGCCGCCCCTCCTGGTGCAGTTATCTGTCCGCCCGACCATTCGACTGGGGCTGATACAGGCAGGTAGCTTTCCAGTGAACGGTCTGTTTGCAATAATTGCACTGGTCAATGTTTGTGCTTGGATAATAGCCCTTGGCAGCTTGTCCTGCCTGAAACAATTGGAGAGCACCCTGTCCCGAGAAACCACCTCTTCCTTACAAGGGTTGTAAACTCTGTATTTGTACCATCATAACCTTGGTTTCTATCAAGTTTTTTTTTCTTCTGCCTTTTAACCTTCTTGTGAAAGTGTTGTGCAGCCAACAAAACGTCGACCAACCCCTTTCCTTCCCATCCAATCATTGCAGCTTTAATTCATTCGGCTACCTTGGGTTGCAATCCCATGATGAGGTGTGTCACTAGTCCCTGCAGTGCTGTAGTTGCAGCTAATCCCAGAGTGTTGTTCAAAGCATTGTTTTAGTCGTTCAAGATACTCTGCGGGGTGTTTGCCCTTGGCCTGATTGCACTAGTTAATCTAGGCCCAATCAGTTTTTCTAAGACGAATTGCAAAAATGGTTTGCACCAATCTGTCGGTAAAGGTCTTTAAATTTCTGGGTGCAGCAGGTTCTTCGGCCGGCCAATTTTCCCGTGCTCTGAGAAGAGCAAACGTGTCTAGGACTAAGATTGCCCGCAGTAGACCAGTTATGGCTTATTACAGATTCAGGTCCGTTCCTAACCCCATCTGCACCAGATGCCATGAAGTCCTGTGGCTGGCGATGTGGGTACAGCTCATAAACTTAACTGCCCTGCCATCTCTATTCAGCGGTTCAGGTATTCTCTTAGCCCATCTACCCCTGTTACAGGAATTTCAGGGACACCCACAGGTGTTGGTCAGATTCAGATAATTGTTTCCCCCATTATTCTACCCACAATGCAGAGCAGTATTGGTCATACCTTGCAACTTTAATTGCTGACCGAGACAATCCCTCATTGCACAGCCTTTTGATGCCAGCTGTACTCAGCAGTGCACGTTAGTGTTATCAGTAAAAGCAGCACAGTGTGAAGCATTTCTTCAAGGCAAGCATACTCCCAAATGTTTCACAATCGCCTCGAGGCAGGCGAGAGGTCAAGTAATATGACAACATCCACCAGCTAAACCCGGCTTTCTCTACAAGGCCAGACCAGGGGAACACTTAGCTATGCCAAAACAGGTGTGTGTCAGAAGGGTGAACCGTGAAAGCAAGCATTCTTAAGCGGTGTATGAAGCGATATTCTACGGGTGAGATGCGCAGTGCGGTATACCTTTATTGCAGGCTAGAAACATTGGTTTAAACATCGTGCACATGGCAAACAGAATATACTGTCACACAATGATAGGGTAACACAGGGGTCCTTCTATGATCATTCCTTATTCTATTTTTACCCTCACAGTCACCTCTAGCAAGATTTGAACTCCAAAGAAATCTCTCCTGAAAATTCAGAAAAAGACAATGCCCCATGCCTTATAAACTGGCTTGAGAGCATCGTTCCTCGAGTGACGAGGAGAAAAATAAGAAAATGTATCACCCCTCATAAGTTGTTTTGGACTCACTCCTCATCTTCAGGAAAGACACTGAAGATCCCAATGCATTTCAGATGTTTGTTATACAGCTTATTCATGTCATTCCCTACTTCTTCCTCCATGCCGAGGAATTTGAGTCGTTTTGTAAGATAGTGTTCGAGACGAAAGGCTTTGGTGTGGGAAAGGCATCAACAGAGCTGGCCTCGTCATTACCGTCAGGCCTGGGCCTGTACTTCTCCTGGTGCTGAAGTTATCAGCACAGTCCTTGACTGAGGCCTAATCTAGTTAATTGAGGACAGTGCTAGTGACTCACCTCGCCGGCACTCTATACATACAGGTAGATGTGCTATAGCGCCTGTCTTGAGTCTCAAACTAGCATGGAGCAGTTTTTGTCCATGTGGGGGCCTCCCCACATCAACCTACTTGCTTCCGCCTCTAGCAGGAAGTGCAATGTCTTCTGCTACAGAGTCCCCTGTACTGTTGGAAGCTCCCTGGGCAGTGCACTTGTGATTCCCTGAAAGTTGGACTTGATCCACACGTTCCCTCCATTCCTGCTGATTATGTTGGTGCTGAGGAATTTGACTCAAAGCAGAATAGCAATCATCTTGGATCACTTCAGACAGGGCATAGAGGACCTCGGACCCAGTTTTGCTGGACTTGCTGCTATGCTTTGCTTGGAATCTGCAGAATGATTCACCTCACCCCACTTCTAGGGTGTTGTCTCCTTGCTATTGAGAGATTGAATTACAAAGATTAGGATATCGGGGAGATACTTTGTGTGATTCTTTCTGCGTGATGCCCAGCCAGCAAGTTAATTCATGCTTCTCATGGGCTCAAGCTCACAAGTTGGTGGCATTATTTAGAGCTTGACTTGTACGTCACTCTCAAGGTTCTGAACCCTTTTGTTGCCATTTGTCAAATAGGGTTTAAGTGGTGGCACAGTAACGGTCTACCTAGCGGCTGTATCCAGTGGATGCCTGTACAAGGTTCATATTTCAGTGTTTCTTAACGGCCTCAAAAATGCATACCCCCTCAAGTTCTTTCTCCCTCTTGGGGCCCTAATTTGGTTCTAACTTTGCTGTTGGTGGCTCCATTTGAACATTCCCTTGTGTGTCTTGAGACATTTGTTCTTCAGTTGTAGCTTTTTGGTGGCCCTCTCTTTGGAAGATGTGTGTCAGAATTGAAGTTTTAACCTTCTCATCTCCCTTTTGCAATTCACAAATGAAAAAATTACCCTGCGAGTTAGACTGTCTTCTAGTGTTCACATGTCCACAAAAGGGTAGAGCGATTTGAAGCAGACCGTTTCCAGATGGATTGTCATAGGCCCCAAAACAAATTGGCTAACAACGAGGTCCTTGAGGGGGCCGTGTACCTGTACTGTAAGGAATATAGCAGCTACCTCTGCCTTGCAAAGGATGTTCGCAATTCTGAAAATTTACCAGCCCGCCTTGTGGGCTTCTCTGCACACTTTCACCAAGAACTACCTTCTGGATTCCCTTACTGACAAAAACAGGCTGGTGAGATCAACCCAGCAGAGCTTCCTTATCTGATGGTGCATTCCTGTGCTGTTGCCCCCTCCAGTAGTTCTTATGGAATGGCTTCACAAGTCTTTCAGAAATTTAGTAATCTGTGGGAGGATTAGATCAATTAGAACAACAAATATTTTATGTTTGGTAATGTTCTTTCAAATGGATGGGTTAATTCATCTGACTCATTCATCAACACCCCTGGGTTCTGACCCATGGTAAATTTAGTACTCTAATGATGCAGCCTTTACTAAAATACATTTGTGACAAATCTGCTAGTCCTTGCACATGCCTGAAGTCAAAAGATGACACCGAGGACGATGGTCTTGGCGGCTCCTAGTACATGTAATTTCAGGCACCTCAGGGTGCTAAGGATCTGTGACAATACCAATCACTTAACCAAAAATATTCTGGAGCAGACTGAGTCTAAAGTGCGTTTCTACACATGATGAATATGTGGGATGAATTAATAGGTCTATCACAGAGAACATTCCTTGTTTTTTCACTGATTCCAATAGATTGTCTAATAAAAGGCTTATTCTAATTTCAGGCCGAGTGGACCATTGAGCAGACAAAACCACCAGACAACTGGCCTCATGAAGGTAAAATAGAGTTCACAGGATTTGGACTTCGTTACCGAGCAGATTTGGATTTAGCTCTTAAAAATATAAGTGTTACTATTAATGGAGGCGAAAAGGTAGGCAATAATTCTTTTTACCTTTCAACACTTTTTAAACTGTTTGCTTTCACTGTATGTAAAGAACAAATGGAATGCATGCATGCATAAAGGTAGGTTACAAAATAAACAAAAGTTACATTCATTCGAAATGGAGTGGGGGAGTCTACCATTAGTGTCACAGCAGCATTCATATTTATGTCAATAGTTAATTGGGTAGAGGCATTGCAATTACTTGATTCTTTTGAACACCTGACACTCTTCAGGTGTCTGAAGTTTTGGCTTACAGGACACTGTTCAGCTTAGTAAAGCCTTTTAAAGTTTTGACTCAAAGTTGGCGAAGTAAGCTTGGCTAACATATTCAAGTAACGTGCACTTGGATTTGTACAATGATACAGCGTAATTAGGTTTGCTTTTTCCTTCCTGTAGGGCTTTCACACAATCAGGGTTTTTGCCTAACCTAAATGAGTCGAGCACACCATGATTGAATTGAATAATCCAGTCACTCCCTTCTCTCCTCCCTCTACCAGCCCCATACTTGGTATAAATGACAACTTAATTTTCCCAAGTAATCTGTGTTGCCAGATTGGACTGTTTTTCAACCTATTTGGGCTATTATCTGCAATGTTTGGTATATTTTAGCTACTTCTTACCACCTTCAAATAGCTATTCCTAATTTCTCTTGCTTTAATGGTTAAAGACATACAATGTGGCGTAGTGTAGGGGGAGGAATGATGGATAAGACTGGAATAACCAGAATTGTCCAAACAAATTGGGCTGTCTTGCCTCATGAATGACTCTTGCTGATTTAGGGCTGCCTTGGATCATTGTATCATTAATTTGAGCAATGGGTGTGGAAGATTTATTCTTCTGAGGCATAATTCTCATTGGAGAGACATAATGGTCTTTGGGGAAGGGAATGGATTTATAAATCAGTATAGCATTAGATATTTACTTTCAGAGCATAGTATTCACAATTTCTTAAATTGTTCCACATGCAATGGACTGGCTCATTCAGTCCTTTCCTTTGCACTCTGGAACTTGTAGTGCTTTGTTCATAATTGTCCCAGGATGTAAATAGAGAAGCAAGAATTGATGGTTCTCCGCACCTGATATGGGGCATCTTGCGAGCTGTGCTTATGTCATTCCTTTGTGATTGCTTGAAGCCTAAAATGGAATTACATTGTTTCTGAAACAAATATGTTGCAAAATAAAGTTTGTGTCAAAGAAGTTACATCATGCACAGACATACATTAAATGTCATGTATAAGTATATGTATTTTCACTACCTGTGTCGTCTCCAGAGGATGCAAGAACTGTATAATTTAGGCTGATTGATAGACCTGATGTCATATGGTAGATTTGCGCTGGTGTTTGGGTACATATGGACTATAAATGATTTTCAATTTCTGGCAAACTTGTAAGTAATTGTGCAGTATAGTTACGAAGGCAATGGTGGTAAGTAAAAATGTATATTTTGGAGATCTGTGATATTTATTTTATTATGCATTTGTAAGGCACTTGTACGTCAAGTAAATTGTTTTTTAAAGCAACCACAGGGCAACAGGAACATGGGCATGAAATGAAAAATAACAATGAAAGATAGATGTGGTCCTACTAGACATTGTGAGCATTCAGAGCGTGCAGGTGGGGAGAGTGCGAGAAAAATAAAGGGGGGGGGGGGTGGTGGTAAGTGCTAGGAGTATCCCGGAGGGAAGTGCTAGGGAGTAAGCAGCTGTTAAGTGACTTGATGAGAGGGGTCAACTGCCAATAGATAAGTAAATGCAGGCCTGTGATAGCCAATTAATAAGTAGGTGCAGGCCTGTCATCGCACAGGCCAGTGGGTGCCTAGGCAAGTGTTGGGAGCAGGCGGAGGATGATGGAGTTTGGGTGTCGGGGGCGGGGGGCAGGGCCCAGGTGAACACATAAGGGCCCTGGTCACCAAGCTCAGCAACTGTGGGGTTCAGCAGAGGAGGGAGGGAGGTAGAGAGGCAGGGAAGGAGGAGGTGAAAGGTAATGTCTTGAGGAGCTTCCGGAATTTGAGGCGATCCTGCTCAAGACAAAGAGGAAGGATGAGGCTGTTTCATAGGAGGGAGCCAGCCGAGGAAAGAGATTGGCCAGCATCTTGCTGTTTAGCAAAATACTTGACACACAGAGCTTGTGCCGAAGCAACGTAAATATCTAGCGAGAGAGTATTTAGTGATAGCCAGTGGTAGATAGTGTGGTCCCCGGCCCCAGACAGCCTTATGGATGATGCTGAGGGATTTGAATTTGATCCTTGCAGCAACCGGGAGCCAGTGAAGAGATTTTAGGGCTGGCGAGATGCGGACCCTGGGCTTGAGGCCAAGGATAAATCTTGCAGCCCGATTCTGGATTAGCTGGAGGGGTCATGTAGAGAAGGAGGGTAGATTAAGGAAGAGTCCATTGCAATAATCTATCTTGGAGAGAACCATAGCTCTAGAGACATTGAGCTTCTGGGGGAAAGTGAGGAAAGGAAGGATTCCTTTGAGGAGGTGGAGTTAAGAGAGGGCCTTCTTGTCAAGGTTCTGAATGTGACGGAGGAAAGAGAGCGAGAAGTCGAAGATGACTCGGAGGTTTCTGGCTTCAGATGAGGAAGCGCCCATGGAGGGTGACCAGATTGAGGGGAAGAAAGAGGGAGCAAGAGTCCCAATGGGAAGTACCTCAGTTTTGCTGGCTTTGAGGCAAGATCATTGGAGGCACACCAGGACTGGGTGGCAGATAGGCATTCAGAAATGATGGAGGTAGTAAGGAGATCATCAGAGGGAAGTTTGAAAAAGAGTTTTGTGTCATCTGCATAACAGTGGAAGTTGGGGGAGAAGGTGAAAATTAGGTGTGCCAGCGGAGCAAGATAGATGTTAAAGAGCCAGGGAGAAAGGTTGGACCCTTGGGGGACGCCGCATGTGGAGATAGAGGTGGGGGAGGCGAAAGAGGCCAAAATAACCAAGGAAGGATAGTCCTTGAGGAAAGAGGTCCGCCAGTTCAGTGCCCTCTCCAAGATACCTAGGGTATTTTCCTAGGGTATTGTCCTAGGGTATTGTAGAGCAGATTTGTGAGGATTGGGTGGTTGACCGTGTCAAATGCAGAGGAGAGAGAAAGTAGAATGAGAACAGCTGGAAAGTAAGAATGAAGAGATGCGACTAATTTTTCCTGGGTATTCAGAAGAGCCGTTTCTGTGCCTCCTGGATGCTCGGAATACAGATTGATGGTTGTATAGGTAACCAACAAGTTCAGTGTGCTAGGTCAGTTGGGGGAAGACAAGCTTCTCCATGTGTTAGTCAAGGAAGGGGGTGATAGAGATGAGGCAGTAGTTAGCTGAACAAGATCGGTCTGCAGAAGTTTTTTTCAGAGGGGGCGCACAAGGGTATGCTTGAGGGCAGAGGGGAAAGATTCAGGAGCAAAAGAGTGGTTGCAAAAACAGCAAGTGCAGGGGCATGAGAGCCAATATTGTCCTTAATGGTTCTGGAGGAACAGGGGGAGACCTGTTTGGAAGAGACCATCATCAGATGTGATTGGAGAGACGGAGGACAGAAAGGCAGAGGGGTTTTGGGGAAGCCATAGGAGACAGGGGAACGGGTAAGAGAAGGTGGAAAGGGAAGAGAGGGTGCTCGGGATGTCCTGAGTTTTTACAGTGAAGTGTTTGGCCAGTATGTTGCAGGGGGCCTGGGAGGGAGGAGGTGAGGTGGAGACTGCAGAAGTGTTGGCTAGTTCCTTGCAGATTTTAGAGTTCAGCTGTGTTGTTGGATGCACCAGAGAGACAAACCTGCATGTGGGCTCTTTTCTTGCAGCGAATGAAGAGTCAGTATTGCTTTTGGAGCAGGCGGCAGGCCAGTTTGTCAGAGGGTGTGCCCGAGGTCTGCCACTTGTGTTGCGCTGCTCTGCACTTGCCTTTCATGGCCGCATGTTTGGAGTTGTACCAGGTGTTACACTTGGAGGCATGTTTCAGGTGGATCCTCCTTACTGGGGCAAGAGTATTAGTGATGGCATGAGCCTGTAGCTCTGTCCATTGCCCCGAGAACCATGTGGAGTTTGTGAGGAGATGGGAACCCAATCCCCATAAAACCTACAGCAATGCGTGGCTAACCTCCTTGACAACCTGGAGGTGTTAGCCCTGGTGAGTGAGGGTAGCCTTTTAGCTTAACAGTGCGGGGCAGCCCCTCGCCCACTGCCGCGCCTGATAGTCAACGGAAGGAGCGAGGTGGGCGCCTGGCGCGTGTGGTCCCAACGGTCCTGCGACGTGGGAGCAGCGAGTCTTCGCCACACTGGGGATGCTCGACAAACACAGCTGTGTCGCCCGCCTGTCCTGGGAGACTGCCTACTGCGCGAGATCCAGGGGGCCCACCCTGTTGCCCACATGGGATTGGTGAGGGGAGGCGGAGCCAGCCTCGAGGCCCCATGCAACACCGGCACTCACCTGCGGTCTGTAAGGAGTTTGGAGATCCTCACAGCGCCGGCACCCGGGAGACACCGCACTGGCATTGCCTCAGCGGGCGGGTCTGCCTTTCTTGACACCCCACCCCCGTGACCACATCTAACACACGGGGCTCAAACGGAGACCACATGGGAGCGCCCCTGGAGCCTACCCAGGAGGGTTGCACTACAGAGGCAAAACCGTAGAGACTGGGAGTGCTCTGTGCTGCGGGGAGAACGTGGGCGAGCCTGGATGTGGTGCTCCGGTCCCCTGTGCCCAGGAGAAGCCCACACGAAAGAGCATGGGGCCACGTGGAGCAGAGGCAGGTTAGTGGTGGATAAGAAAGGACACCTCCGCCCCTTCCTGGGATAACTGGATGAGCCAACACAGCGTGTGCTGTCCTGAGGAGGCGTAGGGCTGGCCAGAAAGTACATACATACCAGTGTGGGATAACTTTCACAGGGGTCATATCTGAGGAACCCAGTTCAGGACTGGCTGCTAGGATCCCTAATGAAGCACTTGCATGGCCCCGATGCGCACCTAAAGGACTCCCGCTGGCTTTGGTTTTAGTGCCTGCTACCTGCACCACCGTCGCGTCCCACGCCCAGTAGTCGGGCCCACGAGACACCCACGTCACGTCCAGTCCTAAGCCGTGATGTCTGGGCTTACCCTCTGCTTGCCACCCGGGAGGCGAACGTGAGTTCGGCTGGAGGATATCTGGCTGGGGTGCTCCTGCGGCCCGGGGGCTCATGGCACTCCGCTGAGGCTGAAGGAGGTTCTGCACTGCAACCCTGAGAGGGTGGGTTTTTCCCCCCAGCCTAGCATTTAACCCACACACCTGTGCTGCAGGGCAACACCTCATACTGGTGCAGACAGGCGATTTAGACTCATCTCCAGTGATCCGGAGTGGGGCCTACTGGGTGGAAGCTGGTAACCCCCCTCGGGCCTGCCTCTGCCCCTAGGGTGACACCTCCAGTCGTTGAACCCTGTTCGAGGAGACTGCCGGCGCAAAGCTACAGTGACTGTCTTGCTCCTTCCTGTGCCTCGGCCACAATTGCATATAGAGCTCGGGTCCTTCCTTATATCCGACTATCCTAGTCGTGCCGTGACACGACCTCCATGAGCTAGAAGGTAGCCCTGTCTAAATACCAGTTTCAGGTCGGTGGTGTCGAAATGGCTTGCGGGGGCCCCCCCTGCTCCAGCCCCAGACCTGGGTACTATGCAGAACAACATTCAGATGATCCTGGAGGAGATCGGGGAGATAAGGACTGATATGGAGGCCAAACTAGCGAACCTCACGTCAGAGGTATCAACATTGGAGGACCGCATGGAGGGGGTAGAGAATAACCAGTTATCGACGGCACTCCTGGAGACTCAGATGGAGGTAAGATTTATGGAAGTACAACGACATGAAGAGGAACTACGTTTTAAGGTGGATGGCATGGAAAACCGGGAAAGAAGGAACAATCTACGCATCTTTGGCCAGGTGGAATCGGAGGGTGAAAGTCCATGGGGCCTGGAAGGCAAGGTACAGGATATAATACGGATTGTACTAGGGGCAGATGCTGGAGAAGAGAGCATACTGGACAGATTGCACTGTGCTGGAGGGGGAGGAAGGGGCCCTCGCTCGTTGCTGGCAAGATTGCACTATTAGAGACAAAGCTAGGATCCTGGAGAAGGCCAAAAATCTTCGGAGTATACAGTATGGGGACTCTATGGTTGCCATCTACCAGGACTTATCCGCCCTTACGCTGTTGATGAGGAAGAAGTGTGGTAACCTCACCAGATGGCTACAGGAGAAGGTCATATACCGCTGGGGTCACCCCTTCTAGCTTGCGTTTGAGTGGCAAGGGGAAAAGCACTACCTGGTGTCGGAGGAAGACACCAGAGAGTCACGGAGGACCTAGTGGGTGGCCGAGATGGTCCCGCGGGGGGCCAGAATGGGGCAGATTTGGATCCCACTCGGGGTCCTAGTGGCCCGGATGTGTTTAAAGGGAAGGCTAAGGTGAAAGGGACCCGGAAGTTTCAAAAGACCACACACCCCTCCTCTGCTTCTGAGGGCCACCTAAAGTGATGTTGAAACTGTTCTTGGAGTCATTTATATGCTGTGGATTGCCTCGTTGCCCCCCATGGGAAGAGGTTAAATGAAAGGGGATTGTTGGAACTGGGTCCCCGATGAAACAGGTTTACTCCTTAATTTCATGGTTGTTGCTGTTTGCTCCCGTAGCGGGAAGAGCGCCAGCTCGTTTGCATTGAGGGTTGAGGTGGCGTTGAGCACACGATTCGATGGGGACTGTAATGTGATGGGGGGGGGTGTTGGGCAGAAACCTGTGCAGTTCCCTTAGGGACCACTGCAAAAGGCTTAGGACTACAGGTGATGGCAGCAAACCCAATTGGTAGCAGTCTGTACCACCCAGATTTACCTGGTAGCTGTGGCTGAGCAGTCAGATTTCTCTCAAGATGAGTAAGGCAGTATATAGAGTACAGAGATACAGTAGCACAAGCAAACACTGACCAGAGCTTTGGTGTAAAAGTATATAATTATTTATTTAAAGACACACTTGTAAATTACACTAGCACACAAAGAGGTAAGTAATTTCAACACACAGTCACTATTATATATATATATATATATATATATATATATATATATATATATATATTTCTGAGGCTTGTGGAATCTGCTTAGATCACATGCTGTGCATAGGCCGACATCTAGTGGAAGCTGCGGAGTATTACAGTTTGTTTTTCGAAAGTCGAAAATGGGCGTCGACACAGGCGTGCCAGTAATACTATCCCTAGTGTGACGTCCACTGTACCCAAGATCCCTCACGCGTGTAGGATCCTCAGATTGTTTTTTTCCGCCATACTGGTCGGAAGCATCTTGCGGAGTTCCCTGGCCTTAGCCATACTTTTGCTGTTATTATAATTATAATTCTTATTCATTACCTTCCCCACCCCAACGTCGACCCTCGACCTCGACGACGGCTGGAAAAGTCATCGACCGTCGACTGCACGACGGATCTGGGCCTCGGAAGGCCGCTGGCCTCGGCCCGGGCCTAGTAGGCCGCTGGCCTCGGCCCTTACAAGTAGGGAGAGTGGGGGGTGGTACATACTCTTCACTCTTGATATATAGTTACATTTTATATATTCCTACACTTAGCAGCCCGCTGCCTTAAGGTGCGTATGGAGGGTACCCCTTTTCAATTCTGCCCCAAGTGCAATCGCAAATACCCTTGGGTCGACAGGCACGCCACGTGCAATCTCTGCTTGCCGAGGGATCACCCCGAAGCGAACTGCAGAGCGTGTAGTAGGTTTAAACCTAAGACACTTAAGGACCGTTCGACAAAGCGTTGGGCCCACCACGCCAGGCAGGAGGCCATGGCAGCGGAGGGCGCCTTCAGCGATGGCAGCGACGCCGTACTTTCGGACGGCGAGGGCATTATGGCGTCGAAAGACAGCCGGCGAGCGCAGGTCCCCGACCTCGGAAGGTCGTCCGGCAGGGCGGCTATGGGGAAGACCCCCGGCGACGCAAGCGCTACACACCTAACACACACTAAACACACTAAGACCAACCGGACCTCGACGACGTCGACTTCCCGGAAAGAGGCACAAAAAGAACGGTCCGACTCGGTGTCCTCTGGGCGCTCTCGATCGAGATCACCTCACGACGAAAGGCAATCATCCACTCTTGCCAAGAGTGCCTCGCTACACACATTAACGGAAGTTCGATCGTCGGGAGACGAAGACGACTTCCACCCCCAGGCCGCGCTCCAAGATACCGAGACCGCGGTTAACACCAGTGAGGCCCCACGCCCGAAGCACACAGATACCTCTCCAGACCCTCGGCGCCAGGCGTCGAAAGTCTCTGGGGCCTCCAAGGGACAGGGAAAACATTTTTCCACGCACGGGGAGGGGGGGAAACAGCGGAAAGCACAGCCTTCCACTCCTGTAAAGCCATCCTCTCACCCTAGGCAGACAAGCAAACACAAGTCTACCCTTGAAAAGTCCCATAAATCATCACCTACTAAAGTAATACCCTGTTCCAGGGAATGGTCCAGTGAAGACATAGACAGGGTTATGTCTAGGATGTCTTCCTTGGCTGATTTTTATGATAAGAACCCGGAACATTTTCTTTCATATAACCCTCAAGGGGCCACACCCTCAGGCTCCTCCGATCCTATCCCGCTAAGTAAAAAGCCCCGGTTCGAAAGACCTGAACCCTTCGAGGTTCAGCCTTACTCCACTCCATATTCTACTCCACTCCCCAGTTACCAGGGACAAGTTTTCCCTGAAGAGGACCAGGAGTTTGAAATTATGGAAGAACAAACCGGGACAGATTACTATGCAGAGGATGAGGACCTGGAGGAGGGAGAAGATGAGCAGGAAATTTACAGAGTAGATTCCCCAGTACAAAGCGAAGCCCCAGTTACCGACTCTCCAATTGATAACCAGCCCCTCCTTAACGAGGTTCTCGCTCGAGCAGCGGAACATTTCCACATCGACACCCACGGTGTACAGGAGGAAAGGGACTTCGCGGAGGAGTTTGTAGGAGAGAGGAGACCGGTCGCTCAGACCATCCCTATCCTCAAATCCATCCAACGAAGAATAGATCCTTCCCTGGTGAATCCTAACCTCACCAGAGCTGTCAACCCCAGAATTGAAAAGATTTTCCGGGCAGCCCAGTCTGACCCTCTGTATATAAGGGGACATCTTAAACCAGATTCCCTAGTGGTTACCAACACTAGAAAAAGGGCTGGCACGCCCTTATCTTCATCAGAAGCTCCTCCCGACAAGGAGAGCAAAAAACTTTACGGGTTTGGCAGGAAGGGTAGCCTCAACGTCCGCCTACCAAGCAAGGATTGCAAATTCCACCACCCTGTTGGCTAGTTACAACTGCCATCAATGGGAAGAAGTCGCGGCGCTCATTGCCTCTGCTCCAGAACCGTTAAAGGGCCAGCTGGCTCGGATCTCGGCAGAGGGGAGAGCCGTGTCTGGTTGCATTTTAAAAGCAACTTTCGACGCCGCTGACAACGCAGGGAGATTGATAGCAGAAGGTACTGTTATCAAGAGACATGCGTGGTTACGGCAGTCGGGATTCAAGACAGAAACCCAGGCTTCTTTAATAGACAAGCCAGTGGAACCCGACCTATTGTTTGGGAAAGCGGTCGAAGACGCACTTAAAAATGCCAAAGATGAATATGAGACTCTCAAATCCCTTGGCCAGCTTACCAACAAACCCCCTAACCAGAGGGGGAACAGTAATTTTCGTCGCCCACGCGGCCAAAATTCACAAAGAGGCAACTATGCCCAGGGACAGGGTACACAATGGAATAACAACCAGCAGTCTACCCAGAGTTACGGCAGGGGTAACAAGAGAGGTCGTGGAAGAGGCAGAGGCAGCCCCAACAAGGGAGGTGGCACGCCTCCACCAAAACAGTGACGCTCAGTTCAGGGTCCCTTGTCACGCAACCCCAGTAGGGGGGGACGCATTTCCACCTTCACCCAGGCTTGGGAAGGGATCACCTCAGACAGATGGGTGCTGTCAACAGTATCCGCTGGATATTGTATAGAACTACTGCAGCGTCCCCGGAACCATCCTCCACGACAAAGAGTGCACTCCCTAGAGCATCAAAGGATCCTTCTCGAGGAGATCGCCATTCTGCTAGAAAAGGACGCGATAGAACTCGTCCCAGGACACCAGGTAAACAAGGGTATCTATTCAACTTACTTCCTTGTGCCAAAGAAAGATTTGACAATGCGCCCAGTATTGGACTTACGGCCTGCCAACAAGTATGTCAAGCCCCAAAAATTCCGTATGACCACGCTACAAGAGGTAATCCCCCTCCTAAAAAGGGGGGATTACATGGCAACCTTGGATATGAAAGATGCTTATTTTCATATTTCCATGCTCCCAGCGCACAGAAAGTACTTGCGCTTCAAGGTGGACAGTCGCCACTACCAATTCAAGGTACTGCCCTTCGGGATAGCTTCAGCACCAAGGGTATTCACCAAGGTACTGGCGGTGGCGGCTGCACACCTACGCAGGGAGGCAATCCCGGTGTACCCTTATCTGGACGACTGGCTCATAACGGGGGAAACCCCAGGAATTTGCAGGTCAAACATTCAGAGGACTATCGACCTCCTCCACGAATTAGGCTTCTCTATCAACGAGAAAAAGTCAAGTCTGGTGCCAAGCACCTCAAAACAGTTTATAGGAGCTATCCTAGATACTCAGAAAGGATTGACCTTCCCTTCGGAAGAGAGAATTCGGAATATACTTCTGCAAATTCCGCATTATCAGTCAGGTCAACAGATAACAGTACGCAAAGCTATGCGGTTACTGGGCATGATGGCGTCATGCATTTACCTGGTCCCCCACGCGCGTCTGCGCATGCGTCCCATGCAGGAATGGTTGGCGAAACAGTGGTCTCAGGCAAGTGGTCAGTGGGACGATCTAGTGGTCGTTTCGCCAACACTCGTACAGAGCCTACACTGGTGGACAAGAGAGAATCTCGCAAAGGGGAAACCCTTTTACGATCCCGAAGTACAAGCCGTGGTCACTACAGATGCATGCCTGACTGGGTGGGGAGCTCACCATCTCCACCACACAGCTCAGGGTCTCTGGTCTCACTCAGTAGCCAAGAACCACATCAATCTGCTAGAGCTTCTGGCAGTATTCCAAGCGCTAAAGGCGTTCGAGACCCATCTACTGAACTTGTCGGTGCAGATCAGGACGGACAGCACGACAGCCATGTTCTATCTGAACAAGCAAGGGGGGACTCGTTCGCCAAATCTGTCCAAGCTTGCCCAGAAAATATGGATATGGGCACTCAGACGGAACATCTTCCTGTCATCGCAACATGTTCCAGGGGAGCTCAATTCCCTAGCGGATGCTCTAAGCAGAGACTCCCTCCCAGAAGAACACGAATGGGTCCTTCACAGAGACGTAGTAGAAGATCTCTTCTCTCAGTGGGGTTTCCCCACTATAGACCTATTCGCCACAAGCGAAAACAAACAATGCCCAGGATTTGCATCCAGGTTCCCCCAGCCGGACTCCCAAGGGAATGCCCTGTGGATGAACTGGTCAGGGATGTTTGCGTACGCTTTTCCACCAACTCCTCTCATCAGGAAGGTGGTGTACAAGATGAACAAGGAATCGATGACGCTCATCCTAGTTGCTCCCATGTGGGCGAGACAACCATGGTTTCCACACCTACGCAGGATGGCGGTGTGCGAGCCCATCAGACTCCCAGCCTGGTACAACCTACTGTCCCAGCAACAGGGTCAAACAGTGCATCAGGAACCCAACTCTATGAACCTAACAGCATGGCTCCTGAAGTCATAGAGTTTGGACATCTCAAATTACCACAGAGGTGTATGGACATTCTAAAGGAGTCCAGGAAACCAAATACAAGGCACTGTTACTTTGATAAGTGGAAAAGATTCGTTATCTGGTGCCAGAATAAACAAATCAACCCGGTTGATTGCACTCCTTCCAACGTTGTGACATACATGCTCCACCTGCTGGATGCAGGGTTGGTTTTTAACTCGCTGAAAGTACACCTGGCAGCCCTCTCGGCTTACACCACATCCCATAACAAGGTCTTGTGGTGGAAAGTACCAGTGGTTAAAGCCTTCATGGAAGGAGTAAAGAGACTTCACCCTCCTATTTCGAACCCACCGCCAGGATGGGACCTCAACGTGGTGCTAGCTAAGCTCATGGGACCCCCATTCGAACCCATGCATAAAAGTAGTCTCAAACACCTGACTTATAAAACGGCCTTCTTAGTAGCCATTACCTCCATAAGAAGGGTCAGTGAAATGCAGGCTCTGTCAGTGCAGGATCCTTTCTTTACTATCCACAAGGACAAACTGGTTTTACGCACACACCCTAGGTTCTCACCTAAATTCATATCCAAGTTCCATGTAAACCAGTCCATCGAGCTTCCGGCTTTCTTCCAAAACCCGCAAAGCTCGGCTGAGGTGAAACTACACACCCTAGATGTGCGTAGGGCGGTCCTATACTATGTAAATAAAACCAGACCGCTAAGGAAAACAGATCAACTGTTTGTCTCCGTAGCTACAGGCAGAGAGGGGGATCGCGTCTCTAAGGGCGCTATCTCGAAGTGGATTATCAACTGTATACAGCTGTGTTACTCTCTTTCTGAAAAGACTCTGCCTTTTACGCCAAGGGCCCACTCTACTAGAGGCATTGGTGCCACTCTGGCTTTCATTGCAAATGTTCCCCTCGACACCATTTGCAAAGCAGCTACTTGGAGCTCTATTCACACTTTTACTCAGCATTACTGCATTGACACTCATTCCAAGACAGATACACAAGTGGGACAAGCGGTTCTAAGACACCTGTTTGCTCATGGCCCTTCTCACATCCCACCTCCTTCTTCTGGTACTGCTCGCTAATCTATGCACAGCATGTGATCTAAGCAGATTCCACAAGCCTCAGAAGGGATACATTACTCACCGTAATCGTATTTCTGATGCTTGTATCTGCTTAGATTCACATGCGACCCACCCTTCCTCCCCTCCGAGAGAAGGCGCATGATTACTTGTAGTCTTACCTTTCTGTCTATCTGCTTGGATTATCTGTACTCACGCTACTCCTCATGCTTCCTCATGTCAGAAAAAATACAATCTGAGGATCCTACACGCGTGAGGGATCTTGGGTACAGTGGACGTCACACTAGGGATAGTATTACTGGCACGCCTGTGTCGACGCCCATTTTCGACTTTCGAAAAACAAACTGTAATACTCCGCAGCTTCCACTAGATGTCGGCCTATGCACAGCATGTGAATCTAAGCAGATACAAGCATCAGAAATACGATTACGGTGAGTAATGTATCCCATATATACACAACCCTAATTATTTATTAGATAAGTCTTAATGAGAAACACCACTTATTTACAGACAGAGGTGAGCGCTTACCATAAGATGGCACTCTAATATCTAATAAATTATAAAAAAAAGGGAGGGAAAAGGCAAAGTTATGAAGGCACACAAATTTCAATACTTTTCACAGAACCATAGTGAGGCAGGTTAGGCAAGGTCTACTGGAGAGCAAGGAAGTTCAAATGCCAGGCCCACTCTTGGAGAGAGCAAGCGAAATGTGTCCAGGATCACACAGTGGGGTTATGCCCAAAAAGTCTTTGGAGATAGTTCATAAAAGCTTGAGATCAAGTCAAGAAAAGTTAGTTAACAGGCCCCAGGCTAACCCAAGTTAGAAAGTCGAGGATTTACTGTCACCCCGAATGATCTGTCGCAAGGGAAGCCAGGCGGGATACAGTACCTGAAAATGGGAAGAACGCTCCAGCGGGGGCAGTTGTTCCTGGCAGCGGGTGCAAGTCGTTGTTTCGTCCAGAAGAAGAGGAGGTCTCGACGTGGAGGAAAGCTGAAGGTCGTTGCACTGCCAGGGAAGAAACCAGCCGCGGAGTTTCCCGGTTACAAGGTACCACCCTTTTGTTCGCGGTAGTGATAAACCGTGGTATTCTGGTTGCCGGGGTGCTTGGCACGGGCAAGGCAGCCACGAGATGGTCCAGGAAGGCGAAAAGATGGGCAAAGTGGTTATCCCCACCAGTCAAAGGAAGAAGACTCTCCGGGCTGGAGATCTCCTCTGTCGTCGGGGAAAAGTGGTGAGACGGTTCAGAAGGGCTCCACCGGTGGTGTCGTTGTTGCAGGTTGGCTCGGCTTCTCCCTCCTCAGATTCTTTAGGTCCTGTGGCGACTTCTGAAGTTCCAGTCCCCAAAGCCCTGCTTTTATGCAGAAAACCCCCATTCATTCAGCCTCGCTGTCACTCAAACATGCTAAGTATTGAGCTGGGCGGCTCACCACTTGGGCCAATCACACAAGAGTGCGACTTGAGTTGCCGAGGCAACTCAGTCCAGGGTGCCTAAACCCCCTCCCACATCCCCTGTGGTACCCAGACAGAGTGGCACCACTTTTGGAGGCTTCTGTGGAGAAGCCTGCCAAAAAGTGGAACAAAGGGCTCGACTTGGGTTGGAGTCACAGAAGCGAACACAAACGCCATTTTGGAACCAAGTTTTGGCAAAAAATACCAACCGGTGAATTTATATTAATTTAATAAACCGGCGGTATGTTCGAGGCTATTTTAAAAAGTGGTAGCCTCGAACAATGGGAAAATCCCATAGGAATATACTTGTGGTCGAATATAAAAAGTAGTATCCACTACCACCAGCCAAAACTCAGTCGGGGGGACTGGACAGTGCCCCCTCGAACAACAGACCCCGATGCAATCGAATTGCCCCGACCAGTACGTCCACAATATGATGGTTTGTACTGGTTCTATTCACAATTCAAGACTAGTAAAGCCAATGGTGACTTTACATGTCCTGGGAGACAGTAGTCAGTCCCAGGGTATGGAGTCTGTTTGGGGGTCGCTATGACACCTCTGGGATACGGCACGGAGGGTGCTGTGTAACCCACATACCAAAAACACATGAAGCCCTATGGGGTAAAGGACCCCATAGCCCATAAAACACATACAAAGTCAAAGGAACACCTCAAATCATGTCTAAGAGTGGGAGGAAAAGAGTCTCACTCTTAGCAGGAGAAAAAAATAAACCCCAAAAATCCAGCAAAGCTGCTGGGGGACTCACTAGGTTTGGGAAATTAGCCTTTACAGAGGATTCTCCCTAACAGGGGGACAAGAGGGTGGGAAGTGGAAAACTGGGGGGGATTCTGACTTAAGGTCATTGAGACATGCTGAAAGTGAATCTACAGGAGGGTAGCTTAGGATTGGGGATACTCATTGATCGAATAATTTGGGGCTAAGACAGAGATTACAATTTTATAACGGATCTTCAACTAGATCGGTGGTCAGCAAAGGGTGCAGGGCCCAAGGAGGTTACGAAGGATAATACTGCCCTGTGGAACCTCCTACGGGAGCATTATTGGGTGGACATATGGCGCAAGGTATGCCCAGGGCCGGGAGGCTACACTTTCTTCTCACCCCCACATCACACATATACGAGAATTGACCTATTGCTGGCCTCCGGGTGGAGGCAGGGGGGTTTGTGTACCAAAGGTAGAAGCAATCACTTGGTCCGACTACAAACTTCTGGTGGTGCATTGGTCACTTCAGAGAACCCCGAAGACCTTTTTAGATGGCGCTGCAATGACATGCTCCTAAGGGACCAAGTTTTTAGAGACTTTCTAAGGGAGGAAATGAAAGCCTGTTTTGAAACTGTCAATGGGGACACGGAGATGGTCTGGGAGGTGGGTAAGGCCACCTTTCGGTGCCTCCTTCTAGCAGTGGGAGCCCGACATAAGCGGGAAAGGGCACTCATTGAGAGCAGGCTCTGGGATGAACTGAGGGATTTACAGACTCACCTGTAAAGGAAAAGCGACGGAGGAGGCAGGCACTACATGCGGTCCTTATAGGAGAAGTGGTTAAGAAGATGAGGTATACGAGACAAAAAGGTACTATGAGAGGGGTGATTGGGTGGGTACCCTCCTAGCACATAGAACGAGGGGGGATGTAGGCTTGTGGAGAGTTTTGCAGACTTCTATAGAGGGCTGTACACTAGACTGGAGGATGAGTCGCTGGAGGACATCAAGACCTATTTGACTGAACACCCACTGCCCTGGCTGACAGATCCAGAACGAGAAGTTTTGCAGGGGGAAATATCGGAGGAACAGGTGAGGGTAGCCATTCAGAGATTGAAACCAGGGAAAGCCCCGGGAGGCGATGGTTACACGGCTGACTTCTATAAGCAGTTCAAACTTATCCTGGTGAAGCCATTGGCCAAGCTGTTTAATCGTATTGGGGGTCATACCATCCCGCCTATGTTTTTACAAGGTTTAATTGCAGTGATCCCCAAGCCGGGAAAGGACCTGGCGGACTGTGGCTCGTATAGGCCTATTTCCTTCCTAAATGTAGACGCTAAGATCTTCACCAGGATCCTGGCGACGCTTCTGGAGAGATTCCTCCCTCGATTGATCCACCCGGATCAAGTGGGATTTGTGATGAACAGACAAGGCTCTGACAACATGCGAAAGACCTTGCATGTGCTGAACTCAAGGGTGGTCCGCGACAAGAGGCTCTCTTACTAGCCCTGGATGCTGAAAAGGCCTTCGACAGGGTTAGCATGGCCTTCATGGGGGAGATCTTCACATCCTTGGGAATGACTGGGGTGGATGTCAGCATTGTACTCCACCCCCTCAGCCAGGGTGGTGGCAAATGGGATCGAGTCGGGGTTGTTCTTCTCGGGAAGGGGTACAAGGCAAGGCTGCCCTCTGTCCCCCCTCACATACACATTGATCATGTTTGCAGCTCCGAGGGACCCTCCGCCAGCACGGATACAATGGGGGAAAGACCTAGGGGAAGAGATTGATAGGAGATGGTCCAAAATGTGTAGACAAGCCAACCGCTCAACGGCCTAGCTCCAATTCCGACACCAGGCATTGAAGGTACTTCAGAGGGTACAACGTCCTTTCATTGCAGGATGTTTTTTTCACTGGGTTTTTTGCTGCAAATTGTTTGGGGAAAAAACCCATCGAATTTTTTAGGGGGGGTTAGTAAGTTATATATATGGGGTGTGGGAATAAATACAAAATAAAGAAAATGGGGGGGTAGGGGAGGAACCACCCCCCAAAATAATTTTTAAAACATTCAATGGGTTTTTTTGTAAAAAAAAAAAAATGTGTTAAAAAAACCCTTCGAAAAAACATCCCACGATGAAATGACATGGAACCCTTCACAGGTGGTATTACCCACCGCAGAGGATAGCCAGGATGAAAGCGGGGTATGATCCACGCTGTTGGAAATGTCGGACTGAGACAGGGGATTATATACATATGTGGTTGAACTGCCCAGTGGTACAGACCTATTGGGAAGAAGTGCTATCCCGGATTAAGGGGGTGGACTGAGTGGAGAGGTTCATGTCCCCATGGCTCCTCCTTTTTGGAATTGGCGTGGGCGGGGAATCATGTAGAGACACAGGGTCACATGTTACAGATTATGTTGATGGCAGCGAGGTGTTGCTTGGCTCAGAAGTGGAAATGTCCGAGCATGCCTGGGGAAAAGGAATTGGTCATCAAAGTCCATGCTATTTATATGTAGTTTTTGACGCACCTCATTGATGAATCCAAAACGGACATTGAAGGGCTGTGGCTTCCATTTTTTGAGAAGTATGGGCGTTTGGCTTGAAGTGGCGGTACCTGCTGGGAAGGAGACCCGATCGTGATGGATCCCCAAGAGCCTCACCTTGTTTGGGATATATGTGGCATGGAATGGGTTAGGGTTGATGGGTAGTTTCAAACCCAAGAGTGTGCGACCAATACTGTGGTCCTTAACTGTACTATGAAGTGCTAATCACGAGCCCCATTACTATTGTAGATGTACTTGTCTGATCCATGACCATGGAGAGGGGTTGTGGGTGGATATTGTTATAATTGTTGTTAGTAGAACAGATGTTTAACATTGTGTGATGTTATAACCAAAATGTCAATACATTTTGATTTTCAAGAAAAATAAATATACATGTACAATTAAATTGATGTTCTGAAATGGGTTCTAGAACTGGCAGCGACGAGCGCAGCAACTTGCGAGCCTGGTTCCTGCCAACTTCTGATATTCTGAAAATATATACATATTTTCCAAGCTCTTGACAGATTTTTGGGAAATGTGGGTGCCCTCTCAGAGAAAGGTGAGAAAAGGACCTTGCAAGAGGGACAGGGAATAAGTCTTACCTAGTGTCAGTCTTCGTGCTCTCTGTGGTCCCAAACCAAACTGGCAACCTAATGAGGACTACCTGTTGGAGATCATGGCTACCATATTCTTATCAATTGACAAAATGAAGCAAACGGTCAATGAAGTTACAGCAGAAAATGTCAATCTCTGAAGATAAAAGCTCTACTGTAACAAAATGTGGCTGTCCTAACCATCCAATTGGAAACGAAAACAAAAAATTACAGATCACTACAACGATTCTAAGAGATCTGACATCCAGATTACCAGTTTTCCTGAAAATGTTTAAAGAGTGATACCTCATGAATTTGTACAGAAAACACTTCTAAACTCCTTGACCTCCCCCTCGTGGAAACCCTTGAAATTGAGCATTCCCATAGCGAGGTTTTTAACATTCCCTGTGGAGGAAATGATTATTAAAAAGGCAAACAAGCTCCACACAGTCATGTGGGGGCGACACTGACACAATGCTTTTTAATCATTAATGGAAGGCAGAGATAGATCAAAGGAAGCTATTTTCAAGGCCAATTAGAACACATGAATGATGACAACCCCCTATTACATGTTACACTCGCACCCTTAAGGCTAGTTGCAAATGGAGTAACTCATGTATTTCTGGAACATCGAAAAGTGGTGCAATTCCTGCCCATTGTTTACATTTTATTTCCATGCTACTATTAGACATTGGGCTGTTAAAGGTGTAAACTTGCCTTGAGAATTCATAACAACTGATATTATTACGCACGACTCTAGGTTGATGTTTATAAACTGATCTCTGAATATGGTTTTTAGAATTGCGGCAACCTAGTAAAGAAGAAAATGTTTCAAGAAAATGTGCGCTGTCTCTGTCTAATTATGTGTCAAAGTGCTAGCAAAGGTTAAAAACAGAGTACTTTAGAGCTAAATGTAGCGCGAATGGTCAATAATTACCTACAATAGTTTTTAGAATTGGTATATTGTTTGCCATGGTAAGTTTGGAGCACAGTGCTAAACAGAATTTTCCTTTTCCATAGAGATCTATGGGCTGAAAATGGCGCTGGGCTGGTGGATTGGTTGGAATGGCTGATTTTCAAATATGGCTGCTTCCCACACCTGGAGTGTGCAACCAACACAGTGAAGAGTGTTCAGTGGAGGGGATGAGTTGGCCTTTGGAATGAGGCTGTGGATATATGTAAATGCTGTTGCCCGGCACAGTGTGCCGACGCGACTCTGCCAAGACAGTACACGCTCTCCACTGTGCTGGAAAGCAAGGGAAATGGGTTATGAGAAAGCAACCTTCACTAACTGGGACAGGTAGGATTTGGTGGACCAGTCACCCGTGCCCCTAGTCTTCCTACTCCAGGCCCCAATTCTCACAGCATGGTGGCATGTCAGGGATGATAATATAGCTTGACTGACCTGCCTTACAAGCACATAACAGTTGCATATCATATAGGTATCAAAATCTCAATGTTTACATCAAAGAAATCATCAGTGTCCCTCACATTAGTTGTTATGAAAGGGACAATTTGACTATAAGCATTTAGCAGTGGGGTGTTTGAGGCACTCTATTTCCGAAACCAGAGATAGTATGGAGAGTGACAGGATGTTAATGTGTATAATTCTACTTTTTTGTATTGTCACATTTTCTGCTTTGATAAATATTGATATATAAATTAGGGGGTTAGTTGTGATTTCCCTGCCCCCTCACCCCCACTCAGATGATTATATCAGTGTACATGACACCTTCATACATTACACCCCTTTCCTCTCCTGGAATGGCCATCAGAGGAAAGGGATAATATTGTGCTATGCTGCATTGTACAAGGTAACAGGACTAGTGATTGTGAAAAAAAGTACCTTGCAGCTATATTACGCAGCCCTCGGAATTTTTTAAATAATGTAGCGATGGTGACTAGCAAGGAAGGTTAACCTAAATGCCGCCCTTTCTAAAGTTCCTGTTGTGGAAACCTAATGGGCCTAATATACCAATTTTATGGAAAAAGGTGCTAAAACCTTTTAAAAATGCAAATGTGGTATTCTTACTGGAAACACGCATGCATGAGGAGAAAATATATTCTAAATAATACTGCTATGAAATATTGAAATGCTTAAGTACTAAGTAGAGCAGAATTTCAATAATTTGTAGATGGACTTGTGCACTGTCATTGGCAAGAAAGTAATTGATGTAAATGGCAAGTTTGGGGCAGCAGAGTTGACTCTTGGGGGAATTGCATTAATCATGGTAAACATGTACCAAATACAGATCTGTGATCTTTTTTCCGAGATCTAAAGGCGGTCCACAGCAGCTCTGTGGCAGGACAATATAATCATAGATGGGGGAATTTAATCTTGCACTGAATGCCAAGCTGGGCAAATCAGCTGGTAGGGTTCTGCAGACTGAAGAGGTTAGAAAATTACTTTTGTTCCTGATGGACTGTCCAAATGTACTTGATACTTGGAGAGTACTCAACCCACATGAGAAGTAGTATTCCTTTTAGTAGAATCTCCATGATACCACATCTCAAATTTACTTCATTCTCCAGCATGGCGTCTGGCATGGATTCACATGCTCATGAATATTCCCTGTCAGGCTAGGCTGGGAATCCTCAGTAAAAAGAAAAAGAAAAACAGTTTCGTTTTAGCCTGTAGACTGTATTTCTCCTCTAAACTGATAGCTGTCTTTTGGTTCATACTGCCCCCATCCAATGACAGTCGTCTCCCTAAGCTCCATCAGAGGATTAAATTCCCCAGTCAAAAGGAAAAAAGTCCAACACCAACTATGACAGGGGAAATATGATATAGTAAGACGCACATACAGAAAAAGGATAAGGGGGAAAATCCACCTGAAAGACTATAACAGTAATACATGCAAACGACGGGGAAAAGAAAAAAAGGGGGTTGCTAATAGCCTTTGCAGACTCTCTCAACGTCCAAATTCGAGAAACCCTGGAAGACCAGCATGGGAGATTCTTAGCAGCAAAAATTCAAATTGAGAACTGTCCTCGGACTCTCGCAACGGTATACGCCCCCAATACAGCCCAGGACGGATTCTTAAAAGACACTCATTGGAACATTTCTCGCAAGAAGAGATGATTTTGGCTGGGCACTTCAACATGGCCTGGAAACCAGGAGATGACAGATCGAATCCCAACCTCTCACTACAAGGCTCCCCGTCACAATCACTAAGGAATACCATGCAAAAACTAACACTAGAAGACGTTTGGCGGAAACTTAGAGGCCCGACACCGGGATTCACATGTCACTCCCATGTGCACGGCACTAGCTCCAGAATCGATTATATTTGAACGTCGGTGAGTCTTCTGGGGGAGATTCAGGAGGTAGAGACGGGCCCCATTTCAATCTCAGATCATGCCCCCATTTGGATTTCACTACCGGCCATCCGCAAACAATTTGGCCTGTGGCAATGGACCCTTCCCATAGAAGTCATGCAGGACGCAGTGATGAAGGAATCAATCGGAGGCTACATAGAAGAGTACTTTGACCAGAACAACACCCCAGAAGTGACCAAGGACACAATAAGGGAAGCCTTCAACGCGGTCATGAGAGGACACTTGATTGCTCTAAAAGCACAGAAAGATAGACAATCCCGAAAATGGGAAGAGGAGCTCGAAAACAACCTAGGGAAGATTAGAGAGGAAATGGCAAATAAGAAAACCCAGAAACTAAAGAGAGCCTAGAGCCATATACAGGGACAGCTGGAGGCGATCCGAACCAAGAGGGCAGAGAACCTACTACTCCACTTGAAACATTGGTATGCCAACAAAGCAGACAAAATACTGGCGAGGCAGCTGAAAGGCAAACAAAGGCAAACAGTACTGGCTCTGAGAGACTGCAATGACCAAGTGAGAACACAATCGAAGGCCATTAAAGACATTTTTAGAGACTTCTACCAAGAACTATATACATCGGACAATCCAATAGAGCGAGACCAAATAAACTATCTAAAAGATATGAAAATCCCAACCATCGCACTAGAGGAGAAAACGGCACGCAACGCTCGGATAACGGTAGAGGAAGTGGCAAAGGCGATCAGGGATCTGCCAAAAAACAAAGCACTGGTCCCGGACGGCTACACAGCCACCTTTTACTGAAACTACAAGGGAACTCTAAGCCCGGTCCTCACAGAACTCTTTAACGTATTTAAAGACTCCGCAAACATCACAAAGTCAATGAACGAGGCAAAAATATTGGTCTTTATTAAGAAAGGGAGGAACCCAGAGTCACCAGGTGCATACCAACCCATAGCACTAATAAACCTAGATGCCAAACTATATACCAAAATCCTAGCCAATAGACTCACCCCCCTACTCCCCAAATTGATACACCAGGACCAATCAGGATTCATCCCTAACAGAACAACTCACGACAACATCAGAAGAATCACCCACCTGATTGAGAAAATAGGGATCACAAACACCCCAGCCGCCCTCCTGGCAATAGACGCGGAAAAAGCATTTGACCGCATGGAGTGGTCCATGCTCTTCCGGACTCTAGAGAAATTTGACTTCAGCGAAACCTACATCGATGGATCGGCAAGATTGGGCTGCTCTGCACATGGAAAAGAGGAAGGCAGAGGATCGGAAGAGGTCCCGCTCTCCTATTGGGTCCTTGCACCAGCATTATTCTTCAAAGAAGCGCCAACACTCTAGGCGTTCCAACCCAATCCTCCACTCCAGAGAACTTCCGCCTGAAGATGCTAGACATCTTTGCCAGGCGCTGATGGCTCCGGCATCAGCAGTGCCGTTGCCTTTGGCACAGGTAATGGCACTGTCGGCTGTGGCGCTGCAGAGGCACATCAAGTCTATTGTGACTGGCAGGACACCCTCATGGGAACACCTGCGCACACGCCCATCGGCCTGGCCCAAAAGGAAGCTTTGGCACTAGTGTAGTCGTCGACTCCACGGAAATATGCCCCACTCTATATGGATGCCTTTATGTCGAAGATGTAAGACGTCTATCACTATGACGGTGGCTGGAACCTCTGGGCTCTAGGGAAGTGAGGGCTTTGCTTGGTGAATTCTATGGGGAAGATGAGAATGTGCTGGCCGAGGATGTTCAAGGAGCCAGCGGCCTCAACACTTCCTCGGAAAGGGATTTCATGCCAGTTCCATCCCCTTGATAACAAAGGTGGCCAGTGCTTTGGGATGGTCTGTTTCATCCGGGTCCCGGGTGCAATATGAGCTCTGTTGCATTTTGGATAAGGTTCCCAAAAAGGAGACACTCCTGCTCTTCTATATGGCGGTGGAAGCACCTGTGCTGGAGGCGTGGGAGAAGCCTGCCTGTGTTTCCGGCTGTGGACAGAGACATGGTGAAACATCTTCCAGCCCTGTCGGACCCGGCTTTTCTCTCTTCCCATGCTTCACCTGAGAGCTTAGTGGTCCAGGCTGCCACAGTGAGCCTAAGAATATCTACCTTTCAGTTCCTTCCACCGGACAGGGAGCGTAGGAGGTTGGACGCATGGGTCAAGAAGGTGTTCACGTCAAGCAAGTCTGGCACTGCGGGCTGTGTGTGCCTCATTCCCCATGCAAAGTTTTTCTTCAACTTTTGGACAGCGATGGGCAATGTAGCCGAACACATCCCTGATTGTGGAAATGAGGGTCGTATTCCAGGATTTGGTCTCTGATGGCAGGGAGATGGCATGCCAAATGCTTCAATCGGGGCTGGACACAGCGGACTGGAGAGGAAGTGGAGAACCGATTGGCAAATCTAGATACTGAGCTCCCATGTGAGGAGTTTTTTTAGCAAAGGGTTGGATATCTTAAGAGATCTGAGAAAAGTATTCGCCTTTAAAATTGAAGGTTACAAAAAAATCTAAATTTTGGTTTGGGCCAGCATTGGGTCTTATGCGCAAACCGGTACGTCAGGCTAATAAATTATGGAGGGTCTCAAAATTGGATAGAGATGTAGAGAAGGCGAGAGTTTGTTTAAAAGAATATAAATCAGCCCTGTTTATGGCAAAAAAAGAGTTCCTCCAAAGAGAAATTAAACAGGCAGGAAACTAAGCCAGAGCACTATTTGACATAGTGACAAGGTTTGGGAACCCAAAATGCATGGCAACACCTACTGCCGACACCCAGAAACAAGCTTAATAAGTTTAATAACTTTTTTGAACAAAAGATTGTGGACATCCAGAAAAGTATCATTGAAGTGAGGGTTGCTGAAAAATGTAAGGAACCCCCAGAAGAGATTGAGATGGAAGAACACCAGGGAGAAAATTAGAGCTTTTACTTTCAAACTATTGAGAAGGAAACGGCTCTAGCCTTAATACTCCAATTAAAACCAACAAAGGACTTGGCACCGCCATATGTTTGCCAGCAAATCTCACTCCATTTACAACTACCTTTTATAAATAAATCTCTAATGGAGGGTCATGTCCCAAGTGCCTTTAAGGTAGCGCTGGTGAAACCCCTATTAAAGAAACTCAACTCAGACCCTACAGTTCTAAAACAAAAACTGTCGTCCAGTTGCCAATTTATGTTGGCCTACTAAAATCTTCGAAAAAGTGGTCTGTGATCAATTTCAGCATTTTGTAGATAGTAAGGGTCTCCTGGACGAATGCCATTCAGGGGTTCGTCCCAATCCTGGAACTGAGACTGCCCTTTTGGCGGTCCAGGATGATCTACTGGAAGCTGCAGTTAGGGGAAAGATCCACAATATTGTTGATGCTAGACCCATCTGCGTCTTTCGATAAGATTGATCATAAGATCATTCTTCAATATATTGGAAAAATTGGGAGAGCCTTGAAAGTAGTGATGGACTGGTTTGGTTCTGTTCTGAAGGATAGGACCCAGCAGGTGACTTTACGAGCCTTCCTCTCAGAGCTACTATGGTTGAGATGCGGAGTCCCACAGGGCCCGGCACTCTCACCATTGATTTTTAATCTATATCTTCACCCACTATTTGATATACTGAGGAAGCATGGACTAAGATTCCACTCCTACGCCGACTATACTCAGATCTATGTGGAGATTGAGAACATGCCTGTGGCATTTGACAGGATTGACCTGTGCATGCAAGACATTAAAAGATGGATGGCATGTAACCAGCTACAGCTTAACGCAGCTAAAACAGAGGTAATACCACTCGGACCAGGGAATAAAATGAGAGGTGAAAAACAAAATATAACACCACGGATTTTGGGTGAAGAACTTCAGTTTTCAAGGAAAGTGAGAAATCTTGGATGTATATGGCAGGAAAACCTGGGCAGTGAAGCCCAGGTAGGGACCAAAGTAAAGGCTGTGTACCACTCCCTGCGTATGCTCAGGAATGTGCTCCCCTTTGTGACAACTGAAGACCACTCAGTGGTCGTAGGGGCGTTGACCAATTCTCATCTCGACTACTGCAACAGTCTGATGACAGGGAACCCAGCAAAACAGATGCTGAGACACCAGAGGGCCCAGAATGTGGCAGTTAGGCTAATTGCCCATCCTGGGAAAAGGGACCATGTCTCAGCGTCACATAGAGCTCTTCATTGGCTCATGGTGGAGGACCGGGTTAATTTTAAGGTGGCGTGTCTTATGTATAGATGTTTTTATGACCTTTCACCAAAATACCCGAGCGCTGGAATCCACCGCTATCGGCCAACTAGAGATCTCTGGTCTGGAGACAAACTGTTGATGGGTATACCCCGGGCTAAACTGACCTCGAAGGGGTACAGGAGATTTTCCGTGTTTGTCCCAAAGATATGGAACCAGTTACCAACTGCCATCCGGTCATGGCCATCGTTAGAAGGCTTTAGAAAGGCACTTAAAACCTTATTTAAATGAGCCAAAGAGGTATGGTTAAAGCAGCTTTCTCCCAGTCAAAGGTTGAATCCTAGTTAACATCTGCGCCCACATGCATTTTAGTCTGCTTGGTGCACACAAGAAATATTCAAAATCACTGTGGTGGGTAGGGCGATGGCTTCCAGCATGGGGGTCAGGCTCCACTCCTTGCTAAGGATGTCAGGATTTGCGATTGACATCCAAACCAGATTGTTGGACATGCCAATCTACGGCAACAACCGCTTTGAAGCCAAGGCTGGTGACGCCCTCCAGAAGGGTCATTCATCAAAGGTGATAGCTAAGTCCTTGGGGCTTCCGTGTAACAGCCTTCCGCACAATTGCTGTCACGTGGCATGAGTTTTTGTCCCTTCACCGCCTTTGCCCCAAGGGGCCATCGTCAATCTGCTCCGGGAAGGGGCAGACTCTTCCCGAGAGGTAGGTGAAGCGGTACACAGAGGGTTGGTGTGGCCACAGCCTCTGTCCCCATCACGCCCTAAGTCGTCACCAGTTGGGGGAGGGCAGCTCTCATTGTACAGCATGGAATGGTCATAGACCATGTCTGACACTTGGGCCTTGCAGGTCATTTCAACGGGTTTTTTGCCTCGCGTTTATCCAGCGACGACCTTCTCCCGGACCACGGTCTGCTGGCTACCCGCTTGTCTCTGGACCCCATCCTCCTGGAGGAGGGATGTCGGCTTCTAGCAAAGATCGCAATCAAACTGGTTCAACAATCTAAAATCGGGAGGGGGTGGCATTTCACCTATTTTCTGGTGCCCCATTCTTGATCTGCAGCTGCTGAACTTGCTCTTACTCAAGGACAAGTTCAAGATGGTTACTCTAGCTCAGATCCTACAAGCCCTCGTTCTGCGTTATTGGCTCATTTCTCTGGGTTTTAAGGGTGCCTACTTTCATGTGCCAATTCATCTAAAGCACAGGAAGCACTCAAGGTTCGTAGTGGGCCAACAGCTTTGCTAGTTCAAGGTATTGCCGTTGAAGTCATTGGCACCCAGGATTTTCACCAAGCTGCTGGCAGTGGTAGCAGCTCGCCTCCGAAGAGAAGGCATCCATGTCTTTCCCTACCTAGATGACTGGCTCATCTGTGCTCGCTCCCTCAAGCTAGTGTCAGAGCATCTACTCCGTACATGCTATCTATTGCAGAGTTTCCCTGACCTTCAAAAAGTCTCAGGTTCTGCCGTCCTAGTCTCTCTGATTCATCAGGGCAGCCTTCGGCACTCTTGGGCAGGACTTTCCCACACTGGATTGAGTGGCAAACATTTCCGATGGCAAATGTCCTCCAATCACATGAAAAAGTCCATCCCTATACTTTCCTGCGCCTTCTGGGCCTCATGGCCTCCTACATCCTTGTGGTGCCAAAGGCAAGACTGTGTGTAAGATCGCTTCAGTGGCTTCATTGACAATGGTCGCAGTTGCAGGGCCAGATGTTGGACCTTTTACAGGTCTCGGACCAGGTAGCCCAGGATCTTGCGTCGTGGGCCTTGTGTGACAACGTGCTGAGATGTGTGTTTTTGTCAACCTTGGCTCAAGGTGACAGTGGTCACAGACCCATCTCTAATGGGCTGGGGCACTCACCTCTCAGACCGGACAGTGAGCGGACTGGTGCCTGCCACAGAGTCTCAGGAACACATCAACTTGCTGGAGTTGAGGGCGATCAGGCAGGCTCTGGTCACTTGCCTACCCTCTGTGAATTACAAGACTGCTGATTCGAACAGACAACACAGTGGCCATGCACTACCTCAACAAATGTGGTGTGGGGTTCTTGCCTCTGTGCAGAGAAGCAATGAAACTGTGGTTCTGGGGTCTGAAGTGCAGTGTCTCTCTGACAGCGGCTCATCTGGCCGGAAGAGTGAATGCCATAGCTGATGCCTTGAGCAGACATACTTTGGCTTCTCATGAGTGGGAGCTCTCTCGGGAAGTTCTGGAGGTGATATACTTTTGGGGAAATCCTCAAGTGGCCCTTTTTGCTTCCAGTGGCAAAAGGAAGTTCAAGTGTTTCTGCTCCAGGGAATGTCCTCATCCGGGAGCTTTGGGGGACTCGCAGATGCTAGCGTGGACTTTCGACCGCCTTTATACTTTGCCGCCGATCCCTGTCATTCCGCTGGTTCTTAGAAGATTGCGCCTGCTCGGAACCACGATGATACGCCCCAGACATGTCCATCTGCCCTCCCTGGGGCCTTCCGAGGAGAGTGGACTTGCTCTCCCAATCGGAAGGTGGGGTGGTCCTCCAACTGAAACTCAACCGCCTGAACCTTCATGCTTGGCTACTGAGAGGATGAGATACAAGGAGTGGGACTTGTCAGACAAAGTCTTCGATGTGCTCTTTGCAGCTTGGAGACCTGCTATGAAATAATTGTATGCCTGCAGGTGGCATACATTTTCGACTTGGTGCCGATAGAGGAACCTTGATCATTTGACCTATCCTCTGTGTTGGATTTTCTGCGATCTTTGTCCAAGGTGGGCCTGCACATTGGTACTGTACCTCGCTGCCCCTTGAGTGTCCAAAAGGTCCCCAGAACAGGTCTCGTTTTTGCAATCACACTGTTAAGCTGTTCTTCCAGGGGATTCTGTAACCAGTTTGTTCCCTGCCAGTTTGTGGTTCCGGTGAGACATTTCAATTTAGTTTTCAAATTTCTTAAGGGTGCTCAGTTTGAGCCCATTCGTTCATATCCTATTAGATTGCTCATGCTTACAGGGATTTTCCTGGTAGCCATCACGTCTGCGAGACTGGTGCAAAAGCGCCAGGTGTTTTCTGTTTTCACCTCCTTATTTTTTCCACCTCAGCCTTCCAAGGCAGCGGAACGATTTCATTAGCTTGACCCGGTACAGGCCTTGAAGTTCTACACATCTGTTACTAGAGAGGCTAGAAAAGATTACTAGCTTTTCGTTGGTTACGCTGGTGCTTGTGCTGGCAGAGCTGTGTCACCAAGCAGACTCTTTCCAGATAGATCATTCTCTGCATGTCAGAATGCTATGATATGGCTGGGAAGAATGTGCCGAGGTTCTCGCAGCTCATCCTACCAGTGGAGTGGTTGCCCCCTTTGCAATTTGGTTAACATTTTGGATTGGGCCCATGCATTTATGTACCTTTAGACTACCAACCTGCAATACCATTCTCTTGGTAGCGATGACATTAACAACTGCAAGAAGGTTGCACAAGTAACATTCCCTCTCCTGCAAATCTCTGTACACAGGATAGTATCAAAATTTTATTTGACTTAAAAAATCTCTTTTTTTGCCATCTAAGGAGAAGGAAGGATTCCACAGATTGGATCCCAAGAGAGCTTTGGGCTTTTATTTGTTCAGTATTAGAGCATTTAGATTGGAAGATAAACATTTTGTGGGCACACTGTTGTAGGATGGGCAGCGGAGTGACAAAACGCATGGGTAGTGCTTTGCATCGCAGAATGATAAATGGCATTGAAGGAAGCACCCGAGAAGCTCATGATACATTCCAGCAGAGGGATGGCAACCACTTCTGTGCTTCGGAAAGATGTACCAGTACTGGATATGGTCAGGCTGTAACCTGGTCATCATTGCATACTTTTTCCAACTGTTGTTGACTAGATTTTCTGCCCGTTGAGATGTCTGTTTCTAAGAGCAGCCCTCGAAAAAATTTCTCGATTTAGTCTCTTCTTTCTGGTCTCTCTCCCACCTCTGAAAACCATTATACTGCTACAGGAGTCTGTTGAAAATTGAGTCTGTGTCTGTTTTAACCCTATTAGAAGAACAAATTACTTGCCTCCGGTAATGTAATTTCTGACGGCTGTTCCTCCCACAGATTTATTATCGCCCTCCCAACCTACCCCCTGATGGAAATCTTAAACAAGGTTATGGTGTGTGTAAGGAAGGCCTGGTATCAACAGTAAGACGGACACAAGTCTGGAAAAGCCCTGAAAACATTGTTGTTCGATGGTCTCTGCTATGGCCTGTACCGTACCCAGTCCTCGCCCCAAGATGTCTTCAGGTGATAGTGCGCGTTACAAATTTCTGTGACATAACATAAGTGACCACAGTTCAAGGGTGTTTATTCAACTTCAACAAGGGTATGATAAACACCTATCTAATCCTAAATCTACTGATGGTAACAAGTTACGACCATCGAATAATAATAATGAAGTCCTAGTGGTGTCTTGTCAAAGTAAAAGGGCCTATACTAAAAAAATAAAAAAATTGCCAATCCTTACCTCTGAATACAAACCGCGTGGCGAATAACGTTACAAAAAGGAAGAAGTGTTCAAAATGATATGTCAGGATGTTCAGGCCATTGCTCTCCCTTCCCCACATTTTTTGCACTGGACAAGGCAGTTCACTCGAGCGTAGCAGAGTCTCTGGCTTCTTTAGCATGAGGATACAGTTCCATCAGAAAATCAGGACCTTCTGTATGCAAGTCTCTTTACTCCTCAAAGTCTCTCCATTCAGAGGGCCTGATGTAACTAAAGAAAAACGTTAAGTTCTTTTCCTCTTTGGATTTCTACAAGTATTCACTTTAGGTCATTCACTATTCACCCCGGAACCCCCTCAGGCGGGCTCAGATCCCCCTTTAAACACAATTAGTCTCCCTCAGCTGGGCTAGGACAAGTTTCAATCATGTATCAAAGACTTTCGAATGTGCACAGGGTTTTGCTTGACCCGTTGAAGGACCACTTTGATTTTACAATGCCTTCTCTTTACATTTGTCCCCTTTGGGAATGGATACCTAACCAAGACTTTCGAATGAGCATGTGCATGGTGCCGGAGCACCCTGTTTATGGTATCTATTTTCACTTCAAAGTTCAGTCACTCATTTAGTGCATCAATTATGTTTGCATCACTTGCCACATAGGCTTCATGCACTATCCTCTGCAAATTCCTTCATACAATGTTGCTGCTTGCAACCTTGGGTTCCAGACAGCCCAGGGGCTATCTGTCTCCCCAAATCACCTGCTGTGCTGCCTTCACTGGCTTTTCTTTGTTGTAGGAGTCAAGGACGGTACCACAGCGGCACCTGCTTCTCCCCACCTTGACTATCGACACGGGAGAGCCCCGGGTACCTCTGACACACAATGCAAGTGTCTTCAGCTTTGATTCCAGGTCTTATGTTTTCTGTTCTCGAAGGCTCCTAAAAGTTATGTTCTTTTGGTGAAAAGGTCAAGGGCTCTTCCTTTTGTGTTCCTTTTAGGTCTCGCCGTCTTTCGCCTTGTATGAAACTGCCATCTTGGAATTGCTGCTTCTTTGTGTGCTTTGCCTTGCTCAGAGTGTGCTCTTGTGCGCCGCCTTTTATCCGTATGTGGAAGTGTGATGGAATTCATGTGTATGTAATGATCAGTAATTGCCTAACCCTGCATGACCATCTTGTTGGGACATGTTGGGTATACAGCTCGGTTGTTGTTCCTTTTTTCCTCAGTGAGATGTCCATGAGAAAGTGTTTGTGTCGGAAACAGAGGGGCGGGGGGTTGAATCCTTAAGTATCCTGGTAGGATGGGGGTGAAGGTGTTATAGGGAAGGGGATACTGCATCTCGCTGTCCGGTGGCCACTTCCACACTCCAAAGACCCCCCCCCCCCGCCCCATCCAGGTAATCCTCCCGCACTGGTCCACCCACAGGAACTGTATCCAAAAGCGATGGCCGTGTCCTGGCCACCTGGATGACAGAAAACCCCCGGGGACTAGCGGGTGAGACACTCACTTGTGCTATATATGGATGTTGACATCACGTCTGGCGTTGAGGAGTAGCTGGGATTTCAGCTTTGTTGCATGTTACCCCCTTCTAGTGAAAAGGTTTCTGTGATCCAAAGGAAGCAGCAGCAACATAGTGAGGAATATCTGGGAGGAATATCGATCAGAAAAAACATTACTGGTGATGAGTAATTGCCTTTATCCTTACCTCCGGGAGAAAGATCTTCACCAAGCTACTAACTATGGTGGACGTACGTCTCAGTAGGATGAATATTCATGTCTTTCCCTACCTGAAAGACTGGCAACTTTGAGCTTGCACCCAGATTTTCCGTCACCCCCCATGCAGCCTACCCGTCAACTGCTGCCCAGCTTGGGCTTCACCCTTAACCTCAAGTCCACAGTCAAGCCATCCCAATCACTCCCGTTCTCAGGTGGGATGGTCTTTGATACTCAGTTGGGCAGGGCATTCACTCCTAAGCAACAGGTGGGTAGCATCTTACAAATGGTTCAGGTTTTCCAAACCCAGAATCTGGTACCGTCTTCTGCATTTCTTCATCTTCTCGGTCTCATCCTGCATGTTTGCTATGAGTATTCTCAGTTTCAGGGTGACATGGCGGACCTGTTACCATTTTTGAACAGAGTATTACAAGCCACCCCCCCTGCAGTGGACCCTGAGCGTAAATGTGCTAAGGGAAGAGCCTTTTCTGCTACCTTGGCCTCAGTTGACAGCTATCATAGTTGCGACGTTCACCGCAGTGATCAAATGATGAACTGGCTGTACTACTCTGCCAAGGCATGAGAAAAAAATTCTTAGCTTGAACTGGGGTTATTGAACTGGCCATGATTGCCTTCCTTCCTTCCTTCCTTGCAGAGCAAGTGTGACCTGATGCTTATAAGACAACATGCTAGGCATGCTTTACATCAAAAAGCAAGATGGTGGGGCGTGGCCTGGAGCGCATGGCATGAGGTTGCAGTGACAACGAGCTCCAGCCAAGATCCTGTAGAAAGATCCTTTAAAAGTAAAGATATTGCATGAAATAACCGATAAGCTACACCGGAGAAGAGCCAGGGCATTTCCTCAACTACTGGATCGCGGAGGTAGCCTCAACCAAAGAAGCACTGAAAATTGTGGCTTAGACAAGTGCCCCCCGGACGAGCAAAGATGGCGGACGGGACTGAGTGAGCAGGCAAAGCTGGGCGAAGGGCAACCAAACGCTGCGAACAGTGACCCAACAAAGTGCATGACGGCGCCTGGGAGCACCGCATAACGAAGGCGGGGTATGCAGAGACTCCCAAAGCTCAAGGAAGAGCGGATAGTAAAACAATGCCAGAAGGCAGCGACTAAGGCACAGATCACAGCACCCCCCACACCCGAAAGCGAGCAGAACACTCCGACGGCATCAGCAGAAGAGACGCAGCGAACGGGGATGACCCCTCCCCCCCTCCCAAGTGGGGGTGCACACAAAGCAACACCGGAGAAGAACAGCCGAATGAACAACAGCAGCCTGAGACGCTGCAAGAGAAAAACACTCAAGGTGTGCTGGGCGGAGGATCCCAGAAACAGCGGACCGGCGAGAGACACAGGGGACACGAACGAAACAACGGATACAGAGGCGAAGGGGTTGGGTGCCCACAGCAGCCCCCAGCCGGTGTGAAGAGCACACAGACTAAGAGGTTAGTGACTAAGAACCAGAACCGGGGGGTAAAAGTGAAAGCAAAAGCCACGTCGGCAGGAGGTTAAAGCACGCCCTGAATAAGCGATGCGACAAAGTCTGCCCTCAGACAAAGACGGGTGCAGGGCCTGCACATCATAAGCCCGCAGTACACAGCACGAACCTTCAGCACAAACCAAAGCGACCACAGAACTGAGGAAGCACTGGGTGTTACGCAGCATTAAAAAGCAAAACATTAAAGGGTACTGAGGACACGGGGAGGCATAATGAACCCAAGACGCCCTATATGGAATGAAGACTGTAGCAAAGGGCAGGCAGCAACAAAGGTTTAGTGGTCTACACCAATCGACCAGAGAGACGTGCATAATAGAGGCTTCCTCTAAAGAGAAGTAAGCAGCGGAGAGGAGGTGAACATTGCTTATCCTTGGCTAGTCAAGAGGACCAAAAAAGCGACCCCCCCCCCCCAGCTCCCTCTAGCCTACGAGTCGAACAAGAGCGCAGCGATACAAAAAGCGCCAAAAAGCTGAACCGAACTCAACCGACAACCCTGCCACGCAAGAACTGCCATAATAGCGAATATAAGGCAGCAAGAGAAACACTGGAACCACAACCACCACAAACAATGTAAAGAGCTCACAATAGTCTAAAGACCACACTGAGACCAAAAAGCAAGGCGAAAACCACGGGCACCAAACTATTGCACAAGACACAATGCAGACACAATGCAGCACCACAATGTCCTCCTCCAGAAGCAAGGGGAAATCAGCCACAATGGATACGTTTGTCACAACCAAACCCCACACCCCAACACAGACACCAACTTCCGAAGCCAAACACCAGAAAACAATGGATGGGGACGGCAGAGATAACCAAGTACTATAAGCCATAGCTACACTAAGAACATTTATAGACACAAAAATTGAAGTGAAGTCCGATATGCAGCTCATGCGTCAGGACGCCCGTAATCTTGCCGAGCGATTCACTAACGCACAAGTGGCCCTCAAGGAAACACAAGACACAGTAGACCTAAAAGCCTGAATGGCAGAACTGGAAAAAAAAGGTCACGCTGGAAGCAAGATCTGAGGAGGCAGAAGGGCGCGCCAGGTGCAGTAACATAAGGATACTCGGAGTACCCGAAGGCACAGAAGGACTGAGCCCGACAGCTTACGTAGAAACCTTAATACAACAAGAAATCGGAGCAGGAAAACTAACGCAAGGTTTTGCCGTGGAAAGGGCACACAGATCCCTCCAAAAGAAACCACCGCCGGGCTCCTATGCGCGCCCAATAATCACAAAGATCCTTAATTTCCAAGACAGGGATAGAACGCGATAACTCCAAGATCCCATTTACCCCGACTATACACCTACGGTACAAAATGGGGGAGAAATGTGTTTGTCCCAGTTAAGGCTAGGCTCAGACAACTGAACCTAAAGTATATGTTACTATACCCATCCAGACTGAAGGTGATCTATAAAGGTTGTGCAATATTCTTGGAAACACCAGCTGCTGCCACCATGTGGATGGAGCACAATAACCTAGCAGAAGGGAAAGAGGCAACCTCCCAGGAAGCTCTGGACTGAAAACACGGAACACAGAAGCCCTGCAAACGCTCCTCCCCCCTCAACCCGAAGTAAGAGCGCCACACTGAAATGCCAAGAACGCCATAACGACATGAGACAGCAGAATGGCTACGGAACTCGCTCAACCTCCCCAACTGAGATAACAGCACTAACCCACGAACAAATCGGTGCAGGCCCGTTGCCAGCACGACCTCACTCGCACTCAAAAGAGCGCCTGAGCACTGCAAACGAAACACAGTCCCTAGGCGCAACAGTTCTAGTTATGTTTTTTTGTTTTGTCTGTTACACTGTCTTCGGGCTGCAGATAACTAGTGGGATAAAGGACATAAATACCATTAGACTCGGAGCCAAAAAGGAGCGACGACCAGAGGAGGGAGCTGTGTATGGGAAGCCGCGGCCACCCCGAGGTCCTAGCTGGGGCCGAACCAAGAGAACCCACAAAAATTGATGATGGCAACACAACTCAAGGTAATGACATGGAACATGAGGGGGGTGGGGTCATATATAAGGAGAAACCGAATCCAATCCTTGCTACAAAGAAAGAAAGTATTGATTGCAATTCTCCAAGAGACCCACCTCACGGCGGAAGCCACTGCCAAACTAACCGAATATTGGAGGTGCGGCCTACTCCAAATACGCAAGAGGAGTATACACATGGGTGAACTCAGAGGTACCATTCCAATTACTGGGAACGGAAGCAGACAAGGAGGGCAGGTACTTAATAATGTGGGGTATAATCGAAAACATCAAAATATGCTTAGTGAACTCCTGCTTCCCCCCACCACGGCATACCCATGCACCTCAAACAACTGTGCGCCAATATCTTGCACCACAGAGATGGAACCTTTATATTGGGCGGGGGGGCTTCAACTGCATTAAAGATGGCACCATCAACAGGACTGACCCACCACAACAACTAAGAAATGCAACTTCACAGGCGCTGAACACTACGATGGAACACCTAGGACTAGCCGATGTCTGGAGGGAACTGCACCCCACGGAAGGATGCTACTCTTACTACTCATCCCCTCACAACCTACACACCAGAATAGATTATCTGTTCATCGACAGAGAACAATTGACGCAAGCAGAATCAGAATCCGCATCCTGCCTAGGCAGGTCGATCTCGGACCACTCTCCCTTACTCATGCAATGGAAGATCAGAGGCCCCAGAACCCCTCTCCCAATGTGGCGAATGCCCACAGAAGCACTTACCAATCAAGCGTTCAGAGAAAACCTTGGGGATAAACGGAATACGTAAGCATAAACAAGGGCACAGATGACAGATGGAGCACGCTATGGGAGGCTATGAAAGTGGTGACACGAGGGGAAACAATAGCGGGAGCAGGTGGTGTCCGGAAACAACTGAGAAGAGAATTGGAGGGCAAGGAAGAGGAGATGAGACAACTAGAAACCAACACTCAAAACGCCAAAGCAGACGAGAAAAAACAAGGTCAAACAACTGCCAACTGGCCTGTGTGAGACTATCTAAATTTGACTTCAAAACACGCACCACCAGAGCGCATAAGGAAGCCGACAAACCAGGCAGGTTACTGGCCTGGCTGTGCAAACGGGAACACCCAAGACACCTCCCGAATGAGATTAAAGACAAAAATGGGGCAACTCGTAAGACACAATTGGCGATAAATGACATTTTCGCTGAATTCTATATTGAGCTATATGCCCATGACACACAAGTACCGAAGGAGGACATCGAGACCACCCTAGAAGAAATAGGACTCCCTAAACTAACCAGTGAGCAGAGAGAGGCGTTAGAAGAGGAGATCACCACAGAAGAGATAAAAGAAGCAATCAGGTCACTTGCCACATGCAAGACCCCGGGGAGCGACGGCCTCCTGCCGGAGGTCTACAAAGCCTACGAAACAACCTTAACCCCAATACTACATGAAGTATTTCTGGAAGCATACGAGACAGGAACACTACCAAGAAGCATGAGAAAAACGCTTATAATCCCAATGCTTAAATCAAAAAGCAAGATGGTGCAGGCTTGCTCCTTCTATGCCGTTAGGTGGCTTAACTGTGGCTCTGGAAAATTACTTTTCTCTGATCGATGCTAATCTTACTGTGACAGTTAACCTGTTTGTGGATGCTTTGAGCAAGTACACATGCTAGTGGATGCTCTTCCGCGATGTTCTGGATGAGATCCTCACCCTTTGGGGCACCTCTTTGCCTCCTGTGTCAGCAAGATGTGTGTCCTGCTCCAGGAAATTTCCACACCACAAGATCTGGGGGATGCATTGACTGTCAAGAGGTCATTCTCTCTCCTTTATGAGTTCCTGTTGATTCTTGTCATCTGACAGGATCTCAGGGCACTGTAAAAGTTTAGGCCTGCCTTAATCTTGATTGCTACAGATTGGAACCAGACTCTGTGGTAGCTGAATTTCTACAGATGTCTGTCTTCTCCTTTGCACCTGCCAGCGAGAGCGGGTTTGCTCTTCCAGCAAATTGGTGGGCTTATCCACCTATTCTTTAATAATCTCAGACTTCTTATTTGGCTGCTGAGCCTAGTAGATAGGGAGTGGCATCTGCAGAACTATGTCCTGGATGCACTTTTTTTCTGTCAAGAAGCCCACCACCAAGTCCATCTGTGCAGGCTGGTGGCCTCCATTTTCGTCAGGGGAAGTCGAGCGATGTCTGAATGCCTTGATCTGTGCAAACTCTACTGTTCCTGATTTTCTGCTCTCCTTGAACTTGCAGGCCCTTCAGATGCCTTACACTTTGAAGTGGTACCTCAGCACTTGTTCGCTTTTAAATGACCCTCTGTAATCTTGGTCTTTGACACCCGAATGGTTATTCAGTTATGCCGTTTCCACCACATTTGTTTATTTTTCCAGTCTGGGTTCCGAACTTTGGTTTGAAGTTTCTCGTTGCGGCTCCGCTTCAGCTCTTGCATTATTGTACTTTGAATTGGCGCACCCTGTGGTTTTACTAGTCACCATAATTTATGCTAGGCAGGTGAGCTTGAGGCTTATTTTGTGTAAAACCTCCTTACCTTCCTTTCTCCAAGAAAAAGTGACTTGGCGTGTGAAGCCACCCTGCCTTCCGAAGGTCGTGAGGTTTTCATCTTTCAAATAAGATTTAGCTGCCTGTCTTGCACCCTCCACCTCCTCCATCTAAGATTGAGGAGATGTTTCACTATCTGCACCCGAAGATGTCTCTCAGCTTTTATGTCTCTCGGATGAGGGACCTCAGGAAGAATGACCAACTCTTTGTTGGTTACACTGGGTGCCTGAGCAATTGGGTTTCTTTCTAATCAGATCCTGTCCAGATGGATCGAGGTCTGCATTTCTGAACACCAAGATTTGGGCAGGAAGGAAGTGCCAGAAGGTCTCAAGGCCCATTCTTCTATTTGTCAGGTGGTTCCATGGGCTTCCCTGCACACGTTTGCAAAGCATTACCTGGATTCCTTGGGTCAGGATGCCTACGTTACTTGCATGGTGCTCCAGCATTTCTTGGTGTGGATGGTCCTTTCTTACTCTCCTCTGCGTTCTGTCTTGCTTTGGGATTCTATCTAAGAAGAGGAATGTGTGAGAGGAAGGAATCCACTGGTTGAACTAATTATTAACCTCTCAGTAATGTTCTTTGATGGATTGGTCCTTCGTACCACAGGCTACACCGCACTCTTCTATCCATCCCTCATGATTGGTAACGCATTCCCCTCTTGTTCCGATGTCTCTGAGGTGCTAAGTGCTAGCTAGAAAGGTGGAACCGAGGTCATGGCATGCTTTTGGCTCAATATATATACTTACCCTGATGTAAATGGCAGCTTTGCACGAAAAAAGTGAACTGTCCATAAATTTAATTAGCCAGTATATTAAGCAGTCTGCACAAGTAACTTTAAAGTTAATAAGGTTTGAATGTGCATATTCTCAAATGTCCTCAAAAGGGTTGGTCTAATGTTGGGAGTAGCTGTGATTTTAAGACTGATACCCTTTCTCCTTCTGGGGTCTTCTATAGCTTTATGCATGCTGCATGGATGGTCAGTGCTTACAAACATGTGGCAATTGAATGTGTGCCCATTCACAAGGATTCATTAATTTCAGTCATCTATTTATTGAATGGCTGATTTAAAAGAAATGTTTAATTAGGTGTGTTGGTGTCTTATGTAATTGCATTTTATGTATTGATTTCTGTTTTACTTTTGTCATGCATTAGTTCATATTTCGGGAGAACAATGTATTTGTATATGTGCTGCCAAACAGTTTTAACACGTTTTTCTTTTGGGCTAATATTTGCTAGGTTGGAATTGTTGGAAGAACCGGTGCTGGAAAATCCTCACTTACACTTGGCCTATTCCGAATAAATGAATCCGCTGAAGGAAACATCATTATTGATGGAATTAATATAGCAAAAATTGGTCTTCATGACCTTCGTTTCAAAATTACTATTATCCCACAGGTAAACTGTCAGTTTTCTCTCTTATGTATATTGTTACTTTTTATTATGCCTTAACTATGTAAATTGTGGTGTTTTTCTACTTTAATTTCACCACCATCTGTCAACGGAGGCCTGAAATTCACCCTAGTGTTTTGGGCGAAGTGGGAGGGTTTGTAGACACTTCCACATTTCACATCGCTCACACAGGATACTTACACACCATAAATTGTGTTTTCTCTAGGGAATGAATGATAAGTGCATTTGTTACTGAACTCAATTTATCAGCATCTACAGGGTGGAGGCTACCTACCAGGATTCAAGCATTTGAGTAGAAGCCCTCCAAGCTATCCTCTCTGCTTCATTTTGAAGGCTGATATCCGACCAGATTTAATTATACAATTTTTAGAAATGTTCAATGTTGAAATTACACCAAAGACCATTAGTGCAGTTCTGTAACATCAGCGCCCATTATCGCTTCTGTCAACCACATTATACCTTACAGATGGAATCCTTTAGGAGGCTGTTTTGTAGCTACTCATAGCTTTGTGGCTATGAATATCATCTGGTTTTATCAGGTGTTAGATAAACTTTCACTGGTGGTTGGTATTTGTGAGAATGCTTGCAATTGAACATAAGTGTTGCAATGCATTTTCTACTTCCTTATAGTAGTTTGAGGGTTAACTGTGTTGTATTTGCTGGGGAAGAGTACATACATAAAGTCAAATGTATGTGATTTGAGTTGACAAACCGTTTTACAGAATAGAAAGGGGTAGATTTGTGAAATTCTCAACTTGAGCGAAGAAAGGGTATATATGGATCTATGTGCTGAAAGCGCAGTGGTTTCAATGTCCTTTTTGTTGGAATTTAGTGGTCTGTTTTGCTCCCGCCTCCTCCTTTACCCCACTCACCTGTCGGAGCAAGTGATCGGCTGCTGCAGTTCAGTAGGTTGGGGCTGTAGTGTGGCAAAGATCTCCCCCCCCCCCCCCCCAAACCCTCCTTTGCCCTCATGAACACATTCTGATTGCACTGTGTTTTTCAAGTACTGCATAAAACATCTTCATATTAGAATCCCAACAAGTATTCTGATGTGCAAGCTTGACACCCTCTATGATATTTGTACTGTACCTAAACAGAGAATGGATGTGCAGTGGAAAAGGGTTTGTGGGACCTTTCAGTGGTGGTTTGGCAGCCAAGCCATACTATTTTAGTGCCTGCGGTCATTGGCCTCTATAATTGTTGGCAAACTCATATGTGCAATAACAATAAACTATCAAAGATGAACAGGTTGGGAGACCACCACGGGCCTACAGGCGATGGAAGCTTGAGTGCACAGCTCCTGACACGATGGGCCATTAAGGGATTGACCCCCCCCCAACCAACCTCCCCGAAGCGAACAAAGTGGTGGAGTGGATCGGTGAACACCTAGAAGAAAAAATCTGGAGCTCCGGCACCCAGGCAAGGCAGAGAACGGGTCGCTGAGTATCCGCTGGTCTGGAGAGCCGGCACCCCTGCAGCAACGCAGAACACTGCAGGCGGCTGGCAGGGGAATTCGAGGCTGCAGTGGAGTCGGGCTGCTAGACCCGGCAAGATTCTTGTCAGGGGTGAAGCCTCCCAGCTGCCCCTCCAGGTGTGCCTTGCAGGGGTGCAATGCAGGAGCCGCCTAGTGTGTCCACAAGCTAGGCCGACGTAGGCGGGGGACACCACCGAGCCCGTGCTTGGTGGCGGGGCACCAGCGGTGGGAGGCTTTCCCCAGAAGCGAAGGGAAAGGTGAGGGAGATTTGGAGCGGGGGGGAGGACACCAGGAGCGGCACTTGCGGCAACGGTGCTCTGGCAGGGGGGTGCGGCCGGCCCGTGAGCCTCCCCTGTGACCCGCTGAGGGAGGACCCCCATATGGGGGGCACCCGGGGCACACTGGCCAGTTAATTGCACAAGGAGGCATGGGCAGGCCCTGAAGAGGTCCGGGCTGCCAAGCCTGGAAGACCTTGCATCGGTGGGCGCACAAAGATAATAGGACAACTGGACCGATGTGGAAGCTGCCGTACAGCGGAGAACACCTGCACGTAAGCAGTCAGATGATTGCTGCGTGGCCGTCCAGCAGGGCCCAATGGCGAGATGCCACAGTGGGGCAAGGTAAAGAGGACTGATCAGCAGGGAGAACCCCTCTCCCCAGAACAGCAAGGGGGGGGACAAGGCGACACACACGGCTCCCCCTTGCGCTTCCCAACACACAGGCAACCAGCAGAGACAACAGCGGAGGAGGAGGACTCCTAGGAGGCAGTGTGGCAGCACACAGGGGGGGAGGCCATCGGAACATGCAGGCCCCATGCCACTCGGGAGCCCTCAGGCAAGATAGGAGGGGCCCGCCATCTACCTCACAAGACCACCTCTTGAAGTGCTTCATCGTTGTATCGGGGGGGATTCCCATCGAGGATCCCCCCCACATTAAGGGGATGTTGGGGACACTGCACCTCTCCCACTCCAGAATCGTAAGAAGGTCTTCAGAAGGTGACACTAACCGGAGGAGCAGGAAAGTAATAACAAACTGGCCTCGAACCAGGTGGAGTCCCCCGAGACGAAGTCTGGGGCGTGTGCCCACCGGAGAATGCCACATCAAGAATGCCACTAAGGTTAAATAGAAGACAGAGTGAGGGCCCCCAGAAACCTCCCATGGGGCGTGTGCCCGCCCAGGGGGAGCCCCTGGTGGGATCCACCCATTCGGGAAGGTAACAGAGGGGCGATGGCCCACCCCGTCCCACCGGCCCGCAATTAACGGAAGTCAGCTACAGAAACCAGCACCGGGTCCAGGTGGGTCACAATTGATCCAGCTGCAACACCACCTTCAAGAAGGGGAAGCGGGCTCGAACCGTCCATATCCCTACAACCCCCCACCCCCACGAGCAACTGAGAAACCTGTGGGGACGTGGAAAGGCCCCGACCCATGAGAAAGAGCCACCCTAACAAACGCACAGTGTCTACAAGTGGAACGGGCAGAGACCGGATCTAAGATGACATCTAGGGCAAGTGACCCCCCCCCCCCCAGGGAGGCATCAGCAGGAAAACCATAAGTGCCAGAACGCTGACAGGTGAGGGTCCCCGGGGGCTGCCCCTCGGGCGTGTGCATGCCTTGGAGGATCCAACAACAGGGTCCACCTATACAGTAACGGAGGGGCGACAACCCAATGCTAACCCTCCAGGTGTCACACAGCAGAACCCTCTACGGAACCCTGCACTGGGTCTAAGAGGAGCACGCTGGATGCACCCGGACCAAGGCCTATGCACTTAAAAAGCACACAGGAAGGCCCCATGAACTGGAAAGAGCCCTCCAAGGGTATTGTTTTCACGAGGCAGGAAACAGTCAAAACAGCCCGGACCAGGAGAGAGAGATGGCCCAGTCCGAGGCCTCAGCCAAGGAAGCCTCTGCAATGGAAGGGGCTTTGCATCGGTGCTGCAAGAAATCAGAGACATGATGTCTGACATAGCCCAAAAACTGGAAAAAATGGACCAAAGGGTGGACAAAGTAGAGGACAGGCTGTTACAGCTAGAAACTATCAGTCGTCGTCTACGGCCCAGGAAGCGCAAATGGAGATGAGACTGGTGGCACTGGAGAAAAGAGATGAGGAGAGGGTGAGGCGATTTTGAGAAGAGGGATAGGGGGAACAACCTCTGCTTTTTTGGGTTTCCAGAGGTGGAACGGGAGACGGAAAGGGACATCCGCAGAGTGGTGAGAAGTGATCAGCCTACTCTTCGCGAATGAAGCAACTTCAGAACCCACAATACACAGAAGGGGGGGGCAGGGCGGGAGTACCTCAATCCATCTTGGTCCGCTTTCACTATTGCAAAGAAAATACAAAGGTGCTTGAGGAGGCCAGGAAGGCTCGGGACATTACGTATAAAAACGCAAAGATATCAATCGTCCAAGACCTCTCTGCATACACACTGGCCAAACGGAGACTGTCGCCCCCTGACCCAGTGCCTGAGAGAAAAGGGGGTGCGCTACCGGTGGGGGTACCCATTCTCCCTAACATTCGAATATATGGAGCAGAGAACGACCCTGGTTATGGAAGTGGATGTTAGGCAGAAACCTGTGCAGTTCCCTTTGGCAACACTGCAAAAGATTTAGGACTACAGGTGTTAGCAGTAAACCCACTTGGTAACAGTCTGTACCACCCAGATTTACCTGGTAGCTGTGGCTGGGCAGTCAGACTTCCCTCAAGAAGAGTTAGGCAGTATGCAAAGTATACACAATAGGCACTCGGACACAATAATACAAGCAAACACTGACCAGAGCTTTGGTATCAAAGTATATAATTATTTATTTAAAAACACACTGATTGAAACACTCCAGCACTCTTATTGTAAAACACTCTAAACACAGTTACTATTGTAATATATACAACCCTTATTCCTTATCAGATAAGTCTTAGTTAACACCACTTATTTTCATACAGAGGTGAGTGCTTAACTATAGATGGCACTCCAACAAGTTCATGAAAAAGGGAGGGAAAAAGACACAATATGGGAAGGTACGCCACTCTAAGCTTTAGGAACACTATTAGCAAGGCAGAAGAGTAAAAGTCACTTGTGAGCCAAAGTCCATAGGCTGGGCCCACTCTTAGAGAGAGCAGAGCACAAATGCGCCCAAGATCACACAGTTACACTAGGCTTAGAAAGTCTTGCAGAGAGTTCGAAAAGAGTTTAGAGAGGCTCAGAAAGGTTTAGCCAGGGTGTCCCAGGCTGACCCAGGTTCGAAAGCCGGGGGCTAAATCTACCCCGTACAGTCGGTGGCAAGGGAAGCCGGACGGGATACGGTACCTTAAGTGGGAAGGATCCTCCAGCGGTGGCAGTTGTTCCTGGCAGCGGGTGCAAGTTCCGTCGTCATCCAGGGGAAGAGAAGACGTCGACTTGGAGGAAAGATGAAGGTCGTTGCACTGCCAGGGAAGAAACCAGCCGCAGAGTTTTCCGGTTAAAGGTATTACCCTTTAATTCACGGTCGTGGTAAAACATGGTATCCCGGTTGCCGGGGTGCTTGGCAGGGGCAAGGCGGCCACGAGATACGTCGGAAAGGCGAAAAGACAGTGAAACTGGTTATCCTCACCAGTCAAAGGAAGAAGACCCTCCGGCGGGAGATCTCCTCTGTCGTTGGGAAAAGTGGTGAGACAGTCCAGCAGGGCTCCACCGGTGGTGTCGTCGTGGCAGGTCGGCTCAGCTGCTCCCTCGTCGGATTCTTAAGTCCTGTGGCGACTTCTGAAGTTCCAGTCCCCAAAGCCCTGCTTTTATGCAGAAAACCCCCATTCACTCAGCCTAGCTGTCACTCAAACATGCTAAGTGGTGAGCCGGCCGGCTCACCACTTGGGCCAATCAGGACGGAGTACGACTTGAGTTGCCTAGGCAACTCAGTCCAGGGTGACTAAATCCCCCTCCTAAGTACCCCAGACAGAGTGGCACCACTTTGGAGGGCTTCTGTGGAGAAGCCCGCCAAAAAGTGGAACAAATGGCTCGACTTGGGTTGGAGTCACAGAAGAGAACACAAACGCCATTTTAGAACCGAGTTTTGGCAAAAAACACCAACCGGAGAATTAATAATAAAATAAACCGGCGGTGTGTTCGAGGCTATCGTAATTAAATAAATAAAGATAGTAGCCTCGAACAATGGGAAAATCCCATAGAGAAATATTTGCGGTTGAATATAAAAAGTAGTATCCACTGCTACCAGCCAAAACTCGATCAGGGGGGACGGAGACGTGCCCCCTCGACTTACAGACCCTGGGGCAATCGAATTGCCCCAGCCAGTACGTCCACAATATGATGGTTTGTACTTGTTCTGTTCAGAATTCAAGACTAGTAAAGTCAATGGTGACTTTACAGACCCTGGGAGACAGTAGGTCAGTCCCAGGGTATGGAGTCTATACTGGAGAGTCACTATGACACCCCTGTGTTACTGCACTGAGGGTGCTGTGTAACACACATCACAAAAACACATGAAGCCCTATTGAGTAAAAGTCCCAATAGCCCATTGAACACATCTAGAATCAAAGGAACACACTCAAATCATGTCCAAGAGTGAGGGTAAAAGAGTCTCACTCTTGGCAGGAGGAAAAAATAAACCCCAAAAATCCAGCAAAGCTGCTGGGAGACTCACTAGGTTAGGAAATTCAGCTTAAACAGAGAATTCTCCCTAACAGTGGACATCAGAGGAGCGAATCGAGATTACGTGGATGACCCGAATGCCCAGAGAAGGCCCACGGGGATGGCGGTGGCGGAAGCAAGCGGAACAGAGACCGAGGGACAGGTGGAGGATCGCAGGATCCAGGAAAATCAAGAAACTGAACACACCACCCCGACCAAGGATAGAGGACGGGACAGCCCCGAAGGATGAGGGTAACTACGGCCCGGCTCAACAATGGGAACGGGACATGGAAACAACACATGGCTACGTTCCCAAAGAACAGCAAGAGGCATACATTTGTGGGACGGCACATCATGGGGGCGAGGGGCTCCAAGCAGATGAGTAAACACAGGAACAGCCCGGCTTTGGCGGGCAAGTTGGTGGACCAGCCTAGTACCTGGAATGGTTGAATAACTAACTGGCTGGGCGCTGGGGAAGGGGGGAAGAGGGGTTGGAGAGTGTCGGGGTCGACAGAGTTGGGGGAAGAAAGGGAGACAGTTGGGGACAAGTTTAAGCTCCACTCAGGGAGGAGGGTGGAGAGGGGGGTCAGGGGACCAGGGGACCAGGAGAGGGAGGGTTAACGGGTGGCTGACGGTACTGGGCATCCAGAGGTTTACTACAAAGTCACGACGGCAAGGGCACAATGTACAGAGTGGTGTTCAGAACACGCTGAACAACGGAAAGGTAGACCCAGAAAATGGCTCATTGTCTAGCTGTGCTGGAAGTGGGCTCCCTGAACGTCAGGGGCCTGAACACCCCCACTAAAAGGTCCCTACTGAGTAGGGAATTTCGTAGGGCTAAACTGGACCTGCTCTTCCTACAAGAGACACACTGGGCAAGGGACCCAACTTGCGAGGGGGAGGGATTGGAGAGGTCTTATGCACATTCCACATAACCAAAAAGAGGGAAGTGGCAATCCTATTGGCGAGGGACATGGGTTTCACCACGTTGAAGGACCCGGAGGGTCGATATTTGATGATTATGGGTACTCTCCAGGGTTCCCCATTAACCCTGGTGGCGGTATACGGGCCTAACGAGGGTCAGGCCCCTTTTTGGGAGAGGGTGAGAAATGAGCTCCAACTATTCGTGCAAGGCACAAAGCTAGTGGGGGAGATTTTAACATGGTCCTAAACCCCACAACCGATAGTAAGAGACCTCAGGCCGCCCAGGCAGCAGACGTCCTCATGGCGCAAAGTTTTTGCAAAGTCAACCAGGACTTGTCTGGAGGAGACTCTCCCAAGCACGGAAGCGGGCAACCCCCTGTTCACGTATTCTAGGATACACAAGTCCTTTTCAAGGATCGATTATATCCTCATTGACAAATCCCTGCTCCCATACGCAACTAGCCATAGAGTGGATCTTGTACCTTGGTCCGACCACATTCTGGTTCGAATTACTTTTATAGGGCGGTGGGGCTGCCCGCAGAGGGGACATTGGAAGTGCAACAAAGCCTTGTTAAAGGATGAGATGATTGCAAAAATGGTGCTAGATAACATTGTGGAATACTTTGAACGATAACGGGGAGGTTAACTCGCACACGCTATGGGATGCATTCAAGGCGACCATACAGGGAGTCCTGATTAAAATAGGAGCCCAAAGAAAAAGAGAGAGGGAAGCTCAGGAGAAGACCCTCTGTGAAAAAATAGCAAAACTTCAACCGCGTGGTTCCCCGGATAGGCCCATTACCTCAGACCGGGTAACCCCCCTGGAGGAACACAGGCTTCAGCTGAAGAGTACTCCTGTTAAATAAAATGGAGAGGGGTCTCCATTTGTTCAAAAAAAGAAATCTATGAAAAGGGGGACAGGGCAGATAGAATACTCGCATTGAAACTGAGGGAGGTCCAGAAAGATAGGATGGTGAAAGCGATAAAAACTGGTCCGGGGACACTGGGATATGACACTGCGAGCATTGGGGAGTCTTTCGCCAGTATTATGAAAAGTTATACAAATCCGAGTACGGGGTGTGGGGGGAATGCCCAAATTGAGGACTTCCTTGAATCCATCACGGTACCTTCCCTGGTGAGGGAGGTGGCAGATGACATGGAGGCCCCTATATCGCAGGAGGAGATAGTGTGGTTGATCAGGGGATGAAGGGGGGGGAACGTCACAAGAGGAGGATGGGTTTTCTGTGAACTTTTACAAGATGTTTCGCTCCACTTTGGCACCTCACCTGGCAAAGGTGTTTAATGCGATTCTTGCGGGGGGAAATCCTGCCCTTATCAATGATGGGTGCAATAATAGTAGTCTTACCCAAAGAAGGAAAAGACCCGACAGAATGCTCCTCCTATAAACCAATATTGTTGCTTAACATAGATGTCAAGATCCTGGCGAAGGTAATCTGCAAGAGGATAGAGGGGATTATGCCAACGCTAGTTCATGCGGACCAGGTGGGCTTTATAGGGGGATGCCAGGGCTCGGATAACATCTGGAAAACAATAGACCTGATTAATTACGCCCAATAATCGAACCTTGATGCAAGCTTGCTTTCAATAGAGAAGGCATTCAATAGGGTTGAGTGGAGGTACATGGCATTACTCCCTAAAAGAATGGGGTTCGGAGAACGAATTAGAAAATGGGTAGCCGTGTTGTACAGGGCCCCAACAGCAAGAGTTCAGGTGAACGGAGAGCTTTCGGCCTCATTCTCCCTCTCGCGGGGGACGAGACAGGGGTGTCCTATCTCCCCCCGAATATATGCCCTTACAATGGAACCGCTCGTCCTAGCGGGGAGGTCCCACCCAAATATCAAGGTAATTATACGGGATGAAGTGGAATTGAAACTCCCCCCTTGATAGGATCGTTTGGCCAGTGCTTGGGGCTGAAAATCAACAAATCAAAATCTATGTTGCATGCTCTCCGGGCACAGGACCCACTGCTGGACTTTCTGAATAGGTTCATGGGGATTAGTGTTGAGAAAGACTCAATCCATTAACTGGGTGTCCTCCTTACCAGGGATCAAGACTGGCCCCAGCCAATTACGCCCCTATCATGACCGAGATCAAGAAAGACATGAGGCAATGGGACAACATGATCCTATCATCGTACGGACGTATGCCGGCGGTGAAAATGAATATCTTACCAAGACTACTGTATTTCTTCACAGCACTTCCCCCGCGCGTCCCCCACCATACCTTTAAAGATCTCCAGAAATCAGTTCAAGAATTTGTCTGGCAGGGTAAAACCCTGAGGACTAGGACTATTCACACCCTTCCGAGGGAGCAAGGGGGCTTTGGGCTACCGGACTTTCGCCTTTACTTCTGTGCAGCCCAGTTAAGGGTGCTCCTAGAACACATGACGGAGGGCAAGGGTACCTATTGGGCTTACCTGGAGGACATGGACGTTCACCCACTTAAGGTGCGGGACCTCCTTTGGGCTCTCCGAAAGACAATTCCGACTAGGGTAAAGAACCACCCAAAGCTAGGGGTACTCTGGTCGATCTGGAAATAGGGGGCACAAACCAACCACCTGACAACATGGCCCTCCCCGTTAAATTCGCTCTGGGACCCCGCACTCAGGTTGGGTAGCAGGGGATTCAAGAATGCGCAGTCCTGATCCGACAATGGTATGGAAAGGGTGGGCCAGCTGTTCAGGAAAGGAGACTTCTTGACATACGAGGAAATGGTAGAGATGCTGGGGTCAGGGGTTGATCACTGTATTTGAATATCTCAGGCTGAAGGGCATCCTATGTGAACGGACTTGGGGGGGGGGGGGGGGGACAAAGACTCAGGAGACCTCTGACTCCCTTTGAGAAAATGTTAGACTCTGCAAAATCAAGAAAAGGGATGGTGTCTAAAATGTACAAGATATTGAATGCCAACAATTTCACAGAAAGGAGAGGGTTCCGTAGTTACTGGAATGGCCTGGCAGGGGAGGTCCTCTCAGATGAGGCATGGAACAAGGTTTTCAAAATAGCCTTCAATGGGAATCTATTCACAATAGACATGGAGCACAACTTCAAAATCCTACAGGCATGGCACAGAGACCCACTAAAGCTATCGAAGATGTTCCCGGGGGGGGTCTCGCCGAAATGCCCGAGGGGATGTGGCCAGGTGGGAACGAGGGAACACATGTGGTGGCACTGTCCGCTGATTCAGAGGTACTGGGAGGATATGAGGGGTTGGATCATAGCGGTCGCCAGGGACATGCTTCCACAAGATAACGATACTACTAGGCCTGCCCCCAAGGGACTCGGACATATACAGATACCCCAGAATGTGGGAAACAATGCTGAGGGTGGGGAGGGTGGCCCAGGCGCAGAAATGGAAGAGCCTGGTGACCCCATCTAAAGAAGAGTGGCAAAGAAAGCTGAAGAGCCTGTTCCTCATGGACAAATTGACTGCAATGGTCAATGATGACTCAAGCAACTTTCGATCAAATTGGGACGGGATGAGACAATCATGGGGATGGGAAGTTCATTGAAATACTAATGCCTTGACGGACCTGAAACAGGGAATGGGGTCACCAAAACGGGAGGGGACAGGAGATTCCGGGGGAGAGGAGCGCGGAGGGGAGACCCACGAATCGGCACAAAGGGAACAAGATATAGATCACTAGGCGAATCGTTTTCGACAAGTTCTTGAGCACCTGCAAAGAGGTTCACTCTGAATGTCACAGCGCTAAAGCACAATGCCGACCATCAAGCTCCAGAGGTTTAAGTTTGAGGAAACCTCAGTTGGCGGGGATTGGGATGGGGAGGTCGAGCAGGGGTGGAGGGGACAGCTTGAATGTTATTTGACAATGTATGAAGTGTCACAGAGCTGTTCCAGAAGTCACTTATTGTTTTGCATAAATGCTAATAAAACCAAGTAAAAAAAAGAAGAAAAATGAACAGGTTTGCACACATCAAAGGAACTGAACCCATCCCTGCTCCAGAGTGCAAGACAGAGCAAGGGCCCAAGAGTCTGCAGTGCCATGCAAGTGAGCATATAAGCAATTAAAGGGTCCTGCTCATCAGCAACTGCCTAAGAATGATGTTGGGGAGATTCTCCGGTATCGAGGTCAGGATTTAGGAACTTGATGATATCAAAACTCTGAAGCCACTATAATAGTAAAAGGTTTTAGCCAATTTAGGGAGCTGGAGAGACTGGTTGTCGCTCACTCTTGTTGCTGCAGTGTCAGTGTGGTGGGCCTTCGAGAGAGAGATGAGGGGCATGGTTCTGTAAAATGATTACTAAAGGAAGTGGAAGGTGCCCAGATGTCACCTTTGTTCCCAATCCAGTGGAACATATTCAAAGCTTTGGTAAGATCCGTCCACCCACTTGGGAGAATCCTCACAATAAGCACCATCTAGTGAAGATATGGGGATACTCAAATGATACAGAGAAAGAGGGTTATCAGGGGACATCTGATAGTTCAGCTTGACTATGTGTATGTTACCTTGATGCAGCTTGCACCAATGAGCTAGTCTTTGGCAGCTTTCTAAAATTAATGAAAGGTTTAGTGTATCATGGATGACGAGATCTGTAAGTTACAGATATCTTATTTGTCCTCGTCAGGGATTGCGAGGGGTGGTATTTTATTTGTCCTAGTCAGGGATTGAGAGGGGTGGATACTCTTTACATGAGCACTCAAAGGTCCCATGATGGGAACATACCCTTTTTGTTCTTTGTCAGTGTCCTGACTGCAAATCTGGCCCCCTCCACATCGGTCAGGCTGAGGTTAGGTGCTAGCCTCAACCCACTTGGCAAATTCTGACTTGTGCTGAGTAGCGCTTGTTCCTCTGTTGGGAGATGCTGAGCTGGTCCTGTCTGAGAAAGAGGGGTCTGAGTTGTAGCAATGAGCAAAGGAAATAACTTATCGACCAAATAGGGTTGTGTTTATTTTAGAGGTTGCTGGGCAAACTTGGTGGGGTTAGGGGTTTGTTCATTATGCACCCTATGGATTTCACTACATGTTACACATGACAATCATGAAACAGGCTAGCCAACCCAACTATTGAGAAATGTCTGCAGTTTTAAAATTTTGGTGAAAAGGTACAAGCTGACATGCTTTGTACATGGACCTGGCGTACTTTAACATTACTCATTTCTGATGGATTCCAAAAGCTCGACAGAAAGTGGATCAATCGTGTGTTTGGTAGTTATTACACCTCATAAGCAAGAGGGTGCAGTAGGTGTCCCTTCCGAGGTGGCACTAGTAACTAAAGATTATACTGAAACTTTAAATTGATTTGCATAGTAAATGTGTTTCTGAGGATTGTGGAATCTGCTTAGATCACATGCTGTGCATAGACCGACATCTAGTGGAAGCTGTAGAGTATTACAGTTGTTGTTTTCGAAACTCAAAAAGGGACGTCGACAGGGCGTGCCAGTAATACTATCCCTAGTGTGACGTTCACTGCACCCATGATCCCTCACGCATCGAGGTCCCTCAGATTGTTTTTTTTCCGCCATGCGAGACGGACACGTATAGCAGAGTTCCTTTCTGCGATACGCTATTGACTTTAAACAATTACGATCGTTTTTCTTTCTATTCTTCCATCGACTGCCGAAACACCATACCTGTGAAAGAAAAAGAAAACTGCCCGTCAGAGACCATCGCAACGGATCATACGGCCTTGCAAGGCCGCCCGGGCCTCAGCCCAGACAGTAGGGAGAGAGGGGGGGGGGGGGCGCATTTTAGAATGTATATTCTGCCCTTCATACACTTTGTTTGCCCAGCTGCCATTTCCATAACCCATAATTATGGAAATTACACTATTTAAATTTTGCCCTAAGTGTAATTGTAAATTCTCCTTGCCCGACAAACACCTAGTTTGCAATTTGTGTCTCCCAAGAGACCATGTTGAAACGTCTTGTGGAGCGTGCAGGCTCTTCAAACCTAAAACGTTAAAGGACCGCTCCAAAAAACGCTGAGCCCACTTCGCCAGGCAACTCTAGGCCATGGAGGTAGAGGGAGCCTTTAGCAATGGCAGCAACGCCGCACTTTCGGACGGGGAGGGCATCGCAGCAGCTTTGGCTACTAAAGCGCAGACCCCCGACCCTGTAGGACAGGCCGGCGGCCATGTTGTGGGGAGTATACCCGGCGGCGGCGGCAGCGCTACAAAAGCACACACCATCAAGCACATAAGCCCCAGTCGACATTTGACAGATGAGTCGAATACTCGACAACGTTCGACACCCCGTGAAGGGTCCACCGAGTCCCGGTCCTCTGGGCAATCTCGTTCAAGATCGCCACACGACAGGATTCAACCGTCGAAAGACAGCAAGGGGGTCGCACGAAAAACTCCTTCCGAGGGTCGATCGTCCACGGACGAATCCTAGGCTCCCACACCCGAAGTTCGACTTTTTAATTTATTTTTAATTTAATTAAATTTTAATTTTCATTTATTTGCATGTTTAAAGCGCTCACACAGCCGGGGGCCTCGAGGCGCTGTTACATAATTTTTGTTATTGTCTTAGTTGTATATTTATAACACGCTGAAGTACCCAGAGGTTTCTAAGCACGGACCCGGGGATCGAACCTGTGTTGCTTCGTGTCATCTTGCTTCCAAGGCGGGTACGTTGCCACTGAGCTATCCTCCCGGGGCCGCTTCTAAAATGGCAGGCCCCAAGAAGTCTGTTAAACACTCCTCTGGGCCCTAGGGTGGGGAAAACATCATTAAAAGCCCTCCAAGACCCCTCATAGGGACAAAAGCCCTACTAGGGAGAAGCCCTCACAAAAGGGAATATTATCCAAGCCCATAGAGAAACCTAAGGACTCTAGACCAAACATTATACCTCCCACTGATAAGGATATGGGTATTTCCTCTCAACCTATTGTGATTCCAAGTTCAAAGGAATGGTCTTCACAGGACATTGATAGGTTTATGCGAAGAATAACCTTCATGGCTAATTTTTATGAGCTAAACCCGGATTACTTTCAAAGTTTCCAATCCACTCCTCCGCCCTTTCTGGCTCTCAAGCCTCTGCCTTGCCCACTGAACCCCCTTCTAAGAGGTCTCGCTCTAGTACAGTTAAAGATCTATATCACACCGAAATAGAACCAGAAGACCAAGAGGATCTCTCTTTTGTGGAAACATCTGACCCCCCAAATTAATGAAGAGGATACATATTAACTATATTATGGGGATGATGAGGTCCCAGATGCAGACCAGGAGGCTAATATGTACTCCATAGATTCCCCTCTCAATCAGGACACTCCAGTGGTCGATTGCTCTGTGGACAATCAACCCTTCCTCAATGAAGTCTTAGCCAAAGCGGCAGAACACTTCCAGATTGACACACAAGATGTTCAGGAAGATAGGGACTTCGCCGAACAAATACTGGGTGACAAGAAGACAGGTCAGTTTATCCCACTATTGAAATTGGTCCAACGCAGGATACAGCCTTCCTTGAAAGCCCCCAATCTCAAAATATTCAGGCCTGCACCATCAAACCCCTTATATATAAGAGGCCAATTAAAACTGGACTCATTGATTGTTACCACAACAAGAAAGAGAGCAGGTACACCCTTTGCTTCCTTCGAGGACCCATCGGATAAGGAAAGTAAAAAGATATATGCCATGGGCAGAAAGGTCGCTTCCTCTGCGTCATATCAAACTAGAATTGCCAACAACGCTACACTTTTGGCAAGTTATAACTGCCATAAGTGTGAGGAGATTTCTGCATTACTTTCGTCCACCCTGGAGCCACTTAAATCACAACTGGCTCAAGTGGCAGCAGACGGAAGGACTGTATCGACCTGTCTCCTCAAATCAAACTTTGATGCAGCTGACAATGTCGGAAGAGTCATTGCAGAAGGGACTATTATAAAGAGGCATGCATGGCTTCACCAGTCGGGCTTTAGGCCAGAGACACAAGCCACTCTAATAAACATGCTAATTGAATCTAATGTTCTCTTCGGCAAGGCTGCGGAAGACTCACTTAAGACAGCAAAGGATGAGTATGACACTCTAAAATCTTAAGGTCAGCTCACAAACAAGCCTACTGATCAAAGGGGTAATGGTCATTTTCGCCGTTTTCGGGGTCAAAACTCAGAGGATTCGGCTACAATCAAGGCCAAGGTTCCTATGGAAATAATCCAGGACAAGCCTTCCAAGGCTATCCCTGAGGACAACGCAGAGGTCGTGGTGGTCGGGGCAGAGGCCCAGCTTGAGGTGGCACTCCACCTCAGAGCAAGTAACATTCCTCTCCAGGTACCCTCTCATGCATCTCCAGTAGGAGGATGCATTTCCAAATTCACCCACGCATGGGAGGGTATCACCTCGGACAGATGGGTGCTGTCCACGGTAGCATGGGGCTACTGCATAGAACTACGTCCTCACGACCACCCCCACGACAGAAAATCCACTCAGAGGAACATCAGCGGATCCTTCTAGAAGAAATAGCGCTTCTGTTAAAGGACGCCATAGAAGTGGTCCCAATCAACCAGGTAAACAAGGGTATTTATTCAACTTTATTCAACTTACTTCCTTGTGCCAAAGAAAGATCTAACAATGCACCCTGTATTAGATTTACGCCTTGCAAACAAGTATGTCAAGCCACAAAAGTTCTGCATGACTACGCTACAAGAAGTAATCCTGCTACTAAAAAAGGGGGATTACATGGCAACACTGGATATGAAAGATGCCTATTTTCATATTTTTGTTCCCAGCGCACAGAAGATTCTTGCGTTTCAAGATGGCGAACAAGCACTACCAATTCAAAGTGCTGCCCTTTGGAATAGCCTTGGCAAGGGTATTCACAAAGGTACTGGCGGTAGTGGCAGCGCACCTGCGCAGGGGAGCAATCCCAGTGTACCCTTACCTGGACGCCTGGCTCATAACAGGGGAATCACCTCTGATTTGCAGGCAAAACAGCCAAACAACAATCAATCTACTCTTTCAATTGGGCTTCTCAATCAACGGGAAAAAATGAAGCCGAGTGCCAAGCACTTCGAAACAGTTCCTAGGAGCTATCCTAAACACAGAGGAAGGATTGGTCTTTCCTTCAGAGAAAAGAGTAAAAAATGCAAATACCAAATTTTCAGGCCGGCCGCCAGATAAGGGTGCACAAAGCAATGCGTTTAATAGGCATGATGGAATTTGGCATATACCTGGTTCCTCAGGCGCGCCTGCGCATACGTCCCATACAGGAGTGGTTGGCGAAACAGTGGTCTCAGGCAAGCGGTCAGTGGGACGATCTAGTGGTCGTTTCGCCAACACTTGCACAAAATCTTTGCTGGTGGACGAGAGAAAACCTAACAATAGGGAAACCCTTCTACGACCCACAGATACAGGCAGTGGTGACAACGGACGCCTCACTGTCAGGTTGGGGGGGTTCACTACCTTCACCACAAAGCTCAGGGTCTGTGGCATCACACTGCAGCTCAGAACCACATCAATGTGCTGGCGCTTCTGGCAGTACTCAAACCCCTTCAGGCATTCGAACCCCATTTAACAAACCTGTCGGTGCAGATCCTAACGGACAGTACGACAGCAATGTTTTATATCAACAAGCAGGGGGGTACACGGTCTCCAAATCTATCCAGACTTGCACAGAAAATCTGGAAATGGGCACTCAAACTGAAAATGTTCCTGTCAACTCAACATGTTCCAGGGGAACTCAACGCTCTAGCAGACTCATTGAGCAGAGATCCCCTGCCAGAGGAACACGAGTGGCGTCTACACAAAGGTCGTAGAACACCTCTTCTCTCAATGGGGTTTCCCAACTATAGACCTGTTCGCCACAAGTGAATATAGTCAATGCACAGACTTTGCATCCAGGTTCCCCCAGCCAGGCTCCAAGGGGAACACCCTATGGATGAACTGGTCAGGAAATTTTTTTTACGCTCCCCCCCCCCCCCCCCCCCCCCAACTCCTCTCATGAGGAAGGCGCTGAACAAGTTACACAAGGAACCGATTGCGCTTATCCTAGTTGCTCCTATGTGCGCAAGACAACCGTAGTATCCACATCTGCGCAAACTGGCGATGTGCGATCCCATCAAGCTCCTGTGCCAGTACAACCTACTCACCCAGCATGAGGGACTAACAGTGCACCCACAACCACACTCAATGAACTATGCACAAGTCTAGTCTCAAACACCAGATTTATATAAAACTGCCTTCTTAGTAGCCATCACGTCCATTAGAAGGGTTACTAAAATCCAAGCATTGTCTGTGCAGGAACCTTTCTCAAAATTTCATGTAAACCAGTCTATTGAGCTACCGGATTTCTTCCAGGAACCCAAAAGCTCTGCTGAGGTAAAACTCCACACACTAGATGTGAGGAGAGTGGTCCTCTACTACGTAGACAAGACCAGACCGCTAAGAAAGACAGATCAACTGTTTGTCGCCATAGCGCCATGCAGAGAAGGTGACCACATCTCTAAGAATGCCATCTCTAGGTGGATAGTCGGATGTATCCAACTGTGCTATTCCCTATCAGATAAAACACTGCATTTATGCCGAAGGCCCACTCCACAAGAGGTACTGGAGCCACTCTGGCTTTCATTGCAAATGGCCCCTTAGACAGTATTTTCAAAGCAGCTACATGGAGCTCAAAACATACTTTCACTCAGCACTACTGCATTGACACTCATTCCAAGACAGATGCACAAGTGGGACAAGCGGTTCTAAAACATTTATTCGCTCATGAACCTTCTCTCATCCCACCTCCTCCTCGCTAATCTATGCACAGCATGTGATCTAAACAGATTCCACAAGCCTCAGAAGGGATACATTACTCACCGTAATCGTATTTCTGATGCTTGTATGTGCTTAGATTCACTTGCGACCCACCCTTCCTCCCCTGGGAGAGAAGCTTATAAGCTTGTCTGATACGTATCTGTTTGGATACAACTGTACTCACGCTACACCTCATGCTACCTCATGTCAGAAAAATAACAATCAGAGGGACCTCGACGCATGAGGGATCATGGGTACAGTGGACATCACAATAGGGATAGTATTCCTGGCACGCCCTGTCGCTGTCCCTTTTTTTGAGTTTCAAAAACAGCTGTAATACTCTGCAGCTTCCACTAGATGTCGGCCTATGCACAGCATGAGAATCTAAGCAGATACAAGCATCAGAAATACGATTACGGTGAGTAATATATCCCATTTGCCTAATGTGGGGGGACTGAAGCTTCTTCTTGAATGGTGTGAGGTCTCTGTGATCAGTCATGGTTTATGGAAGATTTTCCTTACATGTTTGATAATACGCTGGACAGGTGCAAGGCAGTTGAGACCACTGAGGAATTGGTTTTGAGGATTGTTTATGTATGGTTGCATTCATTCTGCTGGTAGAATGAGCCCTGTGAGACCTTCAAGCACATCTTCTCATTACCGAGCATGCTATTGCAGGGTGCAGAGAATGATCCACATTGACGGGGATTGTTTGGTCACAGCACGGGCACCAGCATAACCCACAAAAAGCTGTTCCTTCTTCCTGACGTCCCTCGCCTAAGAGACATAGCTGAGAACCTGCACTAAACCCAGCCTATGGAATCATTCCTCTGACTTGGAAGGATGAGGTGGAGGAAAAACACTGGAAGATTATTCTTTTGCGAGAGATGGAAGTCTGAGACCACCTTCGGAAGGGAGGGCTCTCTCAATGCCATCTTCTCTTTGGAAAAATATAAGTTTAATAGGTGACGTTATGACCGTGCACTGCAAAGGTTGTTTGTTTTATTGTTGATTGTTTTGTTGTAAAACCAAAAACCAATAAAAACTGTTTTTAAAAAAAAAAGAAACTTTAATAGGTGACGTGTGGAGCTCACTCGCCCTCTCGTGGAAGTGATGGCAGCTGGGAAAATCACTAAGTGTGAGCAATCTAACAGAACATAAATGCAATGGCTCAAACATAGCATCCATAATGAATGTCAAAACTGATTTTGCAATCCCTGTAAAAAACTGCTTAACAGTGGGATTGTGATCAAAGAACCTTGCTCAGTGGTCCTTTAACCTCTTAACTGCTGAGTTTTAATCAAGTTTATGCAAAAAGGAGGTACATACTCGTCCTTAGCACTTACGGGGTTAAAAGGCTGTGATAGTGGGCAGGTACACATTCACAGTGCCGCTCTGTGGGTCCATCCAGGCAAAGGACAGCATAAAATCCAAAACAGAGGATATGGACATGATAAAGGGTCCAGATCCCTCTCCCAGCACCAAGCTGCGAATTTATGCCATTTGCAGGCATAAATGGATTTAGTAGCGGGCCTCCGATCTGAATGTACATTGTCTGACAAGTCCCACACTTTATATCTTAGCAGCCAAGCATGAAGGTTCAGACTGCTGTGGTTCGGTGTAGGACCCGCACCTCCAACTTGGATATCAGATCCACTCTCTTCAGGCGTCATCCGGGGTGGGCTGGGGGCAGATGGACATGGCCAGTAATTCCAGGTACCACCTTCTCCAAGCCCAGTCCAGAGTGGTCTAATCCATGTGGACCTTCAACAAGCATATTCTCCTGAGAACTCACAGAATAACGGAAAATTGGCGGGAATACATAATGGTCAAATGCCAGGTCGACCACCAATACATCCCAGTTCTCCCTGCCGGGGAAATTCCCTGGAGCAGAAAAACTAATTTCCTGTTGACACTGGAAGCAAAGAGGTCCACCTGAGGAGTCCCACAATGAAAGAAAATATCCCCTAGAACTTCCTGGCAGAGCTCCCACTTGTGCAAGGCCAAAGTCTGTCTGCTCAAGGCATCACCTGTTACTTTCTCTTTTGGCAAGATGTGCTGCTTTAGAAACACAACATTCTCCAGAGCCCAGAAGCACAGTCAAATTGCTTCTCTCCATAGCAGGACCCCAAACCACCTTGCTTTTTGAGGTAGTGCATAGTTAATGGGATGTCTGTTGGGATCCAGTACACACTTGCCCTTTACAGAGGGAAGGAAGGCAACCAGGACCAGCTTGTTTGCCCTTAATTTCAGAAAGTTGATGTGCTGCCCAGTCTCTGGTGGAGACAAGTCACTCACAAAACAAACATCTAATCCTTTAAAACCTTTTTCTAACTGGTCATTCAGTAAACTGAGTATAACCCATAATATTAAAGTGCTTCCTTTGGAAGGAAGAAGGAAGGAAGCTTAAGTACTGTCGATCTGAACGGCGCACTCTACCTTGCCTTGATAAGCTCTATATTGTTTCTCTTTCTCTGCATGCATTCACGTACAGTTGTGACCACTGGGTTATCAAAAGTACTGATGATCTGCACTGTTCACTTTACCTTTTCTGTTAAGGTTCATCTTTAATGAAACTGCCTTGTTAAGCTCCATTCTTTATATGGATTGTATCCAGCTTTGATCATCGATTCTAATAAAAGTACAGACAAACTACAATGTGCACTTTACCTCTCCTCACTAAGTCTTTAGTTTATAGGAACCGTTTCCTCTTGGTCCAATAATTATACAAGGTTATTTCAACTCGTTTCAGGAGGAAACTAAGAATCGGGGGATCGTATTTGTGCATTTTTTCAATTGGAACAGCAACATTCTATTAACTTTGTCATTGGATTTTATATGTGTTGTGTACTTTAGTACGCATATGAGGTCGTAGAATGATGGAGACCTGGAGTTAAGAATACATCTTATGTGTTTTGCGAGGTGTATTTAAGGATTTAGAAGATTTTATAAGTACATTGCGCAGTTATAAAGTATTTTTCACACTTGTATTGCTTACTGCTCTCTGTAAACCCACCCCGATTGAGCAAGGCAACCAAAAGGTATCTGATTAATTTGATACAGTATGCAAAGAGCCAGAGGAAATCACCCACAGATACCGCTTTAATAGAAGTCCCTTAAAAGGTGTACAAAATGTTTGAGCCCATAAGAGATGTAAATGTTTTAATAACAAAAATAAGACCTTCTACACAACATTAATAATGGGACAAGGAGCCCTCTAAAGAAGGTGCTCTGGTCGAATTGTGTGATTAACTCCACGCTCCCTGGGTTGTCAGGAATAAATAAAGTAGATGAAGCACCAACAAGTAATCCCCACATGAGTTCCCACCCAGGAAGGAAGGTTCGGGGTCTCTCGAGTGAAACACTTGATCAATTTGAAAAGGGGTTGGGGGGGGGAGTGGGCCAAGAGGGGGTACAAATTATCGTATCCCCGCTACTAGCCGGCGTCTCCAGGGCACAGAGCTCCTTGGTATCATAGAAGACCACCCAGGAGGAGTAGGGGAGAATGAGCCTTTAGGCTCTGTGACGAATCTTGAGATGCAGTCACTTCTCCCCAAGGGGGGGGTCCCTTCCCATAAGGTGTGGTGAGGCCACTACCCGATAGTCCCACCTAGGGGTGGTACTCAGTGAGAGGATCTCATGGGAGGAGACTTCCCCTCTGGGGACAAGGGCGGACGTCTCAAGAGAACACGATACAACACCCCTGCCCCAACACCCTACCCACCTCTATAGCCCATAGACCCTAACACTTTACCTAGTATCTCCATGTACCTTTGTAAGTCTGTGACTCTAAGAAATACTGAGACGAAGAGGAGTAGGGACTACCCAAAGGAAGTATACCAGAAAAGCACTGGGACGAGAGGAGTTGCAGAGCCATGATGAACACCTGCTGGAATTCTAAGGACCATTCTAGCTTTCCGCAGAGGAGTGGTTGTGAGACGGACATAAACACTGACAAGGGACTTGAAGAATACATTTTGAAGCATGAGGAGCTACATTCGGGAGAGATGCAGCAGACCAGAGCGAAAGACCTCCTGGCTCAGGAGATTCGAAGGGGACGCAGAGAAGAATGAAGTCCTCCAGCCTTGAAGGAGCAAAGACACTGAGTGCGTGGGGCTGGTCCGGAGCAGAACTGGATGTTGGAAGCCGGTGCTGGGAAGGAAAGGCACAAGGCCAGACCAGCCAAGCAGAGAAGCACCCGTGCCGCCCGACTAACAATGGCAAACGCACATTGAGGACCGGTGGCGCCTACAGGAGCCCAAGAAGGTAAAGTGCTCAATGCAGACACCGATCAGGGCTTGAGAAGAATGCTCTGGGACCCAAAGCAAAAAGGGGAGGATCAGAAATATCTTCCTCATCAGAGTACTTGGCGAGGAAGTAATCCAAGTGGGCCAAACCGAAGAGTGACTGAAACCGGGGTCTGATACCAAAATCAAGAAGAGGAGGATTGGAGGCATCTTTCTCATCGCAGTACTTGGTAGAGAGAGTTACCAAGTACGTCTAAATCAAGAAATGTTGGCTCGTGGACCCTTCTAACATTTGCAGTGTGTGTTCGGAGCTACATGATCCGTAGACCTAGGGAATGGAGTCATTCCCTCTGGGAGCCCTAACCTGAAGACAGGGCGAAGAAGCCTTAGGAAGGGCGTCCTTCCCCCAGGCCATATGACATACCGCCTCAGGAGAGGGGAGGCATCCTCTTGGCCAACTCGAAAGGACACATATCAAGGAAAAGACATGTCATCTTCCTTGTGGCAGTACTTGGCAGGCAAGTGAACCAAGACTGCGAGAGCAAACAAGTAGAGAAGCCGCACAAATCATCTTCCTCATGGCAGTAATTGGCAGGATAGTGAACCAAGTTGGCCAACATCAATGATGTGAGGAAACCTGGGTTTGGGACCCTGAATATTGTTGCTATTGACTGTTACAAAATATCCTTAAGGAAGGATCAAAAGTACCAGTTGAAGGGAGCCATTCTCTTGGTAACCAAGGCCAGGGCGCAAAGGAGTCATTCCCCCCCTGGTAACCAAAGCTGCAAAGACTTTGCCTGGCAGAGAGAAGTGTCAGAACTTTCTTTTGTGTTGGAGGACAATTTTGATCCATGGAAGGAAGTCATCCCCCTAAGAAACCAAAACCTGGAAGTGAGCTTTAATCCACCACAGAGATTTCCTAGACGTCCAGTAGAAAAAAGATATCCAGGCCCGGGGTGGGGGCCTGTACATAGCTGAAAAAGTAGTAGTGACAGAAAGTAAAGTGATTTTCTTGTAATGGACAACATACCAGGGTTAAACAAAGGAACCCATGAGAACCAACAGTTGGGTATCAATAAAGTAATACATTGGATCTGACATACTAAGGGATGTCTTTCGGTAATCAGAGATGATCTCTATTGTGTCTGTTCAGACATTGTTACGTTCACCTGGTCTCCACAGGGGCGCCAAACGGAACTATACGGGCCGATGCTGAATGGCTCCACGTGCCCCCTCTGTGTGCCCCTTCCGACACTAGAAGCAGGTTTGCCTAAAAGGTTTTAACAAAACGTTACCTAACCGTGAAGAGGAGGACCGACTCCCACCTCCCATAGCCTCCTTGTGCACCCCTCTGCTATGTCTCACCTTGATGTTATGAATGGCGGACTCTCCATCCTGTGGCAGTGTGCAGGGGTGCGTAGCAGTTCAAGGATCTAGTTACTTCACTGATCCTGAAGAGTTCCAGAAAACTGTGGCTCAATTGTGTAAGTCTTTATACCAATGATATGGCTTGCTTTAGAGTTCAAGTAGCCCAAGTTCACTCTTGTGCCTTTTCTTTGCAGGTTTCCTTTTGGTGCAAAATGAAGCAGACTCCCCCCAGAAATGTTTAGCTAAATCCCAAGGTAAGTTTCCACACCAGCGTTTTTGCGATAATGTCTTAACATACCATATTGTCCTTCTGTGCAACTAACCTGCTGTTCTTTTTCTATTCTGTAGGTGCGGTGCCTCCGGGGCGGAGATCGCATGATGAAGTCTTGAGGGATCGTAAGGAAATGCAGCCTTCAGGTGAGTAGTAGCGCTGCGTAAGTTAAATGTCTTTAATGAGGCCCTTTCCCCATTGCGCAGCTAACCTGATGCCTTCTTGTGTTTCAGCAGGTGCGGCGCCTCCGGAGCGACGATCGAGTGATGGTGCTTCGATGGATCACAAAGGGGAGCAGCCTTCTGGTAAGTATTAGCATTACGCAGTGTTGCAATGTCTTTAGCTTGGACTGCGCGGTTAACCTGATAGCTTCCTTTTCAGCTCAGCAGAAGCGGGGACTCCCGAGCGATCAACATTGAGCATCAGGTAAGAGTCTTGTTCAGTTTTCTCTTCTCTCTTCTTTCCTTGCAGGTAGATCGAGTGAGTCCGGACGGGCATGGCTGAAGACTGGCCTGAAGTAGCAGACACAGTGAGAGTTACGCTGCAGGAGTGCAGAATAATGCGAAGCGTGTTCTGTTATGAGGGCGTGGTTTAAATAGCTTCCCAGAAGTAATTCCCAGGTAAAGTAGTCCCTTCAACCACACCCTTTCAAATAGTCCCCAGGTAAAGTAGTCCCTTCAGCCTGCCTCTGACTGGTCTGCACGTGGTTCATTTACTTGGTAACCTGTCTTGCCTGAGAGGGCAGTATGAGCCTGGCGCCAACGGCGCCAGGACTGAGTCCAGGAAGCCCTTAGGCAATCCTTTGGGGCCTTAAAGGTCCCCATGGGTGCCAATACCCTAGGCAGGCTGGTCTGCTCCTGATGTCTGGGGGTAAGCACCGTGGCACATTCTAAATGACTATATCCGATTTCTTTTAAAGAATACCTGGCTAGTCCAGGGTCTCTTGGCTATATAATTGAGGAGCTATGCCCCTCTGGGATCAAAGTTAACTCTGCTGCCTCAAATCCCCTTGCCCTGCAATGTAGACCTACATAGTATGGTGCAAGAGAGGAGAAGAGGTTCCTATGGGTATAGGTCCCAACTCCCACTACTAGTCTCCAGGAACCCTGCAGGAAAAGCAGATTCAACATCCAATTCCGTAGAAGAAGTGTTGGATGATTTTGCCTGACACGTATTGCACTGACTGGGTGGCTCCTCCATCCACACCCCATCTTTGCAAAATAATCTTGTGGATTATAGCTGGAGTTAACAATCTTCTGGTTGACACCAACTGGTGTGAATTTCAACTGATCTGTATGCAGGAGACCTGGGCACAAGAACGGGTTGATTGGCAAGGATATCTGTCATGTAGCGTTAACGCAAACAGAGGCCCGAAAGATGTCCTTACCTGGATCTCATCGGGGTTGAATTGGAAAATCACTCCAATTGATACAGGCTCCCTAGATGTACAGCATTCGATCAATGATAGCTTGAGTTGTCAATGATTATTGCCCTTTAATGTCTATAACAGACGCAATGAGAAAACCTCTTTCTCCAGCATGGGGTCTGGGAGCATGGATTCACATGCTCATGAATATTCCCCGTCGTCAGGCTGGGAATCCTCGGTAAAGAAAAAAACAGTTTCAGTTTAGTTTCTGAATTGTCTTTCTACTAATAGCCAATCACTGGTCTCTGGGTCATACTGCCCCCAGCCAATGACTGCCCTCTACCTAAGCCCCTCCTCTGGCAGCCATCTTCAGATTTTTACACCACGTTCAAGTGCTGGGAGTCCTTGTGCTATAGCTCTCGAGCTTTTACTGCGTATTACGTTTTTTCAGAGTATACTCTTATTTCTTTTGGTCAATCGAGCCTCAAGCTCCACCAATTCTACTTCTGATCAACGGGGACCCGTTTCGGAATTTTCTACGCCCCTCAAGGGCGAATTTTCAATGAGTTTCCACTTCTTGGAGGATTCCGGAAGATCTTTGAGGCCTACCCCGCGTGGTCATGGCCCAGGACAAAGGAGACACGACGCCTGTTGGATCCAAGCTGCTTAGGATCTGCCATGGATGTGGATTACAGAATGTCTTCAAGGAAGATGAGCACTCCCGGTGCCTCTACTGCCTTCACGACGACAAATCGCACGTGGAGAAGGACTATGCGGTCTGTAAGAACATGTCCGTCCGAACAATGAAGGATCGCTGTACTCTACTCACCAACTGGCTGGAGGGGAAGAGCCCAGCAGCAGGTGAGAAGTAGTCTGAGCGGTCTTCTAAGACCTTTGAGGGCGCTCCAGCGAAGGGGGTCCAACAGAAGGCTAAGCACTGCGAGTCTGTGGGCACCGTGAGCGCCGTTGGTTCGGGCTCCTCGGCTGCCAGGCAGGGCGCAATGTCACCAACGTCATCATCCACGAGCCAACGCTCTGGCTCGGTGAAAAGGAAGTCAGAGAACCCGGGTAAGCTTCGGGAGAAGCCCTGGTCGATCCCGACAGACAGCCAAGAGGGAGCGAGGCGGTGACCCTCCCCCCACGGTAAAGGCCTCAAAGGTCGTGAAGACCCAGCTTCACCCAGCTAAGGCCTCGATTGAAGGAGTTGTGGCGGCCCTGGCGCAGTCTGCGGAGGCTACCCCAGTGGAGACCTCCTCTGGGCCTAGAGTTTCCCTGCCACCCAAGAGGGAAACCTCTTTACAGCCTATCGAAAAGACCCCCGTGAAACCCCGGGATGAGGAGGGTAGGTGCACGGTAGCCCTAACTGACACAGATACCACCTCTGAGGATGAGCTGGCTGGTGTCAAAAAGATCCTGGACAAGAAGTTGGAGGAGGCCAGAGCCTATGGGAGGGATCCTGATGAGGCGGACATAGAGAACAGTGGGGCAGACGAGGAACCGCGGACCGTCGAGGAAGCGGAGGAACCCGCGCCCCAGCCTCCGCTCCCGTCGCAACCGATGCCACAAGACAATTCAGGAGCAATCTTGATAGCTTTGCAGACCCTGTGTACAGAGATGAGGACAAGGTTGCCCTTACCACCAGCGGACGATCCAGCGCCGCCTGGACCGTCGGGGAGCCCACCGAACAAGCGAAGGCGAGTCCATCCTCTACCTCCCTTCCAGCCTTCACCCTCATCCCCTCCTCCAAAGGACGAGACGGGGATGGAGACAATGACGACGGGGACGGACGAGGACGGTGGTGACAACGGGACGGATCTCCCAACACCCTCTGCCCGGGCCCACCCCCCTCACGAAATTGGCTCCTTTCACGCCATTATCGCCAGGGCATCAAAGCTTTTCCAGCTATGCCCCAAAGAGCAGAAGGAAGGGTTCCTCTACCAAAAACAGGAGGCCAAGAGGAAGACCGTCCTCTCAGTCCCCTTACTGGACGACATCTGGGATGAAGGACTGTCCCTTCTGAAGAACCCGTCCACGGCCCCAGCAAAGAGGGACCGGTACGAGAAGTACCAGGTCCCGGACTCCGCTCCTATGTGGCTTAGGGCACATCCGTCCCCAGATTCGGTGGTCTCTGCGGCGGCCAAGAAGAAATCAGCAGGGGCGACGGCATCAACTTCCCGCTGGACGCCAAGGGGAAGAAGCTGGATGCCATGGGACGGGTCATCTCGTCGGCAGTGACGACCATCAAGGTGGCCAATGCCCTCACGATCGTGGAGCGCTAAGACAGGGAGCTGTGTTTCAAGATCGCTCCCATCCTGGACTTCCTCCTAGATGACAAGAGGGCAGAAGCCCTTGAAATCCTGCAGGAGGTTGAGGTGGCGTTGGACCACGCCATCACGGTGGCAACGGACATCGCCGACACTGGCTTTCTCCCCATGGGCAATAGCGTTTGCCTTCGCCGGCGCGATTGGCTCAGGGCCATTGGATTTCCATCAGGACATGCAGACCAGGGTACTGGACATGCCCTTCGATGGGAACAACCTGTTCGGCAAGGCAGTGGACGAGTCACTGCAGGCCATCAAGGTGGACTCTGAGACAGCTTGGGCCCTGGGTTCTCTCCATCAGTGACGGCCATCCTTTCGGACCTCCGGAGGCAAGTCTCAAGGTGCCTCCAAAGGATTCGGTGGCAGTGCCTCGTCGTACCGCCAGGCAGTCTGCTCCTCGTCGCAGAAAGCCTACAGAGGCCGAAAGAAGACAGGAGGACATCGTCGTCGTCATCGTCGCCAAGGAGGCCAAGGTGGCAAGGCCTCGGCGAAACGAGACTGAATCGGCTGTGACGCCAGGCCCCCACCCAAGCACCCCAATGGGAGGCCGGCTGGCGAAATTAGTCAGCGTGTGGGAGTCCATCTCCACCGACCGTTGGGTGCTGGAAGCCCTGGCCAACGGGCACTCCCTGGAGTTCCAGATAAAGTGCCCTCATTTCCCACCTATGGCCAGGAAAGAAAACAACGTGCCACAGCTGCTTCTGGTGGTACGAGCAATGCTGAGAAAGGGTGCGGTGGAACTTGTCCCAAAGAGGCTCCGGGGCTCCGGAGTATACTTGCGGTACTTCCTTGTCCGAAACAAGACCGGCGGCTGGCGGCCCATCCTAGACCTTCGCCGCCTCAACAAATATATCAAGTCCCAGAAGTTCCGGATGGTCACCCTCAGCACGTGCTTGGAGGAAGGAGACTTCCTGTCGTCGCTGGACTTGGAGGACACTCACTTCCACACCCCCATGCGAAAAGGACATCGAAAGTTCCTACGGTTCGTGGTCCAAGGGCGGCACTACCAGTTCAAGGCCCTGCGCCAAGAATCTTCACCAAGTGCCTGGCACCGGTGACGGCGCTGTTGCGCCTGCAGGTGATCCACCTATACCACTATCTGGACGATTGGCTCATCCAAGCAAAGTCAAGAGAACTCACCATCGATCAGAGCGAAGACCATTCACTGGCTCACGGAACTGGGATTCTCGATCAACTTCGCAAAGTCCCACTTGGTACCTGTTAGGGAGAATTCTCTGTAAGGCTAATTTCCCAAACCTAGTGAGTCCCTCAGCAGCTTTGCTGGATTTTTGGGGTTTATTTTTTTCTCTCCTGCTAAGATTGAGACTCCTTTACGCCCACTCTTAGACATGATTTGAGGTGTTCCTTTATCTTTCAATGTGTTTTATGGGCTATGGGGTCTTTTACTCCATAGGGTCTCTTGTGTTTTTGATGTGGGTTACACAGCACCCTCTGTGCCGTAACCCAGGGGTGTCGTAGCGACCCCCTAACATAGACTCCATACCCTGGCACTGACTACTGTCTCCCAGGGCATGTAAAGTCACCATTGGCTTTACTAGTCCCAAATTATGAACAGAAACCACTACAAACCATCATATTGTGGACGTACTGGTTGGGGCAATTCGATTGCCCAGGGGTCTGTTGTTCGAGGGGGCACGTCTCCGTCCCCCCTGATCGAGTTTTGGCTGGTGGCAGTGGATACTACTTTTTATATTCGACCGCGAATATATCTCTCTGGGATTTTCCCATTGTTCGAGGCTACCAACTTTAATTATTTAATTCTTATAGCCTCAATCATACCGCTGGTTTATTTAATTAATATTAATTCACCGGTTGGTATTTTTTGCCAGAACTCGATTCTAAAATGGCATTTGTATTCTCTTCTGTGACTCCAACCCAAGTGGAGCCCTTTGTTCCACTTTTTGGCAGGCTTCTCCACAGAAGCCTCCAAAAGTGGTGCCACTCTGTCGGGGTACCACAGGTGGTGTGGGAGGGGTTTAGGCACCCTGGACTGAGTTGCCTTGGTAACTCAAGTCGCACTCTTGTGTGATTGGCCCAAGTGGTGAGCCGGCCGGCTCACCACTTAGCATGTTTGATTGACAGCTAGGCTGAGTGAATGGGGGTGTGCTGCATAAAAGCAGGGCTTTGGGGACTGGAACTTCAGAAGTCGCCACAGGACCTAAGAATCCGAGGGAGAAGCTGAGCCGACCTGCAACGACGACACCACCGGTGGAGCCCTGCTGAACCGTCTCACCACTTTTCCCAACGACAGAGGAGATCTCCAGTCTGGAGAATCTTCTTCCTTTGACTGGTGGGGATAACCAGTTTTGCCTTCTTTTCACCTTCCTGGAGCATCTCGTGGCCGCCTTGTCCGTGCCAAGCACCCCGGCAACTGGAATACCACAGTTTACCACTACCGCGAAGAGAAGGGTAGTACCTTTTAACCGAAGAACTCTGCGGCTGGTTTCTTCTCTGGCAGTGCAACAACCTTCATCTTTCCTCCATGGCGAGACCTCTTCTTCCTCTGGACGAAAAGCTGACTTGCACCTGCTGCCAGGAACAACTGCCCCCGCTGGAGCTTCCTTCACACTTAAGGTACTGTGTCCCGCCTGGCTTCCCTTGCGACAGATCGTTCGGGGTGACAGTAAAGCCTCGACTTTCTAACCTGGTCTAGCCTGGGACAACCTAGCTAACTTTTCCTGACTTTAATTTCATCCTTTTTGTGCAAACTATCTACAAGGCTCTTTGGGCATAACCCCACTGTGTGAACCTGGACCCCTTCTGCTTGCTCTCTCCAAGAGTGGGCCTTGCAATTGACTTCCTGGCTCTCCAGTAGAACCCTGCCTATCCTGCCTTACTGTGGTTCTTTTAAAAGTATTGAAACTTGTGTGCTTCCTTAACTCTGCCTTTTTCCACCCCTTTGTTTTATAACTTATTAGAGTGTCATCTTATGTTAAGCGCTCACCTCTGTCTGAAAATAAGAGGTGTTTCTCACTAAGACTTGTCTAATAAGTGAATAGGGTTGTATATATATGATAGTGACTGTGTGCTGAATTTACTTACCTTGTTTTTGCTAGTGTAAATCCCAAGTGTGTCTTTAAATAAATAATTATATACTTTTACACCAAAGCTCTGGCCAGTGTTTGTGCTACTGTGTCTCTGTACCTATTGTGTATACTCTGCATACTGCCTAACTCTTCTTGAGGGAAGTCTGACTGCTCAGACACAGCTACCAAGTGAATCTGTGTGGTACAGACTGCTACCAAGTGGGTTTACTGCTAAACACCTGTAGTCCTAAATCTTTTGCAGTAGTCCCTAAGGGAACTGCACAGGTTTCTGCCTAACAGTACCGTTGCAGGACACCCTGTTCCTGGGAGCCAGACTCGACACAGTGGCACAGTTAGATTCACCGTCGGAGGAGAGGACGAAAGCCATCCTGGGCAAGCTACAACGACTGTTGACCATGGAAGTGGCCAGGGTGAGGTCCATCAAGTCCCTGCTCGGCATGATGTCATCGTGCATCTACCGCGTGCGTCTGTGCAGATTGCGGATGCGGCCACTGCAGGAGTTCCCCGACGCCTGTTGGATGCAAGCTGCGCGCAGCTTCGAAGACAAGATCTCCCTCAATGAGACTTTCCGCCAAGCGATCCGGTGGTGGACTTCCAAACCCTGGCACATCAGGAAACAGTGACGACGGACGCCTCCCTGGAAGGATGGGTAGCGCACACCGGAGATCTCCACGCAAGAGGCCTTTGGCTCCCGGAGGAGAGGGCACTACACATCAACGTCCTGGAGCTCCGAGCCATGTTCTGGGCCCTCCGGTCATTCCTCCCATCCTTCAAGGGCAAGGTGGTGAGGGTCTTCACCGACAACACCATCACAATGTTCTACATCCGGGAGCAGGGGGGGCACCAGATCCCCAGCCCTATCCAAGGAAGCGCAGGATCTGTGGCACTGGGCCGCTGCCCACGGGATGTTCCTGGTACCCTTCCATTTAGCAGGAATAAAGAACACCATCACTGACTCACTCAGCAGGGAGCTGCGCTCTTGCCACGAGTGGGAGGTTCAACAGGATCAAGTGGATCTCCTGTTCCGACGATGGGGCGATCCCCAGATCGATCTATTCGCCACGGCGACGAACACCAAGTGCTGGATGTTCGCCAGCGGGATTTCCCAGCCGGGGAGCATGGCCGACACACACTCGTTCCCCTGGGACAGCCTGTTCCTGTATGCGTTGTTGCCGTTGCTGCTGCGACTCATCAGTAAACACAGACGGTCCCGGTGCAGGATGATCCTCGTCGCACCGGCGTGGCCGAGGCAGATCTGGTTCCCGGACCCCAGTCAAACTGCCGACGGATGCAGATCTTCTTGCCATGAAAGGAGAAGCCCTCCTCCGTCACAACCCGGGATCGCTGAACCTGCAGGCCTGGCTCCTGCAGCACTAGGGTTCGGAAGGGTAAGATATCCCGGCGGACTGCAAGGAGGTGCTTGCAGAGGCCAGGGTGTCCTCGACTCTTAAGTGCTATGGACACAAATGGAAGAGGTTCTCTGTCTGGTGCTATGCACATAAGATCAACCCTCTGTGGATTACAGCCCCTCAAGTGCTGCCGTACTTGCTGTCGCTGGCCAAGGCAAGGCTGGCACACGCCCAAATCAAAATCCATCTGGCGGCGATCTCCCGCTACACCAGAACTCCGGGGCGGTCATCTCGGTGGTCTCATCGCCTGGTGAAGGAGTTCATGAAAGGACTGTCCTGCTCGTTCCCGCCAGTGAAGTCTCCGGCCCCGGCATGGGAGCTCAACGTGGTGCTGACCAGGCTCATGGGCCCGCCATTCGAGCCTCTGCATTCGGCACTGTTGAAGTTCCTATCGTGGAAGACGGCGTTTCTTGTGGCCATCACCTCTGCACGACGAGTGGGAGAGATCCGGGCCCTCTCCTGTAAATCTCCACATCTGACATTCGACGAGATGAGGGTAGTGCTGAGGACACACCCCTCCTTCATGCCCAAGGTGCCGTCGGATTTCCATCTGAACGAGCCCTTGGTGTTTCCTGTTTTCTTCCCGTCGCCTTCGTCGCCGGCTGAGAGGACTTTGCACTCGCTGGATGTGGCTAGAGCGCTGAAGTTCTACGTGGACCGCACAAAGAGTTTTCGGAAGACATCACAGCTGTTTGTGAACTTTGGCCCTGTGAACCAAGGGAAGGCCCTCTTGAAGGCTTCCATGTCTAGATGGCTCTCCGGCTGCATTATGCACTGTCACCGGTTGGCAAACCTACCGTTGCCCGGCTGTCCGAGAACCCACTCAACCAGAGCGATCGCTGTTACTACGGCGTTCCTGTCTGGTGTGACCCTGCTGGACATCTGCAGGGCTACAACGTGGATGTCGACGCACACCTTCACGAGATTCTACTGCGTCGACCGGGATTCCAGGGAGGAGTCCAGAGTCGGCCATGCAGTGCTGCGCAACCTGTTCGCTTGAAGGTGAGCCTGGTGAGGAGGTAAGAGGTGCTTAATGTGGAGTTGTTGAAATGCTTAATGTTGGGCCTTGCCACCTCCCGTGGTTGTGCATGTGTGTACTGCTATGTATTCTTTTATTCATAAGCATGTGAATCCATGCCAGACCCCGTGCTGGAGAAGGAACAAGTTACTTACCTGTAACTGTTGTTCTCCAGCATGTGTCTGGCATGGATTCACATGTGAACCCTCCCTCCAACCCCTCTGCGGCTCTTCTCTTGGTCCTACTGCCACTTTTCGTGTTACCAAATCTGAAGATGGCTGCCAGAGGAGGGGCTTAGGTAGAGGGCAGTCATTGCCTGGGGGCAGTATGACCCATAGACCAGTGATTGGCTATTAGTAGAAAGACCGTTCAGAAACGAAACTGAAACTGATTTTTTCTTTACCGAAGATTCCCAGCCTGATGACGGGGAATATTCATGAGCATGTGAATCCATGCCAGACCCATGCTGGAGAACAACAGGTACAGGTAAGTAACTTGTTACAAATCCAATATCTGTACTTGAAGAATATGAAGCCAAGTGCAAATGTATTTCCATAAATGAGCTGCAACTTTTGGCAATGGGAGATTTTAACCTCCAGTTAGAACCCCTCAAAGACCTAGAAGGAGTCTGGGAGGAACAAGACTCAATTTGTGGCATTCCAGCTCTACAGGTGAGGTACCATAGTAAGGAACATAGTAACACCATTGATACTGCTCGCACACTGTATAGCTTGAACCTCCAAGCTTGCAATGTCCATTTTGATTATAACTGTTAGGCAGAATTGTATGCAGTACCCTTTGGGAACACTACACACAATTAAGACTGAAACTGACAGTACAATTTAACCTTTGGTACAAGCCTGTACTACACAGTTTTAGTGGTAGCAGTAGCGGAGCAGCCAGACTTATCTCAAGAGTAAGTGAGCAGTACAAATAGTTACACAAAGGACAGCGATTACTATGATTCAGGCAAACACTGACTCAAGGTTTCGAAGTAAAAGAATATTTATTTATTTACTCAACAGTTGTATAACATTTCACTATTATAAGCAAGTTAAAAATCACAATCATAAATACACCACACCACTTCACTTAAATTCCAGACAAGTTAAGATCACAAAATGAAGTGTGAGCAAAATGGCACTCCAGCAATTTAAAAAGGAGGGAAAGACAAAGTTATTAGAAATTAGGCAACACCAACAGGTAAGTACTCGGAGCAATTTGAACAAGAGAGACTACAGTGAGATCATCAGCTAGAAAAGGGTTAGGGCCAAAGTTAATGGGTCAATTGTCTTTTGCTCAAGTTCACACGGTTCAGGGTAGTTCACGGTAAAGTTTGTGGCACAGATTCCCGACGAGGTTGATTGGTAGAAAAAAGTTCAAAGAGAAGAGAAGGACAAGCCCTCGGATTGGAGAAAGATTTCAAACACTTTCACCGCGGTTGAACAAAGCGGACAGCCAGATTTGCCCAGTACCTTAAAACAGAAAGGGAGCTGTAGCTGAGGTGGACGTTCCTGGCGGTTCCTGCAGGCTCACGGTTCCTGAAGCGACTGTCGGACTGATCAGAAGTAGGAAGACTGGAGGGTCCTGCACCACCCAAGGAAGAAGCCAGCAGCAGAGCAAAACAACGTATAAAAGGTGTGCTCCTTAAAACCCAAGCAGGGTCCGACCTTCCTGGCTACCTGGCCCACTGTAGCTCTGTACAGCGAATTCGACCAGAGGAGGGGTCCTGGCTTGAAGTTTCGGCGAACTGGTTGGTCCCACCAGTTCAAGGGAAGAAGTTTCCTGGAGGATCTTCCCTGTCGTCTGATTCGGAGATTCAGACCTGCAGCAGGGCGTCACCGGGCGGTTCAGTCGTGGTAGGGATCCTCTTCTTCCAGTTCCTCGTTGGTACTTTCGTTCCAGTGGCGACTCTGCTCTTCCAGCCCCAGAGACCTGCTTTTTATGCAGTTTCCCCCATTCATACAGCCTGGCTGTCAATCACACAGCAGGGTGGCTGGCCTGGCAAGGCCAGTCCCCTTCGCCAATCAGACAAGAATGCGACTTGGGTTACTAAGGCAACACATGGCAGGGGTCCGAAGATCCCTCCCTCACATCCTCCCTACCTAGACTATTAGGCGCCTTAAGGAGGGTTTCTGTGCAGAAGCCCGCGAAAAGACAGCGAACAAAGGAGTCATCCCCGGTTTGGCGCACAGAGTAAAACACGAGAAAGACCTTAACAAAAAGAAATGGCGAATAAACCCAGCCGGAACCAAAATAAAATGTATTTGGTCAAGCGGGTTTATGTTCGAGGCTAATATAATAGCCTGGAACAATACCACGTTTATATAATATAATCGCGGTAGGAAAGTTAGGGTAGATATCGCTGCCACCAGCCAATTCTTAATGTTAAGGTAGTGAAACAAGGCTCCAAGAGGTACAGACAAAAAGGGATAAGAGTTAAGCCTTTCCAATACTCCATGTAAAATGGAGTGTACTGCATCTGTGGTTTAAAGTGACTATATAAAGTTAATGGCAACTTTACCTGTTTCTGGGGGACAGTAGTCAGCCCCAGAAAAATGGAGTGAGGGGGAAGTCTCAAAGACAACCCTGTGTCACTGCAGTGAAGGTGCTGTGGAACACACACAAAAAGTGGTGCACATGGAGAAGGTGAGGCTCCAGTGCCCAAGATCACACAAACAGTGAAAATACACTCAGCAAAACACATGTAAGAGTGGGAAAAAGGCTCACACTCTAACCAAGTGAAAAAAATAAATCCTAGAAATGCAGCAAAGCTGCTGGGGGACTCTTTAGGTGAGGGAAATCAGCCATTTATCAGAATTCTCCCTAACAATAACCAACTGGCAGAACAGTAGAAACACTTGTGTACAGGCGCGTTATAAATGCCATATCATATCAGAATACGTATCATGGTCATAATGGTTCCTCATGTATAGATTATATACTAGTTTCATTGTCTGCTTGAAAATTGGTATAGGTTTCAAGATCATAGATCGGTTTGAAAGTGACCAAATGGCGCCCTAGAAACCCAGGCTGCCAACACAATAACTGCAATGTTAGTGGTTGGACATATACATTGTGTAATCAAGTGGGTGAAATGTAGAGTCTTTAAATAGCATTCCAGTCATTTATGGCGCTGCCCTAGATTGCATTTAAAATATTTGCTCTAGGGAATGCTCAGACTGGAGTGTAATATCTGACTTTGGCACCTTGGTAGCAATTCTTTCGCCCTTGGTAACCAGCTTCAAGCCTTTAGTTAAAATAAAAAAATAAAAAAAAATAAAAAAATGAATTCTTAGAAGGGAGAAATAGTTTGACACTGAGTACCACAATGGAAAAAAAACAGGCCTGTATTGCTCCAGACATTTGGCATAAGCACTTTGAAAATGTGTATAAAGATAGCTCAAGATCCATTATTCCAGCGTTGGACGACCCGATTGAGGATAGAGAACCCCTAGCGCTAGGAGTCTAAAACTTCTGTTTTTCTTTGAGTGAGATTATAGCGGCACTCTCAGCACAAAAAAGGGGTACTGTACCCAGGCCTGATAAGACTCTGATAGATCGATACAAAAGCAAACCTCCGATTTGGGCACCAGTCTTAATGCGTTTATTTTATGCACTGATCGGTACAGCCTCTGTCCCGGCATTGTGGTGGAAGACAGAGATAGTCCCAGTGTATAAAAAGTGGGGGAGGGAGAGTCCTGCCAACTACTGACCAATCTGACTTTTGGATGGGGCTGGGAAAATATTTGTAAAGGCATTCCTAAAGCATCTACAGGAATGGGTTGATGGCAGGGACCTTGTGAGACATCTGCAAGCCAGCTTCCAGTCAGGCAAAAGTACAGTAGATCAGGGTTTTAATTTTTTCTTAATACTGCAAAAGTATGTGTTCCTGAGGAAATGAAAGTTGTATGCAGTGTTTGTGGACTTAAAAAATGCATTTGATGGTGTCCCGAGAAGATTGCTATGGCAGCCATTGCTCAATAACATTCCAGCCCACCTCCTAAAACTGGAGCGTCTCTTCTACACTGGGAACAAGACAGTTGTCCTTTGGGTACTATCGGGAGAGCTAACTGATACCTTTACGGTGGCAAGGAGCGTAAGGCAGGAGTGCGTATTAGCTCTCTAACTGTTTAGCATTTAAATCAAGGGAATTATCAGGAAGCTAATGAAGTGCGGCCTAGACCCGCCACGGATGGCCCAGGATAAAATACCTGCTTTATTTTTTGTGAATGATGCAGTACTATTGTGAACGATGGGCCTGAAGTCAACTTTGAATAGTTTTACAATAACATGTAAAGAACTAGGACTCAAAATCAACCTGAGTAAGACAAATGCCATGGTCTTTAGGCCTAGATGTACCAAGAACTGGGTCTTCCATGCTAGCATTGATGGCTGGAGCAAGTACCCTGATATGATTACCTGGGCTAGCCCAGCTTGCAAAAGCTAACGTTACCTTAGAGAAAAGTAGTGGGGCTGTAAAGAAATATTTCTTTAAGCATGGGGGGTTGGTGGGGACGGTTACACCGTCACTAGAGATTTATAAACTCCAAACAAAATCTTCAGCATTGTATTGTGTCAACACATGGGGTTGCACTATCATTCAGGATTTGCCCGTAACAGAAAACTTGTTATTTCTTTAAAAAAAACTTTCTTTGTTATCAAAAATTACAAATACCCAAATGGGTTCATGGCATCCCCAAATCGCCCCTGCCCCTCTCAAAACTCACAACATTACAGCCAAAGCTATATATTCATCAATCAGATCACGTAGGTATCACAGTGAAAGTCGATTGAGGTGTCCAGCATGACAGCAAGAGTGGTCCGTCCACTCGTCAGGCTTTCGTATGGTTGCCTCTTGCATCAGTGACCCGGGGTGGAATCTGGAGACTGTGTTACCTGAGCACAGTGCAATTGGTACTGTCTCAAAGGGGGCCAATAATCAAACGGGCGGCTGGTAATTGGGAGTGATGTAGCATACATGGTTTCCCTTTGTTCAGAGGTCCATGCATTCCATCCATCTCCGAAACGTGGGGGGGGGTTGGTTTTCCCCCACATTCTAGCCACTAGATATCTAGCTATTGCTGAGGCCATGCCTAGTAGCTTCTTATCAGTACGGGTGCATCCTTTGGTCAGAGCTAGAAGCCAGAGTTTCGGTGAGTATACCCCTGTTGGGGTTAGCATTTCAGACATTGCCCCCTCCGTTTCCCCAGAAAGTTTTAATTTGGCGGCAGCTCCAGCTTACGTGTTAGAAGTCTGCAAGTTCTGTGCTTCATCTTTTTTTTTTTTCAAATTTAGTTTTTATTGACAATAGGCAGAAATAAGGTCGGGCCGAACATCCGACCCGATCAGCAAATAACATCAGAAAAAAAAAACACATTGTCGGTAACATTTTCAATTACATTTTTCTTAACTTCTTTTCCCGAATCCCCCCCTCCCACCCCACCCCCCCAAACAATTAACAAGCAAAGTTTAGTGGTGTTACAAGTATATGAAATTTCGGGAAGTACAAATGCGAGCCATTCAGTTATTAAGAGTAGCACTGGGAACAGTGGGGTTCATATGAAAGGTAGGTGAGCGGAAGCTAGGCCAGGTCTAAGAGGGGCGAGTGAGGGCCCGCCAATTATATACAATTACACAGGTCTGCGTGACCAACAGTAGAGCGGAGACACAACACTCCTCCCAGGTTCCCCAGTTGTTGGTGGGCACAGAGTGGGTCCAGTTCGTGCAACTCAACCATTCAACCCTCAAACATGTATACAGCTTGGAAGTGAAAAACAGGCGGTGTTAGCCGCAATGTTTAACTCAGCAGAGTGCGGTGGGATGAGTGTTACTAAGAGTCAACGGATCAGGCGCACTCTGTTATGAGCCTGTACAATGCCCCTTCTATAAGCGCATGGAGACACAATCATCGTGCAGAAGGACTGCCATCCATTCTTGTACAAAATCTGTCATGGTATCATTCGCTATTGCTGTAAGCTTTTCGTACGAGAATATCATCCTAAGCTTATGAAGCCATTCTTCCTTGGAGGGGGCCTGGCCGCTCTTCCAGTTTTGGGCAAGCGCCAGCCTTCCAGCTCGCAGCATGGCACCAATGACTTTGGGGTAAAGATTTGTTTCCGTCTCCGGCAAGGGGATACCCAGCAAGACTTCTAGTGGGTGCAAGGATGGACCGAACCCCTCAATATCTTTGATCCAGCTAAGTAGTTCCGACCTGTAAACCTGTATAATAGGACATCCCCACCACATGTGAAACCAGGTTCCCCTTTGGTGGCAACCCCTGGGGCAGAAAGGAGATACGTCTCGGAACATTTTGGACAGCAGGGATGGAGGGCGATGCCAGGAATGAAGAATATTGAAGCTGTGTTCCATGGCAGCCGTGTATAGAGAGCCCGCGAAAATACCTTTAAAAACGGCCCTCCAGGTATGGTCATCCAAGGGCATCCCCAGTCTCTCCTCCCATATGCATTTAAAGGGTTGTCTGCCCTCTAGGTCGGACGTTATCAAGACCATATAAAATTTGGACAGCGCACCCTTACGTGATGTACTCTTGGCCAGGATGGATTCAAATGGGGTGAGGGGGCGGCTCAGCTGTTCGGACCACCGGGGTTGGGACAAAATCCCCTTCAATCGTAAGTATTCAAAAATTGTGGGGGGCTTATCTACCAGGGCCTCAAGCAAGCTGCCATATTCTATGAAGCCCTCCTCTCGTGTCAGCTGGGAGACTCTTTCCAAGCCCAAGTCGGACCAGGCCTGTGTGTCGCGGAAGCCTCTTGTGTCTAGGTCGATAGGGGGTCCCCAGAGTGAGGATAGCGGGGAAGGCCAGGTGGTTAGGGGCTTGTTGGCCCTGCTAGGTTTCCATAGCGCCCACAGGGCTGCCAAGGTGGGGTGCATTTTTAGCTGGAGTGGGAGAACCTTAGGAGAGGCCCAAAAATAATCTCTAACCTTTTTCGGGTGGGCATGGATGTCTTCTATGTACGTCCAGTATGTGCCCATGTCATCTCGCATGTGTTCCAACATCACCCTGAGCTGGGCTGCCTTATAATAGAGTCGGAAGTCGGGGAGGCCAAAACCACCATGTGTCTTTGGGAGGGTTAAGGTGGAGGATTTGATTCTAGGTCTCTTACCATTCCAAATAAAATGAAGGACACGGGACTGCAGTGTTTCAAAGAAAGTCTCGGGTATCACAACAGGAAGTGCTGCGAAGAGGTAGAGGAGGCGGGGCAGGACATTCATCCTGATTGTGACCATGCGACCCAGCCAGGAAAGCGTGAGGGGAGCCCATCTAGTAAGGTCGCTGCTGATACGGGTAAGGATCCCTGGGAAGTTGCACTGGAATAGCTGTGACAGGTCTCTGGGGATGGTAGCGCCCAGATACCTCGTGGATTCTCTTTCGATTCTGACCCCTAGAATATCGGAGTTGCTTCCGACATCCAGGTCGCTCTGGCCGATGGGCATGATGCTTGATTTGGAAGTGTTTATCCTCAACCCGGAGAAAGAGCCAAAGGTGTGTATAAGGTCGAACAATCGGGGTAGGGATATCTGGATATTGGTTAGGTAGCCCAGGATGTCGTCTGCAAATAGAGAGAGTTTGAAGTCGCACTCCCCACATCGTATACCCATGATTTCTGGGTCGTTCCTGACCGCTATAGCTAGAGGTTCCATTGCCAAGGCATACAATAAGGGTGACGAGGGGCATCCCTGCCGGGTGCCCCTGGTGAGGGAAAAGGGCTCCGAGGTGCCTCCGTTAACTAACACTCTCGCTGTGGGGCTGTTGTAGAGTGCTGCTACCCACCCACAAAAATTGTCCCCCAAGCCCATCTTCCGGAGGACCTTGCCCATGTAGGGCCACTCGACCCGGTCGAATGCCTTTTCTGAGTCGAGTGAAAGGAGGTACCCTTCCACTCCCTGCCTGGATGTCTCGTGCATGAGGTCGAGGGTTTTCCTTATGTTATCGGACCCCTGGCGCCCCGGGATGAAGCCCACCTGGTCTCCGTGCACTAGGGTGGGGAGGAGTTTTGCCAGCCTATTCGCTAGGAGCTTGGCCAGTATCTTAACATCCGTGTTAAGAAGAGATATGGGGCGGTAAGATTGACATTGCGCGGGATCCTTACCCTCCTTAGGCAGAACTACAATCATAGCTGACATCATTGTGGAGGGGAGGGTGCCTTGGTCTAGTGCGGCATTGAACATCTTGGCCATGAATGGAGCGAGTGCTGATCTATAGGTCTTATAAAACTTGACTGTGAAGCCATCATCTCCCGGGGCGGTGCCGCTCTTTAAAGAGGATATAGTGTCGATTATCTCCTCTGGGGAGATGGGGTGTTCTAGTGCCTCGGCTTTCTCAGGGAGAAGGCCCGGTATGGGGAGAGAGTCTAGGAATTGGTCGATGTCTTTCCCATTCCCAGTATATTCTGAACTGTACAATTTTTCATAGTATAACCTAAATTGCTCTGCGATCTTGGCGTCCCTCGCGGTAAGGTTCCCTTCCGTGGTGCGAACCGAATTGACCCTCCTACTATTCCTGAGTTCCCGAAGTCTCCAGGCCAATATCTTGTCCGCCTTTTCCCCCTTTTCCATATATTTTTGTTTCAAAAAAGAAAGCTTCCTTTCCGTTTGTCCCACTTGAAGGTCGGCTAGCTTAGCTCGCAACCCCTGCAATTCCTCCCATTGCCCAGGGAACATCTGTGTTTTCAGTTTTCCCCCTGGTTGGATGGCCGCTATCTTGCCTTTCAGCTGTTTCTCCTCGTGCTCCCTCACCCTCTTCCTTCTGGACCCAATACTTATGAGTGTGCCTCTGATGGTTGCTTTAAATGCCTCCCATACTCCCATGGTGCCTACCTCTCCATTGTCGTTCAGGGCGAAGTAATCTTCTATGGCTACCAGGATGGTTTGGCGTATCTCCCTATCTTGTAAGAGGAGGTCATTGCACTTCCATCGGGTTTCAGCTACCGGGGCGGGGGGGAGGCCAATCTTTATCGTCACCATATCGTGGTCTGTCCAAGGGACAGTCTCTACCCCTGAGCTTGTGACCTCTCCCTGCAACGATGAGTCCACCAGGATGTAATCTATGCGTGAAAAAGCATCGTGAGGCTTGGAGTAGAAAGTGTAGTCGGGGTTCCGGCCCTGTACAGTGACATGTGTATCGCACAACCCCAGCACCCCATTCACTTCCTGAAAGGCCTTCGCCAACTTCCTATGGTGACGGATGTTGGGGCAGGGATTTGCAGACTTCCTGTCCCGCTCGGGGCAAAGCACCATATTAAAGTCCCCCCCCACCAATAGGGTGCCCTCGGAGAATGCCAATATTGTTCCTCTCATACCCTCCCAGAAGGTGTCTTGTGCTTCATTCGGGGCGTATATGCAGACCAGGGTGAACAAGCGGCCCCGCACCTCCCCTTTCACCATGAGATACCGACCCTCTGGGTCTGCTTTCGAGGCTTTAAACCTAAAGTGGGCCCCAGGGGCTACCAACAGGGCAACTCCCCGCTTCTTCGTTTGTGAAGAGGCCGTGAACAAATGCTCTATGGTTTTGGCCTTGAGCTTAGGCTCTTTACCTCGAACCCAATGAGTCTCTTGTACAAAAAGGAAATGAAGACGTAACTTTGCAAACTCCCTTAGGATCAACGACCTCTTTGTAGGCGAGTTGAGCCCACGGACATTTACTGACCCCACTGTTAAGGATAGGAGTGGATCATCCATGAAAAAAGATGTCAAGGCTCATAACTCCCTTCCCTGAATCGCAAGCGTCGCAGTTCCCACAATGTCTTTGCCGCCCACAACAGGCTCGGAGGAGCCCCCGGGGCGCACGAGTAACCCAAAAACTTAGCGCGCAACAGCAGTAACCCCAACACCCCAACCCCCCCTCGTTCCACCCCCCTCCCACCTCCCCCCTGATCGCCTGGTTGATTCGTGACATTGTCAGGACAATCCAAACCAGGCCGGTGTCTCCCCCCTCCGGGCTCATATACTTCTATTAACTTATGATTCGAGCCCCCCCTATCCCCGGTTACAATACAATTCACAGACTACTACATCCCCTTCTGTTCACCTAGTCAAGTGTCACTTGCTTCGTGAGGCACCAGCGGCTCGTTTCCACCGTTCAAGGGAGCTGGAGACGTTGGGGCCACTCTCCTGTACTTTCTTTGGCCTCGGACTCTGCGCCTTTCCTTCGGTGCTTTGTTCCCTTTCGGACCTGTCAGGGGTCGCACACAGTTCTGGTCCTCCGTTTCCATACTTGGATTGTCTAATAGTTCGCCCGACACTCTCTGGATATCGTCTTCCGTGATCAATGCGTACTTGTAGCCCTCGAATTCAAAGGAGAGTGAAAAAGGATACCCCCACCTATACCTGACTCCCCTGGACTGGAGCATCTTCGTCAGGGGAGCACAGAGTCGGCGTCTCGCGAGGGTAAAGGCCGACAAATCCTGATATATCGAGATCCGGGCTCCTTCCCACTCCACCGGCCCCTTCTTGCGAGCTAATTCGATGATCCTGTCTTTTTCCGAGAAGTAGTGAAAGCGGACTAACACCGATCTGGGGCCTCTGGATGGTGCCCCTGCTCTGTGGGCTCTGTCGATGGTGGGTTCGCTGGTGTTAGCCCCTTCAAATAAGATTCCTATTACCACATTAACGGCCTTGATAATGTCTGCCTGCGTTTCGCCGTCGCGTTCTGGGAAGCCCAGGAAACGTAGGTTGCAACGACGTTCTCTATTCTCCAAATCGTCCATTTTTAGGGCGCATTTTTCTTCCCTTCTCTCGAGCTCCGACAAGCGCATGTCAAATTGGGTTTTAACGACATCGGCTGAGGCTGTGTTGGATTCCAGTGCCTGGACCCTATCGTCCAAGTTATCCACCTTTTTGTCTAGGTGATAGCCTCCCGTGTCTCGTGCTCTCCGGGCCAAGGGTTTAGCGGAGGTCCGCCCGTTTCCACCCGCGTTGATCCTTTCTGTTGTTACGTTCGGGGGTGTGGGGGGCTCACCTCTTGTGCCCCGAAGGGGCTCACCGGGGTCCGCCTGCTCCTGCGGGTGAATCCCTGCTCCTCTCGGTGCGGGCCCTGTCTTGGCCGCCCGTCGTGCTATGCGCCTGTCCTCTTCTCCAAGGAGCGAGCCGCGGGTCACCTTCACCAGAAAGACCCGGGCGGGGGGAGGAATCCACTGGCAAGGGGCGCCTAGGCCTAGTTCAGGCCGCGCTCAGGCCCGGGCTCGTCGTAGATTTCCGCAGCGCCGCGGGGAGGAGGGGCTTCCGTCCCGCAGGGAAGTAAGTGCTCAGAAGTTCGGACTGGTTCCACCTACGAAGCTCAAATTTGGGCTGGGGGTGCCCGACACCTTCCTACAGGCTTGGGTGGTGTCGGTTTCTCACTCCTGGGGCGTCGGGGGGGGCTCAGGTCCCGCGATCTGTGCCCTGTCGAGGAGACGAGCGGAGATGCGTCATTCCATCTCTGCGCCCCCTGGTGGATCCCGCTTCATCTTTTACAGGTGGATGTCCACCCAGGAAAGAATTTGCTTAGGTTGAGAGGAGAATAGTAAACTTGATGAATGTATTTGTAGTGGGTCAGTCTGTAACGGCAGTTCAGGGATATGTAGTGGTTTTGGATGCAGACGGATTTCCATTGCTCCTCGCTCAGTGATTTCCCTAGCGATGACTCCCATGTGGTTTTGTAAGCATGTTTCTGGACCCCTCTCCCGCTTCTAACTAGTCTATAGATAGTGGACACAAGTTTCCTAGTGGATGTGGGGTTGACCACATAACACTGTGCTGGGTGGGGGGAGGGTGCAAGTGGAAAGTCAGGCCATTTGCACCTAAGACTGCCCCGTAATCTGTAATAGTGGAGTAGGCTTACGGCATCATGCTCATCCCCTAGATCTTAACTCGTTCCATTGTACAATTCTACCATCTTGCACTAGGTCTCCCAGAAACTGTACCCCCAAAGCCTGAAATCGTTCTCTAAACGACCGTTCGTGTGCGAGCGGGATTCCTATTATGTCGTAAACTGGTAAATCCTGTAAAAAGTGGGGGGCAGGGTGGTTTGAGTAATTGACTTGTCTGCTGCCAGGCTTTGCAGGTTGTCGCTATGGGTTGGATCTCGCCCTTCGCGGATGTGCCTCTGTTGCCCCAGATCATGCCCATCAAAGCATCCAGGTTGGTGTTAGCTTTTGCCAACGGGGAATTAGGGGAATCGGTGCTGGGAAGGTATTGTGCCTGGGCTGCTAGGTAGTAAAGGTACATATCGGGGTACTCCAAGCCACCTAGTTCATACGGTTGAGCAGGGGTGTCCTAGACTATCCTAGGCTGCTTTCCTGCCCATACTAATCTTGTCATCAATCTCTTAATGTGGGTCCAGTAGCAAGCAGGGGGCCATATCTGTACATCTGTACATTATTATATGTGTATAGTAGTTTGGGGAGTATTACCATTTTTGCAAGTGCAATGCGGGCTGCCTGGGAGATGTGTAGTAGTATCCAGGCCGCTACTTTTTGTTCTAGGATCTCCAACGGTGTGATATAGTTTTCTTTGTATACATCGTCTCTTGTGGTGGATACTATAATGCCCAAGTAGCGCACACCATGTGGACACCAATGGAACCCATCGCCCACGTCAGCCCCAAGCACTTCAGGGGTCAAGCGGAGGACCTCTGATTTCTCCCAAATAATCTTCAGCCCAGATAGTTCTCCAAATCTGACCACTTCTTACGTCAATGGAGGCAATTTCTAGCGCAGGTGTTTAACGTAGAGAAGGATATCATCAGTGTATAGGGATATGGTGGAGAGGTGTGTATATATGCGAATCCCTCGGTGTGCATGTAGTTCCTGAATATGACAATCCAGGGGTTCCATTGCACGTTGAGGTTGTGCCATTTGTGTATATGGACGCTCTGGGGGCCATGTATACAAGTTTAACCCATTTAATATATGTGAGACCAAGACCGGATTGCCAAAGTACCTCAAAGAGGAAGGGCCACTCGACAGAGTCGAACGCCTTTTCGGCGTCAAGAGCTGCTATCACCATAAGTACCTCAGTGTTGACCTTATGCATAAGGGTGAACAGGCGTCTCAGGTTATTCTGAGTGTATCGTCCGGGAATGAAACCAGCCTGATCTGGTACAATCAGGGCTGGCATGTGTGGGAGTATGCAGTCTGTAAGAATCTTTGCAAGGATTTTGTCAGTGTTAAGTGACAGCGGCCTGTATGATGATAAATGGTGGGGGTTCTTTCCAGGTTTCAAGAGGACAGTCACTAGGACAGATCTAGTAGATTCCGGTAGGGTTCCACTAGACATGGCGCTGTTGTTCATAGCCAGCAGGTGGGGGAATCACCAAGTCTGCATATGCCTTGTAAAATTCTGCGGTGTAACGCTCACCTGACTCCCACGGAGGCGCTGGCCTGGTTTGGATTGCTGTGGCCTCTTCTAGGGTGATGCTCAGGACTCGGAAGATGGAATGGACCGGACCCCCAAATCTGGCTTGTCTGGCTCGTAGAAATATCCTTCTGTGTGTGAAAACGGAGTATTAACAATCTGCGTGATAATGCGTAGGCCTCCCACTTCCCTTCTCACCCTCCACGAAACACTTTTGCGATTCCCCGTGAAGTCTCACCTTAGGGTCTGAAAGGACAAGCTCTCCATCCTGCTTCTGATGCAGGGGTGCGTTGTTATCCAGTTACTTCACTGGATCTCGGATTGGTGAGAGTTCAAGTTTGCTTGACTTTTCCGGTAAGGTACCGTAAGAATTCTGTTGCAAGTTCAAGCTTTAAATAACCATTGTCCGTTTTCTCTATTTCAGGTGCTGAATGAAGATTCCGAGTTAGGAAATGGAACAGTCGAGGGAAAACTCTGGTGAGTTTTTGATGAGTGGTTCCTCTAGTGTTCTTGCATTAATGCACTAATGCTAATGTCTTTTTCCCCTTAGGGGCCGGGGTGCGGAAATGCCGAAGAAACGGCGCCGACCCGAAGTGAAGAGGGATTGACCCAACAGGTAAGTCTTATGGTGGAAATTAAGCCTTTCTTATTCTCTTCCCTAGCTCACCTTTGTTCTTGTCTTTTTCTCCTTTAGGCGCTGAAATGCGGCGGAAGATCCAGATGATCGTTGATGGGCAAGAAGGCGCCTAGTATAGGTGAGTGGAATGCTGCGCTGCAGTGAGCAATGCGATGTGCTTTTAAAAATGAATGTCTTCCCTTTAGGATCGTCGGCGAGGTGACTCTGGAATGCGGATTAAGCAGGTAATGTCTCTTCTTTCTCCTGTTCTCCTCTCTTTTCCCTTTACAGGTGTTTCAGGATGCTGTCGGGCGTGGCTGGAGTCCGGATGCAGGAGCAGACACGGTGAGCGTCCAGCTGCTAGGTGCAGAACAAAGCGAAGCGTGAGTTGCTGCTTGGGCGTGGCTTAAATAGCCCTCAAAGTAGTTCCAGGTATGTATTCTTCCTCCGGCCACACCCGTGTGGTAAAGTAGTCCCATAGGTAAAATAGTCCCATTCAGGCCTTTCTAGGTGGCCTGGATGTTGCAGCATGGTCTGCATCAGGTAAGTTCACACAAAGCACTTCTTCACACAAAGTCATCCTTTATGAGCCTGGCGCCTATGGCGCCAGGACTGTTGTCCAACATGAGCCTGGCGCCAAAGGCGCCAGGACTGAGTCCAAAGGGCCCCTACCTGGGGCCGCTGGGGCTTCCCTCGGGAACATGATGTCTGCCTCTGGGGTTGCTGGGCCCGGTCTGGCTCCTTGGGGGTAGGCATCATGACATGCGGTTATTCCATCCAGGCCAGGGGCCTTCCCGTTGGGTAGTGATTTTATAGCTTTAATTATCTTTTCCTCAGTGTTGGGGTCATTTAGTGCGCTCCCTTGGTCCTGGTCCAGCCAGCCAAAGGCAATTTTGTCTAGGTATCGTACTAACGCATCCTGCCCAGGGGTAGGACCCGATGTATACAGCCGGTCGTAAAACTCCCTGAATTCATCATTAATCCCCTGTAGATCCCTTATAAGAGCTCCATTCTGGTCCTCGACCTCGGCTATGACGGTAGTGGGTCGTTCCCTCCTAATGGCCCAGGCCAGAGTCTTACTTGGTCTATCTCCTTCCCTGTATCTTGCCGCCAGTATCGGGTACCCCAAGAACCTTTCCTCACTGTTTGCCAGGCCAAGGGGTTGCTCCCTTTACACCCGTAGCTCCCGACGGAGCTCGGGTGTGTCCAGGATACTTTGCCTTTTCTCCCTTTCGCATATGGTATCCTCTAATTCTCTCATGGACTTTCGTAATGCTTTTAGTACTCCACCCTCTTTTGAGATACAGCACTCCCTTATATAAACCTTGAAGGCTTCCCAAATTGTGCATTGATCGTTGGCTTGGAAGTATGTACCTATATCTTGTTCTATCTCCGATCGGAACGCCACGTCCCCAAGAGCAGTGGCTCTGAAATGTGAACGGAGCAGGTTAGGGGGTCCAGCGGAAGCCACAAATCGGACCAGCACTGGTGAATGGTCAGACAGGGACCGGGGGAGGCTATACGCTGCAGTGACAGCCCTAAGGATAGGAGTTGTGGCCATCACATAATCAATCCTGGATGAACTACCGTGCACCCTGAAAGGAACGTGTACTCCCTATTCTTAGGGTGAAAGTTGTGCCCTACGTCGTGTAAATCATGGCATTGGGAGATGGAGGACCATGCCTTAGCAGCTTGCGGGAGGGTCACTTGTGATGTTACAGACCTGTCTAGATCTACTGTAAGGGCCAGATTAAAGTCACCAGCCCATATCGCCTCATACCCAGTGAATTTGTAAATGTGTTTTGCGCATTGGTGGAAGAATTCAGGAGAGTCGGAATTGGGTGCATATACGTTTATGAATAGGAGTTTGATACAGAGCATTTCTCCTGTGAGTATTAGGTATCTCCCCTCGGATCAGTTTGTGCAACCTTTATTGTAAGGTTCCGTGGATATAGGTAGCGACCCCTCTGGAGTGTGAGGAGTAAGAGGACTTGTATCTATGGATGCTCAAACTGCTAGTCTAAAGAGAGGGGCTCCTGGGGTAAGGTGTCTCTTGTAGGCACAGTATATTCACCCTGTGTGTTCTGCTATAGCTGGCTACCAATCGTGACTTCTTCTGATTGGTCAGCCCCCTTACATTCCACGATAGTATAGACCGAGTCGCCACCGGTTTCCCGCTCATTGTGGGCAACGCCATATAACCGCTAAGAACTTGGTGGTGAACGGTGTGGTTTGCATACTATGGACGTGTGTTGTGATATCTGTATCAGACCACTATGGTGTACCTGTGTGAGTCGCGAGGGTCATCGAGGGCTTAATAGTTATCCTAACGACCAATAACAACCCCCTTCCACAACAGAAATATAAAGCTCCTGTACCCTCCCCAAGAATCTAACTTCAAACATTAAGAACAACTTAACAGTCCGCAGTGACTGCCGAAAGTGGGGCGCTAGGGCCGGCTTATTCGCTCCAAGTGGCTTTGGCTAATACAGCACCTGGATCCCGTCCCAGCCCCCGGAGCAATCGTACCTCAATCTGGGTCTTGTAGTATGTTGGCTCCATGTAGTGGCCAGTCAAGGGTGATGTGGGGAGCGGTCCAGCGATCCCCCTGGATTGGGGAGGTTCCCCGAAAAACGCTCTGCAGATTCCGGTGAGGCGAAGAAAACGGTGGACCCGTTATGTTGCACACAGAGCTTGGCTGGGTAGAGCATCGCATATTTCACTCCTTTTTTCTGCAGGATGTTCTTGACATTTTGGAATGTTTTATGTCCTGGACATTTGGACTGAAATCTGGGAACAATCGTATGATGGCAGACCCCCACTGCAACTCTTTTTCCCTGGCGGTGCAGAGGATGGCATCTCGGTCTCTGTAGCAGAATATCCAGGCAATGATCTGGTGTTCAGGGGCACCCGGAGGTGGTCTCGCAGCCAGTGATCGATGTGCCCGCTCCACCAAGAACATTGAGGAGAGTGGGCAGTTGTAAAGGATATCCACCAACAAAGTCTCAGTAGACTTTTCCTTGTTGCCGATTGAGGCGGACTCAGGCACTCCTAGTATACGGATGTTCTGCCTGGAGCACCGCTCCAGGTCCTCGTTCTTGGCAAGCACTTTCTTTACTGTTTGTTGTATCTTGGCCATTTCTCGTTGCAGTGTAGCAACTTTATCCTCTCCTTCCCCTATCCGCTGTTCGGCCTCCGTCATACATCCACAAAGTTTGTCTATTTGTATGGCTGATAAGTCTACTTTGCAAGTTAGTGCATCTATTTTTGCCCCTAGGTTGTCTGTGCTGTTTTTTTAAGGCCATCAGCGTTTGATTTAGCGCTGCCACATCTATATGAGCTTGTGTTTGGGTTTGGCTTGGGGACAGTGGTTGTTGAGGCGGATCTGTCTGCAAAAATTGGTCCATCCTGGCCTGTTTCTTGGGGTTGCCCATGACAACGTTGACTGTCTAATGCTGCACCCCGAGGGGCGTCCCCGCCTGTGGTTCGTGATCCGCGATGTAAGGACGACGTTCCCCTCCGCAACAGGCGATGTGTGGTGGTCACTTGTGATCAAGGGACTCCTGATCTTCCCAACCGCAGTTGCTTACCAAGTGGGTTATGTACCTGTGGCTCAGTCCTGCGCCTTGTTTGCTGCCCCTAGTGAGAGCCAGTCAGTGATTTCTCAGAGTAGAGGAGGTATTGTGCCTATTGTTATGCCTTTAGAGAATTGGATGCTGTCCTGCATGTCCGGGAGGCATATCTTAGCTACCACTTAGGTCAGCTTCACCCCCGGTCTAGGCCGTGGGTCAGGAGGGGGTCAACAGGGTAGGAGTCTGGCTCTGCAGCATGGGGCAGGTGGGAGGAGTTGAATGTTGCCCAGATCAAGCAGTGGGAGTTATTGGCTGGTGTGTCTGGAGGGTCCTTTTCCTCCCTGTTCTCAGATGATTTATGCAGGCTATCCCCGACACCTCGGGCGCAAAGAAAGTTCGGTGTCAGTATCTTTCCACAGGATGCGGGCCTTCTCGTGTGCTGGAGCCGTTGTGTTCATACAGTATTGGCTGTTGGTGAGGCCTGCTGCGCGGTGGAAGTGTGAGTAGATGTACCTAGGCCTCGGAAGCAGAGCGGGTGGCCTCCCACCTTTGAAGTCTTAACCTGAAAGCTCAGAAGACGTAGGCATCAGCAGCTTCGCCGCAGCGTGTGGCACCCAGTAGGGATCCAGTGAAATGCTGCCGCTGTGCGGGAGAATTGAAGGGCTAATCTCTGTATTGCCACCCCGCTGGGGTGGTATGGGGCCCAGGGGGTGGGGCAGGCGTGTTGGTGGGCAAACAGAGGCGCTGGGTTCGCAGTGGGCTGTGGCTATTGCTGCTTCGTCAACCCGCGGGTGCCCACGTATTGGGTCTATCTTCAATGAGTCCCCGTTAGAAATGGTGCCAGCGTTGAATTAGCCCTCTCCCCCTCTGCCCCGGGGTATGACAGGCCAAGGACCCCCTTGATGGTAGCGTCGCTGGGGCCTCAGGGCATTTACTTGTTGCGGTTGTCACTCAGTAGGAAAGCAATCCGCGAGGACCGCAGAGGCACCGGAAGTTGTCCTGTGCCGGGAGGACCCGCTCTGCTCTGCCGTGTAGGAAGCCGCGGTGGACTGTCGGATGAGCCGCCAACGGGCCAATCAGTCCCTCAAGGGCCTCGTGTGTGGATGTCCGTGGGCCACCCCGGGGGAACCCCATCAGCCTGCACGGGTCACCCCAGCCCGGCGTCTAGGCACCGCCAAGTTCAGGCGTTGTTGTCGAGTTGCAGCAGGGGTGGTGTCCACAGGCAGTGAGGACTATGAGGTGGAACAAAGTCTTTTGCGGCCCAAGGTGAGGTCAATCGCCGGGGCAAGTTGTGGTATTGCGAACCCTCGGACCCAGTCTGCTATCCGCTTCTCAGTATGGCGGCGCCCATCCCTCCCCCACACCGCTCTCCGAGGGCACGCAGCGGCCGGCAGCTGGCAGTTACTTTTTGGCCCATAGGAGCACGGCCGGGACCAACGACGGTATCAAAAGAAGCTCCAGTTTTAGTTTTGCCTATGCGCTGGCTCCGGGGACTGGACAAGAGGCTGATGCCAAGGATATTTTCCAGGGATATTAGTGCCAACGCTGGAGCTTCTCAGGTGGCGGCCATCTTAAAAGTCACGCAACAGTGCTCCAGAAAACACTTTCTTGAATAACTTCCTCCTGCTCCCCCTAATGCTCCTTTCTATATGGCGTGCAACCTTAGACACATTGGTGATGAGGTAGGCTTAAGACATTTGTTGTACTTTGTTAGAAAATGGCATACCCCCAGTCTTTACAAATATAGGGCTGGGGGCATTGTTGGGGAGAATTCTCTGTTTAGGCTGAATTTCCCTACCTAGTGAGTCCCCCAGCAGCTTTGCTGGATTTCTGGGGTTTCTTTTTTTCTCCTGCCAGGAGTGAGACTCTTTTACCCTCACTCTTGGGCATGTTGAAGTGTGTTTTCTTGGTTAAACCTTGTGTTGAATGGGCTATGGGGTCTTTTACTCCATAGGGCCTTATGTATTTTTGTGATGTGGGTTACACAGCACCCTCTGTGCCGTGACCCAGGGGTGTCCTAGGGACTCCCCAACATAGACTCCATACCCTGGGACTGACTACTGTCTCCCAGGGCATGTAAAGTCACCAAAGACTTTGCTAGTCTTGAATCCTGAACAGAACCAGTACAAACCATCATATTGTGGACGTACTGGCTGGGGCAATTCGATTGCCCCAGGGTCTGTTAGTCGAGGGGGCACTTCTCCGTCCCCCCTGATCGAGTTTTGGCTGGTGGCAGTGGAAACTACTTTTTATATTCGACCGCGAATATTTCCCTATGGGATTTCCCATTGTTTTAGGCTAACACATTTAATTATTTATTTACGGTAGCCTTAAACATACCGCCGGTTTATATATTTATTATTATAACTCCGGTTGGGACTTTTTGCCAAAACTTGATTCTAAAATGGCGTTGGCGTTCGCCTCTGTAACTCTGACCCAAAGTGGAGCCCTTTGTTCCACTTTTGGCGGGCTTCTCCACAGAAGCCCTCCAAAGTGGTGCCACTCTGTCTGGGGTACTTAGGAGGGGTGGAGGGGGATTTAGGCACCCTGGACTGAGTTACCTTGGTAACTCAAGTCGCACTCCGTCCTGATTGGCCCAAGTGGTGAGCCGGCCGGCTCACCACTTAGCATGTTTGAGTGACAGCTAGGCTGGGTGAATGGGGGTTTGCTGCATAAAAGCAGGGCTTTGGGGACTGGAACTTCAGAAGTCGCCACAGGACCAAGAATCCGACGAGGGAAGAGCTGAGCCGACCTGCTTCGACGACACCACCCGGTGGAGCCCTGCTGAACCGTCTCACCACTTTTTCCAACGACCGAGGAGAACTCTTAACGGAGTGGCTCCTTCCCTTGACTGGTGGGGACAACCAGTTTTCACCTTCTTTCCGCTTCTCGAGGTATCTCGTGGCCGCCTTGCCCGTGCCAAGCACCCCGGCAACCGGAATACCACACTTTTACCCCTAACCGCGAAAGTCGGTACAACCCTTTAACCGGAGGACTCCGCGGCTGGTTTCTTCCCGGGCAGTGCAACGACCTTCTTCTTCTGCTCTTCAGCGAGAACTTCTTCTCCCCTGACCGACGTCGAGCCTTGCTGCCACTGCCTGGAACAACTGCCACCGCTGGAGGATCCTTTCCGCTTAAGGTACCGTGTTCCGCCTGGCTTCCCTTGCCACCGACTGTACGGGGTAGATTTAGCCCCCGGCTTTCGAACCTGGGAGTGCCTGGGACACCCTGGCTAAACTTTCTAAGCCACTCTAAACTCTTTCTAACTCTTTGCAAGACTTTGAATCCCTAATAACAGTGTGATCTTGGGCACATTTTCGCCCCGGCTACTCTAAGAGTGGGCCCTGCCTAGTGACTTTTGCTCACCTGTGACTTTGTACTTCTTTGAGCCTATTGCAAGTGTTCTGGACCTTAGAGTGGTGTGTTTAACCTATTTCTGTTTCTTTTTATCCCTTTCTTGAATCTACTAGAGTGTCATCTAACGTTAAGCACTCACCTCTGTTCGAATTATGTGGTGTTAACCTAGAGTTGTCTAGATAGGAGTAAGGGTTGAAACTGCTTTCATTATAACTGTGTTTGAAGTGTTTTTACTATATTTTGCTAGAGTGATTTCAACTTATGTGTGTTTAATAAATAAATAACTATATACTTTTGAAACCAAGCTCTGGTCAGTGTTTGCTTGTGCTATTGTATTTGAGTACCTATTGTGTATACTTTACATACTGCCTAACTCTTCTTGAGGGAAGTCTGACTGCTCAGCCACAGCTACCAGGTAAATCTGGGTGGTGCGGACTGCTACCAAGTGGGTTTACTGCTATACCTGTAGTCTTAAATCTTTTGCAGTGTTCCCTAAGGGAACTGCACAGGTTTCTGCCTAACAGGCATTAATGCATTTAGTGTCGCTAGTGGGGGGACAATCCATTCCCTGGCTCCAGTATGTTAAGAAATGGCTTACAGCATTGGATCTCATCTGTTTCTAGGATGAACCTGAGCCGATTCACCGGACATCTGAAGGAAAGGTGAAAGAAGCAGCTGTACACCACTCAAGAAGGAATATTAAGCACTTGCGTGCAATGCTGCTGACAGGATTGCAATACTTATCCTCAAAACCAGACTTGGTTATGAAATATGTCTAGATTTTATGAAGCCATCTTATGCAAAATCACTTTATGTAAAATATTGCATGAATTGTTTGAAATTAGGCAAGTTCACGAGAAGGCATCTGTAGACAGCAGCTGTTTGATGTGTTGGGCCCAAGAGGAGTACATTTTACATTTGATGTTACTGTGTGAGAGCTTGAGAGCTCTACAGGCCAAATATCTTAAGCCTTTCTTTATAGCAAATGATATTCGAACCACTGCGCAGGTAATGTCCTTTTGCAAATCTACTGTTAATTTGGACTTGGGTTTTTAGGTCGTAAGGTACATTCAGCCTGGGCAACAAGAGGTTCACTGGTTAAAGCCTAAGTCCAACTTAGATAACCATTTTATAATGCTAAATTATCAACTGTAAACTTAGTTGGAATTGTAATGCTATTTTTCTTTTGGATTATGACTTTATTATATGAAGTAATTGTTTCGTCCAGAGGAAGAGGAGGTCTCGACGTGGAGGAAAGATGAAGGTTGTTGCACTGCCAGGGAAGAAACCAGCCACAGAGTTTTCTGGTTACAAGGTACTACCCTTTTCTTCGCGGTAGTGGTAAACCGTGGTATTCCGGTTGCTGGGGTGCTTGGCACAGGCAAGGCGGCCACGAGATGGTCCAGGAAGGCGAAAAGACGGGCAAACTGGTTATCCCCACCAGTCAAAGGAAGAAGACTCTCCAGACTTGCGATCTCATCTGTTGTCGGGAAAAGTGGTGAGATGGTTCAGCAGGGCTTCACAGGTGGTGTCGTTGTTGCAGGTCGGCTCGGCTTCTCCCTCCTCGGATTCTTTAGGTCCTGTGGCGACCTCTGAAGTTCCAGTCCCCAAAGCCCTGCTTTTATGCAGAAAACCCCCATTCATTCAGCCTAGCTGTCACTCAAACATGCTAAGTGGTGAGCCGGGCGGCTCACCACTTGGGCCAATCACACAAGAGTGTGACTTGAGTTGCCGAGGCAACTCAGTCCAGGGTGCCTAAACCCCCTCCCACACCCCCCTGTGGTACCCAGACAGAGTGGCACCACTTTTGGAGGCTTCTGTGGAGAAGCCCGCCAAAAAGTGGAACAAAGGGCTCGACTTGGGTTGGAGTCACAGAAGCGAACACAAACGCCATTTTGGAACCAAGTTTCGGCAAAAAATACCAACCGGTGAATTTATATTAATTTAATAAACCAGCGGTATGTTCGAGGCTATATTAAAAAGTGGTAGCCTCGAACAATGGGAAAATCCCATAGGAATACATTTGCGGTTGAATATAAAAAGTAGTATCCACTGCCACCAGCCAAAACTCGGTCGCGGGGGACTGGACAGTGCCCCCTCGAACAGACCCCGGGGCAATCGAATTGCCCCGACCAGTATGTCCACAATATGATGGTTTGTACTGGTTCTGTTCACAATTTAAGACTAGTAAAGCCAATGGTGACTTTACATTCCCTGGGAGACAGTAGTCAGTCCCAGGGTATGGAGTCTATGTTTGGGGGTCGCTACGACACCCCTGGGTTACTGCACGGAGGGTGCTGTGTAACCCACATATCAAAAACACATGACGCCCTATGGGGTAAAGGACCCCATTGCCCATAGAACACATACAAAGTCAAAGGAACACCTCAAATCATGTCTAAGGGTGGGAGAAAAAGAGTCTCACTCTTAGCAGGAGAAAGAAATAAACACCAAAAATCCAGCAAAGCTGCTGGGGGACTCACTAGGTTTGGAAAATTAGCCTTTACAGAGAATTCTCCCTAACAGGGAACACCGTCCACCGGTGCCCTAGTCTGTCCCCGGCGCATGTCGGCTGCAACCGGCTTCAGCAGGTGCCAGTCGTGCGACAGTTCCTTCCCCACATCAGATCCACACGCGCTCTGCCTCCGGTGCTTTGGCGAAGTCCACAGATGGGAAGGTTGCTCGGCGTGCAACGCTCTCACGCCCCGGTCCCTCCAAAACAGGGTCGAGAGTCAGAGAGAGTGGTTCTCCTGGTCTCCACCGTCGAGCATCAAGGAATACGTAAGGAGAAAGACCAAGAAGATAAGCATATTCTTCTCTAAAGCACCCCGCAGAGGCTTAATGGCCAAGGAGTCTACGGGCCTTACCGATTCCACTGCCGAGGAGCCCAGGTGTGGAAGGCACAGACAAGGTGCGGCAAGCATTCGAAGAACAGAAGCACGCAAACCGAGTGAGCCGCAGAGGTACACACCCAGGGCAGACTGGGGACTGGGTTCCAATTACTCCAATCACCTGGCCCACGTCATACCCGACCTTCACTGGATCTCGCTACAATGAGGGCATGTACTCTCAGGGGGCTGGGGGGCAGGCAACAGGCGTATTCGGCTCCGGTACCCGCACAGGAACACACCCAGGCTGCCTGCGAGGACCGCTTCTTTGACAGGTTTTTGTCCCTCACGAGATCTCTGCAAATGGGTAACATCTTGAAGGGCATAATACACAACATGCTGCCTCCCGCACCGCCACTTCAGCTGGCCTACTCTGCTACCACCGCCTCTGCCACCGCTAGCTGCACCTGTGGTGACTCCAGTTTCAGCACTGGTACCAATGCTCCCAGTGCCAAAAGACGCCCCCTACAGACCCATGGGTCCAGGCTAATGTCGGGGACTAACAGAATACTGATGAAGAGGAGCAAGACGCACCTTCCTCAGCGAAGGCCTTGCATGATAGGATAGCTGGCCGGGCTAATTACCTGAGCATCCCTCAGCCCCAGAAGGAGCAGTCTGAATCAGGGGTATTGGCGGAAGGGCTAAACATTCAAGCAGAGGCCAGGTCCGGCATCACACTGCAGAAAGATTTAGAAGCACTGGCTAAAAAGTGTTGGCTCAAACCATACTCTGCTCAGCTAGTCGACAAAAGGCTGGATGCAAAGTTCAGGCAGGTGGAGGGCAACACTATACTTTTGTCGGTACACCCGCAGCCATTATCCTCAGTTGTAGCGGCAGCTTCTATGAATGCCAAGCCTCAGGCTTCCTCTTCAAGTACTTCCTCTTCGAAGGGAGTGTGTCCTCTGACGTATTCCTTATCTTTGATATAAGTTTCCAGCATGCTGGCCTCGGAAATTTTTTTCTGTAGAGGGCGCTCGACGGCCACCGTATCAGCGCCGACGTCATCATGCCCATAAATAGACACGCGCTGCGTCCGTTGCTCAGTTCCGTTTTTCCGCGCTTTGTGGGGCCTAGGAACGTCGTTGCTCAGTTCAGTCAGGTTTATCTAAATCTATTTAGACGAATATTCCTTATCGTTCTCGATGGCTTCATCAGAACCGACGACGCTGCGATCCGCTTCAAGAAATGTCGAGACTGCGGTAAAAAAATGTCAATAACGGATCCACACAGGGTCTGTTTATGGTGCTTGAGGTCCAAGCACCATTGTTTGGAGTGCGAGGACTGCATGTCCATGACGGCGAAAGCCCTGAAGGAGCGAAAGAGGAAGCTGGAGAGAGGTAAGTCAGCCAAATCCTCCTCGAAGGTTTCGTTGGTCGAGGCATTCGTCTCCTCGCCGTTGAAAGCACTCCCATTCTAGATCTCGAAGCAGCTCCCACTATTCGTCGAGATCTAGACACTCAAAAAAGAGACGTCGAAGGTCCCATTCCTCGTCGTCTTCGGTGTCCCCAGAAAGAGTTTCCTGTCCCACCAAACACAGTTCTCAAGCTGAGTGGGAGGAATTCAGAAAGAAAATGTTAAGCGTCTTCGAGAACGCGGCCTCGACCCCCTCGAAGACAGCTGAGGGTGATACCCCGGGTGAAAAACCCAAAAAATCAAAACGCTGCGAGTCTCAGCACCCGGCGAAACATTCCACCCGAGAGCGCCATGAGCCATCGGGTAAGAAGGCACCGTCTTCGATGCTGTCGTCGAGGGTTCCTTCGACGCACGGGTCGGCGCCATCGACGCCGTTGTCGAAGGGTTCCTCGACGCATCGGTCGATCGACTCGACGCCATCGTCGACGCTGACGTCGACACCGATGAAAGAGAGGACCAAGGCTCCACAGCCAACGGTGTTTTCAAGGGCTTCCGGCACAACGCTGTGACCGTCGTCGATGCCCTCGAGTAGGATCCCGATCCTCTCGAATTCTTCGAGGCCCCTTCCAGTTTTTTCGACGCCATTTTCTGCGCCTTCGAGGCCAGTTACATCGACGACTTCGACATTTTCTCATCCAATAACGACGAGTTTGGCTCCTTCAGCCCTAGAGATGGGCTTTACTCCATTTCAGAGATCAGAATACCCTGGTCTTTCTTCAATTTATGAAGAAAGAGAAGACTCTGACCAAGAAACTTTTGGTTTACAGAGATCCTCACTGCCTGCTGCAGAGGATTTCACCTCTGAAGAAAGGAGGCTGAAGGAACTACAGGACTCACTCATGAGGCCAGTGGACTTGACACTTCCCCAGAAGTGGAATTTGTAAAGCCGGACCCAGGGGAACATGCTGAAACACCATATAGAACCCTGATGGCAAGAATAATTGAGTTTATGGGTTGGTTTGCGCCTTCACCTGTTTTCCAACAGGATGATCTAACGGATATATTGGACAAAGGCCCACAGGAGGACCCGGTGGTCCCCTTCCATGCAGCCCTACAAAGATAAATTGCATCCAATTGGGAGACTCCCGAAGTCATCCCAGCAGTCAATAAAAGACTGTCGACAAAGTATAGGGTAGCGGCTGCTGACCCTGAATACCTGTCAAAACACTCGACCCCAGAGAGCCTGGTGGTTCAAGCGGCAACTTCATCCAGCAGTAGGACTGCTTACCCTACTGTCCCACAGGACAGGGATGACAAGAGGTACGACTCTATGGCAAAGAAAGTCTTCTCTGCCTGTAGTATGGCGTTGAAGTCTATCAACGCCACCTGTACGCTCGCCAGGTTCAGTCACACATTATGGGAGTGTGCTTCATCAGCGGCTGACTGCATACCCGATGGAGAGGAGAAGGAAGCCTTCCTTAACATCATTCAAGATGGCAAAGATGCCATGTGCGAGTCTCTTCAAACTGGCATCGGTTCCGCTGACCGTATCAGCAGGGCCATGGCGGCTAGTACAACAATCCGCAGGCATGCGTGGTTGCGAAAGTCTGGCTTTGCTCCAGATGTACAGGCCAGACTTATGAATATGCCCTTTGACGGTTCTTCGTTATTGGGAAAAAAGGCTGATGACAGTCTGGAAAAGTTACAGACTTATAAAGCAGCAGCAAAATCCTTAGGAGCTGCTATCCGCCAAACTCCTTTTCGCCCCTCAGGAACCTCTGGGAGAGGAAAGTCCTTTTGCTATTCTTCCGCATTCGGAAAAGGCAGAGGACAGCCGGCTCAAAGAGGCCAAAGAAGAGCCACCCGAGGTGGACGGGTCAAAGGTACTAAGACCGCAGCAGGTGCCTCTTTACCCTCGGCATCTGCATCAGCCGCCCCCAAACCACTCTGAGGCCTTCGCACACAAGACACCTGTAGGGGGCAGGTTAACTCACCATCTGACGGAATGGAAGGCTATAACGTCAGATGATTGGGCGTTGGAGACAGTTGCCCAAGGTTACTGCCTACCCTTTCTACACATCCCTCAGTCATCCACTGGGGAACAGCTCCCGAAAAGTTCCAGATCCGTTCCTCTTGCAGGAAATTATGGACCTGCTAGAGAAAGGTGCCATAGAACCGGTACCTGTAGCGGACAGGAACAAGGGCCGGTACTCCCCCTACTTTCTCATACCAAAGAAGGACTGAGGACTGAGACCCATCCTGGACTTAAGAGAATTGAACAAGTTCCTCAGGAAGGACAAGTTCAAGATGGTAACTCTCTCTCAGATCCTTCAGGCCCTCCAGCTCCAGGACTGGCTGGTATCGCTGGACCTTCAGGATGCTTATTTCTATGTGCCGATCCATCTCAAGCACAGGAAATACCTGAGGTTCGCAATTGGCAATTCTCATCAATTTCGAGTTCTGCCATTTGGGCTGACCTCCGCCCCGAGGATCTTCACCAAGCTGATGTCCGTAGTGGCGGCGAGTCTAAGGAGGGAAGGGATCCACGTCTATTCCTACCTGGACGATTGGCTGATCAGGGCCGTATCTTCGGAATAGGCCCGGGCCCAGCTAGATTATGTCTGCCTCTTCCTTCACAGACTGGGCTTCTCCCTCAATTTAAAGAAGTCACAGATGATACCATCTCAGAGACTCCAGTTCATTGGAGCGGTCCTGGACACTTCCCTGGGAAAAGCCTCGCCACCAGAGGTGAGGGCTCAAGATATTCTACGGATCGTCACCAAGTTTCAAAATGCCCAACGTCTCCCAGCCTTCGACTTTTTGAGGTTGCTAGGCCTCATGGCATCCTGCATCTTCCTTGTGCCAGAGGCTCGCCTGAGAATGAGATCTCTTCAGTGGGCACTGAGAAGTCAGTGATCACAATTCTCAGGGAGAATGTCAGACCTCGTCCGGAATCCGGAGAAGGTAGCCCACGACCTTCAATGGTGGGCCTATTCAGAGAACATCTTGAAAGGAGAACTGTTTTGGCAACCATGGCCGGATATAACAGTCGGCACAGACGCCTCGCTCACAGGGGGGTGGGGAGCCCATGCCAATGACTTGACCATCAGCGGTCGTTGGTCTCCATCGGAGTCCAGACTACATATCAACCTATTAGAGCTGAGAGCGATCAGACTAGCGCTGAAAGCTTTCCTGCCATCAGTACAGGGGAGAAATGTCCTGATAATGACGGACAACACGGTGGCCATGCACTACCTCAACAAAAGAGGAAGCATAGGATCACTGCCACTGTGCAGAGAGGCAATGCAGCTCTGGTTTTGGGCAATTCGGGAAGGAATCTCTCTATCGGCAGTCCATCTAGCCGGAGAGAAGAATTTGACAGCGGAAGCTCTGAGCAGGCAGAGCACAGTCTCCCACGAATGGGAGCTAGCTCAGGAAGTCCTTCAAGAGATCTTCGCCCTTTGGGGAACCCCTCAGGTGGATCTGTTCGCCACAAGCACCAACAGGAAGTGCAATCTGTTCTGTTCAAGGGAATTTCCCCCGAGAGGAGCTCTGGGAGACGCATTCGTAGTGGACTGGGAGTTTCCACTCCTCTACGCATTTCCACCAGTCCCTGTTATTCCTCAAATGATCAGGAGGTTGAGAAGATTCCGGAAAACCATGATCCTAATGCCCCGGACTGGGCCAGGAGAACGTGGTGCCCGGACCTTCTAGATATGTCCATCTGTCCTCCAATCCGTCTTCCACTCAAAGAGAATCTTCTCTCGCAGAAGGGAGGTCAGGTTCTCCATCCAGACATCAGAACCCTCAACCTTCACGCTTGGCTTCTAAAAGGTTGAGGTACAAGGATTGGGATCTCCCTGATGACGTCATGGAGGTGTTGCTTTCGGCCAGAAGACCAGCAACAAAGTCTTTATACCGCTGCCGTTGGAACAAGTTTTGCAGCTGGTGTAGGGAAGAGAATATCGACCCTTTTTCATGTGATAGACCAACGGTGCTATCGTTTCTACTCTACTTGGCAAACTCAGGCCTTCAAGTTGGCACTGTAAAAGGCTATCTCGCAGCGCTTTCTATCTTCAAGACCACTGCGAAGGAACCATTGTATTTCAAAATTCCTCGAGTGGTACAATTTCTCAAGGGTCTGACTAATGTTTACCCTCCAAAACCATTCCAGGTTCCATTATGGGACTTACATTTAGTCTTAAACTTCTTAATGGGCACTCCATTCGAGCCACTTCACTCTTGCGCATTATGATTTCTCACATTTAAAACTGTCCTACTTGTAGCACTAACATCCGCTAGGAGGGTGAGTGAGCTACAAGCTCTTTCCTATAAACCCCCACATACAATCTTCCACAAGGACAAGGTTGTCCTCCAGGTGAAGCCTAATTTTCTCCCAAAGGTGGTTTCTGAATTCCATATTACTCAGAAAATTACCTTGCCTTCATTCTACCCTCCTCCCCATCCGGGGAAAGAGGAGGAAAGGCTACACAGGCTGGACCCCAGGCGAGCTCTCAGCTTTTACATCAGCAGAATGGCTAGAATCAGGCAAGCAGACCAGCTGTTTGTAGGATACTCGGGTCACAAGTTGGGACTACCCATAACAAAACAAACCATCTCCAGGTGGATTATCTTGGCCATCCTGGAATGTTATAGACTAGCAGGGAAAGAGCCACCCCGAAACCTCAGGGCTCATTCAACCAGGGGTATCGCAGCTTCTTCGGCTCTCCAGAGAGGGGTACCGGTCCGGGAAATATGTGCAGCTGCCACATGGCCGTCCGCAAATACATTAACAAAATTTTACAATCTGGATTCCTCCACTGCTCAAGAGACCAGATTTGGCAAAGCCGTATTACACTCGGTCCATCCCTAAAGGGATACATAACACTATCACTCCCTCCTCCAATTACATACCACTGCTATGGGAGTCTATCAAAGATAAGGAATACGTCGGAGGACACAATCCCTTCAAAGAACAAGTTACTTTCTTACCTGGTAACGTTCTTTCGACGGGATGTTCCTCCGATGTATTCCTTATCACCCCTCCCATCCATCCCCGCAGTGATAACTTCCCTTGTAGTTGCAGCTTTCGCTCCTTCAAGGTTACTAACCAATTCAGGCATGTCTTTCTTATTCTACAAAACGAACTGAGCAACGGACGCAGCGCGTGTCTATTTATGGGCATGGTGACGTCGGCGCCGATACGGTGGCCGTCGAGGGACATCGACTCGGCGGACGTCGACGCGCAGCGCCCTCTACAGAAAAAACATTCCGAGGCCAGAAAGCTGGAAACGTATATCAAAGATAAGGAATACGTCGGAGGAGCATCCCGTCGAAAGAACGTTACCAGGTAAGAAAGTAACTTGTTCTTCTGCTCTTCTGGGCAAAGAGGAGAAAACGCTAGAGGCCTATGGAAAAAGATTTACTCCACTGCAGGTCTGCACCTCAGACAGGCCAACGCTGATGCCATCCTGGCAGCGGCCAATCAACGGTTGTGGAGAGAGATTGCAGAATTTATTCCTGACATTCCAGCTGACAAGCAGGCCTCTTTCAAGGCTGGTCTTGCTCAGGTAAAAGTAGTGGCGCAGGATATCATGGAGGCCACCGTGACCCACATAGATACCGCTAGTAGAGCGATCTGTGTGGCAACAGACATGAGGATGATGGCCTAGCTTAAGGCCTCAAGGTTCAGGATAGAATCCTAGACTTGCTCTTCGAGGGTGGTGACCTCTTCCACTCTACTAGGGACGAAGAGCTTGACAAAATGAAGAGCAGCTCACATACGGCCAAATCACTGGCCATTCTGACCAAACCAGTAGCAAAAGCCTTCCCTCGGAGCCAAACCTGCCCAGAGAAGGGGGGGGTCTGTCAGAGGATTCCAGGGGTTTCAGGACCACCAAGCAAGGCAACCAGAAAGGTCCTCAAGCCAGCACAGGCAGAAACACCATAGGTCTGCACCTAAGGGGTTCTTCCAGTCCCCCTCCCAGTCATCGGCCTCAGACCTAAAGAAACAATGACTGCTCTTTTCAGGTCCACAGCACCCCAGTCCCCCGATGTGGCAGTCCAGCTTGGTGCATACGCTTTCCGAGCCCATGGGTAATCTTGGTAATCTCCACGTGCTTCCAGCTTCCTTTTCCATCTCCTCCCACTTGCTCCCTGCCCTTTCCCATAGATGGGAACACCCTCACTCTTAGCAGATATTTGTTTCCTCATGGTGAGCGAGGCGGTGGAGGTCTCTCTCCCTCAACAGCAAAAGGGCTTTTACTCCTGCATCTTCGCCATTCAAAAGAAGAACCAGGTGGGCCTCCGAGTGGTGCTCGATCTTTAATTCCTCAATCTATACCTACCTTTTGCAGAAATTCAAAATGTTGATGCCAGTTATCATAGCTGAGACGCTCTGTGGAAGGGGACTGGACGTGCACCCAGGATCTGAAAGATGCATATGTTAATTTTCCCATAGTGCAACCCCACCGGGCCTTCCTCATGTTCCGGGTCATGGGTTTGCGTTTTCAATACAAAGTGCTACCTTTCGGTCTGAATGCAGCTCAGAGGGTGTTGACAAAGCTTATGAACGCTGTGGTGGCCCTGCTCAGAAGGGAGGTCCTACATGTAGATCCCTACCTCGACGATTGGTTAGTCAGAGGGACGTCGCCGGAGCAGGTCAGGTCCTCAGCGGACAGACTCTTGACTACACTCTACGAGCTGGGGTTCTCCAGCATGGGGTCTGGCATGGATTCACATGCTCATGAATATTCCCCGTCGTCAGGCTGGGAATCCTCGGTAAAGAAAAAACCAGTATCAGTTTCGTTTCTGATCTGTCTTTCGTAGTAATAACCAATCACTGGTCTCCGCATCATACTGACCAGAGCCAATGACTGCCCTCTACCTAAGCACCGCCTCTGGCAGCCATCTTCAGATTTTTACCGCACGTTCATGTGTTGGGATCCTCGTGCTATTGCTCTCGAGCGTTAGTGCTATTTTTTCACGTTTTTTCTCAAAAACTTCGTTTTTTCGGTCAAAAGAGCCTCAAGCTCCACCGACTCTCCATCCGATCAACGGGGACCCGTTTCGGATTCGTCTGCGCCCCTCCAGGGTGAAGATTTCGTCGAGCTACGCTTTTGGAGGACTCCAGAAGTTTCTCAGGCCCGGCCATGGCCCAGGAGAAGGGAAGCTCGACGCCCGGAAAGCTGTTCAGGGTCTGCCCTGGATGCCAGCTGCAGAACGTCTTCAAGGAGGACGAACACTCTTTTTGTCTTTACTGCCTACATGAGGACAAGACGCACGTGGAGAAGAACTGTGCGTTTTGTGGCAACATATCGGAGCGGACCATGAAGGACCGCCATCAACGTCTCGCCAACTGGCTAGAAGGGAAGAGCCCGCCCGGCGAGAAGAGGAGGAAGAAATCCGAGCGGTCTTCTAAGACCTTTGAGGACGCCCCGGCGACGGGGGTCCAACATAAGGCCAAGCACCGCGAGTCCGCTGGCACCGGGAGCACCGAACGGTCGGGCTCTACGGGCGCCAGGCAGGGCGCACCCTCCCCGGCACCATCAACCACGAGCCAACGCTCTGGGTCGGGTAAGAGGAAGGCCGAGCACCCGGCGAAGCTCCTGGAGAGGCCCCGGTCGAGCTCGAAGGCGGAGGGGGAGCGAGGCAGTGTCCCCCCCCCTCAAGGATAAGGCGGTGAGCGCACCTAAGGTGGTGAAGGCCTTAATCCATCCGGCCAAGCCCTCTATCGAAACTGTCGCGGCGGCCCTGGCTCAGCCTGTGGAGGCTACACCAGTGGTGGCGACCTCGGGGCTCAGAGTCTCCCTGCCACCTCGGAGGGAGTCCTCTTTTGTGCCCATCGATAGGACCCCCGTGAAATCCCCCGTGGGGAAGAAAAAGGGGGGGCAGGGCGTCGTCGTAGATTCGGCCTCAACCTCGGAGGAGGAGCTGGTCGAGGTCTTAAGCCACGGCCTCGGCGTGGAAGAAGACCGGCCCGTCGGGATGGATCCCGACGCAGGTGACGACGACATCGTCGAGGGTACCGACGGGGCCCCTGATCGCCCGTCGGATTCCCCTCTGCCAGCGCCGCGAGACAACTCGGCGGCCATTTTGTTGGCTATACAGTCCTTATGCTCTGAGATAAGGACGAGACTACCGTTGCCGACGGAACCTCTCCCGTCGGGGGACCCAGAACCGGGACCTTCTGGTGTTCCCCCTACCAAGAAAAGAAGGATCCACCCTCCACCTCCTTTTCAGCCGTCGCGCCCCTTCCAGCCCTCCTCCCCGTCCACCCGAGGGGATGATACGGGGACTGACACGGCAGCGACGGGTACGGACGAGGTATACGACGAGGATGTACCGTCGTCGCCTCCCACCAGGGCTTCTCCGCCCGACGAGATTGGATCGTTCCACTCAATGATCGCCAGGGCATCCGAGCTTTTCCAACTCTGCCCTGAGGAGAAGAAGAAGGAAGGTTTCCTTTATCAGCGGCGCGAGGCCAAGAGGAAGACGGTCCTCGCGGTGCCTCTATTGGACGACATTTGGGATGAGGGCCTCACCCTCCTCAAGAACCCGTCCACGACGCCAGCTAGAAGAGACCGGTACGAGAAAAAGTACCGGGTCCCGGACACGGCCCCCCTGTGCCTCCGGGCGCAGCCTACCCCGGACTCCGTCGTCTCCGCGGCGGCCAGGAAAAAAGCGGGGGGGTGCGGCCTCCACATCGACTTCCCCACCGGACGGCGAGGGAAAGAAATTGGACGCTATGGGACGCAGAGTCATCTCGTCTGCAGCGACGACGATTAAAGCTGCCAACGCCTTGGCTATCGTGGCCCCATACGACAGGGAGCTCTGGTACAAACTGGCTCCCCTGCTGGACTTCTTGCCGGACGACAAGAGGGCAGAGGCCCTGGAGATCCTGCAGGAAGGTGAGGTGGCTTCGGACCACGCCATTACTGTTGCGACAGACATCGCCGACACTGGGTTCCGCCAGTTGGGCAACGGCGTTTGCCTTAGGCGGCGTGGATGGCTCAAGGCTACGGACTTCGTCAAGACGTTCAGACCAGAGTCCTGGACATGCCCTTCGATGGGAACAACCTGTTTGGGAAAACGGTGGACGATTCCCTTCAGGCCATTAAAGCGGACACCGAGACGGCCCGGGCCCTTGGAGTTCTGCAACAACGACGGACGCCCTTTCGGAGCAGCGGAGGCAAGGGCGCCTCCAAAGGTTCCGGCGGCGGTTTCTCCTCCTACCGTCAAGCGGCCCGCTCGTCATCTCAGGAGGCCTACAGAGGACGAGGCAAGCCTGGCGGACCCTGCCATCGTCGCCAAGGACAAGGCGCTAAAGCCTCGTCGAAGCAGGATTGAACCGGCCGGGGGGTCGGGCCCCCACCGAAGCACCCCGGTGGGAGGCCGGCTGGCGAGCTTCGTCAGCGTGTGGGAGTCCATCTCCACCGACCGTTGGGTGCTGGACGCCTTGGCCCGGGGCCACGCGCTCGAGTTTCAAAGAAAGTGTCCGCGCGTCCCCCCCCGTGGCCAGGAAAGAACTTCACGTCCCTCAACTTCTCCTGGAGGTGAAGGCGATGCTCAAGAAGGGCGCCATCAAACTCGTCCCAAAGAGGCTTCGGGGCTCCAGAGTCTACTCGAGATACTTCCTCGTGAAGAAGAAGACGGGGTATGGCGCCCCATCCTGGACCTGCGACGTCTGAACAAGTTCATCAAGGCGCAAAAGTTCCGGATGGTCACCCTCCAGCACGTCCTGGGTCAGCTGGAGGAAGGAGACTTCCTGTCGTCGTTGGATTTGGAGGATGCCTACTTCCATATTCCCATCTTGAAGGGGCACCGAAAATTCCTTAGGTTTGTGGTCCAAGGGCGGCATTACCAGTTCAAAGCCCTCCCCTTCGGTCTACGGTCGGCACCCAGGGTGTTCACCAAGTGCCTCGCACCGGTGGCGGCTCAGCTGCGCCGCGAAGGGATCCACGTCTACCCCTACCTGGACGACTGGCTCATCCGAGGCAAGACAAGGGAGCTCGCCGTGGTCCACACGGCAAGGACCGTCCAACTTCTCACGGACCTGGGATTCTCCGTGAACTACGCCAAATCCCACCTGGTACCCGCGCAAGACACTCTGTTTCTGGGAGCGAGGCTCAACACAGTGTCCCTTCGGGCCTCCCCGTCGGAGGAGAGGACCAGGACCATCCTGGGCAAAGTGCAGCGGATGTTGGTGGCCGACGCGGCCAAGGTGAGGTCCATCAAGTCCCTCCTCGGAATGATGTCTTCCTGCATCTACCTCATTCCCATGTGCAGGCTCCGGATGCGCCCGTTGCAGGAGTTCCTGGACGCGCGCTGGATCCAAACGACGGGCAACTTCGAGGAAAGGATCACACTCGACAAGAGTTTCCGACGAGCGATCCGGTGGTGGGGCACCCGCGCGCATCTGACGGCGGGCATGGACTTCCAGACCCCAGCCCACCAGGAGACAGTGACCACGGATGCCTCCCTGGAAGGGTGGGGAGCGCACACCGAAAATCTGCACGCAAGGGGCCTTTGGCTCCCGACGGAGAAATCCTTACATATCAACGTCCTGGAGCTCCGTGCAGTGTTTTGGGCCCTCAGGTCCTTCCTTCCGTCCCTCAAGGGCAAGGTGGTGAGGATCTTCACCGACAACACCAACACCATGTTTTACATCAGAAAACAGGGCGGAACCAGGTCCCCAGCACTGTCCAAGGAGGCGCAGGACCTGTGGCATTGGGCAGTCGCCCAAGGGATGTTTCTGGTGCCGTTTCATCTGGCAGGGATAAAAAACACCATCGCCGACTCACTCAGCAGGGAGCTGCGCTCGTGCCACGAGTCGGAACTACGGCAGGATCTAGTGGATCGCCTCTTCCGACGGTGGGGCACACCCCAGATCGACCTGTTCGCGACGGCGACGAACTCCAAGTGCCGGAGGTTCGCCAGCAGGTTTCCCCAGGCGAGGAGCATGGGCGATGCTTTCTCGTTCCCCTGGGAGGGCCTGTTCCTCTACGCGTTCCCTCCTTTGCCACTGCTAATCCGGCTCGTCAACCAGCTCAAGAGGTCACGGTGCAGGATGATCCTCGTCGCACCTGCGTGGCCGAGGCAGATATGGTTCCCGGACCTTCTGGACTTGTCAGCGTCCCCGCCAATCAAGCTGCCGGTGGACGCGGATCTGCTCTCCAGGGAAGGAGGCGCCATCCTCCACCACGACCCGAAATCGCTGAACTTGCAGGCCTGGCTCCTGCAGCGCTAGAGTTTGGAGGATACGAAATACCGGCCGACTGCAGAGAGGTTCTTGCAAAGGCCAGGGCGTCCTCGACTCTTAAATGCTACGGACACAAATGGAAGAGGTTCTCTGTCTGGTGCCACGCACAGAAGATTAACCCTCTACGGATTACGGCTCCCCAAGTTCTGCCGTACCTGCTGACGCTGGCCAAAGCTGGACTGGCACACGCGTCCATCAAGATTCATCTTGCTGCGATCTCCCGATACACCAGAACCACGGGACGGACGTCCTTGTGGTCTCATCGTCTGGTGAAAGAGTTCATGAAGGGACTGTTCAGATCGTTCCCGCCGGTGAAGGCTCCGGCCCCGGCGTGGGAGCTCAACGTGGTGCTGGCCAAGCTCATGGGACCTCCGTTCGAGCCTCTGCACTTGGCCCCGTTGAAGTTTCTGTCGTGGAAAACAGCGTTTCTTGTGGCCATCACCTCCGCACGACGGGTGGGAGAGATCCAGGCCCTTTCCTGCAAGGCCCCGTACTTGACTTTTCACGACACGAGGGTAGTGCTCAGGACGCACCCCTCCTTCATGCCCAAGGTACCGTCGGACTTCCATCTCAACGAACCCTTGGTGTTGCCTGTGTTCTTCCCGTCGCCTTCGTCGCCGGCTTAGAGGACTTTGCACTCGCTGGATGTGGCTAGAGCGCTGAAGTTCTACGTGGACCGCACGAAGTGTTTTCGGAAGACGTCACAACTCTTTGTGAACTTTGGACCTGTCAATCAGGGGAAGGCTCTCTCGAAGGCTTCCATTTCCAGATGGCTCTCCGGCTGTATCATGTACTGTCATCGGTTGGCAAACCGACCGCTGCCCGGCCGTCCGAGAGCCCATTCCACCAGAGCGATCGCAGCTACCACGGCGTTCCTTTCTGGTGTGCCCCTGCTGGACATATGCAGGGCTGCTACGTGGAGGTCGACGCACACCTTCACGAAGTTCTACTGCGTCGATCGGGATTCCAGGGAGGAGTCCAGGGTCGGCCAAGCAGTGCTGCGCTACCTGTTCGCCTGAGGTGAGCCTGGTGAGGAGGTGAGATGCTTAATGTTGAGTTTGATGCAATGCTTAATGTTGAGCCTTTGCCACCTCCCGTGGTTGTGCATGTGTGTACTGCTATGTATTCTTTATTCATGAGCATGTGAATCCATGCCAGACCCCGTGCTGGAGAAGGAACAAGTTACTTACCTGTAACTGTTGTTCTCCAGCATGGGTCTGGCATGGATTCACATGCGAACCCTCCCGCCTACCCCTCTGCGGCTCTTCACTTGGTCATACTGCCACTTCACGTGCTTCCAAATCTGAAGATGGCTGCCAGAGGCGGTGCTTAGGTAGAGGGCAGTCATTGGCTGTGGTCAGTATGACGCAGAGACCAGTGATTGGTTATTACTACGAAAGACAGATCAGAAACGAAACTGATACTGGTTTTTTCTTTACCGAGGATTCCCAGCCTGACGACGGGGAATATTCATGAGCATGTGAATCCATGCCAGACCCATGCTGGAGAACAACAGTTACAGGTAAGTAACTTGTTCCTTTTCGATCAACTACCAGAAATCGCAGGTCTGTCCTACTCAAACCCTGGTCTTCTTGGGACTGCTTTGAGATACGCAGAAGCAGACGGTATTACCAACGGGGGAGAAGGTGGCAGCGATCAAGGCTTCTGTCGCTCACTACCTCAGCAAAACAGTAACAGTGTGGTGGTTCCAGCACCTGCTGGGAGTACTGGTGGCATGTCTCCTAGCTATTCCATACACCAGGCTCAAATGAGGAGGCTGCAGCTGCATTTTGCTTCTTCCTTGGACCAGGAATCTGCTCTGCAGGGGCTACCACTCACCATACCCCCGCACTTACAGCAGGACTTCAAATGGTGGGCCCTACAGGAGACTGCCGTGGTAAGCATGCCTTTCTGACCGCCCCCAATACAGAATACTCCGACAACAGATTCTTCTCTCGAGAGGTGGGGTGCGACCCTGGGAACACAGGCAGTACATGTGCTATGGTCACGGACCGAACAGCCGAATCACGTCAACTGGCTAGAATTGATGGCCATTTGGCTCGCACTCAAGTCTTTACTTCCAGTAATCGGGGGCAGTGCAGTGTGTATTCAGACAGACAACACTACCTGCATGTTCTATCTCAACAAGCGGGGGGGGGGGGGGGAACCAGATCCCCTCCTCTATGCTGGTTGACCCTAGACATCTGGGAGTGGGCGATTAGACAGGATAAGTGGATCTCAGCAGTCCATCTGCCGGGAGAATCCAACCTGGAGGCGGACAGGCTGTCGGTTGGGCTCTGACAATTACGAATGGCAACTGAATGGAAGAGTTCTCCAGGAAATCTTCAGCAAATGGGGCCTCCCAGCCACTGACCTGTTTACCACAGAGGGCAACAGGACTTGTCAGCAGTTTGAGTCCTGGGGCAGTATGGGGCGCGGATCCCTCTGGGATGCGCTTCAGATAACCTGGGACGGGATGTGGTAGTATGCATTCCCACCCACACCGCTCATCCACAAAGTAGTGAGTAAGATCAGGCAGTCGCAGTGGCTGCGTCTCGTACTCCTTACACCGCGGTGGCACGCAAGGCCCTGGTTCTCTGACCTTTGTCAGATGTCAGCCCAGCCAGAGATTCCCCTCCCGTTCAAGAAGGGCCCTCTCTTGGCCGAGCAGGGGGGCACAGTCATGCACCCCTATCCAGAGAGGCTAGCCCTAGCAGCATGGTACGTGAGCAGGTTAACATTTCAACATCTCCAGCTCTCTCGCAACAACCTGCGAATCATACAGGAAGCCAGGAGCTTATCTACGTGAAAGCAGTACAAAAGCAAATCTACCAAGTTCTGCCTATGGTCCAAAGAAAACAGTTTTGATCCTCTGGTCTGCACTGTGGACCAGGTTTGATCCTTCTCGGCCCACATGGCTAGATCAGGGGTCTAGGTGGACACCTGCCGGACTTACCTAGTGGCTAATGGCACATACAGGAACTCGGACACGATTACCTTCTCTTCTGCCAATCCTCTCATAAAGAGGTATCTGACTGGTCTGACCAGACCTTACCCACTGGTCAAACGACCGCACCCACTCTGGGATCTGAACGTTCTGCTCAGTACATTGGCACACAAATCTTTTGAACCTATGGCCACGCTGAAGATGGCACTATTAGTGGGGCTCACTTCTGCTCGCAGAGTCAGCAAGATGCAGGCATTAGTTGCTTTGGAGCCCTATACTAGGTTTCATCGGGGCAAAGTTGTGCTCCACACGCACCCCAAGCTCCTCCCGCTGGTGGTTTAATCTTTTCACATTAACAAGGAGATTGTGCTCTCCGCTTTCTTTCCAGACCCCAAGGAAGAGGCAGAAAGGGCCCTTCACTGTCTAGACATCAGGAGAGCATTACTATCTGGACAGGACGAAAACATTCCACAGGACAGATGCCTAGTTTGTCACGTTCAGCTGCTCAAAGCCGAGTCAGCAAGCATCCAAAGCTTCCATAGCTAGGTGTATGACCACAGCGATCCAGCAGGCATACAAGGTGCAGCGTAAGGATCCGCCAAAGGAACATGGATGCTCATGCCATCAGGGCCAAGGCAGAGGGGGTAGTTTTTCAGCCCCATGTACCGTGGCAGGTGATTAGCAGGCCAGCAACATGGGCCACCCCATCAGCCTTTTGCAAACATTACGGCTTGGATACCAGTGCCAGGTCTGACTCAGCATTTGGCCAAGGAGTCCTTCGTAATCTTTTTGCATAAATTGGAAAGCTATCCTCCCCTGGGCGGTTGTATCCATGGTAATTGGCCATACAGGATGGAGGAAAGTAGACCGGACGTATGAGTAATTGTTACTCACCAGAGTGACTAACGTACGCCTAGTCCATAGTCCCCTTTCCTCCATACGACCCACCATTCTTCTCCCTAATAAGAGCAGCAAGGTTCTTAAGCATAATACAGCCGACTCGTCAAAGGGGACTGAGGTGTGGCCGCGGTGGGCGGTGTTAAGGGAGCCAATGCTCCTGGGACCGCGCCTGCACATTTGAAGGGAAAGTTGAAAAAGGGTTCCGTTCCTTTCCCTCGCGAAGGACGGCCATACTAGATGGAGGAAAGGGGACTATGGACTAGGAGTACGTTAGTCACTCCAGTGAGTAACACTTAATTATTTGGCTGCCCCATACACTTTCGACCAACAGACAGACAAAACTTTGGGCAGGGTAAAGGAGGTATTGATTGCTCCAGGGGCAAGGCTGCCTGAGGTAATCCCATCCCCAAACCCCATGCATGCAACCTCTTGCTCTCTGTCAGGAGGCAGAGAAGGAAATGTGGATTTTCTTAGGTTCAGCGGAGGTGTGGGTGGAAAGGAAAGCTGGGTCTAAAGGAGCTGGACAATGTTTCCATGCTAAGTCTTGCTCAACTGCTAAGATGAAGGAAGGTTTTTCCCGAGGCTTTCCGCACTATGGCCTCAACTGTCAGGTTAAAGGACTAGTGCGCTGAAAAATGTTATGGTCTTAAAAAATGGGCAATAATACAAAATAAATAATAAACATCTTTTTAATGAAAATTCCTATGTAAAATGTTACACAAATAATGTTTAAACCTCTTTAAAATCAAGCACTAGGCGGCGTCTGTTTTCTGAAATGGACGAGCCTCCTGTGCTTGAGTTAATCTCTGCCCTTGCGGCACTAATGTAGCAAAAGCCACCTGCTGGAAGCTTTTATTACAGCAGCTTTTGCTTCATTAGTGCCGGAAAGCAGAGAGATGCTTTTATAAATATAACGTTGTTATATTTCATTTCCATGGTTAGAAAACCATGGAAATCATAAATACAAAAATGTAGTATTTATAATTGCAGTGGCTTTCGCTTTGAGTCTCCCGGGGTTCACCGGCCAAAGCGAAAGCCAGCGTAACCCTAAATACACAACATTGTATTTATAATTGCAGTGGCTTTCGGTTTGAGTCTCGCGGAAATGGTGGAACGGCACATTGCGGAGACTGGTGGCCATCTTGGATCTAGCCCAGGGCCCGCCAGTGCTTTCGTCCATCGAATGGGCTTTGCAGGATGATCCGAGCCCCCTTCCATCTGGAAGCGGCTGCGGATCCTTCGGTGCAGGCTTCTGGTCTCCTCAGGGATAAATATACCCATCACAGCCTTGCAGCTAAACGCACCAGGTGCTTTGACCAGGAGCGGAGGCCAAGGGCCTCAGAGGGCCTGGCCCCTATGGACCCAGCGGCTTGCAAGGACTGCTTCTTCAAGCACTTCCTCATGCTTTCCCCTCAGATGAAGGGGCTCCTGAAGAACATTGTGAAGCAGGTAATCCCGCAAGTGGTGCTTCCCCAGCCCCCTCCTCTGGGTACTTCTCCCATTCCTCCAGCGCTGCCGGTCCCTCCACTGGTTAAGGCCCTACCAGTTGGTCCGACACCTCCGCCTTCTGTACCACCATTGCCTTCCCCTCAACAGCCGTTGGACCTGTCTGCAGCTCCGGCTCTAGGGGGGACCCCTCTGGCACCTGTGTCCTATGGTCCAGAATCCCCTCGGTCTCTGAAAAAGGGGTGGGGCGGATGATGACTGACGCACAGGATGATGTAACCTCTGCCTCCGTTAAGGTCTTTCATGACCGCCTTCAGGGCCTGGCGGAGTCCTTTGAGGGTCCCTCAGCCCGAGGAAGAGTTGGGTGTGCTAGCAGAGGTCTTGGGGAAGAGCACCACAATCTGGTCTGGCATCCCCCACCAGAAGGGTGTTCTGCAGGTGGCGCGAAGTGTCTGGGAGAAGCCCAGGGCCAACGCCGAGATCAACAAGTTGGACAGCAGGTTTAGGCTGACAGACCGGGAGCCAATGGTCCTTGCCTGCCACCCGCAGCCTCATTCCTCAGTGGTAGTTGCAACCTCCTTGTATTCTAAACCATTGTCTTCCTCCAAGGTAGCCACCTCCAGTTGCCTCTCCAAGGAGGACAAAGTCTGAGAGTCAACACAGACGCCCTCTTGGCTGCGACCAACCAGAATCTGTGGCGGATGCTCTGGGAATTTCTGCCTGACCTCCCTTTGGACAAGTAAGCCTCGTTTAAGGCCGGTCTGGCAGAAGCCGGGGCATTTGCGCAGGGCCTCATGGAGTCTTCAGTCATCCACATCGACACAGCCAGCAGAAGGCTGTGCCCTGGGGTCGAGATGAGAAGGACAGCGTGGATGCATACGACTTAAGATTTCATCTGATATGTAGGAGCGGATCTTGGATCTGCCCTTTGAGGGTATGGACCTTTTTCATTAGTCAGCCTCTCAAACTGCCAAGTCCTTGCCAATCCTGACAAAACCAGGTCAGAAATCCTTCCCTCAGTCCCAGGGCAGGACCGTGTTTCAAGCCCTGTGCTTTCTCTGGCTTCAAGGAACTCCGGGACCGCAGTACAGAGAGGCCTGACAGGTCGCCGAGCAAAAACGGGAGGAAGCAGCAGAGGATGTTGGGTGGGTTTTTCCGCTCCCCCTCCTCTACCCCTTCCTCTGCTCTGATGCCAAGAAGCAGTGACGTCAAGGTCGGGGAACACAGCTTGGCGGGGGGGGGGGGCATTTGGATCTGTTCCAGGATACGTGGAAGTGTCTTTTCAGCAACCTGTGCCTCCTATCCGTAGTCTCATAGGCTTTAGTCTTCCTCTTTTTTTGCCTCTACCATCCTCTACTCGTGTTCGTCATATTGGGTCCCCGACTCTTTTGCGGGAGGTCCTTTTGCTATTGGAGATGCAGGCAATAGAACTGGTTCCTCTTGTAGACCGGGACTCCGGTTACTATTCCAGGATTCTTGCGGTGCCCAAAACAACCAGGCTGGCCTGAGGGTTGTCCTGGGCTTGTCGTTTCTAAATCTGTTGTTACCGCCGGAACGCTTAGAGATGATTACTACTGCGCATATTGCCTGCATGTTCCCATTTATCAGCCACATCAGAGGTTTCTGCGGTTCATGATTGACATACCATTTTTAGTACAGCGTGCTGCCCTTCAGCCTGAACTCAGCCCCGCATGTCTTCACGAAGTTGATGAATGCAGTGACGGGCCTTCTCCGCTTGGAGGGCCATCATCTGTACCCTTACTTGGACAACTGGCTGGTGAGGGCGGGTTCACCCGAAGCGGTGGTGCACTCCTGCCAAAATTGAAGCATACCCTGGTGATGACGATGGACTCCTCTCTTTCGGACTGGGGGGCTACTCTGGAAGACGCTGCGATTCATGGAGCATGGTCCAGGACGGAAGCCCTCCTGCATATAAATCCGCTCGAGCTAGGGCAGTGGGCTTGGCCCTGAGGGCGTTTTTGCTCCTCATCATGGACAGGTCGGTTTTGGTCAGGACAGACAATTCTACCACAATGTTTTACCTGAAGAAGCAGGGCGGCACCCGTTGCGCCCCCCCCCCCCTCTCCTCTGCATGGAGGCGGTATCGATCTGGGAATGGGCCCTGATCGAGGGAATTTGGATATGAGCAGTCCACCTCCCGGGGGACAGCAATGCAGAAGGGGATCAGCTGAGCCGCTTGGGGATCAACACTTATGAATGGGAGTTGCACACTGACTCCTTGTTGCCCCTGTTCCAGTGTCGGGGGTTCGCGGAACCAGATTTGTTTGCATCCCTTCTGAATTTCAAGTGCCCTTCATTTGCTTCATGGGCAGGATGGGGTCGGATGTCTCTGGGAGATGTCTTCCAGATATGTTGGCATGGCCACAGGTGCTATGCGTGCCCATCCACCCCTCTGCTGCATCGTACCCTCTGCAAGTTCCGGGCTTTGGTGGGTTGCAGCCTCCTTGTGGTTGCCCCCCACTGGCCTTTGAGACCTTTGTTTTCGGATCTGCTGCAGTTGTGCTCCCAGGATCCCTGTCCATCTTCCGATCTCCAGCAGGGGATTCCAGGCACATCAGGGCAGTGTAACATTCAGACCAAGCCAAGCATACGCTGGCGGCCTGGTTCCTGACCAGCTGAAGCTTAAACATGACAACTGGGACATCATTCAGCAGGCCAGGAGGCCCTCGACTCGGTCCCAGTATAAGAGCAAATTCTGAGTGGGCTGGGGCTTCTTGTGCCATAATAGCTCTTTGATAAAGTAATTTGGCGCTGGGGGCTAAAGTAGCTTAATGTCTGTTGTAGGCACATCTGCAAGCCAGCCCACCAAATGCAGCAATTGGCCTGCAATGTAATATTCCTCAAAGTGTGGGGCCTTGATGCCACTCACGTCATACGGCCTGTGATGCGGGAGCCTGGGAAGTGCCACCATTTTTAGTAGTGCTACTCTGGTCATTAGTGAAAGGGGAAGTTTAGTCCAAAACTTCATTGAGTTTTTGCTTTTAGAGTATTATTTGCATGTTCCAGCATGGATCATAATATATGTTGATACCCAGATATCTCAATGTATCTGCACTCCACTGCAAAGCTAGGACAGGAAGTCTATCATATAACATCTTGATTAAGCCTGCTAGTGGAACTAGGGATGACTTATATTTACTTATGGTAATACCGGAATATCGTGCAAAAAGATCTAGAGCCTCCATTATAAGTTCCAGGTTGTCTTTCGGGTTTTGTACGTATATCAATGAGTCATCGACGTACAATGATATTAGATGGTGTGTTCTATCAAGGAATATGCTTGCGTCTTTGTATTTGTATTCAGCTATTAGGTATACCGCTATTGGTTCCATTGCCAAAATTCAGACTAGTGGCGATAGCGGGCAGCCTTGTCTAGTACCCCTTTCCCAGGGCTGCAAGACGTGTTTGCCTGTCTTAACTCTTGCCATTGCTTTAGTGTATATTAGCCTTACCCCATGAATGAATGAATGTCTGGCCAAAGCCACACCGGTGCAACGTAGGGTATAGCCAGTCCCACTTAATGGAGTCGAATGCTTTTATGGCATCCAACGAAGCTTATCGCACATGGTGTCCCATGTCGTGGTGCTGTTAATGATGTGGAGCAAATGCCTTAGGTTCGAGGACATATGTCTGCCTGGGACGTATCCCATTTGATCGGGGTGTATATGGGTGTGGATCACCTTTTTCAATCTGTCGGCGAGCAATGCTGTCAGGATTGTGCTGTCCTGGTTTAGCATGGGCAGGGGCCTGTATGAGCTACAGTCCAATGGTGACTTGTGTGACTTAAGGAGGGGTATGATTATCAATTCTATTAGGCGGGGAGGGAGGAGACCTGTTTTGTATGCCTCTGTTAGTGTGGACAGGAGAAGGGGCGCAAGGTCTGCAGCAAATAATTTATGAAACTCACCCGACAGGCCATAGGAGCCTGGTGTTTTTCCTGATGGCAGTGACCTAATTATGCCTATCAGTTCCTCTAAAGTGATTGGAGTGTCCAGGCATCAACAGACGCAACGTCGAGTTGAGGGAGATGTATCTCTTCTAGCACTCCCTGTGTGTCAGCACATGGGGGCATCGTTTCTTCTCGATTATAGGTTTTGGTACTAAGTCTGGGTTTGTTGCCCTCGGAGTGTTGTCTTTAAATATATTTGGAGTAGCTATGTTTGACTAACCTTTCACAGCATTCTACGCACTATTGACACAAAGCTGTCATTTTGGCGTCCCTATCCTGTTGGCGCTGTTTCGACTGTTCAAGCTTTTCTTTAGTGCTCGCCTCTATGGAGGCGAGTTCTCTACTTAATGAGGTTTGTATTCCCCCTGACTTGGCAATGGCTACGCCTCTGATGACCACTTTCATAGCTTCCCAAAGGGTGCCGACTCAGGTGATGCTGCCAGAATTGTGCAAAGTATTCTGTAATACTGTCTTTCAATGTGTCCTCGGAAAAGGGAGTCCTGTAGCGCTTCTATCCTAAGTCTCCACGTTGGAATGGGGGGGGTCTAGGAGGAACGTACTGTCACTTAACGAAGAAGGGGGGATGGTACAGTAAAACCAAACTCTTATATTCAGCTGTTATGAGTTTAGGGGCCAGGCCTTTTTCTACCAAAAAATAATCGAGTCTGGTATGGATGGCATGTGGTGCCGAAAGATTTGAATAATGTCTGTAATTCAGGTGGAGCGTTCTCCATATGTCTACTTATTCAAAGGATGGCAGAAGAGTGATCAGGGATCCGGCTGGTGTAGTGTGTCTGTGGAACTTGGTATCTGACCTTTCTATTTGTGGATTTATAACACAATTGAAGTCTCCTCCCCATATGATCTTACCCTCACAGTATGGTACAAAGCGTGGGTACATTGTTTGAAAAAAGGCTGCTGTGTCATGGTTAGGGGCATATGTATTGATTCAACAGGTATCCACATTCTCCAAAAGGCACCATTCTGCCTTTGTCATCCGACTTATGCTGGATCATTTTAAAAGGCACAGATGTGGCTATCCAAATTAATACCCCCTGGGCATACACTGAGAAAGGAGAACCCATGGTTCGCCCACCCCATTTACTAGCGATTACAGAGACATTCCAAGTTAGCAGTCTCAAGCTGCTGGCCATGATGGGTTATTTGACTTGACAGGGTCCCCAATGTTAGTTCCTGTGCTTACTTTCTGCCAACCCCTTGCAGACAGAACGGAATAAACTGTACCTTCCCTAACTTTCTTAACTGAGAACAATCGCCCAGCATTGTTTCTATTGGTCCGGGGCAGCTGCATTTCGCGTCTGCCGTTGGTGTGAGTACCGGAGGCTCGCACGCAGCGGGTGGGCGCAGAAACAAGCGTACCAAGAAGATCTTTGAGGGCGGGTTGGCAGCAGCCCAGAATCGGACCCTTACATTCAGGCGTCATGATTGTGTATTTGGTGTCGGTCCTGCTACTCTTGGCTTAACTGAAATTCCGACTGCCATCTAGCGAGATAGACGGTTTAGACGACAACTCAGTTGCCCTTGGTTTCCCGGCTAAGGCTGGGTAACCGGTGTTCCATCTTAATAGAGTGCGGTTGGCTGAGTTTCTATCGCCAGTTCGTGTGAGCTGCCTCTATCGGGATGTTGTCATGTTATATCAGTTATATCAAGCGGTATTGGCTTCTGTGAGAGGACTACTCTTTTCTCTATCCATCCATGTGTGTGCTTGTTCGAGGAGGTCAAAGAACATGGCTCAGTTTTTGTGTAGGATCTTTAATCGTGCCGGATATAGCAACATATATCTCAAGTCCGCTTTATGAAGTCTGGATTTAACTGAAGAAAAATGGGCTCTGCTCTTCAGGACCTGTAGGGTATAGTCAGGATATACTGCTAGACTCACTGACGCCCTTTGTATTGTGCCGCCTTGTCTTGAGTGAGAGAAGATCTATTCCCTGTCCTTGTAATTAAGGATTTTCACTATGATTGGCCTTCGAGGAGCCCCTGGTAGTGGTTTCCGGGTTAAGGCTCTATGCATCCTTTTATTGTGAAGCCTTGCAAAAGGTTCCCAGGGCTAACTTCTTGCAAGAACATATTCTCCACGTAAACTGGGATTGCGTCCCTCTTCTTCTGGCAGACCGATGATGCAGATGTTATTACATCAGGCTCTCCCTTCTGCATCTTCTACCCTGTCCCTTCAGTAGCTTAACGTTCTGCTGAAGAATGTGTTTCTGCTGAAGAATGTGAACCTCTAGTTGGAGTTCGTGGATCCTGGCAGTGTTGACTGTTAGTTATTTTTTCAGGTTCATGGTCCTTTCAGCCAAATTCCTGACTTCTTGAAGCAGTAGGCCAACGTCGACCATGAACGCGTCTATTTTTCTTTTGTTGATGAAACTATTTGCTTTCAAAATGAGCCATGCAAACATTCATTCACTTCTCCACAATCACATGTCCTGGCTGTAGTCAGACGTATATAGCGATCATATATACAGTTACATTAGATCACAACTCCCCCTCCCCCCCCCCAATCCAGTCTCCACATGGTGTCTAGAAGTACCTCAATCACCCCCCTCATCCCACTTCCCCCATATCTCATCAGCTTTCGTTGGACAACCCAGTGCCATCTATATTCTGTGTTCAATGGCTGCACATACATCCACATCAGTGACCCACTGCGCCAGGGTCGGGATTTCCGGTGCTCCCCAGCTCTGGGCTATGGTCCGTTTTATCAGCCCCACTGCACTGGATAAGAACAATCTTTCCCATCTGTTGGCATTGTTTTCATCAGGGATACCCAGTAATAGTATGTTAGGGTCCAGCGATACATTTCTTCCCAGGACCATAGACAATTTGCCACAGCACTGTCTCCAGAAGGTTCTGATCTGGGGGCATTGCCAAAGCATATGTATAAAGGTGCCCTCCCCCTCCCGACATCGCAAACATTTTAGGTCTGGGGCACGTTCCAGTTGTATAGTGCAACCCTAGGGTAATAGACTCTGTGAAGAATCTTAAATTGTATAAAGCGAAGCCTGGTAGCAATCGTGATCTTTCGTGGGTACATTAGGACCTGTATCCAGTCTTCTGGTTCAATAGCACCCACATCTGCTTCCCGTTTAGTTTTGAGGCTAGTCAGCTCTGGGGTGGCGAAGGCCATTATGGCATTGTATAGGATGGAAGTGACTCTGGTAGGAATGTGTTCAGTTAGGAGATTGCATTCCGGGGGTGTGCATTCGGGCACCCCAAAAAGTGCTGGCAGGCGTCTCCTCAGGGCGTAGGTTAACTGCATATAGTGATAGTGCTCAGTCTCCGGGAGCCCGAATTTCTGTTGCAGCATCTCGAATGAGGTTATAGTGCCTTCAGTAAGGATGTTGCCCACTGTGGTAATGCCAGCATCCACCCACCTCGGCCACAACACGAGTTTCCCTAATTCAGTGAGATAGCCATTGTGCCAGAGGGGTTGCATCAGGGTCATCTTGTTTCCCCACACAATGTTTGCATGTGCTTGTCTCCAGACTATATAGATTTGCGCTGTCATCGTCTGTGGGGGAGGTCTAGTGAGGCTCTGGTAAATCATAGCAAGGGGCCGGATGTTCTGGTTGTGTCTCAGTTCGGCCCTTATGTGTTCTCGGTCACCGTGAAGCAGATCCTTGATCACTGCCATCTGGCTCGCCCAGTAATGGGACTGGAGGTGTGGTAACTCTGTACCCCCTTCCCAGACCAACCTCTGGAGCGTAGCTAGGGCAATGCAGGGTTGTCCTCCCCCCTTGTCCCCCCCACCTCACCATATGAGTTTCCTAAGGAGACCTTCAACCCGATCAAATTCGGAATCGGTGACCCTGAGTGGGGCGTTTTGTAGCACATATAGGAAGCGTGGTAATGCCATCATCTTGAAAAGTGCGGCTCTACCCAACAGTGTTAGGAAGAGGAGCATCCAATGTTGAATATCGTTCATAAGGTGGACTGTAAGTGGATGTAGATTACGGGTACATACTGTACGGGCAGTCCGGGGAGATTGCATGTTCCCCGCCCTTCACCGGGAAGATAATCTATTTTCCCCAATTGACCCTCAGTCCACTGAACTCACAGAAGCTTGCCAGGATTCGTATCACCACTGGGCAAGATCGGTTTGGATCACTTATGTATATTAAAAGGTCATCAGCGTAGAGGGACACTTTGTCCTCTCCGCCTTCCGGCCATCTAAACCCCGTCCACATGGCGACCTGCCGGAGCCGTTGGGCCAGCTGATCAATTGCCAGTGCAAAAAGGAGGGGGACAAGGGGCATCCCTGTTGCGTTCCCCTGCACAGTGGAAAGGACTTTGAGGACCAACCATTCACTCTCACTTCCGCGAGCGGGGTCTCATATAGCAGCTTTACCTAGCTCAGGGACGCTCTCACCGAATCCCATGCGCTGCATTGCTTCACAGAGGCTTTCACATACCACTGAATCAAACTCCTTTTCAAAATCAATTGCCAGCAAGGCAAGTGGCGTATCGAGAATAGGAGCTCGCTCTATAAGGAGTTGGAGTCGGTGTATATTCATTTGCGTCGATTTATGTGGCATAAAGCCACATTGGTCAGGGTGAACTAGGGAGGAGATAATTGGTTGCAGTCTGTTGGCTAGAATTTTAGCGAGGATCTTAGCCTCCCCGTTAATCAATGATATAGGCCTGAACGAGGCACATTATTCAGGGCGTTTGCTCGGCTTGGGAATAACTATGATGCTGGCCTTCCTCAGGTCAGGAGGGGAGGGCACCTTGTTCCCTGGCATGGAGGAACATCGTGTGGAGGGGAGCTGCCATCTTATCTGCACCCAGTTGTTTCCAGGTCTCTACCACAAAGCCATTGGGGCACAGCGTTTTCCCAGATTGCAACTGGGCTATGGCTTCAGCAAATTCGGTTTCGACGAGGTCACTGTCTAATTGTGTCCTCTGCTGCTCAGTTGTGGTAGCGCAATACTGTCTAAGAAGGATGGGTCCACTGGGGATCTCTGGCCTCGGTAGAGAGTAGCATAAACATCAGCGAAGGTCTCTGCGAGGTCGGAGTTCGATTGAGCCCTTCCTATACGCTCATCTATAAGTTATCTGATGTGTCGGTGCCCCTCCTTCCTCTTTTCCACCCAGGCCAGCATCTTTCCAGCTTTATCCCCATGTTTGTACACCTGAGCCCTCGACTCCCTATGTGCATGCTTGGTGTTATCTAATGCTATATTACAGAGGCGCTTCCTGGCTTTGAGAAGGGACCGGTGTGTTTCAGGGGTAGTATCTAAAATATATTTGGCCTCCCATTCCTCTGCCTTCCTTTTCGGCCTCCAACATCCTTTGCAGCTGTTCCTTCTTTTTATTAGATGTCCAGGAGATTATATCCCCTCTGAGCACCGCCTTATAAGCCTCACACAGTATGACTGAGCTGTCAACTGTAGTAGAATTTATTTCAGGGTATTCGTTAGATTTTTCTGTAATGTGTTCGATGAGTTCAAGGAAACACAAATAGTAACTGTTTAGTCTCCACGTCTTGGGAGGGTTGGGGGGCGAGTGGAAAGATACGCAGCCCCATCACCAAAGGAGAGTGGTTCGAGATACCCCGGGGAAGCAGTTATATGGTGGTCACCCTATATACTTCTGAGGTTGAGAGAAAGAAGTAGTCCAGTCTGGACAGGGAGGCATGAGCTCCCGAGTGGAATGACTAACCTCTGTCTACAGAGTGAAGTTCCCTCCATACATCACTAAATCCAAGTGCCCAAACAAACGCTCCCAACCTCGTGCGGATGTTCGGGTTGCGGCCGCGAATATGGGTGCGGCCTAAGGAGTTATTCATTACATCATTGAAGTCGCCCCCTAGGATCCACACATCTGGATTATGGTTTGCCGCCCGAGAGGTTATCCCATCTATAAGTTAATTCCCCAGCCCCGGTAGGGCGTATATATCTAGGATGGCCAGTGTCTTCCCCCGAGAGTGCCCTGTACCATCACGAACCAGCCCCGAGGGTCCTGCTCCACTGAGATTAGCGTAAATGGAAGGCGCTTGTGTATTTAGGACCAGGACTCCCCAGGATCCCGAAGTATACCCTGCATGGAGGGCGGAACAATAGTTCGTTCTACGAAAAAGTGTACAGGTCAAACCAGCTAAATGTGTCTCGGTAAGAAGAGCAATGTCAGGGGAGTGTCTATTAAGAAATTGGGTGATGAGACGTCACTTGATTCTGGATCCCATGCCATTCACGTTCTAGGTGAGAAGTTTGATTTACGTGCAATTCCCGTGAGGAGGACACTTTCTTGCTGCTGCATTTTGTCAACGTGCGCTGGGAGTTCTAAGAACTCGCGCATTTCGCATTTTCAACTCGCCTGCTCGCTCGCTTCCAGGAGGAGGCGGAGCACTGTGCCGTCACGTGACTGCTCACCTGACCTATCCAGGCACACAAAACAGAGCTCAGCACAGCCGAGCGGTGTGTGCAATTCCCGTGAGGAGAGGACACTTTCTTGCTGCTGCATTTTGTCAACGTGCGCTGGGAGTTCTAAGAACTCGCGCATTTCGCATTTTCAACTCGCCTGCTCGCTCGCTTCCAGGAGGAGGCAGAGTGCTGTGCCGTCACGTGACTGCTCACCTGACCTATCCAGGCACACAAAACAGAACTCAGCACACCCTTGCGGCGTTAAGCCCGAAGGAGTAAAGGCCGCTGGCTGTTGTGCGGCTGTTTGGCGCTGGAGGTGCCTACACCGAGGATATAGCTTCCCTCTCCGTGACCAGCTTGAGAGGAGCTGCACAACGATGGGCTACTTCAAAAGTGAGAACTCAGATTCAGGGGCAGAAGAGCAAGTGAAAACCAGGTAACAGGTAAGGCAGCGTGTTGCTTCTGATCCGGCTTCGGCCGGTGGATTGTTACCGATTGCGGGCGGCCCTAACAAAGGTCTGTTGCCTTGGAGACAAGCCGCCTTGTCTTTTTAGCCAAAAAAGCCCAGGTGAAGGACCAGCCCCAAGCACCGGCCATAGAAGAAATTACTTCCATTGACTTGGTACACGATGAAGGGGATTCTGGCAATACACTGACGGAGGCCTTACTCAACTCAGACCTAGAGCAGATCCTACCTGTGGCGGATAGGTCCCAGGAGGAACAGAGTCAGCACACCCTGCCGAATGACCCAGGGGAAAAAATATACCCGCAAAACCCTTTAGAGGCTGGGTCGTCCCCGCACGGGTCTCATTGCCTGGAAATGCCCGGTGGGGCAGAATCCTCGGAAGGGGGGCTAGACACACACAAGGAGGACCTGGTTGCGGAACAGTCCTATGCTGTGGCCCCAACAGGTATGGCTATGGGAGCAAAGGTACAAGGGTCAGATTTTTATGATGCAGTCCCACCCATGAACAAGGAAGACCTGAATGATCAACAAGGGTCTGTACTCACCAGCATACAATCAGAGAAAATTAGGGAAAATCTGGATATTATACCAACTCAGAAGGAGGTGATCACAGAATTTTCAACTACAGAGAATGATCTGCCTCAGATGTATCCTGCCACTCTGGAGAAATCTCCCAGCCCACGACAAATCCATATAAGCTCTGGAAGCAGTTTCACCGATATAGATCTAAGTGTCGGTGACTGCGGGGAGCACAGGCCTGGATCTTTGCAGGAAACCTACCCTCAAAGTGCTGGCATGGACAGGGCCTATGAAACCCTTAGTAATTCAAGCCTTGCTTCCAAATTAATCCAGGATATCTCAAACCTCACGGGCAAAATAGTGAGAGAAAAAAGAGAAGTTTATCGTTCATCAAGGATAAACTAGCTGTGATTGACGATGAAGTGGATCCAGCAGATCAGTTTCCTTCGAACTCCTCACAAATAGGGGGTAATTTACATCAAACCCCAGGAATTAGACAGCGGGATTACAGAAGCCAAGCCCCCCAAGGGGAGGCGAAAAAGGCCCACAAGCTAGGCATAGATGACATCTCCCTTGAAAAAATAAGTGATCTGTGCTTGAAGGGGAGGCAGGATGACTTATCTCATATTCAAAATGTGGTGATGGCATCACTAAACATTACGCTTGCTCCTTTTTTGAAACTTTACGAGACTCTGAATGAAACCTTGCAGTTATTACACCTGTCAACAGTAAAAACTGAGGAAGGGATGGGTGAAATAGTTAGTTTCACGAAGCAATTGGATATGAGATTACAAAAAGAGTCGGACCTCTCACATCAATGGCAAAATCGCTTATGTGATTTGGCGCGTCAGGAGTCCAATGATAAGCAACTACTGATGGAAGCCATACTGGATGATCATAAATGGATAAGAAAATTAAATCAGCAATCGGCCTTAAGATCAGACCCAAAGCGAAGCCGTTTAAGGGACCGGGACCTGGTAGATCCTAGGAGGAAAGACCTGGAAGACCGTAGAAGGACAGACCCGGAAATGGCCAAGACAAAGGAAAAAGTTGGTGGTCCCTTAGTATTAGGGAAGGGCATAAAGATGTCTAAACCTACTAATCCGGACTGCATCTTGATAGTAGAGGATGAGGGGGTAAAATCAAGCTTTGCGATCTTCAAAGAACCCCCACAGCAATCGGGAAAAAAGAACACTAGCGCAAAAGACCCTCCCCACAAAGACCAGAAAGAAACGGGTCAAAAGAAAGCAAAAAAACAGGCATGCAAGCGCAAGGCTAATGGATCAAGAGCCTTCTTAAGAAACATCAACTTGCCTATTGAGGAGCCGGAAGAGCTGTTACCTAAGAAGCCCAGGAGAGAAATTAAATTGTTAAGTGTATCGAAGGAAAAAGTTGTGCAGAAGATGCCTCAAGATGGGGATTCGGTCCTGCAAAAGAAAAACGACCGGGACACAAGTGGCTGTCTGAGTGATCTCATTGAAATAATTGAGGAAACCAGAGAGGAGGAGATGTGGGACGACATCAGCTTATCAGAATGGCAAGAAATTGATAAGCAGTTAGATGATGTCCCGACAGGAAAAGAACTAAGAACAGAGGAAGATCAGCGAGTGAATAAGCTCACTGGGAAAATAAGGAAAAACGAAGTCGGTAAACAAAAACAGGACCGTTCTCATTATCTCAAAGACGAACATCGAAATGCCATAAGGAATACACGGGACAGGCATCAAGCAAGTAGATCCCATCGATGGTCAGAACACCGAGACCGCGTCCCAAAAGATGAGAAGGGAAACGCTAAAAGGAGGCCACGGGACAAGTACCGAGAAAATCGATCCCATTGATGGTCTAAATCGCCGTGTGAATCCCGTGACAAAAGGGCAAAAGATCTCAAAGGAAAAAAGATTGACACTAAAACCCAAGAACTACGATCAATCTCACAGGACAAGAAAAGGAGCCCGAATAATGCAATAAAAAGCAGGGACTTATTAAAACAACTAGAAGCCAGACGAATGGCTAGACGTCAAACAAGCACAGGGAATCTGCCGAGAAAAACCCCAAGATACAGGAGTCCTGAAAAGTCAACGACAAAAGATCAGCAAGGGGTGAGATGGGATACCCCGGGTGAGTATGGACATTTCCACACACTAAAACTGGAACGGACCTGGAGAGACAGACGAAGGATAGTGCTGAATAGGAACAGGGTGATGTCAATACTTAAAGATCTACCAGCAAGTCGGAAAATCCACACTGATGATGTGGCAATTGTGGAATTCATTGATGAAGAAAAGCCGGACGTGGTCCTACTACACTTGACAACAAGAAAATTGAAAGATAGCTTACTGGATGTAAAGAATAACCTGGAGTCTTGGGGATATAGACTTGCAGACCCAGACAATAAAAGTACCCGGAGAGAGGCAAATGCCCCCAGACCTGTCGATGATAGGGTGGAAAAAATAATAAAAACCCTAGAAAGGAAACCCATTAACACGCGGCAAGAAGAGAGGTCGAACCAAAAGTCAAGTACCAGGCAAGACCACCTGGATACAAGGGACTGTAGCTCAGAACCAGTGAGCAAAATAAACAGCTCCCGGAGGCCAACAGATAACCAACTAACAAATCTGAGATTTACGGTTGATAACTCAAGTAAGAAGACAAAACGGGCAGGAGTCAGTAATCAGACACTGACAAAAGTGGAGAGACGAGGACATACGCCCAGTATCAACCCAGAAAAAAAGCGACAATAGACCGCCCATATCGGTGTAGGAACCAAAACCCTCTTGGCCTCATGGAACACACGGGGATTCAGCCATCTATATTCGGGAGAAAGTAACTTCCTTGAGAAATATGAACTAATTTGCATACAAGAGAGCTGTATTAGAACAACTCCCGTGTGTGAAGGTTATTTGGTCTATATAAATCCGGCACAGAAAGGACCTTTGGGAAGACCCCGGGCGGGGCTTATAACCTTAGTGAAGGATGACTGTCAACTCCAAGTCTTAGAACATCTGACGCCAAATCCGCTTCTCCAAATACTTAAAATAGTGAAAAACAGAGGACGATATGAAAAGAGACTCCTGTTAATAAATACATACTGGAATGTCTCGGAACTAGCTACGGAAAAATATCTATCGGAGTTGACGGTGGCTCTTGACGCCTCAATGCTAGAAGACAAGGACCAACTGATTATCATATGCGGGGACCTGAATATCAAATTGCTGGATGAAAATGGCTTGTTGCAAAGAAGACACAATCTCCCGAACAATGAAAAACGCTGGCTGGCAGAAATGGACATTCGAGACTTGTCAATGTTGAATGGCCAAACAGCAGGTGATATTCCGGGAGCGGACACCTGGTTTGCGAACTCAACGAAAAGCTGCTTGGATTATTGCTTTGTCGCAAGAAATACATTGCCTTGGATAAACTCCTTTAAAGTTGTCTCACAGACTCGTAGCGACCATGCGCTCCTTGAAATTGAATTACTCTGGAAAACGGAAGAGCCGGAACATCAAAACATCCCCGAAATGGAACTAACATGGGGACGTAACAGACTGAAAATCAAAGCAAGGACAATCCCTCAATTAGCAGTGCGGCTTACTCATAACTTTGAAGTTAACCATGAAACAGCGGAATATGGCTGCCTACTAAAGGAGTTTGAGATTAAAAAGGGATTAAACAAAAAAAAAGATTTTACGAGGAATCATGCATACAGCAAAATCCTGGTGGAAAAAAGAAGGGAACATCGTGCAGATTTGAGACATCTCCAGAAAAGCAGCCACATTAACAAAAAGGAACGTGTAAGACACTGTAAACAGTCTTATAAAAATTGGCTAAAATCCACTAGGATTTGGCGAGCACAAGCAGATGCCGAGAAAATGATGGCAGCAATAACTACATCTAACTCTAGGTCCCTGTGGGAGATAATCAATAAAGGGGATGATTTTCAGTCATCCCTGACATCCAGTAACGTCTCAAAAAAGGACTGGGTAAAGTTTTACAGTGATCTCTTTCAGGAGAAAGGCCCAATAAAGACCGAGAAAAGTTCGGGGAACGAATGGCGTATTGATATCGACAGGGATGACATTCTAACAAGAATTCAAAAATTGAGCTCATCGCGAGCTGCCGGTCCAGACGGCATCCCAAAAATCGATGCTGAAGGAAAACAAGGAAGAATGGGCGGATTTTATCCTGGTACTATTCCAGCAGATATTAAAAACAAGATCAATCCCACACTCTTGGAAAGAGGCCCTAATTGTACCCATATATAAAAAAGGAGACCGTAACAATCCAAGGAATTACAGGCCCATCGCCCTCCTAGATTCCATAGGAAAACTGTCTTGTTCCATCCTGCTAAGAGATCTTAAAAAGTGGGCAATTAGGGAAGGGATCCTAGACAAAAGACAAACAGCTTTCATGAGTGGCGTCGGAACATCATTGAATTTATTCATCTTGAATATGCTAAAGATGCGGGCACTAAAACAAAAAAGGAATATTTACCTGGGCTTCGTTGATCTCGAACAGGCCTTTGAAGGGATCTGTAGAGAACTGCTTTGGTCCAAACTCAGGAAATGGAATTGCCCGCAAGATCTGCTAGAGGCCATTCAGGAACTGTACACCAACACCTCAGTTCAGATAGTGGTCTCAAAAGGAGGAGATCTGACAGAGAAAATCTTAACCACCAAGGGCATAAAGCAAGGGTGCACCCTGGCACCTTTCCTGTTTGTTTTGTACCTAGCAGACATGAAAGAATCACAGGAACACATCCGTGCATTCCCCCCAGTATTTCAGGAGGAAGCCCTCTCATGGATCGTTTATGCGAACGACGTGGTATTTATGGACCAAACTCCCATAGGTCTGAAAAGACGCATGGTGGAATTCAAGTCTTATTTAAGCAAAAACCATCTGTCGGTCAACGTAAAAAAATCCATGGTCCTAATAATGCAGTCGGCACGAGGTCCTAAAATCGGGAAAAATAAAAAGGGTTTTACATGGTCATTGGACAATCAACCTCTGGAAATAGTTGACTCAACAGTTTACCTGGGGGTCAGAATAAACAAAAACATCAATGAGAAGGGCCAACTAAATGTTATCAAAGAAAAGCTGATGAAACTCTCTAATCAAGCTCGAGCCCTGCACCGACGCTACGGAACCTTTTCAATGATGCTACTAATCTTATTCTACAAGCAAAAAGTAGTGGCAAGCATAACAATATGAGCTGAATCATTGTTAAATCTTCACTGGAAAATGTGGGCTGTTTTAGAGGCTTTTTTCTGGAGAAGGGTACTTAGGCTTCCGAACTGTCTCCCTGCATCGATAATAAGACATGAGTTGAGATTACAATCAATAGAGTCAATAGTGCTGTGGAAGGCCCTCTCGCTATTTCGAAAATGTATCCTTGATAAACCTCCCATTTCATTCATATTACTGGCGAATATTATATCATCTGGGAGTGCAAGGCACTGAATGATCCTCCACCTTATCTCCGAAGATTTCCCTCTTCAAAATATAGGGATCTCTTGATGAGAGTCAGATTTAACATCCTGCCAACAAGAGAAGTGCAATATTTAAGGAAACAAATTCTAATGGAAGATGCTAGTTGCCGTTTCTGCAATGCTCCGGACATATTGGAATCAGTAAAACATTGGATGCTTTCCTGTCCGGCCTTAATCGCCCGAAGGAACTTATACCTAGGAGATTGGGTGGATAACATAAATACATTGACAGATGAGGATTATTGGGAACGAGTTCTGACGGTCCGACCCTGGAAGCACTACAATTCATAGAATCAATCTTAAAAGGTCTTGAGGGTAATGATGAAGTTGAAGAGGAGGTTGAACCTTCGTAAGGATGGTGAGGCCTGGAAAAGGACATTGACTATTTCTTGTGTCTTTGTTAAAGGTTGAAAATGTATTTAACCAATAAAACATTAAAAAAAAAAAGAAGTTTGAGAGACCTATATTGATTAGTGGTTGTTAACGAAACGTGTGCATGCCATAAGTGGGATGTGGTTCTGGGGTTGTAGGAGTTACAACGGGTGGGTGCTTGAGTTATGTATGGTAGGTGTCTGTATTGGGATTTCTGGACGAAAACATGGCGAACCTAAACAATACTTAATAATCTGCCCTCCCTATACTCCGCCTCAACATGAAGTATCTGTTGCCCGAACATTGCTGGCGGTTGAGAACTAGACCGTCAGAACAAACCTAAAACATGAACAATCCTAACCAGACCTTGTTGATAGATGAACCAGTCGGCTATCAACCTCAAAAACAATGTGTGCTGGCGACAAGCACATGAGCGACTCGGGTCGCGCTGGCAGTCGTGTACTGGGGGAGGAGAAGGGCCTATTTCGGGCCACCAGCATCAATGGAGCAAATGGGGGTAACCACAGCGCTTCAGTAACAAATTATACCTTAGTACTAGTCGACCAGTTCCGGTCCGAGTACTGGCCGTGGTTTGTGATGTCACCCACAATCGCATGTATTCAGTCCTTGTCCATGAGTGGTTCCACCGCTCGTTCCGGGTCTTGCAATGGGTGTACTGGTGGTGATCTCTCAGGTCGGGCCTATGGCCTATCGCCCCCGTTCCTCCTTTCCGGCCTCCAATCTCCTTCCAGGTGCTATTCCACCCACCTCCAGGTGCCCTTGGGGTCAGTGAAGTGCACAGTCATGCCATTATGGTAGATTTTGAGTTGTGCAGGGAACAGGCCATATTTGACTTTGAGGGCCTGAAGGAGCTTCTTGAGCTGGTTGAAGTATTGTCTTGCTCTTTGTACCTCTCTGGTCTAGTCTGGGAAAAACGCAATCTGAAACCTGTTGAATGTGATGGATCCCTTAGTTCTAGCCATCTGTAATAAGGTGTCCCGGTCTCAATAATTCAGCAGTTTAGCAATCACTGTATGTGGTGGGGCGCCGGGCGTGGCTGTCCAGTTGGCATACGGTGGGTGCACTCTATGGAAAAGAACTTAGAAAAAGTATTGGGAGCATACATGTCTGTCATCCATTGTCCGAGGAATAATTCCATGCTTGGCTCCTCTGTCTTTTCGGGCAAACCGAGGATGCAGTTATTGTGTCTCGACCTGCCCTGTTCTTCCTCCACTCGATCTTGAAGTGTGTTAAGATGCCTCATCACTCCGGTCATTTGTTGGCCCACAGTGCGGAGTCCATCCTCAGTTTCAGATATGCGGTTTTCAGCCTCTCCGGTGCGATAAGTCAATTTCTGCAGATCATGACGTAGGAGGGACACATCTGCACTTATCCCATCAATTTTTTTTTCTCCATAGAGGCTCACGAATTAGCTATAGCATTCCTCACATCCCTCAGGGAGATGCTATTGTCTGCATCTGCCATGTCTCCTGACTTAGTTTGTTCGACAGGGGGTGGGGGGGGCTAACGTAGTTGTGTATTGTTATATTTTACTCTGGGTACTGACTTTCTTGGTCTTGTCCTTGCATATGATGAAATGTCCGCCCGTAGCCGTAGCCACATAGCCAATTCTCTGTGTGTCTAGGATGGTTGCATGTGCAGACTGGCTTGGGGTCAGTCAGTCTGTCCAAGGGGTTTTATCTACGTTCAGTCAGTCGTGCGCTCTGTGGCGTGGTAGTGTTTCAGTTGGGTTCTGACAGACAGTGGTTTCACTCCCTTGCCTCTTGCGGCGACTCGCCCGTTCGCAGCATGCTACGAGCAACCTGACAGAAGTCGACTGTTGTCTCACGGTAGTCTACTGCGTCCGTGGACTTGTCGCTGGTGCGGCCACATCAAGTGCTGATCGGGCTCCCGGCGGATGGGGCGCTCGCTACGTTAAGCCATGCTTGTTCTCTGTGGCTTTGATCCGGTAACTGTGACATTACCTTTAGCCTGAGTGTCGCCGATTTAAGTTATCGTGTCCTACAGTATGCCCTAGTGTCTTGCCAAGCGTGGCTTGCTTCGATCGACCAGACAATGAAATTATCGCCTTGGTTGTCTTAAATTTTCTACCGGTGTGTTCAGCTTACTCAGATTGTTATTCTCTTCCCTTATGACGGAATCCTTTGCAGGTATTCATGTAGGTTTCTGTCGGCGGGTCTTTACTAATATTCCCAGAAAGCTGCAACTTGGTACCACTCGCCGTACCTTCTGCCTTCTTATCGCGCCATGTTTGTCTTGGCAAGAGGGTCAGTACTGGTACAAGAGTGTAGGGGCAAATCGGATGTATAGTATATTTTTGGTCGCAAACGGCATCCAAGGGCCGACACAGTTGCCACTGCCAGAATTTCCACAGGGGTAGTAATTGTTTTATTTATATTCTTAGTGTCCTTTTGCCCATACAGTGTCGCATAGGCAGCGTAGTCGTGAGCTGGTGAACAGCGCCTTCCGAATTGTGATGGTAAAATGAAGTAACCAGGTGCGGCGTCGGAATAAATCGGCTGTGACCCTATTGCAGCGTTGGTATATACGCTTAGACCTGCCTTTGTTCACCTGTAGTGCTCCCTCCCAGCTTCACTCTTTCCCCTTGCTTGGATATAAATCTCAGGTCCGCAGTCCGTTCCTTGTCATAGCAGTGTTCTAATGCACCCTTGGGCGGGCTGGGCGAGGTACGTTGCAGATCTGGCTTGTCGCCGTGCCTCCCCAGCCACTGCATTGCTCTCTGTTGTATCACTGTGTCGCTCGGCTCACCTTGTAATGCCACTGCAGTGTGGGATCAGACGCAGCATACGATCATGGTGGCCCAGGGGACAATTTATAGGACGCACCTTAGGGTCCGCAGGGGGAGCAAGTAGTCGGTGCAATCCACGGTCTTCGCCCTCCAACACCACGCAGGCAGAGCAGCTCCGTTTCTCCGTACACATGCAGTGGGGTGGGGGGTCGTTAGGTACTCTGTCATTGTGGAATTGGTCTCTCACCGTGGCCCTGGTGCTGACAAGCAATCCAATAGCCACAAGACGATGTCCTCGATGGGTGTAAGCTACTCACGTCTCTGCTCAGGGGGAGGCAAGAGGGTGTTGCGGTTGTGCTTCTGTAATGCTGTGTGTCGTCGTAGCCCCTCTACACAGTCTGTCCTCGGAGGGCCGACTGCAAGCTGTATCGCATGTTTATGGACACATGCGTCTATCCCGGCACAGGCGGTGTATAAATGTGTATATGGGTCAGCCCCTGTGAGCTTAGCAGGGCACCGGAGACTGCCTCAGTGGGGCGACCGTACCTCCTCCCCAAGAGTCGGTTCAGTTGTTCCACTCGTTCCGGTGGGGGATTGAGGGGTCTCTGAATGTTCTATTAATTTGCGGTAGCCACTCACCCCCGTCATTCAGCTGTAGGAGATGTAGCCCCCTGTCGTGATACACTCCTGTCCTACATTAGGGAACACAAGTTCACTGGTCAACAACGCGGCCAGCGGTTCGTGGATAGTAAGGTGGTCCCTACCTGTTACCAATCAGTAGTAGGCCGGCATCGGAGGGGCTCTCTCAAAGCACTTCTCGTTTCCCTATTCACCAGGGGGTGTTGGCGTTCTTATTCTACTCGCTCCGATATGCGGGATACGCTCCCACCCTCGGCTCCTCTCCACTCAGGCGTAGCAAAGGTCTGCTCTACTGGCCATTTTTTCCCTCGCTATGCGCTCACAGGCGTCACGTATCACTGCCGATATCTCCAGTGATTCACAGCGGATTTTGACCATTCCTTCTCTGCTCGTTTCAGCTGCAGTTCCCATCAAGTGAGCATCGTTCAGCTGCAGATTTATTTGCGTTTACCAGGATGTTTTACCAGGATTCAGCTGGCTGCCCCGGGAGCTACAAGGAACTCGCGTCCTCATCATTCGGTAGTTGGCCACGCCCCGAACGCGTCTTTTTGAGCACAGTGAGTTTTCAATTCCGCAGTGTGCACGAAGTGGGGGTTTGTCCACTTTGTTGCAAAGGAATGTCAGCGTACAAGGGCTGGCGATTGGCCACGCTTTATTGCATGTTTCTCGGCTCAAATTAACATGGATGTGGTTGGAGCAATGGAGGAAAAGAATCTCCTAGCGCAAGCACATCCGCAATCTGCCTTTTCTTTTAGTTTCAGGGCATCCAATCTAGCGCCCGGTGTCAATGGGGTAGCGCCTTGGGCAGTAGATATGTTAATCTCTGCTTTAGTCAGTAGAGCCACTACGCCGTGATGTAGACTTGGACAGTGTGACACTGTGCACTGCTGGCATGCTGGGTAAGCTCCAAATTATATCTGAGCAGTGTCTAGCAGTCCAACTGGGGTCAGTAAGTAGCTATAACTGCAACAGCTGGTGGTGTTCCTGAGTCTGAACTCTGCATTGCGCAGGGTGCAGCATTAACTCCATCAAAGGTAGGCAGACTCTAATGATGTTGATGCTTCTCTGCACATTGGCTTATGGGGGCACGGGAGGTCTCTCTGGGGCTCTGTATGATTGCGGGTTGGCACTGGCATGTAGGAAAAGACCCTGGGGCTGATTATCAGGTCGGGGCTTCGTTGACACGCTTATGCGCTGGCGTGCGCGCAGGCAGGCTACAGCTGGTCTGCACACTGTGGGTAGTTTCCCATTGTGTGTGTTGCCTCGTTGCTTGCTTCCGTGGGCCTGGGAGATCTCTGTGAGGCTCTGTATGATCGTGAGCCAGTGTGGGCATGCGGGGGAGGACTCGGGAGCAAATGAAAGGGTCGGGGCTTCACGACACGCATACATATGCCCTGGCATGTGCTCAATCGGGCTGCAGCTGGTCCACACCCACCGGGTATTCTCCGAGTTGTATGTGTTGCCTCGTTGCTCGCGTTATCCACATTTTCAGTCATGATCTGCTAAGGGACGTGTTAAATTAAGCGCCGTCACACGTAACATCAAACGAAATGTTTATTCAGTATAAACATGCGGCAGCAGGCTCCGCCACGGAGAATCAACTCAACTGCCTTTCAGAACCTTCGATCTCTCGAATCTCAAACTGGAATGAAATGAAGTCACAATGGTGCCTTGTATATATACTTTGCCTAGACTAATGCACACATAACTTGAACTAATTACATACAGCATAATATAAACTGGTTGCATTTCTACCATTGAACAAATATGCTGTCCTCATTATTTCACTGTAATTGTTTAACATCTTAACACATCTCCCTCCTTCAAACACAAAGTTTTACTCAACATAATCTCTCAACCATGAAGGTTTGCTCCTTGTTCTCCTCGTACCTTCATCACTATTCTCTGGCTCAACACTGTTGTTCCCTGAATCCTGTGTTCTTTCTATAATACTATCTTGACTCTCACACTCTGGAAGATCTTCATTGAAATTACTCTTTTACTAAACTTGACATTGACCAACATTCTCCTCCTTCTAAAATCACCACATTGTTTCTTACCTTAGCTATTCTTTTTGGCCCTACGAACTTGCTAACAGTGCACATTGGTGACAATCTGGGATTCCTTATATACACCCACTCACCTTCCTTCACATCCAACCTCTTACATTTCTTGTCAGCATTGAACCTGTTTTCATAACCACTTTGAGCCTCCTTGATTAATGTCACAATCTTACTTCTATCAATGTTGACTGACTTATCCAAATTCAACCACCCTGGACACAATTGAGATCCCGGTTGCCTCCCTTTAAGAGACATAAAGGGAGAAATCTTGGTTACAGTATGCGGTGTGATACAATAGCCCCAAATCATTTCTCTTAGAAGTTTCTTCCAATCTAACCTTGCAGCCATGGCCAGTTGTAACCCTCCCTTTATAAACCTGTTCGCTCTTTCTACAAGTCCATTAGCTCTAGGGTGATAAAGGGCCGTTCTATAATGTCTTATACCATACTTCCTGAAAAACTCCATTATTTTACATGAAGTGAATTGGACACCATTGTCCGATATCAATTCTGTTGGAAAGCCTTCCTTGTAAAAGATATCTTCAAAGAATGCAATCATCTGTTCGGTTGTAGCTTCTCTAATAGCCCTGTACTCAATCCACTTAGTGTGATAATCTACCATAACTATTAGGTATTTGAGGTCCCCCCCCCAAGTCTTGTAAAGGGCCTATTAAGTCTACCGCCACCTTCTTCCAAGGCTCAGAGGGAACACTTACTGGTTTCATGGGTGCAACTCTTACAACCTTGGTTTTATCACTCCTTATACAATCATAACAATCTCTAACACACCTGTCAACTTCCCCATCAATTCCCGGCCACCAATAGGACTCTCTAATCTGTCTCTTTGTGCCAGCCATACCCAAATGTCCTTGATGAGCTAAATTTACCAGTGTAGGCCTGATACCACCAGGTGGTATGACCTTCAAACCTTTTCTAAGATGAATCCCATCTTCTGATATACTGAGTTCATCCTTTATATTATAATAGCATTCAAAACTTTTTTCCACCTCTGTCTTGTGAGGCCACCCTGTCTTGGTCCAACACTTGACCTGTTGCAATACCATGTCTTCTTTGCTGGCAGACTCCCACTCTTCCTTGCTTATGGCATTATTTTCCACTTCAGCAATTACCACCCTCTGCTCATAATGCACTCCCTCAACCTCTTTCTCCTCAACTGGTAGTCTAGATAAGCAATCTGCAACTATATTGTTTTTGCCTGCCACATGCACAATCTTAAAGTCATAGGCTAACAAGTCCACCATCCACCTTGACACTCTGGGCGAGCTTTTAGACCATTCAACACCACCCAGTAATTGAACTAAGGGCTTATGATCAGTTTTGACCAAAAATGTTTGCCCCCACAAGAAGAATTTAAAATGAGCAACAGCCCAAAACACCGCCAAAGCCTCCCTCTCAATCACTGAGTAATTGATCTCAGCTCCCCTCAGTGGTCTTGATGCAAATGCTATTATGTGTTCCACTTTATCAGAGTCATATTGTGTCAACACCGCCCCCAAGCCTTGGTTGCTTGCATCCACTTCTAAAGTTGTCCTCCTTCCCACCACAAATCCTCCTAAAGAAGGAGCTCCAATGATACTCTCCTTGATTCTCTCAAAAGCTGCCTGACAGTCACTTGACCATTCAAATCTTACATTCTTCTTAAGTAAATTTCTCAATGGTGTGGAAATGGTGGCAAAGTTGTTAACAAACTTATGATAGTATTCTGCTAATCCCATAAACGACCTTAGTTGATCTTTGTCACAAGGTTGGGGCGCCTTACTTATACTATCCACCAGCGATTTCTTAGGAGAAATACCATCTTTTGATATTCTATGACCCAGATAGTCTACTTCCTGAACAGCAATTCTACATTTACTCCTCTGTACCGTTAGACCAGCTCTCTTGAGTCTGTTCAACACTGCTCTGAGATGATCATCATGTTCTGCCTCCGTGTCAGCAAACACTAGAATATCATCCTGAAAAACTGTCACACTTTTTAAACCTCTAAGTACCTCTTCCATAATCCTTTGAAACACAGACGCCGCAGAAGCTAATCCAAATGGCATTCTTTTGAATTGGAAAATGCCATCTGGTGTGATGAATGCCGTAAGATGCTGCGAACTCTCTGATAGCGGAACTTGATGGTACGCTGCTGATAGGTCTATAATGGAAAAAAACTTTGGTTCACCTAAAGTGGACAGAGTCTCCGGAATGTTAGGAAGGGGATGCTTTTCAACTACAATATTTTGGTTGAGACTGCGCAGGTCGACACACAGCCGTAAATTTCCATTCGACTTGGCCACCAACACAATTGGTGATAACCACTCCGTGGCAACTACTGGTTCTATCACACCTTTTCTCATCAAGTCCTTGAGTTCCCCAGTTAATTAACTCTTCATTCTCAATGGAACTTGCCTCACCTTGTGTTGCATAGGTTGTGCCCCTTTTTTGAGTTTGATGTGGTGTTCAAAGTTTTTTAGTTTCCCAAGTTCCTCCGAAAATACTTCAGGAAAGTTCCTTGACCAAATGTCTCCTACTTCCGCTATGGATATGGGATTTGATGCACTAGCTTGAACCCTCACTCCAAGATTCTTTTGCTCTTCCCATCCTAGTAAGGACGAGCCTCTCCTGGACACAATTATGTTGGCTTGACAAACTTTTCCTTTGTATACGATCTTGGCTGGAAACTCCCCCATAATGTCAATTGCTGATTCTGCATAACCGCATGCTTTGACGTTCGTGGATCTAATCAAATTCTCTTCTTTCTTTAATATGTTTACTAGTGTGTCTCTGGATACTATTGTCCACGGAGAACATGTGTCAACCTTCATCTCCACGTCACATCCATCCACTTGGAATATATCGCTTGGTCCATTCCCATCACCTTGAATGGTGGATATCTCAAATACAAACTTTGTATTTGGTTCCTGATTAGCTGAGATCTCTTGAATGTTATAATTTCTCTTGACTTCCTCTTCATGGTTAGATCTTGTGTCCACCGTTGATTCTATCAGGTTTATTGAGCCAGCTTTGCAGAGATTGGCAAAATGTCCTTTTCCCTTGCACCTGAAACATTCCGCGTACCTGGCCGGACATGATGGAAAGTTTGCAGTATGTCTAAAATTTCCACACCTGAAACAGGAACCCTTCGCACTCCAGTTCCCTCTTCTTGGTGTGAGAGAGTTACTTCTCTTCTTCTGGTCAACTGAGCAAACTGACATGGCCGTAGCCATTTGTTTATCCTCTTTAAGTTCTTTCACATAATGAGACGTTCGCTCAATACTTCTTGCCATATCCAGCGCCTCATCCAACTTCATGTCCCTCGCTAGGAGCTTTTCTTGAATTTTCAGGATATTAGTGCATCTGAGTAGTTGATCCCTTATCAAAGAATCTGCCAATTGTTCGAATTCGCACGAGTAACTCAGTGACCTGAGACACGCAACATATGACTCCACTGATTCATTCTGTTCTTGCGCTCTTTGGAAAAACTTGTGCCTTTCAAAACTTATGTTTTTCCGCGGTTCAAAATGATCCCGTAACTTCTTCACAGTTTGGTCATAAACATCTGCATCATCATCATCCAATGTTTGACTACCAGCTAATCCATCTAGGATTCTGCGTCCTTCAATCCCCAGGTTGTGTATTAACAGAGCTTTTTTCCGTGCTGGGGAGAACCTGTCACCTCCTATAGCAATTAAGTAATTTTCAAAAGCGTCCTTCCATTTGTCCCATGTGAGGAAAGGCCGACCAGGCTCCTCCAAAAATGACCTGGGGGGTGGAATTGACGTGGCCATGGTGGCCTTACTGCCTGATGTCAATAATAAAAGTCAAGTGCAAGTTGTAGAACGTGAGAAATTGCTAAGAATTCTATCTTGTTGCAGGCGATTTGTTAACTGTACTGCAGTATCTTTGGTAGTCTGTGTAGATTCTGTAACTTGAGCCACAGCAATTGTGTAATGCTGTAATCAGACTGACAATGGCCTTTAGTTCGCTTCCTAGCCGCAGCGCAATGGGTACTGTTTGTTTACTTTAGTTTATTGAGGCAGCCAAGCTCTGGTTGCCTGGAGACGCCCTTCACAATGGCCTGTTTACTTTCGGATTAGGCCTCGCTGACTCTCCCAGCTCGTTTCCTTTGCCGACATGCAGTAGGAATATGCGTTCATTAATCATTAAATTAAGGCTGCCAAAAATCGCTGAGTATTTTACTTGCCTCTGCTGTGTGTGCGCCGAATTTCCCTTCCGCCTTCTTTTCGAGCCTGCCACCACCGCGGAGGGAAATGCCAACCAGCTTCAGGATTTATAGCGCCGTTTACTATGTGCGACACTCGCAGGGCCCTTCAGCCATCCTCGTCGCCAATGTTAAATTAAGCGCCGTCACACGTAACATCAAACGAAATGTTTATTCAGTATAAACATGCGGCAGCAGGCTCCGCCACGGAGAATCAACTCAACTGCCTTTCAGAACCTTCGATCTCTCGAATCTCAAACTGGAATGAAATGAAGTCACAATGGTGCCTTGTATATATACTTTGCCTAGACTAATGCACACATAACTTGAACTAATTACATACAGCATAATATAAACTGGTTGCATTTCTACCATTGAACAAATATGCTGTCCTCATTATTTCACTGTAATTGTTTAACATCTTAACAGGACGCAGTCGCCATTTCCATTTTATCCTCTCGCCAGCAGTCGGTGAAACTTGCAAAACGCCATTCTAACTCACCACAGGGACAGAGTGTTACACAGACGGCAAGCGCACTCTGTAAGTGCTTAGGCATGTTTACGTTCAATGGGCTATTGAATCAACTCAGCACTACAGTGAGCGTTTACTTTCAAAGGAAAACGTTTGTTTGTGTGCCCGACTTCGAGCCAGCTACACGCTTCCTGGAGGAGGCGTGTCACTCAGCACGTGACTGTATCACGTGACCTGGCGCCACCTTAAAACCCGGAGGCTGCCACCCGCTCAGTGTGAGCGTTTACTTTCAAAGGAAAACGTTTGTTTGTGTGCCCGACTTCGAGCCAGCTACACGCTTCCTGGAGGAGGCGTGTCACTCAGCACGTGACTGTATCACGTGACCTGGCGTCACCTTAAAACCCGGAGGCTGCCACCCGCTCAGTGTGAGCGTTTACTTTCAAAGGAAAACGTTTGTTTGTGTGCCCGACTTCGAGCCAGTTACACGCTTCCTGGAGGAGGCGTGTCACTCAGCACGTGACTATCACGTGACCTGGCACCACCTTAAAACCCGGAGGCTGCCACCCGCTCAGTGTGAGTGTTTACTTTCAAAGGAAAACGTTTGTTTGTGTGCCCGACTTCGAGCCAGCTACACGCTTCCTGGAGGAGGCGTGTCACTCAGCACGTGACTGTATCACATGATCTGGCGCCACCTTAAAACCCGGAGGCTGCCACCCGCTCAGTGTGAGCGTTTACTTTCAAAGGAAAACGTTTGTTTGTGTGCCCGACTTCGAGCCAGCTACACGCTTCCTGGAGGAGGCATGTCACTCAGCACGTGACTGTATCACGTGACCTGGCGCCACCTTAAAACCCGGAGGCTGCCACCCGCTCAGTGTGAGCGTTTACTTTCAAAGGAAAACGTTTGTTTGTGTGCCCGACTTCGAGCCAGCTACACGCTTCCTGGAGGAGGCGTGTCACTCAGCACGTGACTGTATCACGTGACCTGGCGCCACCTTAAAACCCGGAGGCTACCACCCTTGTGGCTGTAAGCCCGGTGGAAAGAAGCCCATTGGCTGTTATACGGCTGTTGTACGCAGTGGACGCAAATAAGCCGTATGATGGGCCCCCAAACACGCCAAAAACAGAAAACTCGAATACAGTCCGAACGACCGGATCATCCCTTACAGGCATTGGTAAATACCGCTGAGGAAAATATCTCGAGGGTCAATGATGTAAATGAGGTAAGAACTTTTACATTAAATGTGCCTACGTTGCCTCAAATCACACAATTTGAAAATGGTGGACCTACAACGCCATTATATACAGTAAGCTCCTTGCTTACTTTGACAGAAAACATCATCATTAATGTCAATCTATTAGCTCACTGTCGACTGAAATTGACTCCGAATGCAGCACGTGAACAAATACTTTTACTGCCTTGCGCTCTATGTTTAACGAGGCAAGCAAGAAAGAGCTCTCTAAGTGCTGCATACACAAAATTTGCCCAAGTACACGAAAGTGTAGATGTTCTGGATAAAACATCATTAGCGGAGAATTGCAACAAATGTGAAATCTCTACAATCTGGTCCGTGACCTTTTCTACTGGTTTTACGACCCGAGTTGCGGAACTAAGAACGCAGGATAATGTGTTCGAGATAAATACCTCCTCGTTCCAGTCTCCTTTTGATGTAACGGATTCAGAATTATTGTCAATCCAAGTGTCTGCAAACACCTTATCCATGTCCCCCCTAAACCAACCAAATGGCCAGGTAGACAAAAATGCTGTACAAAATATATCTCAAACTAAAGAAGGAGCTATGACGCCCGTGATGGTAGTAACTGCAAAACTGCATGAAGCTGAACCTAATGTGTTAATGTCATCATATGCCTCTCGAGGTTCCACAAAAACTGGATTTGTAAACCGCAAACAGAGCTTAACTAAGTCTAATCTGTCACACTCTCGTCTACCTATAACAGCAAATAGCAGCGGAGAAGTACATGAAGTGGAAACTTGGAACCCACATGAAATCTCTACAACACCTCAATCAAATCTGCTTAATATAGAAATAAATTCAATACCAACATTAGAGACTTCATTAAAAGCTCTAGATCCAGTAGGACGAGAGGCACGTCTGACAGAGAGGCTAACTGCTGATTACAATGCCATCAAAGAAAAACTGATACAGAGTTTTGGAGAAAAGTCCAACTCTAAGCATGCAAATCGTATAATAAGCAGACATAGCCCCAATAACATCTGCCATCACTCTAAATTTGGATTTTTTGATCAGAATCTTCCAAACCACAGTTCAATAATTGATTACACAACCTCTGGTGACAGAAATGTTGTAAATACTGTTGAGATGGAGAATTTAATCCAAATGAATGAAGATGAGGTAGAAAATGAGTCTCTACAGCAACGTAGGAAGAGATGAGAATCTATGGCCAAACAAACACATGAAACGGCGCCAAAACTTACATCTGCAACCTCTGCACAGGATCAAATGAATAAATCCAACCTGTCAGTAGCAGCTGGCATTCAAATCCACAATAATGTATTGGCCGCCACTTCTTTGGCGCTAATTCCGTTCGTAAAACTGTACGAGAGTCTAAATGAGGCCATAAAAGAGCAGAGTACGCAAATTACTCAGCTTATCTCAAAAGTTGACAAGATGGAACATATGAATAATGCCTTGCTGCAAAGAATGGACAGAGAGGCGGAGACGTCCTCACAATGGCAATATCGCCTTGGAGATCTTTTAGCAAGTACCCACGTGGATAATTCCACCTTAATGGCCGCAACGCTTGAATGTATGAAATGGGCAAGGCACAATATTCCAATAAATACGGAACAATTACCAGAGCACTTAAGTGGAGCTGTCACTCTGAATAAAACTACTCTTGCTCCTAAAATTACAAACTCCGTATCAGCTGCGGCCCATCTCTCAAAGAATAATCCTCAAGCGGAGTCATCTAGTTCTAACAGGAATAATAGACAACTCCAGGAAATTCCTGCTCAAGCAGTCAAAACTAAACCAAATACTGAAGCCCCGCTGACCTGCCCACCTATAAATACTAGTAGGGCACTTGCAGATAGAAGAACAACCTCAACGGCACAAATACAAGAAACCCAGACCTCCTCTGATGCTGCAGAAATAACAGATCTGACCCATTTGGCTATAGAGATCGGAGAACCATTACAATCACTGGAAATTCACAGTGCGACTGAAAATCAAACACTACCGTCTACATCGAGGCTCATAAATTCGTTCGACATCTTTAAGGGTGGAGCAAAAAATTTTCAAGTGGACAGCTTAAAGATACCAACACTGTCCGAAAAAAAGGTACGATTGGCTCCAAAAAAGCAAGCAAATAATCCAGCAAAAAAACGTAATACCAATGTAAAACACTTTGTAAGAAATATAGTAACTCCACAAAAGCTTGCGCTGTTCGAACGACCTACAAAAGAGGCTGCTGTAGATAACGTCATCACTGTGCAATCAAAGGAGATACGGAATAAATTGAATGATGTAAAACCATCGTCCATGCAGAAACAAAATCCAAATAAGCGTGCTCGTCTAGATTCGAATTCTGCACAAGATGAGGACTCAGTAGACCTATGTGACCTCTCAACTTACTCACTTAACTCTGTCAGTTCCTCCTCAACCTTATCTACAGAGACATTGAGTAAAAGACGGCCAATTGGACCAAGCGAAGTACTCTCTAGGAAACTTATACGTGATGAGGATAAAGGGTATAGAAAGGTCACCATGTTTCATTCTACCTTTGATACGAACTCCTCGGAACCTAATCAACCTAGAACACACCAGGTTACAAACAGAAAAATAGTATCTGAATCATCACAAAATTTCAATCCGAAAATGACTGCTGCTCAGCGAAACAAACAAATCTCATTAGGAATAAGTGAAAGCGATGGACGTCAATCTAGCTCCAAATATCATTCTTGGAGAATTAGAGTGGAAAATGTGTTGTCTGATGATAAAGATGTTAACTTAAACAGAAGAAACATTATGAAACTATTGCATATCATCCCTTCACTCCGTACAATCACATCAGAAGACATTCAAATTGTTGAATACATTTCAGAGGAATCCGCTGACAAAGTTTTCTTACATATTAATTCATCAGCAGTGGAAAAAACTCTTTTTGCTGCACAAGATGAATTGCTGGCCTATGGATTTGAAATACACTCAGAGAGAAATATGTTAAATTATGGGAAAAGTGATGAAATAAAATCAAGAAACGATTGTCGTCGCGAAAAACTAAGGAACCAATTCTCATTGCGAGAATGTGGAGTAGAAACTAAATCTACATGGAAAAATTATGATGAAACCATAAAACGAGCTACATCACAGAAAAATCAACAAACATAACCATCACCAAAAACGGACACAGAAAACTGTGGGATCCTCTCTTGGAACACCAGAGGATTCCTTCATTTATTCAATGATTTCCCTAAGGCCTTAATAAATAATTTTGCCATTTGTCTCCAAGAAACATGGCTTCGAGAAGTTCCGTCTAAAGACGGTTATTCCATCATTCTAAATAAAGCAGGAAAACATCAACGTGGGAGACCTTTCTCTGGCTTAATCACAATGGTTAATAATGCCTATGGATGGGAGGTCATTCAAACATTCATGCCAAATCTCTTTGTACTTGGAACTCTACTACAGTTGAGCCGGAAGGAAAATATACCCTCCCCACAACTACTAATTATTAATCTTTATTGTAACCCAGCCATGATCTCTACTGCAAGTTTTATTAAATCCGTAACAGCAATTATTGATCCCCATTTAACATCAAATTTGGAGACCTTCATAATAATATGTGGAGATTTTAACTTTTCATGGCTCGAAAAATCTTCCAAAAATAAGACTGAACAAACTGTAATACCAACTAGAAGAGATAAATGGTTAGAAGCGATGCAATCTAGAGACTGCGAGATGGTCAATGGTTCAATCAAAGGTGACATTCCCCCAAACTTTACCTGGAACAAAGATAAAAGCCAAAAAATATTAGATTACTTTTGGATGTCTGCTCCTTTTTGGTCGAAAGTTACAAAAATGTCAATAAGTAAAACAGCAGTAAGTGATCATAGTATATTGGAACTAATCTGTATTCTAGAACAGCGCATAACATCAGCGCAGTATGATTTACCTCTGGAAGTGAATGAGGGGCTGAGTAGGCTACGAATTAAAAACCATCACATCTGTCAGCTGAGAGATGGCCTTAAGGATGATATAACAACAACTCCCGACAAAATAAACTATGCACCTTTGTTAATCCAATTTGGCACTACAAAAAAACAAACTCATAAAACCTCGCAAACTCAGAAAAAATATATATATAGTGCACAGGTAAATTTGCAAAAGAAACAAATGACCAAAAACATCAGACAAATTAACAAGAAAGATATTAATTCTTTTGAGAAAAAAAGGGAAATCCAAAACTGTAAAACGAAATACCGAAACTGGTTAAAATCTTTCAAGATAATCAGAGATCAAGAACGAGCTGAAACAATGGTAGGCCTAATTATTCAGCGGAACTCACGAGACATCTGGAAAATTTTAAATAACAACAACACTCAAGATTCTGGTTTCATCAATGGAATATCAAAGCTTACCTGGGAACAACATTTTAGGAAAGTATTTGTAAGCACCTCAACTTTGAGCATCCCAATACAACCGATAAATCCGGTCACATGGGATGTATGTGAATCTAGAGAAAAAATTATTACTCAAATAACACAACTGAAGAACTCTCGTGCAGCGGGCCCTGATGGGCTAACAAATGTTCTCTTAAAAGAAAAAATGGAGCTTTGGGCCGACTTTATTGTAGACCTGTTTGAGCTAATTTCAGAAGCTAGGATGATACCGTGCTCATGGAGGACTGCAATTATAGTGCCAATATTCAAGAAAGGCAATAGGGAGAACCCGGCCAACTACCGCCCAATTGCCCTCTTGGATATAATAGGGAAAATCTTTGCTACTTGCTTACAACAAAAACTCTCCAAATGGGCATCCCTTAACAACTTATTGGATAAGCGACAAACAGGTTTCACAAAGGAGGTCGGAACTGAAATTAATCTCTTCATTCTAAACATACTTAAACTTGAATCATTGAAGAACAAAGGGAGCATCTTTATAGCATTCATAGATATGCGGCAGGCATTTGACCAAATCAATCGCACAAATCTATGGGAAAAATTAACATCATGGTCATGCCCTCCAAATATTCTCCATCCACTTATGGCCCTACACACAGGTACCTCAATAAAAGTCTGCATCGATAATAAAGGCACCGTGACAAATGAAATTCTAACCACCAAAGGAGTGAAACAGGGCTGCCCCTTGGCAGCCCTACTGTTTAAGTTATACATTGCTGATTTACCAAAGGCATTCGCGAACATTCGCTGTTTTCCACCGAAAGTAAATAACCAACCTATTAGTTATGCGACATATGCCGATGACATTGTATTATTTGATCAAACTAAAATAGGACTCCAACGTCTAATACAAGCATTGGTTATATATCTGCAGACAAACGGTTTAGAAATAAATGCTGGGAAATCAAAGATCATGTCCTTTGGACCAGCAGAGAAAAGATTGGCTGAGAATTTCAGTTGGTATGCAGCTGGAGAAAAGATCGAGACTGTACACACTATACGATATCTAGGGATACAAATAAACAAATCCATCAGAGAACAAGAGTGGATTTTAGATTTGAAGCATCGTATGACTTCTTTCACCCTACAAGGAAAACGCCTACATAATGAATTTGGCAAATTTACCCTGATTCCAGTCTTAACCTTCTATCGACAAAAAGTCATCCCTACTTTGACCTATGGGGCGGAGGCCGGACTAAACATCGATAATCGTATTTGGGCAGCTTTGGAAGGGCAATTTTGGAGAGGAGTTTTAGCTTTGCCAAGCTGTGTGTCTATTGTCGCAATAAGACATGAACTAGGCCTTGATCCCTTAGACGGCCTGATTCTTTGGAAGTCCATTGTTTTGCTACGAAAAATGAATTTAAAAATAGTCGCTCCAGCCTATGAGATCTTAAAACAAAGGGAAGATACACAATATTCAGGGATGATACATATTTGGGCTACGAAAATTAGGAAATCTCTAGCGGTCATGGACATCTCTTGGGAGACTGTATGTAACACACCACAGATTGCAAAAAGAAAAATGAGATCCTGGTACTGGATAAAAAACGAAGAACGTCGAATGGCAATGTCATCTTCGCTTAATTTAGGCTTGACATGTAATACTCTTGACAAGCTGCCCAAATACTTAACAAGAGTTCCATCAAGATACCATCGTAACAAATTTTTAAGATTTCGGCTAAATTTATATAAAACTAAAGAGATAATGTACCTGAGACACTACAAAGAGATAGATAATAATAAATGTAGGTTCTGTAAAAACGAAGTAGAATCACTTAAACATCTAGTCTCTGATTGTGATCAGGTGGCGACTCAGCGTGCATTTTTCTTTAAACATCTAACAACTCTCCAACTAACTGACCATCTGTGGTGTATGCTGGTAGCTGGAAATAATGTTAAATCAATTTGTGCCGTGGTAGACTTTCTCGACAACATCTTGGAGAAAGCCTTATGCTGAAACCAAACTTCTCATCTGAAAGAGCCGTAGGGAAACAATGAACCTATAAGAGAGCTAATTGATGACAAGGAAAGATGATGAATTTTTGTATGAATTTTTGTAATTGAAGTTGTGTAAATAACTAATTGTTACAAGTAAAATAAAAAAAATAAATAAATAAAAAAATTTCTCCGGATCATGTCGGACCAAGCAGGAGCTCTTAGGAAAGCCTTCTCACACCATGGCTGCTGGCCACGCCCCAGCGCTGTTTGTAAGTTAGCAATAATTCCACTATAACATATTTAAAGGTGGCGGGCTATTATGCAAGTCTATGCAAAAAGGACGAGCATAGTCGCCCTTGGCACTTATGGGGTTAAGACCTATAACTCTCACTTAACAAACATATACTTTGCAACGCATATTGACATGTCACTTTGAGCAGCACATTTCGGGTATGCAAGTCATGGATGATTTGCCTACAGCATGAGACTCAACCATGACCCAGCCCAAACAAACCCACTATAGCCACTGGACCTAGCCTACAGCCTGGTACAATTCACACTATGCCATAATGGTCATGGCCACAAACCCTGGGACATGGGCTTCAGAGATGTTCCCGGCCCTGCGAAGCATCCTATAGTAGACTGGCAACTACAGTCCAATTGCAGGACTGTGGTCTCTGGCCACAATACCTGGGCCATGAGATTCAGCCATGTTGCCCGTCCCACAAATATACCCACAGTAATAATACATTATATCGCTAAATACTGAAGAGTTTTCTAAGCGCAAACCCGGGATTCAAACATGTTGTGCTGCATCGTCTTGCTTCCAAGATGAGCGCATTACCACTAAGCTCTGCTACCCATGCCTGTGTAAAGCTTGTCCACAGCCTGTAGCCGGCTCCAGGGGCTGCTATTCCTCAATGATTGGATCATAGGCCACTTCCAGGCCCTGCTATCCATCTCAGAGTAGACAGTATGCATGGCCAGAGGCCATGTCAGTTCCTGATTTAACCCTATAGCCGGTCCCCTGGTGGCCTTGACCAGTGACCAGATTGTCTGGTCTCTGAAAAGCTGGCTACTGGCCATGGTCACACACCATTCTTCAGGCAACAAAGTTATATAACTTTTTTTTGTATGTTTGAACAAATGAAACAGAGGATGGATTAACTACAAATTGCTGAAGCATGTTTCCGGGACCTGACCAAAGCTCCCTGTGCAGATTTGGTTCATATCAATCGAGCGGTTCGAGCTCTAACCACAAGCAAACGTTTGTTCCTATTCAAGTCAATCTGGATGTTGAAAATGTTTGGGACCCCCATACAACTTTGATCCCCCACCCCCTGCTTATAACTTTGGCACTGTTCGACAAAACCACAGCAAGCTATGCAAAAATTGTCAGGGCTATATTTATTTTTGCAAGGTGTTGTCTGCATTTGTCGAATGGTGCCAAAGTTATAAGCCGCCCAAGCCAAAAACTGCCGATGTTGCCATTACTTTAAATAGGAGGATCCGAACATTGCATTTGGCACAAAGCATGCACACCTCTGGGGACCAGATAATGTTTGAATGTGTTAGTACATTTCAAAATAAATGCTCAATCTGGTATCCGGTTAGCAGCAATATCTGCCTCCAGTTACAGCTCTTTAATCTGAGTAGTATCAGATTTGAAGAATTCCCAAAGATTTACTGTGTTCAGAGAAGCACACGCTTTTAATGTTTTTTTAACTATAGCAGGGAAGTGGTACCTCTGAGACCCAACAATTTTGTAAATGTTTCTTATATCATGTGTCACCCTTTTGTGCCAAACTCTGGTGCATAGAATAGGCTATAGAACCACCTTTTTGCTCAGCATTCTTAGGCCAACATCTGCATGGACCAGTATGGTGCAAGATGTTAGATATATTTTGGGGTTATATCTATAACTTTGTGGTATTTCTTTTGTTATGGTGGTATTTGGTGGTATTTTTATAGTGCTTGGCAATAGATTGTGGTAAACTTGTGATTTTTTTGTTTTTTATAGTGGTGAGACTGATTTCAGAATACTGCCTGATAATTATTTTTTTCCAGGGTCACTAACAACAAACAAATACTGCACTCTGAATAGATGGCCCATGCCCTCCTGTGGTACATATGTACAATACCACAATATGCCCTTTTGGCTTCAACAAACGTAAAGCATGCAATTGAAATACAGCACATTCTTTCAGCCTCTCTAAATAAAACAATTCACTGCGGCTACTTTGCTTTAAGATAGTTCTTATTGCACGTCTGCCTCTCTCCATGCATTTCAAATCAAAGGGACTGAATGCAGAATAAATGAGACTAAATTCCTTTTTTGAATTTGTTCTTTATTGTAAAATAGATTTATGCAGGTTACACAGAGGGACACTAATGCCACATTGTACTTCACAGTGCAAGTATGTTTTTTTCTTTCAATGGCTTTCAGCGCTCTATCTGTGCAAAACTCTGACAAATGACCTTGGCCTCGTAAAACATAGCAAGAAAAATACCCTTTAAAAAATCAGCAAGACTTTGAGAAATATGAACACAGAATGAGATGTACGTTTAAATTCGAATCTCTGCAGCACCTAAAATGAACAGAACTATTTAACTATTATTAACTGTTTATTTCGCGCCTTGAAACACTTGTGTGTAGGCGCGTTATAAATGCCATATCCTATCATAACCTGTGCTACATAGTATCACTCAAATCACCAGCACCTCAATTAACCTCATGTTTACCTAAATCTGTTGACTCGGCTGACAGTGAAATCTTCCCCAGCCTTTCTGCCTGCCCTGCACAGGGACAACCCAGATAAGAATTCTCGAGACTGCAGTTTCTTTAAGGATCATCAACCCAGGAGAGACGGCCTCAATTTCAGCCTTAGTCGGCTTGCAAACACTGAACTCCATCTGCCCAGCACCCAGCTGTTAGGCAGAAACCTGTGCAGTTCCCTTAGGGACCACTGCCAAAGGCTTAGGACTACAGGTGTTGGCAGTAAACCCAATTGGTAGCAGTCTGTACCACCCAGATTTACCTGGTAGCTGTGGCTGAGCAGCCAGACTTCTCTCAAGAAGAGTTAGACAGTATATAGAGTATACAAGCTATGTACCAAAATACAGTAGTACAAGCAAACACTGACCAGAGCTTGGATATAAAAGTATATAATTATTTATTTAAAAATACACTTTGTAAAATACACTAACACTAATATGGCAAGCAAGTTCAAACACAGTCACTATTAATATATATACATCCCCGATTACTTATTGAACAAGTCTTAGTTAAAACACCACTTATTTTCAGACAGAGGTGAGCGCTTAACCTAAGATGGCACTCCAATAAGTTAATTAAAAAGGGAGGGGAAAAAGGCAGAATTAGGAAAATACACAATACCAACGCAAGTCAGAAAAGGCAGTCTACTGAGGAGCAAGAAAGTCATAGGCCAGGCCCACTTTTGGAGAGGACAAGGCGAAATGTGTCCAAGATCACACAGTTGAATTGTACTTTAAAAGGTCTTTGCAGATAGTTCAAAAAGGGTTGGATCAGTTCAGAAAAAGTTAGTTAGCAGGTCCCAAGTCACCCAAGGATAGAGAGTCAAGGATTTACGGGACACCTTGAACAGTCTGTTGCAAGGGAGACCAGGCGGGACACAGTACCTGAAATGGTGAGAAAGCTCCAGCGGGGGCAGTTGTTCCTGGCAGCGGGTGCAAGTCGGTGCTTCGTCCAGGGGAAGAGACGATCTCGCCGTGGATGGAGGAAAGCTGGAGGTCGTTGCAGTGCCAGGGAAGAAACCAGCCGCGGAGTTTCCCGGTTAAAAGGTACTACCCTTTTATTTGCAGTAGTGGTGAAGCGTGGCTATCCGCCGCCGGGGTGCTTGGCACGGGCAATTCGACCATGAGACGATCCAGGAAGGCGAAAAAGAGGGCGAACTGGTAATCTCCACCAGTTCAGAGGAAGAAGACTCTCCGGGATGAAGATCTTCTCTGTCGTTGGGAAGTGGTGAGACGGTTCAGCAGGGTTCCACCGGTGGTGTTGTCGTTGCAGGTCGGCTCAGCTTCTCCCTCTTCGGATTCTTTGGTCCTGTGGCGACTTCTGAAGTTCCAGTCCCCAAAGCCCTGCTTTTATGCAGAAAACCCCCATTCATCAGTCCTAGCTGTCACTCAGACATGCGAAGTGCTGAGCCGGGCGGCTCACCACTGGGCCAATCACACAAGAGTGCGACTTGATTTGCCGGGCAACTCAGTCCAGGGTGCCTAAACCCCCCTCCCACACATCCTGTAGACCCAGACAGAGTGGCACCACTTTTGGAGGCTTCTGTGTAGAAGCCCGCAAAAAAGTGGAACAAAGGGCTCGACTTGCGTTGGAGCTACAGAGGCGAACACAAACGCCATTTTAAAACCGAGTCCTGGCAAAAAGACCCAACCGGGGAATAAATATTAAATGAACAACCACTTTTTGGTGCGTTTAAAATGAATGGGAAAATCCCATAGGAAATATTCCGGTGGAATATTTTGCGTGGTAACCACTGCCACCAGCCAGAAACTCAACGAGGGGAGACTGCACAGTGCCCCTGTGAAAAACAGACCCAGGGGCAATCTAATTACCTCTACCAGTACTTCCACAATATGATGGTTTGTACTGGTTCTGTTCACAATTTAAGACTAGTAAAGTCAATGGTGACTTTACATGCCATGGGAGACAGTAGTCAGTCCCAGGGTATGGAGTCTGTCTGGGGGTCACTATGACACCCCTGTGTTACTGCACTCAGGGTGCTGTGTAACACACTTACCAAAAATACATGAAACCCTATGGAGTAAAAGACCCCATAAAACCAAGTCAAAGGATATCTCAAATCATGTCTAAGAGTGGGAGAAAGAGTCTCACTCTTAGCAGGAGAAAAAAATAAACCCCAAAAATCCAGCAAAGCTGCTGGGGGACTCACTAGGTTTGGGAAATTAGCCTTAACAGAGAATTCTCCCTAACACTAGCACTTCTGCCTCCTTTGTCCATCGGTGCCAGAAGAGGAATTCTTCTCTACTCTGCCTCAAACCCTTTTGTATGACGCATGACGCCCTCTGTCAATCACCACCACCTCCCCTTGTCCAGACCAACCCACATCATGCAATTCTTCTCATTGTGCTAACTGCATTGCTGAAGAGAAACTTCTTTCATTTTCCTCTCGCGCTTCCTGCTCCAAAACAAAGCCATGTTTTTAGCAGAACGGATCTTCACATTTTTCAGCTACCACCCAGCGCAGATTAAGCCTGCACGTTTAAAGCCCATTTTTCTTTCCCCATTTTCACAGTATTATGCATTTTCATCATCTGCATCCAGCTTATTTCATGAGCTAATTTACACTAAATCTTATTATGGGATCCATTAACATGTTAAATGGAATTGGGTTAATTGGTAGGTTAGTTTTAGGTTAGTATTATATTCATTGCAGTTCAGTTCAGTGAAATAGCATCCTGAAGCAAAGTGCAATTTCAAGCATGTGTGCTGTGCATTGGCATCTATTTAATGCTGCCTGAGACTCACTCCTGAGTCCGCCAATGAGTTTTACAGCCTGGACCCATGTTGCAGTTCAAACCCTCGCTAAAATGTGAATGTGAAATGCGCAGTCCTATGTTTAAATGCAGAGCCCATACTTCTAGCCCATACTCCTACAAAGAGCATGTAGCATAGACTAGCTTCCTTACAAAGATACTTTCTGCAATTTGTACAGAATATACCTTGACGGATCCCCAGAGCTCACTGCATATATAAGGTAATGGTTGTGAACAGGTAAGCTTTCATGGAAAGAAACTACTTGCCCCTTCTCTCCCCACAAAAGGTGTTAATACAATGCAGGATGCTGGCTACAGGTTTCAAAGCCCAATTGTTTCCAGGATCCTGATGAAGAGAAGCACACCCCCAGATAGTCTTAGTGCTACACAACTCCCAGTTGAGACCCCCACCCCTGTGTCCCCTCAAGATCTTTTGGCCTGGGAAGTACCTTTTTCCAATCATCATATTTGTCTTTGACCTATTAATCGCAAGACCCTCTTGCACATAATTTCTATCAAAACTAATAATAAATTTGATTTTACCAGTTTCTGTTTGCAAAAGAAGCACTAGATAATGTGCAAAGAAAAGGTCAGGGACAATGACAGCCCCTATCCTTCAGGGTTGGCACCCTCCTTTCAGAGCCAAGCAACCAATAATAAACAAATTAAACAAAATAGTCAATCGCACCGCTGCCTCTTTTCTCAATAGGGTACTATTTTGTCACATACCTACTGCATCCAAACTACAACCATCCATTGGTATTCTAATAGAGTTCCTGAATTATTTTAACTATGAAGGAATCCATTCCTTCCTTAAGCACAGCAGCCTAGAATTCCTCCCATTTTACAGAATCAAACACTGCTCTGAGATCCACAAACCCCAAATATAGTGATGGGAATTGGTAGGGGTAAACCTAAAACGGAAGTGGTTCAGGTGCTAACCTTGCTCTAAATTAGATTAATGGTGAAAGAAGTAACATGGCTATTGTGCCAATTGGTGTTAATACTGTCATGATTTACAAAGGTTACAAACGAGTTAAGGCAGGTGTGCCACAGATTAGACCACTTCACTCACTGTGCGTACAAAGTACATGGTTGCACATACGGCACAGGCCAGTGTAAAAAGACAATGTAAGACATTTACTCTAGACCATATATTGTCATTGATAAACAACGCTTGTGAGTTCCTCGGAAAGCAAGCACATGGCTTGTTCTGTGGCTCTAGCGAAAGCGATCAACAAGACATGATAGATGCCTCTTCCTAACCACAGATTAGCAGCTGTTGGTCTTCAACAACGTAATGCCTTGAAAATGCACGTGGTCGTGACACCATCATAGTAATACGCTATGGATGTTCTTTGGGCAAAAAACACTCATTCACACACAATGCAAGTGTAGCTTTCAGAAGACAGAATCGGACACTAACTGTAAACCCGTTAAGGTCAGCAAAAGGTGAACAGTTTCCTCCTTAAGCCAACCACAAGTATCAGCTTCCTGTGTCAGAAAGCAGCCATAGACGGGAAGCAGGGTATCAGAATAAATGTGTGGGTAAAGCATCCAAAGCAATAGTCGCATTCAAACCCTTTCAGAAAATGCATTCGATATAATGGCAGTCGAAGTAGGCCAGGAAAAAACTCATCACCTTGCCTGTTCGTCGAGCGGAAGGCCATGCATTTCAATGGAAATAATCAAGGAGCAAGGACATCACCTTTCACTTGGGTTCTCACCTAGGTAAAAAATGGGTGCACTGCAAACCGAAGTATAAGAGCAGATTCAGACTCTAGACTTTCTCTCCAGATCTAGGAAGTGACGCACATAATACATGTAGGCTAAGTCACGGGTGTTAATATAAAAGCACAACAGACTAAGGCTAGAAAGATTCCGCAGCAGGCAGACCACGAGATCGTGGGGGGTTGGGAAGAGCAGTCAATAGCAGGTCGGAGCAGTAAGCCCAGGAAACCGTGAGTTTCAAGTGTGTTGGTTGAACCTCTCTTGCATATATTAGACTGACAACGTGTTTTATGTCACTACACTGCTGATCATACCATAGTATAGCTTAGACAAACATAACATGAACTCCATGATTGCTGAAGCTGGTGTTTCAGAATGATGAATTATACTTTATCTTTGTTAAATGCAAATCATGCTTATAGCTTATGCAACAATGCTGGTTCTCTATCTGACAGTATTCTACTTTTTTACTTCATTAATCATAGCTGGTGTAATGATGATCAAATCTGGTAGAGATCAGAAATGATATTAAATATATTGACTTACTACCTTCCAGTGTCAGCTTCATATTTTTGAGTAATGCTTCAAAATGAGGTGTCTCTGAGTCAAAACGAACTACACAATATTCTCTGGCTGAATTTTGGTCAATTATGACAAGAGGTGCAAACACTCAGGGAAACTGTCAAAGCGCTAGGCCAGAACCCATGAGGTGCCTCTCATAACTTGAGACTTTTGATTCTGTGCCCACACCACACAGCCCTACCTAGGGTCGAGGGGGGGCGGGCAGGAAATCACACCCTATGGGGCAATTAAGTCAATACTGCAGCGTGGTCCCCATGCTGGCAAATATTTATTTTATTTATTTTGATTCTTGTATGGCGCTACACGCCCGTAGGCCTCAGAGCGCTGCAAGTGAGAGAGAAATAAGAAAGCCCAAAAAGGGGAATCTATTCAGGGCGATTGAAAAACTGTGTCTTCAATTGTTTCTTAAATGTTGCAAGGGACAGGGAGTTTTTAATATTTATGTGTAGGGCATTATAGTCATGGGGTGCATTAAACTCAAAGCTGCAATTCCCAAAGTTTTTCAGTCGTGATCTCGGCTGGCTGAGTAGAGAGGTGTCGGAGGGGCTCAGAGATCTACTGTGTACTTCCTTCATTAGTCTTTCTGTGAGGTAGAACGGGCCATGCCAATTTGGCATTTGTAAGCAAGGGATAGGGTCTTCTGCTTTATCCTCTGTTTCACCGTCAGCCAATGCAGTTTCCTCCTGGCTGCGGTAACATGGTCCTGTCTAGCCTGACCAAAAACTGCCCGAGCGGCCACATTTTGGACGGTTTGTAATTGCTTCGTTACCTTCAGAGGTTCCCATCAGCAGGCTGTTTACTATAGTCCAGGCATGAGTTAATTAGTGAGGGGGCTAGGAGGGATCTATAAGTAATGCTGAGATAGGGTTTAACCTGATGTAAAAGTTTGATTATATAACCACACGATGAATGGATTTGGGAGACCTGACTTTTCATGGACAAATTTGCGTTCATTGTTACTCCCAATGTCTTTACTGATTTACTGACGGGGATGGTGTTGCCAGCTATGATGAAATTCTCATACTGCTGGGATAAACTCTTCAGTTTGAAACCAGATGTCCGGATTAACAGCTCTGGTTTTGAATCATTCAACGCTAAAGAGTTAGTCGTCATGCATGTTTGTATTTTAGCGTACACTTAATTCACAGCCTCAACATCCTTCTTATAATTCCCTGATAGTTCAAAGAGTACCTGCGTTTCATCTGCATAATTGACGAATTTGACATCAAGTTCTTCCCACAAATCCAGGAATGTTCAAATGTAAACATTAAAAAGCAGAGGCGAAAGACAGGATCCCTGCGGTAAACAACATATATTGAGTAAGGGAGTGGCTTGTGCGTTCTCGGCCAACTCCAGATGATCTTGGGCCCAAGAATGATTTAATCTATTTTGCTGCTTTTTCAGAGCAGTTGGCTATGGACGTTTGTCTTGTATGCAGGAGACTGCGATGAATAATATCAAAAGCCGCTGATAGGTCTAATAATAGTAATAGCAAACAGTGCTTTTTCTCAATGATATCCGTGATGTTGGATTTAAGGTCCAGTAAGGCGATTTCGGTCCCATGTTGTGTCCTGAACACTGTCTGATTAGAATCAAGAATGTTGTGATTCTGTATAAAAGTCTGCAACCGCATATGCGCAACTCTATGATCTTTAAGAGACAGGGGACGTTAGTGATGGGTCTGTAATTTTTTGGAATGCAGGGGTTGAGGGAAGCCTTTTTAAAAAGTGGTACCCAAGCCTCCTTTAGGGTGACAGGGACTGTGTCAGATGTAAAGAAAGAATTAATCAGTTTTCGTGATCCATGGAAGGAGTGCGTCTAAGGGAGTTTTCAGAATGTCTGATGGGCAAATATCTCTAATACAAGAAGTTGATTTCAGGTTAACTATGATGTCTTTAATTTCCTGTTCGTTGCATATGTGGAATTCAAATTGAGGAATATTGTTGGCATAAGTGTTGTTTTTGCAATTTATATTATAAAAATCCTCTTTGTCAATCGTTTTAGAAACCCATATGATGAAGGGGAAGCAGGGAGTCCCGAGTTGAGTCCAGTCTGCTTCCCCTTTCCTGAGTGGTACTCTTGTGTGTGCACTTGCGAGGAGCTGCAGCTACGTGGATCTGCTATTGTGAAGGCTTTTATCTTCACTTTGCCTGGATTTGCTATTTACACTACTGGCTCTTTAAGCAGAGAGTCCTCCCCTTAAATAGAGACTCTGTGCGCGGAGTCCCGAGTTGAGTCCAGTCTGCTTCAGTCCGTGAACAGGACGTGCAGACGGCAGTTAGAACCTTGATGGAAGCTGTTCCCGGTCCCCTGACGCGCCATAAATCTCTATTACAATGCCGGCGGGGGAACATGACATTATCCCGAGATCTTCAGGCTGAGGTAATTGCTCTTATTGAACCGCTTGAAGCGATGGCTATGTTTTCCTCTGTGACTCCGTTCGAAATGGCATCGTCAGTGCCTTTATTGTGTATTCTTGCGGCCGAGAGCCTTAATGTAAAAAACATGACAAATCAATGCGAACTGCCTCTTTTACACTTAGATAAAGCAGCTCAAGACACGTCTAGTCGGAATAAGCAGAATGCTTGCTTTCTTTTAGATGTTGAAGCAAATACTGCTCAGCTTCCTTCTGTCATGAAACGTCGTCTGCGTCCCTTCTGGACTTCCTGGTCCCTGACCCATAGGGGATTGAGTACAGTGATCCTTACAAAATGACCGCTTGAAACGGAATGCTGCTTGCCAGTCTCTACGCTGTACGCTCTACAAAACAGACACGCCCCTGCGGCTCTGCGCGTCTCAACGCTACCGCTTGCTGTAGTCGGACGTGTGTTGCCGGAGTTCGACGGGGATTTCTTCTGATTCCTCGTTCCCGGTTCCTTGAATCCCCCTTCCTTCCTCCCATTCCACTACCTTACCTCCGAACTTCCTGGATTTTCTTCCGCGCTCGAGTCACGACGTTCCGTGCCTACGAGTGCGAACATCTTTCCTTCCTGGTATCCACCCTGGACTTCTGAACGTTCCCGGAAGTTGTATAGCGAACCTCACGTTGGAATCCGAGGACCAGCGCTCGGGTTTGTACAAATCCCGGACCGTGAGAAAGAAGACATCACAGAAGGTCGCAAGCAAACAACAAAAGCAGGTGAGAAGGGGAGAGACTAGACGCCTGAAGAACGATACAGATACAGAGATGGAAGCCGCTGTTCAAGACCTCATGCAGGAACTAACCACGGAGGTACAGAAACTTAAGGCTGAGAATGCTGCATTAAAACAGCTAGTTTTGTCACGTGATTTTGCAACCAAGGAAAGCGTGTTATTGGGAGGAGTAGTGGACAAATATGATGGTTCTTCAAAGACTCTCCGTGCTTTCCTTGATTCATGTTTAGTGCACTTCACCTTCAAGCCCTACTACTTTTCCACTCCTAGAGCAAAGGTGGGCTTTATGATCTCACACCTGATTGGTAATGCCTTGACCTGGGCAACCCCCCTAGTCCATTCGGGCGACGCCCTCCTTGATGATTATGATGGGTTGGTGGAAGCTCTAAAGGCCATGTTTGATCACCCAGGACAGGTGTACAGTGCTCAAGAACGACTACTCGAATTTCAACAAGGATCCCAGGATATGCTTACCTATGTGACCCGTTTTAAACAACTCGTTAAGGAAGCAGATTGGTCTCAAGAAGCCAGCTTCACCCTCTTCCGAAGAGGACTGAATGAAGAAATAAAGGATGAGTTAGCTAGGGTGGCTCTCCCAATCTCCTTCCAGGCTCTCGTGGACCTTTCCTTGCTAATAGACTTCCGAATCCAAGAAAGAAGAGCGGAGAAAAAGAAGTCTAAATTGGCTTTCCAAAAGGCCGCTACAGAACACCCGTCTAGACCTGAGCCCACAATTTATCCAACCCCGGACCCAGAACCCATGCAACTGGGGGCATTCCGTGGACCCATTACCGCACAAGAAAGGATGCGACAGATTCACACTGGTCTGTGCATGTATTGCACCTCCGATAAACACCTTGTGAGAGAATGCCCTATTGCTCCTCCACAGCGTTTGGGAAACGGCAGCTCCTGATCCTAAAAGGGGCACAGTTTCGGGAGAGAGATGTTTGCTCCACATCAATTCCATCCTTGAACTCTCCTGGACAAAATAATCTTGTGGTTCTACAGGCCTTTCTATCGCCTTCCAAGAAAGAATCTTGCCCCATCCTGGCATTAGTAGATTGCGGAGCCTTGGGCATAGTCTTAGATAATGATTGGGTCACTGCTCACAATATTGCACATGAAACCCGAGGAACTATGCAACCTGTAGAGGCTATTGATGGGAGACCTCTGTCTTCAGGACCCATAACCCTTCAAACTAAAGAGATCCTACTCTCTATAAACCACCATCAAGAGAGGATCAAATTTGACACTATAAAATCAGCCCATTATCCAATGGTTCTAGGAATGCCCTGGTTACAAAAGCATAACCCCAACATCAATTGGGCAGCAGACTCCTTGTTCCTTGGTTCTGAACACTGTATGTCTCGCTGCTTATCCCTAGATTCCTTACCAAAGTCTTCTGAAGACGCGCAAGAGAGTCAGCAAAATCCAGTTGCCATCTCTAACATCATCCGGATTCCCAGGGCCTACCAGGCCTTCACTGATGTATTTTCGACCGCTATAGTTCAAGCTCTCCCTCCTCACAGACCAGAGGATTGCGCCTTCGATACTGAACCTTCAGCAGTGATTCCTTTCGGGGGGATGTTTATTCTATCAGAACCTGAAAAGAGGGCCCTCCGGGAATACCTGGATACTAACCTGGAAAATGGCACCATATGACCATCTAAATCCCCAGCGGGTGCTTCATTGTTTTTTGTTCCCAAGAAAGACACCAAGGATCTCAGACCATGTTTAGATTACTGTGGCCTTAACCAGTGCACTCTCAAGGACCGCTACCCATTGCCTTTCATCTCGGATATCCTGGAAGCAGTCAGAGGTGCAGTAGTCTTCACAAAACTAGACCTAAGGGGTGTCTACCATCTTATTCGTATAAAGGAAGGTGACGAATGGAAAACAGCCTTTAGAACTCCCTTTGGCCATTTTGAATACCTGGTTATGCCCTTTGGACTTGCTAATGCCCCAGCGGTCTTCCAACGTTTTATGGACCGAGTGTTCTCTGATATGCTGTTCATCTTCGTCATTTTATATCTGGACAAAATACTGATATACTCCAAGGACCATCTAAAACACGAAGAGCAGGTGAAGGCAGTCTTACAACGTCTACGTGAACATAAGCTCCTGGCCAAGCCCGAGAAGTGCCTTTTCCATGTATCAACTGTTCACTACCTTGGATTCATTCTCAACCCAAAGGGAATTGGAATGGACTCCTCAAAGGTAGACTCCATTTTATCCTGGCCCGTTCCAACTACCGCAAAACAAATTCAATCCTTCCTGGGGCTTGCTAATTTCTATCGGAAATATATACCAACTTTTTTGGAGATTGTGCATCCTATCGTTACATTGTTAAAGGAGGACACGTCCCTTCCTGTGGACCTCAGCCCAAGATATGGCGTTCCAATGGTTGCAGTCGGAGTTCACACAAGCCCCCATCCTAGCTCAACCCGACATTGATCAATCTTTTCTTGTTGAAACTGATGCTTCCAAATACGCCATTGGGGCAGTCCTAAAACAAGAATTGGATGACAAGTTAGAACACCCCATCGCCTATCTTTCTCCCACCTTGACTCCCAGTCAAACTCATTACTCCGTTCTAGAAAAGGAATTACTAGCCATCCGTCAAGCCTTCACTGACTGGTGTCATCTCCTCCTGGGAGCCAAACACCCAGTGCAAGTTCGCACGGACCATCGGAATCTCCAAGTCCTACAATCTCTAGAATGTAGAAACAGTCGTTAAGCCCGTTGGGCCTTCTTTTTTGCTCAATACCAGTTTCAAATCCATCATGTCCCTGGAAGAAGCAACATAATAGCCGATGCCTTATCCAGACGTCCTGATTACGAACCCCTTGAAGATCGGACCTTCCCAAAGATGCTTCCCCACACAATATTTGTTGCCCAATCACTTACCCTCCTGGAGAATATTCAAATTCAAACTCAATCCTCTGAAACCTGAAACGAGTTTAAGAGAAACAATCAATGGAATCTCAAAACAAAGGACGGATATCTACTCGGGGACAATCGCTTGGTTATTCCCACTCCTGGACTGAGACAAAAGATCACAAGCCTATGTCATGATACCTTTAATTCAGGACACCGTGGCATCATCAACACCCTCATCTAATACAAAGACAGCTTTGGTGGCCGAAGATGAAGGATATCAGGATCCATATCCAAACAAGTGCTGTCTGCAATCAGAACAAACATGATAATAAGAAACCGGCAGGTCTCCTGTTCCAACCAGCAATACCAACAAGACCCTGGGAAATCATTGCCATGGATGTTATCGTGGAACTACCAGCTTCCACGGGCTACACAACTATCATGGTTACCATTGATTTGTTTACTCATATGGCTCATTTTACACCTTTATACAAACTGCCCTCCTCATCTGAACTTGCCGGAATCTTCCTGGAACACACATTCCGGCTTCATGGGCTACCCTCCAAGATCACTTCAGACCGAGGACCCCAGTACATATCTCAGTTCTGGAAGCAATTATGTCGTATACTGGGAATCCAACGCGCCTTGTCTTCAGGCTATCACCCACAGACCAATGGAGGCACTGAACGTGTAAACCAAACTCTGGAACAATACCTTTGTTGCTTCGCTACCAAGGTCCAAGATGATTGGTCACTCTTAATACCTGTGGCTGAATTCGCTTATAACAACTCGGATCATTCAGCTATCAAAACCAGTCCTTTCTTCTTTAGTCAAGGATTTCATCCTTCAGTTCTACCTTCCGTTCTCCCACACCCTACCCCAGTTCCTGCGGTAGATTCCAGGATTGAAACCCTTGTTACCGTACACAAAGAAGCAAAGGAACACTTAGAAAAGGCCCGAAGAGACGTTGAACATTATGCTGACTCCAAAAGAAGATCTGGACCTTCCCACTCAGTAGGCGATAAAGTCTGGTTATCGTCGAAGCTCCTTCCTCGACATCTGCGCCCAAATAAATTGGCTCCCAGGTATTACAGGCCGTTTTCTATACAAGAAATCTTCAATCCAGTGGCCTTTCGACTCAGACTACTAGAATCATGGAAAAGGATCCATCCAGTTTTCCACACCTCACTGTTAAAACCATGACTTCAGTCATCTCGAATAGCTCCAAAATCTACCCCAGTGATTGTCAATGACCAATTCGAATACAAGATTTCCAGAATCTGTGACTCTAGGTACAGACGTGGTCAATTACAGTATTTGGTCGAATGGAAAGTATACCCTCCCAGTGAGCGCTGTTAGGGAGAATTCTCTGTTTAGGCTGAATTTCCTAACCTAGTGAGTCCTCCAGCAGCTTTGCTGGATTTCTGGAGTTTTTCTCCTGCCAAGAGTGAGACTCTTTTTCTCCCACTCTTGGACATGATTTGTGGTGTTCCTTTGAATGTTAATGTGTTTCATGGGCTATGGGGTCTTTTACTCCATAGGGTCTCATATGTTTTTTTGTATGTGTTACACTGCACCCTCCGTGCAGTAACACCGGGGTGTCATAGTGACCCCTCACCATAGACTCCATACCCTGGGACTGACTACTATCTCCCAGGGCATGTAAAGTCACCATTGGCTTTACTAGTCCCAAATTACTAACAGAACCAGTACAAACCATCATATTGTGGACGTACTGGTAAGGGAAATTCGATTGCCCCTGGGTCTGTTATTCGAGGGGGCACTGTCCCGTCCCCCCTTGTCGAGTTTTGGCTGGTGGCAGTGGATACTACTTTTTGTATTCAACCGCAAATATATCTCTATGGGATTTTCCCATTGTTCGAAGCTAATACTTTTTAACATAGTCTCTAACATACCGCCGGTTTATTTATTTAATATTAATTCACCGGTTGGTATTTTCTGCCAGAACTCGGTTTTAAAATGGCATTTGTGTTCGCCTCTGTAACTCCAAACCAAAGGTCGAGCCCTTTGTTCCACTTTTTGGTGGGCTTCTCCACAGAAGCCTCCAAAAGTGGTGCCACTCTGTCTGGGTACCACAGGGGGTGTTGGAAGGGGTTTAGGCACCCTGGACTGAGTTACCTTGGTAACTAAAGTTGCACTCTTGTGTGATTGGCCCAAGTGGTGAGCCGGCCGGCTCACCACTTAGCATGTTTGATTGACAGCTAGGCTGAGTGAATGGGGGTGTGCTGCATAAAAGCAGGGCTTTTGGGACTGGAACTTCAGAAGTCGCCACAGGACCTGAAAATCCGACGAGGGAGAAGCTGAGCTAGCCTGCTACGACGACACCACCGGTGGAGCCCTGCTGAACCGACTCACCACTTCCCAACGACAGAGGAGATCTCCCGGCTGGAGAGTCTTCTTCCCCTGACTGGTGGGCACAACCAGTTTACCTTCCTTTTTCACATTCCCAGGACGTCTTGTGGTCGAATTGCCCATGCCAAACACCCCGGCAACCGGATAGCCACTTGCCACTGGACCGCGAATAAAAGGGCCGCTCCTTTTAATTGAGAACTCCGCGGCTGGTTTCTTCCCTGGCAGTGCAACGGACTCCTGCTTTCCTCCCCGACGAGATCCTCTCTTCCTCCGGACGAAGCACCGACCTGCACCCGCTGCCAGGAACAACTGCCCCCGCTGGAGCGTTCTCACCATTTTAAGGTACCGTGTCCGCCAGGCCTCCCTTTCTAAAGATTGCTACAAGGTAACAATAATCCCTTAACCTTCTGGACTGGGCTGGCCACCTGGCCCATCTAACTGGTCCCTTTCTTTTTGGACCAACTCTTTCTGAACTTATTGCGAGACTTTTGGGCACTTTGAACCGTGTGACCTTGGATACATTTCGACCGGAGCCTCTTAACGTGGGTCCAGCCTTGTTAACTATGACTTTACGGTTTTAACCTGCCTTCTTCTCCTACTGTGTTCTTCTGAAAGTGTTGGAATCTGTTTCTATCTTTGCTCTGCCTTTCTCTCCCTTTTAAACCGATTGATTAGAGTGCCATCTTCGGTTAGCGCTCACCGCTGTCTGAACATAAGTGTTGCTTTACTTAAGACTTGTCTAACTAATCGTTGAAGGGAGTGTGTATCTTTTAGTGACTGTGATTTTGAACTGCTTGATATTAGTGCCAGTGTGTTTTACTAGATGTGTTTTTAAATAAATAATTGTCTCTTTTACACCAAGCTCTGTTCAGTGTTTGCTTGTTCTACTGTGTTCTTTTGACCAATTGTGAATACTCTGTATACTGCCTAACTCTTCTTGAGAGAAGTCTGAGTGCTCAGCCACAGCTACCAGGTAAATCTGGGTGGTACAGACTGCTAACAATTGGGTTTACTGCCAACCACCTGTAGTCTTAAATCTTTTGCAGTGGTCCCAGAGGGAACTGCACAGGTTTCTGCCTAACAAGCGCACCTGGGAACCCATGTCAAACATGAATGCCCCCAGGCTGGTTCGAAGATACCATCTTATCCATCCGGGCAAGCCCAGAGGAGCTGGGCTTCAGAGGAGGCATGCTGTCATGAACCGTCGTCTGCGTCCCTTCTGGACTTCCTGGTCCCTGACCCAGAGGGGATTGAATACAGTGATCCTTCCAACATGGCCGCTTGAAACGGAATGCTGCTGGCCAGTCTTTACGCTCCACGCTATACGCTCTACAAAACAGATACGCCCCTGCGGCTTTGCGTGTCTCAACGCTACCGCTTGCTGTAGTCGGACTTGTGTTGCCGGAGTTAGCTCGGGGCTTTCTTCTGATTCCTGGTTCCCGGTTCCTTGAATCCCCCTTCCTTCCTCCCATTCCTCTACCTTACCTCTGAACTTGCTGGATTTTCTTCCATGCTCGGGTCACGGCGTTCCATGCCTCCGAGTGTGAACATCTTTCCTTCCTGGTATCCACCCTGGACTTCTGAACATTCCCGGAAGTTGGATAGCGAACCTCACGCTGGAATCCGAGGACCAGCGCTCGGGTTTGTAAAAATCCTGGACCGTGAGAAAGAAGACATCATAGAAGGTCGCAAGCAAACGACAAAAGCAGGTGACAAGGGGAGAGACTGTTGACACCTTCTCCATTTGAAATTACGGACTCTGAACTGATGGAAGTTCGAATTCTAGGCGAATGCGAAAGTCAACAAGGATTTGTTTTGAAATCTCCAAAACAATGCACAAGCGAGGTGTGTTAACAAAATCGCCTGACGTCTAGAGAGAACTCGGCACTTACATTCTTGGAGTGTGCTCATAGTGCTAAGGCCCTCTCTGAAAGTCAGACGGCTGTAAAAAACTAGTGTCTTCAAGTCAACTAATGGAATTGCCTGAACTTGTTATACAGGAACGAAGACCACACCCTTCAAATGCGATCGCAGCAGCAACATGAAAAATACAAACTTAGAAAAACAGGAGTCGGCAAACAGCAATTTAACATGCAGTGTTCTTAAAAAGAATGGTCTCATCCGACACACGAACGAGTCATGTGCACATGCTGAATGCAATCCTCTGGAAACTGAGTTATATGTATGTCAGACCCCAGTAAATGGCTCGCACAATGGTCGCTTGATTCAAGCTTCAACTGCAGAAACAACTTTGTTCTAACAGAAACGTATACGATTTTGCAGCTCGTGAAGCGCGGCTGACAGAGCGTTTAAAATCTGACTTTGAAGCTTTAAAGGAACGTCTGAATGAGAGCTTTGTCAACCCTACGACTCCTCTCGCACAGACGCCGAACGTGCATAAAATCAGTGATGCACAGTCTTTTGACAACCATAAATCAGGGCCAAATAACATCTCACACAATCGCGTTGGTACCCCGAGTAATAATTCAAAATGTAAAGCGCCTGTGACTGGAAATTCGACAGTCAGTTCGAAAATTCAGGCTAAATGTGTTAGTGCAAACTGCGCCGAGCATCAAGAAGCTCAAAGGTTAACATTCTGCTCACTCAACATAAACAAAACAAACAGCTCGGGAACAGTGGCTCAACCTGACTCCGAAAACAGAAGTCGTTTGAAAAGCAACCTCTCGATAGCTGCAAGTCTACAGATACACAACAACGTACTAGCTGCTACATCTATCGCACTCATACCATTTACGAAACTGTATGAGTCATTGAATGAGTCAATAAAAGAACAAGGAGCACTGCTTGGCAATATGTTCTCCAAAATTCAGAACATGGAAATCACCAACTCGTATTTGCAGCGACGCCTAGAAAAGGAGGCTGAAGTATCTGCTAGCTGGCAAAATTGACCGAGCGATTTAGCAAGAAATGAGTTAGCTGAAAAGTCGGACTTAATCGAAGCAGTGTTGGAGTGTACAAAATGGATGCAGCATAATAACATGCAGTCACAACTTACACCTGCCCCTATTGGGAGAAAAAATTGTCAATGCTCTCTTCGGCTAGAAAGTGGTCATCAGACAAAAGAAACTGCATCTAAAAAATCCTCAGTATTGAATGATCAACAGCTAGATGTAACATGCTCTACCAAGAACAATATATCAATAACTGACAATGTAACTGGCACTGCACATGCAGAAGTGTCTGCGCATAACAAGATGAGACATGAAATACTAACATCAACGACTGAATTGAACTCGTGCCAGCTAATGAAGCTTCCAACGGATTTGGGCAAAGACACAGCTTACAAAGTCACCAAAGGAGTCGGGTAAAGACACTCATGAAGGGGATGATGTTTCAATCTTATTTACTAGTTCTGAAGATCCAACTGCAAAGATAGCTGGACAAATGCCCAAATTGACAGCACCTATGAAAAAGATCACCTCATTTGGAATTTTTACTGGACCAGCCAAAACTTTGGCTGAAAAAACTAAAGAAACTAGAAAGGTTCAGCCCAAACCTTCATAGAAGAAAATGAATGTAAATTCAGCAAATGGACCAAAAGGGCGTTCAAATAATTCAAAGAAATGTATAAGGAATTTGACAACTCCTGCAAAAATGTGTCTTTTTATGTGCATTTCTAAATCTGGGTGTCATAAAAACGCAGAAACAAAGACTGAAGGATGGGTCCTACCAATCCAAATAAACAACCTTATGTGGATGATGAAGATGAAAATGCTCTTCAATCTCCAGTTTCAATAGATTTGGCCGATTTATCAACCTACTCGATTGATGTGAGTGAAGCACCGGACTTGTCAAATGTTTCCGTTAATACATCAGGCAGCTCTGATTCTCATTCCTCTGTGATCGTGAGAAATCCAATAGTCCAACCTGTCCAAACGTCAAATTCCACATCAGCTGGGCCCATTAAAAACAGATTTTCTCCGTTAAGACGATAAACCCTCAGCTTCAGAAAATAGTGCCTAGACAAACATCCGATCAGTCTGAATTGAAATTATGCAGTCTAAATCCAAAATTGACTACTGCCCAGCTAAAAAAACAAACAACGCGTGTTGGAAATGCGACTCGTACAATTAATTCATCGGATTGAGTCATTAAAAGATGGAAACTTCAACTGGAAAATATACTGTCCATCAAGAATTAAGTTAATTTAAATCGAGGGAATGTTATGAAACTATTTCATTGCATCCCCTCTCTGCGAACAATATCATCTGAAGATATACTGATTGTGGAATATGTTACCGAAACTCGTTCAGATTTGGTGATCCTACATATAAAATCACATTTAATTATGAAAACTTTGTTGGCAGCTATAGACAAGCTTCTCTTCTTTGGCTTTGAATTACAAACAGAAGACGATCAAAAGAGAAATGACGTACCAAATGAGAATCATGAAGAAGCAAATTTGAAGTCTGAAGAATCAAAACGATTAATGACAAAACAGAGTAAATGCAGTATTCTCCTCAAAAATGCCATCAAGACAAAGATTCTCACAAAGAAATGGATCTGAGACAAACTCAGTAAGACAACAAAATAGCCATTAGCTCTAGACCGTAACTGGAGAAGTTAGCTGTTCGCTCTTCTCCTGGAACACTCGAGGGTTCTTGCATCTATTCAATGAGTTACCATTCACACTTATAAACAACTTTGGCATATGTCTACAGGAAACATGACTCTGAGAAACTCCATCTAGAGATGGCTATGTAATCTTACTCAATCCTGCTGGAAAAAATCTTAAAGGGCATCCATATTCTGGTCTAATAACAATGATAAAAATTAAAACCTGTGGAAGATAATTGAAACTTAAAATCCAAATATCTTTGTGCAAGCAACAGTATTGCAACTACTTCGCTCAGATCATAAGAAAAATTATTTGCTATTAGTAAATACTTACTGGAATCCGGCGATATCATCAACCATCTATTACATCAATTATAGATAAATGCATGACCAAATGTCTGGATCTGAAAATTGTCATTTGTGGAGACTTAAATTTCTCTTTCCTTGGAAACAACGCCATCTTCCCAAGCTGCCCCTCACCTACAAAAACTCAGATGTTAAGTAGAGGGCTGAAGTGGACATCCGAATTAAAAATGAGAGATTGCAATATGTGTTAGGCAGAAACCTGTGCATTTCCCTTAGGGAACACCGCAAAAAGCTTAAGACTACAGGTGTTAGCAGTAAACCCAATTGGTAGCAGTCTGTACCACCCAGATTTACCTGGTAGCTGTGGCTGAACAGTCAGACCTCTCTCAAGAAGAGTTAGGCAGTATATAGAGTATACACAATAGGGCCAGAAATACAGTAGTACAAGCAAACACTGACCAGAGCTTTGGTATAAAAGTATATAATTATTTATTTAAAAACACACTTGTAAAAATACACTGGCAGTAATATGTCAAGCAAGTCCAAACACAGTCACTAGAAATATATACACCCCCTAATTAATTATTTGACAAGTCTAGGTTAAGACACCACTTATTTAGCAAAATAGAGGTGAGTGCGTAACCATAGATGGCACTCCAATAATTGGTTTAAAAAGGGAGAGAAAAGGCAGAATAGGAAAATCACACAGTACCAACACTTTTAAAGAACCACAGCAGGTCAAGCAAGGCAGGGTCTACTGTAGAGCAAAAAGTTCATAGGCCAGGCCCACTCTTGGAGAGAGCAAGGCGGAAAGTGCCCAAGATCACACAGTGGAAATGCACTCAGTCTTTGCAGGAAACTCAAAAAGAGGTTGGCTCAAGTTAGAAAGGTAAGTTAACGGGTCCGAGGTCACCCGAGGATAGAGAGTCAAGGATTTAAGGGACACCTTGAACAGTTTGTTGCAAGGGAGACCAGGCGGGACACAGTACCTGAAATGGTGAGAAAGCTCCAGCGGGGGCAGTTGTTCCTGGCAGCGGGTGCAAGTCGGGGCTTCGTCCAGGGGAAGAGAAGATCTCGACGTGGAGGAAAGCTGGAGGTCGCTGCACTGCCAGGGAAGAAACCAGCCGCAGAGTTTCCCGGTTAAAAGGTACTACCCTTTTATTCGCGGTAGTGGTGAAGCGTGGATATCCGGCCGCCGTGGTGCTTGGCACGGGCGATTTGACCACGAGGCGATCCAGGAAGGCGAAAAAGGCGAACTGGTTGGTCCCCCCAGCTCAAAGGGAAGAAGACTCTCCTGGAAGAAGATCTTGACTGTCGTCGGGAAAGTGGTGAGTTTCGTACAGCAGGGCTCCACCGGTGGTGTCATCGTTGTAGATGGCTCAGCTTCTCCCCTCTTCGGATTCTTTAGGTCCGGTGGCGACTTCTGAAGTTCCATTCCCCAAAGCCCTGCTTTTATGCAGCAAAATCCCCATTCATCAGCCTAGCAGTCAATCAAACATGTTAAGTGGTGAGCCGGACGGCTCACCATTCGGCCAATCACAAAAGAGTGCGACTTGAGTTACCAAGGGAACTCAGTCCAGGGTGCATATTCCCCCCCCTCCCACACATCCTGTAGACCCAGACAGAGTGGCACCACTTTTGGAGGCTTCTGTGCAGAAGCCTGCCAAAAGTGGAACAAAGGGCTCGACTTGCGTTGGAGTTACAGAGGCGAACACAAACGCCATTTTAAAACCGAGTCCTACAAAAAGACCCAACCGGGGAATAAATATTAAATAAATAGCCCAGCGGTATCTTTAACATTGCACCAAAAAAAGTGGTGTGTTTAAAATGAATGGGAAAATCCCATAGGAAATTATCCAGTGGAATATTTTGCGTGGTAACCACTGCCACCAGCCAGAAACTCGACAAGGGGGGACTGGACAGTGCCCCCTTGGAAAACAGGCCCAGGGGCAATCGAATTACCCCTACCAGTACTTCCACAATCTGATGGTTTGTACTGGTTCCGTTCACAATTTAAGACTAGTAAAGTCAATGGTGACTTTACATGCCCTGGGAGACAGTAGTCAGTCCCAGGGTATGGAGTCTATGTTTGGGGGTCACTATGACACCCCTGTGTTACTGCACTGAGGGTGCTGTGTAACACACATACCAAAAACACATGAAGCCCTATGGAGTAAAAGACCCCATAGCCCATAAAACACATTACAAAGTCAAAGGACATTCTCAAATCATGCCTAAGAGTGGGAGAAAAAGAGTCTGACTCTTACCAGGAGAAAAAAAGAAACCCCAAAAAATCCAGCAAAGCCGCTGGGGGACTCACTAGGTTTGGGAAATTAGCCTTTACAGAGAATTCTCCCTAACACTCTGCTAAATGGAAATGTTGGAGGAGATATCGCTGCAAGACCAACATGGCATCGAAATAATTCATATAAGACGATAGATTATTTTTGGTCATCAAGGAATTTACTTTGGCAAATTATCTGTCGATCTTGAAAATATCCAGAAGCGATCATGATTTACTAAAGTTAACATGGAGGTTGTATAGTGAGACGTTGTCACTAACAAATGCACATTCTCTACAAATAAACCAAGGAGCAAATAGACCATGGATAAATAAACATCAAATCAATGCTCTAAAGAACAATCTGTTGTCTACTAATAGCTCCTCAAGCTCTCAAATGAGACTATGCACCTCTGCTATCTCAATTAAAGTCTCAACTATGTGGAAAGAAAATCACACATACAAATAAGCATGTATCTAGCATGTTAGTAAAAGAAGCAAAAAGAATTCTCCACAAAGATATATTTTAAAAAAAAACATCCAAACAATGAAACTGTATCGTCCATAAAAAAGGAGGCAAAAATATAGGAATTGATTAAAATCTTTTTCAACAATTCATGACCAAGAAAGAGGTGAAGAGATCCTGCGACTTATCTTAAAGCACAAGTCAAGACAGATTTGGTCGATTCTAAATCAGGGCTCACTAAATCAGAGTAGTATGCTAATGAATAGCATTACGTCTAGTGCTTGGGAGAAGCATTTCACATCAGTATTTGAAAAACCCCTGGATGCAGGGTCTACCTTTAATTCGCCGTTTTGTGCTTCCTGGAACGTTATTGACTCAGCAGAAGATATAGCCTCTGCAATACAAAAATGGATTAACTCTAGAGCTGCCAGCCAAGATGGACTCACAAACTCCATGCTAAAAGCAAATAAAGAACCATGGTCGAATTTCATAGCTCTGCTCTTTGAGAAAATTGCAACTGCAATGAAAATACCTGCATCTTGATCCCTAGCAATTGTTGTTCCAATTCTACCTCGAAAAGAATGAACTGCAAGTGAATGTAAAAAAAAACAAAATTATGAAGTTTGACGCGCAAGGAAGCTGTCGAAATAAAATCTTTTCTTGGACGATAGCAAGCGGATCTATAGAAAAGACATCTTCGATTTGCTACTTCGGTATCCAATTTAATATATCAATCCGTGAATGGAACTGGAGTCAAGATCTGGTTCATCGCATGCGCATGCTCTCATTACAAGGGGCCAGATTAAATGCGACTACGGAAAATTTTCCTGAATTCCAATCCTGCCATTCTACTCGCAGAAGTTGGTGCCGACAATCGCCTTCGGAAGCGAATCTGGTTGGAATATAAACAAATCGATGTGGTCGGTCTTGGAGGGATCCTTCTGGAGGAAGGTGCTTACATTTCCAAGGAATTTATCCATTGTAGCCATAAGATACAAATTATGTTTGGATTCTCTATATGGAACAGTACTTTGGCAATCATTTGCACTTTGGAGAAAAATGCACCTAGATCTACCATCCATACCATATCGTATTCTGGCCCCAAAAAAAGAACTTGCCTACGTTGGTCTTTTAAAGATCTGTGTATCGTCCCCCCAATTGCAAAACAGAAAATGAAAAGATGGCATTGGATACAAAACAACGGCGAACGCAATTCTCTTTCATCATCTCTTGATATTGGCCCAGCTTTAATGGAATTGACCAGCCTCTGAAATATTTAACTCAATTTCCATCACAATATCATCCGGACCAGTTTTTAAGGCTGCGACTGAACTTGTATAAAACAAGAGAGATGTTATTTCTAAAAAGAGACAAAGACACCAAAGATAACCTGTGTCGCTACTGCAAAGTGAAAATTGAATCATCAAAACACCTGGCTATCGCTTGTACTGAATTTAAAAACACCAAGATCCTTGTTTTTAAGCAAATTCGCTCCAATTAGTGAAAATATGTAGATTTGGTGGTTTATGATATTGACTGGCACAAACCACAAGTTAAGCTGTGCAATAATTATTTAGACCATATTTCGAAAACCGCTTACATGATTATATCGTTCCAAAGTACACAGAAAAAGAGGATAGAATGAAAAGAATGAGTTTTGAGTTTTTCTTGTTTCTCTGTAGTATGAAATGCTAACAAAATGTGATTAAGGTGTGTGTAAACTAAATATTACAATAAATAAAAATAAAAAAGGGAGGGAAAAATGAACTGGAAATAAAAAATAAATATTAATAACCGTCAAAAGGGGTGTGGGCGTGACGCCCTCCCAGTCAATCAGGAGGCTCAGAAAAGGGGCTTTATCACATGGTAAAATCTCAGTTCCGAGCCTCCACGGAAGCAGGAGGCTGCCATCTTCCACGTCTGGAATTGGGTAAGCGCGCTCACCTCTGCTTCATTTCCCCCTCCTCGCTCCCCCCTGCACCACCCCCGGGCCTCCCAATTTCCACATCCTCCATCCAACCCATTTACCTTGTGTTCCTTTGTCCGTTGCCCATGCCGGTAACACTCGGCGTTTCCGGTGAATCTTGTTTGCGGCAACAGACACCATGGAAAGGGAGAAGACTACATGGTGGCCATCTTGCATTGTATTTAATTTTGTTATTTTTTTTTTTTAGAAACAAACACACTGTCTCAACTTGGTAAAAAAAATGTATTAACATCCTGGCACATTGTCCCGAGTTGCATACAGCAATAAACCCCTACGGGTGGGTGCTTTACCGGGCCAGGTAATGCCCCAGGGCTAATGTTAAAACCTTTGCTTCGCTCTGGGTTCTATGCAGCCCTGAGGCATTACCTGGCATGGTAAAGCCAGAACATGTCAGGGTTTATTGCTTAAGTAAAAGGTTACAATCGTGGAAAAGCAAAATTATATAACTGAAAATGCAGTACTGAAAAGTTGCCTGTACTCGACTCGCATTTCTATTCTATTTCTGGCATTCAGTGAGACAGAGTGGAGCCATGTGTACAGGCTGTGATTCTATCAATTGATTTAAAATGCTGCATTATAATTAGTGATATATTTGGCTAACCTTCTGTTCTGTGGGTGTGGCTCAATTACTTGCCTATTAAAGTAATACAAATAACTAGAGATTCAGACACAACCCAACAGCAGATATACAATATCTAACAGACAAAGTATACAGACAAAGCAGCATAAGCCATTCTCGCACCAACGTGGCAAAAAGACCATTACACAACCAAGACCATGGGAGACTCTTATGGTGCCGCTTTGTCTTTAGCAAAAAGGTTTGCTTACATATAAAGAATGTTCACATAAGCAACTCTTGGTCACTTGTGATTGTCCGATCATTCTCGGCAATTGCACAGTTTGTAATTTATTTTCGATCTGTCCAACTACCCCACCAGGACGTAATTGGTTTACTGATTCTACAATAGTTGATTGTTCAACCAGAGGTGTAGGTCCCTGATGAAGGATTTAGATAGTCTGAAATGCATAGGCCATTGTGTGGCACTGACCCCGCTCTGCCTCTTGAATAAATAACATGTTTATTTAATATAAACTGTAGCTTGACTGTCATCTGTAATCAAAGATGCTTTTCTAGTTGCTTATGTGAGCATTCTTTCTTAGTAAGCTAACTTTTTTGATAAAGACAAAGCGGTACCAGAGGAGACTTTCATGGTCTTGGTTGTGTATTTGACTATTAAAATAGTTATTATGCTATGACTTTTTGATTAATTGAGAATGCGTTCAAATCATTTGGCTATGTGACTAGCATCTGATATCCTCAGCATGTGGTATTTAATTAGTGAGATTAGCTGTAATCTGTTACTATATAGTACTCCTGTTCACCTGTAAAAAGTAGTGAAGTGGACACTGAGTAATGAGCAAATAGTCTGTTCATGATATGGTGAACTTTGTGTATATATAATGGTTCCAGTGGTTGATAAACGGTGGAACACATTCTTGCCCACATCTATATTTGTTTTATTGAAGTTTATTCTTGTAAGTATAATGCATGTAAGCAAAGAGATTTCCTTGTGAGTTTAAGGCGATTAGTGCAGTATCATGACCTACTAGCTCTATGCTTACCTTAATAGGCATTCTGAATATCCGCTCCTTTCATTGCGATCAGTCTGAAATCCACGTTGTACGGAATTTGTGAGGTATTAACTGTGTTTAAATTGTGTATTCCTGTTAGTTGAAGTCATGTGAAAGTATCACGTTCCTGATCGTGGATTTTCAGTATTTTGTGGTGAATTATTAACTATTCATGTTCTTTGAAGATTTGTACTATAGGTGAAGAATAGGCCCTGAAGAAGCCCTGAGTGAAACACGTCTAGGTCTATGGGAATATGGCTCATCTATTCAGTTTGCAATAGCTCTTATTGTACAACGATAAAGGGAATCAATAATTTTCAAACATTTCTTGTTGATGTCTCTATATATAATAAATGCGCATAGGGAGATGAGACATTTCCCAAATGTAGTGATCCTTTGTTTACTTCGATATACTTGTCCCTGAGCAGCATGAACCTCAAACCCTGCTGCACAATCCCACTCACTTTCTGAACCCCTATTGTGCAAGGGAAAATATAGAAGCTTCTTCCACCCAAGTAGCTATCCTGGACAGCATCACCTTGCCAAAAACGTTATTGCATCCAGAAGAGAGATTGGTTTGTTATTTCCTGGGTGGGTCCTTTCCCTTTTTTAAAATAATTGGGACTAGCTCTGCAGGTTTTCAGGTGTCCGGTATTGCCCCAGAAACCACGGTGGCATTCAACCTGTTACACAGGTCTAACGCCCACATAGCAACCTCACATTTATAGGCCAAAAGTAACCAAATACTTCCCTGCAATCTTAGCTGGTTTCCGAGAGAATAGGATTTTAACTACCTCCTGACGACTAATTTAATCTACTTTACAGCATTACAACTGCCTGTTTATCCTTAACAATGTAGGAGCTCAATAGAATCTGTCCATTTAGGAAAGAATAAGTGACCCCAACAAAGGTTCCTAAAATGACTCTAGGGCTGGTTGGTTGCCACAAACCTAAGCGTAGAACTCCCAGCAGCCCCAGGTTACCAGTGACCAGAACTACTTTGATTTGTTGGTCCTAGCTGAGGTTTTAAATCCCTAATCCAGGTTTAATCTTTTTTCCTACACCCGGTCGCTCAATATTAACATCTAGACCATCTGCATGACTCGCTGTATTGCCTGCTCTGTGAGCCGTGCTTCCTAACGCCTTGGGCTAAGAAGTTTTTCTCTTACCATACTCGCAATTCAATCAGGATTATTTAGATGTGGAGATTGACCTGTTTGGGGCCCCAGTTATTGTGTATTTGATATTCCCTGAAGCAGCAGTACTAGCTAGTATTCTTCTGACAGCAGCTTTCTTGCTGCCAGTAGTGCCTCCTTGTTAAATGTGTTCATAGGCCTATATAACTGCTTTATTCAGCCTGCAAGTAAGCTGCCTTGTTCTCATGCAGGCTCGTACTGGCATAGAATACAATCCTCGTAGGGGATTTCGAACCAGGTTTGTACTGTGCTGGAATGGTACCAAGACACAACAGACGTGCATCTACTTTGAGTTTGGTGCACAGCATCGGGCTAAATAAGTCAGTCAAACGGCCGACGCAATACTTTGCTGTATTTGATCAAGTGCACTGTACCAATCGGCAGGCTATAGTATATCCTAATATTGTGGCTAGGGCACTAGTTAGATGCAAAGTGTGTATGCATCTCGAACAATAAATAGCCATAGATTTTGTGGAGTGGGAGTTGTCGTTGGTGCCAATCTACTTTTTCGGTTTAGTTTTCATGCCCACTTTTCAGGAGGTGTCCCCAAAGAATGTCAAGTTGTGCTAACAAGTTAAAATTTTTCACTTTTAGAGGCCAAGTTAACCTCCTTAAGCGCCAAACATAATGTGCAGTGTGGCATAATGAGCCTCATTAGCTATCCCAAAGACTAAGATGTTGTCACTATACTATAGTTGAGGCAATTGGGTATGTGACCCTGTGAATTTACTTCTAAATAATTTCACCTGCCAATGAGATGGCACATTTCAAGGTTTTTTAGCTGGAATGCCACAAATGTGTGAAAAAAGATGTCATATATCGTCAGAGTTCGGATGTAATTGGCAGTAGCACTTAATTAAATTGAGTTGCGAGGATGTTTATGCACCATTGAGGAGATGCATCATGTTCGCAATTATTGTAACCCGATGTCTTTCTCTTTGTTTTTCCTGTTTAGGTACTCTCATATTCACCCAATTCAAAAGTGGCATCCTGACCATTTTTAATTGTGAAAATGGGTGGAAACACTGGGCTTTGTTTTTTTTTTTATTTTTATTTTTGGTTGGCTGAATTATTCAACTTTTCAAAGTTGGTTACATTATACATATAAAATTCAGTTTTTCGCATCAACACTTATGAAACATCAAGAAGGAAATTCATTGGATATGCCTTAACAAAGAACAAAGATTCTCTCTTCTGTGTTAATTAATAATAAAAGAGAATAAGTAAAAACATACAAAAGAAAACAGAATGTACAATTTGTCCACTAGACAATTTAAACATCCATTGTTCACACCATGCATGATCATATGACACCATTTTGTCCTCATGTGGAGTTCAATTCCAGGTTATCTGATGAGGTGTAACGGAGTTAACAAACTGAACAAGTGCAATCTGTGTGGCTGTTTTCGTATTAGTTAATAAAAAATTCCATATTTCTTCTCTAGTGCGTGAGCATAAGAATCGACAACATTTGTTAAAATACCTGAGCCGAATAGTACTCAAAGCAGGATGGTCAACCACCAAATGACAATGGGTTTCAATTTGGTGCAGATCATTACAATGGTGACAGGCAGTTTGATCTATAGAGATCATGTTTCTTCTAGCCAGTATCTGCTTAGTCAAACATAAATTCAAACAAATACGTAGCATTTGAGATCCTACATATTTCGATGGGCATTTGACTAAGTAAATTTCCATAGTGTGGAGCCTTTTGTGGGTGGACATAACATTACAATCTACATAATTAAGGCCTTGTTTGTGAGTGGTTATCCAATCAAAGCGGTACACATTCATTTTGGCCTTAGTTGGATTCATCAAAAGGAGTTAAATTGTGATGCCAGCATCCAATAATGCATCTAGAACACACTTTGACCATGCCTTAGGGAATTTGAGTTGTGATGGAAGGAGATAATTTGCAAGGATGCCCAGAATATTGGGGGTTGTTGCACCTATTAAACATTTCCTATATAAGCCACTCAGTTTCCACAATACTTGGCTATAGATGGAAATAGCACATAATTCATGGCGTAATAGATGTAGTGGTGTACACTTTGGCAATCCCAATACTGATTTCCAGAACTTAGCCTCATAATGATCCCAATAGGATCTAGGTTTAGGTAGACCTGTTTCTGCTCCGTAAGTGATTATCGGAACGACCTGCTGTTGAAAGGTCATTATATGAGATAACATTAATTTTCCATAGGGCTTTGGTGCTTAAGTGGGTAAGAGAATGTCCTGATGGCACACTGTGCACAGTTCATGTTCTACTTGCTGCTGAATGCTAAATGGGATATCTTGATAACACTATGCAAAAGGTGTAAATGTGCAGCTTGTTCTGTTGATTCATTAATTTGCCTAGTCCTCGGAGTAAGGATAGGATTAAGGTCTCAATATTACCGCTATTATTCTGTAGGTTTACCATCAAATGATAAGACAAGTAGCAGCCACATTTCTGTGGCCATTTTGAAAGTGAGTTTGTATCCACTGTTTACTTCCGTTTTTTTTTTTTTAAACTCTATTTAATTTGAAAACAAATTAGGAACATTCCCTCAACAAATACCTCCCTCCCTCCCTGAGGTGACGACTACTCCATTCCGATCCTCTTTCATCCTGGGTTAGCACTTCACGCTCATTGCAGATCTAACAGTCTCAGGCGTTGTGGGCACCACATCACTCTAAAATCATCCTTGAGAAAAGTCACTATTTCCCCCCAGTCGGCAGCGAAGTCCTGTACTTTGTTGTCCATGGCATACGTTGCCCATTCCAAAGCCACAATTTCCCAGATCTTTCTGAGCCAGTCCTGAATCTTGGGGGTCTCCTGGCCCTTCCACCTTTGGGCTATTAACATCATAGCCGCCAAAGTTAGTATCAGTCTTGCTTTCTCCCTCGACCTAGGTTCCCCCCTCTCATAGACCCTCTTATGCCTTGGAGGATTTGCGCCAGCGTTCCATCTCCGGGGCCAAAGGCATGCTCCTGCGCCCCCTGTATCTCCCTCCAGAAAGGTTAAATTTTTGGGCATTTCCACCAGATAAGCTCCGCTGTGCCCACCAGCCCACAACCCCTCCAGCACACCTCTGGGGTTCCTGGATACATCTGATGAAGGCGGGCCAGCGTATAATGCCATCCGACCAGTATCATATACCAGGCTTCCTGCAATTGGGAATTAGCCAATATGGGTATTTTCCTCCACAACCTCTCCCATTCTTCCCCGCTGATTTCCCTCCCCAGGACTCGTTACCATTTCTGCATATACCCCCACTGACCCTCCATGCTCCCGCTGCTTAGAATCTTAGAAATATTGGAGATCAGGCCTTTCGCCCCATCATTAGATAAAAGAAAGCTTTCAAATTTCTTTGGTTCTCTGGTAGCTGCTTTCCTGTTCACTGGATGTAACACCCAATGCCTTATTTGTTCATACCTTAGTTGTTCCCCTGTCCTTTTATGCCTATTCCCGTTTACAATCCTCAAAAGACATCAATTCCCCTCGGAACATATCGCACAGCTTTTTACAACCTCCATCCTGCCAGTGCTGAAAGGCTCCTTTCTCCATCCCCGGTGTGAAATCACGGTTACCGAATATAGGTGTAAAAGGTGAAGGAAATGTCGTAACTCCCATGGGTACCGCCATTTTATCCCAAATATCCGCCATGTACCTGGTTATGGAGCTCTCGTAAAGATGCTTGGGTCTGTGAGATTTAGGCAGCCATAAGACTTCTGCCAGGTTACGGTGCGCGACCACCCTATCCATCTTCACCCACAGCTTATCCTGGGCTCCCTCCTCTCCCCTTAACCATTCCCTGATGACCTGGAGCTGCGCCGATTCATAGTACCGCTTAAAATTCGGTAATGCCAGCCCCCCTCACTCCTGGGTGCCATCCGTAATTGACTACCTACCCTGGCCCTTTCGTCTTCCCATAACAAATCTTTAGTCAGCGTTCCCACATCCCTGAGAAAGCTCAGTGGTATCGGCTGCGGGACTGCTTGGAATAAATATAACAATCGCGGGAGTGTAACCATCTTGATCGCAACAATTCGGCCCATCCAGGACACCCTAAGACATCTCTATCTCTGAAAATCTCTTTTAATTTCCTTCAGATGTGGAGGGTAATTGGCCATATACCAACCCGCCAGATTCGCTGTGATCCTAACTCCCAAGTATCGAACCCCCTCCCCCCCGGGCTCCACTTAAAGGTGGTGTCTGTCTTCAGCCTGTCACGCTCCCCCGCCTGAAGTTAGGTTCAAGTTTTCAGATTTATTCACGTTGATTTTTAATCCTGACACTTCCCCGAATCCCTCCAACAGGGCTAAACTAGCATGATTTGAGTTAATCGGTGTAGTCAAGGGGAACAACATATCAGCGAATGCTGCTATTTCTGTTGTACTCCTCCAAAGGGTGTACCCTGTATTCCCTTTGCTTCCCTTATTGCCTGCAAGAGAGGCTCCAAATAAATCGCTTAAAGTATTGGCGAAAGCGGGCAGCCCTGCTTTGTGCCCCTCTGCAGTCTTACCAGCCGTGACATTGTCCCGTTCACTACTATTCTAATGGATGAAGTTTGATAATTAGCTCGGACCATAGTTAAGAATTCCTCTCCAAAACCCATTTTCCGCATCACCCGAAACAGAAAGGACCACGCCACATGGTCAAAAGCTTTTTCCGCATCTAGTGCCAAAAGGACCGCGGGAGTGCCCACTCCCTGCACTTTCTCTACCAGGTGAGCCACTCGCCTAATATTGTCCCCCGTTTGCCTGCCTCTCACGAAACCTGCCAGATCAGGGTGTAACAGGGTTGGGAGATAGATTTCAAGTCTGTTAGCCAAGATCTTTGTAAATATCTTGGTGTCGATATTTATCAGCGCAATAGGCCTATAGGATGTTCTTTCCTCCGGGTCCTTGTTGGGCTTGAGTATTAGAGTTAACTTAGCTTCCTCCATCAAGGGGGCGATTCTGCCTGTCTGCCAGAATGTATTATAAAGTGAGGTCAATTGCGGGGCCAGTTGTGTAACAAACATTTTATAAAAGACGGCGGAATAGCCATCTGGGCCTGGGGCTTTATTTGCCGGAAGAGCTCTGATCACCCTTCGCACTTCCACCTCTGTCATTTCCTGATTGAGGGTCTCCTGTATCTCCCTCCCAATGTTCTGCAGCTTTTCTAAGAACTGCTCCTTCAGACTGCCCTGCGGATTTAGTGAAGCATAAAGGGAGTCGAAATATTCCTCCAATGCTTCTTGTAGTTCCCCCGTTCGTGTGACCCATTCCCCTTTACTCGTTTTCGATGCCGTGATCGCGCTCCTCACTCTTGTCCCCCTAAGTAACCGGACTAATAGTGCCTCTGCCTTATTTGCCTTTGCCTAATATTTCTGGCGCACCGCAAGTAGAGGCTCCCTCTGCTTTTTTTAGTTCGGAGAAGTTCCAGCTGCCCCAGTGCCCTTCTATATTCCCTCACAGCTGACCTGGATGGGGTCAAACCTGCTTTCTCCCTGGCTACCTCTACCTCAAGCTGCGTTTCCAATGCTCTCATTTGTTTTGTTTGTTGAGCGGCTGCTGCTATTAGTTCCCCCCCTGAGAATGGCCTTAAACGCATCCCATCATACATCCTCCACTGTATCCCCCTTCCTATTGATGGCAAAGAAAATCTGAATCTTCTCCTCAATTTCACCCCTGATCACCGGATCTCTCAATAGAGCTCTCGGATACTTCCATCCCCAAACCCTCCTTTCCCTTCTTCCCAATTCCAGAGTGACGGAAACCGTTTTGTGATCCGCTATCCCTATCGGACCCGTGCTCACCTCTCGGATCCCACCCACCAATCCTGCTGAAACCCAAATATAATCAATTCTGGATTGTGATCCGGGAACTCCCGATAAAAAGGTGTATCCGTCCTCGCCACCCTTGAGCTCCCGCCACGCGTCCTTCAACCCCATTCTCCCAATCCTATCCTTCAGTCCTGCCGACATTAATGTGCTTGACCCCCCCGCCCATCCTATCCCGCTCTCTATCCCAGGCCATATTAAGATCTCCCATCAGGACTATCTGCCCCCAAGACTGGTCCTCTAATACCCTCAGCACTCGCTGTAAGAACTGCTCCTGCCCCGAGTTTGGTGCGTACACCATCGCAGTTTTGTAGGGAATTTCCTGATACTTTCCCTTGACCACAATGTACCTCCCCTCTTTATCCCGTAGGACCTCACAGACTCTGAAATCAACCGTATTCTTAATAGCCAAGGCCACACCCCTTGTTTTCCTATGGCTGGAGGCATGCATAATTTAGTTAAACCCCCGCAGTTTCAGCCGCCCCTGATCCCTGCGCAGAAGGTGCGTTTCTTGTAGCCCCATAATATCTGGGGCTTCTTTCCTCGAAAATTGCTCCAGCTTTTTCCTCTTAAGGGGGGTGTTCAACCCCCTCACATTATGCGTTAGCCACTTGAAAGGTCAACACCCAAGGTTTATTCCGCATCCAGTGCCCCTGCCCTTCCGCCCTCTCCTCTACCGATTGCCTCGTCGCTCCAGCCTCCTCGTCCCCTTCCCCTCCTATCCCCCTGGAAGAACATTCCTTCCTGCCACCCCTCCATTCTTATCCTGGGCATTCCCGCCCTTTCTGCTCCCAAAATGGTTGCTCTCCCACTGACCTCAAAGCTTCAGTTCCCCTTTTTAAAGGCCCACCACCCCTTTTACCACCGTTGTACATCAGAGGTCGCCTTGAGTCCCGGTTGCTCCTTCTTTGATCTTCTCTTGTCGTATAGCTCCGCCCTCCTTCACTCCTCTTCTCCTTTTCTCTCAGACTGTTGTCCACTCCCAGGGTCTCGGCCTAGGTCGACTGCTCGTCCCCTGCATGTTCAAGCCTGTGGGGGTCTCCTCCAACTCTATTTGAAGTATTTCCACCCCTTCCTGTACCGTGGTGATACGCTTCTGGCTCCCTTCCCACTCAAAGATCAGACCAAACGGAAAGGTCCATTTATACCGAATGTCCTTCTCCTCAAGTGCTGTTAGCACTGGACCCATTTGTCTCCTCTTTGCGAGCGTGCTGCTTGCCAAGTCTTGGTACAATGCAATCTGCTGCCCCATGGACATAATCGGCTCACTTTTTCTTGCCGCCAGGAGGGCCATTTCTTTCTGAGCATATCTGGTGAAGGCCGCCAGAACATCTCTAGGCCTTGATGTTTGACCCTTAGGCTGTTTCCAGTTCGACCCTATCCAGGTTCTCTTCTGCCAGGATACCAGCGAAGACTCCCTGGAGTACCGCTTTTAGGTCCTTATCTGGCACCGATTCCGGTAGCAATTTTACCCTAATATTGATCCTTCGGGATCCATTTTCGATATCCTCCATCTGAATTTCAAGGTTTCGAGTGCTACATCCAGTCTGTCACTGGCTTCACTATTGGCCGTAGTTTTCCTGTCCACTTCTTGGAGGCCCTTTTCCAGAAGGTCTGTTCTCTCCCCCAATTGCTGCATCTCCTGACCAATCCCCCCAGGGCTTCATTGAAGTCGGCGCGCATGAGTTGAAACAGCTCCTGAAAAGTCTTTGCCAGATTTGTTTGCAGGGCATGTGGCTCTCCCAAGAAGTCCTGTCTTGATATCGGTGTCGGATCCACGGTGCCCCCTATTGAACATTGCTTTCTCCGGTCTCTTCTTGGTTGCCTCTGGCACTGGTCTTCGTGTTTTGCACTGGCCACATTGCATGGAAGGTGTCCGAGGGGTCCTCTCTGGCCTGAACCAGCTTACCCCCTTTTCCTTTGGCTTTCGAGGACATGGGCCGGCCCTCCCCACTTCTCGACACACATCCACTCCTCCACTGGGTGTTCACGTGGTCGTCCCGCTTCCCCGTGTTTTGCACCGACCACATTGCGTGGAAGGTGTCCGAGGGGTCCTCTCTGGCCTGAACCAGCTTACCCCCTTTTCCTTTGGCTTTCGAGGACATGGGCCGGCCCTCCCCACTTCTCGACACACCTCCACTCCTCCACTGGGTGTTCACGTGGTCGTCCCGCTTCCCCGTGTTTTGCACCGACCACATTGCGTGGAAGGTGTCCGAGGGGTCCCCTGTTGCCTGAACCAGCTTACCCCCTTTTCCTTTGGCTTTCGAGGACATGGTCCGCCGCTCCCCACTTCTCGACACACCTCCACTCCTCCACTGGGTGTTCACGTGGTCGTCCCGCTTCCCCCAGTCCTCGTAAATGCTCCGACGTGAGGTGCTCTATCCCCGTGGTGCTGCCTCACTTTGTCCGGCGGCTCAGACCATGCTTCCTACATCTGCTCCTTATGCACACCATGTGCCCTGCCCTCCAAAGTGTCCCCTTTCTCTGTCTCTCCTCCGCCCCCACTCCAGGCTGGGTAGTTTCAGGCGAATTATTCCATAAGTATGCCGGAGGCAGTAAGTAAGCCGAAATACACCAACCTCTATTTGTTGTCACTTTTCTCCTCCTTGTACCCCAGGTACACTGCCGGCGTTGGATCCCGGGGGTTTTGCTGCCTCTCCGATTTTAGGAGGGCGGAGTCCTCAACCCCCCCCCCGACCTTGCGGCCAATGTCCACCCTGTTCTCCCCTGCGGGGTACTTCGCCTTTATTTTCTGGGGAGAGGGGGGCCCAAATCAAGCCCCTTGCAGGCTCCCTCCTCCCTTCTGATCCACAGGCCGTGAGCCGTCCTCGTTCCCATGCTAGGTCCTCCTGGTTGCGCCCGCAAATGGGGGGTGGGGCACCTTTCCTCTACGTCGCGTTCCGGCTCTCTGACTTCCCGAGCATCCTTTGGCGTCCAGGCACAGTTACAGCGGGCGTCCTCCACCTACCGCGGCTCCTGCTGCTGTGTAGTCCGCAGCTCCAGGGAGACAGGGGCTGACACTCCTCTCCTCTGCTGAGGTTGGGCGGCTGACAGGCTTCCCCTCATCGCTCGGCGGTGCTCTGATATCTCCCGAGGCGGCGGAGGGGTGTGGGGGTCACCCGGCCCTCCTCACGCCGTACTGAAGCACCGGGTACTGCCCTCTCCTGTTGCCGCTCGTCGGGTGAGGTCTCCCTCCTCCGCTCCTGCAGAGCGCCGCCGCGTCCCGCTCTTAAGCTTCGCAGCCAGAAAGGCTCCTCACTGCTGCTCCTTACTGCTGCTCGCCAGCTTCCCGGATCGCGTGGCTACAGGGGTCCTCTCTACCTTAATGGGGGGCCTGCTCGTGGGGTGGTGGGCAACTCGCGATGGTCAGAACCTGAAGAGCGCCGTCAGTACGTCTACACTGTGCTGGCGGCCATCTTGGAATCCCTGCTTACTTCAGTTTTAATAAGATATGTCAAAATTGGCATTGTGTTCCTTTTGAGCACATGGTAGCCGAGATCCGAGTGTCAACTGAGAGTTATACTGAAAAAAGTGAATATCGGATGAATGAAGACTTTTTGGATTTTGGGAATTCTTTTTCACCATTAACATTGCCCATGGCCCCAGTGTCTATCGAATTTGAACAATGCAATTTATTTTTTAGCAGTATCAACAAACTATGTTCAGTACATTTTGAATTTGCTAATGGAAAAACAAATCCTTTCCCTCTGTCACTAATAAATGATGCCTCGGTCCCTATATTTTGAAGGCTTTGACGTACTGTACTTCTGTGCTCTGTTGAACTATGCATGCATTGTGGTGACTGTCTACACCTTTCGGGTGAGTGCCTTTCATGATGAGGGTATGAGCATGTGAAGATGCATCTTCCATCGCCAACATGCAAGGTCTTTGAAATATGTCAAACTGCTCAAATGATTTAAACGGTACGATCTCGATTGTGAAATGGCTGGGCTTGTGTCCTACTTTGGAAACACATTTTTCCTGTAGCCTTGTTTAAAATTTGGCTCATTACTCGCTTAGCATAATGATAATGAAGTAAGCATCTGTTGCACTATTTGGTTTGTACATGTGCATGTCTATTTCCATGACAACCTATTCCATGGTTAGAATTGTGGCCGGTGTGCAAGGTTTCAAATGGATTCCTTACTTCCACAGAGTCCTCATCTGTGCTATTCTAGCTCCACTGTTCAGCTCTTTGGAAAAATGTTATCACCCTTGGGCGCAGCACGGCTCCGTGTTGGTTCCTCTCTCAACCTCTGCGCACCTCGCTCCAGACATGACATCAAGTCCAGTATATATCAAGTCGCCATGAACTCGGTTCCTTTTTTCTGTGTGCTCTGTTTGCTTCAGGAATGCCACTATATTAGCGAAAATTCTCTGCATCATTTCTTATCCTGTGAAGACACTGGGCTTCAAGCCCTTCGCAGATTGTGAACGACCTTTGTCTGTCTCTGGTCCCCACAGGATATGCTCATACTTATGATATATTTTTTTATATTGCGTTCATACACAAGTGTTTCAGATCGCGACCAAGCAAAGGGAGGGGAACAAGGAGAACAAAAACAAACGATCTTACTAGGCCCAGTGACATTAAGAACATGTTAGTGCATGGACAAGGGGGAAAGTGCGAGGGGGCGGATAAGTGGAGTGCACAATAGAGGAGAGAACAGAATAAAAAATAAGTGCACTAAATAAATAAAGGCAGTGAAAAGTGGTAGTGCAGCCAGCCAGTGGCAAGTACATGATTAGTCAGATAGGGTATATCTGATAAGTGCAGAGGAAAAAATAAGAGGGGGGGCACTGTATGGGTACAGATACACAGCCCAGTGCAAGGGGTGGCCCGGAGGCAGTTCAGGAAGGGAGGCTGGGTGAGCAGGTACCTGGGCCCGAAGGACAGAGGTACCCCAAGGCCCTACAAGAGAATGTCCCTAAACTATTCACCTTTTATTCCAAAGAGGGCAAAAGGGAGAAAACAAGAATGCTCTCTAAATCCACGTGCGCCGACCAGAGGACTGATGCACAGATTCTTAACATGGAAGGATGAGAAGAAAAAACACTGCAAAAGTTACTGCTCGCCAAGCAGCTCCTCTAGGCACCATTCTTCATCCTCTTCAAGAAGAAGCCACGATTCTAGGCACTCCTCAGAGGATTATGCTCCACTTTTATTGCTTCCTATCCATTCCTCCACCTCACTTAGGAGGAATGGGAAGAATTCAGACTGAGGCTCCTAGACATGTTCGCTAAGGTTCCAGCGCCGCCCACAGGACTTGCTGCACTTGGGAAGAGCCAGCACAAACCTTTTGCGAAACCATGGCGACATAGCTGCGGACTCTGTTTCAGCCCCGTTGGAATTAGATCTGACTCAGTGTCAGGTTGCCCCATCGTCGGGTGTGGAGCAACAAGCACCAGCTCCTCCCGCCACAGCACAGTTAGCGCTGATTTTCATCTAAGGAACCCTCTGCTTCCTATAGACAGATTATCTCGAAGATGAGTGAGGTCTTCAGCGCGCGGGGTGACGCTGTCCTTTTTGGGATGCAACTCCTATGCTCCAGGGGTGTGAGGGATTTATTGGACCGGGCCTCAAATGTACAAGATTCCAGCAGCCTTGACACCTCCCTGGTGCTGGATATTCTTCTGACGCCTACTCCGGGAAGGCCGTATGCGTCTTTGTAGTGAATTGCTTCCTCCCACGGATTCCCGCTTCTCTTTATATATTTCTCTCTAACTCTCTATGCCCCATTTATCTCTATCTCTTTAACCTTCTGCGAATCATTCAGTCTGTCAATCTCTTTCCATTTCTCTCTACCCATCTTCTCCTCTTATCCTTTCACACGCTATGCATCCATTCACTCTTTTTCTGTCCCTCTTTCTGTTACTATATTTAAGATTATTTTTCTTTCACTATCTACCTGTGTATCTTTTTCTCTATTTCTCTTTCAATCTGACTCGCTGTATCCCATCTTACTCTTACATCCCGTCCCCTTTCCTCCATACTGCATGGGCATCCCTTCCAAGGGACGGGAGATGGAACCTTTTTCACCAGAAAAAACTTTCATCCAATTTAGATTTAGAGGCGCGCGGCCCAGGGAGCATGCACTGCCCTGACTCCGCCTGACTCCTTTTCCCCCTCTGGTGCCACACCTCAGTCCCCTTTTCCGCATCGATGGGAACAGGCCGAATGTTTGGCTTTGGCCATGTAATTCCACGCGCGGATACGACTACTTTCTTTTTTGCCTTTCTTATCATTCAGGTACTCTGTCCTCAAGTGTCACGCTCCTCCCCGGCGCATGTCGACTTTCACAGGGTTCAGCAGGTGTCCATCCTGCAATGGGCTCTACCCCCACGCCTTCTGCCTACGTTGCCTTGGCCCCGACCACGGCTGGCAAGCTTGTTAAGCGTGCAGCGCCCTGTCAACGAAATCGCTGAAGAACAGACTAGCCAGGTGTTAGGCAGAAACCTGTGCAGTTCCCTTGGGGAACACTGCAAAAGATTTAAGACCACAGGTATAGCAGTAAACCCACTTGGTAGCAGTCCGCACCACCCAGATTTACCTGGTAGCTGTGGCTGAGCAGTCAGACTTCCCTCAAGAAGAGTTAGGCAGTATGTAAAGTATACACAATATGTACTCAGACACAATAGCACAAGCAAACACTGACCAGAGCTTGGTTTCAAAAGTATATAGTTATTTATTTTCAAGAACATATAAGTTGCAAACACTCTAGCAAAAATATAGTAAAACACTCTAAACACAGTTATATGGAAAGCAGTCCCAATCCTTATTCCTATCTAGACAACTCTAGGTTAACACCACATAATTCAAACAGAGGTGAGCGCTTAACGTTAGATGACACTCTAGTAGGTAAAAAGAAGGGAGAAGGAGCAGAATTAGGTTAAACACACCACTCTAAGGTCCAGAACACTTGCAATAGGCTCAAAGAAGTACCAAGTCACAGGTGAGCAAAAGTCACTAGGCAGGGCCCACTCTTAGAGTAGCCGGAGCGAAAAATGTGCCCAAGATCACACTGTTATTAGGGATTCAAAGTCTTGCAAAGAGTTAGAAAGAGTTTAGAGTGGCTTAGAAAGTTTAGCCAGGGTGTCCCAGGCACTCCCAGGTTCGAAAGCCGGGGGCTAAATCTACCCCGTACAGTCGGTGGCAAGGGAAGCCAGGCGGAACACGGTACCTTAAGCGGAAAGGGTCCTCCAGCGGTGGCAGTTGTTCCAGGCAGTGGCAGCAAGGCTCGACGTCGGTCAGGGGAGAAGAAGTTCTCGCTGAAGAGCAGAAGAAGAAGGTCGTTGCACTGCCCGGGAAGAAACCAACCGCGGAGTCCTCCGGTTTAAGGGTTGTACCGACTTTCGCGGTTAGGGGTAAAAATGTGGTATTCCGGTTGCCGGGGTGCTTGGCACGGGCAAGGCGGCCACGGGATACCTCGAGAAGCGAAAAGAAGGTGAAAACTGGTTGTCCCCACCAGTCAAGGGAAGGAGCCACTCCGTTAAGAGTTCTCCTCGGTCGTCGGAAAAAGTGGTGAGACGGTTCAGCAGGGCTCCACCGGGTGGTGTCGTCGAAGCAGGTCGGCTCAGCTCTTCCCTCGTCGGATTCTTGGTCCTGTGGCGACTTCTGAAGTTCCAGTCCCCAAAGCCCTGCTTTTATGCAGCAAACCCCCATTCACCCAGCCTAGCTGTCACTCAAACATGCTAAGTGGTGAGCCGGCCGGCTCACCACTTGGGCCAATCAGGACGGAGTGCGACTTGAGTTACCAAGGTAACTCAGTCCAGGGTGCCTAAATCCCCCTCCACCCCTCCTAAGTACCCCAGACAGAGTGGCACCACTTTGGAGGGCTTCTGTGGAGAAGCCCGCCAAAAGTGGAACAAAGGGCTCCACTTTGGGTCAGAGTTACAGAGGCGAACGCCAACGCCATTTTAGGATCAAGTTTTGGCAAAAAGTCCCAACCGGAGTTATAATAATAAATATATAAACCGGCGGTATGTTTAAGGCTACCGTAAATAAATAATTAAATGTGTTAGCCTAAAACAATGGGAAATCCCATAGGAAAATATTCGCGGTCGAATATAAAAAGTAGTTTCCACTGCCACCAGCCAAAACTCGATCAGGGGGGACGGAGACGTGCCCCCTCGACTAACAGACCCTGGGGCAATCGAATTGCCCCAGCCAGTGCGTCCACAATATGATGGTTTGTACTGGTTCTGTTCAGGATTCAAGACTAGCAAAGTCTTTGGTGACTTTACATGCCCTGGGAGACAGTAGTCAGTCCCAGGGTATGGAGTCTATGTTGGGGAGTCCCTAGGACACCCCTGGGTCACGGCACAGAGGGTGCTGTGTAACCCACATCACAAAAATACATGAGGCCCTATGGAGTAAAAGACCCCATAGCCCATTCAACACAAGGTTTAACCAAGAAAACACACTTCAACATGTCCAAGAGTGAGGGTAAAAGAGTCTCACTCTTGGCAGGAGAAAAAAAAGAAACCCCAGAAATCCAGCAAAGCTGCTGGGGGACTCACTAGGTAGGGAAATTCAGCCTAAACAGAGAATTCTCCCTAACACCAGGTGGGGGGAGCTCTTTCATAAGTCTCTTCCAGAGGACCTGAAGAACTTTGTGAAACATCGAACCACGCCCAAGGTAGGGCCTGTATTTTCCATTGCACCCCGCAAGGGAGACTCCTTCCCAAGGACTCGCCCGCGCGGAAGGGACCGCTCAGGTCCTTGTACCAGCACGTGCACCGAGGCTGCTTCAGCTACCGGCCGAGGGATCCTCCCAGTGACAGTGTTGAGGGACCGGTAGGTTCTTGTACCAGATTTCCATCCGAGGGGCTCTGCCCTTGTACCAGCATTATGTCTGAGGGGCTATGCCCTACTACAGGCAATATGTCCGAGGGGGCGCCTAAATGCAGCTCTACCGACCCCCCGGTTCGAGGGTGTCACACCTCCCGGGTCCAGACCCAAGGAGCAGGGTAGGTCTTGCGATCCACCATCAAGAGTCTTCGAGGAGCAACACGATGCAGGCATGGGACAGGCAGCTCGACAAAATGACCACCGTGCCAAACATGGACACCCGTCCAACGCCATTCCAGGAGTGGGACTGGCCTCAACCAGGTACGTGGCCAACAGCCTATCATTCATTTGCACAGGGCAAGTTCCCTCTGCGTCCTTACGGGCAGGGTATGCAGAGGCTCTAGCAGCCCTCCCCCCACCTACCCTGTCGGTACCACCTCTACAGCTTGTGAAGAGGGGTTCTTTGAGAGGTTCCCCAGGCTCACGAAGTCCCCTCTGATGGGGGTTATCCTCAGGGACGCGATTAGGGAAGTGCTCCCTATGATGCTACCGACACCACAGGCTCTTCCTCTGGCGCCCCAGACGATTCCTCAGGTGGTTCGGCACCAGCCTCAGCCTACAGCTCGGGTCTCTGTACCCCAGCTTCCGGCTCCCGCTACACCTCCACCTACACAGGATCCTCTTGACCCACAGGATACGGATGAAGAGGATCCTGACACGCCATCCTCAGCCAGGGCCTTCCACGAACATCTTGCAGGGCTGTCGGAGTACCTGGGCCTACCTCAGCCCGGAGTTGAGCAAAACGGGAATTCCACTGCAGACCAGTGTAGTCTCTCTGGCCAAAATGTATTGGCTGAAGCCCCACTCTGTCCAGCTGTTCAATCGACGCCTGGACACCAGGTACAGGCAGATGGAGGGGGATACACTCTTGCTATCTGCCCATCCTCAACCACACTCCTCGGGGATCGTTGCAGCATCACTACACTCCAAGCCTCAGTCGTCCTCAGCCTCCTCCTCAGGGACACTGCTAGGCAAGGAGGAGAAGATCTTGGAGGTATACAGGAAGAAGCTGTATTCCAACGTGTCCTTGCATCTTCGTCAGGCCAACACTGATGCCATTCTGGCTGCCGCTAACAAAGGTTATTGCGGGAAATTCCCGACTTCCTCCCGGAACTCCCTACGCAGAGCCAATCACGTTTTAAGGTGGGACTGGCTGAGGCCAAGCTGGTGGCGTAGGACCTCATGGAATCCACTGTGGCACATATTGACATCTATGGCTGTGCCTTCTGTATCGCCACAGACATGAGAAGGACAGCCTGGCTCCGGGCAACGAAATTCAATCCGGACGTCCAGGAATGCATATTAGATCTGCCATACGAGGGGTGGTGGGGTGCCTCTTTCACTCCTCCACTGACAAAGAACTGGACAAGAAGAAAAACGGCTCACAAACGGGCAAGTCTTTATCTATCTTGACAAAGACCACGCACAAGACGTACACCCAGTCACAGCAGTGCTCCGACAGGAGGCGTACATACAGAGGGTTCTGCGGCTTCCAGGAACGGAGATCCAGGCAGCCTGACCGCTTGCTGTCCCAGAACCAGCGCAAGCAACAAAAGGGTGGCTGGGGGGGATGAAGGGCTTTTTCCAGTCCCCTTCCTCCGCGACAACCTCCGAGGGAAAGAAGGCATGACATGTCCCTCTCGGTCCACGTGTCTCCAGTGGGGGGCAGGTTTGCTCTCCATGCACATTTCTGGCACCAGAATCGCACAGACCCCTGGATCCAATCCGTAGTATCCACAGGGTACCGCCTACCCATCCCATCCCAGCCTCTCCTCCCTCCACCCCTCCCTCAAGTTGGGACAGCAACTCTTCTGGCAGAGATCCGTAGAGAGCCAGGCAGTGGAGGAAGTACCAGCCTCCCAACAAGGCTTGGGCTTATAGTCCAGGATTTTCGCCATTCAGAAGAAGAACCAGGCGGGCCTGAGAGTTGTGCTGGACCTTTCCACCCTCAATCTCTCTTTACCCCTGCGAAAATTCAAGATGGTTTACGCCAGCTTTTATAGTGGAGACATTGTGCAAAGTAGACTGGACGTGCTCCCTAGATCTGAAGGACGCATACTTACACGTCCCGATTTGGCAGCCCCATCGTTCTTTCCTTTGGTCCAGGATCATGGACTACCATTTTCAATACAAGGTCCTTCCTTTTGGACTCAACTCTGCCCCCAAGGTCTTTACCAGGCTCATGAATGCAGTGGCTGCCCTCTTCAGAGCGCAGGGCCTCCACATCTATCCATACCTCGACAACTGGCTCGTCAGGGCTACATCTCTGGAAGCGGTTCACTGCTCGTCCCATGCCCTTATAAACTGCCCGCACGATCTGGGCTTCTCGCTCAATCTCAAGAAGTCGCAGCTGCAGCCTACGCAGACTCTGACATTCTTGTGCCTCATCTGGGACACTGCTCCGAGAAGGTGTTTCCGTCGCAGGACAAGATCTTGGCAATCAAGAGGGCCACCGTCCACTTCCTCAGCAGAGAGGTGACTTCGGCTTGGTGGTACCAGCATCTCCTGGGTATCTTGGTGGTGGTCTTATTAGCCATCCCACACACGAGACTGAGTATGAGGAGGATTCAGCTGCACTTCGCTGCCTCATGGAACCAGAAGCGGGGCTCTCAATCCGAGAGGATCAACGTTCCTCCATCTCTCCACCCGAACCTAACATGGTGGTCCAGGGACTGCAACCTACGGACGGGCAAGCTCTTTCGGCCGCCCACCCTGCAGGCCACCATCACCACAGACTCCTCGCCTGAGGGCTGGGGAGCCACCCTGGTTGAACTCTCGGTCCACGGCACCTGAACTCGACGGGAGCAGGAATACCACATCAATTGGTTAGAGCTGAACGTCATCTGGCTAGCGCTCCGAGCATTCCTACCACTTTTCAGGGGCAAGGTTGTCCTCATCCAGGCAGACAACTCGACCTGCATGTACCAAGTCAACCTGCAGTGAGGCTTCAGATCCCCTCCTCTGTGCAGACTGGCAATCAGCATGTGGGAGTGGGCCCTGGAAAACATCTCCCTCACGGCAGTCCACCTGCCGTGGGAAGCCAACCTGGAGGCAGACAGGCTCAGCAGGTTGGGAGCGGATAATTACGAGTGGCAGATGAACAACCTCGTCATTCAGGAGATCTTCAACAGGTGGGGTCATCCCCAGGTGGATCTCTTTGCCACCTGGCACAACATGAAGTGCCCTTGGTACGCCACCTGGCAGGGACAGGGCCCCGGCTTCCTGGGCGACGCATTTCGGCTTCAGTGGACCAGCATGAAGGCTTACGCCTTTCCGCCCACTCCGCTGATTCACAGAGTGATTTGCAAGTTCAAGGAGTCTTGCCAAATCAACATCATTCTAATACTCCATGGTGGCCGGCCAGGCCATGGTTTTCGGAGCTGCTCAGCCTCTCGGTGATGCCTCCGATTCACCTCCTGACGGGCCCAGCACGTCTTCCGGCGCAGCAGGGGGGCAGGGCCATCCACCCCACTCCACAAAAACTAGCCCTCACAGCGTGGTACCTGAGCAGGTAACACTGCAGCACTTCAGCCTCTCACAGGCTAATCTGGAAATCGTACAGGGCGCAAGGAGCATGGCTACCAGGGCCCAGTATTAAAGTAAATGGACCAGATTCTGCCACTGGGCAGACTCCAAGGAAATAGACCCCTGGCATGTACTTTGGACGACGTGCTCTCCTTCCCGGCGCACCTCGCCCACTCTGGTGTGCAGTTGCACACCTGCCGTACATACCTAGCAGCCATCGGGCATACAGGAACTCTGAGGAGGGGATCTTGTCCTCCTCCAACCCGATCGTCAAACATTTGATGGGGCTCGCAAGGATCTACCTGCCCGTCAAAAGGCCGCACCACGTGTGCAACCTCAACATAGTCTTGGGCGCCCTGGCGTACAAACCGTTCGAGCCAATGGCATCCGGCTGGTCACCATCAAGACGGGCTTGCTAGTAGGCCTCACCGCGGTTCTTAGAGTCAGCGAAATGCAGGCGCTGGTTGTCGCAGAACCATATACCACATTTCACAGGGAAAAAGTCCTGCGGACACACCCAGCATTTCTGCCCAATGTGCTGTCTGCTTTCCACTTGAACGAGGAAATAGTCCTTCCTACGTTCTTTCCCGATCCCAAGGATGAAGCACAGAGGGTACTGCACTGCCTGGATGTCAGGCATGCCCTGAAATGTTACTTGGACAGGACCAAGGGCTACCGCAAATCGGACGCCCAGTTTGTCACGTTCGAAGGCTCAAGACCAGACTATCAGGCTTCCAAATCCCACTGGATGGTCTCGGCCATCAAAGAAGCGTACGAGGGCCAGCACAAGCCGCTCCTAGCCAACATGCATGCCCACGCAGTCAGGGCCAAGGCAACGGCCATCGCATTCCAGCGCCATGTCCCTTGGCAAGTCCTAAGCAGAAGCAGAGCGGCCACTTGGGCCACTCCCTCAGCTTTCTGCAAGCATTACGGTTTGGATGCCGTCTCTAGATCTGATGGGGCGTTCGGACAGGCGGTTCTCAGAAACCTGTTTGCTTAAGGAGTGTCTCCTCTCCACCCTGGGGCTACATTTAGTTGTAATCGCCCATACATTATGGAGGAAAGAGGACGGGACGTAAGAGTAATTATAAATTACTCACTTCCTCCATACGTCCCACCAACCTAACCCCTAATAATACTGGTGTCATTAGGCAATGTTAGATCTATTGTCAACGCGTCAATGGGGACTGAGGTGTGGTGCCGGAGGGCGGAGTCAGTGCAGCGCATGCTCCCTGGGCCGCATCCCCGCACGCCTCTAAATTTAAAAGGGAAGAAGGTTTTTTTCTGGTGAAAAAGTTTGTCTCCCGTCCCTTGGAAGGGACACCCATACAGTATCGTGGAAAGGGGACTACGGACTAAGAGTACGTTAGTCATTACAGTAAGTAAGGTATAATTATTTCAAAGAGCAAATGTTAGCTATTTCACTCAAATGGAGGCCTTCAATTTTTTTTAGATGTACTTTTCTGAGTATAAGAAGCCAGGTATGACGGACTATTTCATAACCGAGACAGCACAATGTAAGCTCATATTGAGACTTTGGCTTCTTGTCTCGCTTTATATCATGTGAGACTCCTTTTAATCCTGCTTTTCTGCCTGCATTCTGTAATTGTAGTCTCAAATTCATGAAGAGATAGAGAAACGAAACTACCAGTAGTGGAATCGGAGCTAGTAGCCCACCTAATTATGTTCTTACCTGTTGAATTCTGGTTGTTGTAGAATTGCGTTTTTTTTATCAATGCATGAATACCATTATCAGAATGCAAATAAAAAAAACATGGTTAGGTGGACTGCACCAACCTAATATGGTCTATTGAAGGCTTTGCCAGTTTACAAAAGAGAACTTGGGCTAAACCAAAGCATATTGACGTATTTTGGCTTACATAGACTGCAAAAAGAAGACCAAGTAAGTATCTTCATTTTCACTATAGTGTTTTTATTTTTGTTTTTAGATTAGTTTTAAGTGCTTCAAAATTTGGAACTTTTACAGATACAGAAGTAGGAAGATATTATATGATTTCCCCAGGAGGACGCAATTAGTCAGTTTGGGGTTTATCTTTGGCCTCCATGTGTAAATTGAACAACCCAATCAGCAGTACACATGTTCTCTACTGAGCCCACTTTTTTCAGGGAAACCTTTCCCAATGCCTTTTGTGACTTTAAATCTGCATTCAAAATTGGATAAAAAAAACTAAAAGTCCCAAAAAGGAAAGGAGGCAACAGGACTCAATGCTAATATATCTGGCACATTTTTAATGTCTGGCTGGATATTGATTTACCACTAAATCGCAGCTAATGCATTTATAGAAAGAAGAAACTCCTAAAGAAAAAAACTGCTCTGAATTGCCAAATGACATTCACATTATGTTAAGCTTGCAGACGAATAGTGCCAGTGTAGAGTAGTGATCACTGTTCTGGTACCTCTGAACTGAATCGATTGCCTGCTGCGCAATGAGATGTTGAGTGGGAGCATACAACAAAGTTATTCAAAATAAATCTTTAACGATTTTGGAATAATTCGGAATTTTTATAAAAAAATTGGAAATTCATCTGCAATGTGCTGAGAGGTTTGTGCACAGATTGTGTACATTTATCTTTTTTGCATTGATCAGTAGGCTTTTGCAAACAGCCTACATTTGCTGTGCGCATGTGTATTTATATATGTGTATGCATTTTTTCAAGTAATGTTCTGAATAATTACTTCAGTAATTAACTGTGCAATTTAAGCTAAATTGTATCTGAACGTGCCACAAAGCTCAGCAACAGATGTATAGTCAATAAGGCCCTTCACCAAAAGGGTTATTGCACATGCAAAGAATGTGTAGTATGTTTTATAATAAACCCCTAGAAAGGTTATGAGCACTGGATAAAACTTGGGAGTTGGTATTTTTATTTCTGGAAGTTTTATTTAATAGGAGATAACATATTTCATTTTTTTGGTAAAAGAAGCCATGCTGACACATCTTTTTGCACGCTTTTCTGCTCTTTGTCATTCTAGTTTCAGTGTTTCACATTCGAAGGAATCAGCATGATATCTGGGGCAGGATGAGCAAGTGGCTTATGTGTTCTACGGTCAGAGGTAGCTGCTCCTAAGCCCTTACCAACCTAAAAGTCATTAAAACGAACAGACAGAAAATGTATAAGAATCTATTCGTATAGCTATATACATTTTTTCTGTGACATATACACAGCTCATTTTTTTTTCATAGGATCCAGTGTTGTTTTCAGGCTCCCTGCGAATGAATTTGGATCCCTTTGATAAATATTCTGAAGAAGAAGTGTGGTCAGCTTTGGAACTGGCTCACTTGAAGAATTTTGTGTCTGGTCTTCCTGACAAACTGAATCATGAGTGTTCTGAAGGAGGCGAAAATCTAAGGTAATTAATTTCCTATATTTTACCCTTTTTATGCAATTGTGGCAATGTCTCCACTAATGATCCATTTAGGATTGATAGAACTGCTTCTCGGCAGATATGAGATTCGTTTTTTTGCTTGTAGGAGTAATCTGTAAATTTTCTGGAGGTGTTATACAAGTTGCATTTCCTCCTCCTTCCCTCATACCCGTCGCCGAAGCATGGATTCTCATGATAATTGACATTGGCACAAGTAACTTTGCATCTGCAAATCCTTACAATCTGAATTACCTCTTCATGTGTCTTAAGGCTGTAACGCCATGCCTCCACAGGGAACTGATGTAACGCCCCCACTTCTGGCCACCTTTCACGCATCCTATTATGTCATTATTGCACCCAAACATACCATGTGTACAGGGTTGCACTTTCAAAAAATGTCTTGGAAACAAACTCCTGTTTTATGGATAACTCTCAAGGCATTTTCTACTGTGGAGTTGTTCCTTTACTCTTTTTTTTAAACTTTTTTCTGGAACAAGTTATTAGTGTTAGTTTTACTAAATCTTTGGACAAAATTATTAATTCAGTTTATGTTGAAAGGGTCTAGTAGCAAAGTGCATGTTACACACCCCTATTTTACTTTTGTATCGATCTGCCAGGCGGCGTCTGATGATGGCCCTTAGTGAATATTCTAGCTAGACCTACATAGATTTGATTTACAGGAAAAGAAGGAAACAACTGCAGAAAGGGGCTGACATTTTGAAAGAGTAGATTGACATTTCTACTTGCTTTAAATGTGTTGCTTATGCCACCCACTGAGAATGTTATGATATTTCAAAGCTTTTATTTTAGTCCAGTTAGTACTACACGCAGCCAAATGATGCATTTGCCACACTTGCCAAATGTCACACTCTATTTGCCTGTTTAATACCATTAGTCCTCTGACGCTAGTCATGAAGAAGACTCCTTTTGAATTTTGCTTTTCCTGTAACTGTAAATTTCCTTGGAAGGATAAACACAATATGTGGTATCATTGTCTTCCAAGAGACCATCAGGAGGCCAAATGTCAAGCGTGTAACCTCTTCCAAGCCAAAGGCACTTAAGGAACAATGATCAAAGTGTTTGGCAGCCTACACGAAGCATGCTGAGGCATCGACGAAATGCCCCACCACCACAGAGAAATCTGAGGCAGAGCAGGACAGTCATGGCTCCATGGCTCTACTCTTGATATCCTTGCCCCCGTCATGAGAATCCGCCTGAAGCCCAAAGCCAAATGTAACTCCTGGTATGACTCCGATCTCGCCACCCTAAAACGCAAGTGCCGGGTTGCAGAGAGGAAATGGCGTGCTTCATGTTCATCCTCTGACAAACTGGCCTGCCGCCTGCTCCAAAGGCAGTATCAGCTCTCCTTTCTCACCAAGAAGAGAGCCCTAATCCAAGCCCGCATCTCTGCGGCATCTAACAACTCCCCCGAACTCTTTAAAATCTGCAAGGAGCTGGCCAACCCTGTTGCAGTCTCTACCTCTCCTGTCCCCTCCCAGGCCCTCTGCACTGCATTGGCCTCTCACTTCATCTCTAAAACTCAGGACATCCTGTCCTCGCTCTCCTCCTTTCACCTCCCTCCCTCCCTTCCCGGCTCTTCCTCTGGCCCTTCTGCAGTCGCCCCTCCTCCCTCTTTCTCTGCCTTTCCACTTTTCTCTGTTGACGAGGTTTCCAGACAAGTCCGATCTATGAAAGTCTCGTCTAAACAGGTTCACCCCTGTTCCTCCAAAACTATCAAGGACCACATCGACTCCCTGGCTCCTGCCCTGGCTGACTTTTGCAACCACTCCTTCGCCTCTGGAGTCTTCCCTTCCCCCCTCAAGCACTCCCTTGTGCACCCTCTTCTCAAGAAACCCTCTTCCGACCCCTCCTGCCCGGCTAACTATCGCCCTATCTCCATCACTCCCTTCCTGGGCAAGCTCCTGGAGAAACTGGCCATCTCCCAGCTAAACCTCCATGCTGAATCTGTTGGTAGTCTTCATGACCATCAATCTGGTTTCAAAGCTGCCATAAGCACGGAAACTGCTCTCCTGAACATCCGTGAAGACCTGCTCTTGAACCTCGATTCCAACACTCCGTGTGTTCTCATTCTGCTCGATCTCTCCTCTGCCTTTGACACTGTCAACCATGCCATCCTGCTTAACCGTCTCCGTGAAAACCTGGGTATCACTGGTCAGGCTCTGGCGTGGCTGACCTCTTTCCTTTCAAATCGACCCTCCCAGGTCCAACCGGGGTCCTTCCTCTCCGACATCTTTTTCTCCACCTGTGGTGTCCCCCAGGGATCAAATCTCTCTCCCTGGCTGTTCAACCAGTATATGGCACTCCTTGCCCACCGCATCGCCGCTCTCTGCCCTAATTTCCAGTGCTATGCGGACGATACCCAGCTCATTTTCAGGCTACCCTCAGCCTCCCCCTCTCCTTCCCTCATCTCTGACTGTCTGTCTGCTATCCAGGAATGGTGTGCCGCAAATGACCTCTGCCTTAATGCCAGTAAGACTGAGATCCTACTCATCGGTACACCCACTCCCTCCTTCCCTGCAGCTCTCTGGCCTGCCTCCCTTGGCCCCCCTCCCTGCTCCTACCTGCAATGCAAAAAACCTTGGGGTCATCTTCGACTCCACACTCTCCTTCTCTCCTCATATTTCTGACGTCGCTAAGAAGTCACACTACCAGCTGCACCTCCTCAGAGGTATTCTTCCCTTCCTCTCCTTCCCCCAGAAGCTCACTGTCTCCCGAGCCCTGGTTCTCTCGAAGCTGGATTACTGTAACAGCCTCTACCTTAATCTGCCTGCCTCCACTCTCCGCCCTCTGCAACTCATACAGAACAGAACTGCGAGACTTGTCCTTGGCCTCAAGCCCAGGGACCGTATCTCTCCAGGACTGAAATCTCTACACTGGCTCCCAGTGGCTGCGAGGATAAAGTTCAAAACCCTCTGCATTGTCCACAAGGCCTTCTGGGGCCTTGGTCCTATATACCTTCAACTCTCTCTTCCCAAATATCTTCCTTCCCGAGCCCTTCGCTCATCCGCCTCCAACTCCCTCAGGGTCAGCCGCTTCTCGAAGCAACGAGCTGGGGGTAGATCTCTCTCCGCGGCAGGGGCCTCCCTCTGGAACAGCCTTCCTGCCTCCCTGAAACTTGAGGAGAACCATCTCCGGTTCCGGAAGCACCTCAAAACCTTCCTCTTTGCCTCTGCTTTCTCTCTCCCTCTCCCCTGCTGAACAGCCAATTATTCCTCACTGATACTGCACTGATTCTGCAACTGGACCACTCTTAACGGCCTCGGTCCTGGGCCCAGCCACTCTCCACTTGCACTGATGCCCTGGAACCCCTCTGCACTGCGGGACTGTCTCTGTATCCCTACAGCCCCCCCCCCCTTTTCCAGCACTTTTCTGCACTTACCTTGCACTTGCCACCAGTTGGCCCTATTTATTTATTACTTTACGCCACTTACCTTTACTGCACTTCCCCCCCTCCCCTTGCACTTTTCTCCCTCCCCCACCCTTGCACTTGCGCGATCTGAATGACACCTGGCCTAGTAGAATCATTGTCTGTTTCCCCTTGTTTCCTCCCCTCCCTGCCTCATCGCGCCTTGAAACACCTGTGTATAGGCGCGTTACAAATGCCATATCATATCATTAGTGACGCTGTGGAGACACCTGATGAGGAAACTGGGGATTCCCAAGTGCCAGTCCCCAGCTCTGAGTGGCAGGTGTCCTGATCTGTTTGGAGGGTGGCGGTGGTGACAAAGGCAAACATATAAAGCACAGACAGGGCTCTTGCACGGTGCTTAGTATGTCGACACCAAGTAAACAAAAGCATACTGTTTCACACAAACAGAAACGTACTTCGCCCAAGCGAAACGTTTCAATGCCATTGTTGAAAAGTGCCAAAACGTCAGTGCAACACTTCACCTCAGCAAGCACTTCGGCAGCTACTAAAACCTTTGTGCCAAGTGGATCGCTCTAGGTGCATGTTCCGAAGGCCACACACGAACCAAGCAAAGCTAGTTCCGCATCCAAAATAGCCTTACTTTATACCGAAAAAAACACTGCAGGTGCCAAAACAGACAGTTTTAATAATTGTAGAGTCACCTCTGTTTTTCCATTCCAAGACACCCTTTCTTCTAGCGGTGATTGGACTAAGGATAGGTTTGAGAAAACACTAAACAAAATGGCTTCTTTCATGGAGTTCTTTGGAATAACACCCAATTAAGCATAAACATGTAGTTCAGGAGGAACCCCCATCTAAAACAACTAGAGTAGATTGCACTCACTGATTCTTATGAGGAGTCCATAATCAAACTGAATGCTGCTGAGGAAGATGAGGTTTTTCTAGAAGCTGATCTAAGCACTGAGCCAGATGATTATACTGTCCATCTCCAAATATCGTCGATGATCCAATATCATCATCACCACTCGTTGATGATGTTTGCATAAAATGTGATCTTCTTAAAAAGTCTGCTGATTATTTTAAGATTCGGACCCAGGAGTCCGAAGAGGACACTGACTTGGATGATATTCTCAATGAAAAGAAACGGGTAGGGAAGTATATCTCACTATTGCAATCAGTTAAAAGGAGATTATTACCATTCCTTTCAACTCCAGCCCTAACCCGGGCTGTCAATTCTCATTTAGAAAAACATTCAAAGCTAGCGCCTACAGACCCACTTTCGAAGGGATTAGTTCCTCCGACATATTCCACATCTATGATGGGTAATCGCAACAGCTGTGCTGCTTTGGATAATTTTTCGGCTCCTGCGTCGATGACGTCGATACGCTGTCCTCGAGGGCCTCTGTCGAGCCGACGTCACTGGATGTTATAAGTAGGACGCACGACGCCCGTAGCCCCAGTTCCGTTTTTTCCGCTTACGTGTTCGCTTCGGAGATATCTGCGTGCCTCGGTTCTTCTAATTCTATCGGTTCTTCGAACTTGTTTTGTGAAGTTATCATGTCTTCATCTTCTTCTACCCCGCGGTCGGGATTCAAGAAGTGTCGGGACTGCGGTTCCAAGATGTCACTTACGGACCCGCACGGCGTCTGCCTCTGGTGCCTCGGGCGAGGACCATGTCACCAATGACTGTGACGAATGCCAGTCTTTGACGTCGAAGGCCTTGAGGGAGCGAAAGAAGAAGCTGTCAGTAGGTAGGGTTTCCAAGCCCCGGAAGTTGAAATCCGCTGGGCTTTCGACCGACGATTCGAGGGGCGACTCTCCGCTTCGGCCTAAGTCCAGGTGGTCTCGGTCCTGGAGTGGTTCCCTCCATTCCTCTACCTCTTCTAGGCACTCGCGGAAGCGCTGTCACCGGTCACCTTCCCTGTCACCTACCTGCCGTCTGACTCTGTTAGACGTCGGGTAGCTTGTCCTACCAAGCATTCCTCTCCTGCGGAATGGGGCGCATTTCGTAAGGAAATTATGGCGACTTTCGAGTTGCAGGGCTCCGTTCCATCCGCGCCTTTGAGAGAAGCCGGCAAGGAACGTGCTAGCTCCACTGTTCGCATGCCTTCGGGCTCGGCGGTTGGCGCGATCACCGTGAACCTTCGAGGTCCCGGTCGGACAAGGTGGATTGCTCTAGCCATGACCGCTCCAGGTCCCGGTCCTCGACGCCCTCGAGACCATCGGAGCCTGTGAGGTCTCCGCCTCCGAGGAAGTCATCAACGCCATCGGCGCCAAGGCCGTCGGACACTCTCGGGCACCGCCCTCGAGGCCTGTGTCGAAGCCATCGGCGCCACACTTGACGCCGATTCCGTCGACGCCTTTTGTGGAGGCTTTACCAGAGGTAACCCGTGCATCGGTGGATACTCCGAGAAGGCCCTGAAGAAGTCAGTAAGGCCTGTCTTTGAACCTTTTTCTGTGCCCTCATCCAGGGATTTATTCCAGCCTCTCGATTACATCTCTGAGGTGGATGAAGGGTCTGATGAAGGTATGGTTCCTGAAGAGGTTCCTGACAAACTCTTGTCTGGTCATAGCCAATTGGAAGACTTGCATCAGTCTTTGCAGGAGGCCAGTGGTCTGGACACCTCTCAGGAGGTTGAGTTCGGTAGGCCTGAGCCTAGCACGCACGCCGAGTCGTCATAACAGCGTCTCATGTCAAGGGTGACGGAGTACTTGGGGTGGTCTGCACCACCAGTGGATTTTCTGCAGGATGACCTGACGGATATCCTTGACCAAGGTCCACCCATTGACCCGGTGCTGCCATTTCATATGGCTTTACAGAGAAGGGTGGCGGCGGCTTGGACTGCTCCAGAGAGTCTCCCGGCAGTGAGCAAGTCGTTGCCGAAAAAATACCATCCAACCAGTAGCAACCCCTGTTACTTGACTACGCACCCCACTCCGGAGACTTTGGTGGTGCAGGCGGCTATGGCCCCAGCAAAGCAGGTGTTGTACCCTACCATCCCTCCAGATAGGGACGACAAACGTTTTGATGGTTGGGCGAAGAAAGTGTTTTCTTCAGGGGAGTATGGCTTTACAGGCAACCAACTCTGTGTGTGCCTTAGCACGTTTCACTCACTCTCCATGGAATTGTGTGTCTTTGGCGGCTGAACATATTCCCGAAGGGGAGGAACGGGATGGTTTTCTTGCCCTCGTTCAGGATGTCAAGGATGCCATGTGTGAATCCATTCAGTCGGGTCCGGACATGGCAGACTGTGTCAGCCGGTGCATGGTGGCGAGCACCGTGATGCGCAGATTTGCGTGGTTGTGGAAGTCGGGTTTGCTCCTGACATACAAGCCCGGCTTCTCAACATGCCCTTTGATGGTGTACATCTTTTTGGCAGTAAGGCTGACGAGAGCCTTGAGAGGTTGCAAACCTCCAAAGCTGCAGACTCCATATCAATCTGTTGGAGCTGAGGGCCATCAGGCTAGCCCTGAAGGCTTTTCCGCCGTCTGTGCGGGGAATGAATGTCCTGATTCTGACAGACAATAGACTGGCCATGCAATACCTCAACAAAAAGGGGGTGGGGGGCAGGGTCTCTCCCTCTGTGCAGAGAGGCGATGCAGCTCTGGTTCTGGGCCATCCAGCAGGAAATTTTGATCTCGGCAGTTCATCTGGCTGGAGATGATAACGTGGCGGCGGACACTCTGAGCAGGCAGAGCACGGTCTCTCACGAGTGGGAGCTGGCTCAGGAGATTCTCCTGGAGATCTTCACCCTTTGGGGGACCCCACAAGTGGATCTCTTCGCCACCAGTGTCAACCGGAAGTGTGAAAGGTTCTGCTCGTGGGAATTTCCTCCAAGAGGAGCTTTAGGGGACGCGTTTGTAGTGGAGTGGTCCTTCCCACTACTGTACGCGTTTCCTCCAGTCCCCGTCATTCCACAAGTGCTACTGAGGTTCGGTTCCCGAATGATCCTCATTGCTCCGGCATGGGCCAGGAGAACTTGGTATCCAGACCTTCTCGACATGTCCATCTGCCCTCCACGCCGTCTTCCCTACCGAGATGATCTACTCTCACGGGAAGGGGGTCAGGTTCTCCATCCAGAGGTCAAGTCCCTCAACCTTCATGCTTGGCTTCTGAAAGGTTGAGGTATAAGGAGTGGGACCTCCCTGAAGACGTGATGGAGGTGTTTCTTTCGGCCAGAAGGCCCGCAACAACGTCCCTGTACAGTTGCCGTTGGAGAAAGTTTTGCAACTGGTGCAGGGTTAAGAATGTGGATCCTTCTTCTTAAGTAGCATATGGTCACCTCCGTGCCCGTATCCTCTCTTCAGGCAGACTCTGACACATGGTGCATGTACAGTAGTATAATCCATCACACCATCCTTTGATGCCTGCATGCATTTTTGCACAATACGAAACATAATGACCTCTTCTCTCTTTTCTGAGATCTACTTTTCTTCATGTGCTTGCCTCTATAGTTGTTGGATTTCCAGCACAGCAAGCAGAAGTCTCGGCCCTGGCCCTGCCCAGCTGGCCATTTTCACAAGCAGTATAAGAGTCCTGGCACACCGGGATAGCAACCACGTGGCATTCCCCTGCCCTCCATATATTCATAGGGTGAGTGTTCCATGTTCGTTTGTCAACAGTATCAAAAAAAACCTCGACACCCCTTTGTAATTTTCCCTGTAGGGTACTAGTTGTACCAATCATGTTCAATTTTTTTCTGCCCCCTTTAGGGATTAATCACCATATTACATCTATTCTGCCCTGAGGAAGGCTTCGACCACACTAGCCTGTATACGCCAGCCGAAATGTGTTTCTCCTTGCGCTTTGTTCCCCTCCCTTCTGGAAGCACTTTGGGAACAAATCTTCGATATTTCATGCACATTGGCAGTTAATTATATGGCAAAATAACCATATGACATAAGTTGATTGTGAATAATTTCAGTCTGTCTAACCCAAGGTAATTTTTTACACACCCTGGTGATATACAGCCCACAGGTACAATTGCTTTCCTGTTGGGCTTCTGTTCTTTCATTAATTGTTTTTCTGCACAATATCCTATTTCATTTCTCTGACGAAATTATAATGTACACATGATGAATGTTATGCTTTTTCATTTTTTTTTTGCTATGTCTTTTAAACCTGTGTAAAAAGCATTCTGAAATTCTTAAAAAATGTTTTTTTGTATAATTTTATTTTCATGTACTCCTAGGATTTTCCTTTGGTTTTGTTGTCCCTGTGACTTTCTTTGAAAGCACACCCCTTATAATAATATGGAGATTTAACCGAAATTGACAGAATTTAGGACTGTCATTGGTGTGGGTTCCTTTCTTAAGTTCTTTGTTTTGAATGTTTATAGTGCCCCTGCCCACGCATACACACTGGGGCACACCTATTGTTTGTATTTAGATCCTTTTTCATGTGCCATTCCTGTGGTACTGTCTTTTTTACTTTCATTAGCCGACAAGGGCCTGCAAGTGGGTACCATTAAAGGTTACCTGGCGGCGCTGTCCATATTTGAGCTCGTCTGAGGAGTGTTCTTATTTTAAGATTCCTTTGATTTCTCAGTTTTTGAAAGGGCTCATTAATGTGTTCCCACTGTCACCTTTCCAGGTGCCCGGTTGGGATTTGATCCTGGTTCTAAAATTCCTCATGGGAGCTCCGGTTGAGCCTTTACATGCTTGCCCTTTGAGACTGTTGACCTTAAAAACTGTATTTTTGGTTGCGGTTACTTCCGCTCGCGGAGTGAGTGAGTTGCAGGCTCTATCCGCCAAGCCACCCTTCACGGTGTTCCATAAGGACAGGGCTGTCCTTGGGGTTCGTCCTTTTCTTCCAAAGGCTGTCGGAATTTCATTTAAGCCAGAAGGTAGTTCTTCCGGCGTTCTATCCTCCTCCGCATCCTGGTAAGGAAGAGGAGAGGCTCCATAGGTTGGATCCTAGGAGAGCGTTAAGCTTCTACATCTCACGCATGTCCCGGGTCAGAGTGGACGATCAACTCTTTGTGGGATACGTTGGAAGGTGTTCGGGTCAAGCTGTTACTAAGCAGACCTTGTCCAGATGGATTATCTTGACCATCTCGGAATGCTACTGTCTGGCGGGTAAGGACCCTCCGGTAGGCTTGAGGGCCCATTCTTCTAGGGGTGTGACTGCTTCCACTGCTCTGAAGAGGGGTGTTCCCATTCGTAACATTTGTGAAGCAGCCACATGGGCCTCTGTCTATACCTTTGTCAAACACTACTCCCTGGATACTGTTCATGGGCAGGATTTGGCCTTTGGTAAGGCAGTCCTCTATTTTGCAATTTGATTGGGCATTCTAAAATTCTAAATTCTTTTCCCACCTCCATACATTGGTACTGCTTTGGGAGTCTATCATAGATGTGGAATAGGTCGGAGGAACCAATCCCTTCGAAGAACAAGTTACTTTCTTACCTGGTAACGTTCTTTCGATGGGATGTTCCGACGACGTATTCCACATCGCTCCCTCCCTACCTGCCCCTCTACAGAATTTCTTATGCGATTGCAGCTTTTGTTTCTGCAAGGCTTTCTGTAGTCATTCTGGCAGAAGATTGGTGCCACACGTTCTGGGAAAAAACTACAACTGAGGCTACGGGCGTCGTGTGTCCTACTTATAACATCCGGTGACGTCGGCTTGACGGAGGCCCTCGAGGACAGCATATCGACGTCATCGACGCAGATGCCGAAAATGTTTCCGAAGCAGCACAGCTGTGGTGATTACCTGTCATAGATGTGGAATACGCCGTCCGAACATCCCATCGAAAGAACGTTACCAGGTAAGAAAGTCGCTTGTTCTTTTATCAAGGGTCAACTAAAACCGGATTCTCTGGTTGTTTCTATTACCTGCAAGCGAGCTGAGACTCCCTTAGCCACTTCTGAAGCTCTGCCAGATAGAGAGGTAAAAGATATACGCACTAGGGAAGAAAGTCATTTCTTTCTTCGCTTGCCAAGCCACTACAAAAGGGGTATGCCCAGATGTGGATCCCGTGCCTGCTGGGCTATCGACCCAAGCTACTCACTGATGAGGCCCAACAAGTCCAAAACATGTTAGGGGATGCTTGCAGTCTCGTGCAGAATGGATGTGACCAAGCAATTTGGGTTGTACTGCCCCTTTTGGAGTGGGACCTTGCCTGATTTGCATATGTTCTTTCCTCTTTTGTAATGGCTTGGCAGGCGAAGAACGATGGTCTGAGGGTTACCCAGAGCAATAACAGAGGTTAATTGTGAGAGGGACATTGAGTCCTGTTCACCCTAGCGCTGGGTAAATTAAAAGTTCAGTAGATCAATCTTGACGTAATAAAGCGATTCCAAATAAATTGTTGGTGCAGTATTTATTGTGAGAAGTGGGCCGATAGATTGTTGTGAACATTTGAGGTGAATCAAGTGTGGCGATAGGTGAGCATGTTATATAAGTGATGTGAATATATTCATTCATGGGAATTCAGTTTGTATATATATTAGTGATGTACAATTATAGATTATTAAAACAGAACATGTTCATTCAATATTAGTGCAACATACATTTATAAGCATCATTGTTTATTGAGATACGGAATGCACCAGGGAAAGAACGGGGAACAGAAAGGGAGAACTTTTTAGTTAATTGCAGCAAGTACAGTTTGGTTAGGCATATGTGTGCCCATTGATGGTAAGGTCATGGTCTTACTGTGTGGTGTGATGAATCTTTCATTGCTGGAGTATGTTGGAAGTGTGTACGGGGTGCTATTTCTTGTCCTGGTCTCGGTATGGCCTTGATCTCAATTTGTTCCTGATTTAGAATTGTGGAACGGTGTTCATCCTAGCACCCAAGGTGGCGGGCTCATCAATTATTTGCTAATTAACATGAGCTGGGGGAATGAGAATTGGGCAATCAGGCATGTTAAGCCCTTGGTGGCCAAGGTAGAAAGGAATTGCTAAGCCTCATTGTACCGTTATATAAGTGCAAATTGTCTCCCAGTTTTCTGTCCGGGCTGAGTCAGTGGTGTACCATTCTACATTGTGGTCCTGGTAGAGTGCTAGGTGCTGCCCAGATTGGGGCATAATTGGTCCTGCCCTTGTGCGTGATTCTTAGTTGTGTTCATGGTAATCCTAAAATAAGAATATATACAACTAAGTAGTAATAATCTAGTTTGGGCATGGTGATCTGTGTAGCAAATAATGCATCTATATTTGTTTAGTAGAATGCATTTAGAAGAAGGTTGCACAGGTGTGCGTATTTTTTGTTAAATTATTTCAAAACTTAATTGGGCCAATGGGTCTCCAAAGGAATCAGATGGATTGGAAAAAGTACTGTGTTGAATTTATTAATGTTTGGTGAGCACCCCTACTGGGGGAGCTGTTGCTAATGCCATACTTTGTGAAAGTAAAGTGCCTGCCGTGATTACTGCTATCCATTTACTATGTGGCTTGCAATGCTTTTCCTATTGTAGTGTGACAATGTAATAAAATGCATACTCATATGTGTAGTCCCCAGTGTAAGGCTCGAATGCTGGGAGGCTGTAGTTCTGAATAATATAAAGTAGTTCTGTGAGTGCCTCATTTGTGTGAGGATGCTGCTCTTAAGAAATCAATGATTGCTGGTGAAGCAATGCAGAGAGCTAGGTCGGCCAGAGCTATGCCTGAGGTCAGGATTAATTCCTAACCTTCCAGCCATCACCTCTTTTATTTTGCGTAATCCACCATGGCTGAAACAGTCTAACAGACGTCTTTTCAAGGCATGTTCCGCCTGTCAACTCAAGAATATTTACATGGAGGATCAATGTGATGAATGTTTGTATCGTCTGTATCCAGACCAAAATGTTGTTATTATTTATTATGTATTATTATAATGTCAACTCTTGCTCTGCTTGCCACACTTTTTCAAATAAAACCTTGACAGAAAGTTATAGGAGGCTAGTGGCCTGGCTGGATGAGGGGGGAGACTGGGATAGGAATCTGCATCAGTAAAGAGCCATGCTTCTCTTTGCCATAGCCGGCCCCAGAACATGTTCCCTCCTCCAAGAGGTTGAGCTCCCACAAGGAGGCTTCATGCCTGGTAATATAGCTCAGCAGGTTGAGAATTCACTGCTGCGATCTGTTTGATATCTGCAGGTCACAGGTTTGAATCCCGGCAAGGCCAACTCAGCCTTTCATCCTTCATAGGTTGATATGTAAATATGGTCTCTGTACAGCACTTAGGCATAATCACTATATAAATAACAAATAATTATGTAGGAAAAGTGTGAGCAAATGAGATGGCATCCATGCTCTTTCCGCTTCGGATAAGGCAGCCCTGCCACACAAATCCTCAAAACATCCACTGTCATTGAGATCCACAATGACGGCGTAGTCAACGGCTCATATAGAGCCACCCACGTGTATGGCACCATCCATGGCACAACAATCGCCCACAAAGCGGTTCAACGACCCCATCGACACTTTTCTTGTTGATGGTTAAACCTGCCAAGTCTTCGTCATCAATGACCCTGAAGAACTCTGCTTCGATGACGGCAACTCGGTCGATGACACCCTTGTCGACTATAGTCTCTTCTTGGTCAACACAGCTTCAGACAAGACCACCCCATCCACGACATCAGCAGTGGCTTCTGCACACCTGCAACCTTTACTTGCTGTGTTACCTTCTCATAAGAGATGCAAAGAGTCTTTTCTCTGAAGCCCTATGTCCCTCCATCTTTACCTGGTTCATCAAATGTGCCTCCAGAGGACATTTTAGCACTTGATTGACACTGATATTGAAGGCCTGGAAGGGGTTTTCTCAGAAGAAGAGACAACCTTTCCATCTTCCCTCCTATGCAACCATCTTGTGCCACTTCCTTTTCTGCATAGCCTCGGCCAGCACCCACTCTTTGGAGTCACACTATCTCGCCATGGACATTTTGTGCGATCTTACACATGTTGGTGTGGGAGCTGCCGTCACAAGTTCCTTCCATACCCCCTCCTGTTCAACCTCAACACCATCCCCACAACCTGCCATTGGCAGCCCCTCCCCCCTGCCCCTCATGTCCCCAGCCCTCCAAGATGCCAGGCTGGAGCCAGGCCACGATCACCTACATGGCCCTCGAGGGCCTCTCCATCCCTCCAAAGACCCACTTGGAGTCAGACTTGGCGCTTGTGGCACCAGACTCACTCACTCCCATAGGATAACAATGGGGATTGGACTTGTAGTGCATTGATGGCGACAAGATGGATGCCCCCACATATTTCGGTTCCCAGAACTGCATGTGCGGTCTAGACTTTTGGGTGTGGTTCAGCCCAGAGACACCAGGGATACCCAAAGACTATTTAAGCCACACCCAGGCTGAGAAACATGCTTTGCGTTTTCTGCACCTGCAGCGTGACACTCACTGTGTTTGGATCGGACTCCAGTAGGCCTGCATCTTTCTTCTGCGCTCAGCTCCTGCAAGAACACCATTAGGAACAGCCTTACCTTGCGGCACTTCTGCCCATCATTCATCGCTCCTTTTGTTCTGCAGGCATCTTTGGCGGTGTCATTCCCATCCCGGCACGCCGCTTCCTAAGCAAACTGGAAAAGAACTGAAAAAAGGCATTAGTAAGCATTATGCAAATCTTCGCTTATTTTTAAATACTGTACGAGCTTCAAACGCTTACCTGAATCCCAGCCGCTCTGGGGGAACTCTGTCTCCGGAACTTCTCATCCATCTGCAAGAGGGAAAAGACACTCCAGGTTATCGTGGAAACATCTAGAGGCGCCGCATACCGCGCTTACCCACCGCATTTGTTCTTCATAATCGGCATCCACGCTGAAAACGTTGCAGCACCTAAAAGACACAGAAAAAGAACTGAGTTCAATACAAATACGAAAGGGGTGCATTGCGCATCGCGCTCTCACTCACCTTCAGCGCTACTCATCTCAGCAGCACGCCGCCATCCCCGGATGCCAGCCATCATCTAAGGAAGGAAAGGAACGAAGTTAGAGAACAGTTCAAAAGACTCATTATACTTACCTGTCGGACTCTTGCCAGTGAAGTAACTAGGCAGCAACGAGCCCGCATCAATCAACACGCTCCTGCGCTGAAAGCAAGACGGAGAGCACACTATCCAAGAAAACAAGGGGAGCTGTGGATCAAAGGGAAGGGTTGGACCCCGGGGAAGAAGGGGTTCAAGCACACAGATACAATAGGGAGTTAAACTCTACCAATCCTGTGTTTCAGGCCCTGTCTCCAGTCGAATAGCCTCCAGGGAAGGGTTTGAGGTCGTAAGAGATCAGAACAGGCTGAGTGATGTCCCCGTGGATACCAGGTGAGCGTTACAGAGGAGCTGTCAGACTCTGATTCATAGGCGGGTCCTGCTCAGGGTGGTGCACCACTCACCTTTTCGCCTTCCGACGTGTTTGATGATTTAATACTTGCAGATGATGAACCTTCTCTAAGCTTTATACTGTAACAAGTGCCACAATGTCCTCAGGCTGATGTGCGCTATATAAATATGAATAAAACAAAACAAACAAACAAAACCTGATCAGGGACTCTCCTGATGAGATTAGGACTTTTCCCACCATCCTGTCCAAGGCAACAAGATGTTTGACCCCCCTACCTAGTGGACGGAAGAAGGGGGGCTTCCACCATTAAAGCAGAGAAACAAGGCTTGGAAGTCTGTGATATCTGTTCCTATCCTGAAAGACATTCAAGAGTTTGGTCTACTAACAATGAAACACCTTTTTACTGCGCTTTCTAAAAGGACACTACCCACAAGTCTTTGTACCCAACCCAGGTCTGACACTGCACTGTGATATTCACTGCAGCCCACAAGATATTGGCCAATCCCTCTTCTCCGTGTGCTGTGCCTCCAGACAAGGAAGGGAGACATAGGATGCCTTTGGCAAGTAGATTATCCCTACTGCAGTCACTACCATCTGTACCTCTGTGTCAGACAAGGAACAAACGCAACATCACGTTGAAGGCCATCTTACCACTTGTGATCCCTAAGCTAAATGCATCAGAGGGTATCTCTGACCCTAACAAACTAGTAGAGCTATACAATTCCTCTGACTAAAGGTCTGGATACCGTTGCCCGCCTCAGATTGCGCAAAGGTTAACCAAGCGTGCATTTGAGCACCTGGTTCACTCCTGAATTAAAATATCTACGGGCGGAAAAAAGAAAGCTAGAATCTATTTGGAAGATCATCCCCTCAGTGGAGAACAAAACAAACAAGGAATATATCCACCAAGTACAAGGAAGAAATACTGAGCACTAAACGGAATCATACAATACTAGAATTAATCAGCCCACCTCTAGTACCAAAGAGCTGTGTGTGTTCCTTAAAGAGATGGAGAAGCCCATCATCCCAGTGGATACATGCGTAAAGGACCAACTCTGGTGTACAAACATTCAGAATGCTCTCACCAACAAAATAGCCACTCTCCAATCTAAAATCTCTGAAAAAATGTACAAAACATAAGCAACATCCCCCACAACACAAAACCAAATACCAATCCACCTCGGGACTTTAAATTCTCTAAAATCCCCGCCTTGTAGGTTAAAAAAAGCATTGCCTCCCTCAAACCCACACGATAGCAAGGCGATAGCTGCCCAGCGCAAATAATTAAAGATGCTGCTAGAGACCTAGCACCCTTCATATCCAAACTAATCAACGCCTCTTTTACATCAGGTATAGTACCTAGCAACCTAAAGGAATCCTGGGTCATACCCCTACTTAAAAAACAATCTCTGGACCCGACCATCCCCACAAGTTATAGGCCAATTACAACAGTCCCTTTCTTGTTAAAGATTCTGGACAGAGTAGCTTATCTACAGATCCAAGAATACCTAGAGTTTAACCACCTCCTAGGAACTCGTCAATCTGGATTTAGACCTCAACATGGGAACGAAATGGTAGCTCGTTGACCTAAAAGCTCAGATTGATGAACTAAAGGACAATGGGAAAATGGGCATACTTCTACTATTCAACCTATCGGCGGCGTTCAACCTGGTCGACCACAGAGATTTATGCAACCACCTCGCCGCTGCAGCTCACTTCTCCCAGAGTGCTATCACTTGTATACAATCTTTTCTAAATAATAGGACTACGAGAGTCTTTTCCCCCCTCAGCAGCAGCCAACCCTATTCCCATCACATGTGGAGTACCCGAAGGTGCCTGTGTATCCCACAATATGTACAACATCTTCACTAAGCCTTTATTTGATCAACTGGATCGTCTGGGTATCACCTATACCAATTGCACAGATGACACCCAGATCCTCCTTCAGTTGTCAGGTACTTATGAAGATGATGTAGCATTAGTGAACAAAATCTATCATCATTCAGGCATGGATGGCCACACAGGGCCTCTGCCTGAATGATGACAAAACGGAACTGTTGATTGTAGGATCTACAGCCAACATAAAAAAACTGAACTCCGACTACACCACCTTCAGCATCGATGGAAACAAGATTCCAGTGGCCAAAGAGGTAAAAACGCTAGGCTTTTATCTCAACGCCACTCTAAACCTACATGAACAGGTGAACGCTACGGCCTCAGCCACAGCATACACCGGGAAACTAATCAGGGCATGCAAACCTGTACTTTCCAAGGAAAGTTGCATTACACTTGCCAGAGCGTTAATACTCTCCAAGTTGAATTATTGCAACAGTCTCTACTTAGGAGCCGGCAAATATGTGCTCAATAAACTACAGACCTTGCAAAACAATGTGCTGAGATCAGCTCTGATTATCTCAAGAAGAGCTCACATATCCGACAACATACATGGCTATCAATCAAGGACAAGATATAACTCAAAACCATGTCCTTCACTTATAAAGCACTGAATCAGATGCCCCCCCCTGTACTAAACAGAAAGGTTCAAGCTAAATCCATCCACCCAAGCCACTAGGTCAACTAATACACTCAGCTTAATAGTCCCAAAATACAAATTCCAAAAACATGGCGGGATTAGCTTCCCAGTCATGGCTGCCCGGCTGTGGAACTCGCTCCCTCTACCCCTAAAAAGATTGAAGTCATTTGCAAACTTCAGAAGCAACGCCATCAAATGGATAATCGAGTAGTAGGATCCTAATAGTCCTCTTTACCACTCCACCACTATACCCCATCCCTAACCCAAGACTGCGAAACCTAATAATGTAACGTCTTCTATATTAATTATGCTGTAATTTTGAAATTATGTATATGTATCTTATATTGCTTATGCTGTAATTTTGTAACTATGATCCTTCTGTAAATCTGCTTTATTTTACATATGTATGTCTGTAACCTCTGCAACCTCGAATGCGCCCACATACCCCCGGGATAAGGTGCGCTATAGAAATAAATAAAACAAACAAACCTCAGTCGTCAGTGGCTGCCTCGAGTACATCCTGTGGCACTCAAAGCTCAGATTCTTCTACTAAAGATGATAAACTGCTGGAAACATATGGCAAAAGGTGTATGCTAATGCTATCTTCATCTGAAACTAGCAAACTCAGATGCACTATTGTCAGCCGCTAACTATAGGTTATGGGTTGAAATTGCAGATTTTCAACAATACTTGGCTTAAGAAAGGGGAGTCTGCAGCTCACCATATTGATATAGCTGCTACAGCAGTGTGTATAGAGGTGGATAGCCGGTCGAGAGCACAGCGAGTAGAGCGCTCGCTTTGACATCTGTGCAAAGCCTGCTGATGCAGGTTCGAATCCTGGCAGGGCCAAACTCAGCCTTTCATCCTTCTGAGGTCAATAAATGAGCACCACACACCATGGGTAATAATAAGCAGCGCTCAAATACCTGAGGGTACGTATCGCTATATAAATGCTAAATTATTATCTGAGGTGAATAGGGTGGGCTAGAGCTACCCACTTTCACAGATCTGTCCAAGAACATTACTCTTAAGTCTCGTCCCCTTTCCTCCATACTGCATGGCCGTCTCTCGCTAGGGACGGTAGACGGAAACTTTTTCACTGGAAAAACCTTCTTCCCTTTTAAATTTAGAGGCGTGGCCCTGGGAGCATACACTTGCCTGACTCCACCCACCAGTACCACCCCAGTCCCCTTTTCCCCGTCAACGGGAACAGGCCGATTTCACCAGCGCTCCTGGGTTTGGCTTCGGCCATGTAATACTACATTCTCTTCTCCAGATACTTCTATCTTTTTGTCTTCATTTCTTCATTTCGTCATTGAGGTATTTGGTCCTCTGGCATCACGCTCCTCCCTGGCGCATGTCGACTTCAGTAGATGTCCAGCTTGTGAGGGGCACTTTCCTATGTCCGACCCCCACGCTCTTTGCCTCCGCTGCCTTGGCCCCAACCACGGCTGGGAAGATTGTACCGTTAGCAACGCACGGACTCCACTCGCACTGAAGAACAGACTTGCTAGGTGGAGGGAGCTCTTCGAAAGGTCGCCTCTAGAGGACTTGAAGGACTTCGTCAGTCAGAGATCAAGGCCCAAGGGAGGGCTGCTATTTTCCATCGCACCCCGTAATGGCCACTCCTTACCAAGGAAACGCCAGAGCGGGAGGAACCTCTTGGGTTCTCACACCAGCACAGATACTGAGGCTAGTCCAGCGTCTGGCCTCACGGGCGATCAGATCCTTCCGGAAGCAGTGTGAGGGACTGCAAGGTTCTTTTACCGGGTGTACACCCGAGGGGCAACACCCTAGTACCGGCCTAATGTCCGAGTGGGCGCCTGCCTACCGGCGACACTGCCAAGGGCAATACTCCTTCCAGGCACCGGCCTGAGGTGCGGGGTAGGTCTCATTCTCCACCGTCAAGAGTCTTGGAGGAGGCCGGGCCCAGGGAACCAAGCACAATGAGTTTGGTACGCAGCTCGAGAAAATGGCCGCCGTGCCAGACAAGGTGGCCGCTTGTCCGATGCCTCGCCTAGGAACGGAGCAGGCAAGAGAGAGTTTCAAGGTGGTACTGGTGTCAACCACGTACATGGCAACCTAGACAATTGCGCTCAGGCCCAAGCAGCCCCCAGCCACTCTGTCAATATCACCTGCCACCTCTTCAGTCTCCGGAGACAGGTTCTTTGAAAGGTTCCTGGTGCTGATGCAAACCCACCAGATGGGGGATATCCCGCGGGGTGCAGTCAGGTACTTATTCCCTCCGGTCACTCCACCGGTGCCCATAGTTATTCCTCCCATAGCTCCAGAGCTACAGGCTCCAGCACAGCCCCTGCCGGCTACTTGGATTCCGGCTCCCCTGCCTCCCACAGTACAGGCGGTTCCACACCAGCTCTCCACACCGCAGCCCACGGCATCCAGCACTCCTCCACCCGCTCCGGACCAGTCGGATAATCTTGTGGGCACAGACGTGGAAGAGGACTGCAATATTTGGGCCTGCCTGAACCTGAGGTCGAGCAGCCCGAGGAGCGTGTCTTGGCAAAAGTCCTCACGCTACGACCCCCTAGCAAAACGGGTATCCCAATTCAGAAAGACGACATTGCCTTGGCCAAGAAGGGGTGGCTCAATCCACACTCGGCCCAACCTGTCAATCGCCACCTCAATGCCAAGTATAAACAGATGGCGGGAGATCCACTATTGCTGTCGGCGCACCCTCAACCACACTCTCCGATGATCGCTGTGGCGTCACTCTACTCTAAGCCTCAGTCGCCCTCGGCCACCTCGTCGTCGGCGCTGCTAGGCAAGGAGAAGATGATCTTGGAGGCGTAGGGGAAGAAATTGTACTCCAACACCTCGCTGCACCTGCGTCAATCCACCGCTGATGTCATGCTGGCAGCCGTTAACCAGAGGCTTTGGTGGGAAATGGTGGACTCTTTCTAGAACTTCCGGTGCAGCAAGTACACTTCAAGGCGGTTCTAGGAGAAGCAAAGCTGGTAGCGCAGGACATCATGGAGTCCACGGTGGCCCACATTGATATCTCTGGCCGGGCCATATGCATCGCCATGGACATGTGCAGGACGGCTTGGCTTCAGGCTACTAAGTTTAACCCTGATGTCCAGGAACGCATATTGGACCTTCCGTTCGAGGGTAGTGACCTCTTTTACTCTACAACCGATGAGGAATTGGAAAAAAAGAACAGCTGGCAAACTGCAAAGTCTTTATCCTAACGAAGGCCACGCCCAAGGCGTACACCCAGTTGACAGGGGGCCGTCGTTTGGCAGGTTCTGCGAACTTCTAGGAACAGAGGTCGTGGCAGCCTGACCGCTCGCTGAGTCAGCATTGACGCAAACAACAAAAGGTGTGGGGGAGGGGGGTTATGGCTTTTTCCAGTCCCCCTCCTTCGCAGCAGCCTCAGAAGGAAAGAAAGCATGATGCATCCCTTCGGGTCCCTGTGTCTCCGGTGGGGGGCAGGCTTGCCTTTCAAGTGCAATTTTGGCACCAGACCTTTTTGGACCCCTGGATCCTCTGTAGTATCCTCAGGGTACCGCCTACCGGTCCCTCCCTCTACTCCTTCCTCCCCTCCACTCCCACAGTTTGGGATGGCAACTTTGTTGGCAGAGGTTCGGTCGCTCGTCGAGAGCCAGGCAGTGGAAGAAGTCCCAGCCTCCCAGAGAGGATTGGGATTCTATTCCAGGATTTTCACCATACAAAAGAAGAACCAGGCTGGCCTGAGAGATGTGTTGGACCTATCCACCCTCAACCTCTCCCTCCCTCTTTAGAAATTCAAGATGGTTATGCCAGCACTCATTGCTGAGACACTAGACAAGGGAGACTGGATGTGCTCCCAGGATCTGAAGGACACCTATCTACATGTCCCGATTTGGCAGCCACATCGCTCCTTCCTGCGCTTCAGGATCATGGGCTGCCATTTCGAATACAAGGTGCTACCCTTTAGCCTCAACTCAGCCCCCAGGTTATTTACCAGACTCATGAATGCAGTGGCAGCCCTCCTCGAGGCCCAGGGCGACCATGTCTACACGAACCTGGACGACTGACTGGTCATGGCGAGATCGCCGAAGGGGATTATCCATCCACTCCATGCTTGTGAACACTCTCCCCAACCTGGGGTTTACTATCAACCTCAAGAAGTCTCAGCTGCAGCCTATGCAGAGCCTCACCTTCCTGGGCCTCACCTTCCTGGGCCTCATCTGGGATGCGAGCTCCGAGAGGGTCTTTCCCTCGAAGGACAAGATTACGGAAATCAAGAGAGCCACTACTCACTTCCTTACCAGAGCAGTGACCTCAGCCTGATGGTACCAACACCTATTGGGTATCATGGCAGCGGTCCAACTGGCCGTGCCCCACAAGAGACTCGGAATGAGCCTCATGAAATCAGGAGAAGGGCTCCCAAGCAGAGCTGGTCAGCATATCTCCTTCTCTTCACTCGAACCTAACATTGTGGTCCAGGGACTGCAGCATGTGGAGGGGTAAGCACTACAGGCAGCCGGCCCGCAGGTTACCATCACTACGGACTCCTTCTTGGAAGGCTGGGGTGCCACCCTGGACAGCCACAGCGTCCATGGAGTTTGGATCCAGCAGGAGCAGGAGTCACATATCAACTGGATGGAGCTCAGGGCCATCTGGTTAGCTCTCAGAGCTTTCCTTCCGCTCATTGGGGGAAAGACGTCCTTATCCAGACCGACAACTCCACCAGCATGTACTATGTCAACAAGCAGGGGGGTACTAGGTCCCCTTTGCTGTGCAGCCTGGCGGTCAGCATGTGGGAATGGGCCCTGGAGAACAAAATCTACCTCACAGCCATCCACCTTCTGGGGAGGCCAACTTGGAAGGGGACAGGCTCAGCAGACTGGGAGTGGACAATTACGAATGGCAATTGAACAACCAGGTGCTGCAGGAGGTCTTCAGCAGATGGGGGCATCCTCAGGTGGACCTGTTTGCCTCCTGGAAGAACAGGAAGTGCCATCAGTTCGCGTCCTGGCAGGGGCAGGGCCCCAGCTCCCTGTGCGACACATTACAGATAGTGGGAAGGCATGACAGCCTATGCTTTCCTCCAACCCCCTGGTCCTCAGAGTAATCTGCAAGATTAAGGAATCTTGTCACCTCAGCATCATTCTGATAGCACCTTGGTGACCGGCGAGACCGTGTTTCTCTGAACTGCTCAGCCTCACGGACAGACCACCCATTAACCTTCCAATGGGGCCAGCCCATCTCCTGTCCCAGAAGGGGGGCAGGGTCATCGACCCCCCCAACCCCCACAGAAGTTAGCCCTGGCAACGTGGTTCCTGAGCAGGTCACCCTCAAGCACCTGAGCCTATTGCAGGCTAACCTGGAGATCCTTTAGGGTGCCAGGAGCAAGGCTACCAGGAGCCAATACAAGAGTAAATGGACTAGGTTCTATCATTGGGCAGACTCTAAGGCAAACAACTCCCTTACATGCACGCTGGATGATGTGCTCTCCTTCTCGGCGCACCTTGCGCACTCAGGCGTAATAAGTTTAACCAGATATCTTCGCATCTGATGTGTTCAAAGGGGACTGAGTTGAGGAACCGGAGGAGTGGGCCCCACGTGCTGTACTAATTTTAAAGGGGAAGCTACATTGTGCTGCCAAAAGTTCTGGTACCGTCCCCATGTTGGGGGGACACCCACAAGGATGGAGGAAAGGGGACTTTGGACTATGAGTACTCTAGTCACTACTCTCGTCACTATGATGAGTAACTTTAATTTATACAGGGTGGGAGATGGCATGATGCTTGAGGGATCCCGTAGGTAACGGGGGGGGGGGGGGAAGGGGTCAGCCGCTTCTGATCCGGCAAGGATCTTGGAGGATCGTTCACTCAGAAATGAGTTCATCCAGTTGGTTGCTTCATTGGAAAGGTTGAAGGTGGAGGAGAGGTGGTGGCACAGGATATAGTGGTCAACAAGGTCAAAGCCTGCAGAGAGGTCTAGTAGGAGGAGGAAGGCGAGGTCACCTGCGTCCCGAATGGTGTCACGCTTCTTTAATGGATTTTGGATATTGGAGTTGAAAGAGGCGTTGATACATTTTTCAATGATAGGAGTTGGGGGTTCTGCACACATTTTGAGGATATGGGATGGACAGAGGTCTCCTTTGCAATTGGATGTTCTGCCATCTTTCCTCTTTCATTCTTAATATATTTTTAATAGATTTGTATAGTACTTGAGACTGATACTAGCCCCACTGTCTCTCTTGTCTTGGTCCATATAGGATCAGGAATTGTTCACCCTATCCAGTTTTGGACCGTAGAAGACACCCTCTAATACTTCACAGTGCTGAAGATATTGTTGAGAATACAAGAATTGAAAAAAAGTATTCGTCCTGAAGAAAGCGGCCACTAGAGAATCCCGCTGAAACCGGTTGACTGTTTAATTGGCCTGGTGGATAACCCAGACCTCCATTCCCTTATAAAGAAAATTGAGGGCTTGCCTAAAGAAATTGAAATTGTTATCCACACGTATTGTTTTCACCTAAATTTTGGGTTGGCGAGAAATAAGTTTCTTTTAAAATTTAAAAATTCTCTTTTTCCCATCGACAACTGTCTATAGAATCAGTTGCTTTAATATTGTTCTTGTTTTTGGTTTTATGATAAGACACACGCTTTGGGGACGACAAATTAAACATAAAGGAATCGACCTCCATTTCGTGTGCACGTACTAGACACTAGGAAAGTGGTTTAGAGAATTTAGGGACTAGATCTCGACACCATTTGTAGTCGGCCCAGCATCACCAACTAGGGTCCCGATACAATTGGCACGAGATTATTTACAGATAGGGTCATTTAAGTGTTTGGCTAGGGACTTAGCCACAGGAATAACTTTATAATTACTCTGCCTTCTGTTTTTTGAATGGCTCAGGGTGAGCCAGTGGGCCTGTGGCGGGCACAGCATTGCATGGAAGCAAGGATGTTTTGAGGATCGTTTTCTCTCTGAAGTTATGGGTCTTGTTGGCCTTTGCAGACTGGACCAGGCAGCACCAGGCTTTGTCTTTAGGAAAGCTTTCTATGGGCGGCGCTAGGGATTCAAGCTTATTGAAGATTTTTAAAAAGTTCTCGAGTATTGGAGCTGGCTTCATTGATTTTGGTGTTGTAAATGCTGGCTTTAATGGGAACGATGTAAATGCTGGCTTTGGTGGTAACAATGGCAGTTTCATAGGATTTGGCAGCTGTAATAAAGTGGAGTGGATGGGTTTTTTTCTCCACAAGTGTTCTTGGGCACGTTTCAGTTTACAGACTGATTAGTTCCTCTGTCAACCAGTTGTGGTTGTTGTCTTTTTTTATTATAGTTTTGAAATGGGCATGCATGACTAGGGTGTTCAGGAGGGAGTAGTTGTAAGCAGCGAGGTTAGTGTCGGGATCCGTGCTTTCAGGTATCAGAGCTAGGGAAGCACTGATTGTGGGTTCCATTATTTCTTTGGAAAGTTTGCGGGTGTGTCTAGGGGGATGCATTCTGGTTATGCGTGGTGTTGGGGTTGGTGGATGTGGTGAAGAGGATCAGAGAGTGGTCCGTCCAGGTGATTGCTGAGATTGTGATGGGCAGGTTGTAGTTCAGGATCCAGTCAAGGATCCTCCCTTTACAATGCGTGGGGACTGTGATGGCTTGAGTAAGGTTTATCTCAAGGAGAGTGGTAATGAGGGCTGTGGCTCTTTGGTCAGAGGGGTCATTAGACCCTGCATTGAAGTCTCCCAGGAGTTGGATCTTAATATTGGGTTTGAGGATCGGTGCAATGGGATGGGTTGGCGATAGAGCTGGAGGATGTTCATGGTGTTTTGGGGCTAGGTTCGATTTTGGCAAGCAGGATTTCATAAGATGGTATGAGGGGCAGGGGGGAGGTCCTGATAGGGACATAGGTCTTGGTAATAATAGCAACCCCACCTCCTATGTTGGCTAGTCTATTGGCTACTCTATTCTTAGAGCAATCTGGTATGGCGAGGGACAGTGAGGGGCCTGCTGGGTCATGTAACTACGTTTCAGTAATGGCGAGGAGGTCGAGATTGTTACAGAATGAGGTTGTTTATGTCGGGGGCATGAGCACACAGCGAGCGAGCATCGATGTGAGCGCAGGGGAGGTGATCGGGATGAGCCCCCGTTAAGGGGGGGGGGGGCTGGCTGGTCTGTGTGAGAGGCTGGATGGTAGTAGCGGGTGAGGTGGGAGCAGCCGCTCGGGGAGTATGGGTTTTTCTCTGGGGCTTGGTGGTGAGCAGGTGTAGACGTAGTCTATCTAGCCCTGTACAGGCTAGGCAGCAAGTTCTCAGTTGGTTGGTGACAGTTCTAGACGTCGGAGGTGTGGTGGCGTTGGTGTTGTGGGACAAGTAATCTGGGGAGTGGTAGGGTGGTGGAGGTAGGCAGGGATAGCTTCAGGATTGATGTGATACATAACGGGGGCTGACAGCAGGGGAACCGGCAGGGCAGGTCAGGCAGACAATTGGTGGGGGGGCTATGGAGGTGCAAGGTGAGTCAAAGGGCAGGGCGCTGGGCAAAGTCCTGAGCCAAGGGACTACAAGGGTAGAGGGCATGTTATCTGAGCGTTTTGATGGTGTCACAGGGGAGCTTGGGGCAAGGCCAGGCTCACTAGAGGTGAGCGTGGGTGCATCATGGGGGTCCAGGCGGGTGACCTTGTGGGCTGGTCAGTTTGCCGGTCAGTTCTGGTAGCACAGTTAGTCCAGGTAGGTAGAGGGAGCAAGTATGGCTTGGCAGGCGGCAGGGGCAGCGTTTCAGAGGCTGTCCCCAGCCCTAGAACCCTTGCTCTAGCAACAGGAGTGGTGTGGACTCGCAGAGGTTGCAGGTGATGGACATCAGAAGTGGAACAGTAAGGCACCGGGTATAGGTGACTGGCATGTCACCTCAATAACCTGGCATGACAAACTTTGCATCTGGGATCGGGGCACAGGTATGGTGCGCCATGTTTTGGGTTTGGGGGGCGGGCGGTTCCAGCTCATATAGGGTCACAGGTGCATAAGTCCCATTTGTAGGGGTTAGGTGTGGTGCACACCTCTCAGCAGGGGCAGGCCCCAACCACATGGCATTAGGCGTGCGCACTAGCAGGGGGATGGTCTCTAACTCGTTAGCGGCGACATGTACTTTAGCACGATGTGCAAGATAAGACGACTGGGCATACATATCAGCAGGGTAGGGCCCCATCAACATAGCATTAGGCGCAGGCCTCGTTAACATAGCATTTGGTGCAGGCATCACCAACATAGCATTAGGCATAGGCATGGCAATGGGGCGGCGGAAACATAAGCATATCATTGGGCGCAGGGTATAGGCAAGGTAGTAAATGGTGTGCATGCACATAATGAGCAGGATGTTTGTGGGCGAGCGGGTCAATGGGAATGTTGATGACATGCAGGAGACTGGAGACAGCAGAGCAGGTTGGAATGCCTTTGGGATGTGGGTTAGCACCACGAATGTCGGCACTACAGGCACTTTCAAGTGCGCTCAGGTTGATCATTGCAGTGTAGGCAGAGGAAGCCTCAGGGGTGGTGTGGGCAAAAGTGCGGCTAGACGTAATTTTGTAGCAGGAAAAGGTATACTGCAAAGGTGCATGGTTCGTTGGCACATGAATCAAGGGAATGCAAGGCTGTTGAGGGGGATCGGGTGCAGTAGCAGGGTGCGGGATAGATGCCTTTGCAAGCAGAGGCACTATAGGTTTGGGGGCAGGACTGCACAATCGGGCATATCAGAGAGTGATTTACCAAGGCGGGGGTCACCTGTGCAGCCAAAAAGAGGACCGCAAAGCGACATGAATTTCTGTTCAGGCAGGCAAGAGTTTGTGGCCAGGCATCCAGGCCCGACAGGAATCGGCCTTGCTTGTAGGCCTTCCTGAGCTGGGCCTTCCGACATGGACTGCCGGCTCTTGTTGCTTGCAGCAGATAGGTTGTTGCTAGGCCAATCACAGTGGCACTGAGATGGGAGCAGTACAGAGGCACTCTGCGAAGGCTCTCCAGAGCACATGGCAGCAGCCATCTTGGAACAAGTATATTCACCTTGATTTTCAATGGAAGCAGCACAGGTGGGAGCCTCTCCTCCTCTACGTCAGATTGGGTCATCAGCCTTTTTACAGGAGGTTCTTTCTCTTTAAGAGATGCAGGTGGTGGAGCTGGTCCCTCTGTTAGACGGGCTGCGGATTCTATTCGAGGAATTTTGTGGTACCCAAGAACTACCAGGCTGGCCTGAGTTTAGTCTGGAATCTGTCATTTCTCAACCCATCTCTACTGCTCGAGTGCTTCAAGGTGATTGCTGCCGTGCATATAGCAGAGTCTCTGTGTGCAGGGGACTGGATATGTTCCCTAGACCGCAAGGATGCGTACCTTTATGGTCCCATCTCCCAGCCGCATCAGAAGTTTTGTGATTCATAATTTGTCCTACCACTAGTACAAGGGTCTGCCTTTCGGCCTCAACTCAGCTCCCCGTTTGTTCACGAAGCCGATGAACTCTGTGGCTGGTCTCCGCCTGGAGGGCCACCACCTATACTCTTACCTGGATGACTGGCTGGTCACGGCCAACTCGCCCAAAGAGGTGGTGACCTCCTGCTAGCGTCTGGAGGATGTTCTTAGCCAACTGGGCTTTTCTCTCAACCGGCAGAAGTCGAAGTTGGCTCCCGCCCAGTATTTGGTCTGCCTTAGAGTACGATCGGACACGGCTGTACAGCGGGTGTTCCCCACGCCCAAGAAGCTCCTTTCCCAATGTGATCAGGCAATTTCTGGCCAACTCAACCTCCTAGGCATGGTGATTCCAGCACCCCCTGGGGCTGATGGCCTCTCACGTGCTCAAGGTGCAGCATGTGTGCCCCAAGAGGAGACGCCGCCAGCTCCACCTGGCAGCCAATTGGGACCAGGAGTCGGGGTCTCAGTTGGACAGGATTCCAATACCCCCGCTACTCCTCCTGGACCTGCGCTGGTGGTTGATGGACGAACATCTATTCAAATAGGTACAACATAATCCCTATTCAAATATGCACATCTTACTCCACCAATAGGAATATCGATATATATCATAAAATAAAGAGTAAGATGATAGATTTCCACTACTCACACCCCTACCCCTCAAATAGGACCCTCTGATAGATTTTCCGGCACTACAAGTTTTGACAACATAGACTGCGTGCAACACTTTCCCTTTCAAAAAACATATTTAGTTTATTCAAATTTTTTTTCCAAATAAAACATAAAACGCTACCCTCACCTAACACAGTGCAGTTACTAACACTAAAACCACAGTATCTAAAACTTAGGCCTCAAATTATACACATACCCAAGACACAAACGATATCACATAACAACATTCAGAAAACCTCAATGTGTCAATAAAAAACATATGCTCCCAACATGTTTCTGTTCTTCAAAGCCCTTTTCGGGCGAACATTCTTCAGGGGATAATTTAAAACATCCACTATTCTCCTCAACACTGTGTTGAATGGGTTGTATCAGGCAAACAGAGCCTGTAAAGGAAAAAACAGAGGACACTAATAAGTTCCAAAGGGGGGGAGGGGGAGGAATACTACAAAATGTAAATAAGAAGTCGGCTCAAGCCATGATGCCAACCTCACATGGGTCTAGAACAAATGGACCCCTAAGATTTACCTTCAGTTGGTGAGCCTCCAATGCACGTCTGTAAGTGACCAGTATGCTAATCTCTCGCAAATCAGAAACCAAAACTTCACAGGGCGCCACAGTCCGCCGAGATATCGCAACACCTAAACGGACAAACCAACTTTCAGAAACCATGCACTCTGTCAGCCAAAAATCACTAAAAAACTTCAGCTGTAGCACATTCATGCCAAATATGGTGATAATTACCCCCACACAAGTAGAGATGCCCACTGCAGGGAACACAGGAAAAACCTCCCTGGCGCGCAAAAAGGACCAGATCCACAAAATTCTATGGCATTTCACAGTACCGAGCTGTAAAGCAAAAATGAACAACCTATAATGCCTCTATAAATCAGGTTCTCCACCTTTTTCCCATGCATTAGCAGAGACAGGGGGGGGCATCATAGTGTGTAACTATATATCACTCTCCTGCCGTGCAGTGAAGAAACCGCTAGTCAGCTGTGTACCGTGCCTATATCGAAGCAGTTTTAAAGGGGCACCACCCCAGATACCGACCAAATGGTAGCATGCAGCATGAAATGAAGTATAAATCCGGTGTCACTGTAAAACACTCTCATGCCGTACAATAAAAGAAGCCGCTGGTCAGCTGTGTCCTGTGTCTATATAGGTGCAATCACACTGAGGCTACACCCCAGTCGCAGACCAAATGGTAACATGCAGCGAGAAATGGTGTGTAAATACAGTGCGCGTGTCCTCCTGACACTAACATGCTCAACTTCAATTGGGTGTACAAACTTCCTACACGGACCAAGTCGCTGAACGAGTCGTGGAACAACAACGAACCTTGAAAACACAACGGCAGTCTCACCGGCAGATATTTATAAGCGCGGAAGCGCTGTCTGAGTAGCAACGGCTCCCACCTTGGGAGTAAACACAGAAAATAGACTACACTCGTCAGGGGAGCGCTCGCTCATAAAAATAGAGCGGCCATTTTAACACGGACCCTGCATAGAATACAAGGTCGATGTTGAGGAGCTTAATGGACCCCAAAAACGACTAATTAGAGCAAAGATGACACATAGAGCACAATGTGTTGTGATTATAAAACAGCATACAATATGTTAAGGTTACCAAACATAAATATCTTGCCATTATAAAGAAACAAAATATGAAAGCAGCTTGTTATTTGCTAAGGATGCAACTCGCAACAAGTTGTAATTGCAAAAAGTTACAAAAAGTTATGGGTATACTGAGATTGCAACAATGTTAAAAGTACACGAAACTACAATATTTCAAAATATTGTGACAACTATGACACTTCATGTCTAAATTCACATACTCAATGTTTGAAGGCAAGATATGTACATATAGTTTGATCGAACATTACTCTTTATATTTGGCTGACCAAATGCCAATCATTGCTTTCATTAAGCCCCAAAACATTACTTTGCCGTTTGAAAATAATTTTCTGCTCCGAATTCAATAGTCTTTGATCCGTCTCAGCTTTACTATGGCCATGCACCTTTTTCAATATGAGCCAAGTGAAATCATTACACCCATGTTTCATATCAATGAAATGTTTTACTAAAGGAGCTGTAATAACTTGATTTTTGATACAGCTCCGTTGTTCCACCATTCTGACTTTACACTGCCTGTTGGTCTTGCCCACATAATGTAGGCCACATGGACACGTGATTAAATACACATTAGATGTGTTACAATTGGTCATTTCACTGAACACCCACTTAAAAATAGGCAAAATTTGTATGGATCTTATTTCTTTGGTTTGGGCACACATACTGCATTTACCACATGGAAAATGTCCTTTTACTTCCGCCAGGCCGCACAGTCTTGTTTGTCTGACAGGAGGTGTTTTCATTTCTGTCACATCATTCCTAATCAATACATTCTGTAAGTTCTGACTTTTTTTTTTAAAGCCACCAACGGTGGCTAGACCTCTTTACTTCTTTAAACTTTCTTCCATGTTTTCATGACAATGGTTTTCATTTTATAGGATACATTTGAAAAAGTGTTTACAAAAACAGTGCCAATCGGTCTCTTGGTTTTCGTATTTTTCTCTAACATAGCCTCCCGGTTATTATAATACGCTCTTTTAGAAACAGTTCTAAACACTCTAGACGGGTAGCCTTTGGCTAACAGTTTCGGAGTCAGTACATCCGCACTCTGGCTGAAATCCTCTTTCCTACTACTGTTACGTTTCAACCTTAAAAACTGTACAAAGGGTAAATTGGTCTTTAGATGCTTAGCATGATGACTGTTAAAATGCAATAGAGAATTTTTGTCAGTAGTCTTGTTGTAGGGCCTAACTTGTAGTAGCCCATTGTGATGGAAGATGGTAATATCCAAGAAATGAGTCTCAAGATCACATATCGACTCCGTGAATTTCAAAAAATGATTTTGTTGGTTAAGCCAAATCACAAAACCGTCAGCCTCTTCCCTCGTGCCATCCCATACGATCAGTATGTCATATATATACCTCAGCCACTTCCTCAGGTGATGAATATAAGGATTTGTGGCTGGGCATATCACCAATTTCTCAAAGTACTCAACGTAGAGGTTATCTAACTTTGGGGCCATGGCAGCCCCCATGTCAGTACCCTCGATTTGTTGGAAATATGTCCCTTGAAATTGGAAGACATTTTGAGTAAGGGCAAACTCTGTGCACCATAAGATGAAAGCATTGCTCACAGGGTGTCCGTCCTTTCTACTGAGCAAAATCTCTTCCACCACCTCTACTGTGGCTCTTTGAGGTATCATTGTGTAACGGGATTCAATGTCCAACCCTATCAGTAAGGAATGGCCCGGAACAAATTCTATATTCTCAATTGTGTTAATGGCATCAGTGGTGTCCCTCAAATTTTTTTTTTCATTTTCACAACAAAAGGTTGCAAGTAAAAGTCTGAAAATTTGGATAAGGGTTCCAAAATAGAGTTGACTCCAGAGACTATTGGACATCCTGGAGGATCAAAAAGTCTCTTATGCACCTTGGGCAAGATGTAAAAGACTGGTACCCTACCTTGTTCTCTGGTCAAAAACTCATATTCTTGTTTACTAATCATCTCAGAGTCAAATGCTAGAGCCACTTTTTCTTTAATGATCATCATAAGTCTGGCTGAAGGGTCACTGGTGAGTTTCAAATAGCTAACGCCATCTGATAGAAGTCTCTCACATTTTTTAACATAGTCACTGCGATTCATTAAAACAATCGCTCCCCCTTTATCAGCTTGTCTAATGATAAGGTTCTTATCTTTAGCTAACTTCAACGCTGATGCTCTTTGAAGTTTGCTAAAATTAGAATTATGAGACTTCTCACAGGACTCTAACTTACGGACTTCAGCCAAGACCTGTCTTTCAAACACCGTGGTTTCAGCGGTGTGAGAATGGCTCGGCACGCAAAAAGTGGACGCATTACGCAGCCCACTACAATTGTTACTGTTATATCCTTCATGTTCGCTGAAGTATTCATTTAGGCGTACCTTACACATGAATGCAAAGAACTCAGTTCTAAATTCGAAAGGATCATGTGGTTTAGTGATGACAAAGCTAAGACCCTTATTAAGGGTACTTTCCTCTTCTGTGGAGAGGGTATGGCTGGACAAATTAATCACCACTGATTCCTTGTCCGACTTCGTGTTCTGATCTGATTGTCCCAGTCCCCTCGATTTGGACCCTGCCCTAAAAAAGGCATCCTTTGTATTGGTCTATTCGCCCCTCTCAGGCCCCTTCCTCTACCTCTGTTTGAGTTAGGCTGGGCACCAGGGCCATTGTCTCCTGTACTTTCTTCACTTGAACTGTAAGAAGTATCTCTAAAGTGTACACGTCGGTTATTTTTAGGAATTAGAAATGTGTTACTAAATGTATAGCCCTCAGTGAAATAGGGAAAAGACTTTCCATGGGAGAAATTGGTAAGATCTTTTTTCAACCTTTTTACCCTTTCTAGGGTGGTGTCATTTTTAAAATCAATCAGTCCTTTAAGATGCTGTTCCAATTTAACTTTAAAAGCATCTAGATCTTTTTGTATTTCTTCTTCCAATTTAGTGATGTCTATTTCTATTTGCTTAGAGACTTCTGTCGCTGTATCAATAATTAGGACTAGCCAATCCCTCCCACACTTATTTGATATGTAGCTCCATTTCAGTTTGAATTCTTTACTGTCTAAAAATAGACGTGGCTCATTTCTTACTATGAGGCCTTGGGGAAGGGCCTGATTTTTCAGGTACTCGAGCATGATGGCTCCATGCAATTGAGTACGTATAAGGTGTTTCCTTAGTTGAACTGATTCGTCCCACTGATCATTGCTGTTAGTATTGATACCATTTTCACCTGTTCCTGACAAAACTGATAGTGAGTCTAACAGTTTTTTGACATGGTCCTCACTATATGCTAGACATTTATCTGCGGCCGTAGCCATGGTGTATGGCTCTGAATCAAGTCGTGTAATGTCCCAGTGTAATGCAATATCTCTTTATTCACAACCTACGAGACCACAAGAGCCTCTATAAACATCTATTCAAATAGGTACAACAGAATCCCTATTCAAATATGCACATCTTACTCCACCAATAGGAATATCGATATATATCATAAAATAAAGAGTAAGATGATAGATTTCCACTACTCACACCATTACCCCTGAAATAGGACCCTCTGATAGATTTTCCGGCACTACAAGTCTTGACAACATAGACTGCGTGCAACACTTTCACTTTCAAAAACATATTTTGTAAGTTTTTTTCCAAGTAAAACATAAAACACTACCCTCACCCAACACAGTGCAGTTACTAACACTAAAACCACAGTATCTAAAACTTAGGCCTCAAATTATACACATACCCAAGACACAAACGATATCACATAACAAAATACAGAAAACCTCAATGTGTCATTAAAAACATATGATCCCAACATGTTTCTGTTCTTCTGTTGATGGACGAAAACATGGCAGTGGGATCCCCCTTTACCCGGCCGGAGCCAACTCTGATGGTTACAACAGATTCCTTGCTTTCAGGCTGGGGGTTACTATGGAGGGCTACTCCATTTATGGTGCATGGTCCAGGGTGCAGTCCCTTCTGCATATCAATCTGCTCGAACTCAGAGTGGTGAGCCTGCCACTTAAGGCTTTTCTGCCGCTTATTGGGGACACAGCGGTTCTGGTCAGGACCAACGATTCCACCAGAATGTTTTACCTGAACAAGCGGGGTGGTGTTACGCTCACCTGACTCCCACAGAGGCGCCTGTCTGATCTGGGCTGCTGCGGCCTCCTCCAGCGTAATACGTAGGGCCGAGATGTGTCATTTGTCTGGCCGGTAGGAGTACTCTTCTGTGAATGGAGGAAGGGGAATTAACCACCCGTGGAGTTGAGCGTAAATTCCCCCTAGCCCCCGGTGTTCTCCTCACAGACCACCTCCGATGTCCCTTCTAAAGTCTCACCTTATGGTTTGAAAGGGTGAGCTCTCCATCCTGCTTCGAGCACAGGGGCTCGTTATGGACCAGTTGCTCCACTGGTCGAAGGAATTGGTGAGTTCTAGGGCTATTTTGACTCTCCCGGCAAGACGCCGTAAGTATGCAGTTCGTAAGAGTTCAAATGCCTGACCATCACTCCTATCCAATCCGTAATCTGTGGTCTTCTCCTTTATTCAAGTGCTGACAGAAAACCAGAGTCGAGGAGTTATACCTCTGGCGGTAAAATTAGGTTAGTGTATGGTGGGAGGTGGCTCCCCTTGATTGTCCTTTTCATTCACCCTGTTGTACTTTTGTTTCCCCTTAGGGGCCAGCGTACGGCGATGGTGCAGTGGGAGCTGCGCCGACCTGAAGAGAGGAATGGTTTCCCCGGTGGTAAATCAGGTAGGTCTTAGGGTGGTAACCAGTATTCCTCTATATGTTCCCTTTGCTCACCTTATTGTCTTTATCTCCCCCTGGGTGCCGGAATGCGGCGGGAACATGCAGGAGGCTGCAGTGAAATGTGAAGATGCTACGAGGAACGGTGAGTGCAGCGCGGCGCTGCTGCTGGCGATGCGACGTGTTTTAAAATAGTCTTTCCTTTGGTTCGACGATGCGATGGCTCTGGAATCGGGTAAGAAGCTGGTCAATGTTCTGGTTCTAACCTTTCTCCTTCTTTCCCTTGTTTCTAGGTGCTCCGGGTTCGAGGCGGGCGTGGCTGAAGTCTGGATGCTGCTGCAGGCACGGTGAGCATTACGCTGCTGGATGCAGAATAACGCGAAACGTGTGCTGCTCTTCGGGCGTGGTTTAAATAGCCCCAAAGTAGTTCCAGGTAAGTATTCCTCCACCGCCACACCCGAGTGGCAAAATAGTTCCTAGGTAAAGTAGTCCCTTCTAGGCCTCTTGAGGGCTTGGATCCCTTGCAGCATGGTCTGCATCAGGTAAGTCCAGGTAAGTTTTCCCCTTATGAGCCTGACGCCTATGGCGCCAGGACTGAAGTCTCATATGAGCCTGGCACCAAAGGCGCCAGGATTGTGTCCAGATGGCCCCTAACAGGGGTCGCTGGGCCTTTCCCCGGGAACGTGATGCCTGCTCCCGGGGCTGCTGGACCTGGTCTGGTTCCCCGGGGGTAGGCATCATGACAGCACTCCCCCCCACCCCACCCCATCCCCCCAAGGCCCCTCCTAAAGCCGTTCTTCCCGGTGGTTTAGGTTTGTCCGGGAAATTTCGGTGGAATCTTTTCACCAACCGAGGTGCATGTACGTGGTCATTAGATTCCCAAGACCTTTCCTGTGGTCCATAACCTTTCCAGTCAATCAAATAATTTTGATTTCACCATCTTGGAGTCCAGGATGTTTTTAACCTCAAATTCGGGTTCCCCGTCTATAAGGATGGGGTCGGGTGGCTTGGTGAGTCTTGTCCCTGGTTGCACTGGCTTCAAAAGTGACACATGAAAGACGGGGAGAATCCACATATTAGCCGGTAAGTCCAACTTGACGGCCACCGGGTTGATAATGGCCTTAATAGAGTAAGGTCCCAAATATCTCGGGTTAAAGGTCCGTGTTCCCTTGAGCGGTATGTGTTTTGTGGCCAACCATACTTGGTCTCCTATCTGGTATTGTGGAGCATCACTTCTATGCCGATCCGCATCCTTCTTGTATTTTTCCTTTGCTTGTTTCAAATGTGCTGTTGCTTCCTTAAAGGCATGTGTAATCATGGAGTGTAAATGGTCCACTGCAGGCATTTCTAGGTGTTGGGGTGAGTCAAGGTCTGAGGTTCGAGGGTGGTGCCCGTATAGGTTATAAAAAGGGCTTTGCCCAGTTCCAGAATGAACTGAATTATTGTATGCATATTCAGCGATCCAAAGAATGTGCTTCCAATTACTCTGTCTGATGCAACATGGAACGCAGGTATTGTTCAAGAGTCTGGTTGGTCCTCTCCGTTTGACCATCGGTCTGGGGGTGGTGACTGGTTGATAACCTCACGTCGATTTGCACCAGTTGACAACATTTTCTCCAAAAATGAGAAATGAATTGACTGCCCCGGTCAGAGACCAGTACGGATAGAAATCCATGTAGACGAACAATGTTTTCAAGATATTCCTTGGCTAGGATTGAAGCTGAAGGTAGCCCCTTTAAAGGAATAAAGTGTGCCATTTTGGAAAAAAGATCCACAATAACAAGAATGGTGTTAAACTCATTGCAAGGAGGTAGGTCAGTAATAAAGTCCAATGATAAGGTATGCCATGGTGCAGGCGGAATGTCTAATGGTTGTAAGAGTCCAGCTGGCTTTTTCTTCTGACTTTTGTTTTGGGCGCAAACGCCGCAAGACATAACAAATGACTTAATGTCCTTTCGCCAGGTGGGCCACCAGAATTGTCTTGATTTTTGCTTCGGTTTTTGCAATACCTGGGTGTCCCTCCATCAGGGTATCATGATAACAGGAAATTACTAGCTCTTGTAGTTCCTTGTGTGGCAGAAACAGGAGCCCTTGGTAATAAGGTAGGTCATTGCTGACTGAAAAGTTTGGGCCTCTTTACCCAGTCCTGCAAGGCTGTAGGATCAAAGAGTTGCTGGATTTTACTCTGAATGTCCTCTAGGGTTTGTAGAGTGGTCATGCCAAGAATACTTTGTTAAGAAATTATAGGTACTGGTTCTGAGTTCACTTCAGTCTCTCCCATCCCTATTCGGGATAGAGCGTCAGCTTTACCGTTCTTACAACCTGGGCGGTAGGTGATTACGAAATCGAACTCGGCAAAGAACAATGTCCATCCGAGTTGACGTGATGATTGACCCTTGGCTGTTTTTAAATATTGTAAGTTCCCGTGATCGGTGATCACAGTGATGGTATGCTTGGCACCGAGAAGATAGTGCCGCCAAGCCTTGAAGGCGGACTTAATGGCTAATAGCTCCTTGTCGGTAACTGCATAATTTAACTCAGGTGCCGAGAATTTTCTGGACCAAAACGCTACTGGGTGAAGCTGGCCAGTTTCAGGGTCCCTTTGAGACAGGACAGCTCCCATGGCTAGACTGGATGCATCAGTTTCCACTATGTATGGAAGTTCAGGGCGCGGATGCTTTAATACAGGTGCAGGCGTGAATTTCGCTTTCAGTTCTTGGAAGGCCTTTTCAGCTTCTTCAGTCCACATAAAGCGTTTATTTTTCCGCAAGAGTGCTGTGATGGGATGTACAACATGTGAAAAACCCGGGATGAATCTGCGGTAGAAATTGGCAAAGCCGAGCATGCTTTGAACTCCTTTAACTGAACTTGGTGATGGCCACTTAAGGATTGCGTCTACTTTTCGTGAGTCCATTCGGACTCCCTTCAGTGTCAGGATAAACCCAAGGAATTCAACTTCTGTGGCATGGAAAACGCATTTTTCTAGTTTAGCATATAGTTTGTGCTGGCGCAATTTCTCAAGGACTGCTCGGACGTGTCTCACATGATCAGATTCCGAAGAGGACTATACCAGAATGTCATCGATATATACGACAACACAAACGTCAATGAGTTCCCGGAGGACATCATTCATGAAGTATTGGAAGGCTGCTGGTGCGTTGCACAGCCCGAAAGGCATCACCTGGTATTCGAATAATCCATATTTGGTGCGGAAGGCAGTCTTCCATTCGTCACCTTCTTTTACTCGTACCAGATGGAATGCCCCCCGGAGATCTAGTTTGGTATATATGCAAGCATCCTTCACCCGGTCTAGTAGTTCAGGGATCAGATGCAATGGGTATCGGTTTTTTACCGTTATCTGGTTCAATGCGCGGTAGTCTATGCAGGTTCTAAGGTCACCTTCCTTTTTGGGCACGAAGAACAAAGCTGAAGATGCAGGGGACTAGGATGGGCGAATAAAACCATTGGCAAGGTACTGGTCTAAATATTGTCTTAGGTGGAGGTTCTCCGGTTCCGTAAGGGCATAGATTCTGCTACAAGGGGGTTGTGCACCAGGTATGAGATCGAGTTGACAATCGTACGATGTGTGAGGAGGTAAGGTGTTAGCCTGTTCCTTTTGGAAGACGTCCTGGAATTCTTGGTACTCTGGAGGTAGTTGCATGACTGCTGTGGTTACTGTAGCCAGGCCTGCGTTCAGATTTTTCTTTGGATAACAGGTTTGTGCACAACTGGGGAAGGTTATTCTCTTTTCTCGCCAATCAATACTAGGATTATGTGTTTCCAACCAAGGTATTATCTGGAACTGTGGGGCTTTGATTACATCAAACACAATAGTCTCTCGATGCCCATCCTGACCCACTAGTGTCATCTCTGCGGTGGAATGAATTACAGGCCCAGAGGCGATTACGGTTCCATCGACTGTGGTGATGACATCTGAGGTGGTTTTACGGCAGAGAGGCAGATTCATCCTGGAAGCCAATTCGTAGTCCACATAGTTTCCTATGGCCCCGCTATCGATCTATGCTTTTACTGCATGGTTGCTCAGGATCTACGAGGACCATTGGCATGATGAAATGCGAGGTCTGAGTGTCCTTCTTCAAGCTCGGCAAGCGGACCTCTACGCTTGTCTGGCGTGGTCGTTTCCCGAGTCTGACTCCATATGGCTTGTATCAGCGGCTCCTACCGCCTTCTTGGGCGGTTTTACAGGGCAATCCCGTAGAAAATGCCCGGAGGTCCCACAATAAAGGCACAATTGCATGTGCCGTCTCCTTTCTCTTTCCTTCTGGGTTAAGGGTCCTTTAACTCCTGCGATTTGCATGGGTTCTGAAGCATCGGCTCCTTTGGGGTTAGCGGGGGTTTTGACCAACACCCGGTTCTCAAACCTGGTTCGATCTGCTTTTCTGTTCTGAAGTCTATGATCTAACTGCACCACTAAGTCTATATATTCAGCGCAGTCTTGAGGTGGATTCACGACTTGAGCCAAGACATCTTTTAGTTCTCCTCGAAGTCCTCGATGAAATAACGTGATCCGTTTTTCCTCAGGGCACCCAGTTTCTACAATCAACCTATTAAAGGTCGCGATATAGGATAGGAGATCCTGGTTACCCTGCCGTAGGGACAAAAGTTTGTTATCCAGGGCCTGTCCTTGAGAGTGCCGAGCAAATAGTCTTTCCATGCTAGTTTGAAAGCCCTGAAAATCCCAGGGCATTGGGTCATCCCGAGTAACCAGTGGGATAGACCAATCAGCTGCACTGCCGCTGAGATATGACCATACAAAAGCTACCTTGGCTTGATCGTTTGGGAAGGCTCCAGGTCTGCATAATAAGTGCAAGCGGCATTGGTTCATAAATACGACAAACCTTTTGGGATCTCCGGCAAAGCGTACGGGTGGAGCTAACGGAATATTTCCAGGTAGGTTTATTTGCACAGGGTTACTTGATACCACAGGGGCTGGATTTCCCCTGGAACCAGGTAGGGGTGCTTGTCCAGCCGGACTTTGCAATAGTTGCCTAGCAAGGTCATCAGTTCGCTCCTTTGACAAGATCAGTTCTCTCCTAAGAGTATTGGTCTCTTGACGGGCGGAATGCACTTCGGCCCTCAGTTCCCCTAGTAATTGGGCCAGTTGGTCAGTTTCTGAGGTCTCCATAACGCCCAGGTGGGAAATTGTAGGTAGGTTTCGCGTTCTGTTACGCTCACCTGACTCCCACAGAGGCGCTGGTCTGATCTGGGCTGCTGCGGCCTCCTCCAGCGTAATACGTAGGGCCGAAATGTGTCGTTTGTCTGGCCGGTAGGAGTACTCTTCTGTGAATGGAGGAAGGGGAATTAACCACCCGTGGAGTTGAGCGTAAATTCCCCCATCACTCCTATCCAATCCATAATCTGTGGTCTTCTCCTTTATTCAGGTGCTGGGGCTGCTGGACCCGGGGCTGCTGGACCTGGTCTGGTTCCCCGGGGGTAGGCATCATGACAGGTGGCACCTGTTCTCATCTCCTGTGTGTGAGGCGATGGCGATCTGGGAATGGGCCCTTACTGAAGGAATTTGGATTTTGGAAGTCCACCTTCTGGGGGCCAGCAATGCAGAAGCAGACCAGCACTGCTGCTTGGGGTTCAACACCTACGAGTGGGATTTGCAAATCAACTCCTTTTTGCTCCTCTTCCAGAGATGGAGGTTTCCAGACCTTGACTTGTTCTCCTCTCCTCTGAATTCCAAGTGCCCCCGGGGGGGGGCTGGGGCCAGTGGTCTCTGGGGGGACACGTTCCATCTTGGTTGACAAGGCCGCAGGCGCTTTGCGTTTCGTCCTCCACCGTTGCTCCAGCGGAACCTCTGCAAGTTTTGGATGTCGGTGTGCTGCAGCCTCATCCTGATCGCCCTGCACTGGCCGTTGAGGGCTTGGTTCTCGGCTCTACTTCAGTTGTGCTCTGAGATTGGTCCACCTTCCGATCCTCGGCAGGGGCTTCCTGACGCAGCAAGGCAGAGCAGTGGAGCATCCCGCCAGGCTGGCCTTAGCGGCGTGGCTCCTGATCAGCTGAAACTCCATCATACTTAGTTCTCTACAGACAACTGGGGTATCATTCTGGAAGCCAGGGGGCCCTATTCCCGGGTCCAGTACAAGAACAAGTGGTCAAGATTCTGCCACTGGGCTCACAACAAAGGGCTTGACCCCCTTACCTGTTCCCTGGATGATGTGCTGGCCTTTTCTGCACATCTGGCTCATTCCAGCGTTGAGGTAGACACCTGCCGCACCTATCTGGCGGCAGGTGTTTTTTCAGCGGCCAACCCAGTGGTTAAGGCCCACCTCAAAGGGTTGTCTCTTTTATCCAGTGCACAGGCCCCATCTGGTCTGGAACATCAATGTGCTGCTGGCGGCCTTGCTGCAGAGGCCCTTCTAGTTGATGGCCTATGTGTACATCAGGCTGCTGACACTAAAGACAGTGTTGCTGGTGGCGCTCACTTCGGCGTGCAGGGTCCACAAGCTGCAGGCTCTGTCATCATGCAAGCCCTTTACTACATTCCACAGTGACAGTCATCTTGCCCACACTCACCCTAATTTCTTGCCCTAAGTGGTCCCCCCCATTTCATTTGAATCAGGAAATATGTCTGCCGGTGTTCTTCCCGAACCCGCAGTCGAATACCAAAAGGGCTTTGCATTCCTGGGACCTCGAGGGTCCTCAAGTTCTGCCTCTCTTGGACAAAGACTTTCAGGAAGTCTGAGGCATTGTTTGTGATGTTTGGGGGTACATCTCCGGCACCCAGGCTTCCAAAGCTTCTACCGCAAGGTGGATTGTTCAGACCATTTCAGAGGCATATACAACCATGGGCAAACAGATTTCTGTGGGGATTCATGCCCATGCGGTCAGAGCTGTTGTGTTTCAATGACATGCTACCTGAGAAGTCATCAGCAGGTCAGCTACTTGGGCCACTCTGTCGGCATTCTGTAAGCACTATTCCCTGGATACTAGCTCCAGGCACGATGCTGAGTTCAGCCAGGTGGTTTGAAAACCCTTTTTGCTTTCTCCTAAATATGAGGCAGGTCGTAACAGCTCAAGGATGGAGGAAAGGGGATGGGATTTATGACGGGTCCAGTAACTAAAGTGAGTAACTTACATTTTTCTCTCAACCATCATCACTTTCAATACTGAGTTTTCCTATTAGGTCTCAGTTTAGCCCCAGAGTGTTTACAAAGCTCATGAGCCCTATATCACTGCATCTAGAGCACAGCAGATTCACATCCACCCTTATTTGGACGACTGGCTAATCCGAGTGGAAACATACCAGAAAGCGTCATCGGCTCTACATCAATTGCTAAAGTTACTCTTGCCGCTGGGACTGTCGGTCAACTTCAACAAGTCTTTCCTACAGCCTACACAGGGCATCACATTTGCAGGTTTCAGATGGCATGCCAATGTCGGCAGGGTTTTCCTCACCAGAGAAAGGATTCAAGATATAAAGAAGTCCATTGCACACTTTCCCATTTGCAATGTTACCTTGGCTTGGTGGATTCAGCACATACTAGGCCTTATGGCAGCATTGATATTAGCTCTGCCTTTGGCTCATCTCAAAATGGGAATTTAGCTTCATCTTGCGAAATTGTGCGAGTTAAGACAAGACCTCCTTTAATGGAAAAACGACACAAATCTACAAGGAATCCCTTTTCAGGATGTGCCTCATGAGCACACTAACATCAGATTTTTTCTTTTTTTTTTTTTTACAATTTTTATTGATTTCAACAAACAACCAAAAGGAACCAGACAGTAAACAATATACATTTCAAGTGTCATATGCGGTTTCACAATATGTCCACCGCCTCCCCGTTACCCCCCCTCCCTTATCTCGAGCTTACCCCACATCACCGCCTTCCACCACTCTATCTGAGGACACCCCTTCCTCCGCTTCCCCTCAGGAACCATTATCTTCTAGGCCAGTCTGGGCAGGCCCGGACAGTGTAGCTGCTAAGTGCCTCCACGCAAGTCGTGCCACCAGACTTCTACTTTTGGTATGTTACTTGCTTTTCAGCTCATCGCAATTCTACGCTTCCCAAGTATATAGTCCAGGTCTTTGAGTTTACTCACATGTTTCAATTTACGCAATCTGGTGAACCCACCCCCCCCCACCATGCATGCCCACAAAGATTTCACCTCCAGCCTAAAGTCCTTTTCGGTCAAACGGTGGGCTACCTCCCTCCAGAATCTCCTTATTTCCGGGCACGCCCAGAACATGTGCACTAGTCCTGCATTCTCCTCCCCACATTTAGGACATATTTGTGTTCCTGCATTCGTAAACCTTGCAATCTTCTGAGGGGTCATGTACGCTCTATGGGTAACATATAACTGGATTTGTTGCAACCTCGCGTTCCTGGACACTTTTTTGTGGCATCCTTGTACCCTCACCTACAACCCATCACTCATAGATTCCCCAGCTTCCTCCTCCCAATCCCCTCTCAGCTGAGTCACCTCCTTTCCCACCCTTGACATCAGCAGTTCGTAGATTCAGGAGACCTCATGGCCTCTGTCTGACACATCATAACATGTTTCTATGGCCGTGTCGGGCTGACTCTCCAGCACCATTTCTGACAAAGTGTCTATCTTCCACACCAACCTACTATAAGTGATGTACAGTCCCTGGTGTAATCCAGTGTCTTCCACCAGTGTGTCAAACTCCACTGCCTTCCCATCCTGCCACACATCGCCCAGCATTGCTATACCAATCGGTTCCCAATGCTTCCGGACTATCTTCCTCAATTGCTCATCCACTCCATTCAGTACCGCTAGCGGCACCTGTTGTGAACATGGGTACGGGTTCTCCATGGCCCGGCAAGCCCGTTGCCATATCTTCTATCCCAAGTCCAACATTCTTGTCCCTCCGCCTAGCTGTGATTTTGACAACCATATCCATTCTTTCAGGAAAAACGGGATACATTCAGCCCTTAACAACCTGGACTCTGATGTTGAGTCTTCCGATAACCACCTCGCCACATATTGTAGTTGGCTGGCCAGATAGTACATCTTGAAATTGGGTGATTTAATGCCCCTTTGGTCATACGTGTTTTGCTATTTTCATAACGCTATTCTATTCCTAGTGTTGTGCCATATGAGCCCCCTACATATGCCCTGGATTTTAGTAAAGAATCGCTTGGGCATCATATATGGTATATTCACAAAACAGTGTAACAGCCTAGGCAGCACCACCATCTTTAACAGTGCCACTCTCCCCATCGTGGTCAAAGGGAGCTTGGCCCAGAACCTCATGCTGTTTTCAATGTTAGCCACCGCCTTCTCTGTGTTTAGTTTGTGTTCGACCTCTACACTGTGTTGTACATCAATCCCCAGGTATCTAAAGGTCCTGGTCTCCCATTGTATTTGTAATACTGGCAGTTCCTCTCGTGGTATCCCTTTATATCTACCCAGGGGAAATATACATGATTTCTTGGAGTTCACTGTGATGCTGGACAGCACCGCGAATCACCCCATTGCTTCCAGAATATATTGTAGTTTCTCTTCAGGATATCTCAAATACAACAGCATGTCATCAGTATACATTGATATCAAATGTTGTCCTCCCTTTGTACTGATCCCCACCTCTCCATATTGCTGTCTCAAATATATCGTTGGGGGTTCTAGCGCTAAATTAAACTGCATCAGGGACCACAGACATCCCTGTCTAGTACCCCTGCTGAGTTACCATTGGTCTGAGATGGTCACTTCCATCCTAACTCGAGCCAGCGGTTTGCTGTTCAGCAATTGGACACATCTCAAATACATGGGTTCAATCCCGTGGTTCCTTCAGGGCCGCCATCAACCAAGTCCATTTGACAGAGTCGAAGACCTTTACTGCATCTAATGAAATTATTGCAACCTCCTGGGGGGGTCCCTTTCCGTTTGTTCCATCACATGATTGAGCCTTCTGAGATTGTCAGATATGCTTCTGTGCGGAACATACCCGTTCTGGTCAGGATGTATACGTTTATTGATTACCGTTGTGTCTATTTGCCAGCACTGCCATAAGTATTTTGCTATCTTGGTTAAGCGTAGATAGCGGTCTATATGATCTGCAGTCCATGCATGATTTGTTAGGTTTAAGAAGCGGGATGATAATTGCCTCCCTCAGAGACTCCGGCAGCACTCCCCCCTCTAACGCCTCATTTAATATTGCTAGTAGCGTGGGGAGCAACACTGCCTTGTACGTTTTGTAAAACTCGCTAGAGAGTCCATCCGCCCCCACAGCCTTACTAGTAGGTAAGAGCTTGATCACTGCTTCCAATTCCTCTAATGTAATTGGGACCTTTAAGTTCTCCCTCTCTGCTGCCTCAAATTTGGGAAGGCCGATGGAAACAATGAAGGACATCACATCAATCTCTTCCCCCTCATCAACATCCATATACAGTCGCTAGCAGAACTATAACAAGCCTTTATTCACCCCTTCCTGGGTATCTAGTATTTGTCCATCCATCCCCCGTACAGCTCTGATTGTTTGTCTGGGTGTCTCATTCTTATACAACCAGGCTAACAACCTGCCAGGTTTATCTCCCTCTGCGTGCTGTCTTTCAACTTAACTTTTATAGTTCAGGTTGCATAATCTCTCCCAGTGCTCCCTGCAATCCTTTTGAAGTTGTCGTATGTTTACAGCCTTCTCTGGGGAATGCCCTTCCTTGCACATTATTATCTCTAATTTCTTTTCTGGTTCGTGTAACTCATGCGTTATTCCACCTTGTAGGCCTTTGGATTTAGATATTGCCGCCCCCCTCACCACCACCTTAAATGCGTCCCATAATGTGCCAGCCGATTCTAAGCTCTCGGTATTGTTTTCGAAGTATTCCACTATTTCTTTCCTCCAGTCCTCTCTAAACCCTGTATCTTTCAAGGCTTCGGGCATAAGTCTCCATGTCGGGATCCGTGCCCTGGGCGGCACATACTGCCATGCCACAATCAATGGCTAGTGGTCTGAGAGCACTCTCGCTTTGTATTCTGACTGCACTAGTTCCCCTGTCAGCCCCGGTGTCGCAAATGTGTAGTCTAATCATGTGTGCAGGTTTTGTGGGGTTGAGTAGTGAGAATATTGCCCATCTTGTGTGTGGTGCATCCTCCATACGTCCACTAGTCGAAAGTCACTTAGTAGGGACTTCAAAGCTTTAGCTACTGGGGTGGGCTTCTCCATCTTCTTATCTGATCCCCTCAACCCTGGGATCTAGAGTGCAATTAAAGTCCCCTCCCAAAAAAACTACCCCCCACCTCCCGATATATCGGCTGATCGTGCAGTATAGGATTCTGAAGTAGCTAGTAGCATCTTGGTTCGGGGCATATGTGTTGATAATGCTCAGCCAACTGTTTTCCACTAGTCCTTTTATTAGCACCATCCTCTCGTCTGGCTCTATGGTGGACTTTAACAGCTTAAAGGGGACATGCAGTGCTATCCATGTAATTACCTCTCTGGCATACGCCGAATATGTTGCTCCTATGGTGGTCCCTCTCCATTTCCTCCCAACCACTTCCTGTTTTTCTTTTGTCAAGTGAGTTTCCTGTAATAGAGCAATATCGATTCTCTGTCTCTTCAAATACATCATGACCTTGTTCCTCTTCAAGTAACTGTTGAGCCCCCTGACATTCCAGGTCACTATCTTGAGGTCCCCTCTCTTATCCATACCCCGTTCCGCCCCTGTCCTCCCTTGTCTTCCGCTCCATGCGCAGTGATTTATAGGTGTATGCTTGCTACCCCCTTTTCTTAACACCCCTTCAAACTCCCCAACTCCCTTCTCACCCCCCACCCTACCCATCCCCAAATGATGCCCTCTCCAATCCTCCTCCCCAACTTCCCAAAACTGTCCCGCCCCTTCTTGCAACTTCCCAACTTCCTCAACTACCCCATCACGCTCTACTCCCCACCCTCCCATTCCAACTACCCCCCGCCCAACTCCCTCCCCTCCCTACCCCAACTGTCTCCCAGCTCCATCCCTGGATCTCGTGCTTCCCTGCATCTAGCCCTTTCCCGGTAAAACTGATACTTGGAACACAGCAGGAGGATACTTCCCTAACAGTATCCCTGGGAACTATCTAGGGGGGGTAGATAGTGGAACTCTGTGCCGCTGTTCCAATGCAGCATCTGTGTCTCCCGCATTAAGCTAACCATCTGACGCTCAGCCTGCATCATCTCAGCTACGTAATATATCATATTATAATCACGTCCCAAAGGCATCACTCCCACTCCCGGAAACCACATGTTCACTTATCCATAGCGCTCTCCGTCTGGACATCCGTCTTGGCTGGGCAGTTCTGGGTATCCAACCACTCTGCCGCATGCTCCGGAGTTTAAAAAAACAGGGCCTTGCCCTTACTGATCACCTTCAGTTTCGCTGGGTACATCAACATATATTTTTAGCCCGCTCCACGCAACCTCTTCTTAATCAGCCCATAGAGAAGTCCCTGTCTCTGCACCAGGAAGGTGTAGTCCGGATACGCTGTGATGGACATGACGCTCTATGTATCGTTCCCCCTTTCCGAAAATGCTCCAGGATCTTCTCTCTGTCTCAGTAATTCAGTATTTTGGCAATGATCGGCCGTGGGGGGGGTGCTCCAGGCGGTAGCTTCTGCATCTGCGCTCTATGTGCTCTTTGCACCGGAAATCCTTGGGTGAGTGTGCCCCCTTTGATTTCCTGCAGCAGCATGGATTTGACAAAATTGGTCGGGTCCGAACTGCCTTCTTCCGGGAGCTCCACAATGCTTATGTTGTTCCTACGCACCCGCCCTTCTGCTTCTCCTGCTCTGTTTTCCCGGTTGTGCACTTGCTGTTGCGGTATGTGCACTTCAATAGCATTTGTTAAGCAGGAGGCTGTGTTAGCCTTCATTTCCTCTTCAAGTCCTGCCGCAACAAGTTAACATCCACCTATACTGCATCTATCTTAAATTCCAGCGAGGCCTTCAGCTCAGCCACTGCCGCATCGAGCTTGGTCTCCCCTGATGTTTTTAAGTCTGCGATAACCTTGAGGATCCGGTGGTCATTACGTATCTGGGTCTCCTCTCTTTCCGTATTGAGCCTGTTCGGTTTCGTCACCTCTATTGTTTGTGGGGATTTAGCAAACTCCTCCATTGTGGGTTGCTTCCCTTTAATTTTTAGTAGCTTGGCAGCTGTTCCTGGTGCAGTCTCACCCTCTCGTGCTGCCCAATATGGTCTGACCTGGAGTCACATGGAGTTTGAGCTATTTCATTTCTTGGTTTTTGGAGGGCTACTAGTTTTACGTCATGCTTGTAAATATAGTGCCTAGCACCCCCAGTTCCGCCCTATCAGCACCTAGATTGTAGGATTGATTCTCCCAATATAGTCAGAATTTATATTGCTTTTTATTCTCGATGTCCACTGATGATCCAGTAGACCCTTCTTCAGTTGCTGGCTTCTCATTCCCCTGGGCACATGTAATGTGACCTTGCGGGATCCTGGAGTGTTCCCTCCGCTATGGATTGCCAAATTCGCACTCATGGTGCGAGTCTTGTTCGTGTGCTTCACTACCGTCTTTTCCATGAGCATCTTGGCTTCCTGTCTCCTGTTACTTGGCTCCCCCTTTCCTGGTGGATTGGCCCATGTAGTTCTCCTTATCCCCCACCTATGTGCCTTCTCTGCTCCAGATATTCAGGTAGTTGTGTTATACAAGAGGCTCCAGCTGTGCTTTTGTCGTTTCGTTTATAGCCCTCGTGTAGCACAAGCTTTGTATCTGTGAACTATGTCTTGGGCAGTCCTATTTTCTAACATGCTTTTGATGCTGCCCATACAGTGGCCACTGTGTCTCTCCAACTCGCATGTACCTCATTAGAAGACTCAGTACAGCGAGGTTTACCAGGCTTCCGTGTTGCCAGCTTCTTCTCTTGCGTGCTACTGTTGCAGTTCAATGCTTTTATTCAGACATGTAACGTGTCCTCTCCTGCGTCCCGTGTGCGGCCGAATCCAGGTTCACCCCCCGCAGGGTGGAGGCGGCACAGTTAGGTTCTCGGAGCACAGCTGACTGGAGGGCCCGGGTGCGCTCACGGGACGGGGCACCCAGACTCGCCAGACACGTGCGCGAGTCAGACTGTGGCCCTGGCACTCCCACCGGCAGCCCACGGGTCTGCACCTTCCACGTCCCACACAGCCGGTATTCTTTCAATAGTCCACTATCTGCTTCGCTCACCACCGCAGGGGACCAACACTCCCCACAGTCACTGATGCACCTGTAATAATGTTCGGGCTCCTGTTCAATGTGCGATCAGTCCTCGTTGGGCTGCCGGTGTTTTCTCGGTTCCATGTGATCATATCGCCGCAAAAATATCGCCGTACAAAAATGTCGCCATATTTTTGTGGCAATATTACCCCATGGAACCCCCATATATTTTAAAAGGGAGCGGGGGACACCCCCGCAACCCCACCATCCATTTACCCCATAAATTATCCCCACCAAAAATATCGCCTATGGCCGTTCCCGACCATATGTACGGCGATACTGTTTTCTCTTCATATCGCCGAGGATCACAGAGTGTGTCCTCAAGTTCCTTTGTCCTTAGACAGTGGCCATTTTGCTGTGACTTCCTCGGCACCCTGATTTCTTCTTTTCAAACATAACTTTTTCCCCATGAATCGGAATTAGCTTTAAAGTCGAGTGCTGCATGGGGCGTGGCCAAGAGGGCCATGTAGAAGGACGTGTTCTGTCGGTGCTCCGGTGAACCTGCAACGATACTGCTAAACAGTGTGATAACCGATGCTTACAACGGCTGCAATTCCTCATGCAGGATTATGAATGTGGTGGTCATGCCCGCTGAACTTTGCAGACTTAAGAGATGAGCGGTGACAGAACTTTTTACAAAACAAGTTTGCGAGCGTGGGGAGGAAAGTGGAAGCAAGATGGCCAACTGAGGGGCAAGACGAGGGCTTTGCCAGCCGCGAGACGGCCGCTGTAGACTGGAAACGGAATCGGCCGCTCATTTAACAGTGCTTTTTGACATGATGTGCACACCCGACCTGTAATGGATTTTGCTGTGAGTGGAACTGGCTTTGGGGCAGAAGCTTCCTTGGTGGTTGCGGGCCGCCGAGACAACTGCGAGTGAAGGCGACGGCACCCGCTCGCATTAACTGGAGGACGACAGAAGCTGACACGGAGCGGTATTATAGCCGCGGTGCTTGGTGGGTGTCTGGAGGAGGCGATGCTGCCCGGATGGCCATGTAATTGAAAAAGGCATTGAATACTGTGCTCTTGTGGATGCGGTAGCTGGATCCTGCATCTGGCTGTGTTCACTGGCGGGATCGCGTGTGAGGCGGCTGCGACCCGAGTGTTCTTGGGGGTCGCGCGACGGAGGTGTTGGAGGTGAGCCAGAGAGAGGAAGCAATCGGACGCTGTGGGAGAGGGGGGAGTGCCCCGTGCAGGCCATCCGGTCGGACTTACAGTGCTGCGGTTGCAGACACTATAGTCGGGACGCTCTGCTTGAGAACTCAATGATGTTCTGCACCGTGCCGCAATACTCCCTGGCACAAACGTGGGCACACCCAAAGGTGCAAACGCTCTGACTTGGCGTATAACCACCTCTAACATCCTGATGCTGCCCGAATTACAAAGTAGGAGGGCAGAAGTGGACTGGCGAGCCATCGCAGGCTGCCCAGGACAGGCGGAGGGGAGGCTGGATGAGCCTTCGAGGTGCTGGCGCCCTTGGCATGGGTGGTGCGGGTGATACTGTAACTAAGTGGGTGCTCCCCACCCCGAGGTGAAGCTGTAGTGGGAATTCATGCCGATACGTGGGAGAGCACAGTCCATTGCGACGAACAAGGGCCAGCTTGGACCATCCTGAGGTGGCCCCCCTTGAGCGTGAGAAACCAAACGCACTGGAAAACGGTAATCCGGACGCTTTGCATGGAAACCTGATGACATCCTGCATCGCAGCGTGGCACCTCCGGGCGCAATCATAAGTGCGCTCAATGATACAAATGTGTTGACTATTACGAGTGTCCCGGCACTGCCCAAACAGCAGAGAAGGAGGGCGAAAGTGGACTGGTCGGTCACCACAGACGGATTAGGACATGTCAAGGTGAAGGTTAGATGAGCCTTTGCGGTATTGATGCCCCCATGCCTGGGTAGGGCTGGGGATATTGGGACTGAGTGTGTGCCCCCCCCCCCCACCCTGAGGTTGGGTTGAGGTGGGGATTGCTGCGGCTACGAGGGAAGGCATAACCCATTGCGGCAAGAGTGGGCTAGGCTTGGAATACCTCTGGGGCAGCCCCCTGGAGCGTGAGAGACCACAGAGAGTGGCCCCTGCCGGTATTGTGGAATATAGGAGGTGGGCTGACCCACAACATACGGCTGCAGCGTCATGTCCAATAAGCCTCAAAGACTAAAAGGGAAGCAGCCTACGCTGGACGAATTCGCCAGGACACCGCCGGGCCGGAAAGCGCCAGGAGCAAGGACAAGCCCCCCGTTGGTGGCATGGCAACCACGGGCACAAACCAGGAGGTCCTGGCTGCGATTGCAGACTTGAAAGCAGACTTGAAAGCGGCCTGGGAGGCCAAGCTTGAAATAGCTGTGTCCGAACTGAAGACGGCATTGGACCTTAAGGTCGGTGAAGTGCAGGAAGAGGTGAATCTACTCCGACGGAACGGAAGGTCCCTGGCGGAGCGCACTGAGAGCTTTGAGAAGGAAGCGAGCTCGAACACAGCGGACTGTGCCTCACACAAGTCGGAACTGCATGCCCTGGTGCAGAGAGTGGGCAATCTGGAGAATAGGGCGAAGGAAGCGGAAGGACGTGCCCGAAGGAACAACATCCGCATTGTGGGCTTGCCGGAGGGAACGGAAGGCCAAACCCCCACTGAGTTTGTCGAAACCATGTTGCTGCAGGAGATACCTGGAGGAGTTCTGTCTCAGGGATTCGCGGTGGAACGGGCGCATAGGGCTCTGACGAGGAAGCCGCCGCCAGGCAACCCACCTAGGCCAGTTATCGCCAAGATCCTTAACTACCGGGACCGAGAGAGGATACCTGAACACTTCCGCAAAGGTCGAACAATCAAACGAGGGGCAGCAAACATAATGGCCTACCTGGACTATACCCTGATGGTGCAGCGGAGTCGAATGAACTTCGGGGCTGTTAAGAGGAGACTGAGAGAAGCGGGCCATAAGTACATGCTACTTTATCCGGCGAAATTGAACGTTTTTCATAGAAACAGGACCTTGTTTTTTGAAACTCCGGAGGATGCCATGGGATGCCTTGATGCGCAGGGTTGCCCCCAGGATCCCGACACCCAGACGAGAGAAGGAGATGGAGGAGATAAGTAATGAGTAATGGGGGCACTGGAAGATGGTGCGGTTTAAGACTATGGGACTTGACTATAGTCATTGGTGTGGCCTGTTGGTAGATGAGACCAGATTAGAATAGATGATGTACTGTGAGCACTGTGACTATTGCTTAATAGGGAGCCTTGCAGAGCTAACCTTTACACCCCCATTTAGTATTAATAGTTAAGTGGCCATTAGGGCGACTTCACCCTGCTGAGCATAAGCTTGTGCTAGACAGTGCTAGATGTGGGGGTGCCTGAGATCCAAGGATGGAGCTGGGCAACAGTTGGGGAGGGTGTTGTTGGGGAAGGGATGGGTGGGGGGAGGGGAGGGAGGTGGGGAGTTTGATGTGTACATAGTTTTGGGGAGTTTAAGTTCAAACATGAGCCTGCATGGAATAGTCCAAGAATTGTATCCGTATTGCATGGGCGGGTGGGAGTGGCTGGGAGGAAGGGAGATGGGTACTAACGAGCTATGGGAGATCTTAAGATAGTGACGTGGAATGTCAGGGGACTTAACAGTTACTTGAAGAGGAACAAGGTCATGCTGTATTTGAAAAGACAAAAGATAGATATTGCATTGTTACAAGAGACGCATCTAACGCGGGAAAAGTTCGAACTGGTGGGGAAAAAATGGAAAGGTATTGTAGTGGGGTCCTCGTCCTCGTACTCGGCCTATGCTAGGGGAGTACTGGTCTGGGTGGCGCTGCACGTCCCGTTCCAGCTAATACAGGAAGTGGTGGAAAAGGAGGGGCGTTTGGTCATAGTGAGAGGATTGGTAGAGAATAAAGAGGTGTGCATTGTAAACACGTACGCCCCCAATCAAAACACAGCGTCATACTTCAGGACTATGTGCACCAACCTAGGTTTGTGCGTGGGTAGCACAGTGATCTGGGGAGGGGATTTCAATTGTGTACTGAACCCAAAAGTAGACAGATCGGATACCAAGATTGACCGGCCCGCCCCAACAGCTAGGGCATTGCAGACGTTGCTAGATGATTTCGGATTGGTAGACGTGTGGAGAACAAAGCATTTTAACATGAGGCAATATTCGCATTACTCGGCCCCGCAGCAGCTGCACACAAGACTTGATTATGTTTTTGCCACACCAGATGTAATGATAGAGATCGTTCACATAGAATATAAAACGAGGGTCCTGTCGGATCACTCGCTCTTGGTCCTGGGGTGGCAATATTGCCGCCCTAGGGCGCGGATTCCGACATGGCACCTCCGTGCAGAGGCGCTCAAAGATCCAGTTTTTAGAGAGGATGTCAGAGAGGAGATGATCAACTACTTCAAGGAGAACGCAGGCAGTGTTGACTCGGCGGGTACACTATGGGAGGCCTTCAAGATGGTGATGCGGGGTGTAGCCATTGCTAAATCGAAAGGCCTGCAGGGCGGGGTCCTGGCTGACTTACAAAGAGCGGAAGATGAATTCGAGAGAGAACTAAAGAGTGGAAGTGTAGACACGGAGCTAGCACTTAAACTACAGCAGCAGTGTGCGGAACACTGGGAAAGGCTCTGCAACCTTAATTACAAAAAGTACGTTGAGGGACAGCATGCGGGTGGGGATAACGCGGGCCGCCTCTTAGCGCGGCTACACAAGAGTGAAACCCCTAGGCCCCCGATTAGGACAATAACCAGAGAAGTTGGTGAGGTAGCAGACACCCAAGAGGGAGTCAATAGGGAATTTGTGGATTTTTACAGGGAACTATACGAGGACAGAGGGAGGGCAAGCCAGGATGAGATACTTGAAACTTTGGAGGTTATAGGATTGCCCAAGATCAGTGCAGAAGAAAGAGAAGAACTTGGACACACCAATTACTTTGGAGGAGTTGGAGGAGGTTGTTAGGCAGCTGCCTACCAGTAAGACCCCAGGAGCAGATGGGTTCCCTAGCAAATTTTATAAAGCGTATAGGGAAGAAGTACCCCCCCCCCCCCAATGCTAGAAATGCTTAATGAGGCGTTTGACGTGGACGGTTGCCGGAGTCGCTTAGAGAAGCGATCATAATACCGCTTCCCAAACCTAATAAACCAGGGCATAGCTGTGGCTCATATAGGCCGTTGTCGATGCTGAACCAGGATGGCAAGATATTGACGGCTGTCCTGGCGAATAGATTGCGGAAAGTAATTAGTAAATTAATACATCCAGACCAAACAGGCTATGTCCCAAACAGGAACATAACTCACAACCACAGGCGACTCCATCGGGTGGTCGAATGGGGAAGTGACACTGAGGGAGAAATGGCAGTTGTGTCTTTAGACGCAGTGAAAGCTTTCGACTCGGTTAGGTGGCTGTGGCTGCTGGCGGCCCTGGGAGGGTATGGGGTGGGGCCGGGGTACATCAGGTGGGCAGAGATGTTGTATAGTGAGCCGCTAGCCAGGGTTCGGACAGGAGCAGTGATATCCGAGAGATGGCAACTCAGTAGGGGCACTAGACATTCTGGCTCTGGAGCCCCTGGCAGTATACCTCAGGCAACAATATGACACGATAGGTATTGAGGTGGGAGGGGAAAGACACCTGATATCCCTATATGCGGACGATTTGTTATTATATTTGAGATACCCGGAAGAAAATCTTCAGTATATTTTCGCGGTGATGGAAAGGTATGTGAGGCTGTCCGGCATCGCGGTGAATCCTCAAAAATCTAGCATATTCCCGCTGGGTAGTTATAAGGGAATCCACGTAGAAAGGTTACCAGTGTTGCCAGTTCCATGGACTGCTAGTTCCTTCCGCTACCTTGGAATAGATGTGTATCATACGGCGGCAGAGGAACATAGGCATAACACCGAGGTGGCCATTGGAAAGATCCGTAAATGTATGAGGTTTTGAGAGAAGTTGTCCTTAGCAATGATGGGACGAGGGGCAATGCTTAAGATGGTGGTCCTGCCTCGGCTCCTACATTATTTTAGTAATAATTTTTTTTTTATTTTTATTTGTTTTGGTTTAGAGAAACCTTTACAAAAATATTCATTTACATTACAGAGAATACAAGAACAGAATACAAAAATAAGAGCAGAGTTGAGAAACAAAAAACATTCACGTTTTCACATTTGATTTCCTATGTCAAACAATTAAACACTGTTACCCAGTTCGTATCATCTTACCCAACCAAAGTCACCTAATAAACAAATTCATCCTTATTGCTCTTACATAGTAAGAAATCCAATGCCAGATTAAAAAAACACGGTAAATAACGAAAGAAAAAAGGATTTTGAATTTAAAACAGGGCACAGACATTTCTCAGAAATGTTGCTACCCTGATATTTAGATTGCCGTTAGGGTTGTGTAGCATTTTGTACCAAATACATTCTCTATTTACTTCTGCAGTGTTGTGAACATATTGCGCAAAATATAGGAGTTTTTTTTCCCTCAATGCCGAACATGCCAGCAATATGTGTTTCAGGTCCTCTACCATGCCTTCAATACCACAGAACCTACACCACGGCCATATAAGCTGACCATTGGATCTAATTGAGAGTATTTGGTTAGTGGGCAATACTTTGAATCTAAAACGCATAAAATCGTTGCGAATTGTTTTATTTGGATACTTTGTTGGGTAACTTTCCATCCTTGGTAACCATTTATTTATAGCACATACTTGTTGATATAGTTTGGAGCTCACTATTGCATTTTTGGTAGGAATCCAATCGAAGCCCAGCACACTTTCCTTCACCCTTACCGGGTTGTTCTTAAGAGATATCGTGGAAATACCCATTAGCATCAAGTTTTTATTTATTTCTTCGTTTAATTGCACTATGAAAGGATTGCACATATCCCGACCTGCATGATAATATAAAGTATTGGATTCTGCCGAGTTGCTTTTTCTCCATAGCGTCATTCGTTTCCATGTCACTAAGGCCTGAAGGGAATTTAAACCAATTTCATACTTGATTAAGTTATACGGGATGCATTTAGGTAAGTAGTACATAACCGATTTCCAGATATAGCTTTCAATCGAGGCCCACTCACCTTCACATGTTGCGGAGTGAAATTCAGCCCCATATATTAGCCTAGGAATTACTTTTTTCGTATAAAACTCTCTCAGGTGGGACATAACATTTTTTCCAAATTTTGCATCTAATGCCCTCATTTGAGCGATAGCAATATCAGCCATGAGTTTCAAATGAGTCCTAAGTAGGGGTCTTGACTGTGCCCCTGCTATATAGAAGCCCAAATATTTAAACTCCGCTTTTGCTTTAAGATTTGCGTTCCCAGATAGCCAAGATAGCGTCTTTGATTTCTTTTTCTTCCGCCCCAAGCGCACAATTACTGTTTTGTCCGGGTTAACCTTAAGAGCAATTGAGGTAATGAAGCCCTCGAAAGCTCTAAGCATGCGTTGCAGTCCCACCTTGGTGGTATCAATTAGGAGGAAATCGTCCGCATATGCCAAGCAGGACATACAATTGTTCCCAGTTCTTGGTGGTACTAATCCCCTATTTAATAACGCCTGGTTAGCGCCGCTAACATAAAGGTTGAAGATTGTGGGAGCCAGTCTACATCCTTGGGGCAATCCATTGTGGATAGTAAATTGCTCCGAAAGTGTACCTGCCAAGTCCAGTCGTACTTTCACGTCCGTCTGAGAATATATTGCCCTCACTATATCTAGTAAAATTGCCGGCATGTTTAGTATTCTTAATCTTGACCATAGTGTGTTCCTATCCACCATGTCAAAAGCGGAACTCAGGTCCATAGATGCTATAAAGACCGAAGTATCCGCCTTTTTCATAGCTTCCGCTCTCAGGCAATACAAAATAAGCCCCCCACAATCCGTCCCCATATTCTTCCTAAAGCCGAAATGTCTTGTATCCAAGATTTTGTCATCAATCCATTTCTGGATGTCTCTTAATACAAGTGAAGAAAATATCTTGGATTCCGGATCAACAATGGCTATAGGGCGGTAACTCTTGGGACATAATCGGGAACCTTTTTTGAACACAGGTATAATAATGGATACCCTCCAGGACGGGGGGAAGGACCTAGTCAATAATATATTCGAGAACAGGGTAGACAATATTTTTGCCCATAATTCAGGAGCGGTCTTGAGAATTTTGTTCGACAAGTTATTTCGGCGCTCCCAAATTTTTAGATTTTACAATGATCTTTTTTATGTCCCACACGGTAAAATTCAGGAGCCAATTTGTTTCATGCTTCCCAAAAACCCAGGCCCCCTCCTTATTAAGAGCAAACGTGTTTGAGAATTGACCCTGCCATGTAGCTTCGTTAATTGGGTTCACTAAGAGCTCTTTCTGAGGTTTGTCCCAGTTGTTAATTAAATGCCAAAAATTTCTTGAATTTGTGCCTCTTAATGCACTTAACATGTTTTCCCCCTCCCGCTGACCTTTATTTATTCTATGATGTATGGACCAATTTTTGTAACTTTGTTTGACTTTTTTTATCCTTTCAACTATATTTTCTAGAGTAAGTCCAGATTTCTTAATTAGTCTAATTTCTTTTCCCATATCTCTCTTTTTTTCCCTGATTTCTATGTCAAGGTTAAGGGATTTATCATTCTTCCATCGGTTGTCCCTTAAGTTGGAGTTGCCTAATTTTTCCACAGCACTGGCAATGTAATCTGTAAAGTTATTAGCCGCATAGGTCATTTTTTTTTCTGGTTCTGAAAAATTCTCAAAATCTGCTACCATAGAAAGAGTGAATTGTCTACTTTTTTCCCCAGTCCATGAGATTCTAATCCCTGTTTGATTAACGTTTAGATTTTAGTTGTATACAGTCTTGGGTTCAGTTAGTACCATAATACCCAATTCCAGTGACACAATACAATGATCACGAAGGGAAGTCTCCATGCACTCAAGTTTACCCGAACTATAGAACAAGTCCCCTGAACACATGATGTAGTCAATAATTGAATGGCAGCCTCTAGCTTTCCAGGTTGGAAGATGATTTACCAGAATTTCCAATCCCCACCTCTCCGCAAAGTGGGACCACAACCTCCCCCTACAGAAAGAATTGTCAAGACTTGTAGAAGCATCCCCCAGCCTGCTAATGCAAACGTCCCCCATGAGTGAATCCCCATGTATGACTGCATTGAGATCACCCGCGATCACTATCTGGCCACCTATATTAATTAGCAGCCAGTTCTGCAGAAGGGACCCTTAATTGCAAAGTTCCGCCCATAATTGCCTATCCGAGAGTTCTGCCGGATTCCAATATATATTAACCAACAAAAAAGGGGTGGCCCTGTTTTTGTACAACAATAGAAGGCCCACCGCCAGGAAATGATGTGCAAAAGCCCATTCTCCCATAACTTTCGGTTGCAAATGTTTTTTTGCAGCTATGCGGAGGCCACCTTTAGGACGACCTCTTCCTCCCCATTGTGCGCATAGACAGTATACCGTATAGCCCTCCCAACATAAAGGAACCCTTGACCATGTTTCTTGGATAAAGAGCAGGTCATATTGTGCCAAGTCCCACATTAAGTTTGCATTATTTACTAGATTAACCGAACCTCTCGAGTTCCATGTTAACACTTTCCATTTACCTTAACTAAAGTGGCTTCCCTAGTTTCTTGAGGCTATCAATTGACTCTTTCAGTAATATTCCACATGTGATTCCCAAGAGGTTTTTTGTTCAACTGAATGGTATGTGTAGAGACTTCCTGTGGCATGGTACCCGGAATAGAGTGGCGCTATGGAAGTTGCAGAATTTCCATGAGAAAGGGGGCATCAAACTACCTAATTTTGATGTTTATTATGTAGCGGGTCAACTACAATATGTTGCCAAATGGCTCTCCGATGAAGCGACCCCTGAATTTAGATTGTTTGGGCGGGACTGTACCCCGTTTTACCTGAAGGAAATGGTCTGGTTGCCTGAGTCAGAAATGGAAGAGCGTCCGGGGATGATGATGCTGGGGTGGAAAATGTGGCGTTGAGCATGTAGGATGATGGGGGACCCGCTCCGTGTTCCCCACAGGTACCGCTGGTTGCTTTGGCAGAAGGAGATAAGCAACTGAGGGTTATTATCAGAACCTACTGGGAGTCGGTCGGGCTGGTAACGTTGGGGGACATTTGGCAAGAAGGGACCATCAAAGATTTCGAAGGACTTGGGGAAGAGGCGGGATTGCATGGGGGCCAATATGATACGTACCACAGGTTGGTGTGGAAAATTCGGAAAACGTGGCCTGAGACAGTATTGGCGGAGGAACCGGACGCCATTATGGGGATGATATATGACATAGCTGAAGGGGGGCATGAGATCTCTAGATTGTATGAGATGGTAATGACTAAGGTTGGGAAAGAATTGACACATTTGAGATTGATTGGGAAGCAGAGGTGGGAGCCCAGATGGAGGATGGGATGTGGGAGCGTGCCCTGGGATACCACAAGAAGGTGTCTAGGAATGCCAGATTGAAGCAAATACAGCTGTATGTAACGCATAGAGCGTATATGACCCCTCTGAGGATATCTAAGTTCAGAAATGCTGGGCGACAGGCGTGCCCTAAGTGCGATGAGGAGAACGCTGATATGACACACATATTTTGGTCATGCCTAGTAATTGAGTGTTTCTGGAGAGAAGTGGCACAAAAACTAGCAGAGAAAGGGGTCACGCTCATCATAGACACGGCCTGGGCCTGCCTGCTGGGAGGGTTCCCCAGGCCACGAAAACTGAAGCATGTGGGGAAACTGAAAGACTTGGCATATATGCTTGCAAAGCGGAGAATTGCTATGGGATGGAAAAAGTGTCACAGGCCACGGGTGGAGGTGTGGTGGAAGGAATTACAGAAATGGGCGGCGGCTGAAACGGTGGTATGGCAGGAGGCAAGCAGCATGAGTGGGGAAGAAGTGGGTACCCTGATGGCATGGAAAACATTAATAGCTGGACTATTTGGAACAATATCGGATCCAGAGGGATCTGAGGAAAGTGATTCCCTGCCACGTGTAGCAGATACTGAGGGTGAAGGACAAACAGGCTCGTAAAGGGGGGTGGGATTAGGGGGGGCAGTGGGCAAAGATTAATTGATGTTAATGTGATAGTTGTGAATTGCACTGTGTGTTTGGTTTGTATTTTTGGTTGTTTTGTTAAATTAATAAAATCTTTAGAATAAAAAAAAAAGTCGAGTGCTGCATGCTGCTTCCATTCAGTTTTATATCCCATTCAATGGTTTGCCCACCTCCTCCATCCAGTGAGCATCCTGGGATTGTGTCCGGATCAGCGGGAGCTACGGAGATTCCCAGATTATCTCATGGCAAGTTAGCCATGCCCCCCACCATAACATCAGATTCATAGTTAACCGGGTGGGAAGCGACTCTGGGCCAATTCAAATGCATACACTGTGGTCAATGTACCAGAGCTACTAGCGATTTTCAAAGTGCTCACATTTGTCTTGCCCCTGATTCAAAATTCAAGGGTTCTTCTCAAAATAGGCAGCATGACAGCAATATTTTATATAAACAAACAAGGCACAACACAATCTCCACCTCTGTGTTAGCTAGTCATCCATATTTGGGAATGGGCAGTACAACACCACATTTTTCTTCATGCTGTTCATGCTGTTCACTTGGTGGGCGAAATCAACGGTGAATCTTTTCACAACAGTACACAATCACAAGTGGCCACAGTTTGCATCCGTTCTAGGACAGCATCCAAAGTCTCTAGGGGATGCACTTCAGATGACTTGGAACGTAATGCAGTGTTATGCGTTTCCTCCGTTACCTCTGGTTCCGAGGGTGCTTTCCAAATTCAAGCCCGCAAGCAATTGCACACTAATCTTGATAACCCAGAACTGGCCAACCCGAATCTGTTACTCTCCTCAGCAATCACAGCCCATTGATCTTAACCGTGACGAAGGATCTCCTATCCCAGCAGCTGGGACGGGTGCTTCAGCTCTCCCCAGCATCTCTGAGCTTATCGGCCTGGCACCTGAACAGTTGGCCTTTGCGGGCTTAGGCATTTCTGATCACAATTTTTCTATCAAGCAATGGACAAGGTCACAATACATGAAGAAGTGGACTAGGTTCTGCTATTGGATGTTAGAACATTAATTTGACCCTCTTCGTCCTTCATTGGACAATGCCCTTTCGAGGGGATTGGGTCCTCCGACGTATTCCATATCTATGACAGGTAATGTCCACAGCTGTGCTGCTTCGGAAAATCTTTGGCGTCTGCGTCCTGCGTCGATGACGTCGATGCGCCGTCCCCGAGGACCTCCTCCAACGGCCGACGTCACCCGATGTGATAAGTAGGTCGCACGACGCCCATAGCCTCAGTTCCGTTATTTCCGTGAACGTGTTCGCTTCGTGAATCTCGGTACGCCTCGACTCGTTGGAGTTTGCTGTTTTCAATTCTCGGTTCGTTGAACCTGTTAGGTTTGTGTGAAGACCTGTTTGTGACGATGTCTTTCTCATCTTCAACCCCGCGTCCGGGCTTCAAGAACTGCAGGGACTGTGGGTCCAAGATGTCGGTCACGGACTCGCACAACGCCTGCCTCTGGTGCCTCGGGGAGGCCCACGATACGGACGACTGTCGACTGCCAGTCGCTCACAGCAAAGGCCTTGCGGGAATGCAAGAAGAAGCTGTCGGTAGGCCGGGTGTCTAAGCCCCGGAAGTCGAGGTCTGCGGGGCTTTCGACGGATGACTCGAGGGGCGACTCTGCGTCATCGTCGGAAGTCCAGTGGGTCTCCTTCCAGGAGTCGGTCTCGCCACTCCTCTGCCTCTTCGAGGCATTCCCGGAAGCGCCGGCATAGGTCGCCTTCCCCGTCCTCTTCCGAGGACTCTGCCCGTCGGGGGGTTGCTTATCCCTCCATGCAAGGGACACCGGAGGAATGGGCTTCCTTCGGGAAGCAGATGCTAGCGATTCTTGAATCGCAGGGCACCGGTCTGTCTGTGCCTCTGAGTGGGGTCGGTCGGCACCGGTCGAGAGACATCGCTCGTACGCCTTCGGGCTCGGGTGGTCGGCACGGCTTGCGGGAGAGGTCCCGCTCGGACAAGGGTAGCCGTTCTCGCCATGCCCGTTCCAGGTCCCGGTCCTCGACGCGCTCGAGACCGCGTGATCCTGTGCCATCTTCGAAGAAGACGTCGATGCCTGTGGCGCCGAGGTCGTCGACGATTTCTCTTGAGGCTCCGCCTCCGAGGGGGTCGTCGGCGCCTAGGTCGTCGAGAGACACGCTCGGAGCTCCGGCTTCGAGGCCTGTGTCGACGCCGCCGGCGGCGCTGCAGCTGACGTCGACACCGATTCGCTCGACGCCTTTTCTGTCAACACCTGCGCTGACTCGTTCGGCGCCCTCGACGCCTTTCGAGGCGGTGGTGTCGGAGGGGCCCCCGTGGCACGGGGTTTGCCCCTAGAAAGGCTCTGGCTAAGGTCAGGCACTGCTTTGGTCCCCAGAGGTCTTCCTCTCCCCGCCTGGAGTACATTTCAGAAGGTGATGAAGGCTCTGATGGCGGCTTGGTTCCGGATGAACTTATCTCGGGCCATAGTCAGTTTGATGACCTGCGGCAGTCGCTGCATGATGCCAGTGGACTGGACACCCCTCCGGAGGTGGAGTTTTGTAGGCCGGAGCCTGGCACTCATGCCGATTCATCATATCGGCACCTTATGTCTCGGGTCACCGAGTACTTGGGCTGGTCAGCTCCCCCAGGGAGTTCGTTCAGGATGATCTCACGGACATCCTTGATCTCGGTCCACCCACTGACCCGGTTTTGCCTTTTCATATGGCTCTGCAGAGAAGGGTGGCGGCGGCTTGGACTGCTCCGGAGAGTCTCCCGGCAGTGGGCAAGTCTTTGTCGCGAAAATACCGTCCAGCCCTGCGACTTGTCTAGGCACCCCACCCCGGAGAGTTTGGTGGTGCAGACGGCTACGGCCCCGGCAAAGCAGGCGTCATATCCTACCATCCCTCTGGATAGGGCCGACAAACGTTTTGACTGCTGGGCGAAGAAAGTGTTTTCTTCGGGGGGTATGGCGCTTCAGGCGGCCAACTCCATATGTGCCTTGTCTCGTTTCACACACACTCTGTGGAACTGTGTTGCATTAGCGGCTGAACATATTTCCGAAGGGGACGAACGGGATGGTTTCCTTGCTATGGTTCAGGATGGCAAGGATGCCATGTGTGAGGCCGTTCAGTCGGGTTTGGACTTGGCGGATTGTGTCAGCCGGTCCATGGCGGCGAGCACCGTAATGCGCAGGTTTGCGTGGTTGCAGAAGTCTGGGTTCGCTCCTGATGTGCAGTCCCGGCTCTTCAACATGCCCTTTGACGGTGAACACCTTTTTGGCAGCAAGGCTGACGAGAGCCTTGAGAGGTTGCAGACCTCCAAAGCTGCAGCAAAGTCGTTGGGCGCTGCAGTTCGCCAACCTCTGACTTTTCGTCCTAGGGGACAGCAATGGAGGGGAGGTTCCTTTCGCTATTACTCGTCCTTCAGTAAAGCGAGGGGAGCTAGCAGTCAAAGAGGCCATCGTAAGAGTGCCAGAGGTGGAAACAAAGGTACTCGAGGTGCCAAGGCTGCTCGGGCAGTTGCCTCTTTGCCCTCAGGCAACGCCGCAGCCGCTACCACTCAGTCATGAGGCCATGTCCCATGGTTCGCCGGTTGGGGGAAGGCTGGCGCAGCATCTTGTAGAGTGGCAAGCCATTACTTCAGATGTGTGGGTTCTGGAGATCATAACCCACGGCTACTGTCTTCCTTTTCGGCAGAGGCCTCATGACATTCCACCAGGGAACCTCTCTTTGAAGTGTCCGGATCCGCTCCTTGCGCAGGAAATTCAAGCCCTGCTGGAGAAAGGCGCCATAGAACTGGTGCCTGTAGTGGAGAGGAACAAGGGATGGTATTCCCCTTATTTTTTGATTTCGAACAAAGACTGGGGATTGAGACCCATCATGGACTTGCGAGGTTTGAACAAACTCCTCAGGAAGGACAATTTCAAGATGGTGACTCTTTCTCAAGTCCTCCAGGCCCTTCAACTTCAGGACTGGTTGGTGTCTCTCGACCTCATGGATGCTTACTTCCATGTGCCGATCCATCCCAAGCACAAGAAGTACGTGGGGTTCGCGGTTGGCGACTCGCACTTTCAGTTTCAGGTCCTGCCATTCGGATTGACCTCCGCCCGAGGGTCTTCACCAAGCTCATGGTGGTGGTGGCAGCACATCTCAGGAAAGGGGGGATTCACGTCTACCCCTACCTGGACGATTGGTTGATCAGGGGGAGCTCTCCCAAGCAAGTCCTGGATCATCTGTCCGTCACCTGCCACTCCCTTCACAGGCTGGGCTTCTCCCTCAATTTAAAGAAGTCCCATTTGACACCAACGCAGCGGCTCCAGTACATCGGAGCAGTGCTCGACACGTCCCTGGGGCAGTGTTTTCCTCCTCAGGTGAGGGCTCTTCACATTCAGCAGATGGTGAACAAGTTTCAATTTGCCCAGGTTCTCCCAGCGACCGAGTTCTTGAGACTGCTCGGCCTCATGGCATCCTGCATTCTTCTGGTGCCAGAGACTCGTCTGCGGATGAGATCTTTGCAGTGGGCACTCAAGCTCCAGTGGTCTCAGTCCTCCGGCAGGCTGTCGGACCCTGTTCAGGTGCCGTCCTTGGTAGCCCGGGACCTTCTGTGGTGGGCCGTCAAGGGCAATCTGATGAAGCGGGCCCCATTTTGGCTGCCCTGGCCGGAGGTGACGATCGTGACGGACGAATCCCTCACAGGATGGGGAGCTCATGCCAACGAGTTGACAGTCAGCGGTCGTTGGTCTCCGTCGGAGTCCAGACTCCATATCAATCTGTTGGAGCTGAGGGCCGTCAGGCTTGCCCTGATGGCTTTTCTGCCGACTGCGCGCGGAAAGAGTGCCCTGATTCTAACGGACAACATGGTGGCCATGCACTACCTCAACAAAAAGGAGGGGGGGCAGGGTCACTTCCGCTGTGCAGGGAGGCGATGCAGCTCGAATTCTGGGCCATCCAGCAGGAAGTTTCGATCTCGGCTGTTCATCTGGCCGGAGATGACAACGAGACGGCGGACGCTCTGAGCAGGCAGAGCTCGATCTCTCACGAGTGGGAGGTGGCTCAGGAGATTCTCCTGGAGATCTTCGGCCTTTGCGGGACCCCTCAAGTGGATCTCTTCGCCTCCAGTGTCAACCGGAAGTGCGAAAGGTTTTGCTTGCGGGAATTTCCTCCAAAAGGAGCCTTAGGAGACGCGTTTGTGGTGGAGTGGTCATTCCCACTGCTGTACGCGTTTCCTCCAGTCCCTGTCATCCCGCAAGTGCTGCAGAGGTTACGGAGGTTTGGTTCCCGGATGATCCTCATTGCTCCGGCGTGGGCCCGGAGGACGTGGTACTCGGACCTTCTAGACTTGTCCATCTGCCCTCCACGTCGTCTTCCCTACTGAGACGATCTGCTCTCACGGGAGGGGGGGGTCAGGGTCTCCATCCAAAGGTCAGATCCCTCAATCTTCACGCTTGGCTTCTGAAAGGTTGAGGTATAAGGATTGGGACCTCCCTGAAGACGTGATGGAGGTGTTGCTCTCGGCCAGGCGACCGGCAACTAAGTCTCTGTGCCGTTGGAGAAAGTTCTGCGACTGGTGCAGAGTTCAGAATGTGGATCCTTTTGAATGTGACATTTCCATGGTTCTGTCTTTTTTGCTTTCTTTGGCCCACAGGGGCTTGCAAGTGGGGACCATTAAAGTTTACCTGGCGGCGCTGTCCATATTTAAGCGCTCGTCTGAAGTGTTCCTATTTTAAAATTCCTTTAATTTCGCAGTTTTTGAAAGGGCTCACTAATGTGTTCCCTCCGTCACCTTTTCTGGTGCCAGGTTGGGATTTGAACCTTGTTCTTAAGTTTCTTATGGGTGCTCAGTTTGAGCCTTTACATTCTTGCCCTTTGAGGCTGTTAACTCTGAAAACTGTGTTTTTGGTTGCGGTTACTTCCGCTCGCAGAGTGAGTGAGTTACAGGCACTTTCAGTTAAGCCACCCTTCACTGTGTTTCATAAGGACAGGGTTTTCCTTAGAGTTTGTCCTTCTTTTCTTCCGAAGGTGGTTTCGGAATTTCATTTGAGCCAGAAGGTTGTTCTTCCTGCGTTCTATCCTCCTCCACATCCTGGTAAGGAAGAGGAGAGGCTCCATAGGCTCGATCGTAGGAGAGTTTGGGACAAGCTGTGACGAAACAGACTTTGTCTAGTTGTATTATTTTAACTATCTCCAAGTGTTACCGCTTGGCGGGTAAGGATCCTCCAGCTGGCTTGCAGGCCCATTCTACCAGGGGAGTGGCTGCGTCTACTGCTCTGCAGAGGGGAGTTCCTATTCGTCACATCTGTGATGCAGCCACCTGGGCTTCAGTACATACTTTTGTACGTCACTACTCCCTCGATTCCATCAGAGGGCAAGATCTGGCCTTTGGCAAGGCAGTTCTCTATTCCACAATTTGATTGGGCATGCTAAATTTGTATTCTAAAGTCTTTCCCACCTTCTTGCTTGGTACTGCTTTGGGAGTCTGTCATAGATATGGAATACGTCGGAGGACCCAATCCCCTCGAAGAACAAGTTACTTTCTTACCTGGTAACGTTCTTTCGATGGGATGGTCCGACGACATATTCCATATCGCTCCCTCCCTGCCTTCCCCGCTGCAGAATTTCTTTTGCGATTGCAGCTTGCGTTCCGCAAGGCCTTGTGTGTCTGACTGGCAGAAAACTGGTGGCACACTATCTGGGAAAAAACTATAACTGAGGCTATGGGCGTTGTGCGTCCTACTTATCACATCGGGTGACGTCGGCCGTCGGAGGAGGTCCTCGGGGACGGTGCATCGACCTCAACGCAGGACGCAGACGCCAAAGATTTTCCGAAGCAGCACAGCTGTGGACCTTAACTGTCATAGATATGGAATACGTCGTCAGACCATCCCATCGAAAGAACATTACCAGGTAAGAAAGTAACTTGTTCTTCTTTTTTGTCTCAACTAGCTTTTATGGGCATTAATATACATTTTTGTTGCACATATTTATCAGCTACAGGAGCATATGTCAGTTCAAACCCTGTTATTAAAAGAGACTTTGAGGGTTTGCTCCACATGTTTCCACCGGTGGCTAAACCTCACCCAGTATCGGATATCAATGTGGTAGTAGCTGCAATTTCTCATAAACCATTCAAACCTATTTCATCGGCAGATGTTAAGCTTGCTCTGTGGAACACTGCATTCTCGGTAGTCATTACTTCCACTTGAAGAATTGGCGAGATTCAAGCCCTTTCTGCAATAGAGCCGTATACCATATTTCATAAGGATAAAGTGGTGTTAAGGACTCATCCTAAGTTGTTATCTCAAGCAGTGTCATCCTTTCACTTGAACCAATACATCATTTTGCTTATGTTTTTTCTATCCATGCAAACAGAGCAGGAAAGAGCTCCGCATATGCTTGACGTTCGATGAGCAATTACATTTTATTTGGAGCGATCAAAGGCTCATAGGAAATCTGACAGCTTGTTTGTCTCCTTTGGCGGTCAACAAGCAGGGCTTCAGGCTGCCAAAGCAAAAATAGCAGGATGGGATTGTCTCTTGTATCTCTGAAGTGTACAAGCTGCAAAAGAAACCAGTACCCAAAGGTTTCATGCCCATGCAGTCAGAGCCAAGGCGACAGCTGTTGATTTCCAAAGAAATGTTCTGTGGGATGTCATCAGTAAGGCAGAAATCTGGTCTTCGCCGTCTGCTTTTTCCAAACACTAGTGTATGGACACTTCAGTCAGAGCTGATGCCAACTATGGCCGGCAGTACTACAGAACTTGTTTTCCTAGGATTAATGCCAGCCTCCCAAGGTGAATAGTGCTATTTAACCCCTTAACTGCCATTTGTTCCACCCCCTCCCCCCATTGCCAAGGCCTTTTTTGGTGATTTCGGCATGTCGCCATTCAATGCCTTGGAACTTTTCCGTTGCATGAGATATCTCGGCCAAATTCGGCCCCTTTTTTTCCCCACATGTAGGCGATCGTAACGGCACCCAGGAATCCTAGTTTGCTGTAGTGGGGTGAGAGAAAATAACCAAAAGGGGAGAAAAGGTTGGGTTTTTCAAAAAATGCCAATAAAATGATGTACAAAGAAGCCTGTGTTTTTTTTTTCCTTTTAAGAGCTAGGAACAAATGTTTTTTTTTAATATGGTTATCAACCGTTTTGTGAAAGGTAGATGATCTTGGCCTTTTGTTCCAATTGGACATTCCAAGTTTAGGAAGGGGTGATTTGCGCATCTCAGGCAAAAACTATGTAGGGAAAACTTGCATAGTTTGGGAAAAGCAGGAAAATTACTGAAATAAAAGGTATGTGGTGGACATGGTTGGCATGGTACAGCAATGGCTTCTATGAATTTTGAGAAAAACATTGCTCCGCTACATTCTCCCGACTCTTGCAGTTAGGAAATCACACATTTTTTTGTAATGTTTCACAAAACAGGCAATACCACAAGCCAAAAAACTGAGCCATGGTACCCAGGAGTCTTATGCTTACGGCCTGAACAGACGTACGTAGCATGTGTAAATAAGGAAAACAAATGCGGTGAAGAAGGGCAAGCATACATTTTTTGAAAGCGCACAGGCAGACCTTTTGAATGGTAGGTGACTTGTGCAGGTTACAAAAGTTCATAGAACCTAAAGCAGCAACTAACTGTAGATCACATTTGGGAAATGAAAGGGTTGTGTGACAAAGAGCAGCAGCAAATGGGTTGAAACGTTATGAAAACCATGCAAACACAACACATGGCCTACCTTCCCGCGTTCACACGTGTCGCGACGAAAAAAGTACCTCACGTGTGGGTGCACCTACCTGGGCGCAAAAGGGAAAGCTGAAAACACGGGTAACCCAAAGTCTTTCAGCACAACATAATTTCAGGAATTCTGCTCATGTGCACAACCTACAGATTTGGGGCTAGGGTGTCGAAGCCACCAAGGAAAACAGGAAACCCCATGCATTTCTGAAAAGACACCCGTGGGAATCCGCAGAGGTCTGACTTGCGCTAATCGGGCCAGAATGTATTGCCCAGAACCCCCAGCAAAGCCTGAAATGTGGCGAACAAAACACAATTTATGCACATTTCCCTCGGCTCACCCACTGAAACACGCCGCCAACAACACATAGCCTACCTTCTCGCGTTCCCACAGGTGTCCCCACGAAAACGGTACCTCACATGTGTGTGTGCACCTACCTGGGTGCAAAGGGGAAAGCCGAAAACACAGGTAACCCCAAGTCTTTCAGCAAAGCATAATTTCAGGAATTCTGCTAATGCGCACAACCTACAGATCTGGGCCTAGGGTGTCGAAGCCACCAAGGAAAACAGAGAACCCCATGCATTTCCGAAAAGAGGACACCCGTGGGAATCCACAGAGGTCTGACTTGCGCAAACCGGCACAGAATTTATTACCCAGAACCCCCGACAAAGTGAAAATTGTGTTTTTTCCCACCAAATATCAAACTTTGTCAGGGATTGTGGGTAATAAAATCTGGGTCGATTCACGCAAGTCAGACCTCTGTGGATTCCCACGGCTGTCCTCTTTTCAGAAATGCATGGGGTTCCCTGTTTTCCTTGGTGGCTTCGACACCCTAGGCCCAGATCTGTTGGTTGTCCACATGAGCAAAGTTCCTGCAAATCTGCTGTGCCGAAAGGCTTGGGGTTACCCGTGTTTTAGGCTGATCGTGGGGGGCAGACAAACAGTAACAGTGGTGGCAACCTGGTACACCACGCACCAATGGAGGGCAGAATCGGAGCAGTCGCCTCAGGCAAGCTGCTGCAGTGCGCCACCCACACAGGAGGAGCGGAAGCATCCGATCCAAGGCAGGCAGGATTCGGCAAAGAAGCCAGGGCCTACTGCCTCTCAAAGCATGTGCCCTTGTGTCTGCTTGGTTCTGAGCATCGCTCACTCGCTTTTGCACCCACAGTCACACCCAGCAGTCAGGGAGACAATGGCGACAACTGATTGAGGAAGGGGTGGAGCCATCAGACAACGCAAGCTCCTCCATGTCAATCATTACTGTTTTTTTTTGTTTGGGCTATGAGGTGATGCTTTAACGCCACCTATAAGCCACAATTTTTGAATTACAGTACATATAGGGAGAAATGGCATATGAGGAGGGACACAAAGCTTGTAGGTGTTTGGTTATTTGCCCACCAATTGATCCCTATGGCCATTCCCACCCAGTTCCTGCCCCTCCCCGCCCCAAACACCTCCTGGAAACTGTTTTAACTCACTTTAAACAAGCCTTACCATCACACTTTGCACCTGCAAGTGTTTTCTCAAAGCAGGCTTCTAAGATTTCATGATTTAATTGGAGTAATAAATGTGCTACTGGTGTAATGAACATTAACCAGGTCTGCCTTCAGCCATTCTATTTATAAGCACTATGCGTGTCTGTCACTCAAGGCCTGTTAAAAACAAGCATTGGCTAAGTGAACAGTTTTGTCTTGTGTATAAGTATTGGGCATTTGCAGGCACTATTAGACGCCCAGGCACTCGCACTATGCGTCACCTGCTACCATCAATAGCCAGTTAATACCACTGTGACAGTGCCTTTCCTATGCCTACACAAAAGCCCAAACTGTTGGTATTGCCAATGTTTGTTTTTATATATTCCTAGTTCCTGGCTGTAATGCCCGGTCTGGCACCAGCAGTGAGCTGCACATGTCCAATCAGCAAACTGATTGATTGCCATGTGGTGGGGGCTGTGCTGCCTGGGGTAAGCATTGAATCATCTTATTAGTTTGGGCTATTAGGTGGCAGGACCTTTTATAAGCCAAAATTATTGCATTAGAGTACAGTTGGTGAGAAATGACATCTTGAGGAGGGACACAAAGCATGAAGGTATTTTTGTTGCCTAGCCCACTCCTTGACTGCCCATGGCTATGCTAATTCCTATGGCCATTCCCTCAGAGTTCCTTTTCTTCACCACCCAAAACACCACCTTGTGGAAACTTTTTCATCTCGCTTTAATCAAGCCTTACCATGAAACTCTGCTCTCAAAGTGACTGCCAGTGTTTTTCCAAAACAGTGTTCTGAACGTTAATTACTTAATTTGAGTTGTAAACGCGCTACTAATGTAATACATGTCAACCAGGTGTGCATTCAGCCACTCAATATAAGCACTATGTGTGTCCTTGATATGATATGTGTATTTATATAGCGCCTATGCAAAATGTGTTTCAAAGCGCTTCAAGGCAAGGGAGGGAACAAGGGAAAATCCAATTACATTCTTGGGCCATGAACAGTAAGGATGTTAAATCAACTATTTTACTCGGGCTGATGACATTTCAGGTAGTGCAAGAGCTAAGACATAGATAAGGAAGGGAGGGGGAGAGTGGGAAGGAAATGAAAACAGACAGGCGTCTAACGTAATAGGCCTGACGACATTTCTGGTAGGGAAGGAGAAAAACAAGGTGAGGGAGAGGGGTGCAGAAAGGGAGGGGAGGAACAAAACTAGCGAATATCATACTAATCCTGACGACATTTCAGATAGTGCTGGGGGGTAGGACAAGTAAGGGGAGAGGGGAGGAGACAGACGAGGTTGCTACCATACTAGGAGCAGGGACAATTCTGATAAAGTGCAAAGTATGGTTAAAAACCAGCATTGGTAAAGCCATCAGCTTTGGCTTGTGTATTAGTATTAGGCATTTGCCAAGCGCTGCTATTACATGCCCGGGTACTCGCACAATTTTGCACCTTTTACCATCAATGGCCAGTTAATAGCACTGCGCAGTGCCTGGCAAGTGCCTTTTACATGCCTACACAAAAGCCCAAACTGTTGGCATTGCCAATGCTTTCTTTTTGGATGTCAAATGTTCGTGCAGGCATGCACACACAGCATATGTTCTTTTCAGTGTCTAAATGATGATGTAAATGAGAGAAAGAAATAAAGAACTGAAAATGTTTTCTGGCTTTGTGACTTGGCCACATACCATGAAGTGCTGACCCCCTTCCCCATCCTCAAGCAGTGCCAACCCTCCCTCCCCCTCAAGTTGGGGAGAAGCTGGTCCAAGGGTGGGGGCACGGTGCATGTGCCCAGTCTGCACACCCATAGAAATGTCTCTAATTAAAGAGCCAATGCTAGAGAAGGAATGTGTTACCTGTAACTCCTGTTCTTCAGGATTGGTACCTTTCAAAGATTCACATGCGACCCTCCCACCTAACCGCATGTGGGTCATCTTCACGTGTTTAGCACTCTCGTGTGAGTTATGCAAATCTAAAGATGGTCTCCAGAGGAGGAGCTATTGGAGAGGATGCCTATTTGCTGACCAGTAAATGACAAAAACAACACATAGAACAGCAGGGTATTACCAGTTCTTCATTTCAAATGAAACTGCTATGATAGCAGGGAGTCCCAGTCTGATGGGGAATATTCAAACAGCATGTGAATCTATGAAAGATATCAATGCTGGAGAAAAAGAGTTATTGATAAGTAACTTATTCCTTAGACAGTTCAGTAAAAAGAGTTTGTTTCGGAATAATTCCTAAGTGCCTAAAAGCTCTTCTGGGGCGCAGACTGGGATCATTTAACTTTCTCCAGGTCTTCTGTGTTGAATTTAATTCTCTGTTGGTAAAAATGGTCTTCAAATGTACACGCTGAAATACTATTAAGCGACCATCTGTTTGTAAGAGGACACTGACACTGCAACTGGGATCCTTCTCAATTTAAACAGGTAAGCACTTTCTAAAAGGGATGATGCATATTTTTCCACTATCCCTGTGTGATCGATGGAACTTGGATACTGTTGTTATACCGTGCATATCTCTCATTCCATCTGGTACCTTTAGCCTTTACAATGGCCATTAATAGGTCTCAGGGACCTATGCTCCCTTCCTGGAAGCGATCTGCGCTTATTCCGATATTTAAGAAGGGGGACAGAAGTGACCCTATGAATTACCGACCAGTATTGACCTTTAAGATATACTAGAATGGCGTATGTTACACCAGGAACATCTAGTTTATATTTTCCTATAGTAGCTCCCTTTGAGTCCATGCAATCGTTTTCCTTGTGTGTTATCACATATACACTACTTATCCCAATTTCCATCAGTTTGTCAAGATTAGTGAGTGAGCCCCAGACCCGGTCTGTGAAACTTTAGGATTGGTCACTTTATAAAGAGGTTACCTTCAGGGGAAGTCCCCCCCCCTCTTACCCCCCGTTTCTGCCTTCATTGGGGGACTGAATGGCACCGCTCCCTGAAGATTTGCCTGTTTTTTCCCCTGTTGCTTACCGACAGAGGGGCACTTCCATCATCTAAACCCCAAGAGAACTGACTTCCGGATGGATTACTGTTCTAACTTGATGGGTCCGACTTGATGGTCGTGCAGTTATGTAATGCCTCTGTCCCCAAGTACCGCTCGAGCAGAAAGTAAATTACTGCCCAAGCAATCTTTGAGGCCACAGGTGGGAGTGTTGTCGTCAGCCTGGTATCGGGAACGCCGGAAGGACCCCTGAGTACTGTAAGGCAAAGGGTTATAATCAAGGAAAACACTCAAAAAGGCAATTGGCAATGGACAGAAGGAGTAAACAAGATGCAGTGACACCAGCTTACCTAACAGGGGTGGAGTGTAGGTAAGGAACCTATGCAGGGGAACCCACAGCAGGCTGGAATGATGTAGTTAACACTCCTGAAAGCACCTGGTGGAGCAAGACTGGATCCGTGGCAAAGCGTGAAGCAATCCGAGGGTTGCAAAACAGAAGGGGCAATCCAAAAGCAAGTCCAGAGTACAAATAGATGTCAGATGTCCGGGAAATCCGAGAGCACGCCAGAGTCCAAGGGTAATCCAAGAGCAGTTCCAAAAAGCGTTCCGAGGTCGAAGCAAGGTCGAAGCAAGGAGAGAAAACAAGAAGCAAAGGTAACGCCTGGCAGTCCTCCGTAGAAGTAGCTGTGAAGCAAAGAGTCTTGTTTGCCGGCTTCTTTTGAAGAGGCGAGCATTATCACGTGACGCATCACGTGACTGCTCGCGCACGTCGCGTGGAGCGCAACGTGGCCAGCGATTGGGGCTGTCGGTACGTCCTGGTATCCTGGCGTTGCCGGCTGTGCTGGAGGCGCCATGGCAACCGCCAAAGCGGAAAAGGGCGAAAAGAGGCAGGTCCGCCCAACATGGTATTCCGCCTGCCGTGTTTCCCCCGCTGGTGTGAATGGGAAATACGACGGCGAGAAGCGCCTGATGAAGGAGTCAGGTGTGAGGGGGGAAGTGAGAGATGGGTTGCGTGAGAGGGCGTGACAGAGCCCCCCCTCAAAGGCCCACGACTGCGTGGGCTGGAAGGATGCTCCCGGTGAAACCGGGCCACCAGGCGGGGAGCGTGAACATCCCGGGAAGCAACCCAGGAGCGGTCCTCAGGGCCGTACCCCCTCCAGTCCACGAGATACTGTAATCCGCCCCTGTGAATACGGGAACCCAGAATAGCCCACACCTCAAATACATCGGGGGACAAGACAGAGACCGGGGCAGGAGGGGTAGCCAACCGGGTAGGACCAGGGCACGGTTTAAGCAGGGAGACGTGAAAAACCGGATGGATCCGCCAGGCGGGGGGGCAACGCCAGGCGTATAGCCACCGGGTTCAGGACTTTGACCACCTCATATGGACCCACAAACCGAGGGAGAAGTTTGCGACAGCCAGGGATGTGTAAATGGCGGGTAGAGAGCCAAACCCGGTCCCCCACCTTGTATGCAGGTGCAACCGCCCTCTTCCTGTCAGCAGTGGTTTTCATGGAGGATTGGGCCTCACGCAGGTGGACCAATGTTTGGGCATGGACCGAGACCAAATCCCGAGCGCAGGCTGAAGCGGCGGGGGTATCAGAAGAGGAGAAGTCCGGAATGGGAAGAGTACGGGGATGTTGGCCATAGAGGGCGAAGAAAGGAGAGAACCCAGTAGCAGAGTGCAGTGTATTGTTGTAAGCAAACTCGGCGAGATGCAAGAGGTTAAGCCAAGTGTCCTGATACTGTAACGTCAGGCAGCGTAGATACTGCTCCAATGACTGATTGACCCTCTCGGTTTGCCCGTCGCTCTCAGGATGGTAAGCAGAGGAATAATGAGCATCAATACCCAACAGAGAGGTGAGGGCCCGCCAGAATCGGGAGGTGAACTGTGTACCTCGATCGGACACCAAAACATGGGGCAGGCCAAAGAGACAGAAGACAGACCTAAAGAAATGCTTGGCTAAGACCGGGGCTGAGGGTACCCCCTTGCATGGTACGAAACGGGCCAGTTTGGTATAGGAGTCGACAACTACCCAAATAGTATCGAAACCCTGTGTACGTGGCAGGTCGGTAATCGGGTCCATTGAGACCGTATGCCAAGGACGTGGAGGAACCGGGAGAGGAAGAAGAAGACCCAAAGGTCGGCCCCTGCGTGACTTGCCCTGGGCACAGACTGAGCAGGTGTTGACGTAATTTTGTACGTCGCGTTTCATAGTCGGCCACCAACACCAGCGTTTGAGTAATTCCAAAGTACGATGCTGCCCGGGGTGACCATTAATGGCAGCATCATGAGACCACTCCAACGCCAGGTTCCTGGTCTCGCTTGTTTGAAGGAAGAGCTTCCCGTGTACAAAGGGCAGCCCATCCTGCATGACCGGATCCCATTCTGTTAGTGACTGTGGATAGCGGGAGACCCACTGTCGTATGGCGGACTGTAATGAAGGTGATGGTGTGCAGACACAAACTACATGAGTCTCACTCAACAAGGTTTCAGGGAAGGATGGGAGAACCTCCCCCCCAGGGGAACGAGACAGAGCGTCTGCTTTCCCATGCCCGACACCAGCTCTATGTTTGACCACGAAGTCGAACGCGCCAAAGAAGAGATGCCAACGTACTTGTCGGCTGTTTGTACATTTCAGGGAGGCAAGGTCTTGGAGATTCTTATGATCGGAGAACACCACCGTCTGGTGTCTCCAGGTCTGTAGGGCGTCCCTAATGGCCAATAGTTCTTTTTCTGTGACTGTGTAGTGCAATTCGCTTGCCGTGAACTTACGAGAGTGAAATGCAACCGGATGCAAACGACCAGTGGTAGGACATGGTTGGGACAGTACAGCTCCTAGTGCATAAGAGGATGCGTCTGCCTCGAGGACAAACGGGAGTTCAGGGTCAGGATGTTGTAACACCGGGGCAGTGGTGAACATAGTTTTCAGGGAGTCAAAGGCGTTTTGTTGTTTCACGGACCAGACATAGGGGACTGAAGGGCTAGTGAGTGGTGCTACAATAGAGGAGAACCCAGCTATGAATCGTCGGTAAAAGTTGGCGAAACCCAAAAATGATTGCAGTTGCTTGAGCGTGGTCGGAATTGGCCATTCGTTAATTGCCCGGACTTTGGACTGATTCATAGAGAGACCCCCAGGAGAGATATGGAACCCCAAGAACTCAACCTGACTGGTGTGGAAAATGCACTTCTCGGGTTTAGCAAATAGTGTGTTGGTTTGAAGACGCAACAACACTTCCTTGACATGCGTGATGTGTTCGTCAAGGGAGGAAGAGAAAACCAATATGTCATCCAAGTACACTACTACGTAAGCGTTCAGGATATCGCAAAATATGTCATCCATGAAGCGCTGAAACGTAGCAGGAGCATTACAGAGGCCAAACGGCATAACTGTATACTCAAACAACCCTTGACGTGAGCAGAAGGCCGTCTTCCATTCGTCTCCCTCTCGCATGCGTATGAGATTGTATGCTCCCCGCAGATCCAGTTTAGTGTAGATTGTGGCATGAGTGAGTTTGTCTAACAACAGGGTAATGAGAGGTATAGGATAGCGTTTTTTTACCGTGATGGCTTTCAAACGCCTGTAATCAATGCAAGGACGGAGATCCCCTTCCTTCTTTGGCACAAAGAAGATAGGACTTGCAGCTGGGGATGTTGATGGGCGAATGTGACCCAGACGCAGGGCCTGCTGTATGTATTCTTGCAGGACTCGTTCTTCTGTCTGGGTTAGGGAGTAGATCCGCCCCTTTGGGATGGGGGCGTCTGGGACTAAATCAATGGGGCAATCGTAGGATCGATGCGGAGGAAGACCTTCCGCAGAGCCTTTGTCAAACACAGCCCGAAATTCAGAATACTCAGGAGGTATGTTGTACATGATCGCCCCTATCATGTGAGTGTCCTGGGCGTCGGATCCATCTTCTATGGTTAAAGAAGCGACTACCCCGAGTGTCTGCGGGACTAGAAACCCAAGGTGTCTCGAGCAGACAGTAATATTGGCACGTTTCTGATTCAAAGGAGACCTGACCCGTGCCCCAGTTTATCAGGGGCTTGTGCCTCTTTAGCCAAGGAATGCCCAGGATAACACCGAACTGAGGCGTGGCTATGAGATCAAATGACATGGTCTCTCTATGGACTTCCTGTATGACTAATTCCATAGGGGCTGTCTATTGTAAGATTGGTCCAGAGGCTAGGGACGTCCCGTCTACTGCATGAACCGGTTTGGGGTGTTTCTTTTTTATCAGAGGTAAGTTTAGCGAACTGGCTAGAGCTATATCAATGAAGCAGCCTGTTGCTCCAGAGTCGATCACTATTTGTACTGCATGGGAGACCCCTGCGGCTGGGTTTAAGGTAGCTTGTACCACCACAGGTCGGACGGGACCAAAAGCTGGATCAGAGGTATTTTGTATAGGACTCGCCCCAACCCCTGATCTCAAGGGCGAGTCTTCGGAAAACCCAGAGCTTTGTTCCTTGGCCGGCGGGGACACTCCTTTACAAAGTGTCCGTTGAGACCGCAGTAGAAGCAAGCGTTGTCCGCCCTTCTGCGCTCTCGTTCGGCATGAGTAATAGGACTGCGTACCCCGCTGATCTGCATGGGTTCAGGTAGGGTGCCAGATGAGGATGAAGGCGTGGTCTGGGATAACCCTGCTACCCCCTTACGTTCTGCCCATCTGGCGTCAATTTGCAAGGTCAAATCGACTAGATCGATATATAGTGAGGGAAGAGAAGGCACCACAGATAAAGCGTCCTTCATGGACCCACACAATCCCCTATAATAGACCACTGCTTTCTTGTTCTCTGGCCATGAAGTCTCAGTAGTGAGTTGGTTGAACTTGGTGATATATTCAATGAGAGTGGATCGGCCTTGAGTAAGATCTAAGAGTTCCATGTCTCTGGATTGGGCTTTATATCTAGTGTCAAAAACCTTGGCCATTTCTTGGGTCAATAACTCAAAATCATACAGAGCAGGGTGGTTGCTCTCCAACAATGGATTAGCCCATGTGGCTGCCACACCCGACAAATGGGATAAAAGAAAAGCCGCCTTAGAGACAGGATCAGAGAAGGCCTGGGGTCAGCATAAGAAATGCAGTTTGCACTGATTTATGAAGGTGCGATATTTCAAGAGATCCCCCTGATACCTCTCAGGGGCTGCTAGAGGAAATGGGGTCTGAACCACCACAGACGGGGTTGGCGGAATGGGTGGTGTGACGGGAATCGGATTTTGGGATGGGGCAGCATCGCTGAACTCGGCGTCAACAGGTAATGGATGTCATGTGCTTTGCATGGCGTCAAGACGGTGGTTCAGTGCAGTGGTGGCAGATGCCAGGTCAGTGCGGAGGGCAGTGGTAGCAGCTGCCATATCTGTCCTAAGCGATGTCACTGCTTGCATTAAAGCGGTCACAGGGTCCCCGGCAGAAACATCCATAACTGGACGACCATAAGGCTTCACAGTCTGTTCTAACTTGATGGGTCCGACTTGATGGTCGTGCAGTTATGTAATGCCTCCGTCCCCAAGTACCGCTCAAGCAGAAAGTAAATTACTGCCCAAGCAATCTTTGAGGCCAAAGGTGGGACTGTTGTCGTCAGCCTGGTATCGGGAACGCCAGAAGGACCCCTGAGTACTGTAAGGCAAAGAGTTATAATCAAGGAAAACACTCAAAAAGGCAATTGGCAATGGACAGAAGGAGTAAACAAGATGCAGTGACAACAGCTTACCTAACAGGGGTGGAGTGTAGGTAAGGAACCTATGCAGGGTAACCCACAGCAGGCTGGAATGATGTAGTTAACACTCCTGAAAGCACCTGGTGGAGCAAGACTGGATCCGTGGCAAAGCGTGAAGCAATCCGAGGGTTGCAAAACAGAAGGGGCAATCCAAAAGCAAGTCCAGAGTACAAATGTCAGATGTCCGGGAAATCCGAGAGCACGCCAGAGTCCAAGGGTAATCCAAGAGCAGTTCCAAAAAGCGTTCCGAGGTCGAAGCAAGGTCGAAGCAAGGAGAGAAAACAAGAAGCAAAGGTAACGCCTGGCAGTCCTCCGTAGAAGTAGCTGTGAAGCAAAGAGTCTTGTTTGCCGGCTTCTTTTGAAGAGGCGAGCGGTATCACGTGACGCATCACGTGACTGCTCGCGCACGTCGCGTGGAGCGCAACGTGGCCAGCGATTGGGGCTGTCGGTACGTCCTGGTATCCTGGCGTTGCCGGCTGTGCTGGAGGCGCCATGGCAACCGCCAACGCGGAAAAGGGCGAAAAGAGGCAGGTCCGCCCAACATGGTATTCCGCCTGCCGTGTTTCCCCCGCTGGTGTAAATGGGAAATACGACGGCGAGAAGCGCCTGATGAAGGAGACAGGTGTGAGGGGGGAAGTGAGAGATGGGTTTTCTCAATCATAGCGAATAGTCATTACGGTCAGATCTATGACAAAACATATTGTGTCTGGTAGATTGTCTTTTGCCTCTTATAATGCTATTCTCTGGTGAACAAATGTGTACCAATCTTTGGGTACATTCCGCTAGAGGTCTTGCGACTGCAGTGCCCTTGCCTTAGAGGTTTTGCTGTTAGCAACATCTGTCAGGCTGCCTAGAGGGCTGCACTGCACACTTGTTGAAAAACGAGTACACATAAGCAGGCATGCTTCTTTTTCCCATTTAGCACCCAATTCATCTCACTCAAGATCCAATGGCATTTTAGAAATGACAATCATGTGTTATGAGGAGTTGGAGGAAGAGCTGAGGAGGCATCTGTGGTTGGAATACCATGTTGAACAGAAGAACACATTACTTGCCATCAGTAATGTTTTTTTCTACTAGTTATGTCAATTTTCCCAAACATTCCCCATTCGGAAATACGTTTTCCATGCAGTGTGAATTAGGAACTCATTTATGAATAAGTGGAGGTGGAGTGTGTTACTGTGTGGACCTGCTGCTGGCTACCAGTCTTTTCTCTGTGTTTACTTTGAAGGAGGTTCCCACGGCTCAAAACCTCCTGCCTCAAGCGGAGCGAGTGCGGGAGCGATGTGTTATTGTGTTCCGGGGCTGCCCGGCTTTGGCAAGGCCTGTGACCCCTTCCCGCTTCCCCATGGCTGCAGCTACGACAAAGGAGTCTTTGCTAACATCGGCTTCAGGAGCCCAGTCCCGCAATTGCAGCCAAGTGAAGCTGCATTATGGAGTTAAGGGCCTGGGAGGGGGAGGAGCTGTCGTGAAATTGGATGCGGGCATATCGCTGGTGCCCCCGCGTAAAACCAAGCCTCTTAGTGCCCCAGGCTCTTCCGGCTCGCCTCTCCTTTTTTTGCCTTCGCCCCCACGGACTGTGCCTCCACCCCATCAAGCGACCGGGACTGAGGAGCCCGGGGGTGTTTTCTGCTGCAGAGTCTCGAGGGCAGAGAAGGCATTGAGCCTGCAGTGCCTGCGCCGCCCCGAATCTAACGGCAGCATTAACGCCAAGGACGAAAAGCGAGCAGAACTTACCACACAGGGCCCGGGCCCGCTCCAAGTGGGAGCCTCGCTCACCCAAAGTCCTGAAAGTTCTTCCCTGGAGTGTGACATAAACCCTGGGGAAACCGAGCCCTCCTCCCACTTGTAGGGATCTGAAAGGATACATCAGGAGGGACTGGATGTCAGCTGTGCCATCTATGGTTGGCCTGAAATCGGAGATGAAGTCGGCATCCAGCCTTCTTTTCAGCCCGTAACTGTTTCTTTCACAATGTCTAGGCTCCACCCCCCCTTCGCTTAAAGAAACAGAGGATCACAAAGGAAAAAGAAGTGGCCCTTCCTCTCAGAAGGTCAGAAGCAAATCCCTATCAGACAACAAAACAATAAGATGGCACTTCAAGACTAAAACCACGGTCACCTCCCAGTCAGCTCAGAACTCTCAAACTTAAGTAAATGCTAACTGGGAAAGCGGCGCAGATTTGGACCAGACGAACGATGCCACTTCCAACTCAACACCATTGAATGAACCACTGGATGAGATGCAAAAACTGACTAAGGATTTCTATCCATCTAGGATCGAGAAGTGGGATCCCAAAATAACCCCAGAAGATTCAAATGCCCTGAATTCTCCTTGTCGGCTGGAAACCTCCAATGAACTTTGGGCAATCACTGAAACAGTTGCAACGGCTGCAATAGCAGAACCTACAAATGTTATAAAGTGGCCTGTTACCATGAAACAAAGAGGGGGTTTGTCCCCAAAGGCCCCACTCCAGGGCTTGGCTTCCTGCCTAGAAGACCTAGGAACGGCGCCGGCCGGCAATCAAGGTACAGGTGACGACCCCAGGGAGCAGCAAATAACATATGCTACTAACCCACAAATAAAAATGACCCAACTGCCTGCGATCATCCCTAACCGGGGCGAGAAAAGGTGCATATGGGTCCTAGAAGAGGATTACCCTTTGAGTTTAAGTGCACCTGCAAAAAAAGGTAAAACTGCCCTTACAAACGGCCTACTAGAGCAACTTTCCCCTGAGATCAATGGCAAAACTAGTAAGATGACATCTACAAGCAGAAACCAAAGGATTACGCATAAGGACCAGCTCACGGACTCAAAGGAGGACTCAAAAGAGACAGACTCAGGAGAGGAGTCGCCTGGTGAGTCCATTTCCACTAATCCACGTCTACCACAGCGAGGAGGGCGTAAAAATAAAACCAACTACAAGCCACAGGCTCGCCAGAGCCTCCACTTGAACAACACTCAATTGAACTGGGAAGACCAATGAGCACAACTACAAGCATCAATTGGATCGATAGTCATATTAGCTCTCTCACCATTTATGAAGCTATATGAGAACGTAAGTGAGAACTATGAGAACCAATCACATTACTAGCACTAATGCAAAAAGCTGGTCTTTAAAGAAAACACGTTGAAGCTTCCAGAGAAAAAATACTGAAAGAAAGGGAGTCAGAAGGGGTCATCTTTAACACTCTTATTGACTTAATAGTAGACGACTGTGAAGATAAAAAGTCCTTCCTGGCGTGCTTCAGGGAAACTATTTCCCTACTAAAACCCAAGACGATGTGGGGTCTGTCAACTCCACGTATCATCTATCGAAGCCCGACGCAACAAACCCTATTCCCACCACCATGACGGTCTCTAAAGTAACGACACTAGCTATTACATATGGATTAAATGGAGAAGAGGACCATAGGCCCTCCACTAGTTGTACACAGAAAGAGAAGTTGGGGCTTCAACTTGCGATCTGTGTGGAATCCTCTACACCCCACCGCCCCCCACACTTGGCAGAGGGCAGGGTCCCTTGGAATAGACCGCAGCAAATGGAAACTCCATCTGGGGCGGTCCCCTCAGAACCTCGCTTGTATCTGGATAACTTCTCAATCTTCGTGAAAGATATGCAGAAGCCCAGGAAAGTGCTTAAAAACACAAAGGACCAAATTCTGCAGTTAAAAAAAAAGAAAAATAGAACTTCAACAAGAGAGTCAAGAGGCGGAGGTTTCTGAAATTTCATCAGAGATTTAAGAACAATTACAGTAGTACCTCCCGCCCAGCACCTATATGTGCCACCAGAAAAGCCTTTGGAAAGAATGGCCTCCACTCCTCATTTAAAACCATAAAAGAGAAGGAAATTGATCTAGATACAAAGTTGGAAGGTGGGGCCCAGGATTCCCTGGTGAAGAAGATGACCTGATGCTACTCTCAACCTACGAATACTCGGATGACAAGGATGAGGTTCTGAACTGTGAGCCCTCGATGCCTCAGAAAAGAACTGTCAAGTTTCTAACCCCAGTGGATGATGTCTTCAACCAGGAACCGTTTGAAACCTTCGCAGAAAGGAGAACAAAAATATCTGAGAGGGGTCTCATGAATACTCAATCAAACCAAGGGACAACAACATTCGACAAATGACAAAAGTAAAGACCAACAGTCGCTTTTGGCAAGAAGGTCCCCATACAAGAAACAGAAACCTAAACAATCTCTTAGGTCTGGAAGATCAGGACTACCTCCCGACATCAATAGGAAACCAAGTCCTTCCATAAACGTCATGAACCTCTTCTATACCATCCCCCAGCTAAGGGTCATTTCATCTGATGACATAAAGATTGTGGCCTTTCCAAGTGAGAGAGAACCAGATAGAGTAGTGCTGCACATGATATCACTAGCTCTAATATCGCTTCTTCTTAATGCATTGGATGCCCTGAGGTCTCTGGGCTTCAACGCAAAGGAGACAGATGAATGGGATAACGACAAAGCATTCAACTCCTCAAACTTCGACAAACCTTCCATAAAGACATGCAAAGAGAATACAAAGGACATCGATGGAAGAAACCAGCCCAAAATAACTGATTCCCAAAAGCCCAGTAACAACAAGGGGAACCTATTTAAAGAAACCATCTCCCCTGAAGAAGATGGTTCAACAAAACCTAATAGAGATGTCTCGTTCGGGCCGAACATTCTGAAAATTACCATCAATGGTCTAAAAACAGGAAGCAAACAGGAGCCCATGGAGAAAAAGGACATTACCCCAACCTTAATTACTAAGTCCTTGACTGAAGAATCCTTGAGTTGGCTGGCAAGAGCTTCATCAGCCCTCAAGGAATCCTAGAACGACAGCAATCTCTTCAACTTGTATTGGAACCCCTTGCCAAAGACGCGGATTTATTTGCTCAAGAAACAACGAACTGGATTGAAAAGTTCAGAACAGACCTCATTGCCCCCTGGATCATTTTATGTGGGGATTTAAACATCAATTGCCTCTCACTAGCTTTGAATAGTAACACCGAACCTGGAAAGAACATAAACAAGGCTAAAAATTCAAGGGTCTATCAATGGTGTGATGAAATGGAAATAAGAAATCTCCATATTATAAATGGGAATGTGAAAGGTGATCTTGAGGGTGCCACTACATGGCACTCCTCCCTTGCCAGTGTCACATTGGACTACTTTTTTACGGATGCAAGGACATACGCCAGGGTCTCATGCCTAAAGATCCTAAATTCAGATGAGAGCGGCCATAATCTACTGATCCTAACTTGCTCAAGACTGAAATTGACAACTGGCATAAAGCAAAAAATATCTGTTTGGCCCCATAGGGTATCCCTGGATTCTAACAGAGGAAGGCTAAGAATTAACCAAAAATCAATACCGGTGTTGACCTGTCCTGACGGAATGGGAACCAGACCAGAGGGAGAGTTTGAACTACGAATCCTGTTTGAAAATATTCAGAGAAGTCCAGCGTCCGAATGCAAAACCATTCTTCAAGCATAAACATGTACCTGGTAGTACTATGGCATTGAAAAAGACGCAATTACATCAAGATCTAAAAAAAGGCTAACCCATCTTTCAGCATTAACCAGATGTCAGGAAAGAAAAATAAGTGAAACAACGATTCGGCAATTGGGCGGCTAACCACAGAGCAAGATTCAGAACATAGGCTAGAGTCTGTATGGTCCAACAACAGTACAAATCTATGGGCTTTGCTTAATGGTAGGGAAGAGGCCGACTGCTCCCTCCAACTAAACCCCATACACGAGGCAACATGGCTCGCTCATTTGAGGTCCTATTCACTCAGCAAGCAGAAAGAGTCCCCCATGTCCTGCAAAAGTCCTTAGGGTCCTGGGAAATAAAGATTGATAGAGTTGAAGTCAAGAATATCATCACTTGTGCCAGCATGTCTAGGAAATCGCTCTGTTTTTGGTAAATTGAACTCCTGGAATTGGCCGCCGCAGTATGCCTCTGACAGGACGTTTAACGAATGGAACTCCAGATGCCTTGAAACCTTGACCCAACTGGGACATTCAATAAAAACCTTCTGTTAAAATCCTCTATTGGTCAAAAAAATACTGTGGGCGGTTGATTGGTCGGAAACAGAATCAAAAAGGTCGGCTTCTTCTCATCACACCTTATCGAAAACTCCGACCAACAGTCTTAATGTTCTGCCAGCCTACCTAAAAAGATTTGCTAATTGTACCTCAAAAAACCTGCTCTTGAGATTCCACCTCAACCTCCGCCACACAAGATCTGTGCTTTGTCGATATAGAGGAAGAGCCAACGTCAAGACGTGCAGATTTTGTAACGAGTGCGATGAAACACTACAACACTTTATCCTTTACCGCCCTGAATTAAGACAAGAGAGAACGCGTCTACTTTATGAAAGAATGAAGAACATGGCCAGCACTGATGCATGCTTATGGTGGGAGCTCCTGTACGGAGGAAATAACCCTTCAATGAGATATTCAAGAAAAGACCTAAAGACAGCCCATCGGAATAAAGGCCCTTATTAAAAGATTCCTCTATTGAGCCAATAGACTAACATGTCTTGGATGAAATGAGTAATCTCGGCTTTGGGAATCTTAAAGGAGAGGCTGTCTAACAGCATATTCTTGATGTTTTGATGTTGGATCTTGAAACAAAGGTTTTTGTAATAAAACTATGTTTATAATAAAAAAATATAAATTTTTTTTAACCAGGTGGCACTGCTGCCCAATGCTCATTCCCTAACATCATTGACTCCCGTCTGTGTTGTTGGCTGTCTCATTAACACACATGCTGCACAATGATTTCAGAGGTGCCCATATTGAGCCTCTTGCACCTCATTACTTATTACATTACAGTTCTGCCAATGTTTCCATGCGTTCTCAGGATCAGTAACTGCAGTACTGTGACATGTTACGAACAATCAAGTGGCGGGGATGGTGTGGGTGGGTTGGTGAGGAATTTGTGATAGTAACAACTAGTCTATCAGAAAAAACATTACCAGAGTTCTAATAGATGCCTTCCTCTAGCAGACTCCCAAGCAATTCAGAAATGGAGGTGGGAGGGATAGTGAGAAACATCACTTCTAGCAAACATCTCTGTTGGGGCAGAGTAACAAAACTGTGTGTCCTCTCCAACCAAAGATTCCAAACAGTATTGCTACATCACTTCCAACACCAAATCTGCCTATGATGCTGTGATGCCGCTGGTTAGAAGTAGCTCCAACAAACCCCTCCCCAACCCCCCCCCCTCCGCACTCCCCATCCACCACTCTCCATTGGCAGAGTCAAGTTTCAGGATCTAGTTTGTGCATGGAACAATTTCAAAAGGTGAATCTGTGAGAATACTTGAATCGCCAGAAAAACATTACCAAAGGTAAGTATTTCCTTTGTCTGCTAGCGCTATTTATTGCTTTTATGCCTGCATTCTTCGTTTGAACAAATCTTTCATGTCATTTAACAGATCAATAGGAAGGGTAGTTGTCATGGTAGTGGGGAAAGCACATTTTTTCATATGAATGGTCGATGTTGCAAGTACTGGTGTCTAATTTGTGACAGTAATACTTTTTAATTTTTATGAAAGCATTGGACAGCGTCAGTTGGTGTGCCTGGCGCGTGCACTTCTACGTAAGACTAAAATCCTGGTTCTAGATGAAGCAACGGCAGCTGTAGATCTGGAAACCGATGATCTCATTCAGTCGACCATCAGGGTTCAGTTTGAAGATTGTACAGTCATTACGATAGCACATCGTCTCAATACCATTATGGATTATACAAGGTAATCAGATTTGCTTATTTATGTTTTCAATGCAGGTGAAACTTTTTCTGCAGAGGATTTAGCGGCTGAAATTAGGCAAGCCCTACACATCCTGCTGAAACAGCTTTTGATTTAATCAGCAATATGTGTGTTCTGGAATCATTCTTGTATTTTTAAAATACACCTAATTAAATACTTGTAAAGATCATTCAAGTTCTCCTTGTGTACACGTAATAGAATGCTATGTTTTCCTTTTAGTGGTGGAATGTGTTATTCTGTAGCAGTGTACATTTTTAACACTTATAGAGCAGTACCAAATGCTGTGTTCTGAGCTGTGATTGGTTGTCAGAAGGTCTAAACGAGAAGCTGTGCCTGGCTTCTTGTCTAGACACTGTGGATTATTCTTTAAAAGAGTCTTACCACACACAGCATGACACATTGAAAAAGTCACATTTTATTTTAGTAATAGGTGGAAATCAAAACAGTACTGTATCTTAATGTGTATTTCTGACAGACATCCTTTTGATAAATTGTTGTCACAGTACTATATTCTGGATGGCAGTTATCTGACTGGTATATTCTGATAACTCAAGACCACTGTGCTGTTTATTTAACACAGTATGTGGATGCTGTGTATAGCTTCCTGAGGAAGACATTGGGCATAGATGTTTCTAAATGCTGCATCCTCCCATGACAGCATGCCTGTGGAAAAGCATACTCCACTGGCATGACCTCAAAAGGGGAAGGTGGTGTTTTTTCTGCCTTCCTTTTTTCTCAGGGTTTGGAGAAGAAATGAGGTTGATGATGGATTGTGGGGGGTAGCGCCATTTTTTGCCCAGGTCATGTCTGCGTCCCTCATGCCTTTGTTAATCCACCCCCATTTTATGCTGGGCCACATGCACAGTATTATTGGTGAAATGGGGTGGTTGTTTGGGCTTTTAACAACATGAAGGTGTGGATGGGCACCTATCAACAGCAGGTTTCATTACACCTCAGTTATTACATTAGCAATGCCATTGTAAAGATGCATCTATTCTGTTACACACCTATTACAGGTTGAGTCTGAAAAAAAATGGATTGTTTGTATTAAATAATCACTGTGAGCCTGTGAATTGGAAAAGCACAGATTGATTTAGTTTAAGATTCTGTAGTAAGAGATGATTAGTGTGCAAATTGGGCATTAACAGAAACATGGTTTCCAAAGCATGGAATTTTACATCTTTTACCCCTTGTCACAGGATCCCTGTAAAAAGCTTTTGAAAATGTCAATTTTATCACTATGCCTTTGTATTAAGATTGTGTAAAGGGTTGTAAGTAGAAACATGGCACAAAACCCCTCTTGTACTCCTACATCTCGCCCCCTTTCCTCCATCCTTGTGGGCATCCCCCAAAATGGGGACGGTACCAAAACTTTTTCACAGTGAAAAATTGAGCTTCCCGTTTAAATTTAGTATAGCATGCTGGGGCGCGACCTTGGGCGTGGGTTTGCACCGCCGAGGCCCCGCTCTCCGGCACCTCATCCCAGTCCGTTTTTCTGCACGGATGTTGTCGTACCTGGCAGCCAGCGCAGAAACTTTTTTAGCTTCCCACGTGCTCCCTGTTTGTTTTTCAATTCTTATTTCACTTCCCTTTGGTGCCTCACCTCGCCAGCGCATGTTGGCCGCAGAGGATTCATGAGATGTGCCTCTTGTGACCGCTCGCTCCTGGCCTCGGACTCTCATGCAATCTGTCTTGAGTGTTTGGGGCCCAAATACTGCTGGGTCTCGTGTGCGGCCTGCAGCGCTCTCGGTCAAAGGGCATTGAAGAATCTGTTGTTGCGGTGGAGGGAGATCTTCCACACTTCTCCTCCATCCCACCTTAAGGACTTCATCTCTGGGACCCCTCGTCAAGACAAGGTAGTGTCATGACCCTTGCCCTTGACCCTTACTGGCAAATCAGCCTTCCAGTTAGGGCCAGGTCAAAGGCCTTAAAACTTCCTCCAAGACTCTCTTGGAGTCAGTCTCATAACCATCGTGAAGACCAACATTAGAATGTGACTATTTACATGGGACTATTTAACTTGGTGGGAGGGGGGGGTCAGCCAACATGGAGGCACACACATAGCTTAGTTACAAGGAACTGAGCTATGCGGTCTAGTCTTTTGGGTGTGGCAGGCCTGGGACTACTTTACCTGGACTCATTTCCCTGAGAATATTTAAACCACACCCAAACAGCAGAACATGCTTTGCGTTATTCTGCTGTGGGCAGCACAACGCTAACTGTGTCCAGATCTTTGATGCCAGTTTACCTGAAACCAAGGACCTGCAGAGAGAGAAAGGAACACTACAAAACTTACCTGGAACAGTATCCTGTCTTCAATCCATCGCTGACTTCAGTTCCACTCACCTGAAGGTACAAACTCCATCATCCAGCACTGTTAGGGAGAATTCTCTGTTTAGGCTGAATTTCCTAACCTAGTGAGTCCCCCAGCAGCTTTGCTGGATTTTTGGGGTTTATTTTTTTCTCCTGCCCAGAGTGAGACTCTTTTACCCCCACTCTTGGACATGATTTGAGTGTGTTCCTTTGACTCTAGATGTGTCTAATGGGCTATGGGGTCTTTTACTCCATAGGGCTTCATGTGTTTTTGTGATGTGTGTTACACAGCACCCTCAGTGCAGTAACACAGGGGTGTCATAGTGACCCCCCAGTATAGACTCCATACCCTGGGACTGACTACTGTCCCCCAGGGCATGTAAAGTCACCATTGACTTTACTAGTCTTGAATTCTGAACAGAACCAGTACAAACCATCATATTGTGGACGTACTGGCCGGGGCAATTCGATTGCCCCCGGGGTCTGTTAGTCGAGGGGGCACGTCTCCGTCCCCCCTGATAGAGTTTTGGCTGGTGGCAGTGGATACTACTTTTTATATTCAACCGCGAATATTTCTCTATGGGATTTTCCCATTGTACGAGGCTACTATTTTTATTTATTTAATTACGATAGCCTCGAACATACCGCCGGTTTATTTAATTATTATTAATTCTCCGGTTGGTATTTTTTTGCCAAAACTCGGTTCTAAAATGGCGTTTGTGTTCTCTTCTGTGACTCCAACCCAAGTCGAGCCCTTTGTTCCACTTTTTGGCGGGCTTCTCCACAGAAGCCCTCCAAAGTGGTGCCAATCTGTCTGGGGTACTTGGGAGGGGTGGAGGGGGGTTTAGACACCCTGGACTGAGTTGCCTAGGCAACTCAGGTCGCACTCCGTCCTGATTGGCCCAAGTTTAGCATGTTTGATTGACAGCTAGGCTGAGTGAATGGGGGTTTTCTGCATAAAAGCAGGGCTTTGGGGACCGGAGCTTCAGAAGTCGCAACAGGACATAATAATCCGACAAGGGAGAAGCTGAGCCGACCTACCACGATGACACCACCGGTGGAGCCCTGCTGGACCGTCTCACCACTTTTCCCAACGACAGAGGAGATCTCCCGCCGGAGAGTCTTCTTCTTTTGACTGGTGGGGATAACCAGTTTTCACCGCCTTTTCGCCTTCCCAATGCATCTCGTGGCCGCCTTGCCTGTGCCAAGCACCCCGGTAACCGGAATACCACGTTTTACCACGACCGCAAAATAAAGGGTAATACCTTTAACCGGAAAACTCTGCGGCTGGTTTCTTCCCTGGCAGTGCAACGACCTTCATCTTTCCTCCAAGTCGAGATCTTCTCTTCCCCTGGACGACGCTGAGACTTGCACCCGCTGCCAGGAACAACTGCCACCTCTGGAGGATCCTTCCCACTTAAGGTACCGTGTTCCGCCTGGCTTCCCTTGCCACCGACTGTATGGGGTAGTGCCCCTGGCTTTCAAACCTGGGTTAGCCTGGGACACCCTGGTTAAACCTTTCTGAGCCTCTCTAAACTCTTTTCGAACTCTCTGCAAGACTTTCAAAGCCTAGTGTAACTGTGTGATCTTGGGCGCATTTGTGCTCTGCTCTCTCTAAGAGTGGGCCCAGCCTATGGACTTCTGCTCACAAGTGACTTTTGCACTTCTGCCTTGCTAAAAGTGTTCCTAAATCTTAGAGTGGTGTAGCTTCACATATTCTGTCTTTTTCCCTCCCTTCTTCATGAACTTATTGGAGTGTCATCTCTAGTTAAGCGCTCACCTCTTTCTGGAAATAAGTGGTGTTAACTAAGACTTGTCTGATAAGGAATAAGGGTTGTATATATTATAATAGTAACTGTGTTTAGAGTGTTTTACAATAAGAGTGCAGGAGTGTTTCAAACAGTGTGTTTTTAAATAAATAATTATATACTTTGATACCAAAGCTCTGGTCAGTGTTTGCTTGTGCTATAACACCTGTAGTCCTAAATCTTTTGCAGTGTTCCCAAAGGGAACTGCACAGGTTTCTGCCTAACAGGCACCACATGCATCTTGGAATACCATAACCTGGAAAGAGGAGAAAGAAAGACAGCATTAGTAAGCTTTTACTCACGTTTCCTCTGGAATGAAGAATGCCACACAATTCTTACCTGGGTAGTCATCTCCTGGTCAGTATCATTGCTGGAACATTACGGCGCTCGGCGACGAACATCGCAACCTGCAAGGAGAGAAAAGACACAGGTTAGCAATATAAAAGGCAAAACGGCCCCGCGCATCGCGCATTACTCACCGGACAGCATCGCGCACACCGCGCTTTCGCCTACTGGCCCATGCTCATCTTAAAACTGCATGACAACACCAAAATACCTTTCCATACCTAAAAGGAAAGAAGCAAGACATTATTATTTGAAACTAAGAGGAACATAAGAACTGCATATAAAGAATGTGAAGCAGCGAACCTACGGAGTCGCAGCAGGCCTGGATTCTCACAGGGGGGCTTGCACCAATGAAGTAACTTGGTCGCTGCTTGCCCCTCACATATACGCGCCTCTGCCACGAGGAGCAGGACGGAGAATCAACCTTTCACAATATTTAGGTGAGGAGAAGACCCAAGGGGGAGGAAGGAGTTGAGGCCAAGGGAGGTGGGAAAACATAAAGACAATCTGGTATTGAATCCAGCTCTCCTATATTGCAGGCCCATCTTTAACCAGAGGCCTTACCAAGGGACCGGGAGAGGGTTTGAGAGTGCAAATCATCCAACCAGGGCTGGGTGGCGTCCCTGTGGATACCAGGTGAGCGTAACAGGTAGGCCCTCGGGTTCAGCATGGCTCCACAGCGCGGTGACTCCATTCCCGGCGTTACTCACACTCAGGTTCTGGCAGGCCAGAGGCATTTAAGGCTACCGACTCCCAAGCTGAGGGGCCAGGGGCTCTTCAGGGCGATCCGTAGACCGACCTGAGGCTGTCCAGGCTACCGGACGAGGGGCTCAGGGATCCTATCAAGCTGTCCACGGAAGGACTATCGGGCTCATCTTCTACCCCGGTGGGTAAGAGATCACTGATTACAACCTCCAAGAGTCGCTCCTCGGCTAGATCCAGCGTGGCTAGCGGCACAGGTGCTGAGGGCTCCCAGCCTACCGTAGTTCGCTCTGTTCTGTCGCCCAGGGTTTTTAGACTACCGGCTGTCAGACTGGGGGCTCAGTGCCTACCTGAGGGATCTCTGAAGTCGACGCCTCTGCTTTGGGTGCAAGACCCAAGCTGTGTTATCCCGTGTCCGAGACCTTTCCTGGTTCAGAGCCTTCGCACCCTCCCTTCCAGGGCGTGGTGCAAAGTTTCAAAATGGCAGTGTGGCACATGGCGGAGTCTGCCAGCAGGCGGCCATCTTGGATCCAGCTCAGGGCCAGCCAGTTTTTCACCCATCGAGTGAGCTTTGCAGGATGATTTCTGCCCCCTTCCCTCTGGACGCAGCAGTGGATCCTACGGTGCAAGTTTTTGGTCCCCTCCAGGGTACATCTACCCATCACAGACTTGGAGCAACACGCACCAGGTTCCTCTGCGCTTTGACCAGGTCTGAGGCCCAGAGCCTTGGAGGGCAGGGCCCCTAGTGACCTGGCGGCTAGTGAGGACCGCTTCTTCGAACGCTTCCTCTTCCTCATGTTTTCCCCTCAAATGAATGGGCTCCTACCATACCCAAGACCCAAGACAGTGGCACCTCAGCCCGCTACACAGGGTACTCCTCCTGTTCCGCTGGTGATTCTGGTGCTGGTCCCTTCACCAAGTGAAGGCCCTACTGGTCATACCAACCCCTCCCTCAACCTCCTCCTGTACAACCAACACGTCCCCCTCAACAACTGTTGGACTTGTCTGCGGCTCCGGACCTGAGGGGTGCCCCTCCGGCACCTATGTCCCAAAACCCGGATTGCTCTCAGCCTGTTAAAAAAGGGGGGCGGAGGGGCCGATGACGTCCAGGACTACGAGCCCTCAGCATCCGTTAAGGCCTTTCATGACCACCTTCAGGGCCTGGTGCAGTTTTTGGGGGTCCTTCTTTCTGAGGAAACCCCTCAGGAGTTGAGGGTGCTCACAGAGGTCTTGGGGATGAACACCATGGTCCAGTCTGGCATTCCCCTTCAGAGGGATGTGCTGCAGGTAGTGCGGAAGGTCTGGGAGAAGCCCAGGGCCAACGCCCAGATGAACAAGAAGTTGGACAGCAGGTTCAGGCTGGCGGATGGGGAGACAATTTATGCCTCCCACCTGCAGCCCCATTTCTCTGTGGTGGCCGTGGCCTCGCTTTATTCTAAACCATCATCTTTGTTGTCTCCCTCTATGGCAGCCACCTCCAGGTGCCTCACCAAGGAGGACAAGGTCCTTGGGAAAGCGCTGTTACTTCATCTCAGGACTGCATCTGTGACAGGCCAATGCGGATGCCATCTTGGCTGTGGCTAACCAGAAGCTGTGGCGAGAGCTTGGGGAATTTCTGCCCGACTTCCCTTCAGACAGACACACCTCCTTCAAGGAAGGTCTGAGAGATGCCTGGGCCATTGCGCAGGATCTCATGGAGTCTTAGTTCTCCCACATTTACACATCCAGCATAGGGCTGTGCCTTGGGGTCGAGATGAGGACGACGGCCTGAATGCATGGCACAAGGTTTTCATCGGACGTGCAGGAGCAGATCCTAGATCTTCCCTTCGAGGGCGTGGACCTTTTTCATTCGTCCAGCAATGATAAATTGATGAAGAAGAAAACACCCACCCTGACCGCCAAGTCCTTGGCCATCCCGACAAAGCTGGGTCAGAAATCCTTAGCTCGCTCCCAGGGCAGGACCAAGTTCCAACCTTGAACGTTATCCGGCTTCAAGTGGTTCAGGGACCGCTGTGCGCAGAATCCTGAAAGGTTGCTCAACAACGGCAAAAGGAAGCAGCAGAGGATGTTGTGTGGGTTTTTCTGCTCCCTCTCCTCTACTCCCGCCTCTGACACTAGGAAGCAGTGACATCAGGGTCGGGGAACACAGTCCGCCTGTGTGGGGCCGTTTGGCTCTGTTACAGGACTCCTGTGTAGAGAAGGAGCCGAGTAACCACTCCCCCCCCCCCCCGCATCTTGCCCATGTTGCCTAAATGTTGGGAACCAGAGTGTGAAACACGTGCAGTACCAGTGAAAATACTGATACCAAGGAGAATCCTGGAAGCAAGGTTCCCGCTGAGAAAGCCATTACTGCATACACTACAGTATGATGGCCCTTTGAATGGAATCCCAGAAGAAGCATGGAAAGAGCAAAAGAGCAGATTGGTGACATCACACTAAGTAATACTGACGCACCTAGAAGAGATGCAGAGACAAGAGATTGCAGATATTCTACAAGGCATCAAGAAAGTATCAAGAATAAGTGACATCTCGTGCTCGAGATGAAGAGGCTTGTGCTACAGAAACGATGAAGATATCAAGTTATTTTACACGTGTGGAGATGCAAAGAAACGCAAGCAGGAGAAGTATTCTTGAGGCTAGCCAAGTAGTGAATAGACTGCGGCAAGCACCAACGTGTGTGTAACATATATGTATGTATGTATATATATAATGATTCCACTACGCATTATAACAGAGCTGGACCAGGAAAGGAAGGCCTTTTTCCAGTGTGTCGCAGTTGAAAAGCAATTGAATTACAGAAGGGTGAGGCTGGACCAGCCCCAAGAAGCCACGTTCGGATCAGGCTGGAATGATCAGACAGTAGTTGCAATCGTGTGAAAGAACAAAACTCCTGTTCAGAAGACGTGCACAAAAACAAGAAGGTTCATTAAATAATAGTATTTTAAATGCACCAGAGCTCAAATTTGTGGTCTTCAGTCACGTGGGTGGATGGAAATGGACAAACATGAAGAATCACACATACGCAAGGAGACAGAGCGTGCCTCCACTCCCTCGTATTCTCTAGAGCTAAGAACATTTCCAAGGCTGAGTTCAAAGCCTTAATTGACGTGCAGACCACTGAGGTGATGATAGATGATATGCTAATTGGTGGGAAGATATGGTTATGACCAGCCCACCAGCACCTGGAAGTCTAGCCTGCATGCTGCTAACGTAGGTGGAAAAGTACTGACGGATGTTAGAGAGTCAACCATTTGTAGGGGGCCATGTTATTAAGGGTCCTATAGTTTGTGTAACCAATGGGACGTCGTGTATTTAGTGACGTTCATAGTGACCTGTTTGAGGGGTGGGCTTAGTTGCCCCACCCGATTTTAGACACTATATCTATCTTAGACTAGTATGGACTGTATAGCTAGATGTTCCCTGTAAGCCGATCACATTTGCCACTAGGTTTTTGTAGTTTGCCACATAAGTTGATGTCCGTAATGACGAGTTTTTGCTGTAACAGTAATGTGTTTTATGAACTTCGTAGAGATCATGCTGTGAGACATCCGTTCATGTCCGTTGTACTCCCTGTTTTACATAATTGTTAATAAAAGTCAGCTTTGCCAACTTCCTGAGTTAGTTTGATGTTTGAGTATCTTTTGCATCCCCATTCATCTCAAAGTATTGCTACCTCGTCTTAAAGGGCTGGGTCGGCTGTCCCGGTTCACGTGGTAGCAGAGAGATGATGTTTAGAGAACCGTCGACATAGTAAGCTTTGGGGATCCGGCAATATCAGATGTCCTCTGCCATTCGGCTGAAAGGGCGTATAGCTCCCTGTCAATAGCGGAAATTAGTTTAAAAATAAGGCCTGCAAGCGTAGGTGAGATGTGTCCCCTGTTTTCAGGCAGAATCCACTCCCGATTTCTACAGGAAGCTGAGCGGACGGAATGTTGAAGAGGCTACGATCCTGAGAGTCAGAAGTCGAAAAAGCAAATGGTGAGTAAAAACTGAGAGAGGTGGCAGAATTGTGAATGGGCAGTGAGTGGAGAGAGTAGTAAAGGGAAATAAGTAACAAAAGGAGGTTGGGGTAAAACAACTCTAGACGATGAGCGTCGAGTTAAGTAATTGACTTAAGACAAGGATTGCCAAGCAATTGAGAAACTGTGAGATGAAGAACGTCACAGTAGAGTTAGCCCACTGTCCTGCATCATAGCATGTATCAGAAGGAGTGATATCCAGAGTCCCAATAGCGGATGACGTAGGTTACGAACACGTTTAAAGACTGTTCAAAGGGAATGACTCAAACTCCGTATGAGTATTTTTAGGGGCGTCATGAAGATCGTGAATGAAGATATAGGGCCTCATTACGAGGTGGGCGGAATGGGTTTAACGGCGCTGGTGTACCCATTACGCCCTATTACGAGGTTCCCTTGCAGGACCCGTTCTGAATGTCTGGTCAGACCAGACGTCCTTTGCGTGTCCTGCAAGGGGACCAGGGAGCTAATAACGGGCCCATTATTAGCTCTGTTAGGGAGAATTCTCATTCTATGGCTAATTTACCTCACCTAGTAAGTCCCCAGCAGCTTTGCTAGATTTCTGGAGTTTATTTTTTCCACTTGGTAAGAGTGTGAGCCTTTTTTCCCCACTTTTACATGTGTTTTGCCATGTGTAATTCTACTGTTGGTGTGATTATGGGCTCTCGAGTACACCACTCTCGGAGCCCCACTTTTTATGTGTGTTACACAGCACCTTCAGTGCAGTAACACAGGGCTGTCTTTGAGACTTCCCACTGACTCCATTCTTCTGGGGCTGACTACTGTCCCCCAGAAACAGGTAAAGTTGCCGTTTACTTTATGTAGTCATTTAAACTTACAGACCCAGTGCACCCCATCTTACATGGAGTACTGGAAAGGGTTAATTCCTATCCCTTTTTGTCTGTGCCTCTCTGAGCTTTGTTTAGCTCTTTTGACATTTAGACTTGGCTGGTGGCAGTGGTATCTACCCTAACTTTTCTACCGCGATTATATTATATAAATGTGTTACTGTTCCAGGCTATTATATTCGCCTCAAACATAAACCAGCTTGACCAAATACTCTTTCTTTTGGCTCCGGCCGAGTTTATTCGTCATTTCTTTTTGTTAAAGTCCTTCTTGTGTTTTACTTTGCGCGGCAAATCAGATTTGCCTTCTTTGTTCACTGTCTTTTGGCGGGCTTCTCTCAAGAAGCCCTTCTCTTGGCGCCTGGGTGTCTAGGTGGGCTGAATGTGAGGGAGGGGTGAAGTCACCCTTTGCACAGGGTATCCTTGGAAACCCAAGTCGCAATTTGTCACAATTGGCTGAGGTGGTTGTCTGGGCCGGACAAAACCCCTGCTGGGTGATTAACAGCCAGGTTGTGTGAATGGGGGATTTTCGCATAAAAGGCAGGACTCTTGGGCTAGAAGGCAGAGTCGCCACTGGAACTGCAAGGAACCGAAGAGAAGCAGAGAAGAAGACGGCTACTGCAACTACTGAGTCCCAGTGAAGCCCTGCATCAGTTCTGAGCTATCTACCCTTGAACGGCAAGAGGAGATCCAGTGCGGAGTCTTCTTCCCTTGAGCCTGGTGGGATCAACCAACTCATCTTTCATAGGCAGAGGATCTCTTCTTGGTCGAAATCGCTGCACACGGCTGTGGTGGTCCAGATAGCCACCTGAAGAGCATTTATAGGATTAATGGCAATACAAACAAGGAGTACCGTTGGAGCCAGAGGTATTTGACTATGGGGTACACATTCTGTTAACATGGCTACCAGGTTTAGTGGGTAAGACTGAGAATACCTGATGAATTTTTATTTAGGCCAAGGATACCCATGGATGAAGAGGGGGACAAAACTTTCCCTTAGAATTACAAGCAGCTATAGTGCGAGGAGAGTTAGCTATGCTTGATGGAGTTGATAATGAAGGCAGATGATGGTGCACAATGATTGCCATTGGGGAAGTTTACAGATTGACTGACGTCATTGACGAGGATATGTTTAGAGACCATCCGTCAGATGACGAAGTAGTATTTGAAATGATTATCACTTATTGGGTGAGAGCAATCAGACGGGAGGTTCCTTAGAAAATGTTAGCACGAAAGCGCCCTGAATTGTTTAATGAAGTCATGGCGAAAGTGCCCGCTTTATTATGGAAAACAGACCCCTAGGATGTAGGCCTATTGACGGGGGCTAGAGAAGTTAAGATTAAACTGAAACCAGGAGCAATTTTATCTTGAGCACGACAGTATCCCATGTCTCGAAAGGCAGACAAAGGTATTTTCAAGGCGATATCCGCCATGATGGGACAAGGTATCTTAGAGACGTCAGATTCACTGTGTAATAAGTCAGTGTATCCTGTGGGTCGTGGCGTTTAGTGCAAGACATGCGCCCGCTTAATCAGATTGTAGAGGCAGAATTCCCTCTAGTTCCTAATCCAGCGACAATCTTATGTAGTATCCCTGTTAAAGTGTGATATTTCACAGTGATTGACTTGAAAAATGCATTTTTCTCACTCCCATTGCATAAGATTTCTCAAGATCTGACGTAATTTATGTTCAGGCAGACTAAGTTAGAAAGCATGCGATTATGGGGGGGGCGCTGTTGAGCAGCCCGAAAATGGCTGCCTAGCTGCAGAGCTCCGTGTGATGTGGAACTGAATCCGGCCTCATCAGCGGCCCACACTGCTGCCATCTCCTGAAAACATACTGGGCTGTTGCATATCCCATGCTACCTTCCCTGTTCGAGCGCCGGCCGGAATCGGGCTCTAGGAGACCTGCTACGTCTCGCTCAACTTTGCGGCCCGGCCGCGTGGGTGCTCCCCGGCGCTGCCGTGGGCCTGACAGCGGTCCTCCCCGGTGGGGGCCCCACCCTGCTTCATTAGTGGGCTTGGATGTGCCTGCCGGCCTTCGGCGCCCGACTGCCTGGTTCCTGGTTGTGGTGGGAAGCGGTATCCCCCTTCCCCTGAGGGCTGTGGCGCCTCCTACATCTGCCCATGCGGCGCGGGAGACTTGGCCTCTGTCTGCCTGACATCCAAGGCCACCCCTCCTCCTCTCCTCACTCTGCGGTCTCCAATTCTGTGGAGCGGCCGTGGCTCTCTTCCAGCCTACCGGCTGACTGATTGTGCACTGACGCTGCATCCGGGCCTCGGGTGCTGGGAGCAGGTGAGGAATTGGGGGGGTGCTGATCTCTCCTGCGTATAAAAACCAAGTGGGTGCCTTTCTGCCGCGGGTGCGCCCACCGCCTGGCCTGGACTGCGCCCATTGCTACGCTTGCCTGAGAGGCACCAACTAACTCTTCAGGCTGCTCCCATCTGCGTGGTCCCTCATCAAGTCTTTCTCACTCTTTTCAAGACCGCCTGTCTCCCGTGACACTTTGGCCACTACTAACCCACCCAGTGGCTCCCACACAGCCACTCTGCCTAGGGCTTGGCTACATACGCCATGGGTTCCCCTGACTTGCAGGGACCGACGGCGGACGCCGTGCATGTTCCAGTTCACCCGCTGGGGGGCCCTCGGCGGCGCCATCTTTCCAAGGCTGTAGTTCTGTGCTGATGGACGCCACACTCTTATTGCTGCCCTAATCATTACCCTGGCTGACTACTAGCATGACCTGTCAGTGCTTGGATACACTCAACGCTGAGGGCTGCATGACCAACTGACCCTACTGCACCCTAGGGCAACCGGCCCCATTGAAACCCCCTGGTAATTTCACCACCAATCGATTTTGATCACAATTGCTGGGCTGCCTCCCACCCCTGGCTCCTCCATAGGGCACCAACCTTGGCACTGCATGCCAGCGCCTTGCGCAGCTCGGGGCCCAAGTCTGCGGGCTCCCCCAACCACAACAGCAATGTCTAATAGATCCAGGGGGCTAATAAGGTGGGTGCCATGGAAAAATTTGCAAAAGCCACCCCTCGTGCAGAGGCAGAACCCACGGCATCTGCCCAGGACGACCCTGAACATAAGCCTTCCTCCAGTGCACTTACCCCGGATCTTACCGTAATGATGGAATCTATGGCCAAGAATTTTGCCTCTTTCCACGAAAAGCTTGACATTAACGCCAATGTGGCATCCCTCAAGTCGCGAGTTGACCAGGCGGCGACCAGAATCACGTCAGCGAAAATCGAATAGGGGCGAATGAAGACAGGCTACACTCTCTGCAGAACACGGTGGCCACTTTGACCCGAGACATGAAAACCGTAAAGGCGAAATGTGGTGATCTTGAATCCCGCTCACGCAGGAACAACCTTCGCATTGTCGGGGTCCCTGAGAACGCCCTCAAGGAGCGTATGGAGCTGGCCGTCGAGACTCTTCTTAAAGACCTACTGGGCGACCCTGACCTGTCCCCTTACTTCACGGTCGAGCAAGCTCACCGGGCCCTATCACCACGCCCCAAGCCGGGAGACTTCCCCCAGGCCTATAATTGCCAGGATCCTCAATTATAGAGATAGGGATCTTATCCTCAGCCTGTCCCGCGAGAAAGGAGACCTCCGCCTTGACTCATACACCATTCGCATATTCCCGACTTTTCTGTTGGGGTACAACAGGAGAGACGCCAGTTCCTCTGAGTCAAACTACTACGCGAACGCAATGTCCCCTATGCAATCCTTTACCTGGCCTGGCTCAAAATCACCTTCAGGGAAAAACTGTACTTTTTTACCGTCCCGGAGGAAGCCGTGAAATTCAGAGTCTCAGATACCACTCCACAACGTGAATGATGACTCTAGAGCCAATGTCTGAACCCCGCTTGCCCAGAAGTTGCATAGCCTGGTCACTATTGCTTGCCTTTTAATGTGCTGATGGTAACAACACTCCACTGTCTTTATTACGCATACACATTTGTTACTCGAAACAACCACACCTGGTAAGTGCCCCACTTGAGGCCGTCTTCAGTCCCTTCCCCGCATATCTGCTCTCATTCAACCGTACCGGACCTCGCAATTGCTCAACTGCCCTTACTCCCTTGGGCATATGCCACCTAGGATGTGGGCACTCTGCTTCCTGTCCATATAGATTGGTGTGGGACAATGTGATTATTATGCATTCTATTGTGTCATGTACCGATTGATACTCCATGTTATCCGTTTGTTACACTGTTGTTGGGTTTTGGCCCCGGTTGGGCCGCTAGCGGGCTGAACCCACGTTGGGTATCCACCGCTGACCCACAGCTCTCAGGGAATTCTGGTTCTACAGGTAGGGGGGTGGTCGGATACACTACCCACAAGAATGGGGTGGTGCGGGTGGGGGCGGGGGGTACGGGTTGGGAACTGTTATTGGAAAAGGCAGAGGCAGACTGGCAGACTACACTGCATCGGGACACACGCATAGTGGTGATTCACACTGCGCACATAATGTACGGTGATAGTGCTGGGATGTGCCCTAGACCCCTAGAATGCCTATTGCAGTAATATCCTGGAACATCCAGGGCCTGAGCAATTATACTAGGGCCCATAGTCATGGCCTATGCCAGCAGACATGGATGGAAAATATTACTCTTACAGGAGACGCACGCTACGGGCCCTCTTACAAAGTGTATGGCACCATCATGGGGCCCCAACAGATATACCACTTTATACTCCACGCGCGCTAGGGGGGTCTTGACAATGATTCACAAGTCACTCAAGTTTGTGTTGCACAAGAGCTACATTGACACGGAGGAGAGGTATGTCATATTGCACTGTGTGATAGCCAATAGGGAGTACCTCCTGGTGAATACCTACAGTCCTAATGTAGACTCGCCTGATTTTATAGATCTGGTGGCATCCATCCTGCTGGGCTATGTGGGGGTATAGATCATTTGGGGCAGGGATATGAATTTAATATTAGACATTGCACTGGACAGAACTGGTACAGCCCGTAGACTGCTGTATGGTGCGGCACGTAGACTGCAAAATCATGGAGGACACCGCACTGTGGGTGCAGTGTCCTCCATGATGTGGATTCGCATAATGTAGACTCGCCTGATTTTATAGATCTGGTGGCATCCATCCTGCTGGGCTATGTGGGGGTACAGATCATTTGGGGCAGGGATATGAATTTAATATTAGACATTGCCCTGGACAGAACTGGTACAGCCCGTAGACTGCTGTATGGTGCGGCACGTAGACTGCAAAATCATGGAGGACACTGCACCCACAGGCACGCAAATACACCTACTACTCCTCAGTTCACGACAGCTCCTCTAGAATAGACATGTTCCTATTGTCAAGCGGAATGCTGGGTAGAGTGGCGGACACATGTATACTTGCCTGCACGTTGTCGGACCATGCTCCAGTCCTGCTGTCTCTGGACCTCTGCGCCCCTCCGCCTACCATCAACACATGGCGATTTAAGTCGGCTGCCCTTCATTACATTGTATTCAAGGCAGACATCCTGGCTGACATTCAATCCTACTTTGAACACAATGAACCCCAATCCACCACTGTGGGAACCCGGTGGGACGCCTTCAAGGGCTTTATCAGGGGAATGGCCATTTCCAGGGAGGCGGGAGTCCTCAAAACTATCAGAGCAGCCCTCAGCCTCTTGGAAGCTAGACTACGCGAGCTAGAACAGGCGCACCCGACATCAGTTGACCCTGCCATCCTCTCCCAGATTAGTGAAGAGTTGCAATCATTCAAAGAACTTGCCACAAGGGAAGTCCAGTACTTTAGCCGCCCTCAAGCAGCCCGGAAGTACGGAGAAGGTGATAGACTTGGCAAAACACTGGCCGCTTTGACAAGGGGAGAGTGGGGCCACACCCAGATCACTTGTGTTCAGGATAGACAGGGGGCAAACCAATGGTCTGACCAACCGATATTAGACGTCTTCACAGACTTCTACAGAGATATACTCCCAACACCCTGAACACAGTGAACCCCATATGAGAGACCTTCTTGAGCAAATTCCCAAAACCTGTATCTCCCCTGCAACTAGACTCTCCAATTCTATTAGATGAAATTGTTGAGGCCATATCCAGTATCCCAAAGGGCAAGGCACCTGGCCCTGACGGGCTTACGGCTGAATTTTATCAAGAGCACGTTGCCCTGCTTGCACCTAAATTACTTGAGGTATGGGATGAAGCACTCCGGTTGTGGACTCTACCTCCCACCTTGCGTGAGGCTGCCAACTCTATACTACTCAAACCCGGCAAACCCAGCGATGAATGCGGGTCATATAGACCCTTCTCGCTGATGAATCTAGATACCAAAATTTTCGCTAAAGTAATTGCCAATCGCTTCGTCCCAGTCATGACATATATGGTCCACGATGATCAATCAGGTTTTGTACCTGGGAGATCCACATCCCACAATATTAGAAGACTCCACAATGTCATGACGCGAATTGAACAGGGCGCCAACGCAGTTTTGGTTACGCTTGATGCCCAGAAGGCATTCAATATGGTGTCCTGGAAGTATATGTGGTTGGTACTTGAAACTATGGGTGTTGGGCCTAACATGATTAGATATATTAAACTACTTTACACCTCACCAGTGGCCAGGGTTCGAGTCAACTCCCAGACGTCTGGCCTAATCCCACTCTCCAGAGGCACCCGACAGGGTTGCCCGTTCTCCCCGATTCTTTTTGCCCTGGCGATAGAGCCAATGGCAGATCACGCAAAGGGATACGGCTGAAAGATGCTCCTGAAATCATTTCACTCTATGCCGATGACATACTACTGTTCTTTAGAGACCACGCTAATCATCTTGGTCCAATACTACGCGACATCACCCGTATAGGCACACACTCTGGATTCACCATAAATTGCACTAAATCCGAGCTCTTCCCCATCACCAGGTCCACCCCACAACCTGACACTGAATACCCGCTGCGTTGGTCGCCGGATGGGGATAAGTACTTGGGGGCTCCAGATATCCCTGACCAAAGAATCACTACTAGTTGGCAACTACTTGGTGGCGGCACAACAAGCTGAAGCCAAAATGGAGCGATGGCGCGCCCTTCCATTATCGCTGGCTGGCAGACTTTCGCTTGTCAAGATGATTCTACTCCCCAAGCTACTGTATATATCTAGTAATGTCCCTATTTGGCCTGGGAGAAAATACTTCATCAGACTGCACAAGGCGTGGACGCAGTTTTTATGGCACTCCGGTGCGGTGCAGAAAAAAAGGGTCTGACATGACAACCCCGTACGATAGAGGGGGGTTCACCGCCCCTGACATGTGGTATTGGATCGCAGCCCAGGCACAATTCGCCTCTTATTGGTACCCTGGCCCTCCTCCTCGCCCTCATCTTAAATTGGAAACTCTGGCGGCAGCAAGCATCAATGTTATGTCACTAATACTGCACCGGCGATACGAGCCGAACTCCTCTATTGATCCGGGTCATACCACTGTACATGCCTGGTGTCGAATATTTAAGCCCTGTGCCGACCCCCACCCGAACTATAAGTGGCTTCCCGCTTGGCGATTCCCCGGGCTGGAACCCACACATGATACAGCCCTGGTGCATCATTGGGAAACTCTGGAGTACCTTGCTCTAACAGATTTTTACCGAAATGGGCAATTTATTACTCCTCAGACTTGGAGACCGGAACATTTTGGTTCAGCCCTGTGACTTCTGCAATATTATCGGCTGCATGCTGCTTTTTGCACTGCCTGGCCTGGACTCCCCGGGATTGCCTACATTGCCAACTCGGGCGGCACCCGTGGAGTGGTCTCCTCAATATACAAGATACTGCTTCTGGGTGCCCCACCCCAACCATTCAGGGCCCGGTATGACTGGGCGACTGAACTGGAGCTGGAGCTCACAGACCACCTGTGGAGGAGGATGTGTTCACACACTAGTAGAGTCTCCCTTAACTTTCGGTATCGCAACATTCAGTACAAACTACTCAACAGGTTGTACTACACTCCATACAAGATCTCCAGGTTCGCTCGAACCAACTCACAACCCTGCCCTCGCTGTGGGGCAGAAGACGCTTGTCACTTACACATGTTCTGGGGGTGCCCGATGCTTATGGAATTCTGGAGTAAGATCCTGGAGACACTGACTGAGATCTGACACACTCCTGTTGACCCAGACCCAATGGGAGCTCTGTTTGGGGTTTGGCAGTCTGATGGGGCTAAATGTATGGCCACATTTTTGAATGTGGGTTTCATTGTGGCTAAAAAGTGTATTCTACAGAATTGGAAGTGCGGCCCCCTCCCCCATTCCAGAAATGGCTAAATCTACTTACCTGGTCCCGCAATTGTGAGGAAGAGTTTTTGAACATGATCCCAGAGCGATCCCGCCCCAAGAACATTTGGACTGCGTTCAATAGTTACCTCCATGGCCTAGATGTGACCTCCTCAGGGGGAGAATCCTCCCACACCTCACATTGATGCAGTGTACCTTCTTGATATACTGTGATGCCGCTACTTTCCGCCTGCTGTGCTGTTATTGTTTTATCACCACTGATGTGATCCATGTATGGTTTGAATTTATTGTTCACTCAGATGTACGTGTTTGCTATATGCCTCTGCCAACAAAAAAAAAAAAGCATGCAATTACCCCAGTTATAATGCAAGTCTCCATCGATTTTCAATAGTCCTGCAGATGGACTTAAGCAATATTGGTTTGCAAAGTGTTGCAATACGTAGATGACCTTTTAGTCTGTAGCACCTCAGAGGAAGAGTGCAGATGTGATTCAGTTCAGATCATGATTATTCTGGCAGAAAAAGGATATAAAGTAGACGAGAAGAAATTGCAGTATTGTCAAGAGGAAGTGTTGTACATATGTCAGTTAATTTCGCATGAAGGAAAGAAAGTTACTCCTGAGAGAGCTGAGGCTATTTTGAAAACGGAAAAGACACGCATGATAAAACGCATGCAAAGATTTTTGGGATGCTGCAATTATGTGAGAGCATGGGTCTTCGATTACAGTTCATATATAAGGCCATTGTTGCAGGCTTTGGAAAAAGCACAGACAACTCAAGAAAAAATTGTCTGGACTGAGGACATGGAGGAAGGGTTTGATGAGTTGAAAAAGGCAATTTGCAAAGCTCCAGTTTTAGCAATTCCCAATTATGCTGTGGAATTCTTCTTATTTTAGCACACAAACGGCACAGTCATGATGGCAGTATTCGCGCAGAGAACAACGTTGGGGTACAAGCTCCTAGCATATTACAGTGGGATTTTAGACCCACTAAGGAGGGGTCAGTTTCCCTGTGAACAATCTGCCATCTGCCGCGTTCATCATTGAGAAGGCTGTCAGCATAGTAATGGGGTGCTCCATGATGTTCGTTGAACATGCTTTGTATGCCGTTCTGGAAAAACCTAAAGGTACGTTGACTTCTGAAAGGGCTTCTGCCTATGAGGTGGTCATCTCGAATCCAGTGATTAAAATAGTTTGATGCAGAATAGTGAACCCTGCCATGTTTATAGCAGAACCATTGGCAGAAGACGAGCATGCACATGATTGCTCGAACTACGAGGAGTTCTATGATGAGATCCCTAGGGTGAAGGAAAATGCTTTGGCAGCTGGGGAGATTCTCTTCACTGACGGTTCTTCTAGAATCGATCCGACTGATGGGCAGAGATATACAGGTGCCGCTCTGGTGAAGCACAGGGCAAATGGGGAGTTTGAAGTATTGATAAGTGCACGACTAACGTCTCACTTTTCAGCGCAGGCTGCAGAATTAGTGGCGCTGATTGTCACGCTCGAGAAAAACGCAGACCAGGAAGTAACCGTATACAGTGATTCCACCTACGTGACGTCGATGTACTTGAAGGGCTAGCATGTTGGAAAAGGAGGGGCTACCTCTTAGAGGATGGCACTCCAGTGCAACATGCCCCCTTATTGGACAGACTTATTAAAGCACTACAACTCCCAGTAGCCATCGCAGTCGTTAAGTGCACAGCTCACACTAAAAGAGTCGACTTTATCTCAGGCGGAAATCAAGCTGCGAATGAGGAAGCTAAGTTAATTACATGTTCAGAAGTCATGATTTTTGATACGCCTGATGTGAATGAAAGTATGGTGGTGATGAGTGTGCATGAAAGCTTTAATAATTTGTCTAAGACTCAGTTAATGGAAATACAAGGGGAAGTATCACAGGGTGAAAAACCTGTGGACACTGAGGGGGGTGTTCTTTATCCCCTTCCGAAGCATTGTGGTGACAGGAAAGCACTGGTAAACCGGTGATGCCTGTAGCCTTGTTAAGGGTGGCGTTGGAACAGCTGCACTACCCTGCGCATGTCACTAGAGAAAGCCTTGCGGCAGCTATTGCGGAGGACTGGTTCATACCGAACTTGCTAGAACATGTTGCATTTTATGTAGTGAGCTGAATCATAAGGCAACGGTTTACTGCTGGGCACACACTGCATGCAGTAAGTATTTCCTAGATGGGGAATATGTGAAGTATTAAGATCTGATAATGGCCCTCATTTTGTCAATCAAGTCTTTGAGCAAATAAGCTTTTTTTGCTCACTATAAAGCACAAGTCTTCATCGGCTTATCACCTGAAAGCGAACAGGGTCTGTTAGAGACTCAACGGCCTGCTTAAAGAAAGGATAGCCACATTGAGGCTCACTTTGAAAAAAGGATGGTTGCATTGTATGCGTTAAGAAATCAGCCAGGCTCTGACCACCATTTTATGCCCCATGAAATAGTGACAAGGAGGCGAATGAGGACACCCCTCACTCCTCCAGCTTGAACTAGAAGTGATGCCCAGACAGCAGAATTGTTAGGAAAGGAGTTACATGCTTATTTAACATATATGACTACAAGTATCTCTGTCATTTCAGATTAGCTCAAGTGGAAGGGGTGCAGGGCTCAGAATACAGATGGAGACCATACTACAACCGTATTTGAATAACTAGGTCTTCTCAAACTTTTCCCCTGGTGATAAGATCCTAATTAGAAATTTCACGAGGAAATGGCACGAGCCATGATTCAACGGACCATTTGCTGGGGAGGATGCGACGCCGTCAGCAGTGAAAGCTCTAGGAAGACATGCATGGATATTTCCTGCCGATGTAAAGGTCTAAGCTGGAGAACCCCTCCCAACCCCCACCCAGGGGGAAGCAAGCATTAGGGAAGAACCTCAGCATATGCAGACTAGATCCATGACGAGGAAGGAGGATGCAAAGACTGTCCAATAAAACAGACAAAGAGTACATTGGACTGTGGTTCTTTTCGGTACACTCTTTTAAATTGCTAAAAAAAGGAGTGAAGGAAGGTTATTTGTTCTTGAGCCAAAGGAGCTTGTTAACATTGGACTGAGACACATTTAAGTCTTGATCGAGAAGGAAAGATGCCAAATCTGGATTTCCTTTTCGACAACTGGAAGAGGGAGCAGTTCCTTTCCCACTAAGTTTCTTTTTGGAGGCACCTATTGTAGTACCTGATGGCCACGTTCACAGAATCGTTCTTGCAGTTTTTCTCTTTATTCTTCGTGCATACCCTGCACTTGTGGGGATAACTACTAGTGTTCATCTGTTCCTGCAGGACCCTAAGAATGGTCCAATCGTGAGCAGATTGCTCGGAGCCATAATAGAGCAAGTACTCCAGCTTCCTTAGTACAGCTTGGAAAGTACATATGCCCCTATCTGATGATTATCGCTCATAGACTAGCTGGAATGGTCTTCTGCTATTAACAAATTGTTACGTGACATCATCGAACAAGTTAATCTATATTCTGAGAGAACACTGAGAACGTCCTGAATGAGGCCTTCGAGGGAAGAGATCCAGAGTTTGTCTCTAGACTTTTATTTCTTGTTGATATGCACCTGCATTTTTTCTGGCGAAAGGACAACTCTTTTGTGTACATCAGGAACCCTGTTAGTCGTCCTGCAATCAGCCAGCTGCTTGGAGAGCTTGTTGAGCAGATCCAGATACTACCAGAGTATTGTATGATGTTACCCGAATAAAGTTCACTTTTTCCTTCCTTAAGAAAATTAAGAATGGGTAATATAAACAGCAACAATAAGGTTGCTAACGAGAGGCCACGACGACGAGCGAGGAACTACTGCTGCGTTAAGTGGGCCTATCTGTATGTTATTTATACATGCATCTTGTTGTGATCTTTCTCTCACTCACAGTACGTACTGCTTACTATTTGGATCCAAATAAATCAAGGATCCCTGTGTATCTTCCTATGCCGAAGGTGGGTACAGATGTGGTAACTACCAGACAGCCGAGACCTTATGTAATTGTCCCTACTCTAGTAGCCTGTGTAAGAGTGCTTGGTTCTGTGACAAATGTCACTAGACATTCTTACTCAGGAAGAGTGTTATAGAGATTTTCCATGAGTACCATATACAGGCTCATAAGGAAAGACAAAGGAAGAGATCTTTTGTGAGTAAATCTACACAAATAGCACATGTAAGAACACGGAGTTCACTGACACAAGTTCCTATGATTGGTCCAGTAAGAAGGAATTATGCCGACATACTTCATGAGATGATTATAAAAACTTGTGAGAAAAGGAGACCGAAGAGAAATGCTAGGGAGAGTGATCATGAGTTGAATGATTACCTGGTTAGTTCAGCACACTTGGGGAATAACATATGGCATTGGCATATGAAAGAAGTGGGAAGGAGGACCTCGAAGGAGGAATGCTTTCTTATGTGCACTCCTGACTTATAGCATGGGGAAGTCTAAGATCTTCATAACTATTGAAATAGGCGCCCAGACAGCACATTGTCTATCACACATAACGCTCTGCTGTACAAGAGGTCAGTTCATGGGCTGAACAGCCTATCTCAAATGGGCAACTGAATGGACAGATCCAGAGGAAGATGATTATATCCAGGACACAAAGACAAGGCTAAGAATGTATACCAAGAATCACGTGATCAGATACAAAAAGCCTGGAGTAAAAGGAGCTGGAATCAGATGGGAAGTAAACAGAAGACTTGAGAGCCCAGGAAAATCTGCAGAAGAAATTCATAGATGAAAGAATAGAGGCCAGATGCAGATTTGGGGATCAGTGCTTTCACCAGATGGCTGGGAAGGAGGAGTGGTCATTTTCAGAGCATGGATGGTAATTGGTCGTCCTGACTATGGGCATTGTGGAACGTGGATGCAAGCCTCTATGGCCGAAACTTACTAAGCTACTGACATGGGTCGAAGATAAAGGAGGATCTTTGCAGATGGTGCCTTTGGAAAGTGCAAAACTGTGTTTCAGAAACAATGGCACAAGAAAAGTCTGAGAGAACCAGAAATCTTTGATGCACCATGAATGGACATTGGGACAGCAGTGATCATGGATCACTATTGGGCTTGTGGATCCAGAGCGTATATGAAGCTGCCCAAGGATTGGGGAGGACGATGTTCCATAGTAAACTTTCATGTTCCAGCGTTGGTGATTCCTAAAGGAGACTTAAACATTGGAAGCTTTCCAAAAGCAGATGCTCACCTGAGGAAAGAGATCTGTAGAACTGATAAGTTGAATAAAGAGAGAGAACTATTTCTCAGCCAAGTCAATAGAAGCCTTTGACTCTATCCCATATGAGCACAGATTGTTCAGCTGACTTCGTCGATATTCACGATGATCTTCATGCCAAGGATCCAGACTAAAGCAAATACGAAGTGGCTGCAGATCACCAGATGGGAGTAGTTGCAGACAATCAGCACTACCATAAAGAGATTCAATGCTATCAGGGAAGTGCTAAGAGCCATTCGACTGATGACTATTCAGAACAGATACATCCTAGACATGATCACAGCTATGGATGGAGGTGTTTGTGCCAAAATTGGAGAATCATGTTGCACATTCATACCTTCTCATAACGAGAATGGTACCTTGATGCAGGATATAGAGATGCTGACTTTACAGGTCCAGATGGTAGACAAACTGGAAAACATTGCTGATGATAGCTGGTTTGGATCACTGTTTTCGTGGGTTCCACAATGGATGGCAGATATGTTAAAATTCCTTGGTAGTGATCATGCTTGGATTCTGTGTGATCAGGATAATAATCTCACAATGTAAGAAGACTGCAAAGAAGGCCATAGGGATGAAGACCATTATTGATGTTGAATCCAGATGGAAAACCAAAGAGCTGACCGATGAAGAAATCAGGGATTTCATGAAAACCAGTATCCATGCACCTGAGGGAACATGGTTCCTGTACCCAAAGAACCATAAGAGATATGTGGGGACATTGATCTATTGCAGTCCAAGTGGACAATGCATGCTTCTGACTTGGAATAAGGATGAGCATGTGAATTCAGATGGATGCCTGAAAAGAGAAATCGAGATATGGGTCCCGAAAAAGCATTTCTGCACACAATGATGTCCGGTTGTGAAGAATGATGGGAGAGTGGTTGATGAATCGCCCAGAGGGAGGGAGTGTAGAGAAGAGCCAAGTACCACCCGCCCCAAGCATCTCGCACATGTTGCCTATATGTTGGGAACCAGAGTGTGAAACACATGCAGTACCAGTGAGAATACCGATACCAAGGAGAATTCTGGAAGCAAGGTTACCATTGAGCAAGCCATACCTGCATACACAACACTATGATGGCCATTTGAATGAAATCCCAGAGGAAGCATGAAAAGAGAGCAAAAGAGCAGATTGGTGATGTCACACGAAGTAATACTGATGCACCTAGAAGAGATGCAGAGACAAGAGGATGCAGATATTCTATAAGGCATCAAGAAAGTATAAAAAATAAGTGACATCTCGGGCTCGAGATGAAGAGGCTTATGCTACAGAAACAATGAAGATATCAAGTTATTTTGATGCAAAGAAACGCAAACAGATGAAGGATTATTGAGGGTAGCCAAGTGTTGAATAGACTGCGGCAAGCGCCAACGTATATGTAGATAGGAGTAAGTAAAGTATGGTTGAGTCCACTATGCGTTATAGCAGAGCTGGACCAGGAAAGGAAGGACTTTTTCTGTGTGTGTCGCAGTTGAACAGCCATTGAATTACAGAAGTGAATCTCAGAAGGGCTAGGCTGGACCAGCCCCAAGAAGCCATGGTCGTATCAGGCTGGAATGATCAGACAGTAGTTACAATCGTGTGAAAGAACAAAACACCTGTTCAGAAGATGTGCACGAAAACAAGGAAGACGTCATAGGTTCATTAAATAATAGTATTTTAAATCCACCAGAGCTCAAATGTGTGGTCTTCAGTCATGTGGAGGGATGGAAATGGACAAACATGAAGAATCGCACCTACACAAGGAGACAGAGCGTGCCTCCACTACCTCGTATTCTCCAGACCTAAGAACATTTCCAAGGCCGAGTTCAAAGCCTTAATTGACGTGTAGACCACTGAGGTGGTGATAGATGATATGCTAATTGGTGGGAATCTATGGTTATGACCAACCCACCAGCACCTGGAAGTCCGGCCTGCTAACGTAGGTGGAAAAGTACTGACAGATGTTAGTCAACCAATTGTTGGGGGCCACGTAATTAAGGGTCCTATAGTTTGTGTAACCAATGGGACGTCGTGTATTTAGTGACGTTTATAGTGACCTGTTTGAGGAGGGGGCTTAGTGTCATCATCTGATGTTAAAGACCCTATCACTTTCTTAGACTAGTATGGAACGTATACCTAGATGTTCCCTGTAACATTTGCCACTAGGTTTTTGTAGGTTAACGTCAGTAATGACGAGTTTTTGCTATAAAAGTAATGTTTTCTATGAGCTATGTTGATCTCATGCTTTGAGATGTCCGTTGTACTCTGTTTTATATAATTTATATAATTGTTAATAAAACAGTCAACTTTGCCAACTTACTGAGTTAGTTTGATTATTGATGTTTGAGTCTCTTCTTCATCCCCATTCATCTCAAAGTATTGCTACCTCATCTTAAAGGGCTGGTTCTGCTGTCCCGGTTCACCTGGAAGTGTCTTTTCAGCAACCCATGGCTCCTATCTGTGGTCTCCACAGGCTTCAGCCTTCCTCTTTCTCTGCCTCTTCCATCCTCTCCTCCTGTTCAACAAATTGGGTCCCCAGCTCTTTTTACAGGAGATCCCGTCTCTCTTGGAAATGCAAGCAATAGAACTGGTTCCTCTTGTAGGCGGGGACTCTGGCTACTATTCCAGGGGCAGAGGAGGGAGAGCAGAAAAACCCATGAAACGTCCTCTGCTGCTTCCTTCTGCTGTTGCTGGGTGACCTGTCAGACCACTGCATACCGCAGTCCCTGAGCCCCATGAAGCTGGAGAACGTTCGGGGTTTGAACTCAGTCCTACCCTGGGATTGAGGGAAGGTTCTCTGACATGGCTTTGTCAGGATGGCCAAGGACTTGGCGGTCTGGGTGGATGTTTTCTTCTTCGTCAGTTCCTCATTGGTGGATGAATGAAAAAGGTCCACGCCGTCGAAGGGCAGATCTAGGATCTGCTCCTGCACGTCAGATGAAAACTTTGTGGGGTGCACCCACGGCGTCCTTCTCATCTCGACCTGAAGGCACAGCTCTCTGCTGGCTGTGTGTCAATGTGGTAGACCGAAGACTCCATGTGGTCCTGCGCAATGGCCCAGGCATCTGCCAGACCGGCCTTGAAGGAGGCTGGTTTGTCTGAAGGGAGGTCAGGCAGAAATTCCCAGAGCTCCCACCACAGCTTCTGGTTAGCCGCAGCCAAGATGGTGTCTGCGTTGGCCTGCCGTAGATGCAGTCCTCAGATGGCGCTTTCGAAAGGATTGTCCTCCCACATTTTCCTCATCTTACACTTGTCCAGCTTCAGCTGCTTCTGAAAACATTTTCAGCAGAGGGCGCTGTGCGTCGATGGCGTCAAGTCCATGTCACTCATAGGCCTCCGTCGGCGATAATGTCATCGAAGGCATATATAGCATGCATAGCGCCCATTGGCCTTGGTTCCGTTTTTCCACAACAGCGATAGCTTTGAGCGAAATTCAGCACGCCTCATCTTGTGACGTCTCTGTTACAAACACCTCTAACGATAATGTCTTCATCATCAACACCAACGACTCCGAGCTCCGGTTTCTAGAAGTGTCGGGATTGACGGTCAAAAATGTCATTCACTGACCCACACCGTATCTGTTTGTGGTCCCTTGGAGCAGACCACAACACCTCTGACTTTTTTGAAATGCCAGTCCATAACTGGAAAAGCCTTGAGGGAACGGAAGGGGAAGCTAAAGGTAGGAAAAACCCCCCAAAAAATCTCCTACATGATCCGCAAAACCTTCGACCGACGAGTCGAGAGGCGACTCTCCTCGGAGGAAGGCGGTCAAGCGATCCAGGTCGTGGAGTGGCTCACACTGCTCTTCTTCATCAAAGAAATCGTAAAGGCACTGTAGGTCTCCTTCATTGACTTTTTCGTCAGACGTTTTCCCCGATATGGTTGCTTGCCCTACTAAAAAGTGCACTCCGGCCGAGTGGGAATCCTTCAGGGCTGAAATGCTAAAGAGTTTTGAGAAACAAAAAAGCCATGCTCCTAGCGAGCCTTCGAGAGAAGCTGGAAAGGAAAGTTTTCATCCGAAAGACCTGATCTGCATTATGAGCCTTCGAGGCCTCGATACGATAAACAATCGAAGGATCATACGAGACACAAGGAAAAGTCTTTAGGTCATCGACACCATCAACACCTTCCACACCGGCAGTGCCTTCGATGCCCGCCAAGCCCTCAGTGTCGACATCGACACCGAAGCCTTCGACACCAGCCGCCCCATATTTTCCAGCTGTGCCGTCGGTGCCGAGCGCCCCTCCTAAGTCGGTATATGCTCCACTACCTAAAAAGGATTTCTTTAAATTTCTTACTTCGATTTTTGAAGAAGAGGAGCGGTCTGAGGATGAAGCAGCCCCATTTGGTTTAAAGTACAGTACTCCCAATGTACCAGAGAGTTTTATTTCTGAACAGTCCAGAAAGAAGGACCTGTATGACAACTTGCAACCAGCAAGTGGGGTAGATACCTCGCCTGAACTTGAATTTGGAAAGCCAGAGGCTGGGGAGCATGTGGATGCTTCCTACAGGCAGCCCATGACGAAAGTGGTGCAATACATGGATTGGAGTAGGCCTTCATTGCCTTATGAGCAAGACGATCTCGCTGACATTCTGGACAAGGGTCCACAATTTGATCCTATTTTGCCTTTCGATATGGCATTGCAGAAAACGGTAGCTAGGAATTGGGAGACTCCAGAGTCCAATCCGGCAGTTGATAAAAACTTGACAAAAAAATACTGCCCCTCCAGTAGTGACCCCGACTACCTATCAAAACACCCCACTCCGGAGAGTCTGGTGGTGCAGTCAGCTACTGCTACTTCCAAACAAGCACCGTACCCTACCATCCCTCCTGATAGGGACGGCAAATGCATAGATGGATGGGACAGGAAGGTATTTGCTGCAGGAAGCATGGCACTAAAATCTGCCAACTTCACTTGTGCCCTTGCAAAGTTTTTGTATAGTCTATGGTGGCAGAGCACATTCCCGAAGGGAATGAAAGGAACGGCTTCTTAGCTATTGTTAGGGAGGTCAAAGAGGCCATGTGTGAGTCCCTTCAATCAGGTTTGGATTCTGCGGATAGCATCAGCAGATCCATGGCTAGCAGCACCGTTATGCGCAGATTTACATGGTTGAGAAAGTCAGGTTTTGCATCTGATGTGCAATCTAAACTTCTCAACATGCCTTATGACTGTCTCACCTTTTGGCAACAAGGCTGACAAGAGCCTTGAGAAGTTGCAGACCTCAAAGGCAGCAGCCAAATCTTTAGGCGCCACTATTAGGCACCCTCAGCCTTTTTGTCCTAGTGGGCAACCTTGGAGGGGTAGATCTTTTCACTACTACTCCTCAGTTGGAAGGGCGAGAGGAATGGCTAGTCAAAGAGGCCACAGAAAATTTCCTAGTGGTGGATGAGGTAGAAATGCAAAGCCAGCTATAAAGCAGCAGCCTCCTTACCATCCGCCACTGCATCAGGCGCCGCAAAACCGCTCTGAAGTATTGAGTCACAGTTCACCAGTGGGGGGCACATTGTCTCAGCATCTAGAAGAATGGTTGGAAATTGTAGCCCATGATTTCTGCCTTCCTTTTATAAAAAGACCTCCGACCAATCCACCGGGGAGCCGCTCCTTGTGCAGGACATTTTAACCCTGCTAGAGAAAGCTGCTATAGAGCCAGTGCCTGTAGCGGAGAGGAACAAGGGTTGATGCTCCCCATATTGTTTGATACCCAAGAAGGACGGAGGATTGAGACCCATCTTGGACTTACTTGAACAGGTTCCTCAATAAGGACAAGTTCAAGATGGACACACTTTCTCAGACCCTTCAAGCCCTCCAACTTCTGGATTGGTTAATGTCATTGGACCTTCAGGATGCTTATTATCATGTGCCAGTCCATCTCAAGCACAGAAAATACCTGAGGTTCGCAGTTGGCGGTTCTCATTATCAATTTTGAGTTCTGCCCTTCGGGCTGACCTCTGCCCCAAGGGTTGTCACCAAAATGATGACGGTAGTGGCAGCGAGTCTCAGGAGAGGGGGGGGATTCACAGCTACCCCTACCTGGACAATTGGCTGATCAGGGCACGTTCTCCCGAACAAGTCCTGGATCATCTCAACGTCACCTACCACTCTCTTCACAGACTGGGCTTCTCCCTCAATTACAAGAAGTCCCATATAACACCTTCCCAAAAGCTCCAGTGCATCGGAGCTGTGCTAGATACATCCTTGGGAAAGAGCTCGCCACCCAACATTCTTCAGATGGTGACCAAATTTCATAATGCCCACAGTCTACCGGCCTTCGATTTTCTGAGGTTGCTCGGCCTAATGGCCTCCTGCATTTTTCTGGTGCCAGAGGCCCCCCTGAGAATGAGATCCCTTCAATGGGCTCTAAGAACTCAATGGTCTCAGGTCTCAGGAAAGATGTCGGATCGACTTCAGATTCCAAACAGGGTCTTACAGGATCTTGTGTGGTGGGCCTGGGAGCACAATATTCTGAAGGGAGAACCCTTTTGGCAACCATGGCCCTAGATTACAGTAGTGACGAAAACACATGATCCTAATTGTCCAGGATTGGACCAGGAGGGCGTGGTACCCAGACCTTCTGGAAATGTCCATCTGTCCTCCGATTCGTGTTCGACAAAGAGAGGACCTTCTCTCACAAGAGGAGGGTTGGGTTCTCCATCCAGAGGTCAATACACTCAACCTTCATGCTTGGTTTCTGAAAGGCTGAGATATAAGGATTAGGACCGACCGGATAACGTAATGGAGGTGTTACTTTCGGCCAGCAACAAAATCTTTGTACCAGTGTCGTTGGAATAAATTCTGCAACTGATGCAAGGAAAAGAATGTAGATCCTTTTCTATGTAAAACACCAGATGTTTTATCCTTTCTTCTATCCTTAGCTAATCTGGGGCTTCAGATTGGTACCATTAAAGGCTACCTGGCGGCGTTGCCCATTTTTAAACGCTCGTCAGAGGAATGTTCCTATTTCAAGATTCCACTGGTTACTCAATTTCTAAAAGGGCACACTAATGTGTTCCTTCTGTTTCCTTTCCAGGTTCCGGTTTGGGACTTTAATCTGGTTTTAAAATACCTAATGTGTGCACCCTTTGAACCTCTGCACACATGTCCCTTAAGGTTATTAACCTTCAAAATCATCCTATTGGTTGCTCTGACATAAGCCCGTAGAGTGAGCGAGTTGCAGGCTCTTTCATCCAAGCCACTCATTACCATCTTCAACAAGGATAGGGTTGTTTTAAGGGTCAAACCTTTTTTGCCCAAAATCATTTCTGATTTTAATTTAGGTCAAAACATGGTTCTATCTTTTTGTCCCCCACCACCTCCTGGTAAGGAGGAGGAAAGGCTACATAGGTTAGACCCTCAGAGAGCGTTAAGCTTTTACATTTCAAGAATGTCTAAGTTACGGGTTGATGAACCAACTCTTCTTCGGATACACAGGACACAAGATGGGTCAGGCTATTACCAAACAGACCTTACCTAGATGGATAATTGTGGCAATATCGGAATGTTACAGGCTAGCGGGAAAACACCCTCCTGAAGGGTTAAGAGCTCACACCACCAGGGGCATGTCTACATCTACCGCCCTTCAAAGGGGCATACCAATTAGAAACATTTATGAAGCAGCAACATGGTCTTCCATCCACACGTTTACTAAGCATTATTGCCTGGAGTCTTCCCTTGGTCAGGATTGTACTTTTGGCAAGGCAGTCCTGCCCTCTTTCCATGGAAATGTATGAATTAAAATTCTACTCCCTCCTCCAAACGAGATACTGCTTTGGGAGTCTGTCAAAGATGAGGAATACATGGGAGGACAGAATCCTTATGAAGAACAAGTTACCCATGGTAACGTTCTTTCGACTGGATGTTCCTCCTACGTATTCCTCATTGCCCTCCCAGCCTAACCCTTAGTAGAATGTCCTGTGCCATTGCAGCCTCCGTTCCATAAAGGCCGAGTACGGTCACTCCCGTGTGTTACGGGTGTCTCTGCTGCAAGAGGAGGAAAAACAGAACTGAGGCCAACGGGCGCAGCGTGTGCTATATATGCCTTTGATGACAACCTCGGCGGAGGCCTTCGAAGGACATCGACTGAACGCCATCGACACACAGTGCCCTCTGCCGAAAAATGTTTCCGAAGCAGCTGAAGCTGGACAACAAGTGTCAAAGAAGAGGAATACGTGAGAGAAACATCCAGTTGAAAGAACATTACCAGGGGTAAGTAACTTGTTCTTCCCAAGGACTTGAGGACCTTGTCCGCCTTGGATAGGCAACTGGAGGTGGCTCCCGTGGAGGAACACTATGGTTTAGAATAAAGTGAGGATGCGGCCACTGTGGAGGAATGGGGTTGCGTGTGGGAGGCAAGGAGGATTGGCTCCCTGTCCGTCAGCCTGAACCTGCTGTCCAACTTCTTGTTCATCTGGGTATTGATCGGGGGAGTCTCTCAGACCTTCCATGCCTCCTGCAGCACATTCCTCTGAAGGGAAATGCCAGACTGGACTGTGGTGCGCTTCCCCAAGACCTCTGTGAGCACCACCGACTCCTGAGGGGTTTCCTCAGGAAGAGGGACACCCAAGAACTGTGCCAGGCCCTGAAGGCGGTAATGAAAGGTCTTAACGGATGCACAGGGCTTGTCCTGTGTCTTCATCATCAGGCTCATCCTTTTTTCACAGGCTGAGGGGAATCCGGGCCCTGCAACACAGGTGCCGGAGGGCCTCCTCCAACCCCCAGGTCTGGAGCTGCAGACCACTTCAACGGCTGTTGAGGGGAGGCGGTGGTGGTACAGGAGGAGGAGGAGGAGGAGGAGGAGGTGGTGGTGGGGGAGGGTCGGTTTCGACCGGTAGGGCCTGCACAGGTGGAAGGGACCGGCACCGGAATCCCCGACTGAACAGGAGTACCACCCAGGGGAGGGGGCCGAGATGGCAGCATCTGGGGAATGACCTCCTTCACATTGTCCTTCAGGAACCCATTCATTTGTGGGGAGCGCATGAGGAAGAGGAAGCATTCGAAAAAGCAGTCCTCACTAGCCGCCAGGTCCCTAGGGGCCCTGCCCTCCAAGATGCTGAGCCTCCACTCCTGGTCAAAGTGCAGAAGCGCTTGGTGTGCGTCGCTGTAAGTCTGTGATGGGTAGATGTACCCCTGAGGAGACCAACTATCTGCACCGTAGGATCCGCTGCCTCTTACAGGGGGAAGGGGGCTGGAATCATCCTGCGATGGGCGAAAGCACCGGCTTGTCCTGAGCCGGATCCAAGATGGCCGCCTGCCTGGCAGGCTCAGCCATATGCCGCTCTGCCATTTTGAAACCTTGTGTCACACCTTGTTGCCACTTCAATCTTTCTTTAACACACACCGGTTTTCATGTCACTTGCCAACTCACCAAGTAAACTGGAGGGAAAACCCTAAGTGTTGGGAAGGTCAGGTTAAGGGCATCAAAACTGCTGTTATACAAACAAGGAACTGACCATATCCCATCAAAAATATTACTCTTTTTACACGCACTGTTTTTTCGTGTGGTGCTCTACGAACAAAGGCTGAAAACTAGTACGCCTATAAAACAATAAATGTTGGACCCAAATGCTCTGGATATCTAATTAATTTGATATCTCAGGCTACCCTGGAGCATCGAGTGTTACTACCTTGGAGCAAAAGAAAATATATAGAAAAAACTGCTGTGATAGCTTAGTGGCTATTTTTAATTGTACAGTTGTTGTTTAACAAATAAACATGATCTCCCAAAGGAGCATTTACAAAAAAATGGTACTTTCAAAAATCGAAACCATGAACATTAAAATGCACAGTGAATTACATCAAATACTATGGAACATACATTCTGGTATTTGACAAGAAATAAACATTTTCAAACAAAAAACCATCCACACAATGTGTGATTGAATCCACAGCCTATATGATGAGTTGAAAAAACAAAATGAAGAAAATAAAACAACAAAAAGAAAAATCCTAACACATCCTGATTTTGTGTGATAGGGCAAAGCAACCAAATGCGACCCCCACCAGAGTCTGATGTATTGGTGGCCTCGGCCAAAGGACCGATTGTAAAGTCCTCGGGTTTGGAGCCCAGGGCATGTGTGGTTCCAAACTAATGCCAGAGGTCAGGTCCTCCTGATGACTTGGAGGGTCAGCTGGTGAGAGTTTATCAAGAGACCAATCCTAGGTCAACGTCGGTGGTTATATTCCTGCTGATTTGAAAAATGGGCCGTATAGCAATTACGTGTCCAATAAGACGTTTCGGCGGGCAGTGAAGGCTACCTTCATCTGGACCTGCGGATGTCGCTATAACGTTGCAACTGCTCGCATAGAATAAGCTGACTGGCTGTTGGTAGCTCTGCTAAAGCCCGGTTGGAGTGGCTACGTGAACAGCGGCCTGCCTGTAGAAGTTAGCGTGAGGCGGTGGGTGATGTCGGTCACCTTCCAACGTTGTAATGATGAGTGGCAGTCTGGAGAGCAAGGTTGTGCTCGGAACTAGTGTCTGGTCTTCTGTGGAAGTAGAGCAGAAGCTGGGGGTGCTGCAGGCCTGCAGCGCGAAGCTTGTGGGGAAATGGAACCCCGAGCGTGGGCGCCGGTGTCAGCAGCTGGCTAGGTGATGCAGCCACTGCGGTTTGGATGCACTGTAATGTGATGGGGGAGCCAGAGGCGTACGGATCAGCTCTGGAGGGATGCGAAAAAAGCGGTGTCCGGTTCCCGTGCCAACTCACCAGCTGTGTGCGTTTCTTTCTTGTTTTTGCAGTTTTTTCACGAGTCATGGTTAATACCACAGGCTTGGCCTCGCCTCCCCAACTCTGCTGTTCAGCCAGGAGGATTGCTAGCGTCCTTGAAACACAATGCAGCCTTCGTGTTTGGGATTTGCCCTTCTACACGTATCTCTCGCTGGCTTTTGGAGGCAACGACCTCCTGTATGGAACTCCTGGGGTTCTCTACCCTTTGCGCTCGTTCCTCAGCCTGTTGCTGTGCTCCACTAGGTTTGCCTTTGCCACAGAGGTTTTGCTGCTGGTCGTGTTCCACCTTGCTCACTGTGTCTCTATGTTCCGCCTTTTATACGTGTTAGGAGAGTTAATTGGTATCAGATGTATGCACGTAATGTCAAGTGGCTGACTTTTCCTGACCCAATTAGCGGACATGTCCAATGCGATATGTAAGGGTTACCTTCTTTACTCGCCCTTTTCCTCGACCCAATGTTTGTGTAGAAATGGGGGGGTGGGGGTGTTTAAAAAATCAGAGAATCCTATGAAATAGGATGGGGTCATGGGTACGGGAAAGGGGGGAATACTGCATCTCCCCATCGGTCGCCTCAACCCCCCTCCCCGAAGTCTCCTCACCCAGGTGATCCTCCTGCACTGGTCCACCCCCAGGGTCTTGATCCAAAGGCAATAGCCGTGCCCATGCCACCTGAGAGATCGATCCCCGGGGATTAGTAGGTGAGACACCCTTTGGTTTCTCACACTGCCCTGTAATCTAGTTATTTGGCAAAGTCGTTCCTCCCCTGAGCATTTGGCAAAGTCGTTCCCCCCCCTTAACATTAGGCCTATTGATAAAACAGTCCTACATACAATTGTTTTGGGCACCAGGAGAAATATTAATCTGTTATGGCAATTAGAGAGTGGGTCCTCATTGGACCATTGGTGTAACCTGTTATCGCAGCTGTGTTCTGCAGAAAGGGTTGCCCTTCACAAAGGGATGTTGCCTCAGCCAGCAGAAGCAGCCTAGATAGCTTATGGGCGATTTATAGCACAATATTGTTTTATGAAATGAGTAGGATGAATACAATGAAAGGAATGCAAAAATATTCTTTTGTTAGCCACAACTGGTCAAGTACTGTTCATTCACGTGCCCAAATGGCTTTATGGACTTGGTGGAAAATGTGCATCTATCGTAATATCTTCACTGTGGGTTGTAAAATCTTCTATTCACCCATTGGGTGATCAGATGAGAGGAGTTTTGAGCAATAAGTGGTTTCGAGCTCCTTGATTTTCTTAATTTGTGTTTATTTTTTCAATTGATCCGTGCTTCACTTTTGTCTTGTTGTGTTACCAATTTTTTTGTCTTAGATCTTGGTTGATGCCTATCAAAGATGCAGTTATTTTAGTCCAATATTGATTACTACAAGAAATGTGGAGACTGTGGAACTATTTGGTTTTTTTGTTCTGTTTCTGTTGTTTTGGGTAATTCTATTTTTATTTAAAAAATGTCAAATAGATTGGACCATGCAATTAATTGAGCAACATGAAAGTCAATGCAGGTAGAAAACTATGTAATCAATGTTACACAAACGAAACAGAAAATGTAAAAATGACATCCAGACCAACCAAGAGAGATCCAAGTGTGGGCGGGAGAGGCGGGGGACGAAAGAGAACAAAACCACTCTTGTACATTCATTCAAACAGAGTCAGTTAAACAAACCTCCCCAAATTCCCATTCTGCTCTCTATACATGCTTCCAAGTTTTAATGTCCTATTTAATCAACGCCAAAAAACCTATGGCTTTCCAGTATCTCCCTTATTTCTAATAGACGGGAAAGCAATTGGTGTTCTTTTATGAAGTGAGCGGCATCAGAGGAACAGTCCCCTAGAAAAGTTGACTAGTCTTTCATAAATGTAGAGCCTTCATTCTAGTAACTACATTTTTCTAGCATGAAGGTTTGTCAAAACTTCTGCAACCACCCCATTGTTGCAGTCATCTGATTACATTTTGAGCACACAGCAACCTCTCAGCCATCAGCATGGCCCCAAATATTCGTGGTAGTCTACAAGTATCTATTTCTTTTACTATTGACTTTTTATTATGAATGGCCATACACGGAGCACATTACAAAAAATACAAGGGCAAACACACACGGGAGCTCAAATATTAGATGGGAAAAAGAAAGGTCTTTAGGGCCTTATGAAACTGGAGCAGCGAAGGCACCGAATATAGGGAGGAGGTTAGAGAATTCTATTGATGAGGTAAATCAATAGAACAGGCTTGCCTAGAGGTTGTATATGCCAATGCTTTGGATAAATTCAAACACAAAATAAGTCAACTGTGTGTTATTTTACATCCTGTGGAAATTAGGAGTTTATCAGCCAAGTATGGCGATTGACATGGAACCCACGCTCTATATGCAATAGTCTAGTTAAAACAATATCCAGGAAACAAAAGGAAACCAGTGCAGTTTATCTAATATAGGAGAGATTCGATAAAACATTATTCTACCAGACAACCAACCTGGCAGCAGAATAAAAGCAGATCTAAAAGCCACAAAGAGAATGTTTGGATGCACCCATTAGAACGGCATTGTCACCATCCGCATGTGAAAGAATCCAGGCTTGAATAACCAATCAAAAAAGTTCTCTTGGTATATAAATGGTTCATTTTACAAAGAATAGGTTGATATTGAGCTTTTTTATCAATACGATTTTAAAAATTCTCATTTGTTATCAATACAGAAAATGACAGATTTGAACCATGGTCAAAACACGAGTGTCTATTCTGAGCTGGCAAAAACCAGCTATGGTTGGACATTGATGTCCTGACCAGGACAGGCTAACATATTAAATTGATTTTTTAGGGAATTGAGCCTCCAATGCCAAGCAAATGCTCTACAAGTGCATACAACTGTGCAGCTATGTGATAGGTTCTGGCGCATAACCCACTCTCCCCACCCCCCATGCAGTTCAACCCTACAATGGATTGTTTGTCCAATTACTTTAAATCTGGCCCAATGTCTTTAGCATAGGAATGCTCTTAAATTCATATCATTATTGCTCTTAAGTTCATATCATCATGTTCAGTCTCAAGGGACTCACACCCCTAAATACTTTATTTTTACATTTTTCAAACACCATGCTCTATAATGTCAACTTGGTCAAGCTTTCCAAGCATGCCTTGAAAAATACATTATTTATTATATTGACATCGGTTTGTGGTGCAGGGTCTGCAACCATGCATGCTGCATAGGGGATTGCAGAACCCGACACACTGTTTACGAGTACATGTTCACTAGCAAGTATTAAAGGTTGCAGTGGTATTTATGCATGATTCAGCTTGAGAGATAGAATGGGAACACTAGAGGGTCATGGACGACTACCAGCTCACAATGTTTATTTATTTTTATTTTCAGTTCCACTTTCCTCAGCCTTATTAGCCCATGGCTAAGGATGGTTCAAGTTTGTATTAAAGATTTTTAAGTTAAAAGCTTGTATGAATAGGTACATCAGGTTCAGACCGAAGTAATGATCGCATGTTTGTGTGGTCACTTATTTTGTTAATTTTTTTTAATACGCGGTTGTACATAAAATAAAGGAGGATATCTGCAAATAAGGAAAACCTAAGTTTCACTCCATCGCATTTAAACTCTCAGATCAACTGATTCCCTTAATTGCACAAGCCAATTACTCTAAAAAAGGAGATTAAGGCAGAGGTGGCAACAGCACCGATTTTTGTAGTTGTGTAGACTGAACTCTTCCATGACTGCAATTGACTAGCATTAACATGCCCTAATTCCAACATCTAAAGCTCTTGCCATATAAGTAAGTCCTAAATTTGCAAGCTCCAGTGCTACCTCTTGAAAATGTCATTTTACTTGGTCAAAATGCCTTTTCATTGGGTTGCTCTTCTACCGCAGATTCCTCATCATGATAGATATACATCTCCCAGTTCTGCTGTTTGGAAATTCTTCGACAGGGGGCATAGTGGACCTCGACTCGGCCATCGATCTGTCTTGTCTGGCACTTGGTCATCGGCTACGAACGTGGCATCCGGTGTCGTATATATACCACGTCACTATGCCCATGACTCGGTTCCTTTTTTCTGCGCACTTGCGACCCGCATCTGGAACACGACTCGAGTTTACTCAATGTTCTTATTGCACTTTGTACGCTCTTTCTCTACAAAAACCTTGCCGCAATGTCGTCCCACAGGGTTTTAGCGTCAAGCAATGCCGCGATTGTGATTCCCTTATATCTAGATGTGACGTCTGCCTATGGGGTCTGGGTGCTAGTTCCGACATGGAGGCCTGCGCAAAGATGCACCCGAAATCCCTGCGTCAGAGGGCCGGGAAACTGGCTTTGGGCTGACCTGTTGCCAAGTACCCGGCATGGTCACTCGTCCGGTCCTTAGCCGCCGAGACTGAGGCGCCCACGCCCGTTAAGGGGAAAAAACGACATTGTGTTAGGAAAGATTTCTCTTTACTGCACCTTTCCTTCCATCTATATGAAAGCCCCAAACTTTTTGCTTTTACTTTTTGAATCTGACCTGTACTTTTTGCAGTACAGTGAAGCTTTAAGCTTCACTGCACTGGCCTTTGCTCATCTCATATGTTATGGGGAAACTGATATGTCCTTCAGGCTGTCATTACTGGGAAACATGCTTTCCCTTAGTCGTGTTAGTGTGTTACTACTTTTGCTTACTTTTTTATCATTGTACAATGCAGCTTACTATGCAGTCCAATGGGGTGCATTTTTGTTTTGCCTTAGACTAACACTCAGAGGATATTTGGTTACTCTAGGCGTGCTAAAAGGATAGGCTGGTGGCAGCAGTGACTTTTCCCTAACTTTTTGGGGATTTTGGTTTTAGCCTTACTGCATTTACCGCGTTTGGATACTAACGTCCTGGTAGGATAGCTCAGCTGCAACGTGCTTGCCTTGGAAGCAAGACGACACGAAGCAACACAGGTTCGATCCCCGGGTCTGCGCTTAGAAACCTCTGGGTATTTAAGTGCGTTATAAATACGCAAATTAGACCCAAAAAAAACAATTATGCAAATAAAAAACAAACAATTCCTGTAACAGCACCTCAGTGCCCGCGGACTGTGTGAGCGCTTTAAAAATGCAAAATAAATAAACTGTGGCTACTGATCAAAACTGGCCATGCCACAAGAGTATTTGCCTGTTCTTTTGCCATCTTGTTATTTAGTCTTCTTCCTGGCCAGAGAGGCCAGGAAAATCCTTATAAGGGCTTCCAGTGCCCAGGAAAGCAGAAGCTTTCGGTGGGCTGCTTGAGGGCTGTGTGTGTTTGCTGGCAGGATGTAGTCTGGGTCTGTCTGACTCCAATCCACAAACTGGTTTTGCTGTGTCTGAGTGGTATGCATGAATGTTCCAGACAGTGGTCCTGATTGGACCACTGCTGGGGTGTGTGGGCTAGTCCTGCTAGTGGCGAGTGGGAGTTTCAGCTCTTACCTGGCTTCTAGGATAAGGGGACTCCTGCACCCATTCTGGAGAACCCTGAAGGAGCCAGGAAGCCTGTCCAGCTACGAGACCCGCACACGATGAACCCTGGGACCTGACTGAAGGAGGTCTGGCAACCAACTTCTGCTGCTGTCCTGGAGGAGCGCTGTCTTGCTTGTGATCTTTAGTAGTCCTGAAAAGGAGCTGCGACCCTTGGAGTGGAGGGACCATCCATTCTCGACGTTTGCTTGGTGCCCTGCCAAAGGAAGCCCTTGTAAGTGCCCTGGAAAAATAGTTTTTTGGCTACCGTGCTGCCGGCGCCACCGTACAGAGTTTCGGCCTGAAACTTGGGGGATCCTCAGCTGGCCCTACGACACTGCCTCCTGCAATATTTCGGCCTAGCATCAAGGGGACCCGAGATAGGAGGGAAAGTCTGACTGCGGCTTTTGAGTCCTTTTGCGTTGCCCTGCTGCGTTGACCAGTATCCAAAATAGCTTACCTGTCCCAAGTCCAGTCCTGAGAGGATTGCTGCATCAGGTTTTGCTACATTCGTCAATCGAGAGTCCTTGCAACAGGAAAAAACACCCACCGGAGATCAGCTTGAATCTGCAACCCCTGTGAATCGAGGACTGCGACTTTCGGTGGGAAAAGCAACGTTGGGCACCCTTCCTTTGTTCTGCCAAGTCTGGGGAAGAATCGGATTAAGGGCTGTAAATTATAGAGCTTCTAACCTACCCCTATACTCCCATTATAATCCAATGGGCTTATAATAAACCATATTTATAATAATATTGGCTTTGCCATTGCTTGCTTGCACAAGACATCTGACTGTTGGGGCTACTTTTGGGCATTAGTCTAACTTAAACCGTAACCCTAAGAACCCTTCACTGGACCCAGAGATCCTACCTGCATTTTTTCCTGCCTCCTAACTTCTGTGGAACTTTAACCTGAACTTTTGGGTAAAAGGCCCCAGACAACTTGGGGCTGCACATTGTTAGTTAGGGATTATCTCTGTGGACCTTTTTTTGTGCCTCATAATATTCTAACCTTTCCTTTGCAGGAGTTTCTGATGTGTATTATGCTCTATAACAAAGTGAAGGTATATATGTATTTAGTTTGATAATGTTGTGTGACAAGTCTACCTGCTAGTAGTCAATTTTCTATTGTGTGTTTTGGCCATAAATAACTGTATTTTTATACTTCCTTTCTAAGTGTAATCTGTGATTCCCATTGTGTGACCTCATTTTGGAACCCTTACAAGCTCACCACCTCTGATGTACTTGGCCTAGACCGCCTGTCACTACTACCTAAACTGGTTTGGCTACAGCTTCCCAGAGTTGTTCCCGTCACAATAAAGGTTAGCATTCTATATATCTGTCCAACAGGACAGAGTATAGAAAATCTGTTCCCAACAAATTGGTGTACATCGGTGGCATGACCCTCTCCACATAACATCTGGGTGTTGTGAAAAGGATCTGTATTGGGTACCACAGGGTAGATCACGGGTGGTGTGTCCAGATACTTACACAAAACACTATCATTTTTGATTGCCTTGTAGATACAAGTCACCTACTGTATTAAATATAATGGAGACAATCACTTTCACCACTTTAAGTGCCTCAGAAGTGGATAAATTGAGAATGTTGTGTGCTGAGAGGGGCTTGACAGTCTCTGGCACAAAAGCAGAGTTGGTTGTAAACATTCTAGACTTTGAGAGAAATAAGGTTGTGCCTAACTTAACAATGGTCCTGATAGTGGAGCTGGGGCTGGATCCACCACCAGTAATGTAATTGCTGCCACTACAGTGGCTTATGTTGAGGATGAGGAGGAAGAAAGTGCATTCTCTGGAATTCTGGCTGTGACCTCTTCAAATGCTGAGGCATTATTCAATTTGAAAAAAGACACACTTGGGGTCAAAGAGAAAGAGCTTGAGTTTGAAATGGCCAAATTGGAAATTGAGAGGGTTCAAAGGCTGAAAGACAGGGATCACCAGCTGGAGCTTGCCAAGATTCAGGCTTCACAAGTCTCTTGAGTATGTATGAAGAGAAGAATGACATACTTGACTGGCTTGTAACATTTGAGTATGTATGTGAGGTACAAGGAGTCAGTGATGCTGACTGTATTGCATGGTTGATCAGCAGACGTCCCATTCTGGCTGCAGTGCCATTATGGAAATGTCAAAGGCTGATGGATTTGACTTTGTGAAACTGAAGCAATCTCTGATCCTCAAGTTTGGGAAGACTCCTGCCCAATACCTGAGGAGGGTTAGAGAATACAAAAGAAAAGAATATATGACCTATGATATATTATTTAACTCAGTGTATGTAATTGACAGACGTAGGGGCTTGTGACTCAGAGCTCACCTGTGGCGTCTTCAGCGAGGACTTCTTCTTTGTTGAGGATGTAACTTTCTTTTTTGTGGTCTGGTTCTCATGCAGAAAAGGGTGTGCCTCCCCAGATCCCAGCCTGCCTAGTGAGGAAAGGCCCAGGGGAAGGCCAGCCAATATCAGGAGAAAAAAACACAATACACGGGAAACAACCTGTAGTCCAAGAATCAGGGCTGGAATCCAGAGGCTCTGGAAGTGCGGAAACCCAGAAGGTGGAATGAATCCGGTTAGAGGTAAGGAACAGAAAGCTGAAGGGCTGCACGGACCCAGAGCACAGGTAAGGAAGGCAGCACAAAAACCAAGAGAACCCAGGAAGGAACAGAAAAAAGGAAGCCGAACATGGACCAAGGACAAGGAGGAGGACAGGGAACAAGGAACAAAGCACTGAGCAAGGTAGGTACAAACCAGGGGAAAGTACGACCAAGCAATGAGTCGTGAGGCAGCCAGCGTCTCCGGGAACCAAGTATCTGCAGGCAGAGATGCCTGCGGAAATTAGACCGCATAAAACGGTCCAGACTTACTTGGAGTGTCCATCTTGGAGGAGAAATGGCTGCTGCGAGCTGAGAAGAGTCATCCAAGCTCTGAAAAAGGTCTGGGCACAGCAGAACCTGACATCACGCCACCCTCACTCGCCCACCAGGCTTACCAGGAGGAAGGGGATGAAAATGACCGATGAGGCGATCACAATGTATGTGAGAAACAGGCTCTCATAAACGTTCACTGGGTGGGTAGCCCTTCCAATCAACAAGATACTGGAGACGTCATGTGCTATATCTTGAATCACAGATCCTAGAAACTTCGTATTCCAACTGGTGATAATCCGCTATAGTCGGTGGAGGAATCGCAGACTTCCTAGTAGACACACGATAGGGTTTAAGAAGAGAGATATGAAACACAGGGTGGGTGCATTTCCAGGTTTTAGGTAACTTGAGATGGAATGCCACAGGGTCGAACATCTTAACCACTGGAAAAGGTCTGTAAAAAACATGGTGATAACTTGTTAAGTTGTAAATGTTGGAAGATATTTAGAAGACAACCAGACCTTATCGCCAACGTTGTATATGACAGATTGATGTCGTATTAGGTCTGCGTACTTCTCAGTGGACTCCCTAGCTCTCAGCAGGTGTTCCTTTATCTTCTTATCGGTGTTTTGTAGGTCATTGATCCAAATATCCACGGAAGGAACACGACAGGTTCCTACAGTATCCACAGGTGAGATGGAAGGATGAAAACCGTAGTTGGAGAAAAAGGGACTGATGTCCATGGAGGAGTGGTCAGAGCTGTTCTAGGCGAATTTGGCTAAAGGAAGCAGAGATGCCCAATCATCCGGGACGTGGGAAGAGAAACAGTGCAAGTACTGTTCTAGAGTCTGATTAACGCTTTGTTATCCCATTGCTCTGGGGATGGTATCCAGAGGACAAGGCTCTCAGAACTCTGAGAAGTTGGAAAAGTTGAGTCCAAAAAGGAGAAGTGTTTTGAGATCCCCGTTCCGACAAAATGTTGGATGGTAAACCATGGAGGTGGAAAATCTCAGAAAGGAAAATACTAGCCATCTCGCTGGCAGTGGGTAGTTTACAGAATGATGTGAAGTGAGCCATATGAGAATAAAGGCCTATGGTAACCATAATGGTGGTGCATCCTTTAGAGGGTGGTAACTCCACTATGAAATCAGTGGAGATACTTTGCCAAGGTCGAGAAGGGAGTTTGGGCTGCAAATGTAAATCAGACGACTGTCTGGTTTCGTGTTTGCTTTGGGCGCATATAGAACAGGATTGCACGTATGACTATACATCAGCGAACATCTTTGCCCACCAAAAATATCTTTTATGGTTTCGCAGGGTCACTTTGACTTCCCGATGCCCGAAAAAGGTGGAATCATGACAGAGCTCCATAACTGATTTCCTCCATGCCTTAAAAGGCAGATACAGAACGGATCCTTTAAACAGTTTCCCTTCCTTCACAGTTAGGCCCCAAGTATTGTCATGATGGAGTTTCTTCCATTCTGCACAGGATTGTGTCTCTTGGAGTACTCTTTCAAGAAATCCATTGATGTGGCTGATAAATATGGTCTGAGGTAACATCCTAGCCAGTTGTACAGAGTTGTCTTTGATATGATCCGGGCATCGTGAAAGAGCATCAGCAATTGCGTTGAGAGATCCAGGGATCTAGATGGTCTGGAACTGGTATTGGACAAAGAAATAGGCCCAGCAAGCTTGTCTACTGTTTCTACATTCCATTGACTGCAACACCTGGAGGTACTGATGGTCTGTTCTGACTAGGACAGGAAATACTGCTCCTATCAAGATGTGTTGCCACTGCAGGAAGGCTTGACGTATGGCCAATAGCTTCTTTTCCACGACTGAATAATGTGTTTCGCTGATTGAAAGAGTCCTGTACAGGTATGTAATGGGGTGTTCACAACTGTCTTGCTGTTCTTGTTTAGGAACCGCTCCGAAGGAGAATTCGGAGACATAATTTTCGACAAAAAAAGGTCTTGAAATGTCAGGCTGGCAAAGTATGGGACCCTCAGAGAATCTTTTCTTTAGTAACTTGAAGGTTGAGTCTTGGGTATCCGACCACACAAAAGGTATGTTTCTATTGAGGAGAGCCATGATGGGACATGCCATAGTGGAAACATTTTGAATTAATTTTCTATAAAAATTGGCTAACCCAAGGAAGGACTGGGTTTGTTTTACAGAGGTGGGTGCTGGCCAGGAGGTGACCGCAGATACCTTGTTACGATCCATGGAGATACCCTGAGGGCTATGGAAAAATCTGAGATATCGGATAGTCATCATGTGGAACTGACACTTTTCAGGGCTTGGCCAACAAATGGTTTTGACGAAGTCGAGACAGGACCCTGGTGACACGATCATGGTGTAATTTGGGGTCCCAGGAATAAATCAATATGTCATCCAAGTACACGATAACAAAAAGAGTTAACCTGTCAGAAATAATCTGCTCCATGAATCATTGAAATACTGCTGGTGCATTTGACAGGCGGAAGGTCATCACCAGGTATTCAAAATGGCCAAAAGCTGTCCGAAAGGCGGTCTTCCATTCATTTCTGGCCCTTATCTGAATAAGGTGGTAAGCCCCCAAAGGTCTACTTTGGAAAACACTGCCCACTGAAGAGCCTCGAAGATGTCTGAAATGAGGGGTAATAGATACCTTTCCTCCTTGGTGACCTGATTGAGACCACTATAGTCCAGGCAAGGGCTTAACTCTGAAGTGTCCTTCTTGGGAATGAAGAATAGCGAGGACCCAACATGTGATTCTCAAGGTTGGTAGTCAAATATTTTGAGGGCCTTCTTCTCAGGGGTGGATAGAATGAACATCCTGCCAAAGGGAAGTATATCATGTTCAGCCGTCTCAATGTCACAAACCTCTGTAAGGAGTGTACTATCGATAGGCAAAAAACATCAGCAAAACCCTGGTATTCCTGTGGAGCATGATTGATGTTTGAAACAGACACTAGATGCTCTTCATTGCAGCCAGTTAATGGAATTGGAGCATTCTTTGGTTGTTTGGACAGGCAATGAGAGACAATATTCTGAGCCAAGAAACCGCAAACCTGCAGCCCAGTTGATGTACGGATTATGTTGATGAAGCCAAGGTATTCCCAAAACCACAGGATAATGTGCTGCCTTGAAAATGTCAAGGCTGAGATGCCCCGAATGGTGGTTTATGGTCAGGAGAAGAGGCTTTGAATGTTGTGTTATGGGCCCGGAGGATGAGTGGCGTCCATGGATCCCTTCCACTGTTTGGACATGTTCTTTGTCTTCTCTGGGAGTTTGATGTTGACGAGCCCATTCGTCCTCAAGGAATATCTGCATGGCGCTGCAGTCGACTGATGCGAGCACAGAATTTTCTTTACCCAATTCCGTTGACAAGGAAACTTGAAGGACCACCAGAGAAGAATGTGATACAGGTCCCAAAGATGCTGAAAAAAAGGAGCAAGTATCAACCTCCTGAATCTCGGCTCCATTTAGGATCGGGAGTTGGCGTTTCCCGAGTGCCTGGGAGAACAAATGGGACAATTGCATACTAAGTGTTTGAGGGAAGCACAATAGAGACATAAACCTTTTTCCACTCTTCGGTTCCTCTCTTCTGCGGTAAGTGGTCCTCAAAATGATCGCATCTGCATGGGTTCAAGCTCTCCCAAGGAGGGCTGCAGCGCTTCACGAGGGCTCAGATAAGTGGGAACGGGTTTCGATAGCAAGGAACGAGTCTTTGTTCTTTCTGATTTCCGTTCCTGCAGGTGGTGGTCGTTCTGCATTGCCATATGAAGAAGGGCCTGAAAGGGGCCGTGTTGGGCAATACGTGCCAGCTCATCCTTGACTTCCTCATTCAGTCCTCTCCTGAATAAGGTGAAACATGCATTAGCCGACCAATCGGCTTCTTTAGCCAATTGCTTGAATCTGGTGACCCAGGCAAGCATGTCCTGGGATCCCTGTCTGAATTCAAGTAACTTCTCCTGGGCTGAGAAAACCATGTCATGCCAATCAAACATAGCCTTAAAGGAAAGAATAAAATCATTGTGGGCCTCCTGAAACAACGAGGGGGGGGCGGTTGCCCAGGCGAGGGAGTTGCCAACAAAATGTGAGATAAATACCCCACTTTGGTCCTATCCATGGAGTAAAAATAGGGCTTAAAGGTGCAGTGCACCAAACAGGAATCCAAACATGCCCGTAAAGTCTTAAGGGAGCCATCGTATTTCTCAACAACATCGCTCATTGATGCTCCTTCTTGCACAAATGTATCTCGAGATAACACCAGTTTTCTCAGGGCAGCGTTCTCTGCCTTCAAATTCTGGACCTTGGTAGAAAGCTCCTGCATGCCTCGCAGGAGGTCCTGAACTGATGGAGCCATCTCCGCAGGCATTTTAGTCTTTTGGCACCTCAAGCTGGCAGACTTAAGGGCTTGTGACTCAGAGCTCACCTGTGGAGTCTTCAGCGAGGACTTCTTCTTTGTTGAGGACTTAACGTTTTTTTTTGTGGTCCGGGTCTCGTCCAGAAAAGGGCGAGCTTCCCCAGATGCCACTCTGCCTAGTGAGGACAACCCCAGGCAGGCTGCCCGGGAGGAGACCAGCCAATATCAGGAGAAAAAAAAACCTGTACAGGGGGAAAAAACCTGTAATCCAAGAATCAGGGCTGGAATCCAGAGGCTGTGGAAGTCCGAAAACCCGGAAGGTGAAATGAATCCAGTTGCAGGTAAGGAACAGAAGGCTGAAGGGTTGCATGGACTCAGAGCACAAGTAAGGAAGGCAGGACAACAACCAAAAAAAACCAGGAAGGAACAGAATAAAGGAAGCAGAACGCGGATGGAGGAGGAGGAGGAGGAGGATGAGGACAGGGAACAAGGAACAAAGCGCTGAGCAAGGTAGGTACAAACCAAGGGCAAGTATGGCCAAGCGATGAGACGCGAGGCAGCCAGTTTCTCCAGGAACCAAGTATCCATAGCCGGTGATGCCCGCGGAAACTAGACCGCATGAAACGGTCCGGAATTACTTGTGGCGGCCATCTTGGAAGAAAAATGGCTGCTGCAAGCGAGCGAGTTGGAAGACCCAAAACCGATTTCCATAGAAAGCCTTCATGTCTCGACCAGAATTCCTCAGGTAGATTTAGATTGGCTGCCATGCCGTATGTTATTGCAGGGACTACCTTAGTTTTGTAAAATTGTAGTACAGGCGTCCATGATAGATATATATATATATATATATATATATATATTTCTGAGGCTTGTGGAATCTGCTTAGATCACATGCTGTGCATAGGCCGACATCTAGTGGAAGCTGCGGAGTATTACAGTTTGTTTTTCGAAAGTCGAAAATGGGCGTCGACACAGGCGTGCCAGTAATACTATCCCTAGTGTGACGTCCACTGTACCCAAGATCCCTCACGCGTGTAGGATCCTCAGATTGTTTTTTTCCGCCATACTGGTCGGAAGCATCTTGCGGAGTTCCCTGGCCTTAGCCATACTTTTGCTGTTATTATAATTTTAATTCTTATTCATTCCCTTCCCCACCCCAACGTCGACCCTCAACCTCGACGACGGCTGGAGAAGTCATCGACCGTCGACTGCTGCACGACGGATCTGGGCCTCGGTAGGCCGCTGGCCTCGGCCCGGGCCTAGTAGGCCGCTGGCCTCGGCCCTTACAAGTAGGGAGAGTGGGGGGTGGTACATACTCTTCACTCTTGATATATAGTTACATTTATATATATTCCTACACTTAGCAGCCCGCTGCCTTAAGGTGCGTATGGAGGGTACCCCTTTTCAATTCTGCCCCAAGTGCAATCGCAAATACCCTTGGGTCGACAGGCACGCCACGTGCAATCTCTGCTTGCCGAGGGATCACCCCGAAGCGAACTGCAGAGCGTGTAGTAGGTTTAAACCTAAAACACTTAAGGACCGTTCGACAAAGCGTTGGGCCCACCACGCCAGGCAGGAGGCCATGGCAGCGGAGGGCGCCTTCAGCGATGGCAGCGACGCCGTACTTTCGGACGGCGAGGGCATTACGGCGTCGAAAGACAGCCGACGAGCGCAGGTCCCCGACCTCGGAAGGTCGTCCGGCAAGGCGGCTATGGGGAAGACCCCCGGCGACGCAAGCGCTACACACCTAACACACACTAAACACACTAAGACCAACCGGACCTCGACGACGTCGACTTCCCGGAAAGAGGCACAAAAAGAACGGTCCGACTCGGTGTCCTCTGGGCGCTCTCGATCGAGATCGCCTCACGACGCAAGGCAATCATCCACTCTTGCCAAGAGTGCCTCGCTACACACACTAACGGAAGTTCGATCGTCGGGAGACGAAGACGACTTCCACCCCCAGGCCGCGCTCCAAGATACCGAGACCGCGGTTAACATCAGTGAGGCCCCACGCCCGAAGCACACAGATACCTTTCCAGACCCTCGACGCCAGGCGTCGAAAGTCTCTGGGGCCCCCAAGGGACAGGGAAAACATTTTTCCACGCACGGAGAAGGGGGGAAACAGCGGAAAGCACAGCCTTCCACCCCTGTAAAGCCTAAGCAGACAAGCAAACACAAGTCTACCCTTGAAAATAAATCACCTGCTAAAGTAATACCCTGTTCCAGGGAATGGTCCAGTGAAGACATAGACAGGGTTATGTCTAGGATGTCTTCCTTGGCTGATTTTTATGATAAGAACCCAGAACACTTTCTTTCATATAACCCTCAAGGGGCCACACCCTCAGGCTCCTCCGATCCTATCCCGCTAAGTAAAAAGCCCCGGGTCGAAAGACCTGAACCCTTCAAGGTTCAGCCTTACTCCACTCCATATTCTACTCCACTCCCCAGTTATCAGGGACAAGTTTTCCCTGAAGAGGACCAGGAGTTTGCAATTATGGAAGAACAAACCGGGACAGATTACTATGCAGAGGATGAGGACCTGGAGGAGGGAGAAGATGAGCAGGAAATTTACAGAGTAGATTCCCCAGTACAAAGCGAAGCCCCAGTTACTGACTCTCCAGTTGATAACCAGCCCCTCCTTAACGAGGTTCTCGCTCGAGCAGCGGAACACTTCCACATCGACACCCACGGTGTACAGGAGGAAAGGGACTTCGCGGAGGAGTTTGTAGGAGAGAGAAGACCGGTCGCTCAGACCATCCCTATCCTCAAATCCATCCAACGAAGAATAGATCCTTCCCTGGTGAATCCTAACCTCACCAGAGCTGTCAACCCCAGAATTGAAAAGATTTTCCGGGCAGCCCAGTCTGACCCTCTGTATATAAAGGGACATCTTAAACCAGATTCCCTAGTGGTGACCAACACTAGAAAGAGGGCTGGCACGCCCTTATCTTCATCAGAAGCTCCTCCCGACAAGGAGAGCAAAAAACTTTACGGGTTTGGCAGAAAGGTAGCCTCAACGTCCGCCTACCAAGCAAGAATTGCGAATTCCACCACCCTGTTGGCTAGTTACAATTGCCATCAATGGGAAGAAGTCGCGGCGCTCATTGCCTCTGCTCCAGAACCGTTAAAGGGCCAGCTGGCTCGGATCTCGGCAGAGGGGAGAGCCGTGTCTGGTTGCATTTTAAAAGCAACTTTCGACGCCGCTGACAACGCAGGGAGATTGATAGCAGAAGGTACTGTTATCAAGAGACATGCGTGGTTACGGCAGTCGGGATTCAAGACAGAAACCCAGGCTTCTTTAATAGACAAGCCAGTGGAACCCGACCTATTGTTTGGGAAAGCGGTCGAAGACGCACTTAAAAATGCCAAAGATGAATATGAGACTCTCAAATCCCTTGGCCAGCTTACCAACAAACCCCCTAACCAGAGGGGGAACAATAATTTTCGTCGCCCACGCGGCCAAAATTCACAAAGAGGCAACTATGCCCAGGGACAAGGTACACAATGGAATAACAACCAGCAGTCTACCCAGAGTTACGGCAGGGGTAACAAGAGAGGTCGTGGAAGAGGCAGAGGCAGCCCCAACAAGGGCGGTGGCACGCCTCCACCAAAACAGTGACGCTCAGTTCAGGGTCCCTTGCCACGCAACCCCAGTAGGGGGACGCATTTCCACCTTCACCCAGGCTTGGGAAGGGATCACCTCAGACAGATGGGTGCTGTCAACAGTATCCGCAGGATATTGTATAGAACTACTGCAGCGTCCCCGGAATCATCCTCCACGACAAAGAGTGCACTCCCTAGAGCATCAAAGGATCCTTCTCGAGGAGATCGCCATTCTGCTAGAAAAGGACGCGATAGAACTCGTCCCAGGACACCAGGTAAACAAGGGTATCTATTCAACTTACTTCCTTGTGCCAAAGAAAGATTTGACAATGCGCCCAGTATTGGACTTACGGCCTGCCAACAAATATGTCAAGCCCCAAAAATTCCGTATGACCACGCTACAAGAGGTAATCCCCCTCCTAAAAAAGGGGGATTACATGGCAACCTTGGATATGAAAGATGCTTATTTTCATATTTCCATGCTCCCAGCGCACAAAAAGTACTTGCGCTTCAAGGTGGACAGTCGCCACTACCAATTCAAGGTACTGCCCTTCGGGATAGCTTCAGCACCAAGGGTATTCACCAAGGTACTGGCGGTGGCGGCTGCACACCTACGCAGGGAAGCAATCCCGGTGTACCCTTATCTGGACGACTGGCTCATAACGGGGGAAACCCCAGGAATTTGCAGGTCAAACATTCAGAGGACTATCGACCTCCTCCACGAATTAGGCTTCTCCATCAACGAGAAAAAGTCAAGTCTGGTGCCAAGCACCTCAAAACAGTTTCTAGGAGCTATCCTAGATACTCAGAAAGGATTGACCTTCCCTTCGGAAGAGAGAATTCGGAATATACTTCTGCAAATTCCGCATTATCAGTCAGGTCAACAGATAACAGTACGCAAAGCTATGCGGTTACTGGGCATGATGGCGTCATGCATTTACCTGGTCCCCCACGCGCGTCTGCGCATGCGTCCCATGCAGGAATGGTTGGCGAAACAGTGGTCTCAGGCAAGTGGTCATTGGGACGATCTAGTGGTCGTTTCGCCAACACTCGTACAGAGCCTACACTGGTGGACAAGAGAGAATCTCGCAAAGGGGAAACCCTTTTACGATCCCGAAGTACAAGCCGTGGTGACTACAGATGCATGCCTGACTGGGTGGGGAGCTCACCATCTCCACCACACAGCTCAGGGTCTCTGGTCTCACTCAGTAGCCAAGAACCACATCAATCTGCTAGAGCTTCTGGCAGTATTCCGAGCGCTAAGGGCGTTCGAGCCCCATCTACTGAACTTGTCGGTGCAGATCAGGACGGACAGCACGACAGCCATGTTCTATCTGAACAAGCAAGGGGGGACTCGTTCGCCAAATCTGTCCAAGCTTGCCCAGAAAATATGGATATGGGCACTCAGACGGAACATCTTCCTGTCATCGCAACATGTTCCAGGGGAGCTCAATTCCCTAGCGGATGCTCTAAGCAGAAACTCCCTCCCAGAAGAACACGAATGGGTCCTTCACAGAGACGTAGTAGAAGATCTCTTCTCTCAGTGGGGTTTCCCCACTATAGACCTATTCGCCACAAGCGAAAACAAACAATGCCCAGGATTTGCATCCAGGTTCCCCCAGCCGGACTCCCAAGGGAATGCCCTGTGGATGAACTGGTCAGGGATGTTTGCGTACGCTTTTCCACCAACTCCTCTCATCAGGAAGGTGGTGTACAAGATGAACAAGGAATCTATGACGCTCATCCTAGTTGCTCCCATGTGGGCGAGACAACCATGGTTTCCACATCTACGCAGGATGGCGGTGTGCGAACCCATCAGACTCCCAGCCTGGTACAACCTACTGTCCCAGCAACAGGGTCAAACAGTGCATCAGGAACCCAACTCTATGAACCTAGCAGCATGGCTCCTGAAGTCATAGAGTTTGGACATCTCAAATTACCACAGAGGTGTATGGACATTCTAAAGGAGTCCAGGAAACCAAATACAAGGCACTGTTACTTTGATAAGTGGAAAAGATTCGTTATCTGGTGCCAGAATAAACAAATCAACCCGGTTGATTGCACTCCTTCCAACGTTGTGACATACATGCTCCACCTGCTGGATGCAGGGTTGGTTTTTAACTCGCTGAAAGTACACCTGGCAGCCCTCTCGGCTTACACCACATCCCATAACAAGGTCTCGTGGTGGAAAGTACCAGTGGTTAAAGCCTTCATGGAAGGAGTAAAGAGACTTCACCCTCCTATTTCGAACCCACCGCCAGGATGGGACCTCAACGTGGTGCTAGCTAAGCTCATGGGACCCCCATTCGAACCCATGCATAAAAGTAGTCTCAAACACCTGACTTATAAAACGGCCTTCTTAGTAGCCATTACCTCCATAAGAAGGGTCAGTGAAATTCAGGCTCTGTCAGTGCAGGATCCTTTCTTTACTATCCACAAGGACAAACTGGTTTTACGCACACACCCTAGGTTCTCACCTAAATTCATATCCAAGTTCCATGTAAACCAGTCCATCGAGCTTCCGGCTTTCTTCCAGAACCCGCAAAGCTCGGCTGAGGTGAAACTACACACCCTAGATGTGCGTAGGGCGGTCCTATACTATGTAAATAAAACCAGACCGCTAAGGAAAACAGATCAACTGTTTGTCTCCGTAGCTACAGGCAGAGAGGGGGATCGCGTCTCTAAGGGCGCTATCTCGAAGTGGATTATCAACTGTATACAGCTGTGTTACTCTCTTTCTGACAAGACTCTGCCTTTTACGCCAAGGGCCCACTCTACTAGAGGCATTGGTGCCACTCTGGCTTTCATTGCAAATGTTCCCCTCGACACCATTTGCAAAGCGGCTACTTGGAGCTCTATTCACACTTTTACTCAGCATTACTGCATTGACACTCATTCCAAGACAGATACACAAGTGGGACAAGCGGTTCTAAGACACCTGTTTGCTCATGACCCTTCTCACATCCCACCTCCTTCTTCTGGTACTGCTCGCTAATCTATGCACAGCATGTGATCTAAGCAGATTCCACAAGCCTCAGAAGGGATACATTACTCACCGTAATCGTATTTCTGATGCTTGTATCTGCTTAGATTCACATGCGACCCACCCTTCCTCCCCTCCGAGAGAAGGCGCATGATTGCTTGTAGTCTTACCTTTTCTGTCTATCTGCTTGGATTATCTGTACTCACGCTACTCCTCATGCTTCCTCATGTCAGAAAAAATACAATCTGAGGATCCTACACGCGTGAGGGATCTTGGGTACAGTGGACGTCACACTAGGGATAGTATTACTGGCACGCCTGTGTCGACGCCCATTTTCGACTTTCGAAAAACAAACTGTAATACTCCGCAGCTTCCACTAGATGTCGGCCTATGCACAGCATGTGAATCTAAGCAGATACAAGCATCAGAAATACGATTACGGTGAGTAATGTATCCCATATATATATATATATATATATATATTTTTTTTTTTACAACATTCCATGGTTTTCCTCCAAGTAGGTATTTGCTGTCGTTTTGCACTGATGGCACTTGTATGTTCATCATTCTCAACACAGTTTTTAATGTGTTTTCTTCAATAGCCTTTACTGTCGTTTGCTTCAATATTCACCATATCTAACTCTCCCTCTTCGTGATCACTTTGTCCTTTTCAGTAAATGGGTATTTATGTTACAAAGAAATCTCTTTTTAGGAGAATGCCTTGCTGCTCTTCAAAGCCAAGCTGGTTGGTTAGTCACCATATTTTAGCGAATGTGATCACTTATCAACCTGTTGTGACTGAAGTCATATTTTAAAAAGTTTTTTAGATCTTTATTTGATCATGAATGTCAATTAATTTAACCTACTAAGGATACTTTCCCATGATTACAAACACAATAGTGTTCCACTGCCATTTAATCTGTAGAAAGGAGTTTCAGGGACGAGGATTGGTGGGGAAGCTCTGAATGGAGGTTGAGGTTATCGCTTTCCTGATCTAGCACTTTAAATTATATTGATTCTTAAAGTATGTTCACTGTCGAAACCATCCTCCCCACTCTGGAATGTATCTAGAGTAACTGGTATATAACGTGTTCTTGTGTTTAGAGTAGCACAGTGTCAGGACCAGACTCAGTGGAACTTATAATTATGCAGCGCGCAGACTGCTTTAAAGTTAATAGAGATCTGCCCTCACAATGAAGATGGGCTGGGATTCTTTGAGAGGGTGTTGACTGAGAACATGGAGCTGGGTTGTATGAAACGTTTTTCAGATATCAAAGATGAAGTACTTTGGTAGGCACAGGAAACCTGCTGCCCTGATAAAAGCAGCCAGGTCATTGCACCAATGGGACAGCCTTGTGAAGAGCAGCTGTGAAAGATTCTGTGAATCATGCAGAAATGAGAGAGAGTAGTCACTGATGCAGATGTACACTAGCGCAGTCTGAATCCACCGAAGGCTGGGAATGGAACACAGAATGAAGAACCCTATTGCAGGAAACTTGGAACAATACAGGCTAAGAAAGAGGAAGATTGGGAACAATAACATGAGCTTACCAATGAGTACAGTGCCTTGGTCTGAAAACAGAAAGCATTGAGAAGGAAAACCGGGTAACCAACAGGAGCCAGACAGCTTGTAATTGAGCTGAGTGGCAATAGGTAATAAGAGCTAAAACAAGCTCAACAGATTACATTCTAAAGGAGCAGAGCCCCTACACAATTGGCCTTAAGCAGGCACGTGAGCACCAGTGTCCTTCAGTGCAGACCTTAACAATCTTCTTAGCTGCAGCACAGCTTTTAACCTCTGGAAAGCTGAAAACTTACCAGATGACAAATGAGGGACATACACCTGGGGGCGTGCCTCAACCCTCTGATGGTTGAAAGACCATGCAGTCTTAAGCACAAGATTCATCTGATCCGTTGGTATTTGTGGAATTAAATCAGATTCATTTTTAGCTCAATACTGCATATGCTTAGTCCTTTTGTTAGATTTGTCTGTGATACTTGGATTATTTTCAGCTATAGTGTTAATGACTCGTGTCATAAATAATTTGATTTTTATTGCACTCCTTTTGCTAACGTCGAACACGATTTGTTGATCTACCAACACAGTGAAAAAACATGGTCACTTTTAGTTAAGCTTTGATACTAATAAAACTTCAGTAGCTCCAGTCTCTGGGGACCGATAAGGGCATAACAGTTCCTGGTACGCACAATGGTCTATGATGGGTAAATTACTTGGTATTCCTCATGTATGCTATACAGTTGACTATTTAGCTATGAGCCGGTGGGGATTTCATAATTATAAATTTCACTGGATGCTGTATTGGCACAAGTAACATCAAGGCCCTAAATGTGGCATTCCTCTTCATTTGACAGAACAATGATAGCAGTGCTGCTTTTAACTGTTTGTTTTCTTTTTCTAGGGTGATTGTCCTGGATAAGGGTCAAATAGTGGAATTTGATTCTCCAGCTAACCTTCTACAGACGAAAGGAATTTTCTATGGTATGGCCAAGGATTCCGGCTTAGTGTAATCTACGGACACTTTAAATGTATAGGCTTTCTTTTCTCCGAGAAAGACAGGGTGGCAGTGAATACATATCTATTGATGAACAGTCATTTTTAGATTTCTATTTTTTAAACCAAAACCAGACACCTCAGAAGCCGACAGTGGAAACTGTAAGGAGCACAGCAATGCAAATGTATATTTTTCTCATGACATATTTATTTATATGCTAATTTATGAGCTGAACCCAATGTATTGTTGGTGATCTTATGGTCTACAGTACAGTTGAAGTTAAAAACCTGTTTTATTGCAGCCAAAATGCTATTTAACTTTTTCGAAAAACAGTACACTTTGTCCTTTTGTATTTATAACATGTTAGTCTTCATGTTAATGGATGCTTATCATTTAGTTATGTGCACATTGTGTTACATAATGTACATTATTCTGTAATGGTTGACTTCTCCAAGATTGACTTCTGAGCGGTGAACTTCTGACCACCTCTGTTAAAGTTTTGTATACTTAAGGCTGTTTGCCACCAACTGATTATCAAGACATACTTGGGCCCCACTTCCACACCCCCTACTCTCGTTTTGTGAACAGAGAAGTTCAGAGCTTGTCTGTCATAAATTCATTCAAATGGACTGCCTTGTTCTGCCACCTGTTACATAATCCTTCCAGTTTGGAAGTGCCTAAGGCATTAATGCACTTATATAGACATGCTTTAAAAGAAATGATTTAATTACAGTGGGAAAGAAAGTTGCTATGTAACATAAAATGCATTGTTTTTCGTTATACTATTTTGATATTGTAGTAGTACCGTAACATATTTTATAAGAAATCGACAAGAATGGAAAAGTTACATTTTTTTCATCTGCATTTCCTGCACTTATGGTTACCGATTCCTCCCCACCCATTACCAGAGCAACTCTTGATGTCCTGCATAAAGAAGAAAGTATGGCCATATGGTAGCTTACATTAAAGCATATTTTGGACTAAATCATTGATAACTTTGTATTGCCTCCAGGTATGGCTAACAGTATCTACATCAAGCCACAAGACATCTGTTTCCTAATGCCATAAACTATTAGGTGTACGGAAATGTATTGCTAATACTGAATGATGTGTCCCTACTCCATGTATTGTAACATTTTATTTTGTAAGCAAAATAACACATGATTCACTTAAAACACTACGTGCTTTTTCCAGAGAGAGCAGATTTTTGAGGCCGCAGCATACTTATGACAGGTTAAAACAATGACTTCAGTGTAATATATATTTGTTTACAATGTTGTTTTCTTTTCTGTTAATGCAATTAAGCAGAAGTGGTCAATGGCAAGCAGCAGTTTCTATGAGCAGAAATATATATGCATTTTTCCAATCATTGGTTCAACAAACACGTGCAATATGTTTTTTGTGTGCTGTACCAAAATACAATAACAATGTATTTTTTTCCATGACGAGAAAGAACTGCATGACCAGAGATGCACAGTATAATATTTAAAAAGATCCTCATGGTCTCGGCTCTTGAGTTTGCAAAAATAGCGGTTGAATGTTTTATGTTGTGTCGCGTACATACATATGTTGAATATAATCTGCATATACAAAACATACTACATACATAATTATTGGATACATGTTACCCAAAAGGTGTTTTTTTTCTTAAATCACTGCTTTAGGTCATTTTGTGTCGATCAGATCAGCCTTCTTTAAACAGTAAATATGTGAAACAGGCTGCATTTTGTTTTCACTCTGGAGTAAAAGGTTCGGAATATCTTTTTTTGCATTTAGTGGAAAAATATGGTTAGGTCTGTATGGTGGATTTGTAGAGCTAAACGAAAATGTTGACCGTCCTTGATTTAGCATATCTTTTTTTATAATCTTATGTTGTCTTTACTTGGAATTATTTATTTTTGGGAAATTATGCAATTCTGTCAAATTAAAATAGACAAATGTTATTTGCCATTATTTGTTTAAAAAAAATGTGGCTATGTGTAAACCAGCTGCGACAAATATATATTTGAAATGCAATGACACATTCTTACTGAACACCATTTTGGACTTTGTCTCCCACTTAGCCATTTTCTCTCATGTGAACTAGACATTGGTCAATTTTCTCATGAGCTTTGGTATTTAAATAGAAGACTGGCCATATAGAAGTGTGTGTGGCAACATTTTCATTATACTTAGTGTTATTTTCTTATAAATGCATCTTAAACCTAGTTTGAATAAAAGTACCATAGCTTTGCAATGTCTTGTTGGAACATTGTTGTCTTTTGTCAGTTATCGGCGAGCAACATAAAATGGGGGAATTTGTTGTGAGCTAATACTTTAACCGGTACTAGTTTGTCTATTTCTTTTGTATAATCAACTAGCTGATATACCCAGCGTTGCCTGGGCTTTCGGTCCCTCATAGGTGCAGGTAGCTGTGCAGAATATGGTGCATATTGGTGAAAGTGTGGAATTGTATAGGGAACATACGCCAAGCCGCAAACCCACAAACACATTTTGACTTTTGCTGAAATCTGGGGAAAGGGATGGGGTGTCCAAATGTCATGTAGCCAGTATGCCCGGGGGTCCTAACAGGTGACTGCAAAATTTGGTTCAGATTGGTCAAATGGTGTGGAATTGTATAGGGAACATATGAAAAACCGCAAACTCACACATTTTGACTTGTTATATATTCTTACTTTACAAATGCATTGACGCACCATACCAAAAAATATAATCAAAGCAAGATATATACAGTGTTATGTTATTGGGCATTTGTATAGCGCATTTTACCATTGGTATGATTTGAAAGCGCTGTTGGTTGAATGCCTCCAGGGACCGTAGTCCAGGTCAGTGGAGAGAGTGATGTAGTAAGTAGTGATTGGGTGCACTTGTTATGTGTGCAGCCAGGGCATATTAAGTGGTGTGTAGCTGCATTCTAGTGCTGACGTGGTGCGAGAGCAGTAGAATGTGTACAGCAGGGGAGTTGCTAGGTCTGGAAAAGACCCGGGGCTAAGCTGATGTTGGAACTGTTGGGACTGGGGGCTAGCTAGTCTTTTGGCTGTAGCTCCTGAGATTTTATCCGGGGCTACAACCAAAAGATCAGGGGCTATAGCCCCCTTAGCCCCCCCTAGCAACGCCCCTGCAGCAGGCCAAAAGGATTTGGGTAGCTGCATTCTGGCGGCGGTGGAGTTTGTGAATGGGATTGTGTGCAGCTAGGACAAATTAATTGAGGGGTATAGCTGCATTTTATTGTTTGTTGGTGCATAGGAGAGACTTAGCATATTGGTGTGTTTGAGTGTCTGTGTGGAATGGGGTTGAGGGAAGACCCTATTCCTGATGTGTTAATGTGAAGCACAATTTATACAATTAAAAAGTAACACTACATCCATATCTCATAAATCTTATTCAAATCGAATGTGCACAGATGAACTAGAAAACACTTTTTTACTTTAAACATTTTGACATTTTTATTTAATGTTTGGCAGACTCTACCTTTACATAGAAAGTATTTTGTTTTTATTAGGATAGCAAATCATCATCATCAAGAAGCTGCGTACATTAGCAAGTATGGTGAATTGGCAATCCCAGTGCAGGATGCCTAAAAAAAGTAGTGAGAGACTGCAGTGGGTCAGCACTGACATAATGCGAGTGAGCCGTAAGTGACAGAAGAAAGGATAAGTGAAAAGCAATTACATGTCAAACCTTTCAATGCCATGTTAAAAACAGTCGCAACGGTGGACAAGGGCTGCAGGTGGATCTAGCTTCCATGCACTTTTTTATTGTGAGAATCTAGCCCGATTCCGAAGCTTATTTTAAACGATTACAGAGTTCCTGGAGACCAGGTGTCTGTCGAGTCCCAGGATGAAGCGTGAAATGAATTCAGCATCAACCAAAGAAGATGGGTGTAACGTTTTGGGCCTGCACTTACCCTCGAATACAGCAGGTTCTGCAACGTTGGGGTCTGCAGGAGCACAGTCTTGAAGACTGAGGAAAGTGAGAGTCAAGGAGGAAAGCATCATGGAACAGAGAACCTGCGACTAATTGATTCCACACGGAGTTCTTCTTATTCCCTGAATGTGTTATTGCTTGGTTGGAGACTCTGAGAATAATGCAGGGGAACCTTACCGTACTTATGGAAGTAGCCATTCATATATAGTATAAAATGTATGCACCTGATTTGGGTAACCTCATCACAGTTTAATACAGACGAATGTGATATGTTCCATTGATTCTTGTATATCACTGCAATGCTAACCCCTCGATGTGATGAATGGTTAATGTGTTTAATAGAGTAGTCATGGGGAACTATAATGTGAAATAAGGCAGGGGATGCATCATTAAACCAGATCTCCGTAACAATTAAGAGATCCAGATGATGTAGTTCCAACAGATCAAGCAGCTCATGTCCATGAGCTAAAGCTCATCTAGCAATAATCAACACCAACTTAATTTGAGTTGTACTTTCCATTGGGGTGTCTATAGTTTTTTAAAATGTGTTTTATTAGTTTTTGTAAACCGCCAACAGACGCTTGACACAGCATACACAATTGCAATATTATCAACAACTTGTGGCATATCCTTAACTCCATCCCAACTTCCCTCCCCCTTACTCCCCTCCCTCACACAACTCCCACCCCCTCCCCCCAGCCTGCCGGCACCCTCTTTATACCATGCACACACTACATTTCAATCAGTTTAGAGCCACCTATTTTATCGCTAGGGACCCTTTTCTGCATCTTCTGTTGCTGCCACCGCAAACAGTGTGTGTAGTAAAGCATCACATTCCTCAAACTCCCCCACCCCCTAAGGCTTTCCTGTGGTCTCGTTGCATCGCCCTCTTCCATGCTGCAGTTTCTGCCACACCCCATCTATATAGATCCCTCCATGATTCTTCTCCCCCCATGCCCCCGGGCCTCTACGCGATTTCCATGTCATAGCTATCCTGCGCTTGGCCAGGATGCACGCTAAGTCCTTCAATTTAGTTATATGCTTATGGCCTCTCTGGCGTGTAAAACAACCCAGCAGACATGCACCTGGAGAAAACATGTTGGTCACCCCTGCATTCTGTAATCTGTTTGCCACCTCTTGCCAATGTAGCCCTACCACTGGGCATGCCCAAAACATATGAAGCATACCTGCATCCATCGCATTGCACCTGGGGCAGCCCTATGGTGTTGCCCCTGAAAACTTAGAAATCCGCTGCAGCGTTAGGTGCGCTCTGTGCATCACTAGCAATTGTTTGAGCTGCAGCCTCGCATTTCGTGACACTGTCTTGTGGTATCCCAGTATTTTCGCCCATTGTGCTTCTGTGAAGGTCACCCCTAGATCCCCTTCCCACTTTCCCTTAATCTCTAGAGGGGAGGCAGGCCCTTTGGAATAATAGGTCATATATTTGCGATATAGTATGCCCTCCCTCAGCTATATCATATAGGATGTCCGCTATCGAGTGTTTCTTCATTAGTTCGCCATATGCAGGCCATCTACGTGTTCTCTCTCTCTTAATTGTACTATGCAGCATATATTGGCCTATGTGTATTCCTGTCTGCCTTGCCAGCTCTGAGAAGGGTATGAAACTAGCGTCCTGCAACAGGTTGCCTACGGTGGCCACTCTTCTGGCTTCCCAGTATGTGCGTGTACCCATTCCCGCCCGGAACGAGAAGGACACTATCGAGGCCAGAGGAATCTGTGCCAATACCGGGTCCGTCAGCCCCATCGCTGCTAAGGCTCTGTCCGAGATGTTCACCCCTAGGGACACTAGTTGTGACCATCGGCCCTCACGCGGTGTCCTGAGCGACAATATCTCCTTTAGATAATGACTCCTCCCAGTAGATTGCAACGTCAGTGTATCAGGAGTTGTGCCCTCTGCCAGCCAATCCACTACAAATTGCAACTGTCCTGCTATGTAGTATAATTCGAAGTGCAAGATCCTAAGGCTATTCTACTCCCATTTTGCCACCAGAAGCTTCTACAGATACCCTGCAAGGTCTTAAAAAAGGGCCTAGCTATGTAAAACGGGACATTCACAAAGAAGTGCAACAATCTGGGCCATACCACCATTTTCAACAAGGCCGCTCTCCCCATTGAAAGGGGCAGTTTAGTCCAGAACTTCATTGAGCTCTTGATGTCCTCTAGGGCCTGTAGTGTGTTATGTATGTGCTCCTCTGCGGGGTTGTGATACACATGAATCCCCAAATTCCGAAATGTGCAGTTCCAGTACGGGCAGTGCATTGCGCTCTATCTCATGCTGCCACGCTATTGATGATAATGCTGATTTGTGCATACTAATTGTGATCCCAGACAGTTTCGCGAACAGTGCCATGGCCTTTAGTAGCAAATCCAGATTATACTCTGGATTCTGAATGTATAATAGAGTATCATCCGTGTATAAGGATATCCGATAGATGGAGCCAGAGATCTCGATGCCTGCCTCTTTATACTCTATCCTAAGATACTGGGCAATTGGCTCCATAGCAATGACATAAGCAGCAGTGACCGTGAGTAATCCTGCCTCATGCCTTTTCCTAATTCCTATGCCTCTGAGATGCATCTACCCATTTCGCCCTCGCCATTGGTCTGGTGTACACTAGCTGGACCCACTTGATGTATGCCTGCCCAAAACCAAATCTGTGCAGAGTTGCATAAAGGCAGTCCCATCGCACTAAATCGAACGCTTTCACCGCGTCCAGCGTGGCTATGGCGCACAGCATTTCCCAGGATGCTGTCCTGGCTATTACGTGGGGTAGTCTCCTCAAGTTCAAAGCCATGCTCCGGCCTAGGACATATCCCATTTGGTCCGGTTGCACTAACTTGTATATCACTTTTTTCAGCCTGTCTGCAAGTATGGACATAAGTATCTTATTGTCTTGATTGAGCATTGAGAGGGGCCTGTACAAGCCACTCTCCATCAGGGTTTTATGAGGCTTGAGGAGGGGTACAACAATAGATTCTCTCAGGCTAAGTGGAAGAACTCCCTGCCTCGTAGGCACTATGCAATGGGGGGGCCAATTCTTGGGTGTATTATTAATAAAACTCGCTAGGAAGACCAGCCGAACCTGGTGTTTTCCCAGCCGGCAAGCCCGCGATTACATTTTGTATGTCTTCCAAAGTAAGGGGTGCTTCTAAGCCATCTCTATCCTCCTGGGTTAAACCTGGGAGCTCAATCTCGTATAACACCTCCACCAGGTGGGTGCCAGACACTGGCGGTCCCCCCTGGTACAGTAAGTGATAAAAATCTCAGAACACCTCATTAACTCAATTTTGGATGTAGCAGAAGTTCCCTTGTTCTACGTTTATTGAATGTATAGGGCCCTGCCGTCCTTACTTCTTGTACAACCATGCTAGCAATTGTCCCGGCTGCTCTCCGTATGTGTGCTGCCTCTCCGTGTATTTAGCAAAGCTGTGTTTGCCCAACCTCTCCCAGCAATCCATGCATTTCTGCTTTAGTTCTCTAGCCCTCTCATCACTATCTGAATGTGGCTCCCAGGACTGTTCAAATTTCCTCTAGCGATCCTCAGCCAATTCTCTACTGATGGATGCTTGAACACAACTGGACCCTGCTATGGCAACCGCCCTAACCACAACCTTCAAAGCCTCCCAGAAGACACTGGCACTGGATACACTGCCCAGATTGTGCAAAACGTATTCACCAATACTCTTTTTAATGCAATCATGAAATGGGGATCTCTTAGCGATTGACTCCTAAGCCTCCACGTGGGTATTAAGGCCCTAGGGGGCACATAGTGACACTGTATACTAAGTGGGGCATGATCTGACAGAACTCTGCCCTTACACTAGCGTGTGTGAATTATTTTCTGACAAAAGTAATCTATCCTTGTGTCTACTACGTGTGGTGCTGAAAAGTGTGAGTAGTGTTGGCGTCTGGGTGAAGAGCCCTCCAGGCATCTTCTAGAGCAAAATAATTTATCCAGAAGCGTCTGTAATGTCGTGGCAGGGAGAGCTGGTTTGGTATACTTGGTGTCTGACCTATCCAGGATTGGGTTTAGTGTGCAGTTAAAGTCTCCCCTCCCCAGGACCCCCATAACATGTTGCTATTCCGTTAAGAGCCCAGACTGGAATATAGGGTCTGGAAAAACCTAGCTCTGCTGTGATTGGGGGCATATGTATTAACCAGGCAAATGTCTACTTGTTCCAGGAGGCCTTGCACTAGCACCATCCTGCCCTCATCAGTTTTGCTTTGTGTAACCTTAAAGGGAACTGAGGGTGCTATCCATATCAAGATGCCGCGGGCATAGGCAGAATACGAGGAACCAAATACCTGCCCCCTCCACTTGCCCGCCAATAGTGCTTGGTTTTCAGCCGTGAGATGCGTTTCCTGTGGTAAGGCAATGTCCACTTTGCTTCTCTTAAGATATGCAAATACCCTATTTTTCTGTACATACACATTCAAACCACTCACATATAATTCCTGCCATCTGCTTTTAGTCCTTTCTAACAGACCCTTTCTCGCCAACCCCACTATTGGCATCCTCCCCTACTCTTGCAGTGCTCGAACCCAAAACGTGCTGCTAATAATCTCTTTTCTCATACATGCAGGCAACCGTTTCCCCTTTTGAACTTCCACAACTAATAACTGCCCAGCTTTGTTACTCCTACTCAGGCGTGTCCGCTTCTCGCATTCGCCTCAAGCTGTCCTGCCTGGGGTAGGTGCACAGCGGATGAGCACAAAAACAAATGCCCTCAAAAAATAGAACTCGGAGGTTGTGGCCCACTCCGCCCTCAGGCACAGTCTTTTCTTCCTGTTGCAAAGCCTTGACTGCTAATAATAAACCCTGCCACGTCGAAACACCAGTTGCAAGCATCCAGGACCACTTCACGGGGTAAGCAATGCCAAACAAAGAAGCCCATCTGTCTCCAAGTGATAATTTAAGTGCTGTTCCGCTGGCACCCATAGTTGCATAAGTGACTCTACTCAGCAGCCTTTTGTTATCTTTAGCTTCGGGTTGGGCTTCCTTTGTGCCTCCCTCGATTGCCTTCCCTTTCTGTTTCCGATGGATGTATCATCTCCCTGTACATCCATCCCTGCGCTTCCTTTGTGTGGTCGACAAACCAAGTATTGTTTTTGTGAATGATCTTGAGTTGCGCTGGATATATCAGCATGTATTTCAGTCCAGCCATGCAGAGCATAGCCTTAGCTGCCAAAAATTCTGGACTTGGAATGTATAATCAGGGTAGAACACCAGGTCTGCAGAGGTTCTCTTCAACTCTTGCCTGGAATAAGCCAAAATGTTTTCCCTGTTCTTATAATTTAGGACATTAGCAATAATCGGTCTTGGAGTGGCCCCAAGGGGGGCCAGGGGGTGGGCGGAAGCCTAGCTAAAGCTTGATGCGCTCTCTCAATTGTGAAACTCTGTGTGAGGGTCCCAGGCCCAAACTCCTGGAGCAGCATGTTCTCTATATATGTTGTCGGGTCCGAGCCGTCTTCACCTTCAGGCAAGCCTACTATGCAAATGTTGTTTCATCGGGCCTGTCCCTCTGCCTCCTCCACTTTATCCTCCAGTAGGCTTACCTTTTGCTAGACAACATAGACCTCCGTATGAGTGTCCCGGAGCGCACCTGAATTATCCTTCAACTGTGTTTCCAGTGTAGTTGTGCGCTCTGCTAAGCTCTGCATGTCCTGGCGCAGCAATCCAACATCCAATTGCACGGCAGCGATCTGTGTCCCTAGTGAGGTCTTTAAATCCGCTATGGCTATCGTCACTTAGTTGTGCAGCTCGTTGGCGCTCCCTTCTTTCTCCTGCGCTGGTTCCATGCGCTCTCCGGGTGCCAGTTCTCTGGACCTGGCAAAGCTTATCTAAAGTAGGTTGTTTCCCCTTGGTTTTAGCCAACTTTGGAGGTATTCAGCCAGTCTACTTCCTTCGCTTTTGGCCACAGGCGCTCCTTGCTCAGAGAATGCTACAAGGAGCTTTCAGTCCGGTATTGCCCGGGGCACAGCACCCATAAGCACATACCCTTTTATGTGTAGTTCCCATTCGGCTATCTCCGCACTTCGGTTCTTCTTATGCAGTTCCCTCAAGTGGAGGCTATCGCAGCCCCCCACGCTTCTATAGCTTTTTTTCGGGGTTTTTTGTGCTCCTGGGCTGCTCACTACTGCCAAAAGGGCTTGCGCCCCCCCCCTCCCTCCCCAGTTCTTGCCAAGTGTGGGAGTGTTAATATTATGGCTTTGCTAACAAAGTGTGGCTTCCGGTGGCCCGTTTATCTTGTCCTTGCTTCTCAAAAGATTGTTATTTTATTGCACACTACTGTGCCTGAACGTGCACAGCTAGGGCCATTCCTCACCGTTCAGCTCTTTGCCCAATGTTCTTCCCTTGCTTCTCTGAGGCTGCCACCCCCAGGTGGTCTGCAGGCTTCTGGTTTAGCCTCTGCTGGCTCGATGTTTCTAAGGCTGGGCACTTAATTCCTCCCTTGGCCTGGTCCATGCCTCTTCTGCTTGCAGCCTCCTGCATTAGGCAGCGCAGGATCTTCCCTTTCAGGCTCTGCTGGCTCAGCATGACGAGGGCACCTCCCCCATTACTGCCGGGTTCTTGTGCTGTTTCTATGCTCCTCTGCTACCTCCCTGCAGCTTCTCTGTGTAGTCTAATGGCTGCTGGAGCTATCCGGTAGAGATCGTCCCCCAGGGTTCACCGCCCAGCCTGGGTTCTTTAATGAGTCTTTCTGGGCCTCCCCACCACCATACAGTGTCCGGCTCATCAAACGGATGGGGGAGGGGGTGGGAGTATTGTGGAGCTCACTCAGCTCTATCGCGTACCTTGTGCAGCGTGTTCACTGCTCCAATGATCTGGCATGCCGCTGCCTCTCTGCTTGGGACCTCTGATAGAGGCAGGCACCTCAAGGGTCTCGTTCAGCTCCCCTGTCTCAGCTGGCATGCTGCCTGCTGCCCGTTAGCGTCCCTCACTCCTCTCCGGTCAGTCGAGTTGGAACTCTGGCATCCCTCCTTATCCACACATGGGCTTCGTGCCCACTTATGTGGCCTCCTCTCCGGTGCGTGCTCCTTACTTCCCACATGGACCCCAGTCTTCTCAAGACCTCTTAGGCAGTCCCACTTTTTTTTTTTATGCTGTCCTTTGTGCCAGCGCCATTTTGGGTCCTGGCGTGGCTGCTGCAACTTTGTTTTGTTTCGTGTATCTTGCAAACAATAAAGTCTTTGCTCTTCCCCCTGCAGCCTGGTACTCCTGAGGGGTTCTCCGCACCCATCGTCAATTGCAGGCACTATTTTTCTGTTATAGCTTGCTTTTCGTATGGATCATTACGGATCCGGCGGGAGCTGCTTGAAGAGCCTAGCCACGCCCCTCCTGGGATGTCTATAGTTATGGTTACAAAACTGTAGGTTTTTTTGTCCCCGATTTTGTTCAAGGCTCTCAGAGAGGTGGAGCCTGGGTTGTGTCTGAGGGATACAAGTATATTACTAGAGTAACATATCATAATGTTAAAGGTACAAAGAGAAACAGAAGGTTGGTTATCTTACTGATTTTCTTAGTCTATAAATTGATAGCGCCCAGTCAATATCAGATGGTCCACTATATTATTAATCTGCAGCAGCGTGCAAGAATTTGAAAAGCTGCCCTTGGCTTAAAAAGGTCCCCACTCAAACAACCAGTGTCTCCCGCCAAACGCTCAACAAGGCCACAACAAGCTTTATGTCAGTCTGTTAAGGCTTGCGGTCCCCCGGAAGATGACGCCAACACAGGGCACGCCCAATGATCTAAAGGGGATGAAGTCCCAGACAAAGGCTTCGGGACACGAGTAATCGGCTGATTAAAAACGGCAATAACTGCCTAGATGTAAATACAATGTATAGGTACATTTAGTAAATACAACTACTAATAAAAGTGTTCAATAAAAGCAAATCTCAGAATATTTTTAGATTGTTCTAACCCTAAACTCAAATATTCACATGAATTCAATCAACTAACATGAGGCACTTATTATAATACCCAAGTAATCTAGCTCAATGGATCAATGTAATCTATGGAAGCATTTCATTTCAATCCTATTTTACGAATGTTATAAAACGTTGCCTTCTTATTCGAACAAAACCAGACTAAACTGTGCTAGCCAGGACCGGTAGAATGTGATACTAAAGGGGATGACAACATTTTTTGAAAATATCTATATTCTAAGATTCACACTCCAGTGGGTATTTAACAGGCTTCGGTATAACATACATATGATTCAGATTTCATTATAGTAACGGAACCTTCCAGCCTAAAATGGTGTTAATAGAGCAGGCAATGCCTTATCAAAAATAAAAGCCAGAAAATCCAGCCAGTCCTGTGGCTTTGTTTGCCTTCCAGGACTTAATAGCCAAAGCCCCCCATCTTCCTCATATCATTTTCCAACACCAAAATATTTTCTTGAGTTACTTTGGGAAACTAGATTTATTGAAAATATTCTTGCAAAGAAGGAAGAGGGAGACTCCTTCACATCGTATAGCTTCTGATAAAACTTGCAAAATACGGACCTCCTCTCCATCAGTCACCAATTGCTCTGTTTGAACTTTGATTTTTATTATGTACCCTTAGCTCGGACACATCTTAGTTCAGCTGGTAATAACTTTTCTGCTTGGTTAGCTTTCTCATAAAAGTTCAATTTAGGTTATACAAACTGCACTTCAGTCTTTTTAGTTTTCAAATTGTGAATCTGGGCTTTTGCTAATTTCATTTTTCTCAGGCTTCCTGAAAGCCAGTAGGCTTGTGTTCCTGTTCACAACCCACTTTGTAACTTGTCCTTCACAATTTCTGCAGCTATAGGGACTTGGTAACCCATTAATAAAATGGTTAGGGTCATCCTAATCAGTAGCATTGTTTTTTTTTTCTTCAAATTTAATTTTTATTTATTTTAACAGAAGTGAACATCTGGGTGGGTGCATATTTAAACATGCATAGTTACATCTCAAGACTACGTCGTTCCACCCGCACAATATTTTAAAAGTAAAGGCATGTCCCTGCCCCCCTCCCTCCCTCCCCTTGTCCATGCTCGTAAGACTTCCGGGTCTTGGCTTTTGCTATAGTAAGCCGTAATGGGCGGCGTGACGTTTATCTCTGGTCTTCATTGGCACCATGAATCAAAGGTAAAGTTTGTGACAGGCATGGTCAATAGACAGTGTGAGATTTGGTGCTCAGTCCCTGGTGGGGCAGAGTAGCTGCCGCTTTCATTGGTGTGATGAGTCACTCGTGGCAGGGCCATTGATGTGGTGTGCCGCAAAGTCGCTCCATGCTTCCTCGTGTCGGGCAGCCTTGTCGTGGAGGGCTGCCGTTATTTTCTCCATTGTGTGTATATTCATGGCAATTTGCAGCCAGTCCTTTTTATCTGGCAGGCATGGGGATTTCCACTTGATGACTAGGCCTGCTTTTGCTGCCAGTAGCAGGGGGGGGACACTATTCCTTTTATCCTTACTAATTCGTCGTCCTCTTCTTCAAGATCAAAAAGAGTCAGGAGGGGGGAAAGTTCCCTTTTCATGCCATCTAACTGCTTAATCCATCCCAAGGCCTCTTGCCAATAAACGCAAACTTTGGGGCATTTCCACCACATATACCAATAATCGGCGTCCATACCACATTGTCGCCAACATCTCGGATTGGAGGTTTGAAACATTTTAGACAGCCTTTGTGGATCGTATTGCCACCTGTGGAGTAATTTTATAGTGTGCAGTTTGTACTGGGCAGAAATTGATATCTTGGCCGGCGTTTCACAAATTCTGTCCCAGGCTTGATGGTCAAATACTCTGTCGAAATCTTTTTCCCCCATCTCTCTTTGAGACGGAGACTCTGGGTATGGTATTTAGTGATTAGGGCCTTGTACATGCGGGTTATTAAGACTTTAGTTGTGTTAGTCGTGTACAAGATTGTCTCAAAGGGTGTAAATTCTCTTTGCGTGGTGGCTTTCCATTCTCTCCTCGATAGCACCCCTTTCAATCGCAGGTACAAGAAGATCGGAATCGGGTGAATTTGGAGGGCTTCTTCTAGTTCCGAGACTGAGATGAATTTCCCTTTTCTCCACAGCTGGCCAACTCTCTCTAGTCCAGCATCGAACCAGGTTTGGTATCTGGTGTGTTAGGGGCTTTCTTCTCGGATCCCGGGGGACCAGAGATGGCTCAGAGGGGAAGGCCACGTGGTGACTCCAGACATCCCCTTCCCTTTCTGCCAGATGCTCCACAGAGTTCCGAGTATTGGGTGATCGTGCAGGCGTCTTGTGAGCTTCGACCTGGGGACCCATAGCCAAACTGCGAGGGTTACGTGGACCAAGTTATCGTTATCCAGCTGGACCCATTGGAGATCCTTTCTATCGCGCAGGTGTGGGATCTAGGTTCTAAGTTGTGTTGCCTGGTAGTATCGTTCTATATCCGGGAGTCCTACTCTGCCCAGCTCCTTTGGGAGTATCAAAATGTCATACGGTATCCGGGGTTTCTTTCCGTCCCACAGGAATTCTAGCATGACCTTCTTGACCTGTCTGAAAAAATGGTCTGGGATTGTGATGGGCAGGACCTGGAAGGGGTATAGGAAGCGTGGGAGGCTCACCATCTTAATTGAGTTTAGGCGCCCCATCCAGGAGATTGTAAGTGATTTCCATTTTGTGAAGTCAGCTTTGAGGGCGCTAAGAAGCTGTGGGAAGTGTGCTTCGTAGAGATGTGTTAGGTCTCTCGTCAGGTTGATCTCCAGATATCTCAGTGTGGGGCCCCCGACAATTAGGCCAAGGTGCTCAAGCTCCCTTCGCTGCTCCGGGTTGGCTCATTGAGTGGGAAGAGGATGGATTTGGTTTTGTTTATTTTGAAACCTGAAAGTGTGCCATATTCCTCTGAGGTGTATCGCCCGTGGAATTGATGGCAAGGGATTTAATACATGGAGCAAGATGTCATCTGCATACAGGGCCAGTTTGTATTCTCTGCCGTTTACTTGCATGCCCTCTACAGCGGCATCTGCTCGGAGAACTCGGGCGAGTGGCTCTAAGGACAATGCAAAGAGTATTGCCGAAAGGGGGCAGCCTTGTCTCGTCCCTCTACTGAGAGGGAACCAGCGGGAGAACTGGGAGTTCACTGCTACGTAGGCTTTTGGGGCCGTGTAAACCGCTTTGATCCCTCGTCGAAGAGTGGGGCCCAGGCCTATTTGCTTCAACGTGGCCTCCAGAAAATGCCATTCGACTCGATCAAACGCCTTCTCAGCATCAATTGAAAATAATGTTGGCATATTTGGTGATGTTTTGGCCTCATGTATTAGGTGGAGGATCTTACGGGTAGAGTCTGCACCTTGTCTACCTAGGATAAAGCCCACTTGGTCATTGTGGATTATTGTGGCCATGTGTGACTCCAGCCGTGCAGCGAGAATCCTTGTATAGATTTTAGCGTCAATGTTCAGGAGGGATATTGACCGGTAGGAGGCACACTGCTTGGGGTCTTTTCCTTCCTTGGGGATGACTGTTATTAGTGCTTCTGAGAAGTAGTCGGGCGCCACACCGGATTGGAGGATGTTGTTAAAGAGATCAACCATAAACTGGAGGAGGGCGTCTTTAAATGTCTTGTAGAACCCCGCCGTGTAGCCATCATTTCCAGGGGCCTTCCCCGCTGGGAGTCTTTTGATTGCGTCCTCAATTTCTTCTCCCAAAATGGGAGCGTCCATGGCTTGTTATTTCCAGCGGGAGGGTTGGCATAGATACTTTGGTCATATAGTCTGCAATCGCCTCTGTGTGCAGGGCGGACTGTGAAGTGTATAGTTTCTCATAGAAGTTGGCAAAGATTTCAGGGACATTGGGAGGAAGGTGATTGTGGAGTGTTTCTGTGTCTTGTACTGTAGGGACCCATCGCTCTCGGCGTTGACCGCGAAGTCTTGCGGCGAGCAAAGCTCCAGCCTTGTCCCCATGTTCATATTGCTTTTGCTTGAGGCATTGAAGTTTGCACACAATGCCACCTATTTCTAGTTGCCGTAGTTCCCCCCCGCCCCCCTTTGTCATTGGCCTGCTTGATCCTATGCAGTCTATCGGGGTCCGTAGACTGGGCCATGAGATCACATTGGGTGATTTCATTTCGAAGCCTACGTTCTATGAGTTGGCGTTGTCTTTTTTTCGCTGCCCCCTCCCTGATGAGAACTCTTCTCCACGTGGCTTTGCCTGCTTCCCATACTATATTCGTGGAGATTTCGCCTGTATTGTTTTGCTCAAAATATTGGGTGATGTCCTGTTCAAGTTGCTCCCGGAAAACCGAGTCCTTGAGGTGCGTCTCATTGCAGTGCCATTTGGTGCTCTTCCGGGGAAGAGCCAACTGATCGAGGGTGACCGTAACCATGTCATGGTCTGACCACGTGACAGGTGATATGCTAGATTCTGACATTGCTCCGGTGAGTTCCGAGGTCAGGTATATATAGTCAATTCTGGAGTACGTGGCATGTGGAGTAGAGTAGAAAGTGAAGGCCGTTCGGTTCGGGTTCATGTGTCTCCATGCATCCCTGAGATCATAGGCGTCCATCATATCTGCAACCCGCGAGCGTCCGGCGCCAGACGGAAGGGTTGCCTGCTTGCCTGTCCATATCTGGATCCATCCACGTGTTGAGGTTGCCTCCCAAAATTACTTCCACCTCTGCTTCATTCATGACTTTGGGGATTGTTTGTTGAAGAAATCTGGACTGGCCGGTATTGGGTGTATATACGGACGCAAGTGTGATGATGGTGTCCTGTATCTTGCCAAACAGTACAAGTGCCCTGCCACTTATATCTGTCCAGGACTTCAAGAGCTCGAATCAGATTGCTTTGTTGACTAGGATGCCGACTCCAGCTTTCTTCAGCGGGCCGGAGCCCCAGTATTCTGTGCCTAGTTTGGCGTAAAATACCTTCCGGTCATCTCCTTTGCGTTATCAGGTTTCCTGTAGGAAGAGTACATATAGATTCACTCTCCTGAACTCTCGGGAGACTAGCAACCTTTTAGTGGGGGAATTGAGCCCCTTGACATTGAGCATGCCAATTCTAAGTGTGCCATGCCTATCACTTGATTCGTCATGGCCGTTGATCAGTGGTGAGTCTTTTGGATTTGCTAGTCACATTACACCGCCCTTTGCAAGGAGTCGTCGCTGTGGAAGTAATTCGATAAGTGTCTTGAGCCGAGTGCGGCTTTGGAGTTTTGCGCATCCCTCCCCTCCTCCCCCCTCTTCAAGGTATTAGAAGTAATACCCATTGTCCTCTGTTCTAGCTTTTTGCCTATCATTTTCCGCATGAGGATCTGAGTCCCGATGTGATGGCGTCCAAGTTGGACCAGGTGCGTGCAGCCGGTCTACTGTCAGACCACCTGGGAGGGTCGTAACCACATGATCCCAATTGCGAGTATGATCTTTGTAACATTGCGAGCCCCCTCCCCCCCAATTCTTTGAAAATCAACTTAAAAAACATCTTAACAAGCAACAACTATTATTGCGAAATAGTAATTGAAATGATACATGCAGTTTCCGGGTTCATCGTCCACCAGCTGGTCCTCTTTGTGGCTCTGATGGCAAGTTCGTAATGAGCTGGGCCTAGCAGCTGTGATGTGTCGGATTCCTGCGTACTGATGAGTTTCCGGACCAAGTGGACATCCCTAAATGAGGAACCTGTGCGTACCGCATCATTTGTTACTGTCCGGCGTGTCATTGGGTCGCCTGTACTTCTCATCTCACTCTATCTTGTGCTGATTCGTCTTGTGATCCTTCCTTTGGGCTAAGGCCGAGGAGGTCTGCGATACAGTCTCGATTTTCATCCTCAGAGCAGAGTGTTATCTTCCTGCTTCTATGCTCGAACGTGAGGGAGAAGGGGTATCCCCACCTGTAGCTCGTGCCCTGATCATGAAGCCATTTTGTTAGGGGGCTACAGAGACGTTGCAAGGCCAGGGTGAGCCAGGATAAGTCCTGGTGAATGGTTATTTGAGCTCCGCTGAGGGTGAGGGTGCCACCTGCCCTGGCCTTCGCGTGTATCCTTGTTCTGTCTTGGTATTTGTGAAATCTGGCCAGGACAGATCTCGGGCCACCAGCTCTATAAATTCTTTCGATATTCTCATCTGCAGCTAGGATTCTAATGATGTCATATATGGTCTGTTTGAGGTCCTCCTCTGTTTCGCCTTCCCGTTCCGGAATTCCGAAAAAACAGAGGTTGTTTCGCATTTCTCTATTTTCTAAGTCTTCGATCTTCAGACGGATGTCTTCCTCCCTTTTCTCTATGTTGCGCATTCTTAGGTCCAGTTGGGTTTCCAGTATATCTATCGATGCTTGATTATTCTCGACGCCCTCTAGTCTCTCCTCGATGTTATCGACCCTCTGGGTCATCTTGTCAATTTTGCTGCCTAGGTTCGCCCCCATATTTCTGATTTCACTCAGGAGGGCGGCTATGTCCCCCTTGGTGGCTGCTGCTCCCGTCTCCGAGTGTTCCGTCGACATTTTGCAGTTAGTATCCAGGTCGGAACGTGATGTTGTGTAGGCGGATCTGGCTAACTTGCTTTTGGTGCACGTATGCTGCTTGGGTGCGAGGAGGCACACACCCCAGGAGTGGGGGCCCAACCCTCTGCACTGATGTGGTGTATCAATCCCAGAGTGTGTTGTGGAACGGTGTCCAGAGTGTCCTAGAGTTTGGGGGTGTTATGGCGGGAGGAGGCACACGCCCTGGGTCCAGGGGCCCTACCCTCTGTTTGCAGTAGCTTCAATCCTCGGGTCTAATGCAATGCCGGTGGTGTTCTAGTATCGTTGCGGGTCTGTTTGTAGGCCCCGGTGGGGTTGCGTGGGAGCGGGCTCAGTGGCGGGGGCCCAAACTCTAGCGAAGGCTCAGGGGGAGACCCAAGATGGGTATTCAGTTTCATTCCACTGTTGGTCTATTTGTGGGACTCTTGGGGGGGTGGGAGGCAACAGATTGGCGATTCTGCCGAGGAGGGCACTCGCGCTAGTGGTGGGGGCCTAACCCTCTGCGTCGCCTTCGGGTCCGGGGCTAGCCCCTTGCCTTATAAAATGCAAATTCTAGTGGTGCGTTCGAGGAGGCTTCTGGGAGCGGGTCCACGGGCACCTGTGTTGGGTGCTGGGTCGTGGGTTAGGGTGTTGGGTTAAGTAGGGGGAAACTAGACCAGGCCCGGGGTGGGCTCGGGGAGAGAGCACCACACCTTGAAGCTGGGAGGAATTTGTTGGCTCTGTGTCAGTAGCTGCGTTCCAGGGGGTGGCCGTTGGGTGTTGGCTGCAGGTTCTCTTGGGAGTCCGATGGGGGGGAGCGGACCCTCTGCTGGGGGAGTCCCCTGGGACCGTCCCGCCGCGTTTCTCACTGCACTCTTACAAGCAGAGGGAACTGCAGGGCACTTTGTGTGGCTTAGATTGGGGTCTTTAATGGAGACACAGAGGTGTTGGGGCAGGAGCTGGGGGGGCGTTCTCATCTAAGGGCTGCAGCCTCTCCTCTCAGGCCAGCAGCGATCCACTCGTGTGGGTCCCCGGGCCTTCCGCAGTGGGGACGCAAGTAAGGACTGGCGTGCAGGTGTCCCTCCCCAGGGGGAAGGGGCTGCACCGCAAGTGAAAGCTCTGGCATTGGCGGGGGACCACGCCGGCTTGGGTGCCGCCCGCGGCTGTGTCCGCGTCTCGGTCCACGGCTAGGGGCGGAGAACGGGAGAGGGCCCTCTTTTGCGGGTGTGATCTCGCCAGCAGTCCACAGGCCACTCGGGGGGATGCGGAGCCCTTGGTAAGCCGCAACACCTCCACGTGTCCCTGGGGGGGTGGTGGAGGGGGTCACCTACTCTCTTCTGGAGCGCTAGAGCACTCGATGGCGGCCTCAGAGGCCGGCGCAAAAACGGCGGCTAGGTGGAGGGCTTGCGTCTGAGTGTCACCGCAGGGCACCCTCCAACTCCGGCAGAATTTCCAAGGCGGCTGTAGTGTGGGGACTGCCTCAGGGAGCCACGGCCCGTGCCCCCGGCGGGGGGGATGGTGCGTCCCAGCTCATACGGGCTCCACCGGCGCTGCAGCTGCTGCGTGTGCGGGCGGGCGAGGCTCCTGTAAACGGCTCGTTCTCCTGTTTGGGTCCACCGTTTCACGTCGGAGTTTCGCTCCGCTGGTGGGGGACAGGATCACACTGCCTGGGCTGGCGTTGTTTTGCGCGAGGGGGGGTCCCAAAGTGGGGGCTCAGGTCACCTTTGGGGCCTGTGGGTCCGGAGCTCACACAGAGGTGCTCCTCATCCGTGTGCCCCCTGGTGGCTGATGTAGCATTGTTTTTTAATATGTGTAGAATTGTCCTGATAATAAATGTGTGGTCCTCCAGTACTTTAACAAGTTCAGAATAATGTAGCACATTTTTATTAAAGGAACAAGTTACCGCAGTTAGGAGTGGGAGGTGTTGCCCATCAAAGTTACTGTTTGAATAGATTCATCTTCCACCAAATTTCTTAGGGTCCCTCAAAACTCTGTGTGAGCACTTGCATTATGTATGCTAGAAAGAAAGGTATAAATAATGATATTCCCATGGATTTCCCTCCAAATGTAAAAAAATTAAAAAGTACTACTTCCCTTTCTTCAGCTTAGCAGATGCTCTTAGAGTATCTCGCATTTTAGAATTTGATTGTCATGAGCAAGAGTCCAAATCAAAATAAAATACCCCATGACAACAATAGCCTTCCTTGGAAAGCCCCCCGATCCCCACCAAATGTTCAATAAGTTATTCAACATAAGTTATCCTTGGCACAATTTCTGAGCATATATGGCTACAAATGTCACATATCTAGCCCCCCAGGTGCCATTAAACACGTATCAACCTCCTTTATCACATTTAAGCTTTGGCATCATGAAAGGTGCATCTCCAAGTATAGCTATCAATACTCCACAAGTGTTGGTGTTCAGATTCATCACAATATTCTGAATGGTGTTTATTCCGATATGGAAATGTATCTCTCTGAGGCAAATGCGTTTCCTGAAGACAGAGAAGGAACAAGTTACTTATGTAACTTGTAAGGAAGGCATGGTGTCAATTGTAATACTGACACAAGTGACCATAGGTCAAGGGTGTTTATGAACTTTAAAAAGTGTTTGAAAAATGCCTATCCAATCCTAAATCTAAAGATGGGAGTAAGCGACGACCATCAAATAATAACGTAGTCCTAGTGGTGTCTTTTTAAAATAAGAGGGCCTATACTAATAAACCTATTGCCAATCCTTACCTCTAAATACAAATAGTGTGGGAAACAATGTTAACAAAAAGAAAGAAGTGTTCACAAGATGATATTTCAGGATGTTCAGGCCTCCCTTCACCAAGTTTTCAAGCATGGGACAAGGAGGTACACTTGAGCTTAGCACAGTCTCCTCTAGCACGAGGACACAGTTCAATCATTATCATCAGGACCTTTGTGCCCAAGTATCTTTGCCTTTTTAAAGTCCATTCAGAGGGCCTGATGCAACAAACAAACAATAAGTTCTTTCCCTCTTTCAGATTTTCACAAAGGCTCAATTCTTTTAGGCGATTCACTATTTACCTAGGATCCTCCTCAGCCGGGCTCAGATCCTCAACACAATGTTCATAAATTATTTATGCATGCAATTTCTTGTAGAATATTCTTTCTCGGGTGACTCACAGTTCACCCCGGATCCCCCTCAGCCTGGCTTGGATCCCCCTAATCTGGGCCCAGATCATGGATCCCCCTCAGCCTGGCTCGGATCCCCCTAATCCGGGCTCAGATTGTGGATCCCCCTCAGTTGGGCTCAGATCCTTTTAATACAATGTTCAGTTAGTCTCCCTCTGCTGCGCTCAGACCAATTCCAATTTCCAATATAACTTTACACAAACTTGTTTTAACCATAAGCTTTTAGCTGATCTCCCTCCACCGGGCTCGGACCAACTTCATATCCTTGCTTTACCCGTTGCAGGACCACTTCGATTTCACAATTCTTTATCACTCTTTGCATTTGCCACCTTTCTGCTAGATACCTAATAGAGACTTTTCAAATGAGCACCCACGTGGTGCCGGACGACTTTGTCTACGGTGTCGTATCTTTGCTTCAAAGTTCAATCAATCATCTGATATTTAATTGTGTTTGCGTCTCTTGCCACATACGCTTCATACAGTTTTCACTATACAATGTTGCTGCTTGCAACCTTGCCTTCAACACAGATTGGTCTGGTATCAGTCTCAACAACTCACCGGCTGTGCTGACTTTGCTGGTGCTGCTTTGTTGTAGGACAGTACCACGGCGACAAACTATTCTCCCTGCCTTGACTATCGACGCGGGAGAGCCTCAGGTACCTCTGACACACAATGCAGGATTCTTCAGCTTTGATTGCTGGCCTTACATTTTCTGTTCTTGAAGGTTTATGAAAGTAACAGTCTTTCATTGAAAAGGTCAAGGGCACTTCCATCCTTGCAATCCTCTTTGGTCTTGACGTCTTTTGCCATCCTAGTGTGCTGTGCTTTGCCTTGCTCAGAGTGTGCTTTCGTGCTCCACCTTTAATCCGTGTGGGGGAAGTGTGATGGAAGTCAGGTGTGTGTAATGGTAAGTAATTGCCTGACCATTGTATTGGGATATATCAGGTATACGGCTCTGGTGTTAGTCCGTTTTCTCTCGCAGTGAGCTGTCCATGAGAAAGTGTTCATGTTGGGGAAAGGGGCGGGGGAAGTTCAGTTCCTAAGTATCCTACTTGGTAGGGTGGGGGTAAAGGCGTTACAGGGAAGGGGACACTGTGTCTCGCCATCCGGTGTCCCACTTCCACTCTCTGAAGACCCCTCACCCAGGTGATCCTCCTGCACAGGTCCAATTTCAGGAACTGGATCCAAAAACGATGGCTGTGTCCTGGCAACCTGGATGACGTTCCCCTGGGACTAGCGGGTGAGACACCTTCAGGTGTCTCACAAACTCCAGTTCTCCAGCATTTGTATCTTTCATAGATTCACATGCTGTTTGAATATTCCCTGTATGCCTGGGAATCCGGTGTAACATTAAGGCAGTTTACATTTCAATTTGAAACTACAGTCACTTTAGTGTTCTCTTAGAGTTGTTTTGGGTCATAATGCACCATAGCCAATAGGCAGGGACTCCCTTAACTCCTCCCCTCAAGGTCATCTTCAGATTTTGCATATTGCACATGAATGTGACAATATGAGCCACATATTCCTCAACTATGATATCCCTATCCCAGCGCAGCTGTTCTCCGGACGGTTTACACTGCCAGGGGGTGCAGCATGTCTCATTCTGACGTTTCTGCTTGCCCACGCTAGGTAGGATGTCTGGCCAGTATATATAGCAGCGCTGCGCCCGTAACATCAGTTCCACCCTTTTTCCCTAGCAGTCTGAAGCTGAGGGACCACAGCACAAATGGTGTACTAGCTACCCCCAAATAGGGGCAAGTACAGAGTGGGATGAGTCTAATGGATTGTTTCCTCCCTTGGGTTCCTCATCTATGATAGACTCCCAAAGCATTATGTAACCGTGGAGGAAGGTGTAAGGAAGAACCCAACCTAAATCAGTAAACTCTGAAAGACTGCCCTACCAAAATAGCATCCTGGCCCGCAAGGGAATCCAAGGAGTAATGCTTAGCAAACATGTGCAAGGATGCACATGTTGGTGCCTGGCAACTATACAGGACTGGGACTCCCCTCTGCAGGGCAGAGGTGGCAGGGACTCCCCTGGTTGAATGAGCACTGAGACCCTCAGGCATATGCTTCCCAGCCAGTTCGTAGCATTCAGAGATGCAGGGAATGATCCGCCTGGACAGGGTTTGTTTGGTCACAGCCCTGTCAGCACAAGCACCAGAGTAACCCACGAAAAGCTTGTCATCTTTCTTAACCTCTCTAGTATAAGAGACAAAGAACTTAAGGGCCCATAACAGGTCCAGCCGATGTAATCGTTGCCTTGGAACAGTGATATGGAGGAAAAAAATACAGGAATATGGATTTTCTGAGAGAAATGGAAATCTGAGACCACTTTGGCAGACAGGAGGGTCTCGCTCTCAACGTCACCATTCTTTGGAAAAAATCAAACAGGGAGGTGAAACAGACAATGCCCAGGGCTGACACACCAGTCTTGCAGAAGGGATGGCAACCAGGAAAAGCACAGGAAGAAGTGGGCAATCTAATAGAACAGGACTAAAGGGGCTGAAATAGTGTGCCCATAAGAAGCTTTAAAACTAAATTCAAATCCCATGCTGGAACCACAAACTGCCAAAGAGCAAACTGGTTTCACAAACCCTGCAAGAACTGCATAACAATGGGTATTGTAAAAAAAACAAGCCCTGCCCCAGGAACCCTGTGAATACCGAAATAGAAGTGAGGTAACCCTTTCCAGGGCCAATCTGCAGACTGTCCTGGGCCAAGGACAGTAGAAAATCCAATACAGGGTATAGAGGACAAGATAAAGGATCCAGGTCCCTCTCCCGGCATCAAATCGAAAATGTACGCCACCTCCAGACATAGATTTTGTAGTCGGCCTCCATGCTGAAAAGAGCACATTGAGGACATTGGCCGACAAGTCCCACTCCTTTTATCTCAGCCTCTCAATAGGAAAGCATGAAGGTTCAGGCTGCTTAGGTTCGGGTGGAGGACCCCCCGCCCCCAAATGGGAGAGCAAGTTGACTCTCCTCAGAAGGCGCCAGGAATTGCAGATGGACATGTCCAGCAACTCCGGATACCACGTTCTCCTGGCCCAGTTGTGGGCAATCGGGATCATAGTGGTTCTGAATAGGTGCAATCTCCTGAGAAATAGCCGAATTACCGGGATCGGCGGGAACGCATAAAAGTCATTGAAAGTCCACTTGACCATCAGTGCGTCCTCCAGAGCTCCCTGATGAGGAAGTTCCCTGGAGCGCAGAATTATTCAGAATTCCTGTTGACACAAAGTGAAGTGGACCACTTGAGTACCCCAACAGGAGAAGATCTCCTCCACAACTTCCTGACAGAGCTCCCACTCGTGGGAGGCTGAAGTCGGTCTGCTCAAGGCATCCACTGTGACATTCTCTCATCTGGGCAGATGAGCTGCTGTCGGAGAGACCCTGTTCTCCAGAGCCACAGTTGCTTCTCTGCTCAGGGGAAAGGACCCCACACCACCTTGTTTGTTGAGGTAGTGCATGGGCACTGTGTGGTCTGTCGGGATCAGTACAGTCTTGCGTTTCACAGAGGGGTGGAAAGTGACTAGGACCAGGCTGATTGGCCTCAGCTCCAGTAGATTGATCTGTTCCTGGGACTCCATGGGAGACCACAGTCTGCTCACCGTAAGGTCCGACATGTGAGCACCCCAACCAGTCAGAGATGCATATGTGACCATCATCATCTGGGGCAAAGGTTGGTGAAGCAATATGCCTTTCAGCTAGTTGTCTAATACGGCCCACCACGCAAGATCCTGAGCCACCTGATCCAAAACATGCAAGAGGTCCGATGTGTGGCCATTAAATTGCGAACACTAGCAACAGAGAAAACACTGAAGCGATCTCATGCGCGTCCTTGTCTTTGGGACCACTAGGATGTAGGATGACGAGCAGGAAGGCTAAGGCTGGGACTTGTACCTGGGATTTGAGGACATTGACCATCCGAAAGATATTCATCACTTAATCCTTGGGTGGGATGGCCCTGCCCAGGCTAGTGTCCAAGACCACACCGATAAATCGGAGGGACTCGGAACTGAGACTTTCAGTTCAGGATGTGAGAGAGTGCATGTACGGAGTAGGTGTTCCGACACTAGACCAGGAGGGTGAGGTCGGATAACTCGGTCCAGTTTGGGAAAGAAATTAAAGCCCTCCCACCCCACTTCCTGAGGCGAGCTGCCACCACTGCTAACAGCTTGGTGAAAACCTGGGAGCCAAAGAAGGCCCTAACGACAGGACCTTGAACTGGTAATAGTGTTGACCCACCACAAACCTCAGGTACTTCCTCTGCTTTCGATGAATCGGCACATGGAAGTAGGCACCCTGAAGGTCCAGTTATACCAACCAGTCCTGCATATTGAGAACTTGTAGAATCTAGGTTAGAGTAACCATCTTGAATTTGTCCTTATGTAGGAACAAGTTCAGCAGCTGCAGATCCAGGTTGGGGCACAAGCCCCCGTCCTCCTTCAGCACCAGGAAATATGTGGAATACTACCCCCTACCTCGTTCTGAGTGCAGAACTTGCTAAATCGCACCTTGACAGAAGCTGACGGACCTCCCCCAGCAGAAGGGGGTCCAGAGAGAAAAAGGGTGGCCAATGGGTCTCCGGGGGCATTGAAGGAATGGAAGACCATATCCATGCCAGATGACTCGTAAGACCCAAGCGTTGGACGTGACCTTAAAAAATTCCGGATCAAACAAGGATTGACCGCCCCCCCCCCCCCACCCCCAACCCCGGTGATGAATGGTGAAGCCCATCACTGAGCTTTGGTGCCCTGTGGTGTGGCTGGGAGAGTGGCCACTATAACACCACTTCGCTGGGCACACTTTCCTCTGCCTTTCGGGAAGCTCCTGCCTTGTTCTCTTGCTGGGGCAGACTGACCACGGTCCCTCTGGGCAAAGGCGGGAAAGAGACCAAAAACCCCTCTCCCCCGAGACAACAGCTGTGTGGAAAGCTGCTGCACTGCTAGCCCCAAAGACTTAGCATCCTGCTGTGTCTGTCCTGATAACAGCATTTGTTGTGCTGCCTCCTTGCCATCAGAGACCAAGGACAGGAAACCATCCTTTGTCTCTCCCTCTGGGACGTACTCAGCAGCATTGGCCACCATTGTCCTAAGGCTGAATGAGAACTTTGGCATGGAGCAAGGGGTGGTGTGAGGCTTTCCTGGGGTGGGAGCTGTCAAAAATTGCATTTCCTGGGAAATGTTGAGGCCCCTGGCCTCCGGCATAGCCTTTGCCAGGCCCAGCACATTCTCACCTTCCCCATAGAATTATTCTGGGAAATCCCTCGCTTCCCTAGAATCCATAGGTTCAAGCCTAAAAGGCACCTGGTCGCCCTCCTCGTTATAGATGTAATACATCCTTGAAATGTAGGCATCCCTAGGGAGTGGAATGTATTCCTGCAGAGCCTGAAGGCGGGGCTCGGTCAGTGCCGAGAGTCCTCTATCTCTGTCCGGTCCAGGCCAGAGCCCTTAGGATTGCAGAAGTGGTCCCAGAGACTGGAGCATACGCCTTGGTGAAGAAATCCAACCTCGTCAGGCAGAGGTTCTCGCATTCCTCCAGCGTGGAGGACTGCGTAGGACAAGGTACCTGCGCCGGATGCTCAAGGACTCCAATGTATCAGTGGCTCTTCTTTGAAGACGAATGTCGGTGCAAGAACTCATTTGGTGAGCGGTACCTCTTCCGATAAGTCGTCTTTTCCTTTTCTTTGCACACAGCTACTTCCTCCTTGGTGTGTTGTTCCGCGCTGTGCAACCTCAGCCGAGACAGCTGAGCCTCACCCTTTGCCTTGTGGATGAAAGTGAAGATCTTTGCTGTCAAGTGCATTGACTGCAAAGACCCACAATCCTGGGTGTCATGCTCCTTGCCCAAGTAATATAAACAAATCCAGTGCAGATCTGAGATCGACATTTGCCAGCCGAAGTCCACGCACAGCTCGAAGCCCGAGGTCTTGGACGAAGTAGGTAAGCTTGACAAGTGTGTTTTGATCTGCGCAGAAAAAAAGGAACTGAGGTCACAGGGTGAAGTACTGCTATATATTGTGATGAATCCAATGATGTCATCACTCCTTTCCCAGAGCTAGCCTCTTCGCATGTGGCCAAGGGATGGCAGCCGGTACCTGAGCTTGACCCTGGGGCTGCTATATAAGGGAGGACCACACGGAGGGATGACCCGGCATCATCGGATGAAAACACATATGCCCTTTCCCTTTTAGGGATGGCCCTTCCATTTCTCATGCCTTTATGGCATACTGTTATAGTCCCCTTCGTCCATAAAACCTACTGATGACATTTTTCAATACTCTGTGAATAGAATGCCAAGAACTGCCTATCATTCCCATGTATATAGAAACACTGGGACAAGGTGGCTGAATGGAGCAATGAGGATCTGGGAACCCGAGAAGCCCAGAACGTGCTCTAGTGGTTGCGAGCATATGATAGGTGCCAGGACATTTAAAAACCCCTACCAGCATGGTGAAGGAGACACTGTTGGGAGACGTTTCGTCCTCTTGTGCTGATTTATGGCAGAGAAAACTGTGGAGCTTGGTGGCTTGACGAGACAGTGGAAGAAGGTGGGTTGCTGGAGCAGGTTTGCTCTGCTTAACCGCAGCAGGAAGAGAAGGAGAGTCTTCCTGGTGGCCACAGGACCCAAGAAGCATCACCAGCGGTGCCAGAACACGGAGAAGAGCTCAGCAGCAGAGCAGGAGCGGCGAAGCTCTTGGAAGCTGCTACACAAAACCAGTGAGCCCGTGAAGCAGAGGCGGGAGGCCAGAGCGTTTCTTGATGTTGACCATGAGAATGCCACATAAAGACGGGGAGTCCAGTGAAGGGAATGTGGGACACCAGGGCGCTTCGGGAACATTATCAAGGACAGATAAGAGCCAGTGAAGTGAATGAAAAGGGGATTTGTCAAAAGGAAAATTAGCAGAAGTCAAGTTTGCAAGTTTATAAAATGAACTGTACGAGAAAGTCCTGGCAGGAGAGTATACCAGGCATAGTCAAGTTTTGCAAGTTTGTAAAGTAAACCACGTGAGAAAGGCCTGGCAGGAAAATACACCAGGCAAAGACAAGCTGGTGAATCAAATTGCATTGAAAATGGAGTAGAAGGTGGGCCACCAGGGGGCGCACAGGCAATGGCTGCCTGAGTGCACAGCTCCCGCCGAAGCCCGGGAATCCGAGGGGAGTTCGCAACCCGCGGCGCCTGGGCGGGTGACGCAGCAGGACTGGAACGGCCTCGGGACTGCGAGTGAGGTGGTCTCTCCCCGGGCGCACATGGCACCCCAGCCCGACTAGCCCTCACTCCCCCCTTCAACAAGCCCCCCCTCGGGGTGCGGGGAGCGACCCGGTCGGGGTCCGGGCCCCCGGGACTTCGGGGACGCAGCCGCGGGGCGGTCCTCTCCACCCCTCCCCTGCGGCCCGAACCAGAGCATAGCGCGCTGGGACTCCCCGCGCGGCGAGGAGGTGGCATCCGGGGGCCTGGAGCGGCGCCCCCGGGGACTCGGAGTCCTCCCCCCCGGGAGTGAGAGAAAGGAGTGGGGCGGTCCCCCCCCCTGGGAGTCGTCATCGCGGTTGCTCGCGGCCCGCCGGAGCCCAGCGCAGCAGAGCTGGGGGAGCCCCGGTAGGCCTGGGACTCGCCCCCCCACAAGTGAGCGGCCCGGGCGGGGTGGAACCCCAGGAGCAAGAAGACCAAAGGTGTGGACTGCGGGCCGGGGGCCCCGGACCCCCCCCCCCGAGACAGCACAGCCTGAAGTGGGGGTGACCAGGGTGCGAGGCCCCCGCCAGCAGCTGGTGGGGCGTGTGCCTGCCCAGAGGTGCCCTCCCCCAGGACTCGCGGCGTGAGCCACAATGTCCCTTCCCCCCTTGGCTCTGCGGGAAGGGACCCCTTGGACTGGAAGGTCGGGCCCCCCTTGAACCACCACCTCCCCTCCTCAAGGAGACCAGAGGAGGCCCCAGAAGACCACGAGGCGCTTGAAAAGGGTGTGAGGCCCCTGCCTGGGAACAGGTGGGGCGTGTGCCCGCCCCCCGGACTGTGTCACCCCACTCGGGACATCTGAGGAGTGCACAACCCAAGTAAGGAAGGACTGGCCAGCAGGGGATCCCCTGCCCCCCGCCGGGGCAGCGGGGATCCGGACAACAGGACACAGGAAAGAACCACATGAGCTGGAGGGAAGCCTTACAGAGATACCGCTTCCAGAAGGTTGTAAGAGGTGACAAAGGCTTAAACCGCGAAGGGACCATGGTCCAATCTGGGGACGCTACCCCCTCCTCGGCAGCAATGGAAAGGGGCTTCGCCTCGATCCTACAGGAAATTAGGGACATGCGCTCCGACATTGCCCAGAAATTTGAAAAAATGGACCAGAGGGTGGATAGGATTGAGGACAGGCTGATACAGGTCGAATCCAACCAATCCTCTATAGCAGTCCAAGACATACAATATAGCATGAGGCTGGAGGCCCTGGAGAAGAGGGACGAGGAAAGGGCCCGGCAGATGGATGATTTCGAAAACAGGGAGAGGAGGAACAACCTCAGAATCTTTGGGGTGCCCGAAATGGAGGGGGAAACGGAGAGGGACGTCACCCAAGCAGTACGAGACATCATCACTCTCTTGTTTGCGGAGGAAATGACAACCGAGCTAACATTCGACAGGGTGCACAGGGCGGGGGGCAGGGCCGGGGCCCCCCGGTCGATTCTGGTCCGGTTCCACTACTACTCGGAGAAGACGAAGGTGTTGGAGGAGGCCAGAAAGGCTAGGGAAATCACCTTCAACAACGCCCAAGTCTCCATATACCAAGACCTCTCCGCCTACACGCTGGCCAGGCGTAGGATGTGCCGCCCTCTTACACAGGTGCTTAAGGAAAAGGGAGTGCGCTACAGATGGGGCTACCCCTTCTCCCTGACTTTCGAATACATGGGCCAAAGATCGACCCTGATCACGGAAGAGGACATAAGGGGAGCCATACAAGAATATACAGTGGACACGAACCCCCGGAGGGGCCCATCGGGGCCGGAGCACGGGAGATCCGGTGGCCCTGGTCCGTCCGGCGAGAGGAGAAAGCGCACCGGCGCGAGGAAATTCAGGAAAATGAACACCCCCTCCCCATCAAAGGAAGGAGAACGTAACGACTCCGAGGACTGAGCACGGGGGCACCCTGGTGTGCCCTGGTCGGAGGGACGCAGATTCAGAGGATTCACTACTATCAACGTCCCTACGACCTGCAAGTAGGTGGGGTTCGCAGAGGGGTCACAACCGCGGGGGATCTTAGGGGGCTCAAGGAGATGAGCTTCTAATGCAGATTGCCTGGCCGAGGTGGGCAGGCTGGTGGTTCGGCCAAAAGCCAGCGATGGCAGAACTACTTGGCTGGACGCCGGTGGGGGGGTGGGGGGGACCACGGGAGTTGGGGAAGTTCAGTTACAGTTCGGGGAAGGGGGGCAGTTGGGGTTTTGTCTTAGGCCCACCCGGGGGGAGGGGGCGGGGAGAACGGGGGAACACAGAATTGATACAACGGAGCATACGGGGAGGAGCGCAGGGAGGAAGTTGACCGAGAGAGAGGAACATAGAGACCATGGCTGACGGGCTGCCCGCCCTGGGGGTGGGCTCACTTAATGTTCGTGGCTTAAATACCCCCACCAAGAGGTCCCTGGTCTGTAGGGAATTTAGAAGGGCACACCTGGATTTTCTCTTCGTGCAAGAGACTCACTGGCCACGGGGGAAGGTGCCCAAAATGCAGGGAGGGGGAATTGGCGAGGTTCACAGTGCATCCCACAAGTGCAAAAAGAGAGGGGTCGCCATCCTAGTAGCAAAACATGTGGGCTTCGAGAATGAAGACACGCTGAAAGACCCAGGGGGCCGTTACCTGCTGGTGCGGGGGCCCCACTGACCCTAGCTGCCATCTATGCCCCAAACGAAGGCCAAGCCCAATTCTGGGAGGAGGTGGTGGGCAAACTTAAGTACTTCATCCATGGCACGGTGGTGGTGGGGGGGGACTTCAACATGGTTCTGGACCCCATCCTGGACAGGAAACTTGCTGGTCCGCAGTCCTCCAGGGCTTCGGACGAGATCATGGCGCGCACCTTTCAAAAAGTCAACCTAGAACTGGGTCTGTTGGACACGATCCCCGTCCCCAGAACAGACTCCCCCTCTTTTACATATTACTCAGCCATCAACACGTCGTTCTCCAGGATAGACTACATCCTGGTGGACGAGACCCTACACCCATTTGCCTCAGGCCACAGGGTAGACCCCGTCCCCTGGTCTGACCACGACTTGGTCCGAGTCACTATAGCAAGGGGAGGTCTATACGAACGCAGAGGGAGATGGAAGTGCAACGACTCCCTGTTAAAGGACGAAGTCATCGCCCAGGAGGTCCTCGAGGCCATCACGGAATTCTTTGAACTTAATGACAACTGGGAGGTGGGTTCACATACCCTCTGGGACGCCTTTAAGGCGACCTTACGGGGAACCTTGATCAAAATGGGAGCCCAGAAAAAAAGGGATAGGGAGGGCCAGGAAAGGTATCTCAGGGAGAAAATCGCCCCACTCCAACCTGGGGGTCCTCCCACGGTTCCCCTAGACCGCGATCAGGTGACCGCACTGAACGACTATAGACTCCAATTGAAGGATCTCCTTCTCCACAAGACGGAGAGGAGTCTCCAACTGGTCAAACAAAAGTACTACGAAAAAGGGGACAGGGCGGATAGGATTCTGGCTTGGAAACTGAGGGAGGTGCAGAGAAGCCGATTAGTGAAAGAGGTTAAGAACGAGGCGGGAAAGGTAGGCTATGACACGCCCCACAACGGCGAAGCCTTCCGCCGATATTATGAGAAACTATATTCGTCTGAGTATAATGGGGAGGAGGCGGAGATGGTGGGGTTCCTGAATTCAATCCAGATCCTGGCCCTGACCAGGGAGATGGCGGAGGGGTTGGAGGGCCCCGTGACCGAAGACGAGGTAGAGCGTGCGATTAGAGGAATGAAGGCAGGCACTTCCCCGGGCGAGGACGGTTACTCGGTTTACTTTTACAAAAGGTTCCGCCCGACCCTTTCCCCCCCACTTGGTAAAAGTGTTCAACGTGGTGCTGGAGGGGGGGTTACTTCCGGACTCCATGATGGAGGCAATTATTCTGGTGCTCCCCAAGGACGGCAGGGACCCTAGGGAATGCTCCTAATACAGACCCATCTCCCTGTTGAATGTTGATGTGAAGATTCTGGCCAAGGTGCTTGGGGGGCGGTTGGAGGGGGTCTTGCCGAAGCTGGTCCACGGCGACCAGGTGGGGTTTATTAGAGGGAGACAGGGCTCAGACAACATTCGGAAGACTATAGATCTGTTGCACTATGCCCAGAGGTCAGATTTGGACGCAAGCGTCCTGTCCCTGGATTCGGAAAAGGCGTTCGACAGGGTGGAGTGGAGATTCATGGAACTTACCCTCCAGAAAATGGGCTTTGGTCCACACATCAGGGATTGGGTGGCGGCTTTATACAGGGCCCCTAGGGCCAGCGTTCAAGTCAATGGCGGGTTGTCGGAGCCCTTCCCACTTTCGCGGGGGACAAGGCAGGGATGCCCACTCTCCCCTCTAATCTATGTCCGCTCCATGGAACCCCTGGCCATAGCAGTCAGAGCTCACTCAGAGATTAAGGGGATTAAGAGGGGGGAGGTGGAATTTAAGCTTTCCCTGTTCGCAGATGATATCCTGGCTTATTTGGTAGACCCGAGATCCTCACTCCCCCCGCTCCTCTCCCTGATGACTGCCTTTGGGCGTTTCTCTGGTCTCAAGATCAATGCGTCCAAATCAGTCCTGCTCCCCATGAGAACCCGGGACCCAGGCTTGGACCCTCTTGCCAGCCTGGAAGGAATAACGGTGGGGAAGGCCTCCATTCGATACCTGGGAGTCCTCCTCACCCGGGACTTAACCAATCTTGCCCCTGCTAACTACGACCCCGTTGTGTCAGGAGTCACTGCAGATCTAAGGAGGTGGAGGTCAATGATCCTGTCCTGGTACGGCCGCATGACGGCTGTGAAAATGAACATTCTCCTGCGACTACTATATCTTGTCACCGCCCTCCCAACTGTAGTCCCTGACCGGACCTTCAGAGTCCTCCACAATGCGATGCGGGAGTTCATATGGCAGAGCAAGACCCCGAGGACCGCCAATAGGGTCTTGACCTTACCGAGGGAGGGTTTGGGTTGCCAGACTTTCAACTTTATTTACGGGCCGTCCAGCTGCGCGTCCTCCTAGAACACATGAAAGAGGGGATGGGCACTTACTGGTCATATCTGGAGGACATGGACGCTCACCCACTAAAGATTCGAGACCTCCTGTGGGCCCCTAGCAAGTTCATCCCGAACAGACTCAAATCTCACCCAACCCTGGGAGTCCTCTGGACAATCTGGAGGGAAAGCCCCCAGACGGCACACCTAACATCGTGGCCGTCACCGATGTCATCACTCTGGGGTCACCCCCTCAAACTGGGAAGCAGGGGGTTCCGCAACGCCCAGTCGTGGTCCGACTTGGGAATGGAGTGGGCGGGGCAGATGTTTAGGGAAGGAGAATTCCGGCCATATGAGGAACTAAGGGACGCCCTCGGTCAGGGGTCCCTCTCCATATTTGAATACATCCGCCTGAAGGGAATCCTATGTGACCAGGCCTGGGGCCAGAACCTGAAAAGACAGCTGACCCCCTTCGAGAAACTCCTGGACTCGGCAACCTCCAGGAAGGGTGCGGTATCAGGGATGTACAGGCTACTGAACAGGGTTAACTTGGGGGAGAGAAGGGGGTTCTGCACGTTCTGGAATGACTTAGCGGGGGATGAGATCTCGGAGGACGCCTGGTCGAGAATATTTAAAATAGCCTTCCATGGGAACTTATTCACGGCGGACATGGAACACAACTTCAAGATCCTACAGGGGTGGCATAGAGAACCAGTGAAGTTGGCTAACATGTACACGGGAGTGTCCCCCGCATGCCCAAGGGAATGTGACCAGGTCGGTACGAGAGGGCACATGTGGTGGCACTGCCCGAAAGTTCAGGCATACTGGGAGAAGGTGAGGGGCTGGATCGCCGAAGTTTCTGAAGAGCTTCTCCCCCAGAAACCCCTGACAATGCTGCTGGGCCTCCCCCCGGAGGACACGGACATACCCCGATACCCTAGAATGTGGGCGACAATGTTGAGGGCGGGAAGGGTTGCACTGGCCCAGAAATGGAAGAGTCTGGAGACCCCTACGAAGGAGGACTGGCTAAAAAAGGTAAAAAACATGTTCCTGATGGATAAACTGACGGCAATGATGAACAATGACTTGGGCTCTTTGCAAGCAAACTGGTACGGGGTACAGCAGACATGGGGCTGGGATGTGCATTGATCCTCAGGGGGGACAAGGAGTGGACAGGGCCCAGGGGACGATGGTAGTTCATCAGCCATTCAAGTAGTCAACGCTCTCGTTCTTCCTTGAGCTCCAGACTTTCGGAGCTTTCATAGCGGCTCCCCAGCAAAATGTTTCTATGGGGACTGTTTTTTTTTTTTGGGGGGGGTGGGTGCGTTTGGGGAGGGGGAGGGGGGGATTTTTGGGCCTGTTACTTGCAAAATTTGTGAAAATGTTTTGCGCCTTTTGTTATATTATGAAAATGCCAATAAAACAAAGTTTTTTAAAAAAAAGAAAATGGAGGAGGACCTGGCAGAGTAGTATACTAGGTGTTATGCGAGGCCGGTACGTGCATACAAGTAGTTTTGCATACAAGTTGTTTTGTTGAACAAATAATCAATTAAGATTCATGCTTTTAGGATTTAGAATTATTTGAACAAACCTGGGAAAGGGAGAGATTTCCCTGGCAGTGGAGTGCAATGCCAAGAGGAGGGAGTTTTCCTCTTGGGCTATGAGGAACTTTGATTGTCTTGTTGATCTATTGTATTGGTGAAGAGAAACCTGGGAAAGGGAGCCATTACCTGAAGCTGTGAATGCTAGCTTTGCCAACCCCTTTATTATTTTGAATGAAAGTTTTTAACCACAATCACAAGTTCTCTGTGTCTGCGTCTCATCCCTAGCTCCCCACAATATACTGGCCCAGACGTCCGATCTGATGTGTGCGGGGCACGTAGTGGCATCAGATGGAGCTGACGCAGAGCCGCGCTGTGCACCCTGGCTGTGGAAACATTTCTGGAGAACAGCTCTGCTGGGATAGGAATATCATAGATGAGGAATCTGTGGGAGGAAGGAATCCATTGTAAATGCCCTGTGGTAGGATCTGAACAGGATCAACTTGGCAGCACACCAAATCATAAAATGCCTCCACTTGTGGTGATAGCAAGAGACGGGAGTGCGATCTCTAGCCAAAATGTTACAGGATTCCTGTGATATTGGGATGTGCACAAAATCTAGTAAAGCATGAGCCAAGCATTCGGTATGGGGAGGCTGGGTCATGGTGTTGGACCACCCCCTTGTCCTCGGAGAGGAGGTTGACAACAGGAAGGAGACGGATTGGATGTGCTGATGACTGAGGAGCTCTGAGAACGACAATTCCCTCAGTCAGGCCAAGGCCACCTGGATCAGTTTGCAACTCACCTCTCTGAAAGCGAGCAGGGCTCAGGGCATCAGTGCAAACTAAGGGAATGTGCAGAGGAACCTGTCTTGAAAGTAGACAAGAAGTCCAGTGACAAAGAATGTGTCTCCGGTTGACTGGTGGCAGGCACAGGCACACACTGAGGAGTAGTCAGAGCACGAGGAGTATGTGATGTTTGCACTGACAGAGGCTGCGCAGGCGGTAGTGACGAAAGGACATTCTCTTGCCAGTCATCCGAAAACACCCCTTCCGAGCCCTTGAAGTCAGTGTCTGTCACATGCTTTAGGATGTCCTGAGGTGGCGCCTGAGAAGTGCCAGGAACAGCAGGAGGGACATAAGGAGCAAGCAAAAACAAAAGCTGTTTGCATTGAGGAGTGCTGTAAGAAACACATGGGGTCAGTGGATGGGTACTAGAAGAAGAGTCGGGCCAGGAGGATAGCTCAGGGGTGACGCGTTTGTCTTGGAATCAAGACAACACATAGCAACACAGGTTTGAATCCCAGGCTCGTGTTTAGAAACTGGTCCCCAGTATTAAGCGTGTTCTAAAAGAACAATAAAAAAAAGAAGAAATGGTAGAAGATTTAGGGATCAACTAAGTGATGGCTGTCGTTGACGGAGGAGTTTTCATCATCAACGAGAAAGTCTTGCTTGTCAACGAATTTGCAGTAGACTGGATGGACGCAGACGTGCTGCGCTTTGTCGCTGTTGATGAAGAGAGTGTTGACCGAGTCATCCTCTTTGTGGCTGTAGGCATTGCAGGTGTCGGAGGATCCATTCACAAAGCCATCTTGACGACCTTTGGGCACTCAGGCTTTTTCTATGTGGTAGCTTATATGTGCTTAGGTATGTAAACTGACGCATCTTGGGCAGATTTAGCATGGTTGGCATGTTCTCTCCTCACCCTCTTCCCAATGTGAGCCTCATCATGGGACCTCGACCTCTTAGAAGAGGGAGTACACTCCTGGCACATGCAATGGTGCAGCGAAGTGTGGCATTGAACAGAATACGAGTCAGATGCCACAGTACCCTCATCAAGCTAAGTCATAAAACGTCTGTGCTGTCCCGTAGGTTTTGTTCGAGAAGGAGGAACAAAAGTGGATGTTGTGTGTTCTGGGTACAAACAGTAGAGGCACTGTTAATGCTGGTCTTCCCTGTAGATGTTCAAGTAGCAGGTGGAGCATGCCTTTCTTAGCATGTTGATTAGCCATGGTGGGTGAAAAAATCCTGAGGTGACAAAGAGTCGGACAACATTGGATCACCAGGGATGTAATAAGAACACTCCCAACAACACAATAGGAAAGAGCTCAACAGATGAAAATAGCAGAAAAAAACAAATCGTCGAATGCAGAAGACAACTTTCAGAGGACTCTGAACACTTGAATGTGTGGTAAATAAAATGTGAAGATGAACTCCAGGTGTGGAGTTAAGGGAGTCTCTGCTTATTGTCTATGGAGAATGTACAAGTACAGAGCTGGGTGGTCCTCTTTTTTTCGGGGGCTGTGTGGAGGAGGACCAATTACACATGATGCACAACAATGAGCACTAAATGACTGTTTTTGACACAAATTCAGGAACACCTGTGCTTAGATCCAATAAAATGCTGTCTGCAGTGTGTTACAAAAGTATCAAAATCATCGATTCCCTGCTCTTTTGGTGTCCCAATCTGTTATCTGTACTTTGTATAGCGCCTTTCACCGTTGGTGTGGTCCCAACGCACTGTTGGTTGAATGCCCTCGGGGACTGAAGTCCAGGTATGAAAAATTTATCAGAAGAATTTAGAATGCATGAGGACATTTTAGCCATAGCAAAGTTTGGTAGGGGTGACCAGGTGCCTACTAGCTAGCAAGTGAATGAGTTCTTTAAAGTTGACAAGAGAGAGTGCAATAGTAGTAGATTCATTATCTGTCCAGCTAGACTGAATTTTTGTTGTCGGGGAAAGCTGCATTCTAATGGCAGAAGTGTTGTGCAAAATGTTGTTGGGACTGGACTATGGTTGCAGATGTGTGAGAGTTAGTAGCCTTACCTTTGCCCATTTTCCTTAAGCATGCAGTCGGATACATACCAGTCTGCTGTTGCTGGCTTCTTGGTTTCATAGGCGAGGACCAGATACAGAGCTATACTTGGATGTTCAGCTAGATGCAATACAGGGCTATGCATAAGTATTCAGCTGAAAGTGGTACAAGGTTATACTCAAATATTCAGCTAAATGCAGTACTCTGATATTCAGCACAAAGGTTATACTCAACTGTTCCGCTAAATGCAATATAGGGCTATACTTACTGTTCAGCTGAAAGCATACAAGGCTATACTCAAATGTTCAGCTGTATGCAGTACATGGTGTGATGAATTCTGCAGAGTCATGACCGATCCTCAGCCTAAGATCTCCTCCCATGTGGCCATGGGATGGCTGCCGCTACCTGATCCTGACCCTGGGGATGGTATTATGAGGGAGGATCACATGAGAGGAGATGGCTGTCTGGCGGATGCAGTGACCCCATCAGGAAAGACGCAGTATTCTGCCTTTCCAAATGAAGACCCTCTAATTCATAAAAGGCTTGTTTTCACTTAAAAAATCCCTCTCATTGTAAGGCTAAAAAAAACCTTTTGCAAAACAATCTGGGCAGAATGCCATTCATACCCCATATACACATAATGCGCACTTGACCTCTGATTTTGATTTAATCAAAGATCCAAAACATAACTTTAAAAGCTCTAAAATTCCTATGGAGTACTAAGACAAGGAAGAGGAAGGAGTTGTTAGTATGGATTAAGAGAAACCCCAAACTAAATATGCAGACTAGTTGATTCAATGTAAATGAGCTGCGCCATGACATTTAAAGATGGTTTTTACTTTCAATCAGAAGGTGTACAGAAGAGAAGCAGTTCAGACGAAGCAGGAAGCACAACCACAGTTGAGGGCAGATGTACAGGAACAGACTGCGTTGAAAGAGGCAAGTGCTTTCAAGCTGCCGCTTGTCAGCATTTCTTACTGCAGTGGCGGGAGACGCTGGGGAGCGTGGCAGGCTCCAGGGAATAGCCCTGAAGGAATCGACAGCAATAGAGCAGCTGTCAAGGACATGGTCTAGCCAAACCGCTGCAAATTTACCAGCAAGTGAATTCAAGACCATCGGAAGAGCAGAAAGAGGGTCTGCTGAGTGGGAGACAGCATTTCCAAGTTGAGACTTCGCCACAGCAGGGTGCTGCGGGTCGGAAACGTTCTGAGAAACCAGTGAGTTGGCCCAGTGAAGGTGGGAACCCCGGGGTATACCGACGGGCACATGAAAATGCATTTTGAATACTGACCAAGTAAATTAGAAAAACAGAATTTGCACAACTCCTAGTACGTGATATAATGTTGGGTAGGGGGGAGGGGGGGCGATCTTCCCACATCACCAAGCAGTTTAGATTGAGGCAACGTCCATGAAGTGCAATATAGGAGACCAGGGGGAAGCGGGTGCTCCTAAAGTCCTTACGCAATCCTATTATTGCATGCTTCATAGATTTAGTGCACATGCGGGAATAAACGTCATCTTGGATAATAGTAGCCATATTGGAACACAAGATGCAAACACGGCGCAGTTAACAGCATCACCGCCTAGGCTGAAAATGTGAGGAAAGGAATAGGTTGTGTCCTGGGCGGTGATGAGAAAGGCCACAGCCACAGAGATACATAAACCCTTCATTGTTCAATAATGTGGCCAACCTTCGTGCTCTGGGAAGAATGTGCCCAGCAAGGCCACGAGAGGAGGGCTGGGCATCTTTGTACAATACAATTCCATGAGTAGGGCACTGGCCTCTGACCCCCACAAGTCCTAATACTAAGTTATAGCACCGAAATGCCCTACTCTTAGGACCCCTGAATTCCAAGGTACCAACTGGCCCCAGACCACCAATCATAATCCTGTTAGAGCCCCGATAAATCAAAAAGATCAGAGAGCAGGGCTTTCCTGCCTTCACTTCGTGCTGACGCGTTTTGTGTTGCGAGGTGCCTGTCTGGGAGCGAGAGAAGTGTGAGAGTTAGTATGACCTTGGCTTTTCCCCTGGGCCCCTGTCTGCTTGCACCAGGTGTGCTGCTACATAGATAGAGATGTATTGTTTTTTTTGTTGCACATAGTTGCTGATTAGCCGCCTCATGATCCATGACGAATGCAGCATCACCCGCGTGGAAGAAGGACGGACGGACGGGGCTGGGACCAATGGCCTGACATCCCCTATGGAGCAGGTAACCTATTTATAGGGTCTTGCCAACCAGTCGCGCAGGATTTTACTGTATGTAATGATGTCACTGATGACGCGATGTACCTTCTTAAAGTTCTGCTCAACAGATTTTGTCTGAACGTTCGACAACAGCAAAGCTCTTTGCTGATGCACTCCTATGATTACAATACTTGTTATCCTTGCAAGATGCATCTTGTGCCTTTTTCCCTAGTTGGTTGTAGTTTTTCTGGTGTAAGCGTTGAGGTGCTTTCCTACATTTGGTGACCCTGATATGATCCCAGTGACCCCCGTGAGGACAGAGGCTTCCAGGCCGTGTCCCTGAAGGGGCCGCGGCCACCTACAGTGACCAGTCCCAAGCACGTAACTAGCAGAGGTGTTCAGAAGCCATTTTCACAGAATTCCAGTCTGCTCTTTGGAGTTGGTGCGCGGCTCCTGTGAGAGTGCAGGCCGTTGTTGGGATCCCATGATGGAGGCGCTTAGGTGAACATGCAGATGTGAGAACACCCCTTGCAAGGGATAACAACGAGGGGTATGTGGGAGTGTGGTGTGTATGAGTGAAGTAGGGGTGTGGTAAGGCCACATGGCTAGATTTAGTTTTGTTATTTTTGGTAATTTAGAGGATTTAGTGGCAGAAAATAGGAGTGTGGGAGCCTTTCTGAGGGAAGATGATGGCGCCATTTGTTTTGTGATAAGGAGATAATGATAAACTAGGAGCTCCATATAAATAGTGAGCTCAGTGGATGTAGTGGTTGTTGTTTTAGCTTATTTTAGCTCATTGTTTTAGTTATCATGATTTTCTGTGCGAAAGACGAAGGCCAGAGGAGGGTCACCGTTGATAGTTTGTTTTGGGAGTGTGTAGTCGTGTACGGAGGGGGTATGCGGAAGTGTGGACAGGGGTTGACGATAAGGTGGGGACGGTGGACTGGTGGGGACTTTGGTGATAAAAGTGTGCAGCGTATAATTGTAAAGGTTGGGGCTTTGAGCGTGAAAATTGTGAATATGGGAGGGGGCTGCCATTGGAGCATATGTATAATATGGTACCCATATACAAAGACAAGATAGTTGTCAGAATTCTCCTTCATAAACTTGACCCAGTAGTGTAGAAGAAGAATTCTTCCCACTAATATATCTCTCTGGATGTATGAATGAACATACAGAGAAATCGATTAACTGAAAGACTGGATTCCCTCGAGACCTCGTGACTGTAAAGAGAGAGACGATAGATTATTAACCTGAATCAAGACCGTAGTATAAGTGAGCAAGATAAACCATAACACTAACCTGTGAGGCTAGTGACAAAACCCAGAAATAGGAATGGGAATCTAGTCAGTAGTCTTGAAAACTCCTGTAACATAAATCAAGACAGAAGAATTGAATAGGACAATACCATCGGTGATATGAGACAAGTAAAGGCAAAGACTACGACTAAACCAGCGGTATGATGGAGCAACAATTCACTGGAACCTAAGGAATGTTGAGTTAATGGGATTCTCCAGCTACTCTACACCATGGGTGCACAACATACGGCCCGCGGGCCAGTTGCGGCCCGCCATGCTCTTTTGTCCGGCCCGCGAGGCACAAAGACTTTCCTAATGGAGGGCGGCCCGCGGCCGCCCTCCATTAGGAAAGTCTTTGTTGTCTTCCGGACTGGACAAAACACTGGCCCTCATTGGCTCAGCTCAGCACACACACACGCACCACGTCGCTCCTACGAGCCACGTAATGCGTGTGTGCTGCACCAATGGAGGGCCAGCACTACGGCTGGCGTGGTTCATAAGGCTTGATGCCGGAAGGCATTTCAGCCTTGGACCACGCCAGCCGTAGTACGATTCCAGCGTTCCAGCTTACCTGCCTGCCTTCCAGCGCGTCTCGGTAAGTGGTCTGTTTGTGTTTGTGTGTCGGGTCTGTTTTGCTTTATGTTTGTGTGTGTATGTTGCGATGGGGGGGGGGGGTGGATGTGTGTCGGATGTTTGGATTTTAATGTTTTTTGTGTGTATGTTGAGATGCGGCAGTGGGGGGGTGTCGGATGTGTATGAATGTTTGGATTTGAATGCATTTTGTGTGTATGTTGGGATGCAGGGGTGGGGGGGTGTCGGATGTGTGTCGGATGTGTATGAATGTTTGGATTTTAATGTATTTTGTGTGTATGTTCAGATGCGGGGGTGGGGGGTGTCGGATGTGTGTCAGATGTGTATGAATGTTTGGATTTTAATGTTTTTTGTGTGTATGTTGAGATGCGGGGTGGGGGGGTGTCGGATGTGTATGAATGTTTGGATTTGAATGTATTTTGTGTGTATGTTGAGATGCGGGGGTGGGGGGTGTCGGATGTGTATGAATGTTTGGATTTGAATGTATTTTGTGTGTGTTGAGATGCGGGGGTGGGGGGTGGTGTCGGATGTGTGTCGGATGTGTATGAATGTTTGGATTTGAATGTTTTTTGTGTGTATGTTGAGATGCGGGTGTGGGGAGGTGTCGGATGTGTATGAATGTTTTGATTTGAATGTTTTTTGTGTGCTGAGTTGGGGGGTGGGGGGTTCGGCTCTGTATGGGTGCATGTTTGTGTGTCTGCTGAGTTGGGGTTGGGGGTGGGGGTGTTCGGGTCTGTGTGTGTGCTGATTTGGGGGTTCGGGTCTGTATGGGTGCATGTTTGTGTGTGTGCTGAGTTGGGGGGTGGGGCTTCGGGTCTGTATGGGTGCTGGTTTGTGTGTGTGCTGATTTGGGAGGTGGGGGTTTGGAGTTGGGGGGTGGGGCTTTTGGGTCTGTATGGGTGCTGGTTTGTGTGTGTGCTGATTTGGGGGTGGGGGTTTGGAGTTGGGGGGGTTGGGTCTGTATAGGTGCTTGTTTGAGAGTGTGCTGATTCGGGGGGCTGGGGGTTCAGGTCTGTATGGGTGAATGTTTGTGTGTGTGCAGAGTCGGGGGTTAGGGGGTTCGGGACTGTATGGGTGCATGCTTGAGAGTGTGTGTGCTGAGTTGGGGGCTGGGGGGTTTGGAGTTGGGGGTGGGGGTTCGGGTCTGTATGGGTGCTGGTTTGTGTGTGCTGATTTAGGGGGTGGGGGGTTTGGAGTTGGGTGGTGGGGTGGGGGGTTCGGGTCTGTATGGGTGCTGGTTTGTGTGTGCTGATTTGGGGGGTGGGGGTTTGGAGTTGGTTGGGGGGTGGGGGGTTCAGGTCTGTATGGGTGCATGTTTGTGTGTGTGCTGAGTTGGGGGGTGGGGGTTCGGGTCTGTATGGGTGCTGGTTTGTGTGTGTGCTGATTTGGGGGGTGGGGGTTTGGAGTTGGGGAGGTGGGGTTTCGGGTCTGTATGGGTGCTTGTTTGAGAGTGTGTGTGTGCTGAGTTGGGGGGTGAGGTGGGCCAGGGTGAATAACATCAGAGACAACGGGCAGCCTTGCCTGGTGCCCCGTAGGATCACCCAGGCAGGTGAAATGTGTTTGCCAGTGCGAACCCTGGTCACTGGACTGATGTATAGCAACTGCACCCAGTGTGTAAATCCCGGGCCAAACCCAAATCGGCATCACCACGTAGATCTGTTCCCATTTAGTGATGCTCTTTGGCATTCGCTGCAGTCCCCTAAAGATCATACTCCTAGGTCCAGAATTGTCCCTGGACATAGTATGATAGTAACAAATGTTTGCCCCCCACCCCCACTTACTATCCCCTCTCCAGCACTATCTGAAATGTCGTCAGGCCTAGTATATTATAAATACAAATAAAATGGTACACCTCCAAAAAGGTGTTTTTTCCAACTGCCATAGTGTTTGGTTGGGGGTGAGGGTGCCATGTGTCATGCGCGCGCTCGCTCGCGTGCGCCACTTACCTGCTACGGGGATCCGGGTCCTCGGCCTCGGCAGTCTCCTCCTACATGGAGACTCTATCCGCGGTGGCGTCTTTCCCCACGCCGTTCCGCGGTCCGTGGGCGCAGCCATCTTGCGTGTTCTGCGCATGCACGGATCGTCAGTGTTCGACGTTCGCGCATGCGCAGTAACGCGAACTTGCGTTCCGGGCCTCGCTTTGGCCTTAAAAGGGCTTCGCATACACAGAGACAACGCGTCTCAACGCGGTTGTTGCCGTGTATGCGCTGCTGGAGCCTGGTTTCTGTGCTACAGTCTCTCCAGTTACCCTTGCCAGCTTTGCCCTGCCTTGTCCTGCCCTCCTACCTTCCTCTCCTTCCAGCCCCTGGTATTTTCAGTTCCTGGTTTCTCAGCCCTGTCCTGTACTTACCTACTTTCTGGTTTTGGGGTTTGGAGGGGTCTTCTCTGGGTTGCCTGTATAGCCTTCTCCCTTCCTTGTCTCCTGTCCCGTGGGGTTCCCTGGTCAGTCCTTCCCGTCCTTGCTGCCTGGCCTTTCCCTTCCTCCGCCTTGTGCCCTGCCGGTACCCGTGCCTTACTGCCTTCCTGGAAGTTCCGAAGAACAGCTCATCCATCTCCTGGTGTTTCAAGGACTCATTCGCCTTCTCTGCCAGTGGAAACACTGTCCTGACGTCACGTTAATGCAGAGAAGTGCCACCCGTGGCGTTGGGAGTTGGTTCAGTGCTATCCTGCCATTTATTGTCAGGAGGGTGTTGGGTTAATTTCCCGCGTTACTGCTTCATCTGCATCGTCGCTCCGACAGACTGGCAGCCTCGACTCCACGAACCCTGGGAAGAAAAGGTAACCAGCGATCCCGTGAAACCTCGTTTAACACCATGGGGCATAGTGTTTGGTTGGGTGTGAGGGGGCCATGGGGCATAGTGTTTGGTTGGGGGTGAGGGACATGGGGCATAGGGTTTGGTTGGGGGTGAGGGGGCCATGGGGCATTGTGTTTGGTTGGGGGTGAGGGTGCAAAGGGGCATAGTGTTTGGTTGGGGGTGAGGGGGCCCTGGGGCATAGTGTTTGGTTGGGGGTGAGGGGGCCCTGGGGCATAGTGTTTGGTTGGGGGTGAGGGGGCCATGGGGCATAGTGTTTGGTTGGGGGTGAGGGTGTCATGGGGCATAATGTTTGGTTGGGTGTGAGGGGGACATGGAGCATAGTGTTTGGTTGGGGGTGAGGGACATGGGGCATAGTGTTTGGTTGGGGGTGAGGGGGCCATGGGGCATAGGGTTTGGTTGGGGGTGAGGGGGCCATGGGGCCATGGGGCATAGGGTTTGGTTGGGGGTGAGGGGGCCCTGGGGCATAATGTTTGGTTGGGGGTGAGGGGGCCATGGGGCATAGTGTTTGGTTGGGGGTAAGGGGGCCCTGGGGCATAATGTTTGGTTGGGGGTGAGGGACATGGGGCATAATGTTTGGTTGGGGGTGAGGTGAGGTGGCCATGGGGCATAGTGTTTGGTTGGGGTTAAGGGGGACCTGGGGCATAGTGTTTGGTTGGGGGTGAGGGGGATGGGGCATAGTGTTTGGTTGGGGGTGAGGGGGCCATGGGGCATAGTGTTTGGTTGGGGGTGGGGGGGCCATGGGGCATTGTGTTTGGTTGAGTGTGAGGGGGTCATGGGGCATAGTGTTTGGTTGGGGGGGGGTAAGGAGGCCCTGGGGCATAGTGTTTGGTTGGGGGTGAGGGGGCCATGGGGCATAGTGTTTGGTTGGGTGTGAGGGGGCCATGGGGCATAGTGTTTGGTTGGGTGTGAGGGGGCCATGGGGCATAGTGTTTGGTTGGGGGTGAGGGACATGGGGCATAGTGTTGCACTCCAAGAGTGAACCCAATAATAACGCTAAAACAGGCACAGTTAGGAGATGTTCATCTTTGGCTTTTTGAGGAAACCTGACTCAATGAAGGCCATACTCCTCTTGGGCAACCCAAATAGCAAACTGTAGCAGTCCAAAATAACGGCATGTCCAATCTAGGGTCAATAAAATATATATAAGTTAATTAAACAGTTGAGATACAATAACTAAATAGAAATAAATTATAACAATGGAAAATGTGTAGTACAAAATGTAAGTTTGAAATGCAAATAAAAATCGTTACCCCTCAAAAACATTCTTTTTCCATGTGTTTAGTACAAATTGGGGGTTTAAAAAGCTACTTTCGGCCCTCTGTCAAAATCAGTTGTGCACCCCTGGTCAACACTAACCAGTGTTACTGTGTAGCAAACCCACCCGAACCCAAACTAAGTAATGAAAACAAAAGCACTCAGTTAAAGTACTGGAATAGTTCAATGAAACAACCCCCATGTTGCAGCGGAGGCTGAGTCCGGCTCCTACGTTTCAACGGATGTTGTCCGAATCCTGCGAGGCAGCTGAGGCTGGGGAAAACCACTCCCACGTTGCAGCGGGGGCAGATGGGATCCCACGGGGCATCGGAGGCTGAAAAAAGGTTTGCGGCATGAAGGTAAGTGAATTCAAATAAAATAGAACTAAGCGGAAACTCAAGAAAAAAGTCACAGTTTCCGTAAGTGCGCCAAAATACAAAAGGGCCAGGCAAGAGAAAGTAAAAAAACAGTTTAAGTCCAAAAATACAAGCGGGCAGCGTCAAGACCAAGGAGCAGGTAGAAAGACAATCCAGGAACGTGCGCCGTAATCTAAATAACCAGAAGTTAGGGGTACCAAAGCAGACAGGGAATATCCAAAAAGCAGGTCAAGAAACGTTAGCCAAAATGTCACGAAGAAACACGAAAAAACCACAATACCAAAACGCTCAATCAGAAGCACTGAAACCTGGACAAGGCGGAGTTAAAATAGGGCAGGTCATGTGACTAGCGTTTACTTCCTGAACGCCGGCTCCCTCCCCTTGACAACGGCTTCCAAAGTTTCCAAGGTAACCTCCAACCCCTACTGCAGGGACCAGGCCGAATACTTTGGTGTCTTTTGCCGTACTTCCTTGCTAGTGAGTTTTACCAGGGTATTTGGCAATCCGGGAGTTTCTTGAATACTGTCTCGAGTACCGTGGCAGGACAATCGAGAAGTAGCATAAACAATGGGTGGTAGAGACACAAGGGGTATGACCTGCTCTAGGCAGAGCAGGGCACCCACAACAGAGGGATATTAGAGCACATGAGCATGTGTTTAGCAGCTAAATATAAAGGTAAACAACTTCAGAAGAGAAAGGAGATATTAGACCTGTGGAAGATGATAGAGGATGTGGAGGACCCTGAATGGGCGGGGGGGGGACATTGAACCCCCTAGATGCAATGTCCATGTCAACACAGGAGAACAAAGCTTCACTCTAACATACAGGGCTTTATCCACTTGCCCAGCCACGTGATATACAAACCAGACATAAGTGCCCACCCCGGCTACTGTTCCACCTCCCTACAGACCAACATTGCGTGCTATCCCGCCCCAGGATAGTTAAGTTCAATGGAGCCCTTCGCACAAAACATTAGGCGGAATGACCAAATCGAGGGCATAACAAGCGGCCCTTCACATCATAAACTTGCCCTATATGCGGATGACATTTTACTTACGATCTCGGAGGCCCCCTCATCGCTTGAACATGCGATTCGCGAAATCACCAGCTATGGCGAAGTCTCGGGCCTCACCATAAACTTCGATAAATCTTCCGCCTTGGGCATTGGCCTCACCCCAGCAGAGCGAGAACTGCTGACTAGGATGTGCCCGATAGTATGGGAAAGGAGCGCCATCCCCTATCTGGGGGTTTACATTCCGGCTGACCCAAAAGAGACGTACAAATCCAATTTTCCCCGATTTCTCAAGGAACTGGAGGGCGACTTGAAGCGATGGGGGACCCAGGAGATTTCGCTGCTTGGACGCATCACGGCATGCAAGATGAACCTTCTCCCGAGATTTTTGTACATATGCGCCTCACTGCCAGTTGCAATCCCCACGCCGACTCTCCGAGGGATCCAGAGGAAAATGCTGAACTTTATCTGGAAAGGTAAGAAAGCGAGAATCCCTCTCAGAACTATGTTGGGGAGTCCCAAACTGGGGGGACTGGGGGTTCCAGACCTTCAGGCCTACAGAGTGGCAGCCCAACTGGCCCGGGTTCAGGCCTGGCAAAATACGACAGACCGCCCGAGATGGGTGGAGCTGGAACAGTCGCGGACCCCCCTGCCTCTGCGATTTCTGCCACACATCCCGCCCCCCCTCAGGTCCCATGGGGGAGAGCTCCTGCTGTCGACCAAACACACCCTTAGCACTTGGGACTGGGCGCTGAAACGAAAGGGAGTGCCAAGAGGACTGAGCCCACACTCCCCGGTCTTTCTCAACCCAATGTTCGCACCGGGCATGCATCCCCGCAATTTCCAAAATTGGACCAAAGGTGGGCTAGAAACCATAGACCAGCTGTATACAGGGGAGAAACCGCTCACTTTCGCCCAATGTAAGGAGAAGTTCCAACTTCGGGAACGTGACAGATTTACTTATATCCAACTACACCACTGGTGCTCACACCCCCAAACCTTGCAAGCAGCGACCCGTCCTCCCACTGCCCTGGAACTCACCCTAGGAGACCTTCCGACTCGCGGCAGCGTATCCACCCTCTACAGACTCTTCTTAAGCGACTTCCTAACCACAAGAACCCGATGTATGGCCCAATGGGAAGCGGACCTGGGACACCCGATAGAGGATCAAACCTGGGTGGACATATGGACCCGAACACATACCGCATCCACCTGCATCACCAACAGAGAATGCGCATACAAAATCATGCTGCGATGGTACTATTCGCCTCTCAGACTCCACCATATGAACCCCCAGATAGACCACGCTTGCTGGAGAGGATGCGGCCTCCCTGGCTCTTTCTTCCATATGTGGTGGGACTGCCCGAAGATCCGACCATTCTGGAAAGCTTGTCTAGAGTCTATTTCGCTGATTACCGGAACAATGATTCCCTCGAAACCGGAACCAATCCTGTTAGGAGCTCCAACTCCCGGGATCTACCCGCGCTCCGGACCCAGAGCGAAACTATTGACTCACTGCCTACTGGCAGGGAAAACGGTGGTGGCCCGAACCTGGAAATCCCCGGAAGGCCCCCACATTGCCCAATGGTGGACCAAAGTATGGGACATTTTGAAAGCGGAGAAGGTAACGGCAGCACGAGCGGGGATGCTACACCGCTTTCAGAACATCTGGGCCCCAGTCCTGGAATTCGACCGGCGCTTCCCCGCCCTGACCTATAAGCCCGCCAGAGCCCTCTGGATCTTGACGAACCAGGCGAACCCGGAGGAAGACTCATGACCGCTGAGGCTCCAGCCGGACCGCCCGGGCGGGAGGTGCCCGCTCGCAGAGCCTGTGGGACTGATAACCCAGGGAGGAGGATAGAGAGAAAAGACACAGGGGGGGGGTCTAAAGACTGGGGGTCAACTTGCTGAGATAACCCTTGCATAAAATGTCTGTATTTATCATTCTGCCTTGATTTAAAATAAACAAAGTTAAAAAAAAAAAGAAGTAGTTCGAAGAGGCATTGGAAGCTACGTGGGTAGAATTGGCTTGCTTGAGGGCGACACAGGAGGGGGAGGAAAGAAAGGGGTGGGGTGGATGAATGGAGAGCAGGAGACATTTTGTTTAGTTTAGATAGCATGGCCATAAAGAATATACATATTGAGAAAGAGGGAGTGGTGACGGGCAAGCGAGAAGTACTGGATACGGAACAGTGAGGTCCGACAGGGACACAGATCGAGAGCTGAGGGAAGATGAATGGAGTACTGTGGATGAGATGCAAGACGATGAGGGGGATGCGCAGCAGGTGCCAGAGGTGACGTCACGGATGGAAAGTTTGTGGGGACCACGACTGAGGAATAGGTTTGGTCGGGTAGCAATGGCAAGGAAAAAGGGAAGTGCTGGATGAAAAGAAGGGAGGAGTATGGTTACCCAGATGCCGTTGTTACATAAAGGCCTAGGCAGGACGCACAATGTGCCCTGGGCACAAATGGATACGCATAACTTGATTAAGCTTGCCCCTTACTGTCGGGGCTGGCAAGTGGATCTATGCCTTCGAAAATCAGACCGCAGGGATCCCCTTAGCTGTGGGGGATATGAAAAGCTTACTTGTTGGAATTGTGGGGTCCGCCTGGATATGTGTGGGTTAAAGCAGGGTGTCCAGGAGTAAAGTTAGACGATGAAGGTAGGCAGTAGTAGCTTTCCTGTGAAAGCTGCTCAACTTTGGAATTCTCTGCCACACCCTCTCAGAGAGGATCAACCCTACCTGATTTTTAGGCGCAACTACATTAACTTGCTCAAATCCACTGACCTGTAGCCTTGACTGTTGTAGTCACACCCTGGTAATGTATCTATATATTCTCTCAAAGTACCTACTGGCACATGCCTGCTGTATATATCTATGTATATATGTATCTTCCCTGCTTATAACCTGTACATATGGTCCACTCTGGCCTATTACCTGTAACTTTGTAACCTAAGCCTTACATTTTCTGTAACTGTTACGCCCTGATACCCCCGGGTCTGGTGTGCATTAGAAATAAATAACAAATAAACAAACAAGCACACGATGATGCACCATTTAACAATGTCAGGGCCCTGGTGTGGGACGCGCTGCGGCAAACGTACACTGACATGCCAGACCTGCAGTCTACCATGCAGTATACAATGGGGGAAGATGAAGACCCTGCGCAATAAATTAAGGTTCAGGAAATGTGGCGTCCAGGGACGGGGAACCAGTGGGACCGGTTGGTCCCTCTTTTCTATTTCGTTATCAAAAGCGGTTTACCCAAGGAAGTTCCAAAGGCGCTTGACAAAATAATGGGCATAAAAGCAAATGGATGGGCTGAGATTCAAACAATAATCATACACCATTGTAAGAGAATAAAGGAACGAGAAAGAAAACAACCCAAAGGCTATAGGTTGAGGAAGCAAAACAGTACAAAAAAAGCTAGCAAAAATAGCAGTTGAAGGGGCAGTATCATCAAATGCGCAAATGGAGGTGGCAAAAGGGACATTGGTGCCTCCAGATGTGAGAATAGCAGCATTTTAGCCAGGAGGAGGGCAATGACAGTGGGGAGGTGGACCTCAGTACCCCTTCCCAGAGTGGCAGCAAGGAGATCAGCAGCACTGGAGGGTCTGGTTCAGAGGGGGAAGAGGGCGATTTAGAGGTATGGGACCCTCACAATGTTGGAGCTATGGAAAGTGGGGGAACTTTGCAAGAGAGAGCAGGAGCAGGCAGGGTGCGGGATACAACCCATCTGACAACTAATGCCCACCGTCCCAACCACAGGTACAAACCGTGAGGTCAACTTCCATACCCTATGAAATACATCAGGCCTAAACTAAACTACGACCACGAACCCCAGGTACGCAAGGGCAGAACCCCCAGATGACACAACCACTAATGCCCGAACAGAATACCATGTATGGAAGTAACCTGCCAGGTAATGACGCGGTGCCCAGCGGCATTGTCATACCCTACTGCGGCGTGAGTGTGGTGAGGAACAACCCTTTTACGTTCCCCAGCTCCAACACATACCCTGACTAGGACAGCCCACAGAGAACTCCCGCGTGCCCAGTCCTGTCCATTACCATCCACCCTGATGAGGATCCCTTGGTGGGCGCTGGGGTACATAAGAAGCAATTAATCTTCATGGTTGACACAGGTGCCACTAAATCATGCATCGGTGAGGTAAACCTCCCACTACCAGGTGAAGCTCTTGACATGCAGGGATTCTCTGGGGCTGTCGCCATGGTTCCCTACACAAAAGAAGTGGATATCAGAATAGAAATAAAGTTGATACATGCACCCCTGTTGTATTCTGAGAGCTCCCCAATACATTTGTTGGGTCGAGACCTGTTAAGCAAGTTGAATATCACCATCTCCGTCAAAGACCAAGGAGTAGTGTGTGCGACCCCCAGGCATGTGTGCCATAAGAGCAATGATCATCCTACATGCAAGGGGAGGAGAGGCAGTGGTTTGCGGTATTCCTGTGGACCCAGACATGTTTGTGTATGGCATAACAGTGCTTCTTGAGGTGGTGCCCAAATTGGCAAAGCTTGTTGTCGAGTGCCATAAGACTTCATTTTCCGGCCGGTGGTAACCCCTGAATTAGAAGAAGAGACAACACTGTCCCTGGACTTAGAGAGTGTGGTGGTGTCAGCTAAGTGGAATGTGGTTAATTTGAACTGACTCGGAAGGGTGCGAGTGCCGCACTATGTTGTGTATTGACCCTACAATGCCTCTTAGAGAAGTGACTGATGCAGACTTGTTTGAGGATCGACCAGATGATGGTGAGATTGTGCTCGCTATTTCTATCCCTTGTGATATTATGGTGCAGTATCCAAACGTGCATTGTCCTTTGATGGCTCTCGTAGCCCTGCGCCCCTTCACTGAGACAGACTTGGAAAAGGTCCCTGAAAGGCTCTGGACAACCAATGCCCATGATGTGGGGCTCTTAGAAGGAGTGACCCCAGTTAAAATAACTCTCAAGCCAGGCGCTGTGTTGCCCCTGGTTAAGCAGTATCATTTGTCAAGAGAGGCAGAAGAGGGGATATGGGACACTATCGTTGCCCTACTAAATCAGGGGATAATTGTACCATCTACCTCCCCATGCAACATGGCTAAATACCCGATAAAAAAGACAAAAGGGGGGAGCTGGGGAATGATTCAGGATTTGTGCCCTCTTAATTTTTTTATTTATTATTTACATTTGTAAAGTGCCTAAGCTCAAGGGCATCTGGGTGCTGTTGCATACCAGTTACCTTCTGTGCTTAGAAATACATATGTGAGGGAAAAAGGTGGAGATGGGGCAAGGTTCAGTTGGAAAGCCAGGTTTTCAGGGCTTCGTGGAAGGCTCCCTAGGATTCTTGTGCTTGGAAAATGACATTGTACAGGCAGGATTTCCAGTGGTCCTGAACCCTGCGACAATCATTTGTAACATCCCTAGAGAGGCGACCCACTTTAGTGTGGTAAATCTTAAAAATGCCTTCTTTTCTGTCCCTTTGCTCCCTGACTCACAATACATCACTGCGTTTACACATGGGGGGGAATGCGCTTCGAACATGCAAGATTGTTGCAAGCATACTGTGAGTTCCCCAGCATTTTTGACAGGATATTACACTCTGATTTAGGCAATATTCAAGTGCCTAGTACAATTATTCAGTATGTTGATGATTTACTAGTGTGCATTGTTAGTGAGCACCAGTGCAGGAAACTCTTGGCCTGTGTGCGATACAAGGTTGATGAGGCTAAATGACAGTATTGCCTCCAAGCGGTACTTTACTTGGGTCAATTGATCTCGGTAAATGGCAAAAGAATCAGTCCTAATCGCGCTGCCTCTGTTGGCGCCACCCGCAGCCTAAAACCGTGAAGGAAATGTAAAAATTGTTGGGGCTATGCAATTACTGTAGGGCATGGATACATGATTATGCAGCGCACACATAACCACTTTTACAAGGCCCCAAGAAAGTACAGAAAAATGACAACAAAATAGTATGGATAGAGGACATGCTCACAAATGTCATACCCACAGCACCAGTGCTAGCAACCTCAGACTACATACAAGAGTTCTATTTATGCTCCCATTTCAGCAGGAAATGGATGACTGCGGTGCTGACACAAAAGAGCACAATGGAAATCAAAGGGGGGGTCTGGGAGTCTCTCTACCAGCACGAACACAGCCCATTGACCTATTCTTGGGTGGATGGCCCCTGGGAGAGTCTCAACCAAGTCTTTAGCTCACTGTCCCTTTCACAGAGGAGAAATATCCCTGCATATCAGTCTTTGTCCTGCCCAGGGGCAGTCCAGCACCAAAATGCTGGGCAATTCTCCCTGAACAAGAGTACCAACAGCAACCCCATACGCGTGTTTCAGCCTTGTTTGGCATCATCAGTGAGGTGGAGCTGTGCCTCTCTGAGAACAGTGAGCAAGGGGTCCACGTCTGCATTCCCCTGGTAACTTAGGGTGAGACCCAAAGTTACTTAATATGCAAATCAAAGGGGGGTCTGGGAGTCTCTCTACCAGCCCGAACACAGCCCGTTCACATTTTCTTGGGTGGATGGCCCCTGGGAGAGTCTCTCAACTAAGCCACAAGCCATTGACCTATTACAGCAGTATGCTAGACTCAGTAATGCAGGGCCAATTTGCATGTGAACAGGCACATGCAGATGTGCAGCGTTTGGCATTAAAATAATTTCAACCATTGAAATGGGATGCTCCGTAACATTGTACATCGAGCATGCAGTTTTTGCCATTTTAGAGTGTTCACAGTCTACACTGACCACGCAACGACCATCTGCACACAAGGTTATTCTATCGAGTACAAACATTCACATTGTGTGATGAAAAACCGTCAACCCTGCTACCTGTTTGACAGAAATGTGTTCTGATGAAGGCTTGGCCAACCATGACTGTGTGACTTTTGAGGGAGAAGAAGATGATATTCCAAAGGCCCATAATAAACCACTCGAGGGGCGGGGGGGGGGTCCTCTTCGTTGATGGATCAACAACAATTGACTAGGACACTGGCCTGCGGCATACTGTTGCAGCAATGGTTCGACTAGTGGATCGGGAGTATGAGGTACTTGTACAGAAGAGATTATCAATGCATTTTTTTGGCTGAAGCAGCTGAGCTCATAGCACTTATTGAAGTGTTACACATGTATTAGGGGTGCCACATGACCATTTATTCAGACTCAGCAAATGTCCACCACCACAGTGCATTCAGGCCTTGCATGGTGGAAGAGGAAAGGATTCGGAAGAGTTGACGGATCTCCAGTTCAACATGCCACAGTTCTGGACAGGCTTATTCACGCACTATCCCAACCATCTGTAGTGGTATTTGTAAGATGCACTGCCCACAGTAATAACACAGACGAAGTCTCGCTCTCTAACCCTGCCGCAGGCGCAGCAGCAAAATCGGCAGCATACCTTCCAGTTATACAGGTCTCAGTATCTTGTATTGGCACGTACCACTGAACAGTTGCCAACACCGTTCAATGCATTACCAATTGCACAGCTAACTGAGTTACAGGCACAAGCACCACAAGAGGAAAAAGAACTTTGAGTGAAAAGGGGGTGTAAACAGTCCCCAACCGATCTGTTGTGGAGGCAAGAGATATCTGGGAAAGGCGTTGTGCCACATGTTTTATTGCTGGTCGCATTTGACCAGTTGCACCATCCATCACACGTCTCCAAGCAACACGTTGCAGCAGACAAACGGGAAGTCTGGTTTGTCCCCAACCTACAGGAAAAGTTGACTAAAATGGCTGTGTGGTGCACTAATTGTCAAAGTTACAGCACTGGACATAAATTGAGAACCATTAGAGGCACCTTGACTGGCCATACTTGGCCGTTCCGTGAACTGCACATTGATTATGCGGACATGGGTGAAAGGTGCAATGGATCTCGTTACCTCATTGTGGTCGTGTGTCCCTTCTCACGATGGGTGGAGGTGGGACCTTGTGTACATCCGCCGCCAAATTTTTGCTGTGAGATTTTTCCTTGATGGGACCATCATCCAGCAGCAACCATCAAAGTAAGTGTGGCATGGATAGGGAGTAGAGCAATTAATCTACTCCGTAAAACCGTGCCACTCAACATTACCTTACTTCTGAATTGTGAATTTTAGCAATGGCGCACCTAATTAGAATTGTGAACATTAGCCTGTACCAGACCCAGACAGGATTGTGAATGTTAGCAATGTCACACTTAATTAGAACTGGGAACTTTAGCCTGCACCAGACCCAGAAAGGATTGTGAATGTTAGCAATGCCACACTTAATTAGAACTGGGAACATTAGCATGAGCCAGACCCAGACAGGATTGTGAATTTTATCAATGCTGCACCTTATTAGAACTGGGAACATTAGCATGCGCCTGACCCAGACAGGATTTTGAATGTTAGCAATGCCACACCTAGTTTGTGTTGTGGACATCGGCCTGCGTCGCATCTGGATAGGATTGTGATTGCTAGCAATGCCGCACTTCGTTAGAATTGTGAACATTGGCATGCGCCGGACCCGGACAGGATTGTGAATTTTATCAATGCTGCACCTTATTAGAACTGGGAATATTAGCATGAGTCTGACCGAGACAGGATTGTGAATGTTAGCAATGCCACACCTAGTTTGTGTTGTGAACATCGTCCTGCGTCGCATCTGGATAGGATTGTGATTGTTAGCAATGCCGCACTTCGTTAGAATTGTGAACATTAGCATGCACCGTACCCAGACAGGATTGTGAATTTAACAATTCTGCACCTAATTAGAATTGTGCACATTGGCCGGCCTGCATCACATCTAGAGAGGATGGTAAATGTCGGCAAGTGCCACACTTGGATAGAAGAAGAAATATCAGTAACTTCAACCTAGAAATTGCTCCTGCTGCATTGGTTCATAAATCCACGCAAACACTTCCATCCCATAGCATTATGCTTACTCTCTACTCTATTCAACCACCCTCTTCACATACGAACATTACCCCCATGAAATACCTCATCACTCTAATAAAACACAGCCATCTCATGACAATCCGGCCTAGCTGCTCACATAAGCGCCCTACAGGCGCAATGCACCCAGAACCCAGTCTGGGTGTCCAACCACAAGACTGCACACATTCAACTGATGTCTTCCCCACCACACCTAAACGCTAGGATGCAGCTACCATCTGGCAATTACATCAGCTGCACACATAACTGGTGCACCCACGCACCCTACAACACCTTCTCTCTCTACTGACCTCTACTGTGGTCCCCCCAAGGGCATTCAACCTACCAGCGCGTTCAGATTATACCAATGATATATAGACCGCTATATAAGTGCCAAATAACATAACATAACTGGGCACCATTTACCAGCCAGAGGCCAACGGGGTAGTGGAACGGATCAATGCCCTATTGAAGAGCAAGCTGTCGAACTGTGCACCACATTAAAGAAAAAATGGGTGCACTGTTTACCACGTTATTCAGTTTGTGCACACAGCCCTGCAAAGACAACCATTTATCGTCCCATGAGGTTGAAATGGGGCGCTGCATCCATACGCCGATCTCTCCTGTTAGACGAGCGTCGGCATCCATCGTCGGGGAGGAATTTTGCACCTATTTGTCTTCCCTAACAAAGGTCATAACATTTGTCTCCCAACAGATTGCTCCTCCCCGGACTGACGAAGCAACCGGCACCACAACGGACACACCAGCAACGTCACCCCCTCTGCAGTTGTTCCCCAGCAATTGGAAATGTCCCTTTCCTGTATAATATATACGCCACTCCCCTTGCTGTTAAAGTAAAGGAACTACTTTACTGTGTGCACCTGTCTGATGTCCGCAAAGCATCCCAGCGCGATCCCACACCAAAACAATAACACGCCCCACGTCCAGCGCATCCAAAGCACACCCTCCAGCGCAGTCCTTGTGTAACTTTTACCGGATTAAGGATATGCCCCCCCTCCCCCCATGTCCCCACATGATCCCTACACAAAGCTGCTACGATTTACATATGCTCAGGGAGTGCACTCTCGCACTCCCCCATACTCTTATCTATTCTCTCTCTTTTTTTCTATTCTCTCGCCCTCTTTTTTCTCTCTCCCTCTCTCTTCCTCTATCCCTTTTAACATATTCCTTTTCAGGTGATTTCTGCGATGGACTACAGACCTAAATACAGCTCAATTTTTTCTCACCCACAACACCTTGGCCATGTATCCCCTTGTTAATGACAAGGTCAAAAGTAGCATTATTGTGAATAGTACCAATAAATATATCAGCTCTTTTCATAATGTATATAACATAGTTTTAGCAAGTAGTGCACTTGGTCTACATACAATAGAAGATGTGTACCACCCAGAACTCTCGTATAGCTGGTACGCAGACATGAGCTGGAAATAACATATCGTAAAGCTGATGTGGATCGAAGCATTGGAAAAGCCAGTAAAGGTGCAACAGCAAGAAATGTATGAATTATGTTTTTAGAATGAAGGAACTGTTTTCGTACGGGTCAACCAACGATGCAATAAAACATTGTTCATCCCAGACCTCGAATAAGGCACAGCTGCAGTAATGGACTACTACTGGGTGTGTGGACAGCAGGCATTCTTGGACCTCTCACCGTCATGCAGGGGCTACTGCTCACTGACCATGTTGCACTCAGCGCTTCTTGTGATCCCTGAAGATCACCTCACAGTGGGAATCGGAGAGCATGATTGCCCCAACCCCAGGTCCAACAGTAGGGAGGCCCACCAGAAGCCTGTTGCAGCCCCCCACCCCGTCTTACGTATCTTACCTAAAAAAAAGAAAAGAACAAGTAGCACAGGAAGAGAAGGTCGAATTACCTGTCTCAAGACTGTGAATCGCTCAAAGAACTACCCAATGAATATAGACTATCAGCAAAGAAGAAACCTTTTTCACATCCCTACTACTGCCTGGGGTTGAGACATCCGCAAACGCCAAATGGCTCCAAATTGTGCTTTGGGAGGTAATACAGTTGGCAAATGACACTGAACAAGGTCTCAACGCAATCGAGGTTGAGATGCGTACCATAAGATTGATGATCCTCCAGAACCGATATGTGCTCGACCTGCTCACAGCGATGGAAGGAGGGGTTTGCTGCAAAATTGGCGATTCTTGCTGCAAATTTGTGCCTCCAAACGATGCAGAGAATGGCTCCCTGAAGCAAATAATCAGAGCACTGCACACCCTCGGCTCGCAAATGCAAACTGAAGCTGGCATATAAAAGTATGATTGGTATGATGACCTTTTTATTCTTGGGCACCAACCTGGATGGGGGCGATCGTAAAACTCCTGGTGCCCGTGATAGTATTTGTGTTGGTCTTTTTTTGCACCTGCCTTGTGGGTGACCCAAACAAACGTTGCATGGTTGCGAAAGAGCAGCGGTTGAACACCCCCACGGCACTATCACTACACCCCCAACTAACCCTGAGCATTACACAGAACATTGGGTTGATTTAGCAGGTGATGGGGGATGTATATATATATGACTTGCACCTCTGAGCAGTACGCTCAATCTGGCAAGAGCGTGCATCATGCATGTAGAGCATGGATTCCAAAGGAGGGATCACCACCATACGTAGAAGCTGAATAATTGGAGGATTAATGCTGGCAGAGGACAAGTAACGATGGGCTTATTCGGGAGTTGGTTAATGTAGAATAAATGAAAGGGGGGAATGTTGGGACGGTGGGCGACCTTCCCAAACCCCCAAGTGGTTTAGAATGAGGCAAAGGCCATGAAGTGCAATATAAGAGACCAGGGGGTTGGGGGTGCTCCTTGTGTCCTTACGAGATCATATTATTGCATGTTTCATAGATCTAGTGCAGATGCGGGAACAAACGCCATCTTAGATTTTGGCAGCCATATTGAAACACAAGACGCAAATGCGGCGCAGTAGGTCGCAAATGTGAGGAAAGGTATAGGTTGTGTCCCGGGCACTGATGAGAAAGACTAGAGCCAAAGAGATCCATAAACTCTTCATTGTCCTAAAATGTTTCCAACCTTCGTGCTCTGGGATGAATGTGCCCTGCAAGGCCATGGGAAGAGGGCTGGGCATCTTTGTACGATACAATTCCACAAGGAGGACACAGGCCTCTGACCCCCACCGGTCCTAATACTAAGTTATAGCACCCAAATGCCCTAGCCTTGGGACCCCTGAATTCCAACGTACCAACCGGCCCCAGATCACTGATCATAAACCTGTTAGATCCCCGATCAATCAAAAAGATCAGAGAGCAGGGCTTTCCTGCCTTCAATTCTGGGTCACGTGATTTGTGCTGTGAGGTGCAGGGAGGGATGAAATTGTAGCCCAGAATGAGGGTGGAAGGCCATGGAGAGGTGCCGGCCTGCTGGGAGCGAGTGAAGTGTGTGAGTTAGTATGACCTTGGCTTTTCCCCTGGGCCTCTGTCTGCTTGTACAAGTTGTGCTGCTACATAGATAGAGATGTATTGTATTTCTTTGCACATAGTTGCTAATTAGCCGCCTCATGACCGATGACAAATGCAGCATCACCCAAGTGGAAGAAGATGGACAGGCAGGGCTGGGACAAATGGCCTGGCATCCCCTGTGGAGCAGGTGACCTATTTATAGGGTTTCTTTCACCAGCCACGCAGGTTTTTACTGTTTGTAATGATGTCACTGATGACGATATGTACCTTCTTAAAGTGCTGGTCATGCAGATTTTTTCAGAACTTTCGGCAGCAGCAGAGCTCTTTGGTGATGCACGCCTATTTCTTTTATCAATGCAATACTAATTATCCTTGCAAGAGGTGTCTCGGGCCTTTTTCACTAGTGGGTTGTATTTGTTCTGGTTTGAGCGTTGAGGGGCTTTCCTACATTTTCAATATGAAGAAAGATGGAGCAAATGTTATTGCAATCAGATAAATGTTAATGAAGAAGCTGAAAAACACATATTGCAGGAGTCTCCATATACGAGATGGTTCATATAGGGAAAGTTGGAGCAAGCATTGCCATAAGCAAATGAATACTGGTGAAGAAATTAGGAAGCAGAACTTGAACAAGTTTCCATGTGGGAGATGTTCATATGGAGAAGCTTGGGACAAGTAATATCTAAAGTCAATGAAGTATAGACAGTGCAGAGTATATCTGTGCTTTTCCGATAAAACAGAGAGAGATATTAAAATAAGCCCTGAGAGAGGATATATATTGGGCAGTGAGCCATTTGGGGGAAGGATTCCTGGCAAGGGAGTATATCAGGAAGCCATACTTGAGAAGCACTTGTATATGAGAGACATCTTTGCCATCCTTAAAGCAGTTGTGTTAAACAGACACTTTTGCCAGCCTTGCAGAAATTGTTGTATGCAAGAGACATTTGTGCCCTCCTTAAAGAAACATTTGTAGAGGAGGAGCCAAGTGCCTCTACCGGAAGTCCCGCCAACATTCTTCCTATATGTTGGAAGCCGGAAATTGCGACATGGACGATGTCGATAATGGGACCTATACCGCGAAGAGTCCTCAAAACAAGGTATCCATTGAGAAAACCGTATACGATGTAGCCGGGGAGAAATGACAGCCTTTTAAAGGAAGTTCTGGAAGAAGTGTGAATTGACAAAGGCAAGAGGCTGGTGACATCACATGAAGCAGACATGACCCATCAAGAAGAGATGCCCATGAAGAGAGTAAATAAACCTTATACATCCTGATGACGAAGTAAAGAGTCGAGTAACATTTTGTGAGCAAAATGAAGTTTGCACGTGCGAAGAGCACTGAAGAAAATGCAAGCCGTTTTATAACTGTGCAGATGCTGAAACGCAAGAAGACTAATCATTAGGCTGGCTACATGTAGTAAATAGACTGCAGGCGGTGCTGCCAATATATATATGTGTATAGAATCTGGATGTTCTGGGGGGGGGGGGCGCTAGAGAGCCCGACAACGATGGGCGCAAGCCCGTGAGCTCTGTGCCACCTAACCGAGATCTGAAGCAATAATTGGCAGATTCCCCTGTTAGAACCTTCCAATGAGCAGAGATACCGGGGCAGAAGCTGACACAGAACAAGCTGAGAAAAAGTCTGAAGAAACTCAAAGTTGTGGAACCCTGAAATCTGGTCTGAGAGGCGGCTTACAGATGGCCTGGGAACCTCGAAAAGATGGGGAGGAGGAGCCCTGGGGCGCGGCTGTGGCCTCCTCTATGACAGCAGAGACTGAAGAGCACTGAGCCAGCATCAGAGGGAGGGAGAGCACCACCCACGGGACTCCCGGTCAAACTGGTGCAGCGAGCCCTGAAGCAACTGGCACCCCACCCAGAGGAGGAAACGCAGCGGCTGCCCACCAGGCTCCCCCCCAACGGCACTGAGCATACTGCAGACATACCAGGGGACCCGGGACAGGGAGCATCCTTGCCCGAGGCCTTGTGACACGGGCAACGTTGCCAATGGGAATCGGGACCTTCCACCAGCCAACAGTGAACCCGGGGGCTGCACAGACACCAGTCCAACCGTGCCGGGGAGCAACCAGCGACGGATGACCAGGGGGGACAAGGAACTCTGACTGTCTAACAGGTCCTGGTCGGAGCCCACAGAGAAACCGCACGCAGGGCTGGGAGGACCTCAGAGGTCAAAGTATGCAGACTTCCTGAAACGTAGGACCAGGTTCCACACTCCAGCGAATCCCCCATTGGACAGAAGAATGCACAACACAGCAGGAAGGCGGCTCGAAGAAAAAGTGGGTAGAGGTCTGGCCACACAATATCCGCAGTGGTAAAGGTGGACCCCTTCCAACCACACAACCCGGGCAGACCAAGCTGGAAGATGAGACACCCGGAGTCGCAACTGTTTTAATAACACCCGCCGACGAACACCAGGGCTCGGCCCGGCGATGTGCATCTCCCCTACTGCACACGAGGAAAGGGGGTCGTGCCTCTCTACTCTGCTGCAGACTTCTGCCAATATGCAGGACCAGGTACGTGGCGACAAGGCCCACTTAACCGGGGGGTGGCGGCAAGGGCGCCATTCTCCCTGCACATTTCCGGACCTACACCAGAACTGAGGAAAACGGCTGGGGTGCTCTGCTGACTGCTGGTGCTTGCATAGGGCGCCGCGTGCCGGGGGGGGTTACACCATCACCAGAAGAGACAAGGGACAATGAGGAGGACCTACAGGAAGGTGTGGGGGCATGTACTTACACGGCTCACAAGAACTCCAGGAACACGCTTGGCAAATCGAAGTGAGCCCGATAACGTGGGAGGGCACAACCCACTCCGGATCTGGGTCGAAGGCAACACAGAACATTCTACATCACAGGGGCAAAAGCACTGAGGCAACACTCAGTACAACGGAACTCTGGTAGGCATTATCCAACGAGGAGCCTTGTATTGCTGAAGAAGAAGGGTGAGGGACCTGCGCTGAGCACAAAGCAGGTTGGGAGAATTAAACTATCCACTCTGTACCCTCTCCCAAGTGGCATAAATGCTGAGAGTGGGTGAGACTTACAATTATCCTGAATGTATCAGGCTCACAGGGTGGAGGCCACACCTTGGAGTCACTATAACGTCAAGAGGCTGGGCTCCCCACAAAACGCGCCACATGTGCTGGGAGTTCGCAGGTGGAGCTAATCATACACCCCATAAAACCAACAGACAGCAAGTGAGATACTGGCCCGGTGACTTGGGGGAGCATATCTGCCCAGACATCACTTTCTGTCACACAGTGTTTACCATTGTCTTTTCTGTATTAGTGTATTATAATTAAGAGTGTATTTACCCATTGTCTGTAACTACGCTGTGATACCTCCGGGTCTGGGCATATCATAAATGTAATAAAATAAAAAATAGAATAAATAAACACTGGTCATCTGTCACACAGGTGGGGTTACGCACAGGCTCTGGCCCGGTGACGAAGGCCAGGGCCCACAAAGAGTTACTGGATGTCAGCAGGTCGCCACTATGCTGCTGCAGCCCGGACCGCCCAAACCTACATCGGGGGTGGCGAGAAGCGAGCCCTGCCCACAATCACCACTGCAAGCCCACCAGGGCCCACAGAAAAGAACTCTGATGCTGAGAACAAGCATAACCCTGATCTCACGGATGGCACAGTAGTGGAGTAGGTTCATAGGAAAGGGTGCCGGGCGGACACCCACAGATCGAGGTTTCGGCTATTCAATGAAACCTAGGCAATACACACAACTGGTGGAGCATAGCATCACGAGCTTGGACAACTGCTCGCTCCGGACAACATCGCACTGGTGGTGGTGAACAACCCCTTAAAAAAAAACAAGCATCAGAGGCGTTGGCAATACCTTGCCCACCGATTATCTTGGCCCCCTGGCGATGTCCAAGTCAGGGAAAGGAGGCAAGCACCAGGCCAAATTGCACTTTGATTCGCCCGCTTCAGTCAAAAATAACAAAACAATGGAGACCAAGTCGGAAGCGCAACCTCAAAGCCTGGCTCAAAACCTGCCAGGTGGATTTCAGGACATTAACAAGATGTTCACACAGCTGCAATCCAGAATTCAATCCTTGGACGGTAAATTGGACTTCCTGACCTGCAAGGTAGACCACATGCAGGTCTGCCTAGACAAGCACGGTGAACGGCTGGACGAGGCAGAAAGGAGGGTCTCGGAAGTGGAGGATGTCTCCACCTCCACTGCCAGAGAGATGTCTGAAGTGAGAAGAACCTTGAAAGAGCTCGTAGATAAACAGGATGATTTGGAATCCAGATGAAGGAGAAATAACATCAGAATTATAGGTCTCTCAGAGAAGATCAATCAGAAAGATATGGAGACCCTAGTAGAAGAAATACTGTGTGAAGCTGTGGGCTCCGAAGTGCATAGTGGAAAGAGCACATTGTATACCAAGTGGAAGGAAGCCCATCCCAGGGGCACTACTGCGCCCAGTAATAGCACGACTACTAAAATATCGGGACCGGGATTTGGCACCTGAACAGACTGCCTCCCTGAAGATTGCAAGAGCCATGAAAGCGCTTGGAGGAGAAGAGCAACTGAACTGCAGAAGGTACACAAAGCTGAGAACTAGAGTGCGTGCCTCACCCCCGCTTTTTTCTAAATATTGATTCAGGAGTCCCGGGCTCCAGAGGCGCAGCACCGGGGTGACCCATGCCCCACTTAGGATAGCCATAATGTTGGTTTTCCCCCTCCCCCCACTGTGGGATTTATATTGTGAAATTGGAGGGGAGTTGGTTCCTGGCTACCAGCATTGACTACAGCTACCAGAATTCCCTGAGGCCAAAATTGGCACTAATCAGAAACACCTGAACAGACTGCCTCCCTGAAGATTGCAAGAGGCATGAAAGCGCTTGGAGGAGAAGAGCAACTGAACTGCAGAAGGTACACAAAGCTGGGAACTAGAGTGCGCGCCTCACCCCCCCTTTTATCTTAGCGTCTAGGTTGTCACCACTGATGCCGGCAATGGTTTGGGCAGATCAGGCGGCTTTTATCCCGGGACGATCCACCTCTAATGGTCTGCGGAGGATGTTTGGGATGATGACGGCAATGTCGCCCAAGGACTCAGTGGTGGTGGGCTTATTAGACACCACGAAGGCGTTTGATACGGTCGACTGGCCGTTCCTGTTCGCTGTACTGCGATAAATGGGACTGGGTGCAGGATTTATCGCTATGATCAAGCTGCTATATACACAACCGGTGGCTAGGGTGAGGGTGAACGGCCAGTTGACACCACAAATGGCCCTAGAGAGGGGAACCTGACAAGGATGCCCGCTCACCACTACTTTTCGCTTTAGCGATCAAGCCATTTGCCGAACGGATACGGGAGGCGCACATGCACCGAGGGGTGAGCTACACCCACACAGGATAGTAATTTCACTATACGCAGATGATATGGTGCTGTTCGTCAGGGACCCTTAAACCAATTTAGATCCAATAATGAGGGATGTCCAGAGTTTTGGGGAAATATCTTGTCTGAAAGTGAACGCCTCTAAATCAGTACTTTTCCCACTGACCGATGCAGTTGATCAGTATCAGGATGGCTGGGGTTTCCAGTGGCACATGACTCGCACTCGCTATTTGGGTAGCAGTGTTGCTAGGGATGAAACTGTGGTGTACCATAGCAATTATCTGAGAGTTCTGAATCAAGCCAGAGCGGCAGTGACACAGTGGAAGAATCTCCCCTTCAATCTGTATGGTCGGGTATCCCTAGTTAAAATGACACTGCTGCCCAGGTTCCTTTACGTGTTTCTGAACGTTCCGGGTGGGGAATCCTCCCAGAGTATCCTGGGATATGTTGACGGATGCCGATCTCTGCAGGGGGTCTGGCACTTCCTGACCTTGAAATATACTAGTATGTGGCGGAGGCCGGATATCTGAAGCACTGGTATGAAATACAGGGGGAAAGGAGACATGTGGTGGTGGAAAGAGCATTGGAGGCACCGGACCTTCTCAGATCAGTCATACTCACAGCACCAAGCAGAGCCCACTCAACACAGAATCTAGTGGAAGTGACTTGCAGAGCATGGGCATGCCTTGAACTTAAAAGGAGGGGAGAGGTTCTCTATTCCCCCAGGCTTCCCATGATACATGTGCTTGAGATTCCGATCACAGCCGAACTAGGCTTTGTGGCTTTGATGAAAAGGCTGGAGATCTCGAATTTCAGGGTACTCTTCCCAGAAGGGAAATGTGTGACTCTGGAGGGGTTGAAAGGGAAAGGGGTAATGTCGGCTCTGGATATATTTATGTACTTTCGTTTACAGGTGAGTTTGACCCAGTATTCACTACACTTCCGGAACAACCCCAGGTATCCCCCATGTTCGACAAAATGCTGCATGGCATTGCTGGTAGTAAAGTGACGTCTGGGCTATACGCTATGTACATGAACACTAAGAGTAATGTCCGAACCTCGCAGAGGGAAAAATGGGAAAAATCCTTGGGGAGGGAAATCCCGGAAGAGTTTTGGACATTTTACTGCATGGGGATCAGAAAGGGAGCCATTAACGCATGATTGAAACTAATTCACTTCAAATACATTCACCAGTTCTACCACAACCCAGCTAAGCGAAAGGGCAAATAGGTAAGGGAGCTGCCCTTTGCCGGCTGCCTGGACAAGGCTGCTCATGAGGAGTTCCTAAAGGTTGTGTATTCCGGTCACATGGCTGCAATTCTGATCTATCCGCAATGGTCAGAGGGGGCTTTGGGAGTGGGGCGAGGCGGGCTCTGGGAGGTTGGGTTTAATGGAGGTAAACAGTTATGGTAGGAAGCGGGAGGCACAGGAAACCAGCCGCTGAAGTGCAAAGGTGAAAGCACTCACTGATAGAGACATGGCACACGGATGGCATAGAAGAAATAGGCTGCTGGTCTGGGGACACAGAGAGTAATCTCCAATGCTAGAGGCTAGTTCAAGTCACGTGGCCTCAATTCTGACCTATCCCCAATGGTCAGGGCGGGCTGTACGGGTGGGGGGAGGCGGGACCACGGAGGTTAGATTCAATGGCGGTAAACGGTTATGGTAAGGAGTGGGAGGCATGGGAAAACAGCTGCTGTAGTTGGCAAAAGTGAAAAGCACTCACCAAAGGAGACATAGCACATGGGATGTCAGAGCAGAAATGTTATGATCCGGCGAGGGACTAAGCAGCAGTGTCTTTTTTTCTCCTTCTTTTGTTACATCTCCCTTTAGATCCCTAGGCCGGTAGACAAATCATCTCACTCATGGGATACATGTTGCATCATGTTAACCCAATCGATCAGTGTGTGCTGACAGAGTATTGGTCTCCTTATTGGATCCCATGGAATCATTTCCTCATCTGTCTGAATTGGAGTAGTACCGAGTGATAGTAGGTTGTGGCTGAATGCCACCAAATCGGTTTACCTCTTAGTCCACCGAAAGCATTGGCAACAAAAAGTAAGTTTCCTTTAATGTGGGATATACGGAATAGAACCTATTTGGGGGTCTTCATCACTATTTGGGTACTTGGTAACAAGCTTATTATCCTATTCTAATGGACTTCATCCTCCCACGGATTCCTCATCTTTGATATTCTGTTTCCAGCTACAGATGTCTTTGGAAACATTTCACCACCAGGGTTTGGAGCACGTCTTTGCGTCTGCTCTGCTCAGCACCTCTACCCCATAATCTTGGTTCCTTTTTCCACACGCTATGTATGCTTCAGGAACAATGCTAATCTTTAGGTCTTTCTATTGTGTCATGCCTAACACCACTAGGGCTTTGGGCTTCAACCCCTGTGAAGATTGCAGTAGAGAGATGTCTGCCTCTAATCCACACAGGATCTATTTATACTACCTGATATAGCCGGAAATTGCGGCATGGACGATGTCGATAATGGGACCTATACCGCGAAGAGTCCTCAAAACAAGGTATCCATTGAGAAAACCCTATACGATGTAGCCGGGGAGGAATGACAGCCTTTTAAAGGAAGTTCTGGAAGAAGTGTGAATTGACAAAGGCAAGAGGCTGGTGACATCACATGAAGCAGACATGACACATCAAGAAGAGATGCCCATGAAGAGAGTAAATAAACCTTATACATCCTGATGACGAAGTAAAGAGTCGAGTAACATTTTGTGAGCAAAATGAAGATTGCACGTGCGAAGAGCACTGAAGAAAATGCAAGCCGTTTTATAACTGTGCAGATGCTGAAACGCAAGAAGACTAATCATTAGGCTGGCTACATGTAGTAAATAGACTGCAGGCGGTGCTGCCAATATATATATGTGTATAGAATCTGGATGTTCTGGGGGGGGGGGGCGCTAGAGAGCCCGACAACGATGGGCGCAAGCCCGTGAGCTCTGTGCCACCTAACCGAGATCTGAAGCAATAATTGGCAGATTCCCCTGTTAGAACCTTCCAATGAGCAGAGATACCGGGGCAGAAGCTGACACAGAACAAGCTGAGAAAAAGTCTGAAGAAACTCGAAGTTGTGGAACCCTGAAATCTGGTCTGAGAGGCGGCTTACAGATGGCCTGGGAACCTCGAAAAGATGGGGAGGAGGAGCCCTGGGGCGCGGCTGTGGCCTCCTCTAAGACAGCAGAGACTGAAGAGCACTGAGCCAGCAGCAGAGGGAGGGAGAGCACCACCCACGGGACTCCCGGTCAAACTGGTGCAGCGAGCCCTGAAGCAACTGGCACCCCACCCAGAGGAGGAAACGCAGCGGCTGCCCACCAGGCTCCCCCCCAACGGCACTGAGCATACTGCAGACATACCAGGGGACCCGGGACAGGGAGCATCCTTGCCCGAGGCCTTGTGACACGGGCAACGTTGCCAATGGGAATCGGGACCTTCCACCAGCCAACAGTGAACCCGGGGGCTGCACAGACACCAGTCCAACCGTGCCGGGGAGCAACCAGCGACGGATGACCAGGGGGGACAAGGAACTCTGACTGTCTAACAGGTCCTGGTCGGAGCCCACAGAGAAACCGCACGCAGGGCTGGGAGGACCTCAGAGGTCAAAGTATGCAGACTTCCTGAAACGTAGGACCAGGTTCCACACTCCAGCGAATCCCCCATTGGACAGAAGAATGCACAACACAGCAGGAAGGCGGCTCGAATGAAAAAGTGGGTAGAGTCTGGCCACACAATATCCGCAGTGGTAAAGGTGGACCCCTTCCAACCACACAACCCGGGCAGACCAAGCTGGAAGATGAGACACCCGGAGTCGCAACTGTTTTAATAACACCCGCCGACGAACACCAGGGCTCGGCCCGGCGATGTGCATCTCCCCTGCTGCACACGAGGAAAGGGGGTCGTGCCTCTCTACTCTGCTGCAGACTTCTGCCAATATGCAGGACCAGGTACGTGGCGACAAGGCCCACTTAACCGGGGGGTGGCGGCAAGGGCGCCATTCTCCCTGCACATTTCCGGACCTACACCAGAACTGAGGAAAACGGCTGGGGTGCTCTGCTGACTGCTGGTGCTTGCATAGGGCGCCGCGTGCCGGGGGCGGTTACACCATCACCAGAAGAGACAAGGGACAATGAGGAGGACCTACAGGACGGTGTGGGGGCATGTACTTACACGGCTCACAAGAACTCCAGGAACACGCTTGGCAAATCGAAGTGAGCCCGATAACGTGGGAGGGCACAACCCACTCCGGATCTGGGTCGAAGGCAACACAGAACATTCTACATCACAGGGGCAAAAGCACTGAGGCAACACTCAGTACAACGGAACTCTGGTAGGCATTATCCAACGAGGAGCCTTGTATTGCTGAAGAAGAAGGGTGAGGGACCTGCGCTGAGCACAAAGCAGGTTAGGAGAATTAAACTATCCACTCTGTACCCTCTCCCAAGTGGCATAAATGCTGAGAGTGGGTGAGACTTACAATTATCCTGAATGTATCAGGCTCACAGGGTGGAGGCCACACCTTGGAGTCACTATAACGTCAAGAGGCTGGGCTCCCCACAAAACGCGCCACATGTGCTGGGAGTTCGCAGGTGGAGCTAATCATACACCCCATAAAACCAACAGACAGCAAGTGAGATACTGGCCCGGTGACTTGGGGGAGCATATCTGCCCAGACATCACTTTCTGTCACACAGTGTTTACCATTGTCTTTTCTGTATTAGTGTATTATAATTAAGAGTGTATTTACCCATTGTCTGTAACTACGCTGTGATACCTCCGGGTCTGGGCATATCATAAATGTAATAAAATAAAAAATAGAATAAATAAACACTGGTCATCTGTCACACAGGTGGGGTTACGCACAGGCTCTGGCCCGGTGACGAAGGCCAGGGCCCACAAAGAGTTACTGGATGCCAGCAGGTCGCCACTATGCTGCTGCAGCCCGGACCGCCCAAACCTACATCGGGGGTGGCGAGAAGCGAGCCCTGCCCACAATCACCACTGCAAGCCCACCAGGGCCCACAGAAAAGAACTCTGATGCTGAGAACAAGCATAACCCTGATCTCACGGATGGCACAGTAGTGGAGTAGGTTCATAGGAAAGGGTGCCGGGCGGACACCCACAGATCGAGGTTTCGGCTATTCAATGAAACCTAGGCAATACACACAACTGGTGGAGCATAGCATCACGAGCTTGGACAACTGCTCGCTCCGGACAACATCGCACTGGTGGTGGTGAACAACCCCTTAAAAAAAAAACAAGCATCAGAGGCGTTGGCAATACCTTGCCCACCGATTATCTTGGCCCCCTGGCGATGTCCAAGTCAGGGAAAGGAGGCAAGCACCAGGCCAAATTGCACTTTGATTCGCCCGCTTCAGTCAAAAATAACAAAACAATGGAGACCAAGTCGGAAGCGCAACCTCAAAGCCTGGCTCAAGACCTGCCAGGCGGATTTCAGGACATTAACAAGATGTTCACACAGCTGCAATCCGGAATTCAATCCTTGGACGGTAAATTGGACTTCCTGACCTGCAAGGTAGACCACATGCAGGTCTGCCTAGACAAGCACGGTGAACGGCTGGACGAGGCAGAAAGGAGGGTCTCGGAAGTGGAGGATGTCTCCACCTCCACTGCCAGAGAGATGTCTGAAGTGAGAAGAACCTTGAAAGAGCTCGTAGATAAACAGGATGATTTGGAATCCAGATGAAGGAGAAATAACATCAGAATTATAGGTCTCTCAGAGAAGATCAATCAGAAAGATATGGAGACCCTAGTAGAAGAAATACTGTGTGAAGCTGTGGGCTCCGAAGTGCATAGTGGAAAGAGCACATTGTATACCAAGTGGAAGGAAGCCCATCCCAGGGGCACTACTGCGCCCAGTAAAAGCACGACTACTAAAATATCGGGACCGGGATTTGGCACCTGAACAGACTGCCTCCCTGAAGATTGCAAGAGCCATGAAAGCACTTGGAGGAGAAGAGCAACTGAACTGCAGAAGGTACACAAAGCTGAGAACTAGAGTGCGTGCCTCACCCCCGCTTTTTTCTAAATATTGATTCAGGAGTCCCGGGCTCCAGAGGCGCAGCACCGGGGTGACCCATGCCCCACTTAGGATAGCCATAATGCTGGTTTTCCCCCCTCCCCCCACTGTGGGATTTATATTGTGCAATTGGAGGGGAGTTGGTTCCTGGCTACCAGCATTGACTACAGCTACCAGAATTCCCTGAGGCCAAAATTGGCACTAATCAGAAACACCTGAACAGACTGCCTCCCTGAAGATTGCAAGAGGCATGAAAGCGCTTGGAGGAGAAGAGCAACTGAACTGCAGAAGGTACACAAAGCTGGGAACTAGAGTGCGCGCCTCACCCCCCCTTTTATCTTAGCGTCTAGGTTGTCACCACTGATGCCGGCAATGGTTTGGGCAGATCAGGCGGCTTTTATCCCGGGACGATCCACCTCTAATGGTCTGCGGAGGATGTTTGGGATGATGACGGCAATGTCGCCCAAGGACTCAGTGGTGGTGGGCTTATTAGACACCACGAAGGCGTTTGATACGGTCGACTGGCCGTTCCTGTTCGCTGTACTGCGATAAATGGGACTGGGTGCAGGATTTATCGCTATGATCAAGCTGCTATATACACAACCGGTGGCTAGGGTGAGGGTGAACGGCCAGTTGACACCACAAATGGCCCTAGAGAGGGGAACCCGACAAGGATGCCCGCTCACCACGACTTTTCGCTTTAGCGATCAAGCCATTTGCCGAACGGATACGGGAGGCGCACATGCACCGAGGGGTGAGCTACACCCACACAGGATAGTAATTTCACTATACGCAGATGATATGGTGCTGTTCGTCAGGGACCCTTAAACCAATTTAGATCCAATAATGAGGGATGTCCAGAGTTTTGGGGAAATATCTTGTCTGAAAGTGAACGCCTCTAAATCAGTACTTTTCCCACTGACCGATGCAGTTGATCAGTATCAGGATGGCTGGGGTTTCCAGTGGCACATGACCCGCACTCGCTATTTGGGTAGCAGTGTTGCTAGGGATGAAACTGTGGTGTACCATAGCAATTATCTGAGAGTTCTGAATCAAGCCAGAGCGGCAGTGACACAGTGGAAGAATCTCCCCTTCAATCTGTATGGTCGGGTATCCCTAGTTAAAATGACACTGCTGCCCAGGTTCCTTTACGTGTTTCTGAACGTTCCGGGTGGGGAATCCTCCCAGAGTATCCTGGGATATGTTGACGGATGCCGATCTCTGCAGGGGGTCTGGCACTTCCTGACCTTGAAATATACTAGTATGTGGCGGAGGCCGGATATCTGAAGCACTGGTATGAAATACAGGGGGAAAGGAGACATGTGGTGGTGGAAAGAGCATTGGAGGCACCGGACCTTCTCAGATCAGTCATACTCACAGCACCAAGCAGAGCCCACTCAACACAGAATCTAGTGGAAGTGACTTGCAGAGCATGGGCACGCCTTGAACTTAAAAGGAGGGGAGAGGTTCTCTATTCCCCCAGGCTTCCCATGATACATGTGCTTGAGATTCCGATCACAGCCGAACTAGGCTTTGTGGCTTTGATGAAAAGGCTGGAGATCTCGAATTTCAGGGTACTCTTCCCAGAAGGGAAATGTGTGACTCTGGAGGGGTTGAAAGGGAAAGGGGTAATGTCGGCTCTGGACATATTTATGTACTTTCGTTTACAGGTGAGTTTGACCCAGTATTCACTACACTTCCGGAACAACCCCAGGTCTCCCCCATGTTCGACAAAATGCTGCATGGCATTGCTGGTAGTAAAGTGACGTCTGGGCTATACGCTATGTACATGAACACTAAGAGTAATGTCCGAACCTCGCAGAGGGAAAAATGGGAAAAATCCTTGGGGAGGGAAATCCCGGAAGAGTTTTGGACATTTTACTGCATGGGGATCAGAAAGGGAGCCATTAACGCATGATTGAAACTAATTCACTTCAAATACATTCACCAGTTCTACCACAACCCAGCTAAGCGAAAGGGCAAATAGGTAAGGGAGCTGCCCTTTGCCGGCTGCCTGGACAAGGCTGCTCTTGAGGAGTTCCTAAAGGTTGTGTATTCCGGTCACATGGCTGCAATTCTGATCTATCCGCAATGGTCAGAGGGGGCTTTGGGAGTGGGGCGAGGCGGGCTCTGGGAGGTTGGGTTTAATGGAGGTAAACAGTTATGGTAGGAAGCGGGAGGCACAGGAAACCAGCCGCTGAAGTGCAAAGGTGAAAGCACTCACTGATAGAGACATGGCACACGGATGGCATAGAAGAAATAGGCTGCTGGTCTGGGGACACAGAGAGTAATCTCCAATGCTAGAGGCTAGTTCAAGTCACGTGGCCTCAATTCTGACCTATCCCCAATGGTCAGGGCGGGCTGTACGGGTGGGGGGAGGCGGGACCACGGAGGTTAGATTCAATGGCGGTAAACGGTTATGGTAAGGAGTGGGAGGCATGGGAAAACAGCTGCTGTAGTTGGCAAAAGTGAAAAGCACTCACCAAAGGAGACATAGCACATGGGATGTCAGAGCAGAAATGTTATGATCCGGCGAGGGACTAAGCAGCAGTGTCTTTTTTTCTCCTTCTTTTGTTACATCTCCCTTTAGATCCCTAGGCCGGTAGACAAATCATCTCACTCATGGGATACATGTTGCATCATGTTAACCCAATCGATTAGTGTGTGCTGACAGAGTATTGGTCTCCTTATTGGATCCCATGGAATCATTTCCTCATCTGTCTGAATTGGAGTAGTACCGAGTGATAGTAGGTTGTGGCTGAATGCCACCAAATCGAGGTACTAAACTTTAACTCTTAGTCCACCGAAAGCATTGGCAACAAAAAGTAAGTTTCCTTTAATGTGGGATATACGGAATAGAACCTATTTGGGGGTCTTCATCACTATTTGGGTACTTGGTAACAAGCTTATTATCCTATTCTAATGGACTTCTTCCTCCCACGGATTCCTCATCTTTGATATTCTGTTTCCAGCTACAGATGTCTTTGGAAACATTTCACCACCAGGGTTTGGAGCACGTCTTTGCGTCTGCTCTGCTCAGCACCTCTACCCCATAATCTTGGTTCCTTTTTCCACACGCTATGTATGCTTCAGGAACAATGCTAATCTTTAGGTCTTTCTATTGTGTCATGCCTAACACCACTAGGGCTTTGGGCTTCAACCCCTGTGAAGATTGCAGTAGAGAGATGTCTGCCTCTAATCCACACAGGATCTATTTATACTGCCTGATATAGGAACACAACCTGCAGGCTTAACCGTCATGCCAATCCTTGCCTCCAAAGGCCTTAAAGAAGAGTTTCACAGAGGTGACAAAAGAACTTGTTCAAAGTACCCAAATGTGGAGCGGTGAAGAGAGGATTGATTTCTCGTTTGGATCCCCAAATCAGAAAGAACGAAGACATACAGCAAAAGATCCCACTCCCCATAAAGTTCTTAGAGACACCATTCTTCTTCAAAGGAGTAGAGGAGTCTCCACTCTAGAGACTACACAAGTATTCTCATCAAATTCTCTACCCCAGTGGAATGGGAAAGGTTTTGGCTAAAGATGTCCTACACCTTTGCAAAGGCCCTGCCACTGACAGTGTCATCGGGGCACAATGTGCTTAAAGGAGCCAGAAGGGACCTCTTGGGCAAGGGTGGCTGCACGACTATGTGCATGCCCCCTAAGATTTCTGACCCAAACCAGTTCTGTCCTGCTCAGCCTTCAGAAGATGTGACCCAGGGTCAGCTCCCCTCTGCTCTGCCGGAGTCGGATCACCTCTAGAGTATGCCCCGCTAGTTTGGTCAAATTCTTGAGGACTATCCCATTTGGGCTAGGGGCAAATTGCTCCAGAGAGGTGAACGATTTCCCAGAGGAATTCTACCGTGAGGGAGGGAATCTGACAGACCTGCCTTGCAGTTTACAGGAAGCCAGTGGCCTCAACACCTTCACAGAGCTGGGCACCCTTCCAGCACTGTCTCTGCGGAGGACTCCTGCTTCTTTCTAGAACATGATGGCTAAGGTGGTGAGCAAAATGGGGTTGTCAGCACCCACCAGAACAAATGTTCAGTTGAGTTAATTGACATTATGGATGAGGGCCCTCAAAGAAAAACCTTGCTCCCCTTCAACTCGTCAGTGGGAGCCCCAGTTTTGCAGCCCTGGGAGAAACTGACCTCAGTCACTACTGTTGACTGAGATCCGGCCAAGAAACACTTATCAGCACACTCTGCTACAGCTTTTCTGTTCAAATGTACCTCCAAAGAGCGTGTGGTGGGGCTAGAAGACCTAGCCAGCCTCAAGACTCTGTCAATGGGCAAGGTGGGGAAGGTCATAGTTAGAATTTGGATGCTTAGGGGTGCAAAGTGTTTGCCTCAGGTAGCCTTGCCATGAGAAAAGTGAATGCATCTTGTGTCTTGGCAAAATTCCTTTTTCACCTCTGGACTGTAGTCGGAGCAGGCGGGAATTTGCCAGTCATAGCAGTGAGAGCAGGCTTTATGGTCTAGTGAGTGCAGGGTAGCAGGTGCAATCTTGCAGTCAGACCTTGATGCCGCAGACTATGTAGCTTGTGCCATGGACACTGGAACAGTCATTAACAGGCACTTCTGCATGAGGAATGCATAGTTTGCTCCAAATGTGCAGGTGAAGCTTTTGGATATGTCCTTTGAGTGCAGCCTCTCTGGGGCCAATGCTGATGACTCCCTTCAGAAGTTCCAGACATCCAAATCCACAGTGAAGTCTCTGGGCATCGCTGCCTCAGCAGTGCCCTCTGCAGCCCCAGAGGCCTTGTGAAGAAGATTTCAAACTTTCTACCTTAGTGGAGTGGGAGGGAAGGTTATCTCCTTGTTGAGCGAGAAATGGCATTGTACCATGTCCAACATTTGGGCCTTGTAGGCCGTGACGCAGGGTTCTGAAGAAGCAAGGGGTTTGCATCCCCTTCTGATTCTGTAGCTCTTAAACCTGTTCCTGTGCAAGGACAAGCTCAAGATGGTCACTCTGGCCCAGATCCTTCAAGCCCTCGATCTGCAGGACTGGTTGGTGTCCCTCGACCTTAAGTGCACCTACTTCCACATGTCCATGCATCTCAAGCAGAATAAGTATCTGAGGCTCATTGTGGGATAATCTTTTTACCAATTCAAAGTCTGGCCGTTCGGTTTTACTTCGGCACTTACCTTCTTCACCAAACTGCTGCCAGGGGTTGAGACTCGCTTTAGGAAGGAAGCCATACATGTGTGCCCCTGCCTGGTGGACTGGTTTGTTGAAGCGCTCTCCCAAGACCAGATGTTGGCACATCTGTACCGTGCATGCAGCCCATTGCACAGTTCAAACTTCTCCCTCAACTTCAAGAAGTCCCAAGTTTTGCTTTCTCTATCCTTCCTGTTTGTCAGTGCGCTTCTCAACGCTTCTCTGGTCAAGGCTTTCCTTCCCAAAGATCAAGTGACAAACCTTGCCCAGATGAATCATGTCTTCCGATTCCAGAAGCAGGTTCCAGCCTCTGCTTTTCTTTGCCTACAGATCTCCTGGCCTCATGAATTCTGGTAGTGCCGTAGGCCTGGCTGCACAAGAGGCTGCTCAGTTAGCTGCTTTGCTGTCCATGATCTAAGTTCCAGGGCAACATGTCGGACCTTTTGCGAGTCTGACTGCATGTCATGGGACCTAGTATGGTGGTCCCTGAGAGACCACCTTCTGAGATGCTTGCTGCTCCAGCATCCTTGGCTGAAATTAACAGCGGTCACTGATGTGTCCTTGAAAGACTGAGGCGCTCGCCTGTTAGACCTAATTGTGAGCAGCAGACTTTTGTCTCTAGTGGAAACCTTAAAAAATATCTGTTTTCTGCAACCACCTGCCCTGGTTGCCTTCCTCCCGTCGTAGCAAGCCAATTGTGTGTGGGTCCTAATGGAAAACTGTGTTGCCATGAACTACCTCAAAAAGCGTGGTGGTGTAGGATTGTTCCGTCTTTCAAGAGAAGTAGTTTGATTGTGGTTTTTGCTCTGGCGAACAGTGTGTTTGACGGCAGCCCATCTAGACAGAACAGATGTCATAGTGCACAACTACAGCGGACAGACTTTGGCCTCCGATGAGTGAAAACATCACCAATAGTGTGAACAGGAAGTGCAAGTTGTTGTGCTCTGGGGAATTTCCTGGACATTGACGGCCAAACCTTTTTTAACTTTTATTTTTTATTTTTATCTGGTAACAAAGAACCTTTTACAAAACATCTAATACAAAAAATATCCTCTAAAATGTACATAATAACATTACGAACAAGCAAAGACTTTAAAAGGTAATTCAAACATTATACCAATTTAATCATGCAAAAAGAGAAAGGAAAAAAAAGAAAGAAAACGGAGGAAAAAGAAAATAGACAAAGAAAATCAACCAAATGAAAACCTATTAAATGGTAATACTGTACTTTAAGAACTAATTTCATAAAAATCATACAGGAACATTTGGAGCAGACTCTCAGGAAAGAGGAGGATGGGGGACATATGCCATCTCAAATAACTAGACTACTGGTACTCCAGCCTGAGTCACCAAAACTTTCCTAAAGAGTCTTGAGACATCCATTCTCCTGCAAAAAAACAGGCGCTAGTTAATAACTGTGGTTCGTGACCAGAGATTAGTCTGTCCCGAAATATTTCAGAGACAATCCTATCTTCGCTGATCAGAAATCTCAAAAAGAGGGTTACTCTAGCGTGGCAAGTACCCTCACAAGCCATCATAAAATGCTTTAATTACTAGTTTGCCGGATTGTCACATACGTCGCATAGTATGATAGACCTCTCTCCTTGCCCCCTCTTAGCTAGGACTTCTCCAGTGTGTACCACATTTAGGGGAGTTCTAAGAAATTCGTTCCTGATCTTCCAGTCCGGGAACTTTATGAGATATCTCAGCAAAGTCCCCAATTTCTATTCTACTTTCAGGAATGAATTTGAAAGTGCTAGGGAACGGACGTGATCAATTGTGTTCCAATCCATCACTTCTAATGATTTTTTGGCCTTTAGTGGATTGCATATGAGGGTCTAAACATTGGTATCTGCTTTAACCTCTTAAATGCCACCGACGAGCCGGCTCGTCGGTAAAAACCGCTCCAGGTTGCCACCGACGAGCCGGCTCGTCGGTTTGCACTTAAGGGGGTAATGACGGGGGAATTGTTGGGCCGGTTTTGCGGTGGGTACATCGATTTTAAAAAAGAACCCGTGGCACTGGGGGGGACAACAATGGCACTTAAAGGGTTAATAAGAGACTCCCTAGCTGTTGATTCCAAAGTGGACAACATTTTCGATTTTAGATGTTTCAACTGAGCTCTACTATCTGCATATAGCATATGCTCATGTGCAGTTAAAATCAGGCGGAAGAGCGAAGCTAGCCTCCATTCTGCCAAAAATCTCAGGGAACATAGGCCCAGCTCAAATCTAAGACTAGACATCAGGAGACTCATTGGAAGCGCAAGGACTTTCTTCCACACAAGACCTTCCAATCTTTGCCAATTGGTGCTCCACAGTAATGGGTTGGCCTCCAGACCATAAAGAATCACTTGTATGACTTTTGCTATATAATATTTGATCAATGGGAGGAGGGAGAATTTACAGTATTTTGCCAATACATTTGGGGGACAAGCTGTGAGATTTTTCCCTGCACATCCTCTTCTACCTTATCCAGTGAAGGTGATGCATAAATCATATAGCCTACGTAAACGATTTCCTCTACTCTAGGGATCACCTGACCCTCCAGAACCCACTGGGGGTACGCCACTCTTTTATGATGGTGCCTAAATACGACAATCATAGATTTTGTTGGATTAATAGAGAGGCCGTTTTCTCTAGCATAATCCCCCAGTTTATTGACTGCCCTACCGCTGTGTTATCCAGCAGGACGATGTCATCCGCATAGGCCAGCCAGCAGAACTTAAACCCATTGATTGCTGGACTGGCCAAGGCCGACGATTCCAGGAAAACCCCCATGTCGGCCAGCTATAAATTGAAGACGAGGGGAGCACCGAGGCATCCCCGTCTGACACCCTTCTCTACCAAAAGAGGCTCCGATAAATTACCTTCCTCGTCGAGCCTCACTCTCAGTGTGGTGTTTCTGTGGAGCTCGACTAACATTGAGAGGATGCCCTCGAGTATGACCCATTTAAAGATTGGCATTTTAAAGATAACCATCATATCACATCACTATGCTTACTCCCTACTATACACCACCACACAATTAGAACACAGCTATACCCCTGACAAATTCAGCCTAGCTGTTCACATACGAATACTACCCCATGATCACCTCATCACCCTAATAAAATGCAGCTAACCACTGACATTCCGGCCCAGTGCTCACATAAGCGTCCTTCAGGCCTAACACAGCCAGAACCCGTCCTGGGTGTCCACCCACCAGACTGCACACATCCAACTGATTTCTTCATCACCACACCTAACGCTAGGATGCAGCTACCATCCAGCAATTACATCAGCTGCACACATATCTGGTGCACCCACGCACCCTACAACACTATCTCTCTCTATTGACCAGAACTGCGGCTCCCAAGGGCGTTCAACCTACCAGCTCTTTGAGATCATACCAATGATATATAGAGCCCTATACAAATGCCAAGTAACATAACATTTTCTAAGCTTATTCCAAAGGTGTTCCCTGATGACCTGATCGAACGCCTTTGAGAAATCAACCAAAGCCCCAAAGAGTGGCAAGTCGCCCTTTCCTCTCGTGTTCTCGCTCATGACATTAATAGCCAACCCATTCAGGGCAGTTGACAACCCTCTTCTGAATCCAGTTTGGACCTTCGCGAGTATTTGCCACCCATTTTTCCAATTCACTCAACAGGATCTTCATAAATAATGTGCTTTCAATGTCAAGGAGGGCAATCGGGCGATAACTTGCCGGATGTGTGTGATCGCCCCTCTTGAACAGTGGGATGATGGTAGCGGTTTTCCATGATTGGGGGAATGTTGTCCTTTCTAAGATCCCTTTAAATAACCAATTGAGCATCTTGGACCATAGGGCAATGTTATTCTTTAGAACTTGATACGTTAAACCATTTGGTCCAGCTGCTCTAGAAGTCTAGAAGTAGAGGACTGAGTGATCAAGTCTGCCAAATCCTATTCCTCAAATGGGAGAGACCAAGACATATCTAGACCTGAACTGCATGCAGATTCCCCGGTGTTTTCTAAGTGTTGGGTTAAATAGTCAATCCACCTAGACTCTGACATCAGGTTACATTGACTGTTATTATGGTTTTTCTCCAGCTCTTGCATAATCGCCCAGAAGTTCTTTTTTTATTTTTACTGATGACACTTAACATCAGTTCTCCATATTGATGCAAAACGCATCGTCTTTCTCAGCACTGACCAATTTAAGTACTCGCAAGTTATTAGCTTAGACTCTCTCCCGAAGACTTCCTGAACTTAATTTTAGACTCCTCAATTTTTTTAATTTCTTCCTTAAGAGTTTTTTATGCGCCGAGGTCTCCTCATCGAACACATGGCAATGAGATTTTCTCCCCTCCAGCACTTGGAGAGAGAACTGACCAGACAAACTTCCCAAACTTCTCTGGCTGGCAGTTTTTTGCTGAATTTCGACTGGTACTTTCAGGAGATTATTGTTAAATCTTGCGCCATCCAGTCTATATTTAGAGGTGCAAACTTTTCCCTTTCTGTACATCAGAGTCTGAGACCGATTGACTGATTGCCTCAATTCCATGTTCGAGAGGATCAGAGCGAGTCGGGAGTGGTCACTACCTCCTTCCGGTTTCACTATTAAAGAGGCGCTTAGCGGGAGAAGGTCTACTGACATAAAGATGTAATCCAGAGTCTATGCCACGTTGGGGCTGGTGGAATATCCCCCAGTGTTGACCGATAAATCATCTTCAGTCCCCAGGCATCCATGAAGTCCACTCAATTTCTTCCCTTGCTTGATATTCTCTGAGTTCCCAAAGTGCCTTTTTCCTGTTTTAATGGTACACATTCGGAGTTCAGGTCTCCTGCAAGAATGATATGGGCACCCCCATAATGGAGTTTGATCTTCTCCAGCAATTCTGACAGGACTCCCAAGAAATCTTGCAGTTTCATCCCTGCAGGGTTCCAATAGACACTTACAATAATCAACTGGAAATCTGGCTTGAAAGATCTTACCTTTATTTTACAGGCTTGGATGCCTATTTTATTATTACAAATCAAAGATATTTCTCTGATTGAGGAATTTTTAAATGCCATCAGTAGACCCCCTGACGGCCTACCTCTCGCCTTTTGTAAGGCTGGTAAGGAGAAAACTGTGTAACCTTCAATTGCAATATCATTCACAAGCCAGGTTTCCTGTAGTACTACTATGTCAGTGTCACTGAATAACACCTCTCTCGATTTTTTGAGGTAAAAGTATTGGGGCCCACTTTCTTCCTAAAGGGAGAGCTCACCCACCCCAAGTTTCTGTTGAACTTGGGTTGGGATTTCTGGGAGGATAGTGAGAGCGTTATTCTGTGATTTCGCAGAAACCTCTTTACGCCCTCTAGAGGGGCCCTCTGCCTCATCGAACTCCACACTACCCAGGCTTGATTTATGTGGGATCCCTTTAACCTATTTCCACCCCTTGTTTGCTTTCTCTGGGAGGTTTTGTGAGACCAAAAAATCTTGTTTCTCGAAGTCCCTTGAGGCACCCAGAATTGCTTCTTGTGCCTTTCTTGAGGTTAGACCAATTTCTATCTCATAACAATCCTGTATATTAGGGAATCTTACATATTCAATATCCTGTGAAGCAAAAAGATATAAGTTAGGCACATTTTTAAAGAAAGAGAGTAGTACACTAATACATAGGGATTTGCAGTGGGGCTTCCTTGTTATTAGTATTAATCATACTTTCGGGACGGCAAAAATAGCAGTCCCTGTATCCTTGCTCTGTTGGCCAACTTCTTCATAACTTGGTGATCTCTCTTGGGATCTTGTCCAGAATTCTCCTTCTTCCCCATGGTCCAACTCCACAGAGCTTTGTGTTGATCGTCGCCTGTTTTCCTTCCCCAATTCTTACTTCCTCGACACATATGGTTTCTTCTAGATTCTTACTTTGGTGTTTTAGAAAGATGGGGAGCCCATTTCACAGTCACTCCTGCAGGCCCAGAATTTCCTGTTGAGGAAGATCTCTTTGCAGTGGATGCCAGTTTTTTTGTCTTCAGGCCCTGCAACCCCTGCCTCTGTAGTACATTGTCTATAACCACTGCTCCACACATGCTACTGGCCCGCTTTATATTGTTGTTACTCAGGTGTCGCCGATTGCATCTTGGCGTACCCTCTGAGGGCTCTCTCTAAAGCCCCACACTCACATTTGTGATCTCTATTAAGTTTTGTGGAACTTCCGGGGAGGTAGACTTTTTAGTTTTTTTATTTTTTTTTGTTTTCCCTTGCTCACTCTCACTCTGGATGTTCTCACTCCTTTCCTTCCTGGATGAGGTCATTGAGTTGAGAGTGTCCATACCCTCTGCACAAGCTTGCCTTGATAATGATTTAAAAAAGGCGTTCGTTTCTGCCTTTTTAGGTTTTATCTTGAACTATTTCTTGTTTTTGTTACCCTCCTTCCTATTTACGAATGGAGTTGCATTTGGTCTCTTCTTTCTGCTTTCCTTTTTCCTTGCTCTCCTTCTCCCTCGGGATGACTGATGATCTGCTTCAGTCCATATTGATGAGTCTTCTACTGGATCTTGAACAGTCTCCTTTGATGAGGACTGAGTGGGAACTATAACCTCCTCTACCACCCCCTCTACCACATTAGACAATCTTCTAAATTCTTCCAGGACTGATTCAGAAAGGAGGGTATCATCGAATGGTTGATGTATTTCACAGTCCTCACCCACCTCCCCTTCTTTTTGCAGCAAACCTGGAGGGGTTTTCTGGAACACCAGAAGTTTCTGAATCTGCCGAGTGATGTTTTCTTTCTCTTTCGTTTTGCCCACCAGAGCTTGTTGGATTGCAGAAAGGTCCAGTCCTTGTTTTGCTATCTCTAGCTGAGATTATTTTTCAGTTGGGATCAAAACTGAGTTGATTATATTGTTGATCCCTACAAGCGAGGATTCACAACTCGAGGTTTCTTTGTTAAATTCCAGAAGAATCCCCGCTTGCACTTACTTGTACTTCTGTTTTCAATAATTCGAAAACTGAAACCAGAGAGTTTAGCATGAAACTTAGGGCTGATAGAATAGCTTCATTTGTTTGTGTGACAGCCAATATTTTCTTGCTCCTCCAAGTGCTGCCCACTCATTTCCTCCTCTGTGTTGACCCCTTGAGGGTTGAGGCCTGACTCCGAACAAGGAACCTGGTGATCAAATAGCTCTCTACAGATAGCCATTACCACCTGACAGTGCCCAACAAAGAGATCTGACTTTCTTCCCATTTGCTTCAACGGGTTCACTGCAGGCGGCATCAGTAAAGCCCCTACTTGGTCGTTCATACTCTTCTTTTCCTACTGAAATGGTCATTGATCCTCCTCTGTATTTTATTTGTGGTAACAGTGTATTCTAGCCCGCTTTTCCATGCTTGCCTAATGGAGGGTGGCCCCTCTTGAGTGCTCTCCTCAGGGTTAGACAAGAGTGGGGAGCATCCCACATGTACTTGTACGTAGGTCACTTGAGGCGTGGCAGTTAATGAGGAGCTTGGAGTGCCCACTTGCCCCCAAATAGTTGGGATGGCTAATGTTTCAGTGAAAGAGCCATTCCAATCTGGGGCTCTCACGTCATCCGTGAGCATCGTGCTCCGGAGCTTCATTTCCTCTGGCTCCTGGAGCCTGTTCTAAGTCACTGCTCTTTCAAGTACAGTGGGCCCCACTAATCCAGATGAGAGGTCCACACAGCGGTTCCCACTTTGCGCAGCTTCCTCCTGCTGCCCGTTGTGGGTTAAGCCGGGTGAAGTCGGGAGCTTGCACTAAATTGCTAGCTGCTAGTGCCCACCAACACTTCTTAAAGCACACGTTGCCTCTGAGTGCTAGATTGAATGAGTCAATAGCTCACAGCACTTCAAAGTACCTGGCCCCTCTTTTATTCAACACGTTATTTTCACTACTAACCAAAGCACTGAACTGCCCGCGTGCACCAACGCAGTTGTTAGCACATTATTAGCGGCGACTGCTGGGTGCCTGAGAAGGCAAAAAAGAAGGGGGCACTTCAACTCCTAATCTTACCCGTTCTTGAACAGTCTGGAGGTAAGATTTGGGTGCCCCAATGCACGCTCTTACCGTCTCCTTGAAGAGTCGATGAAGAGTCGTTGGCCGTATCTTTGGAGACCGGAATAGCTGCTATCACTTGAAGCAGCTACACCACAAAGTCCTGTGCTGTGAGTCCGTCGAGCCCGAAGACTCCGCGGCATTCTGCAGTCTTTAACTGATAGTAAAGCAGGAAAGCAAAAGAGGACTGCCAGCCTCAATGGGTCAGCAGCATACAACGAGTCACGACCAGAAGACTCTGCTGCCTGACTCCGCCAAACTCAAAAGCCTGAACCTTCATGCTTTGCTCCTCTCAGTTCGGAGGCCTGCAACCAAGTCCAATTATACCTGCAGTTGGTGTGAATTCTCGACTTTTTGCTGGGAAAGAGGTCTGAGCCCTCCTCTGTCCTAATTCCTTGGTTCTGGATGTCCTGCTCTCTTTGGCTCATAAAGGCGTACACATTGGTTCTATGAAAGGGGAGCCTAGTTGCCATCTGCCTTCAAGAGGACCTGGGAGCTGGATTATTTCTTCACTATCCCCACTTTTATGTAGTACTTGCAGGGACGGTGCAGCCAGTTCCCTCCACAGCAGTTTGTTGATCATGGGAATGTTTTACATTTACTTCTGACTTGTCTCATGGGAGCTCTGTTTGAGCCCCTATGTTAGAGTTTGTTAAGGTTCCTCTCCCTTAAGTTAAGCTTTCCGATATTGATCATTTAATTTCTGCAAGATTGGTTAGTGAGTTCCAGGTATTATTTAATAAACTTCCCTTTTTTCATAATTCCCACTGTTATGCAGTTTTTGCAGGGTTTCTGTAACTATTCTGTACCACACCAGTTTCTTGTTCTAGGGTGGGACGTGAATTTAGTTCTAACTTTCCTCACACGAGCTCTGTTTATACCCTTTCTTTCATATTCATTAAAGTTGCTCACCCTTAAGGTGATTTTCCATCAGTTCCGCAAAATTGGGGACACTTAAGATGATTTTCCATCACTTCCACAAGATTGGCGAGTGAGCTCCAGGCATTCTGTTAAACCTCCCTACTTGATGTTTTCCAAGTAGAAGGTGACTTTGAGAGTGAGAATGTCCTTCCTCCCAAAGGTAGTTTCTGCCGTTCATTTCCCAAAAGATCCATCTTCCTGGGTTTTTTCATCTGCCTTACCCATCCAAAGTAGAGGAGCGATTCCATTAGCTGGACCCGGTGCTGACCCTCAGTGAATATGCGTCTCGGATAAGGGACATAAGGAAAGGTGACCTGCTTTTTGTGGGTTACGCTGGTGCTCACGATGGCAGGGTTTTGGATCATCCTCTGCATCTCGGAATGCTATATTCAGGCAGGGAAGGATGTGCCTGAGGGTGCCAGGGCTCATTCAACCACATGGCTTGCTGCCACCTCTGACCTGCCGTACATGGGGTTCATGTTGTAGATATTGGGCAAGTGGCCACATAGGCCTCATTGGACATGTTTTCTAAACATTACTGCTTGGACTCTTTGTCAGGGCAATATGCTCTGTTTGGTCGAGCATTCCTACATAGTTTTCTGGTTTAGGTGATGCGTCCTTGCTTTCCTCATTCCTCCAGGTCTAGGTATTGCTTTGGGAGTTTATCATAGATGAAGCCCTGGGAGAAAGGAATCCATTAGAACAACATATTACTCCACTCAAGGTAATGTTATTTCTGATGGATGTTCCTCCCACAGATTCCCCATTGTGCTCCAAACCTGCCTCTTTTGGCAGATGGCATGTACTCCTAACCTGTCCTGCTGTCTCTCAGTGAGTGAGAGGGTTGTGCTGAGGTCATGGGGCACAGCGGTTCCATATATACTGTCTCTGAAGTTACAGACAGTGCAGGGCATGCAAAAGTGCCTTGCGGAGGTGTGCTGAATGTTTCCAAAGGCAGCAGGCTCTGAAGATAGACTTCTCATAGTTGAGGGATCCTTGGGAGGAACATCTATCAAAAAGAACATTGCAGAGAGCTAAGTGATCTGCTCTTCAATGGATTGCATCCTCCCACAGATTCCCCTTCTTTATAGATATTCATCGAGCGGCAGCTGCTCGGAAAAGGTTACGACATGGGGTGTAATACCGCTCAACATAGTCTCTCGACTCCTTTGTATTCGACCGTGCCACTCCTCAACACCGGAGGTGACGTCGATTGCTGTACTAAAGGGATGCACTGTGCCCACCCTTACCGCAGTTCCTTTTTTCCGCGCACTCAGCACATTACTCAGAACATGCTAGTTGAATCGGCTACGAATTCGTACTAAGTCAGTATGTCGGAGCCTAAACCATCCAGGTTTAAATACTGCAAGGACTGCAGCTCTAAAATGTCACTCACGGACATGCACACTATCTCTGTGTGGTGTCTTGGGGTCGGATATGATACATAGCAATGTGGTTCTTGCCAGGCGATGAAACCGAAGGCGATGAAGGAAAACTTGGCAAAACAAGCACTTGGCACACCACCTTATAAATCCCCAGTGAAGTCAGTCTCTAAGTCCTCGGAGCACAACACTGAGGAGCCGGCTTCTGAGAAATGTCAGTAGAAAGACGCCATAAGAAGTCCAAGAAGAGCTGGCACTCGCGTAGCAAATCTCACCACTTCTCATCTGCATCCAAAAAGAGGCAAAGATACAAATCTGATAAATTGGACGACAAGGGTAAGTCGTACCCAGCGACAGGTGCGTTTAGGGAGGAGTGGAAGGACATCAAGAGGCAAATGAATGTTTTTGAAAAAGCCTCAGCTGTTACAGCTTCAGCCTCGATGCCGCAGGAGGGTTTGGCTCTACTCGCACTCGGTTCAACTGGCACAAAGACAGCCAAGGGAAGTTGAATGCCCTCGAGTGAAACCTGAAGGAGAAACCTACTCATGCGTCGATAACGTCGGCAGCCCCCTCGGGCTGAGAAGCCCCTCAACTAGCAGAAGCCCTGCAAGATTGGATCTTTATACTGGATTCTAGATCTGTGTTCTTTGGCTCAATGCCGTAAATATTTGATGAGGAGGGCAACCCGATATCTTTCGGGTTTGAAAAGATGGGCGGAGAGGGTGCTGCCTTAGATCTGTTGACCGGTTTCATGGCAGATCAGGCAGGGTTGCTTGAACTGGCAGAAGGCCTACACAACGAGTGTGGACTAGACACGTCCCCAGACGTCGAGCTCCAGCAGTCAAACCCATACTCGCATGCGAACACCCAATACCGCAAGGCGGTCTAGAAGCTTGTTGTAACTTTAGGACTCTGAGCTCCAATGAAGCCGGTGTCGCAATACAACCATACTGACATCCTCGACATAGGGCCGCAGACTGAACGGGATTTATTGTTCAATGCTGCCACAGCTGACCTTGTAGCAATGCCCGTGCTCTACGCCGGCAGTCAACACAGAGATCACAATAGTATAAACCGGCAAGGGGCGATCTTCTGTTTGTGACGTCCCACTCAAATCCCAAGGGCTGGTGGCGTAGGCTTCAGCGTTTACGTCTAGGCCCTTGAGCTCAAATCTACCAACCGATAGGGAGTCGAGGAAAGTCAACGCTTTGGCAAATAAAGGTTTAGGCTTGGGGAGCATGGCTCTTAAAGCCATTAATGCCTCTTGTGCCTTCGCAAAATGTTTGCATCTCAGGTTACCGCCCCAAGCCACTGCGTATGTGTGGGTGGAACAGGGCGAAGGCAGCATTGTAAGATGCAACGGACAGCCAACAGCATACAAAGGCCAGCCAGCTTTTTGGAGTCGTGACCCAGACCAGGGAAATCAAGGAAGAGACACAATAATGGGGAGGGTACGATTATACAGTCCAGAATAGCTGCCACGGTAGCACATACCGCTTCCCAGTACTGCGTAAGTTTAGGACAGTACCAGAGCATGTGTATATATGTGGCGTTGTCAGTTACGCACCTGGGGCATCTGGGGAAATGGTCCCTTGACATGTAGTGTAACTGGATCGGAGTAAGATGGTACCTGTGTAGGACTTTGAACTGGATCAATTTAAAACGTGAGTTAAAGGACACATTGTGAGTGCGTGCACACATTTGTTTCCAGCGGTCGTTGGACATTTCTATCTCCAAGTCCTCCGCCCATTTACGTTTCAGTTTGTCAAAGGGAAGGGTTGTTCTGGTTTGCAATAGGGTGTATAGTCGGTATACCTTTCCTCTAAAGGAGTTGAAATCACATAACTCTGCGACAACCAGATCGGCGGGAGGTAATGCGCGGAAATCAGGGTATCTGATTTTGAGAGCTTTCCGGAGGGGTGAATATTGAAGCCACGCGGATAGCTTTTGTCTAAGAGCGGGTGGTAGGTCCGGCCACTCAATAAGGTTATCATTTTCAAAGGTGTCTCAGATTGATTCGTAGCCCAATGCAACCCAGCGGCGCATGATGGATAATGGTAGGCATGGGACCCCAGGGAGAAAGTTCCATAGAGGCAAGTCACCGTGGAATGGGTGGGGAATGCCTGGTAGTTTCCAGGTTTTGGAGCGGGCCAGAGAGGTGCTAGCAACAGGGTCCAGCAACTGTAACACGGCCAGCAGGAGAGACAGGATTAAAGAACGGACATCTTGGTCACTTACTGCCATCCTCTCAAGTCTGGCATGGGGAGGAGGGTCCTGGGTGTTGAACCAGTGAGAGGCAAAATAAGCCTGTGCCACTAGCCAGTATTTTAGAAAATCAGGGGCATTGAATGCTCCACTCTCCATGGGAGTGGACAAAGTCGCAAGTTTTAATCAAACTGCCCCAGAGTGCCACAAAAAGGTATTAATGGTATGAGTTAGCGCTTGGAAGAAACTATCGCCTGGCCATAGGGGTAAGTTGATGAACTTATATAACAGCTGTGGGAGTACCACCATCTTTAGGATCCCGATCCGGCCAGCCAAGGAGATTGGGAGTCTCGTCCAGCTAGACGCCTTTTCAGTGAGTTTCGTAAGGTATTTCTGGTAATTCTCCTCAAACAATGTTGCAGGGTGACAAGTAACTTCTATACCGAGATAAGTGAAGTTCGACTGGGACCAAGTGAACCCCATGAGATTGGGGGGGGGGGCATGTTATCAGTGAGCGGGAACAGTGTAGATTTGGAGCAGTTTACCTTGAACCCAGAGATAATCCAAAAATGGGTGACATCAGCTAGTATCGGGGCAAGGTTAACACAAGGGGAACGGATAGAGAGCAGGGTGTTGTTGGCATATAAAGAAATAATATCGGCTTGACCCGCTGTTCACAGCCCCCTACGTGCATGACACTGGCGTATCCTGTCGGCGAACGGTTCCATGGCTATAGCAAAAATAAGAGAGAGAATGGGCAGCCCTGCCTCGTGCCTCTAGCAACTCGGAATAGGGGGGAGCATCTGTCCTCAGTACAGACCCTAGCTACCGGGCTGGAATAGAGTAATCGAACCCAAGAACCTGGGTCTGAATTTGCATTTTTTGAGAACCCGCCACAGATATCTCCACGACACTGAGTCGAAGGCCTTCTGCATGTCCAGTGCTGCAGCAACTGCCTGCACGTTCGGGCCGATTCTACTAATAATATTAAATAGACGCCTCAGATTCAGGGAAGTGGATCGTCCCAGGATAAATCCCCCTTGATTGGGATGGATGATATGTGGCATGTAGGGGGCTAAGCGTGAGGCTAGCAATTTTGTGAATTTTTTACATTGCAGTTAATTAATGATAGGGGGGCAATATGATGTGCATTGGGTAGGGGGTTTGCCAGGTCTGAGAAGGACAGTTATTATAGCTTCTCAGAGAGAAGGAGGGAACATACCCACTTCGCAGGCCTCAACCCAAAGGGCCATTAGGTGAGGAATTGGGAGAGGCTTGAAGCGTTTATAAAATTCTACCGGAAGGCCATCTGATCCCGGGGACTTGCCGGCTGACAGCGAGTCTATAGCCTCTGAGAATTCCTCTTTAGTGAACTGCCTCTCAAGGGAGCTATTAGTCTCATAAGAGAGGACCGAAAGGCTGTCTAGGAAGGCGTCGATCTCAGCCGTTGGGGCGCTCTTGTCCTCCGAGTCGAGGGTTTCGTAAAAAGCCAAGAACTCAGTGTTGATCTCCTGTGGGAGTGTGGCTAGGGTACAATCAGTTCTTTCAATGGCCGGGATGTTGGGGGTCCCGTGCCTGCTGGGCCTAGAGACCCAAGCTACTCCTCACTGATGACGCCCAACAAGGCTGAAACATGTCTGGGGGTGCTTGTGGTCTCGTGCAGAAGGGATGTGACCTAGCAGTTCGGGCTGGACTACCCCTTTGGGGGTGGGACCAAGCCTGATTTGCACATGGTCTTTCCCCTTTTGTAATGGCTTGGCAGGCGGAGAAAGATGGTCTGGAGGGTTGCCCAGAGCGATGCCAGAGGTTAAGATTCATTCTAAACATTCCAGCCATCACCTCTTTTGTTTTGCTATTGTCACCCCGAGTGGGACGGGTATGCTCAGACGTGGGTCCCGTGCCTGCTGTGCCTAGAGACCCAAGCTACTCCTCACTGATGACGCCCAACAAGGCTGAAACATCTCTGGGGATGCTTGTGGTCTTGTGCAGAAGGGATGTGACCTAGCAGTTCGGGCTGGACTACCCCTTTGGGGGTGGGACCAAGCCTGATTTGCACATGGTCTTTCCCCTTTTGTAATGGCTTGGCAGGCGAAGAAAGATGGTCTGGAGGGTTGCCCAGAGCGATGCCAGAGGTTAAGATTCATTCTAAACATTCCAGCCATCACCTCTTTTGTTTTGCTATTGTCACCCCGAGTGGGACGGGTATGCTCAGACGTGGGTCCCGTGCCTGCTGGGCCTAGAGACCCAAGCTACTCCTCACTGATGACGCCCAACAAGGCTGAAACATGTCTGGGGATGCTTGTGGTCTCGTGCAGAAGGGATGTGACCTAGCAGTTCGGGCTGGACTACCCCTTTGGGGATGGGACCAAGCCTGATTTGCATATGGTCTTTCCCCTTTTGTAATGGCTTGGCAGGTGAAGAAAGATGGTCTGGAGGGTTGCCCAGAGCGATGCCAGAGGTTAAGATTCAGTCTAAACATTCCAGCCATCACCTCTTTTGTTTTGCTATTGTCACCCCGAGTGGGACGGGTATGCTCAGACGTGGGTCCCGTGCCTGCTGGGCCTAGAGACCCAAGCTACTCCTCACTGATGACGCCCAACAAGGCTGAAACATGTCTGGGGATGCTTGTGGTCTCGTGCAGAAAGGATGTGGCCTAGCAGTTCGGGCTGGACTACCCCTTTGGTGGTGGGATCAAGCCTGATTTGCATATGGTCTTTCCCCTTTTGTAATGGCTTGGCAGGCGAAGAAAGATGGTCTGGAGGGTTGCCCAGAGCGATGCCAGAGGTTAAGATTCATTCTAAACATTCCAGCCATCACCTCTTTTGTTTTGCGGGATGTTGGGGGAACCAAGCTTGCAGCGGGTGAGTGTGGCTAAAACACGGCCTGGTCTCTCACCCTCCCTGTATTTTCTCGCGAGCTGGGGATTATCAAGAAATTTCACCTCGCGCTCTGCGTTGGATCGGAACATGTCCAGTTCCAGACCAAGAGATGCTAGAATCTCAGGAAATTTAAGAAGAGTGTATTGAGACTCGAGGTACGCAAGGACTGCCTCGCTTTTCCGGATATCCCCCGGATCGCTCTCAGCATGCCGCTTTCCTTCGAGATGGCGATGCCTCTAATGTAGACTTTAAATATTTCCCACAGAGTAGAGTGCGCAGGGACTGAGTTGGTATTGGTCTCAAAGAAGTCTTTGATGGCGGTCTCTAGTTCTGAGGCAAAGGCTGTATCGAGCAAGGAGTACGGTTTCATTTTCCACCCCCAGGCCCTTTCATAGTCAGGGCCCCAACAAAGGGAGATAGTCACTGGGGAGTGGTCAGACAGGGTTCTAGGAAGGAGTGATTGGAGTGAAACGTTTCTAATCAGTATGTCCGATATCAACCATCTATCAATTCTGGAATGGGAGTCACAGACTGAAGAATCGAAGGAGTATGTCCGAGACTCAGGGTTTAACAGTTGCCAAGCATCTACAATGGCCAACCGGATGAGACGGATGTCAGAATGGTATAGGCTGCTTTAGAAACTTGGCGCGCTCTGGAGCCCGATCTGTCAAGGTCTACGTCTAGTATTGTGTTGAAGTCACCCCCCCCCCCCATAGTATTGGTACCATAGGGAAGCTGGCTAATAGAGAGGCTAATTGAAGGTAAAATTCGGGGTCATCGATATTAGGGCCATAAATGTTCAACAATGCCAATTCTTTGTTTTGCAAATCGCCATGAAGCTACCCAGTGGGTCCATTTGTGAACATTTACAGGTGAATTTGAGGCTTTTGTGGAGCAGGGTCATAACCCCGCGACTCTGGGTAGAGTAGTTGGTATAATATCTTTGGGAGCCCCACCCTTTGGAGAATCTTTCACAGTGTTCAGAACATGCACGTGTTTCTTGAAGAAACAGGATTTTCACTCCCTGGTGCTCAGCATGTAATTGAAACTGCCGCATTTTTTTTATGGTTACCCAGGCCCGCACATTCCAGCTCATGAATGTTACACTGTCATCGCCATTTAGAGTAGGAGCACTGGACAGACTGTGTATTTCGACCGAATAGCAATCTAGGGCCTTGAGCCCAGGTTATGTAAGCAGGTCCCCATTTGAAGTTTGACTGACCTGGCATTGTCCGGCGTTCTGCCCTCATTGTGAACATCAAGCCTTTTTTAACATAACACCCGTCCCAACCCACCCCCACCCACATCCCTCCCCCAATCAGAGGAATGACAACCTCATAACCAAATAACCACATCCAAACCAATGGCATCAATGCCTGGGGGCCTGTGTGCTGGCCTGGCGGTGATGCTCCGCGCTGGGGGCACAATAAGGATAGATAATATGCATTGGAAACATTAACCTAAGGATTGCATAGATACTTGTGGAGGGCAAGTAAGAACATCATAAGGCAGAGTGAGCTGTACTCGCATAACTGGCGGATGGGTCCCCTACCCTCATGGGACAGGGTACCCCCCCTCCCAATGGGTGTCTGAACATGTAACAAGTGGCAACATGGTGATTTGGCCATAAACAGTTAACCAGGAAAGTGCTCATCTATGAATCTGGACGCCTCCTCCAGGATCGTGAAAAAGAAAACCTGGTTGGAGTGCTCGATTCGCAGCTTGGCAGGGTATAGAATGGAGTATTTAACTTGCAGATCACATAGACGTTTTTTGACTGCCATGAAGGTTTTGCGTTCCTGTTGAACCAAAACAGAAAAATCAGGATATAAATGAATCTTAGAGGACCCCAGGAAGAGCTACCCCTTGGCTCTCGCAGCCCTGAGTAGGGTGTCCCGATCACGAAAGTTCAGAACCCTGGCTATGATTGGACGCGGGGGCGCACCAGGTCTGGGTTTAGCTGATAAGTCTCGATGGGCTCTTTCTATTGCAAACTGTGGCGAGAGCCTAGGGGAGTCAAGCAGTGTGAGTAGAGTGCGCCCCAAAAAGTCTTCCATGGGTTCTTTGATGTTGTCCTCGGGGACCACAATCATGCGGAGGTTATTACGTCTGGAGCGCGATTCAAGGTCCTTATTCTTTTTGGCTACCTCCAGCACCCGTCTGGACAATGAGGAGACCTCCGCCCGAAGAGTGCCCAAATCGTCCTCCGCAACACCAACCCTCGCCTCAATTTCAGCCACTCGGCCGTCAGTCTTCTCAATGTGCGCTTTAATCGAGGATATGGAGCCATTCATATCATCCAACTCGGAGTCTAATCTAAATTCCATCATTTTCTGTGAGTCTATGGTGTCCGGAGGGGTAGAGGTGGCGGGTGCGGGCTCTGGCTCCTCCACCGCATGTCTGGACGGTGTCTTGGCAAACATATTGATGGAGCTCTGCCCCCCCTGCGCCCTTAGTTATGATGGGAGTCGGGCACAGGTCCGTAGGCCATGGGGGCCAGTATATGCAGGAAACGTGCCAGGGAATAGAGAAGACTACAAGCAATGGCCCGGGGGCAGAGCAAGGGTGCCCACAGTGGACCTCACTAGACCCAACTGGCCCGCAGGATTGTGGTTCCCCAGCAAGGCGTAGGCGCCCAGGGTGTGCAGCAGCAGACCCAGCAGAAAATCCGAGCCACCAGAACGTGAAGTATGTGTGCCGGCGCACAGGGGTTCCAGAGATGGGAGCGTCTGGAAACAACCAATCCTGCTGTACTCGGGGTCAGGGTACGGAGCCAGGGGAGCTGGAGCAAGTTGTGGAGGCACTGTGGTCTCAGGACCCTGCGGACTCAGATATGCCAGTGAATAGCAGCAGTAGGGTAACAGGTAATCGAGTGGAGCAGGGACGGTAGGTAATTAGGAGAACATGGGCTGGCCAAAGTACAGTCAGTGTACACCGGGTCACTGGTGAGCAGGTGTTCTCAGTGTACGCTGGATGGAGATGCCAGCGAGTGTGCCACGGGGCGCAGGGCAAGTGGGTAGTGCACACAGATCTAGTTGTAGGCTTATTGTCTAATCCACCTCAAGCACTGCGCCCAGATGGCCACTCCGTCAAGATTCTTAAAGCGGGGGGGAGGCAGCAGTTGACTGAGGCGGATGGGGTCTCCGAGGAACAGAGCATCCACCCTCGCCCACCCTCAGGACCACCTACATCAGAGCCAATGCTGAGGGGTATGCCACCTAGCCGATGCACTAATACGTGCTGAAATGTACATGTATGTGCTCCGTGACTGTTCAAGTGGGTTGTGTTCCCCCACGTATCCAGGTGTTCAGGTGGCCACTATTGGCTGCATCAAACCACTGGTGGCTGTGTTGTAGCGCCGCCTGTGGCTCGGGCACCGGAGCTTCACAAATTGGTAATTGAGGGGGTCCAGGGTGGTCCCAACCCCCACCGTGTGGTGGGTGTTCAACTGTGGTAGGGCAGGCTCCTGCGAGGCAATCCACGTCCCCAGGGGGGAGGTGGGGCCGATCTGAAAAGAACATTGGGCCTGGAGTTTGTCTAGAGGCCCCCCCAGCCCGAGGGACTTACCGTTAGGTCCAGAGTCACCACGCGGAGGCTGCGGGAGAAGCACCCCGCCGGGTGCACAGGCGCAAGGGGAACCACTGCGGGTGTCCCACACCGGCAGTGGCCTCCCCCCGCGATACAGCAGAGCCGACCTGCTCAATGCTGGGGCGAACGAGGCTCGCAGCAGTCCGCGCTGCAGTCTGACGGGCCGCCGGGTCCAAGGAGGGCTCCCCAAGCCGTGTCCACAGCAGTCCCAAGGAAGGTGCTCCTCTCCCCAGAGCCACGGGGGCCAAGGCGAGATCGGCCCCAGAAGATCAGAGATGGGCCGGCTGATGCCCCTCCCCCAACAAAGGCCACGCATGCCCAGCATTGGCAGTGGTTTCTGTGGAGGCGTCAGCCGGGTCGGCCTGCCGAAAGTCGCCGGACCGCCTGAGGCTGCCCACAGCTCCGTAACGGAGCAAGTTCAGTTTGCGAATTTCAGGAGATAGCTGCAGCAGGCACCGACAAGCAGATTCACTAGGTCCACTTGCCAAATGAGTACTGCTCAACGCAGGATTTCACCAAAGCAACACCTCCCAGCGCGGAGCTCTCCTTTTAGGCGGCCATCTTCGTCTAGCCCAACAGCGACCCCCTGGACCTCAGCCATTTGAACAAATTCTTGAGGAAGGACAAATTCAGAATGGTGACGTTGAGGGAAATTCTCCAGGTACTGCAATTCCAAGCCTGACTGTTGTCGTTGGACCTTCAGGATGCCTATTTTCTTGCACCTACACACAGGAAGTACAGGCAGTTCCTATGGTTTGCATCAGGGATGCACCTTATCCATTAAAGGTGCTCCATTTTGGCTTGACCTCCACCCCCAGGGTCTTTACCAAGCTGCAGTAGTAGCGGCTCACCTCAGGAGAGCTGGCATCTTTGTGTTCCCATGCACCGGAGTATGTTTTGAGGCACCTTGAGGACACTTGTTCTCTGCTGCATGACTTCAGTTTCTTCTTGTACTGACATAAATCTCAGACATCAACATAGTAAAGGCTCCAGTTCATCAGAGTCACCTTCGTTACCTGTGAGGGGAAGGAGTGCTCCACCAATGTGCCAGAAATGGTTAGTCTCTTCAAGAATTCCAGCAGTCTCCCGCCATCAGCTTTCTTGCGCCTGCTCACCTTCATGGTCTCATGGCACCCTGTATTTTCCTGGTGTCGACAGTGAGACTGGGGATGAGATCCCTTCAGTTGCTTCTCAGGAGCCAGTGGCTGAAGTATTCCAAAGAGATGTCGGATGTCCTCCACGTGTTGACGGTTGTTGTGAACGACCTGACCTGTTGGAGCGACAAGACGAACGTGTTGGCGGGAGAACCTTTCTGGACACCAAAGCCGGAGGAGCAGGTAGTCATGGACGCCTTCCTAAAGGGCTTGGGAGCGCCTTGCGGCTATATCCAGATCAGCGGCTATTGGCCTCAGAAGGAGAAAAGTTGCCACATAAATTTGCTGAAGGTGCAAGCAGTCAGACTAGCATGGACCACTTTTGTGCCTTCTCTGCAATGGAAGCATGTCCTGGTGTTAACGGACAACAGTGATGATGCACTATCTCAAGAAGCAGGGAGGCCATGCAGCTATGGTTATGCATGCTACAGAACAACATATCAGCCACTGCAGCTTATCTGGCATGGGTGGAGAATGGGTCGGTGGACGCTCTGAGCAGGCAGAGCTCATTCTGCCACAAATGGGAGCTATGTCTGGAGGACATTTTAGAGATTGTGACCCAGTGGGGCACCCAGATAGTGGTCCTGTTTGCAAAGGACAATACGAAATGCAAGCAGTTCCGTTTGAGGGAAGGGGTTTCTGCTGGAGTGGGCCTTCGACCTACATTATGCATTCCCACTGCTACCGGTCATCCCTTGGGTTCTCAGTGGATTGCAGAGATTCAGGGCTCACCTGATCCTCATTGCCCCGGACTGGTTGAGGACGATGCGGTACTCGAATCTCCTGAATCTGGCCACATTCCCACCTCTCTGGCTTCCTCGGAGGCCAGAACTCTTGTCGCAGATGGGTGGCAATGTGCTTCCCCCAAACCCAGACCCTCCCAACCTGCATACATGCATACTTGGCTCTTGGTACGGGGACTTGGAACCTGGACAAGTTACTATAGGTGGTGTTAGCTACCCATAGAGCGTCCACTAGTTCTCTGTACGTGTGCAGATGGAGAACGTTTGTGACTTTGGAGAAGAATCCATATAAAGGACATTACTGGTAAGTGATTTCTCCTTCAGTTGGTTTAGGTTAAATATGAATAGTGTAAATAGACATTGTTTTATGTCATTTGGTTGGGATGTGTAGAGCCGATCAAAATGGTTATTTTATCACAGCTATTATTTGAAGCACTCCCTGTCCATATTCATAAGTAGTTTTTTTCATCCTCTTGATGATAGGGCTGTTCCAATGGATTCCTTTCTCCCACTGATTCCTCATCTATGATGTCACATGCACATCGCAGTTGATACTTCGAATCTCTCCTGCCACCGAAGATGCACAACATGGCTCCGCTGATGCCTGTACATGCCCCATGCCAGACATGAAATTGGCGTTATGTGATAAGGTTTGATGCGTGTAGTTCCATATGTGGAACTGATCGAAGAAACATGAGATGCAATGTTTTCAATAGATATGTTTTAGATATTGGGTGATTGAGTTGCACTACAGTTTTTTTTTAAATAAATATTGGTTAAATTGGAGTATGTGTGTGGGTCTGAAAGAGTAGTGAAATGAGTATGGTGTAAAGTGAGGCACTGACTTAAGTCGCAATAGTGCTGTTATGAAATGCAACCCATGTTATTTGTTGCCTTTGGCACATTTTAAGTACTAGAGATGGTTTATGCAATAAATTCAGTGTTATAGATTCCTTGGGTTTGTGTAAAGTGTGAATTACATTTGGATAACAAATGACTACTAATCATATCACATGAGACATTCTTTTTGTGTAGCCATATCATGGGCAGTATATATCCGCCCACTTTGAATGCTTTGGGAAAATGGTTAACATGACGTTGACATTTTTCAAAGCCATGCCAAATCCTTTAAGGCCTCAGGGTACAAGATCTGTGGGAATTGTGGCTGACATATATCTGTTTCAGATCAGTTTGGGCGAAGATCGCAATTCTCAAGACTGTGGGTTGTGCCAGTCCATGCACCTGAAGGCTCTCTGGGCTAAGGTGGCAAGCATCTTCCCCTACTTCCACAGTGGAAACAAAAGGTGAAGATATTGCACAGAACGTTGATCTGAAGAGATCCTGCACAAGGAAAAGAAGCACTGTAAAAGGTCTTGCTCACCAAGTGGATTTTCGTGCCAGCATTCTTCTTCAGCTAAGAAACGGAGTCACTGCTTCACGGATTCCCCGGAGGCTGCAGCTCAGATACCTTTTCCTACCCAATTCTCAACCTCGGAGGAATGGGAGATATTTCACCAGAAGATGCTCGACATCTTCGGCCTCTGAGCTGCAAGTGCCTTTGGCACCAGCAGCAAGACGTACTTCATCTGCTAAGACTGGAAGGGTATGTACAGGGGACCACTCATGCACGCCTAAGTGCTCAGACCTTGCCACCATGGGCGACTAGGCTCCCCAACCTAGTTGGACTCAGCTTTTGGGTGTCGAGGCCTCTGTGCTGGTTCCAGCCTAGTCTTCGACACCCGTCACCATCATGGACGCCCAAGCACCTTTGAAATATGCTCCTCTCCCCATGAAGCCCTTTATTTCAAAGATTTACCAGATCTATGACAAAAGAGGGAGAGGAGTTCCAGTTTGGTGTTGAACCTTTAGTCTCCAGAGTGGAGAGAGACTTTTACGGGGAAGGTGAGAACTGGCAGCGGATCTTCAGGAGGCCAGTGGTCTGGACACCTACACTGAGCTGGATATTTTTCCAGCCCCCACTCCGGGTAAACGGGCGTCATTCCAGAGGCTGATGGGCAAGGTTGCGTATACCCCTGGGTTGTCTGCTCCACTCAGAGGGAAAGTTCCTTTTCAACTGACCGATTTTGTGGATGAAGGACCCAAAAGTGAAACCCTGCTACTTTTCAATGTGGTAGTTGAAGCTCCCATACTAGAGATGTGGGAAAGACCTGCCTCTGCTGTTGACGGGGATCTGGCTAGGAAGCATCTCCCTGCCCCATCAGATCCAGCTTTTCTGTTTACCCACACCTCTTTGGAGAGCTTGGTAATACAGGCCGCACCCGCTAACCTGAAAACATCCACCTTTTTTTCTCCCTCCCACCTCCCTGATTGGATGCTGGGGGTAAAAAGATGTTTGTCCCGGGTAGGTTAGCCCTTCAGGCAATCAAAGCTTCATGCACACTAGCAAAGTTCTCTTTCGGTATGTGGTCCGCAATGGGCAATACAGCAGAACATATCTTTGAAGGTGGAGATAAGAGAGAGTTTTTTATTTTTGCCCATGGCTAAGATGACAGAGTAGCCACCCGCCAAATTCTGCAATTAGGACTTGCCACTGCTGATTGCATTGGTTGCTACACAGCCATGAGTACTGTGGTTAAGCATCACTCCTGGATGAGGACGTCGGGCTTCGCACAGGATGTGCAGGCAAATCGTTTGGGCATGCACATTGATGGGTAGAACCTGTTCAGGGCATTGCCAGATGATGTCCTTCAGAGGTTCCGGTCCTCAAAAGAGAATGTGAAATCCTTGGGTCTTGCCGTTCAGCAACCTTTGGTTCCATCTACAAGGTTTTTGCCTCCATGCCCCACGTGGGTGAGGCCAAGTGGTCCTGGGGAGACCACATGGCTGGAGCTTCTTAAATGGAAGAGGCAGAGGTGCCCCTAGGGAATATCCGGCTATGCCCACTGCCCGGCCACCCAGAGTGCAAAACCTCTGAAAATATTTTCAATGAATCCCCACTGCGAGGGAGAATTTCCCTGTTCAGGTCAAAATGGTTTCTGACCTTGTCCGATGGTTGTACCTTACAGGTAATTCAACAGAGATTCTGCCTACCTTTCATTCTGCACCCCAGACCATTTCCCTCAAGCCATCACCACCCTGCCTCTTGGAGGACGTGTGTCAGCTTCTTTCAAAGAGTGGGATAGAACTGGTGTCATGCTTAGAACAAGGAAAGGGTTGGTATTCCACTTATTTTCTCGATCCAAATGAGCACGGGGGCTTGCACCCGATACTAGAGCTGAGGGTTCTGAATTTGTACATACAAAATGACAAATTCGATATAGGCACACTGGCTCCGATCATTCAAGCCTTTGAGATGCAGGACTGGTTGGTATCACTGCATCTTCAGGATGCATACTTCCACGTGCCCATTCATTGTAAGCACAGAAAGTACCAGAGGTTCAATGTAGTCCAACATTACTACCACTTTAGATTTGTGCCATTCGGCCTTTCTTTGGTGCCCAGGGTTTTCAGCAAGCTGCAGACCGTGGTAGTGGCTCGGCTCTGAAGGGAGGAAATTCATATCTTTTTCGATATGGATGACTAGGTCATCTGAGCTCATTCCCCAGAACAGACATCAGCACATTTATTCTGCAGGTGCAGCCTGTTGCACCAGTTGGGTTTTTACCTGAACTTTGAAAAGTCTCATGTTTCGCCATCCCAGTCCCTCAGATTCATCAGAGCAGTCTTTGACACTCGCCCGGGCAGACCTTTTTTTCCAGAGGATTGAGTGACTAACATCTCTCAGATGTTATGTGTCCCCCAATCCCAGGGACAAGTTCCTTTCTCAGCCTTCCTTTGTCTGCTGGGTCTCATGGCCACCTACATTCTGGTGGTCCCTGAAGCTCAGCTGCGCATGAGGTAGTTCCAGTGACTGCTTCATTGTCGTTGGTCGCAGTTTTAGAGACACATGTCATATTTTCTGCAGGTGTCGAATTCAGAGGCTCAGGACCTCACATGGTAATCCCTGAGGGACAACCTGTTGTGAGGCATATTATTCCGTCAACCCTGGTCTCGGGTGACTATCTGTGGATGCGTCCTTAATGGGATGGAGCGCTCACCTAATCAATTCGACAATGAACGGACTGTGATCTCCCTCTGAGTCTCGGGAGCACATCAACTTGCTGGAGCTGAGAGCCATCAGGCAGGCCATAGTTGCATCCATCCTCTCTGTAAAGGGCCAGACTGCTGATCTTGACTGACACCACAGTGGCCTTGTACTACTTCAACAAACAAGGAGGTAGTGGGGTCATTGTCGATATGCAGAAAAACAATGTGCCTGTGGTTCCGGGCTCTGCAAAAAGCATCTCTTGGACCGGACGGGTTCCCAAATTGCTGCAAAGCAGAACGCCACGGTGGATGCCTTGAACACATAGACTTGGGCCTCCTACAAGTGGGAGCTCTGTCAGGATGTCCTGGAGGAGGTAGTGCCCTACTCTGTAACTCAAGTGGATTTTTTCGCTTCTAGTGTGAACGGGTAGTGCACATTTTTCTTCTCATGGGAATTTCCTCTTTGGGGAGCTCTGTGGGATGCACTGATCGTAGATTGGACTTTCAACCTTCTTTATGCATTCCTGACGATCCCTGTCATTCTGCTGCTTCTGTTGAGACTGCGTCTGTTCAGGTCCATGTTGATTCTGATTGCTCCACACTGGACCCGGAGGATGTGGAACTGGGAGTTGCTGGACATACCCATCTGCCCTCCCTGGGGCTTTCTGCGGAGAGCGGGCCTGCTCTCCCAGTCATGGGGCAGGTTCTCCATCCCAACCTCAGCAACCTGAAGCTTCATGCCTGGCTATTGAGAAGCTAAGATATAAGGAGTGTAACTTGTTGGATGGCGTCCTTCACATACTACTGTCCGCTCAAAGACCCGCAACGGTCTATGTATGCCTGCGGATGGCGTACATTTTCAGCTTAGTCCCAGGAGAGGGATTGCAACCCTTTGTTCTCATCTTTATTTTTCTTGCTGTCTTTGGCTGAATCAGGCCTTCAGATCGGCACTGTGAAGGGATACCTCAACACTATTTAAATTTTTAAGGGGTCCCCATAACAAGGCTTGTTCTTCACAATCACCAGGCCACTGGGCATGTCGTCTCGATATATACTGGCCTCAATCATGTCCAGATCATAGAGGCATTGGTGCAGAGCCACCTTGCGCCCCCTGGAGCTGGGAATGTTTCCAAAGATCAGCTGTGCTGCAGATGGGATGTCTTGGTTGAGGAATCTGTGGGGCAAACATCCCTCTTAAGGAACCTTACTGAGGATTAATTTGTTCTTTTAGTTTTCAGTTGAGGTTAATGAAGTGCATATTCTTGTTGATATGTAGGGGCAATCCGGGGTCCCTTCAAAGTCACATTCCATCCGATATATATGGCTGCAATTTAAACTGTAAACGTGACTTTACAAAATTAATTTGCAGGGCTGGAAGAGAATATTAAAACTCAAGGCTTTTCAAGGAGTCTCCTCAGCACCTAGGCCATCAAGTCGCCCCTCGTGCCACCTGACTCGCTAGAGGCCGCCCGCCCATCTCCTCCCCGCCACCCGGTACAGCTTTACCTCTCCTCTGTCCCCCACCCCCGCTGTCTATCTGTTCTGTTGTTACCACTGAAAAGCGCTCTGTTATGCATCTGTAATGTTATACACTTCTGTAAAGTGCTCCGTTATGTATCTGTACCGGTGTATACTTCTGTAAGAGCTATGTTGCTTCTTAAAGCTAGGTCCACGCTCAGTAAATACCATAATAATAAAAGGTTAAATGGCTATGGTAACCCCAGAGGTGCTTAATTTGTTACAGAATTGAAAAAGTGCCTACTCGGATTGACAGGAAGGTAAGGCAGGGACATTCTTGGCCTAGCTGAGTAAGCAAATCACTCCAATCCTTGATTACACAGCTATATGATGGGGGCGACTCTGTAGTATCCACATAAAAAGAAATAAATTAAGTATTTTGCGAATACTACCAAACTTTATACTCCAACAAGAGCAAAAGTGATGAATTAGATTCCTCCGATATACTTGAACAGGTGAGATTACCCATATTATCTAAAAAGTTCAGATGGATGTTGGTTGAACACATTGGGGAAGGAAGAAATCTTAGTAGGCATAAACTCCCTGGAAAAAAGAAAAATGTTGCAGTGGGTGGCCTACCGTGTGAATTTTATAAAACCTATGCAGACATCCTAATACCTAAACTCAAAGCAGAAAAGATTGTAGTTTGGGAGGATATCTTGCGCTCACACCATACACTTGATCTAAGTTTTAAATTTGTACAAGTCCAACATCATTATTCATAAAGTCACTCCAAGTGTTCCTTCAATATGAATGTTTTAATTCTTCTAGAGAAAAACACAGCCGACACGTGTTTCGACCACCGGTCGTTCTCAAGGCTGTACAAAATTACACATTCATTCAATATATACATTTTTCAAAAACCATACCATATTGTGTCACATGTCAGGTCAGGATGATGGAAAATTCACGGCATAATCAAGAATTTCAATCAGTGTTTAAAGAAAAAAACATAAATTTAAGACCACAAATTAGTGTCTCAAAAAATATCTCTGTTTGATCAACAAAAATAGACAGTTATTATCTGTATTCCACAATTAGATCCACTAATGTATTAATTATCAAATTAAATTAAACTAAGTCAGCATAAAAACAATTAGTCTGCAATATATAAACTTCATGCATGGTTAGTTACTCCAAAATAAGAAACTTGTACCCAAACACCTTGTGAAGCCATTCCAACATGACCAAAATGTGAGTTGCCAAAATAAAAGGTATAAGTGTGTCGTAAATCTTATTAGTGCTTTGTTAAACAGTGTTACTATAACCGGTGCTTACCCCATGTACACTCCCTATATCTCTTAAATTTGAGATCTCAATGTCAAATGATCACACTTGATCTTATGTTGAAAATTCAGAGTTCCAATCCTATATAGAGAAAACCTTGAATTATTATACTTTAGTATGTAGAACTGAAATGCCATAAACTATATTCATAAATGATTGGAAATGCTCACCCACCTGTACGAATGAGTCTATTGAGTCAAATGAGTATTGGAAATTCCTGTAGTCTTATAATTGTGAGTTCTAGGCTCCAAAATTCAAAAATCACCGCCAAAAAACATAATGGGCTCAATTTAGTACAAGTATCTATGAGTCCCATCTCTTTTACTTCATTCACTTGCTCTGGTAATCTCAGTAATAGGCTCCAATCTGTACCATTATATCAAAAACATCACCTCCCTCAAACTATCTTTTTCCTTTATCAGTCAAAAAATATATATGTAATGAGTTCATCTTGATCCTAGTATCAAAAAACCATCACCTTCTTTAAACCACTTGTTGACACTATCACAATCTATCACTTTCCCCACAACAGTTAAATTGAGACACAATAAACAGACCCTTTCCCTCTCAAAATTGGCATTGGCTTATACATACCATTTACTGGGCTTGATCCCAATCTATGTTCATCTAGCTTCACAAAAGGGGGGGGGGGTCCCACGCATTACTGCCTCCTTTTTAAATGCTAAATGCGAGCGAAAAAGCGGGCAACATCGCAGTGACGTCACGCGATGACGTCATACGCGCGTGGTCGTGATGACGTCACGCGTACGCGCACACGATGATGTCACATGCACGTTAGTTGTAAACAATTTATTTATTTTTTTTATTTAAAAATATATATATTTAAAAATACCCAATTATCATACGCGGTATAGCTTACAGCCCGTCACTTCAATTCCCAAATTGTTATGTGTTAGCCTATATCTGCCTTGGATGAGAAATATTTTAAAAATATAGCCAATTGTCATAAGCGGTATAGCTTGCAGCCCATCACTTCAATTCCCAAATTGTTATGGGTTAGCCTATATCTGCCTGCACAATTATAATGTTGACATTTTGACTAAATCCATATAGTGCTACAGGATTTTACTCCGGTGTTACACCTTTGTTGTGACTAAGTAAATATTTAGTCAGGATCTTATTCTTCAATTGTGTCCTATATTAAACATATGTGAATTGGTGTATTACTCATAAATGGAAGCCCAAAACAAATCTGTTTCTTTGGTGCATTAGTATGTCTTTCTCTGAAAATGGTTTGGCTGATGCGCCCCCATATATAATCTTTTATTAAATGAACTAGACATTTAGTTGCCATATGTTGCATCATTCAGGTAAGACTAGAATGACTTCACAAGCGGTGAACATGTCAAATACTGACAGAGAGTATTGTTGGTCCTAATGAATATTTCATAGAAATACATGCATTTCATGGTCCTGGTTAAGTCCAACTATGGTGCTTTTTAGGTAACAAATTAGCTTGCATTCTTGTTGCCTAAGTTTGAGCCTAAGGTTACCACCCCGTTTCCCCATCTTGATTCGCATTAGTCCAATAAATCTTAAGTCTTCCTGATTGTCAAGCTGGTGTTGTAGCTGCCAGTGTAAGGCCAATGGTGACTTTGGATCAGTATTCCTAAGACTAGCCAAATGTTCCCTTATTCGGATTCTCAATTGCCGAATGGTGATACTAAAGTAAATTGGTTAAAAGGAAAAAAAGGATTTTTTAAATGTGGCAACTGTAACCAGTGCAAATATGCTCATGCAAACTGCGTTTCTTTTTCTGATGCTAATGGAATGACAATTGAGATTAATGAGTTCATTAACTGTAAAACGTGTTATGTTGTTTATGCTATTATTTGTAAATGTGGCAAACTTTACATTGGCAACTGAGAATCAGAATAACAGAACATTTGGCTAGTCTTAGGAATCCTACCAGAGTCCATGCAAGAAGCATTTATCATTGTATAATTGAAGCCACAAAAGGATCCCAGATACTGCAAGTTGTATAGCCCGTTGTCGCTAATAAAGGTTAATGCTAAATTCCCAGGAAAAATAATGGCTTCAAAGCTGCTGAGGATAACACCTGAGCTGATACACCCAGATGAATGTGAGCTTCCGTTGGGAAGAAATGCATCACTGAATCTCCTCAGATTGCATCATGTAATAACCAAAATACAAAATTCTAAAGAAATGGCAGTGTTATCTCTAAACTCGATCAAAGTCCTTGATTCATTGGAATGGTCATGGCTATTCAAGATACTGATATATGGGATGGGACCTGGAATTAAGCTTGATTCATCTACTATATAATAATCCCCTTGCTAGAGTATGAAAGAATAAATGGATATCCCTTAGGCGGGCCTTAAATAACGGCACCAGACAAGGCTACTTGGTATCCCTGATCCTGTTTAACGTGGCACCGAGACTTTAGAAGGGGTCTTCAGAAACTACTTCTCGGAAGAGGGAATGACAGAAGATGGGCACAAATCATATTGATTCCCAATATATGGATGACATATTGATCTATGCAACCCACCCATTACACAATATACCCTTAATGCTGGGAGTACTGGATAGCTTTAGCAAAATATCTGCATTCATAATAAACAGGGAAAAATCTATCCTCTTTCCGCTATCGGGTCTGAGAAAAAAAACCACAGACCTGCTTCCAGATCTGGAAATAAAATGGGAACACAAGTCATTTAGGTAATTATTTATACAACTTTTCCACACCTCGAGGAAATTATTATATTTAATAAGGGAAGAGCATTATCAAATGTTGGAGAAGCCATACACATTTCTCTCACTCATGGGCAGAATCACATTACGCAAGATGGCCATCCTCCTAAGACTATTATATATTTTGTTTTGCAAACATCCACTACATAAACTTATTTTCTTTAAAATGTTAGATAAAAAAATAACGGCACTGTTAATGAGCCAATGGCCGATGTACAGTAGCTAAAGGCCACACTATGTACACACTGTCAAGAGGTGGGCCTACATCTTTCGGATTTGGGATTACATTTCCTGGCCGCCTAATGGCAATATGCAGTGAACTGGATTGACCCACATAAGGGAGAAATCAGTAGACTGATAAAAGTCCTTCCAAAGCATATACCAGGCCTCAAATTGTTTTGGGTCACCATGGTGGTGATGCTTCAGTTGCAAGAATCTTACTGTGCTGAATTACCCCCGCAAACAGATGGCAACAGTCATAACATAATCTAAATTATGGGGACAACTACTCTTCTAAGGGTAGACTGCAAATCATATGGGGATCGATTTGAAAACAGCTCATTGTTATCTTTTCAACAATGGGCGGCAAGTTATCATATGTCAGGGGGACAATTTGTAAACTATGCAAGACTGGTTAAAAAGTTAGTGTTGTAATGTGTCCTTTCCCAAGATGACAGGAGCCAGATGTACAAAATGAACATTCTTTATTCCTTTAGTTGCAGATTACAGATAAGCCAAGCCCCAATAGGATATGCATAAGGACGGGATATCCACCAGCACACCCTCTCACTCAACCAGCCTCTCTCCAAATGTCCCACACAGAACACTTAGCAAGTCAGCACACCCACAGCATTCCACACTCGGAACCCTCGTGACATCATTCATGCAGGCAAGGAAAACAAATTAGATAGAGAGCACAACACATCTTACCCCTTATGAAACATCAGACAAAGAAACAAACTAAAAAAGGGACTCACAAAAGAGAGAAGTAGAACAGCAAAGGAAACTCAACCCCATTCCCACCAGTCACAGCACAACTTAATCCCTCAACATGAACCAAGTAGGTCCCTAATCCACCTCCACCAGTGCATGGCCCAGTCATGACACAACGCAGGAGGGGTTCAACAACTTCACAACGTGGTCACCCAACCACCGACTGCAAACCTCAGAACATCCTCAATCGCAGAGCGCTCAAGCCCCACATGACACAGGATCAAACTCCACAGCCTGCCACATCTCATGCCAAAACATTAAAAAAGGAAACTGAAAAGAGGGTGACAACATACAAGCAAATTAAACAAGCTCCCCTTCCAAAAACAATGAAATCTTGCTAGTTGTCGGGCAAGCACCCTAATGACAACAAGCACAGTCACATGGATTGGCAGCAAGTAGGTTGCAACTGATCCTGAACTCATAACACAAACTCTAGTGGGGACTCCATAAGATAAATGCGCTGCGCAAAGCCAACTACATATATCCACTGCAAGTACACGAACCTCACGTGACCCGGTCATCCTGTGCACTCCCTCAGCTGTGTAATCTATACAAATGGTGTCCAACACCTAGCATACATAACCAATGGTGTCCAAAACCCACGAGAGGACAGTACCAGGGTAGTACATAGCCCCCAACTATTGTAATGCATCAATATGACAAGCAAACGCCTTTAGAGCACATGCTGAAACTGCTCCCTCCCTGGCTGTTATAAGTGGGAAAAGGGACAGAGCCCCTTTAAGAGGGGAGCCCAGGACTATGGGAGGGAGCGGGAGGCAGGAGGAAAGGGAGGAGCAAGGAAAGGGAAAAGGCAGAAACGTTATGGAGGAATAAAGAGAACGTTGGAGTACACAATGGCTCCTGTGTGGTCCTTTGGTGGGCATGAAGCAGCCCTATGAAGGGGGCTAACAACTATGAAGGGGGCTAACAACTGGCGACGAAGGGAAACGAGCCCCAGCAGTGCCATGGCAGAGGTGAGCCCAGCAGTATGAAGGAGCCCAGCAAAAAGGAGGGTGCGGTGGACCCAACCCGGCAGAAGATCGTGTGCCCTGTACTGAGCCTGTGTGCTCGAAACGGCAGTGGGCCAGCGTGCCCGGCAATAGGAGGTGGGCCTGTGAGCCCTGCAGTTGGCCTGCGCGCCCAGAGTAAACGGGCCTGTGTGCCCTCGTGGTGGGCCCGTGTGCCCGGCAGTAGGAGGTGGGCCCGTGAGCCCTGCAGCAGGCCTATGCGCCCAGAGTGAGTGGGCCCGTGTGCCCAGCAGCTCAGGTGGGCCTGTGTGTGCCCTGTAATTAGGCAGAGGCCCGTGAGCCCTGCTGGAGGGTCAGTGCACCCCACACCTCAGGAAGGGCCCATGTGCCCTGCGAGGGGGTAGAGGCCTGTGTGCCCTACAGCAGCGCAGCGACCTGAAGGAGACCGGCAGTGGGCCTGTGCACCCAATATCCAGAGTGTGGCCTGTGTGCCCGTGAAGGAAGCCCAGCAGCTGCGGAGCCTCCGAGGAACAGAGGAGAACACTGCGTCTGCGACGCCTGTGGAGAAAGCCCAGCAGCTGTGGAGCCTCCAGGGAAGTGAGGAGAAGCCTGCGCCTGCGATGCCTTTGACCGTGCTGCAGACCCGGCTGCCCAGCTGATCCATCCCGCGGAGGATGAGAGGAATCACCCGACCGTCGGGGCATAACACCTGAAGGAAGGAGCTGGGTCGGGGGCTGGAAGTGAAGGGAACCCCGTGTATCCACATCGTGACAATTGAAAGGAACACAGTAAAACCGAACGAGGTTAACCCCGCGTCTCCCACCCAGTGACACTCAAAATAAAAGGAGGGAAACCCTGTGTCTCCCACAACGTGACATTACAAAACAACGAAGTTCTATCCCACCAGAATTAACCCTGCATCTCCCACCCAGTGACACTCAAATAAAAAGGAGGGAAACCCTGTGTCTCCCACAACGTGACATTTCAAAGTAACAAAATACTGGCCCACCAAGATTAACCCCGCGGCTCCCACCAGTGACACCCACTGAAAAAAAAAATGAAAAGAAGGCATGGTGGTACACAACAAACGGTGCCAGAACGCCATTGATAAAGGCCACCACAAACCTCAAAGTTGTCCCACCCTACCAAACCAGCCAGCTGAAGCTGCTTAGAAGGAGAGCCACATCCTGGCACACCAAACAAGCGACCACAGCGCCCAAATTGGCATTGAACGCTCTTGGTATACACAGGAGCCTGCCAAATTGCCAGTTGTCCCATCTGGCACTAGCATAACGAGGGCAGCACCACTACCAGAGCCAGCACAAGAGTGCACCCACCCTGCCAACACCCAGCCACCCTGACCAACGCAATATGAGACGGGGGAAGCAACGAGAGGGACACGAAAACGCAGTGGCACCCGCGCCCAGCCGCGCCAACACCACCACAAGGACACGCACAGGAAATAAAGAGAAGACAGACATGGAAAGCTGCCCAAACTGATGAGTACCAGCAGCAGAGAAGACCCGTACCAGACGGGACCGGCAACAGCGAAAGTAAAAGCAACGCCACCCATACAAACCAGAGGACCAAAACACAGCAATCTGCCGCCAAAGACCGCACACAAGTGCACCACGACTCCATACCCGAACTAAACACCGGCCACCATGACTGACCTAGCGCAAGCAGATGCCGACGCAAGTGCGCAAGCCCTAGCAGACTTGGGCCCCACGTCATATGCCACCATCATGAGAAGGCCCAACCCATTCGTCTGATCCCGCACCACGACCAAGGAGCAAGATGGGAGGAATGGGACGAAGAATTTGAGGACTTTCTAGGAGCAATTGGGAACAAAGACCCGCCAAACAAACTCAGCATATTTAGAAACTTGGTAGGAAAAGAGGTAAAGGACATCATCAAGACAATCCCAGCTACAGACAAAATCACGTACTAACGTCTCCTCGAAGGCAGTCAACGACAAACTCATAGTATGATCCAACAAAGACTAGGAACGTCTTGCATTCAACCAACACAGGCAGCGTCCACACGTATCGATTGGAGAGTTCGTCATACGTCTCCAGCAGAAGATAGAAGACTGCGACTTCGCCAACTTCAATGATGAAGAAGCTATAAGACTAAGGATCATAGAAGGGTGCACCTCATCAACGTTCAGAAAAAACCTTCTCATAAAGCCCCTACCCCTAGCGAAAATACTAAATCTGGCAAAAACATACGAGAGAGTTGACGCACATGCAGCCGCCATTGAGAGGCAAGTTGAACGCAACGCCATTGCGGCCCTCACGGAAAGGCAACCGCAACAGTCCAAGCCCACTCGACCCTGGAGACAGCAAAAACTCAGAAGACACCGGCAACAAACCCCAAGCAAAGAGCAATGCCACAGGCGGGGCTGGAAACACACACACGGACAACCATATTCAGCCTTGGGACGAACATGCTGGCGCTGTGGCCAGGAAGGTCACCTTCAAGCAAAATGCGGAACACAAGCACCCACAAGTGCTGCATATCAACCCACACCACCAGCCAAGGAAAGATACCTGAATTTACCGATGGCACGGTCAGACACCAGGAAAAACACGGAGACCGTGAACACCAGCCCATCTAGACATCACGGGCATGCACACCCCCTCCACCCTGGGGTGACCCACCCATAAGAGGACGGACCAGCACTTGGCACACAAACCTCACCCGTCCTGTGAGAGAACTATAAGTCTCACAACCACCCAGTACCCTTCGAGGTATCGTACGGGGGGGAATGCGGAAGCCACAGGAAACGTCGGTACAAGGCAACTGTACCAGACAGGGGCGGAAGAACACCCCCTAGACAAACCCCAAGACCACGCCGGCCAATGGAGAACCGCACAGACAATACAGCCAAAAGGTCAGTCACGACGCGACCCAACCCAAGGAGGCCGCAGAGTGTCTGACGCCATATGCATGATACCGAGTCCCGCCATAGGGCACAGCCGTCTCAGCCACCGGACAGCACTACAGCATGCACTCATCAGCATTCACTATAGGTCATTCGGAGAAACCCACAAGAAGGACCACGAGGCCGAGCAAGATACGGGAGAAGAAAACAAAGCCAGAGGACAGACGAACCACGCAGACCCCATCCTAGCGACAAGGGACAGAGAGCAGGTGACAACTATGACAGAGAACTACAGCAAAATGATGCCAAAGGACTCCCTCCTCCACGAGCTATACTTTGAAGAGCAGGAACCAATGAAAGGAGAAGCGATCGAGAGGAAGGAAAAGGAGAGAGCAAGGACTTATGAAACACTGCAACGAGAGAGCGTGGAAGAGACCCACGAGCAACCAGGCAGGCCCCACCGAGCCACAAAGAGACCCCAACGTCTCATCGAGCAAATGTGACCCGGGAAGTCTTATGTTAAGCAAGGGGGAGGTGTTGTAAGTGGGAAAAGGGACAGAGCCCCTTTAAGAGGAGAGCCCAGGACTATGGGAGGGAGCGGGAGGCAGGAGGAAAGGGAGGAGCAAGGAAAGGGAAAAGGCAGAAACGTTATGGAGGAATAAAGAGAAGGTTGGAGTACACAATGGCTCCTGTGTGGTCCTTTGGTGGGCGTGAAGCAGCCCTATGAAGGGGGCTAACAACTATGAAGGGGGCCAACACTGGCCATGATTTTCTAGGCCACAAACCAGGTACACAGAGATCAGCAACCCATTCCCCACTTATAGTATATACATGAATTTACACGAAGTCCCCACCAACCCAAAAAGCAGCATGTAAGTAATACATGGCATAGGTAACCATACTTGCCAACCCTACAGATTTAGGCGTAGGGTACTGCTTTTTAAGCAGTCCTACCGCCTACAGATTTAGGTGAAAGATCCTACTGCTTTTTACAGTGGCAGGTAATTAATGTGACTAAGGCAGGCTGCAGGACAAAGCAAGCAACACATTAATGAGTCTGTCTGTATAGTGGGCTGGTAGGTGATTACTTTGATTATGCTCAGACCAATCCACTGACCTGACAGCTACGTGACTCTGTCCTGCACTCTTGCCGGTACAACCCTTCGGTGAACCACCAGTGAAGGCAAGTGGCAGTCCGTAACACCATCACGCAGCATCTGCCTATCAGACTGAGGGGGTATCAGTCTCCATGTCATTCAGTGTTCAACTTACACTACAAGAATGCATATGCATTGCCCAGGCTGCTGCTACAGAGCAGTGGCAAATGTTGCCTACCAATTCTGAGTATTTTCTGTGAAGTTAGGTAATTGAATTTGGTGTCAATTTACCATTCAGAATTATACATTTTTAACATTTGAACATCTTTCCATGTTGTACTGTTTGATGGGTTGTGTATTTTAGAATGCTTTAATGGTGCCAACAATGTATTTTTGTATTTTCTTCTGATGTTATTGTTATGCGATTATTATTTTTGAAACCTATCCTGAAAAAATCCTACATCTTTTTGATCACAGAATGTTGGTAACTATGGGTAACTCTCGTCACATCTCTACTGAGTTTACAAGGTCCATAGACCAACCTAATACCTGCTTAATAGTCACTGCGGTGGGGAAAAAAAACAAAACATATAACCCAACGTGCACATTAACATACATGCCAACATTCTGTGACCAAAAATCTGTAGGAATCTTAAAGTTTCAAAAATAGTCAGGCGAGGAGGTAATGATAGGATGAGGGCGCGTCAGTAGCCCATTGTCATTGAATGAGCCCACCGCAGCGGGTGCATTCAATGACAATGAGGCGCCTGCCATGCCTTCTGCCATCACGCCAGCTCAGGGGAGACCTTGAAAGACTCGCCGGAGTTGACGTGGTGGGGGGCTAATGGCGCCTTTTGTGAAAGGCACTCGCGGCGGAGGGGCGCCCTTAGCCCACCGCCGTGGGCCCCTTTTACATCAAAGGCCTGCATGCTGCGCCTTCTCCCGCTACGCCAGCTCGGGGAAGTCCTTGAAAGACTCCCCCCGAGCTGGCGTGGTGGGGGGCTAATGGCGCCTTTGGCCAAAGGCACCTGCGGTGGAAGGGCGCTTTTAGCCCACCGCCGTGGGTGCCTTTGAGATTAAAAGCCTGCATGCTGCGCCTTCTCCTGCTACGCCAGCTCAGGGAAGTCCTTGAAAGACTCCCCCGAGTTGGCGTGGTGGGGGGCTAATGGCGCCTTTTGCCAAAGGCACCCGCGGCGGAAGGGCGCTTTTAGCCCACCGCCGTGGGTGCCTTTACATTAACAGCCTGCATGCCGCGCCTTCTCCCGCTACGCCAGCTCGGGGAAGTCCTTCAAAGACTCCCCCGAGTTGGCGTGATGGGGGGCTAATGGCACCTTTTGCCAAAGGCACCCGCAGCGGAGGGGCACTTTTAGCCCACCGCCGTGGGTGCCTTTGACATTAACAGCCTGCATGCCACGCCTTCTCCCGCTACGCCAGCTCGGGGAAGTCCTTGAAAGACTCCCCCGAGCTGGCATGGTGGGGGGCTAATGGTGCCTTTTGCCAAAGGCACCCGCGGCGGAGGGGCGCTTTAGCCCACTGCCGTGGGTGCCTTTGACATTAAAAGCCTGCATGCCGCGCATTCTCCCGGTACGCCATCTCGGGGGAGCCCTTGAAAGACTCCCCCGAGCTGGCGTGGGCAAAAAAAAAAAAAATGTAAAAAAAAAATAAATCTTTTACTAAAAAAATCGGTATTTGGTGTCAAAAAATCGGTAGGCGGTAGGACTGCTTAAAAAGCGGTATCCTACCGCCTAAATCGGTAGGGTTGGCAAGTATGCATTAATAGCACACATGGACGCCATACCTATATCGCGAAAAGGAGGCTCCGGCTCACATACCCATAATCAACTTGCACAATCTTGAGGATGCACCTCGTGGACGTCAATGATGACGAGGCTCCACATCGTAACTAATATTAATGCGCTCCAACATTCAGGTGAGAATAATCAGAGCGGCAATGGTTTTCTTATTACAGAGGCCACGGCACGTTTACTTGTACACCACTGTCTACGGCCCCACGCACGCTGCCTCACGTGACAGCTTTAGTAACACTGCATGTGCTCCGACCACACCAATACTAGACCCGGTATAAAAACGGCGTGAACATCAGTTGCTGACAATGAAAGTCATTTATTTTTATTTTATTCAAAGTGCGATTTGGTTTCTGATTTTAAACCCTTACGCACATAATTTAGAAATAAAACGTCACAATATTATATATTTCTATCAAATTTCATATCGAACACTTAACTTTAACCATTCCACAATCACATTATTTGCAGAGCCTATATCTAAAATGGCACCGTCACAAATACTCTAAAATGAGGCCAATTATTACATTACTAATTGACTAATTATTAGCCTCAGTCAGTTATCCCACCTAGAGAGAAACTGCGTGGCATCAAGTATTCTCCAGACACTGTACTGGCAGCGCACTCCGTGCTGAAGGCTGTCACAACATTTGAGTGCCTCTGAACTTGAGTCCACAATACCTATGTCACACTGCACCATACCGCCCACTATACATCCCAAGGTTGAGGAGAGACATACATGCCAACATTCTGACATGCCTGGGAGGGAGATTTCTACAGAGAAATCGGGAGACAAGAATTTCCCCATAGGAATGCATTGGCGGGAGAACGTGAAAAATAGCAGTATTTTTCACAAACAATCGGGAGTCTCTCCCCTAAATAGGGAGTGTTGGCATGTATGGAGAGAGCTCCTGTAGTTGTTTCAGCCAGCTGCCCCAATTGTATGCGTGGCCCCTTCAAATCAAATGGATGGTCCAAAGACAACTGTCTTACACCGAAACGGCGCACCCCCAACATCTTCCTTTATGGAATCAGTCCTGTGGTAAGAGGCTTCACCTCCTGGTTCCTCTTGGAACATATTTTGTATTGCGTACATTTCCCATGCAAACATTTCCGTTGCGAGTAATTTACCCTCTCAATACCAGTAGTCCTGAAAAAATGGACATAGTACATCTACAATGTATAATACATTTCCAAATTGATTCAATTTATTATTTCAAATATAATGCAAATATTGATAAAAAAAACACCCATAGAATCACAAAGCGGATAATAGCTCCATACAAATATCACATCAACAAGATAAAAAATCACAACATACAACAAAATACCAGACACAGATGACAACAATGTAAACTAGGCACTTATAAAGTGGCTCTACACTAAAACTCCCAACATGTTTCTGTTCCTATCACCGCATTGGTAGAACATTCATCAGGGGATTTTCTTCAAGATTTATATTTCTTCAACACTTTGTGTTTAGGGTAATTCGCATCACAAATGCAATGCTGGTTAAAACCTAGGAAAGAGAGACACAAAAAAACTCAATCACTCACTTAAGACTTGCTCTCCAAATGCATTTGATACCCAGCCACCTGTAACATACAGTGTGTAGGATACCTCGAGTATGCCCCTATTGCATACATACTGCAAAATATACCTTTAAATGGCACTTCTTCCGCTGCATTCAACAAATTGATATCTTCGCCGAGTTTCAAATCAACAGGGACTGTTCACTCTGTGTGATGCTCTGGCGTACCATGTAAACTCATAAATTACTGTAATGACATCAGATGACCCCCATCAATATTGAAGTGAGATCCCCGAATTAAAAAAGCAAGTTACCTTATACACACACCAAGAGACCACCACTAGTGTGTATCAAACTAAATCATACTTTGCATAGCCACAAATGGATAACTTACAAATGGTACAATTTAATCCAACGGGACGGGTAGCAAGATGAGTCTAAAACACATGCAAAAAGCAGGAGAAACTCCAAGCATGTAATTGGCACTATCCCTTCTGCACAGTAATTCACCACCACTACCCTTACCTTATGAGCGCCAAATAGTTCCCATCAGGTTGACGTGGTATTTGAAAAATTTGAAAAGTGTCTCAATCACTTTCTTCAATGTAGGTAGTTTCTCGACATGAGCCTAAACCGTAACCAAGACCATCATTGTAACCATGTATATGTATACAGCTGCATCACAAGTGAAACACCAAAAACGGGTGGTAACCGTATTTGAATGCCATCAATAAATTTAATTGATTCCCATACTTATTATTGACACGGCCAATTGAGTTTCTAAATACATTGAGATCAACGTGAATAAAATACAGGAAGATATGAAAAAGGAATAGATCTTAATGCTTTCAAGGTCAAATTAGAACAACATTTGAAGGAACTTCTGGAATTTAAAAATGACATGACCCTGGATTGTATTGGGACATGTCAGGTATATGGCTCGGGTGTTAGTCCGTTTTCTCTCATAGCGGGCTGCCCGTGAGAAAGTGTTTGTGTTGTAAAGACGGGTGAGGGGGGTGTTGAAGTTCCTAAATATCCTACAGGGGAGGATGGGATAAAGATGTTATACGGAAAGGGATACAGTGTCTCACCATCCGGTCTCCAACTCCCCGAATACCCCACAACACAGGTGATCCTCCCGCGCTGGTCCATCCCCAGGAACTGGATCCAGAAGCGATGGCCGTGTCCTGGCCACCTGATGACAGATCCCTGGGGAATAGTGGAGTGGATGAGACACCTTCTGGTTTCTCAGACTGTATACAGGCACCCCAAAATATTACTCCTGACATCTCCATAAGGTCTGGTTTCTCGCTGATAATTTTCATGAAGGTAAGACAACGCACACATAACTTGGTCATGCCCAAATCAAAGATTGCCGGTGCACACTCATTCTGGTGGCCCCACCATGGCCAAGCCATTTTAGTCTTTTGGAACACCTTGTTTTTTCATTGGCGCTGCCCATCACAATTCCGTCATCATACAACCTCTTTTCCGGAAACAAGGGACCAATTCTACATCAAGTCCTAGCCTTGCTCAACCTGACTGCCTGGTTCCTGCTTCATTAGAGTTCGGCCATGTAAACATTCCCCCAGGACTGCAGGGACATCTTGGCAAAGGCTCGAACACCTGCTGCCATCTCCTACTACAGTTGCAAATCGAAACGTGTATCTGTATGGTGTGCTAATCACGCATTCTACTTCCACCCGCACACGTTACCCTATCTACTCTCACACGCACACAGCAACCTGGCCCACACCTCTATCAAAGTTTACTGGGCTGCCATCTCCTGTTTCACTCACCGTACTGCTACACCTTCATTGTGGTCTCATCGATTCATTACAGAAATTCGTCGGGGCATGTTCCATTCTTTTTCACTAGTGCGTGCCCCGGCTCCATTTTGGGAACTCAATGTTGTGCTCTATAAATTGACGCAACATCCTTTTGAGCCACTGGAAGACTGTTTTTTTGGTCCCCATCTGAGATGGATTGACGAAATCCAAGCGCTCTCTGTCAAACCGCCTTCTCTTCCCCAAATCGAAGGTCCTGTTGAGGACAAACCCTACCTTAATGCCCAAAGTGCCTTAATCGTTTCACCTAAATGAGCCTTTGGTATTGCCAGTCTTCTTTAGCTCTCGTTCCATGACTGCTGCGCCGCTTCATCCACTCAACTGATTTCATGCAAGTGCTGAATTACTATGTTATTGATACTAAGCATTTCTGAAATTCCTCACAGCTGTTTGTAGCATTTGGGCCTACGGCCATCGTCAACGTGCTGTTCAAGTCCTCCATCTCTTGGTGGATTTTTGCTTGCATTTCCTTTTCTGATCAACTGGCCAATAGGCCGCTTCCCAGTCGGTGAATTCCACGAGGACTGTCTTCTCTACCACTGCCTTTCCGGTGTACCTCCCCCGTGGACATCTGCAGGGCAGTGATGTGGAGGTCTGTTCACAACTTTCCCAAGTTCTACTGTATCGACGGAGACTCGAAGGAGAAGTCCAGTGTGTAACGCTCACCTGGCTCCCACGGAGGTGCTGGTCTGGTCTGGGTTGCTGTGGCCTCTTCAAGCGTGATGCGCAGAATTCGGACCACCGATTGAACAGGACCCCCAAATCTTGCTTGTCTGGCCCGTAGGAATATCCTTCTGCAGATGAGAAAGGGGATTAATTGTCTGCTGAATAGTGTGCTTGCTCCCCCCTTTCCCCCTTCGTTCTTCTCTGACTTCCTCCAAAACCCCCGGTTTAAGCTCACCTTATGTTTTGGAAGGATGAACTCTCCATCCTGCTTCTGATGCAGAGGCGCGCGTTCGTCCAGTTACTTCACTGGTTTTCGAAATGGCGCTGGCAAATCCACTTGACTTTTCTGAGCGATACGCCGTAAGTATGAAGATGCAAAAGTTCAAGTGTGAGCCTCCTTTTATGTTGTTTTTCCTAACCTGTGATCTGTCCTTTATTTCAGGTGCAGAACGAAGGCGATGCGTTGAGGGGTTAAATTGCCGGTGGTAAAATCAGGTGAGTTAGTGCTGAGGGCGACCCCTCTAAATGTCTTTATAATTCCCCAGTAATGTCTTTTGTCCTTTCCCCATAGGGACCGGGGTGCGGTACCTGCCAAAGATGCGGCGCCGACTCGAGATGTGGAATGGTTCACCAAGAAAAACCGGTAAGTAATATGGCTGAAAATTCGGCTTTCCTCTTGTGTTCCCTTGCTCACCTTTTGTCTCTTCTTCTCTCCCCTAGGTGCAGGGTTGTGGCGACCGGTGCTGAGAGCCGCGATGGAGCCGGGCGGTGTCTCGGGAACAGGTGAGTGAAGCGCGGCGCTGCAGCGAGCAACGCAGTGCTTTTAAATGGAAGTCTTCCTTCAGGAATGCTGGCGTGAAGATTCCGGATGCAGGTAAGAAGGTTGAATAAGTTCTTGGTTTTCACCTTTCTCTTCTCTTCTTTCCTTACAGGTGTTCCAGGTTCGAGGCGGGCGTGGCTGGAGTCCAGGTGCAGGAGCTGACACGGTGAGCGTTCAGCTGCTGGGATGCAGAACAACACGAAGCACGTGTGGCTGTCCGGGCGTGGCTTAAATAGCCTTGGAAGAATTTCCAGGTGAGTATTCTTCCACAGCCCCACCCAAGTAACAAAATAGTTCCTTCAGAAAAATAGTCCCTCCTCAGCCTCATTTGGCTTGGTTCTTCATGCAGCATGGTCTGCATCAGGTGAGTATGCAGCATGGTCTGCTTCAGGTAAGTGCACCAAACACTTCCCCTTATGAGCCTGGCACCTATGGCGCCAGGACTGATGTCCAACATGAGCCTGGCGCCAACGGTGCCAGGACAGAGTCCAAAGAGCCCCTATAAAGGGCCGCTGGGCTTTTACCCGGGGGCATGATGCCTGCTCCCGGGGGTGCTGGGCCTGGCCTGGTGCTCCGGGGGTAGGCATCATGACAGCACTCCCCCCCAAGGCCCATCCCAAGGTCGTTCCCTCAGGAGGTTTCGGTTTGTTCGGGAAATTCCGATGGAACCTTTTTACTAGCCGAGGTGCATGTACGTAGTCGCTGGGTTCCCAAGATCTTTCCTGAGGCCCGTACCCCTTTCAACCAATTAGATAGAAAAGTTTTGATTTCGAGATCTTAGAGTCCAAAATGTTCTTCACCTCGAATTCAGGCTCCCCATCTATCTGGATTGGTTCTGGTGGCTTTATTAATCTGGTTCCTGGTTGCAATGGTTTCAAAAGCGACACATGAAAAACGGGGTGAATCCGCATGTTGGCTGGTAGATCTAGCTTGACTGCCACTGGGTTAATTATAGCTTTGATCCAGTAAGGGCCTAAATACCTTGGATTAAAAGTCTGAGGTCCCTTGAGCGATAAGTGTTTGGTAGCCAACCATACTTGATCCCCTATTTGGTCTGGAGGCGCCTCCTTTCGATGCAGATCCGCATTCTTTTTGTATTTCCCCTTCGCATGTTGTAAGTGTGCAGTAACATCCTTGAAGGCTTGAGTAATCGTAGAATGCAAATGGTCCACTGCGGGCATTTCGAGGCTCAAAGGTGAGTCCAAGTCTGAAGTACAAGGGTGATGTCCATATAGGGTATAAAAGGGGCTCTGACCAGTTCCAGAGTGTATCGGGTTATTGTATGCATATTCAGCCACCCATAAAATATCCTTCCAATTACCCTCCGATTGGTGCAACATACATCGTAGATATTGTTCAAGGGTCTGGTTCGTTCTCTCCGTCTGACCATCGATCTGTGGGTGGTGGCTGGTTGAGAGTCTTACGTCGATTTGTGCCAGTTGACAACACTTTTTCCAAAAATGAGAAATAAACTGGCTTCCCCGATCGGAAATTAGTATGGACGGGAATCCATGCAGACGGATGATATTTTCGAGGAATTCCTAGGCAAGAACAAAAGCTGAAGGTAATCCTTTCAACGGAATAAAATGGGCCATCTTGGAAAATAAATCCACCACAACCAGAATAGTATTGTATCCATTACAAGAGGGCAGGTCCGTGATAAAATCTAGTGACAAGGTGTGCCAAGGTGCTGGTGGAATGTCTAAGGGTTGAAGAAGACCGGCGGGTTTTGTTTTTTGACCTTTGTTTTGTTTTTGTTTTTGGGCGCAAACTCCACAGGACATCACGAAAGATTTAATATCCTTTCGCCAGGACGGCCACCAGAATTGTCGCTTGATCTTTTCCTCTGTTTTGGCAATGCCAGGATGTCCTTCCATCAGAGTATCGTGATGACGGGAAATAACCAGTTCTTGCAATTCCTTTTCTGGCAAAAATAAACGTCCTTGGAAGTAAGGTAAGCCATCGTTGATTGAAAAGTCAGACCCCCTCTTGATCCAATCCTACAAGGCTGAAGAGTCCAGGAATAGTTTTACCCGTGCTTGAATGTCTTCAAGGGTTTGTAAAGTGGTTATCCCCAAGATTCTTTGTTCGGGAATTATCGGCACAGGTTCTGAGTTTGTGTCCATTTCTCCCATTCCAATTCGAGATAGCGCGTCCGCTTTGCCATTCTTACAGCCGGGACGGTAAGTGATTACAAAATCGAACTCAGCAAAGAAAAAAGCCCATCGGAGCTGTCGTGAAGACTGAGCCTTGGCAGTTTTTAAATATTTTAAATTAAGGTGATCAGTGATCACGGTGATGGTATGCCTGGCGCCAAGAAGATAATGCCGCCAAGCCTTAAAGGCGGACTTAATGGCTAATAATTCCTTATCGGTGATTGCATAATTTATCTCCGGCGGCGAGAACTTTCTGGACCAAAATGCTACGGGGTGCAGTTGGTTGGTTTCGGGGTCTCTCTTAAAGGTTGCAAGGTAGGAAAGGAGGTCTTGATTGCCCTGTCGCAGAGATAGAAGTTCGTCATCTAGAGCCTGCCCCTGGGAGTGACGAGCAAATAACCTTTCCATGCTTGCTTGAAATCCTTGAAAATCACAAAGAATCGGGTCATCTTGAGTTACCAGTGGAATTGACCAATCGGCAGCACTGCCGCTGAGATATGACAATACAAAGTCTACCTTGGTCTGGTCATTAGGGAAGGCCCCAGGTCTGCACAGGAAATGCAAACGACACTGATTCATGAATACGGCGAATCGTTTGGGGTCCCCAGCAAAGCGTTCGGGTGGGGCCAGCGGCATGTTTCCAGGTAGATTAATCTGCACCGGGTTACTGGAAAGCACAGGAGCGGAGTTCCCTCCGGAACCGGGTAAAGGAGTTTGTCCAGCTTGACCTTGCAAAAGCTGTCTAGCCAGGTCATCAGCTCTTTCCTTTGTTACAATCACTTCCCTCCTGAGAGCATTAGTCTCTTGACGAGCGGCGTGTACTTCGGCCCATAATTCCTCCAGTAGTTGGGCCAACTGGTCAGTCTCAGAAGTTTCCATAGCGCCTGGGTGGGAATTTGTAGGAAGGCGTCGCGTTCTGTAACGCTCACCTGGCTCCCACGGAGGCGCTGGTCTGGTCTGGGTTGCTGTGGCCTCTTCAAGCGTGATGCACAGAATTCGGACCACCGATTGAACAGGACCCCCAAATCTTGCTTGTCTGGCCCGTAGGAATATCCTTCTGCAGATGAGAAAGGGGATTAACTGTCTGCTGAATAGTGTGCTTGCTCCCCCCTTTCCCCCTTCGTTCTTCTCTGACTTCCTCCAAAACCCCCGGTTTAAGCTCACCTTATGTTTTGGAAGGATGAACTCTCCATCCTGCTTCTGATGCAGAGGCGCGCGTTCATCCAGTTACTTCACTGGTTTTCAGAATGGCGCTGGCAAATCCACTTGACTTTTCTGAGCGATACGCCGTAAGTATGAAGATGCAAAAGGTCAAGTGTGAGCCTCCTTTTATGTTGTTTTTCCTAACCTGTGATCTGTCCTTTATTTCAGGTGCAGAACGAAGGCGATGCGTTGAGGGGTTAAATTGCCGGTGGTAAAATCAGGTGAGTTAGTGCTGAGGGCAACCCCTCTAAATGTCTTTATAATTCCCCAGTAATGTCTTTTGTCCTTTCCCCATAGGGGCCGGGGTGCGGTACCTGCCAAAGATGCGGCGCTGACCCGAGATGTGGAATGGTTCACCAAGAAAAGCCGGTAAGTAATATGGCTGAAAATTCGGCTTTCCTCTTGTGTTCCCTTGCTCACCTTTTGTCTCTTCTTCTCTCCCCTAGGTGCAGGGATGTGGCGACCGGTGCTGAGAGCCGCGATGGAGCCGGGCGGTGTCTCGGGAACAGGTGAGTGAAGCGCGGCGCTGCAGCGAACAACACGGTGCTTTTAAATGGAAGTCTTCCTTCAGGAATGCTGGCGTGAAGATTCCGGATGCAGGTAAGAAGGTTGAATAAGTTCTTGGTTTTCACCTTTCTCTTCTCTTCTTTCCTTACAGGTGTTCCAGGTTCGAGGCGGGCATGGCTGGAGTCCAGGTGCAGGAGCTGACATGGTGAGCGTTCAGCTGCTGGGATGCAGAACAACGCGAAGCACGTGTGGCTGTCCGGGCGTGGCTTAAATAGCCTTGGAAGAAGTTCCAGGTGAGTATTCTTCCACAGCCCCACCCAAGTAACAAAATAGTTCCTTCAGAAAAATAGTCCCTCCTAAGCCTCATTTGGCTTGGGTCTTCATGCAGCATGGTCTGCATCAGGTGAGTATGCAGCATGGTCTGCTTCAGGTAAGTGCACCAAACACTTCCCCTTATGAGCCTGGCGCCTATGGCGCCAGGACTGATGTCCAACATGAGCCTGGCGCCAAGGGCGCCAGGACAGAGTCCAAAGAGCCCCTATAAAGGGCCGCTGGGCTTTTACCCGGGGGCGTGATGCCTGATCCCGGGGGTGCTGGGCCTGGCCTGGTGCTCCGGGGGTAGGCATCATGACACAGTGTTGGACAAGGTGTCTGACATCTCTTCACCGAAGGTGAGATTTTTCTTGGAGGTGAGATTTTCCTCCTCCCAATTTGCCATTGTATGTATAGTTGTGTATGTATGTACTACTGTGTAATCTGTTCAAACGGCATGTGAATCTATGAAACATTCAATGGTGGAAAATAAATAAGTTACTTACCTGAAACGCCTGTTCTCCAGCATTGATATTTTTCATAGATTCACGTGTGACTCTCCGGCAGGCCTCCCCTATGTGGCTAATCTTGACTCGCTTTGATGCTGTCACATGCGTTATGCGAATCAGAAGATGGTCTCCAGGGGTGGAGCTATGGGATGTACTGCCTATTGGCTAAGAGTTAAAGGACCCAACACAACACTAAGAGAACATTAAGGTGGTTGAGGTTTCCATTTCAAATGTAGCTCCTTTGACCCCTTAAGTGCGGAGGACGAGGTTTCTCGTCCGCCGCACTACGTTTCCAGTGGGGGTGACGAGATACCTCGTCCGCCGTGCTGCTTTCCTTTGGGGGGGATGGATTGCCCCCTCTTCTGCTGCAGCCATCCTCCCGACCCCCAGGCTGGGAAGCGGAAGACTTCCCCTTCCGTGCCTGGGGTTGGGGGGTGGACGTGATAACATCGGCACACGCTAAGTGCGCCGACATCATCAGGAAGTCTAACAGCTTCAGTATGTAAATATCGCAGCTACGCTTTTGTGTGCTGCACGGGCATTTCTAGCTTGATTTCCTCGAGTGAGGGCTTGTGAGATTGCTGGTCGAAGATAATTTGATTCTCGACCAGCAATCACCACTGGACCACCAGGAAACAGATTTTGGGGGTGCCCCCCCACAAGGCTTAACAGCCGCCACCATAAATAACAAAAATAAAAATGGCAAAATATATTGCCTTCTTTGGGGGGAGATGGGTGCTGTTTCAGGTACACTTGGGGCCATTTGGGGGCTGGCCCTGTGCCGTTGGGCCAGCCCCCCAGAAATCCCCCAAGGGAGGGGCAGATTCCTGCTACTTCCCTGGGGGGCGCAACATTGAGGGTCGGACCCCATTTTCCAACCCAGGGAAGCAGCAAGGACCACTAGGCTACCAGGGATATGATCTTGGAGTGGGAATGGGGGGGCAGGCCAATCAGCCCTCCACTCCCAAAAATACCAAGCAGATGACGTAATGTTGTTTTGCCTTTTTTGCGGGCAAATTGGTGCAGTTTTGGAAGGCAAAATATTACACTTCACATATAGTGGAACGCTTGGGGGTATCAGGAGGCTGGCCCTGTGCCTGTGGGCCAGCCCCCTTATGATTTACCCCCTACCCACGACGGGCAGATATTTGCTGCTTCCTTGGGGATGGGCTCCCTTAGTGGGGCTCCCTTGGTGGGGCCCCCCTGGACAACCCGCCGCCACCCTCACCCCCCCAAAAATAGCAGCAAGATGGCATAATGTTGTTTTGCCTTCTTTGGGGTCAAATTAGTGCTGTTTTGCACCCATTTGCCCCGAAGAAAAGCAAAACCATATAGGAAAATTTTGCCAGAAGAACACTTGTGGGCATCAGGGGGCTGGCCCCATGCCTATAGGACCAGCCCCCTCAGGAATCCCCCCATGTAGTGCCAGGTCCTTTCTACTTCCCTGGGGGGGGGGGCAAAATCGAGGGTCTGGACCCATGTTGCCAACCCTGAGAAGCAGTAAGGAGCACTAAACCACCAGGGAAAAGATTTCGGGGTTGGGGGCTGTTTCACCGGTTGCGCATCGCAGTACCCTCGGCCATACTGGATCTCTGTCCGGGCCATGTCGGAGCGTTTCCCTCTGGGAAGGGGTGGAGACCCTGTGGGGGCTCTCTAGAGGGAACGGGGGTCAAAATTGAGGGTCTGGCCCCCTTTTGCCACCGCAGGGAAGCAGCTAGGCCACCGGGGATATGATCTTGGTGTAGATGTGGGGGGGGGGGGGGGCAGGCCAATGAGACCCCCGCCTCCAGAAAATGCCAACCAGATGGCATAATGTTGTCGGTCATCCTAGAGCTCTGGCTGGGCTGCATTACAGCGTTTTCCTCCTGGGAGGGATGGGGACCCTGCCGGCGCTCCCTGGGACAACAGCTGGGCTTGGCGAAGCGCAACCCACATGGGCGCTGAAGGCCGAGGGCAGCACCGCCGGATGTCCTGGAGCTCTGCTACACTGCATTACAGCTTTTCCCTCAGGCGAGGGATGTGGACATTGTTGGGGCTCTGTGGGACCGTCACAGAAGACAAGTGGACGGTCGACCCACACTGGAGACAGGTACCCAAAGCCAGTGGCAGCACCCCTGACAGTCCTAGAGCTCTGGCTGGGTGTCATGACCCTTGCCGCTGGCCCTCACTGGCAAGTCAGCCTTCCAGTTAGGGCCGGGTCAAAGGCCTTAAAACCTCATCCAAGACTCTCTTGGAGTCAGTACTGGCGTCTTTGGCGCAAGGCTCATAACCATCATGAAGAACAACATTAGAATGGGACTATTTACTTGGGACTATTCAATTTAGGGGGGGTTCAGCCAACATGGAGGCACACACATAGCTTAGTTACTGAGCTATGCGGTCTAGTCTTTTGGGTGTGGCAGGCCTGGGACTACTTTACCTGGACTACTTTGGGTGTGGCCGGCCTGGGACTATTTTACCTGGACTACTTTACCTGAGACTATTTAAACCACACCCAAACAGCAGAACATGCTTTGCGTTATTCTGCTGTGGACAGCGTAACGCTCACCGTGTCCAGTTCTTTGATGCCAGTTTACCTGAAACCAAGGACCTGCAGAGAAAAGGGTTCGAGAGTGCAAATCATCCAACCAGGGCTGGGTGGCGTCCCCGTGGATACCAGGTGAGCGTAACACTGGGCTGCATTACAGCCTTTCCCCCCCAGGGAGGGTTGGGGACCCTGCCGGAGCTTCATGGGACCACTGCTGGACTTGTGGACGGTCGACCCACATTGGAGACAGGTGCCCAAAACTGGGGACATCACCCCTGACCATCCTGGAGCTCTGGCTGTGCTGCGTTCCAGCTTTTCCCTCCGGGGAGGGATGGTGCCCTGCCGGGGCTGTAACGCAGGCTAGTCAGAGCTCCAGGATGGTCAGGGCTGATGTCTCCGGCACTGGGCACCTGTTTCCCAAGTTGGCTGACTGTCCCCAAGTTCAGCGGTGGTTCCAGGGAGCCCCGGCAGGGTCCCCATCCCTCACTGGAGGGAAAAGCTGTAACACAGGCCAGCCAAAACTCCAGGATGGTCGGGGCTGATATACCCAGCCTTTGGTGCCTGTCTCCCATGTTGGGTGACTATCCCCAAGTCCAGCGGCGGCCCCAGTGAGCCTTGGAGGGGTGCCCATCCCTTCCCGGAGGGAAAAGTTGTAACGCATGCCAGTCAGAACTCCTGGATGGTCAAGGGTGATGTCCCCAGCCTTTGGCGCCTGTCTCCCATGTTGGGTGACCATCTCCAAGTCCAGCAGTTGTCCCAGTGAGCCCCGGCAGAGGCCGGCCAGAGCCCCGGGACAGCCAGGGGTGCTGCCTCTGGGCATGGGCACCTGTCTCCCTTGTTGGTCAACCGTCCCAGAGTTCAATGGCAGTCCCAGGGAGCACCAGCAGGGTCCCCACCCCTCCCTGGATCGAAAACCTGTAACACAGGCCAGCCAGAACACCAGGATGGTCAGAGGTGATTTCGCCAGCCTTTGGGCCTGTCTCCCATGTTGGGCGACCATCCCCAAGTCCAGGGGCGGTCCCAGTGAGCCCCGGCAGGGTATCCATACCTTCCCAGGGGGAAATGCTGTCACACAGGCCAGCCAGAGGTGCAGGACGGTCAGGCGTGATGTGCCCTGCATTGGGCATCTGTTTCCCATGTGGGTTGACCATCCCAAAGTCCAGTGGTGGTCCCAGCGAACACAGGCAGCGTACCAATCCCTCCCTGGCGAGTAAAGCTGTAAGGCGCTATAGCCAGAGGAAAAGGACCACTGGGGTGATGTTCCTGGCCTTGAGTGCCTGTCTCCCTTGTTGGTCGACCGTCCCCAAGTTAGCGGTAGTCCCAGGGATCGATGACAGTGTCATGCCTGCGCCATGGGCGGATACATTGGCGAGCAATATGGACCTTATTTCCCATTTGCGAGACTTTGGTGCTTTTCTATTTTTCCCAACAAACTACACTTACCACAATGCACTTGGCTATAACCATCTATTCCTGCCCATTCCTATTCGTCATCTTCGGAGCTACAATCCCCAGAAGCCCTAGGGATTTGCTCTGCTTCCACCAGCTCAGGAACAGAGAGGGAGGTGGCCGATTGTCTCCAGGTGTGCTGAACCAGGTGCAACCAATTAGCCTGCCTCTGTGCTGGGCAGGGCGGTATAAAAGCTGCTGCCTGCAGGGGCTCAGGCTCTTGCATTTAGAGTCCTTCCAGCACCTTTTTGCTTCGAGTTACGGATCTTTATATGCGGTTCCTCCTTACTCCTGCTTTGGATCCATTGCCCTGCCGGCCTCTCTGCTTTGCAGCCGATCACGCTCTGCTGCTTTCCAGCCTCCGCCTTTGCCCTTCTGGGCTCCTGCCTTGCAGCCGATCACGCTCTGCTGCTTTCCAGCCTCCACCTTTGCCCTTCTGGGCTCCTGCCTTGCAGCCGATCACGCTCTGCTGCTTCCCAGCCTCCGCCTTTGCCCTTCCGGGCATCTACCTTGCAGTCGATCACGCTCAGCTGCTACCTTTCGCCCTTGTCTTCCAGGCTCCTGCCTTGCAGCCAATCACGCTCCGCTGCTACCTTCCACCTTTTCTTCCAGGCTCCTGCCTTACAGCCGATCATGCTCCGCTGCCTTCAACCTACAGCCTTCGTCTGCTGGGCTTCTAGTCTAGCAGCCTCTACACTCCTCTGCAGCCTTCTACAGTCAGCGGCCCTGCTCCCCTGGGGCTTACTCCTTGCTGCCCGGTCCTTCTGGCTTCTTGCTGCGCACCTGCTTCTCTCCGCTGCCAACAGCCCTTGTCCTCGGGGCTTCCTACCTTGCAGCCGATCACGCTCCGCTGCTTGCTACCTACAGCCTTTGTCCGCTGGGTTCTCAGCCTAGCAGCCCTCTACAGTCCTCTGCAGCCTTCTACAGTCAGCGGCCCTGCTCCCCAGGGCTCACTCCTTGCTGCTCGTCCCTTCTGGGTTCCTTGCCGTGCAGCCTGCTTCACTCCGCTGCCCTAAGCCCTTTCCCTCTGGGCTCCCTTCCTTACAGCCCTGCTCCTTTGGGCTTGCTCATTGCTTTCCTGCTCCTCTGAGCTCTCAACTACAGCTCGTGGACGAACCCATTCCTCGGTTCGCCTTCAAAAGAACGAGGAATATTAAGGAACACCTTGTTCACTCTTCACTTACACGAATACCACCACGCACAGGTCTTTGAAACCTGCGTAAAGTTACTGGCCACTACCCTTGCGGGGCCTGCTCGGTATGCAAGTTTACCAAGAAAATCCAAACGTTTAGGATTGGTGATAGACAATGGGTGCTGAACAATCAATCCAATTGCAAAAGCAGCCAAGCGGTATATTGCATTGAATGCCCATGTGGTCTGCGCTATGTCGGCCAAACCATGCGGAATGTTGGCACCCGCATATCAGAACATCGTTCTAGAATCCGATGCAAGAACATCACTTCCCCCCTGGTCACACACTGGGCCTCATTACGACTCAGGCGGTAAGGGTTTTACGGCGGCGTTAACAGCGCCGACCCTTACCGCCTGAGTACGAGGTCCCTTAGCGCCATGGCGGACTTAACACCTGCTTTTAGCAGGTGTTAAAATCCATGGCGCTAAGGGACCATGGAGTTAATTACGCCACCGTAATTTACGGTGGCGTAATTAACGCCTTCCCAACTCCCATTATGCCCTATGGGGCAAAAATGGGAATGGGGAAGGGTAAATGGGGATTGGGGACTTACCACCCCGCCAAGGTCGGAATGGGGCGGTAAGTCCGCCAACCACCATGGCGTAAACGTAGTTTACGCCATGGTGGTAATGTCACGGCCCAGGCGGTAACTTACCGCCTGGGTCGTAATGAGGCCCACTATCTTTCCCATCAACATTCCCCTGATGACATCCTTTGGTGGGTTCTGAACAGGATACAAACAGGTCCCAATATTCACAACAGACTTTTGGAACTAGAAAAGCGATGGATCTACAGATTGGATTCGTTGGATAATGGTCTCAACGAGCAATCTCCATTTTAACCAGGGTTTGTGGGCCTTTTGACTTATCCGTAACTACACACTAGTGGTCTCGGCTCCTTCCCTCCATTTTTTCGTTTGAGACACCCCCGGGGGTTTCTCTACTTCGCTAGTGGATGGGGGCGATGTCCGCCTTTCACACACGCGGTCCACACTCCCCTCCCGCGATGTCAGTCATTTTTTACATCCAATTAGGGCTACCCGTTCCAACACTGTCATCATGTGCAGGACGCGCCCCAGACGGACGAATATAGGAACACCGTCTGATGTAGAGGGCGACGGTATTTCCTACAGGCACTTTCATGTGTATATAGTTTAGTGCTCATAAATATACACACTTCCCCTCTAGATTTTGCGATGTGGTACTCACGAAGAACCAAGCCGTTTGTTTTCTGGTTCATCCCGGCTTCATGTCTCCCCGTGTTCCTCTTCTTTAGGGCACCTCTGAAGCCTAACTTCCGACATGTGGACGTGCCGCACTTTGATTGGCTATCCACAACACACCCCCGGACCTGGCAACCCTATAGGGCCCTTGGATTGGATACCTTTCCAACCAACCAATACGGGCCCTGTCTTGCGAGCCCTCCCGAACGTGACGTTGTTGCCATAGCAAAGGACGCCGTCAGCTCGCATTTTTTCAGTGCAGTCTGTAGCTGCATTTCCACGAACGCAGCGCACGGGACACGACGGCATTCACAGCCGCTCCAGTTCCCTCGAGACGACTCGAAACTACTTCCTAACCCGCTCCCAGGTATTTCACCCTCTCTCACACACACTACAGGTCCTCTACGGGCCCTGACGGCGATGCACTTATCTCACAGCAGATGCGGTTCTTTTCACTGCCTCATAGACTCTCTCTTTTTCTTTCTCCACACTTTCAGAGCCAGCACATCTGAACGTGCCCTTACATGATTTAAGACGCAGCTCCCGCACTAACACTTTCTGCAGAGGATCCATTTCAAGGTAACCTCCACTTTCAGCGCATCGGAGTACCTCTTATGTATTTCCTGCCCCTCGGGCACAGGAATGTTTACCATTCATGATAAAATAACAAACTTTTTTTGTTGGTTCCTTTAGGTCCAGCTTCTCCTGTTTTCCCACAATTAGGGTTTGCGCTCTTCCCAAACGGCTACCTTTAGCTCATCAGCTGGTTTCGACTCACATCCCATCTTCTCGTTTGAGCACATGAGAACCGATTTTTCTACAGCGAGTTCTCCTGGTACCACTCTAGGTAAGCTACACCCCCCCTTTTATTTTGAATCCCGCATGATTGGATATTCCCCCTCTCCCGCCTCCCACCGTGCCCTCAGACCATGGGGACTACCCGGGGATACATGTGGTGGGCCGGGGCCCTGGGTGGTTTAGGACCCCCTGGGAGGGACAAAGGGCCATTATTCATATTTTACCAGACAGGGATTCATCTGCAATTTGTCAGAGTACTCCCTGGATTAGAGGCTCAACCTTACATGGCCCTTAATAGTTCAGTGCATACAGGACCATGGTCTTATACTTGCACACATACATTTGTGTATTTTCCCTACACTTGAAACTCAAGTTTGTATATGTTTGTCTCATAACCTCTTTACATTGTATTTCTATTGACAGCAATTCGTTTTCTTTTTTCTTCTATACCCTTATGCACTTGTTTTCTATTTTTTTCGTTTATCTCACTAGAACAGGGTCTTGCTACTTACTGCCCTGACGAAGGCGGAACAGTCTCTCAAGGACATTGGAGGCTCTTAACTAACACGCCTCACCCATTTTGGGTCTCGAACCCTGCCCCTTGTGCTTTATTTGCTTTGGACACACAGCAGTGGCATTTATTACTTTGGGTTCTGAAAACTCCCCTCTGGTGCGTTGGCAGACCCAATCCCAGCTTCCTAATATTTTCAACCTGGGATTTCATTTTCAAAGGAATATGTATTCTAGGAACTCTTATTGTTGTTAAGTAATAGTGTAAGCTTGAAAACAATTTAAGAACTCCTACTTATGTCCGGCTTTGGTCCGGCATCTTCCCTTTTCTTTTTTTCTTTTTTCTCCTGTATTTTGCCCTTTGGCCTTGTTTGGTTAAAAGTGTTGATTTGACAGTTAATACAGGGCTTCAATGATTTCACCTATTGTTATATACATGTGTAGTATATGGCTTCAACCAGTTAATATATGATTTGAATGATTTCACTTATTGTTATGTATGTGTATTACATGTTTGACTTAATTGTATGTATAAATATCTTGTATTAAATATGTTTTTTATCTTACACAAAACTCAATTGTTATGTGAGGTTATGACTTTGAAATATACAAATGGGTGTAGTGTTCTACATAACCAATGAGGTTATTTCGGGAATAGGACCCATACAGGACTTAACTCCCTATGAGGTTTTAGGGGCCGTCTGTCAACCTCCGGAACCTTGGAAGGCCTATCAATGATATTAACTACCTCCTTGGCTTCCTCCTCACCTGAGTCTTCTGGAGAAGTGTCGCGGCGGTAAACCTTTTTCCCAATCTTCTTTTTCTTAGAGAAGAGGTATGGCCGTCCGCGGTGAGAAGCCACCCTGATTCCCTGCCAAGCAGGAAAGCAAGAGGCTTCCTTCCCGCAGGGACCGGGTAATGAGGGAAAAAAGCGGATGCTCAAAAAAACCCTCGGAGAAACAAATCCACGTTCCTGTAGTTTCGGAGAGTGATGTGAAGTTATTCAGCAGATCCGATGTAAGAAGTAGGATGACTGGAGCGAGTATCTTGAGCAGGAGACTGAAGGCGGGGCAGGTCCTTGGAAGAATCCAGGAGTGAAGGATGAAGGGGTAAGAGAAGGCAAAAAACAAAGAGAAAACCAGAAAGGCGGCGGAGCGCCACGGAAAGAAAAGGAGAAAGCGAACGGCGAAGGGACGCCGACTGGAGACCAAAGGGTAGCAAAAATAGCACGAAGGAAAAAACACACGGAGCCAGCAACTCGGGAAGAAACAAAGTTGCAACGCACCGAACCCGGAAGTGGGCGGTGCTTAAATAGTGAAGCCGGAAAGAAAAACAGAGAAAGACTAGAGCGGTAAACCTGGGAATGGACAGGGAAAAACAATGGATGACCTAATCGCGCCGCCAGCGCCAGGCGTTCCATAGTCCCCACCGGCGACTAGACGCTGGCGGCATGACAGTATGCCCCCTTCCAATGGGATACCTCCCCGGCTTGCCTGGAAAGAGACGGTGAAACCTCTGAACCAAAGACGGGGCATGGACATGGGAGACAGGTTCCCAGGAGTCCTCAGAATGGGGGTATCCTTTCCAATGGATAAGGTATTCCAGGCGCCCACCCCGTAAGCGGGAGTCCAAAATGGAGGCCACCTCATACTCTTCCGGGGGTAAAGCAACCGGAGACGGTACAGCCGGAATGGAGCGGTGATAGGGATCTGGCCTAAACTCCCTCAAGAGAGAGGAATGGAAAACAGGATGTAAGCGGTGCATGTGTTTGGGCAAAGAAAGCCGATAGGCAACAGGGTTGATCCTACGCAGGATGGGAAAAAGACCCAGGAATCTGGGAGACAACTTAGAGGGGTGAAGCCAACGCAGAAGGTATTTAGTAGATAACCATACCTTGGTTCCCTTCTGCCAAGCGGGAGAAGGCAAGCGCTTGGGGTTAGTCTGGTTACAATAGCGCTGGCTACTTGCCCGAAGACTATCGATGGCAGTTTTATGGGCTTCTTGCAAAGTGAGGAGAAGGGAGTCCACAGAAGGAACAGTAGAATGAGCAAGAGACAAGGAAGGAGTGAAACTGGGATGATACCCATAAGAGCAGTAGAAAGGACTAAGACCAGTGGCGCTGTGAACAGCATTATTGTAGGCAAACTCTGCAGTCGGGAGTAGACTAACCCAATTGTCCTGCTGGTTGTTGGTGAAACAACGTAGATATTGCTCAAGAGTAGCGTTTGTCCTTTCTGTTTGTCCATTGGTCTGGGGATGGAAACCAGACGATAGTGCACGATCAATACCCAGCCTCTTACATAGTTCTCTCCAGAAGCGTGACGTATATTGTGAACCTCTGTCTGAGATTATACTACTGGGGGTTCCATGTAAACGGAAGATCTCTCTTGCAAACACGGTTGCCATCTCTGCTGCCGTGGGTAGCCCAGCCAAGGGTGTGAAGTGGGCCATCTTAGAGAAACAATCAACCGTGACCATGATACAGGAACATCCCTCTGAAGCGGGCAGTTCCACGATGAAATCTGTCGAGATAATACTCCAGGGTCTTTTTGGTGCCTCACTCTGCTGTAGGTAACCTATGGGTCGTTGGGTAGAATGCTTGGATCTACAGCATACAGGGCAGGAGCGGACATACAAGTCCACCTCTTTTGACATATCTGGCCACCAGAAACTCCGTCGAAGAAGTTCCAGAGTGTTCTTCGCCCCCCGGTGACCAGCCACAAGATCGTCGTGACATCATCTTAGTGCGGTGCGTCGAGTCTGGGAATCAGGTAGGTAGAGACGTTGTTGCTTGAATCCCAGGCCATCCTGAATGGAGATGTCGTCTGAGTGGGGAACGGTATGGGGAATCCCCTCAGATCGTGTGCCTTTACGTACCTTTTCCAAAAAGGCATCCACAATATATATGAATTTTACGTCAGTTAGCAGTAAACTGGGAAGTTCCCTGTTCGCGACATCTGAACATGGCCTCCGAGAAAGTGCATCTGCTAGAATATTCTTAGATCCCGGGAGATAGGTCAGGAGAAAGTCGTATTGGGAGAAAAAATGTGCCCACCGGGCCTGGCGTGAATTGACGCACTCCATATTCTGCAGGACCTTGAGGTTCTTGTGATCCGTTCTTATTTCAAAAGGGTGGATTCCCCCCTGCAGTAGATGGCGCCATTCCTCGCAAGCGGTCTTCATGGCAAGAAGTTCCTTCTCAATGACGGAGTAATGTGATTGGCTTTCATTCAAGGTCTTGGAAAGATAGGCTACTGGGTATTCGAGACCAGCATGTTCCTGTAAGAGGACTGCACCCAAAGCAGCTGACGAGGCATCGGTCTCAACAATGAATCTTAATCCTTGGTCCGGTTGCCGGAGGATGGGTGCAGAACAAAATTTCTCCTTTAACAAAAAAAAGGCTTGATCAGCGTCTTGAGTCCAAGAAAAAGGTTTGGAAGTCTTCTTGAGAAGACTAGTAATAGGGAGAACCGTCTCCGAGAATCCCTGAATGAATTTGCGATAGAAGTTCGCAAGTCCAAGGAACCTTTGGATGTCCTTAACAGATTCCGGAGTAGGCCAATGCAAAATAGCTTCGGTCTTAGCTGGGTCCATGCAGATGCCTTCCGCGGAAAGAATAAACCCAAGGTAGATCACCTGAGAGACCCCAAAGACACACTTCTCTACATTGGCCTTGAGATGGTGGTCCTGTAGCCTTTTAAGAACTTGAATGAGATGAGTACTATGGATCTGTGCGGTTTTTGAGAATATCAAGATATCATCGAGGTAAACTATGACACTATGAAAAAGAAGATCAGAGAATGTTCTGTCCATAAAACGCTGGAAGATAGACGGTGCATTAACCAAACCGAACGGCATTACTCGATACTCGTAATGACCGAACGGAGTCCGGAACGCAGTCTTCCATTCGTCCCCAGGATGGATGCGTAAAAGATGGTAGGCTCTTCGAAGGTCGATCTTAGTAAAGATCCGTGCTCCCTGCACCGCCTCTAGGATATCCTTCATAAGAGGCATGGGGTAACGGTCTCTTACTTTTACTTGATTTAGGCCCCGGTAGTCAATGCACGGTCTTAATTCCTCCGAACCTTTTTTCGGAACAAAAAACAGAGATGCCCCCGCAGACGAATGGGAATGTTGAATGAGACCGTGTTGTAAATTGGAGTCCAGGTAGTCTTTGAGAACTCTCTTCTCCTTGAGGGAAAGAGAAAACATGCGGCCAAACGGTACTACCGCATTGGGAACCAAGGTGATATGGCAATCCTCAGGTCGATGTGGGGGTAGTTCTTGGGGACCTTCACCCTCAAAGACATCCGGATAACAAAGACACTCCTTAGGAATATTGTTCACGGACCGAACATCCGTCAGGGTAAGAGGATCTGGAAGGGTATGGATAGTTGCAGCCAAGGATTGTATTGAGCAAGACTTCTTGCAAAAGCTAGAAGAAAAAGGCAGTTGGTTCTTAGTCCAATCAATAGTAGGGTTATGTTTCCGGAGCCAAGAAACCCCCAGGATGACAGGAAAGTGAGCTGCTCGAATCAAGTCGAATTGGATGGTCTCAGTATGATGGAGAACCTTCATGATCATGGGTGAGGTGGCATGAGTGATAAGACCGGAGCTTAGAGGTGTACCGTCAACGCCCTCAACCTTTTGATCTTCCTCCTTCTCCAGACGACTGATACCAGTCTTGTCAGCCCAGACGACGTCCATAAAACATCCAGCTGCCCCGCAGTCTAATAGAGCTAGGACTTCGAATGTCTGATGTAAGTGGTTCAACTGGACTGCAATAACCATGAGACGATTGTCTTCGGAGGAATTGATGGTAGGTGTTATGGACAAAGAAACATAGGGACCAGAATAGCCCCCTCGGTAACTGGTCCCTACTAGTTCCGAGGTATGGCGTTTCCCGACCTGCGGGGAGGTACGTCCGAAAAGTCCCTGAAAACATGGGTGTTGGAACCGCAGTACATGCATAGATTGAGGTCTCTGCGCCGCTTCCGTTCTTCGGGGGTAAGTGGTCCCCTGGTAGTTCCGATCTGCATGGGCTCGTCTTTTACTGAACCCGAGGGAACGGAACAGGACGTAGCTGGGTTGGCGGAAACGGGGAACCCACGTTGTCTCCGCCGCTCAGACCGCCTTTCGGATAACCGAAAATCGAGCTGGAGAACCGTGGCCCAAAGCTCCGAGAGTGTAGAAGGGCGGCTAACCCTAGCCAGTTCATCCTTAAGGTCTTCTCTGAGGCCTCGACGAAAGATGGTGTATTGGGCATTCTCTTGCCAGCCAGCATCAGCCGCCACCCTTTTAAATCGGGAGATATAGGACAAAAGGTCCATGCTTCCCTGACGGATATCTAGTAGCTGTTCACTGGCTACTAATGTAGTCTCTTGTTGTTCGAACGCAAGTTTGAACTGGGCGGTAAATCCAGCATAATCCTGAAGGAGAGGACTGGCACTGGTTACCAAAGGGGCTGCCCAAGACAGGGCATTCCCAGTCAAATTAGAAATGAGGAACCCTATGCGGGCTTGGTCTGAGGCGTAAGACTGAGGTCTGAACGTGAAATAGATCACGCAAGCCTCCATGAATTCCTTAAATCTGTTAGGTGATCCGTCGTATTTGCCACAGGATAATGGCATAGGAGGGAGATCACTGCGTGACTGCTCGAAGCGGTCCAACCTCTGTCTAAGGGTAGTGTTCTCCGTTTTTACTGTCTGTAACTCTTGAGTGAGGTTATGTACAGCAGTTAGCAGTTCTTGCACCTGCTCAGGTGAGGCCATGGTTCTTAACTGTGGGCGTTGCAAACTGTCAACCTCCGGAACCTTGGAAGGCCTATCAATGATATTAACTACCTCCTTGGCTTCCTCCTCACCTGAGTCTTCTGGAGAAGTGTTGCGGCGGTAAACCTTTTTCCCAATCTTCTTTTTCTTAGAGAAGAGGTATGGCCGTCCGCGGTGAGAAGCCACCCTGATTCCCTGCCAAGCAGGAAAGCAAGAGGCTTCCTTCCCGCAGGGACCGGGTAATGAGGGAAAAAAGCGGATGCTCAAAAAAACCCTCGGAGAAACAAATCCACGTTCCTGTAGTTTCGGAGAGTGATGTGAAGTAATTCAGCAGATCCGATGTAAGAAGCAGGATGACTGGAGCGAGTATCTTGAGCAGGAGACTGAAGGCGGGGCAGGTCCTTGGAAGAATCCAGGAGTGAAGGATGAAGGGGTAAGAGAAGGCAAAAAACAAAGAGAAAACCAGAAAGGCGGCGGAGCGCCACGGAAAGAAAAGGAGAAAGCGAACGGCGAAGGGACGCCGGCTGGAGACCAAAGGGTAGCAAAAATAGCACGAAGGAAAAAACACACGGAGCCAGCAACTCGGGAAGAAACAAAGTTGCAACGCACCGAACCCGGAAGTGGGCGGTGCTTAAATAGTGAAGCCGGAAAGAAAAACAGAGAAAGACTAGAGCAGTAAACCTGGGAATGGACAGGGAAAAACAATGGATGACCTAATTGCGCCGCCTACGCCAGGCGTTCCATAGTCCCCACCGGCGACTAGACGCTGGCGGCATGACACCGTCCCCTGCGTTACCAGTACCCCTTTTGTTGTATATACACCTCTGAGCTCTCAACCTTGTACCCTACCGTCCTCTTCTATCCACAACTGTTCACCTACATTATTCACTTTCAGTTATTGCAGTCCCCCTGTTTCCTGACTGCTGTTTCCTTGCTTTCTTCCTTGTTTTCAACCCTCTGTTCTTTATCCCTATCCAATCCTGTTATATGGCTTTCACTTCATTTCCTTCTGCTAGTTTGTTATTGACTTCCTTTTTCCTGGATTTGTCTGTTAGTGTTTTCTCTTGTGCTGTTTGTAGACCCCTTTGTACAGAGCTTGTCTGTTGGTTTCCGTCAGGCAACCTCTGCCCCTTCCCTTGTCTTGTTTCTACGTTGCAGACATCCATAGCTGTTGTTCCAAGCCATGAGCAAACAGCGGGGGCCTCTGTTATAGCAAACTGTGCACAAGGCTAGAGTTTTTCCTAAGGTCTGTGGAATACTCTTTTCCTATATCTGCATACACCCCAAGAGGGAATCCATTCTGTTGTACCTTATTTTCTTGCTACACTTGCCTACTCTTCGTTCTTTTTACTTTCAGCTGTGTGTGTATTTATCTGTCCACCTTACTTCGGCACAACCACCCAAACCCTTCCTGGGTTTCCTGTGCCACTCTTAACAGAGTGCCATCCGTGACAGTGTCCCCATGCCTTCCCGCAGGGAGAACCTGTAACGCAGGCCAGCCAGAACTCCAGGATTGTCGGGTGTGATGTCCCCGGCCTTTGGCACCTGTCTCCCATGTTGAGCGACCATCCCCAAGTCCAGCGGCGGTCCCTGTGAGCCCCAGCAGGATGGCCATCTCCTACCGCAGGGAAAACCTGTAATGCAGGCCAGCCAGAGCCCTGGGATGGCCAAGGGTGCTGCCACTGAGCCTGTCTCCCTTGTTGGTCGACCGTCCCTGAGTTCAGCAGTGGTCCCAGGGAGCACCGGCTGGGTCCCCATCCCTCCCTGGAGGGAAAAGCTGTAACGCAGGCCAGCCATAACTCCCAGATGGCCGGGGGTGTTGCCTCCGGGCTTGGGCACCTGTCTCCCTGGTTGGTCGACCATTCCCAAGTTCAGCGGCGGTCTCAGCGAGCCCTGGCAGGGTCCCCATCCCTTCCCGTAGAGAAAACCTGTAATGCAGGCCAGCCAGAACTCCAGGATGGTTGGGGTTGATGTCCCTGGCCTTTGGCGCCTGTCTCCCATGTTGAGCGACCATCCCCAAGTCCAGCGGCGGTCCCTGTGAGCCCCAGCAGGATGGCCATCTCTTCCCGCAGGGAAAACCAGTAATGCAGACCAGTCAGAGCCCTGGGACAGTCAAGGGTGCTGCAACTGAGCCTGTCTCCCTTTTTGATCGACCGTCCCCGAGTTCAGAAGCAGTCCCAGGGAGCACCGGCAGGGTCCCCATCCCTCCCTGGAGGGAAAAGCTGTAACGCAGGCCAGCCATAACTTCCAGATGGCCGGGGGTGCTGCCTCCAGGCTTGGGCACCTGTCTCCCTAGTTGGTCGACCGTCCCCAAGTTCAGAAGCGGTCCCAGTGAACCCCTGGCAGTGTGCCCATCTCTTCCCAAAGGGAAAAGCTGTAATGCAGCCCACCAAGATCTGCGGGATGGCTAGGGGTGCTGCCTCCAAGCCTGTCTCCCTTGCTGGTCAACCGTCCCCGAGTGCAGCAGCGGTCCCAGAGAGCACCGGCAGTGTGCCCATCCCTTCCCAGAGGGAAAAGCTGTAACAGAGGCCAGCCAGAGCTCCGGGACGGCTGGGGATGCTGCCTCCGGCCTTTGGCTCCTGTCTCCCATGTAGGGCGACCACCCCCAAGTCCAGTGGCGGTTCCAGTGCGCCCTAGCAGGATGGCTATCTCTTCCTGGAGGGAAAACCTGTAAGTCAGGCCAGCCAGAGCTCCGGGACGCCCAGGGATGCTGCCTCTGGACTTGAGCATCTTTCTCCCTTGTTGGTTGACCGTCCCCAAGTTAAACAGTGGTCCCAGGGTGGCCCGGCAGAGTCCCCATCCCTCCCTGGAGGGAAACCCTGTAACACAGCCCAACCAGAGCTCCAGGGCGGCTGGGGGTGCTGCCTCCGAGCCTGTCTCCCTTGTTGGTCGACCATCCCCGAGTTCAGCAGCAGTCCCAGCGAGCACTGGCAGGGTCCCCATCACTCCCTGTGTAACGCAGGCCAGCCAGAACTCCAGGATCGTCAGGGGTGTTGTCCCTGGCCTTTGGTGCCTGTTGGTCGACCATCCCCATGTTCAGCGGTGGTCCCAGTGAGCCCCAGCAGGGTGCCCATCCCTTCCTGGAGAGAAAACTTGTAACACAGGCCAGCCGGAACTCCAGTATTGTCAGGGGTGATCCAGCTTTTGGGGCCTGTCTCCCATGTTGAGCGACAATCCCCAGGTCCATCAGCGGTCCCAATGAACCCCGGCAAGGTGCCCATACCTTCCCAGAGGGAAAAGCTGTCACGCAGGCCAGCCAGAGCTCTGGGACCGCTGGGGGTGCTGCCTCCGGGCTTGGGCATCTATCTCCGATGCTGTGCGACCAGCCCCAAGTCCAGCTGTGGTCCCAGTGAGCCCCGGCAGGGTGCACATTCCTACCTGGAGGGAAAAGCTGTAACACAGTCCATCCAGAGCTCTGGGACGGATGGGGGTGCTGCCTTCGGGCTTGGGTGCCTGTTTTCCATGTGGGTCGACTGTCCCCAAGTCCAGCGGTGGTCCCAGGGACCCCCAGCAGCAGTGTGCCAATCCCTCCCTGGAGAGAAAAGCTGTTACGAGGCACGGCTGTAACATGGGCCAGCCAGAATGCCCGGACAGTCGGGGGTGATGTCCCTGTCCTTGGGCGCCTATTTCCTATGTGGGTCGACCATCCCCAAGTCCAGCTGTGGTCCCAGTGAGCCCCGGCAGGGTGCACATTCCTACCTGGAGGGAAAAGCTGTAACGCAGTCCATCCAGAGCTCTGGGACGGATGGGGGTGCTGCCTCCGGGCTTGGGTGCCTGTTTTCCATGTGGGTCGACTGTCCCCAAGTCCAGCGGTGGTCCCAGGGACCCCCAGCAGCAGTGTGCCAATCCCTCCCTGGAGAGAAAAGCTGTTACGAGGCACGGCCAGAGCAACAGGACCGCCGGGGGTGATGTCCCCTGCCTTGGGTGCCTGTCCCCTTGTTGGTCGAACATCCCAAAGTTTAGCAGCGGTCCCAGGGAGCCCTGACAGAGTCTGCATCCCTCCCTGGAGGGAAAACCTGTAACGCAGGCTAGCCAGAACTCCAGGATGGTCAGGGGTGATGAACCTTGCCTTTGGCACCTGTCTCCCATGTTGGGTGACCATCCCCAAGTCCAGCGGTGGTCCTAGTGAGCCCCAGCAGGGTGCCCATCCCTTCCCAGAGGGATATCCTGTAAGTCAGGCCACCCAGAACAACAAGATGGTTGGGGGTGATGTACCCGGCCTTTGGCACCTTTTTCCCATGTTAGGCGACCATTCCCAAGTCCAGTGGCAGTCCCAGTGAGCTCCGGCAGAGTGCCCATCCTTTCCGGGAGGGAAAAGCTGTAACATGGGCCAGCCAGAATGCCCGGACAGTCGGGGGTGATGTCCCTGTCCTTGGGCGCCTATTTCCTATGTGGGTCGACCATCCCCAAGTCCAGCGGTGGTCCCAGGGAGCCCCGGCAGGGTGCCAATCCCTCCGTGGAGATAAAAGCTGTAACACGGCACGGCCAGAGCCACAGGACCACCAGGGGTGATGTCCCCAATCTTGAACACCTGTCCCCTTGTTGGTCACCTGTTTCAAAGTTTAGCGGTGGTCCCAGGGAGCCCCGACAGGGTCACCATCCCTCCCTGGAGGGAAAACCTGTAACGGAGGCCAGCCAGATCTCCTGGATGGTCGGGGTGATGTCCTCGGCCTTTGGATCCTATCTCCCATGTTGGGCCACCATCCCCAAGTCAAGCAGTGGTCCCTGCTGGGGCTCCCTGAGACTGACGCTGGACTTGGGGACGATCGACCCACCTGGGAGACAGGAACCCATGGCCGGCAACATCACCCCTGACTGTCCTGGAGCTCTGGCTTCGCTGCGTTAGAGCTTTTCCCTGTGGGAAAGGATGAGGACCCTGGCGGGGCTCCCTGGGACAACTGCTGGGCTTGTGTCTGGTCAACCCACATTGGAGACATGCACCCAAGGCTGGGGTCAGCACCCCCGGCCGTCCTAGAGCTCTGGCTGTGCCGCATTACAGCTTTTCCCTCTGGGAATGGACGGCGACCCCGCCGTGGCTCCCTGGGAAAGACGATGGGCTTGTGGACGGTCGACCCACATGGTAGACAGGCGCCCTAGGGCGGGGGCATCTCCCCTGACCGTCGTGGGAGACCAAAGAGGATGCTGGCAATGTAGTCCAATTTAGAGAAGATAAGAGTGGTTAAGAGATGCTTGGTGGTGTTGAAAGGAAGGAGGTGCCTGATTATCCTAATATTTAGGAGGTTGAGGCGAGCTGCTGTTCCAGTTTTGGAGATGAAAGTAGAGAAAGTGTGAGAATGGTCATAGATGATGGTTTTGTTTCTAGCTGAAGAAGACTATGGGAGAGTGCTTGGTGGGAACTGGATAGGCAGAGAAAGAGATGAGGGAGAGCTTTTGACAGGGAAGAAGATCACCTCTGTTTTTGTAGAGTTTAGTATCAGAGATTGTGAAGCCATCCAATATTTTATGGCAGAGACACAGTTTGAAATTTTGATAGAGAGATCAGAGGAGAGTTCAGAAAAAGAGAAGATGATTTATTTATGAAAAGAGAAGTAATTTAGTGATTAACCTTTTAGAAGACACTTGTGATGGTCCCTAAGATGTCCTCTTATCCCCCTAGCTTTGTGCACAAGCTGCCCCTAGTGTTCCCTTATTTCTCCTTCCCTTTAACAACCATTCAGCTCCATTTATTGTACGCCCACTTTCACCCAATTTTCGTAAGGAGTCTTCTTATGGAAGGGTTCCTAGGGAGCAGTTGCTTTGAAGCAGAATACGCGCTTTATGATTCTGGTGTTGATACTGTGCTTGTTCCTCTTGTATGTTGACATGGTCAATGAATATATGTTTTTTAAAAAGTTGTGGTTGTGGTCTACAACTGGGTTCTCCTGCTGGCTCATTGAGTACATACCTGCATCACTGACCTCCATAACTAGACCCATGTGTAACCTTTCTGCTTTGCACTGTCCGCTGGCAAGCTGGGAGATGTTAAGCAAAATTTACACCTTTCACAAATAAAGTTACATGCAGCAGGAGAAACTATGCATATCAAAAACTGGATGGCCGCTCCTGTGTACTGTCTGTTAAAATTCTATTGGCATTATTAAAATTAGTCAAATGTACACAGCTGTTAACTGACACCCCGACCTTACAAGCAGGAAAGCTATTAGCCAGAGAAAGTATAACATTAGTCCAGGTGGCTGCCAGGCACAAACTCATGCCTAGACAGAATGGAGTTTACTTTCTAAAATTAAACTCCATGTCGAATCTCCATTAGCATTTTGTTTTCTTTGGTCATATCTGGTGACATTGCCCTAGAACCTTGTACATTTGATGCCAGGTGTGCTAAGATATGAAGCAGCATATCCTCAAAGGGTTTTGTTGTGGTATGAACAACATTTAATATATGGCCAATCCCATTTGTATCATTTCAGAGTACTAAAATGTGCTGCTCCATGATTGGTGCTGTACTATTATGTGGATTGTGAATTCCTACCTAAGACTTGGAATGAATCTTTCACCACCCTCTCGCCCAAACAACACAATTCTACACCAATAACAGCAACGGACACACCCAGCCCCCGGCCAATGCATGCCCACACTGCAAGCATAAAGTTACTGTTCTGGAGGACATAAAGCCCAAAATGCGCCTAACATATCACACCAGAGCTCTTGGAACATCCGATCTGCACCATTAACACAAAGCACTGCAATCTTGCTTTTTCCCCACTCAGATGAACAAATGAGACATTGGCCATCATTACGAGATGGCCGGTCTGCCAATAAAGGGTCAGTAACAACATATGTCGGTACCTTTCCAGACTGGCAAACTCCAAGTCTGCCGGTAGGGGCCTAATCTACGGGCAAGCTTGACCTGCCGGTAGATCAGGCTCCTACTGGCAGATAAATGCCTGAATCACCGCAACCAGCGTTGCTAGTTATTCAGGCATCCCCATCCCATGGATTCCTATGGGACTGCATGGAATGGGGAGTTACCGGCATCTCCGCCGCCGGTAATATCCCAGTAATACTGGGATATCAGAGAGCAGAGACGGTATGGTAGTTTCCCGGTGTCCCATCGGAATTACCGGCAGGATACCGGGGAACTCATAATGAGCCTAATTGAGTAGCGGTTAAGCGCCATCGTTGCTGTGGACCGTCACACAGCAACCCGCAACCTGAGCCATCAAGCCTGCTTCCAACCGTCAAACTATCAAACTGACCGATCAAGCTGGGCAACTCACCCCTTTCATTCCACCACTCCTCTAACAAAATCTTTAAAACTGCTGGGCCAACCTCGAGAAACCTACAGCTTCACCGCAGTGAGTCATGATCATTATTGTCGAGCATTGCAGACTTGTAAACAGTGCTGCCATTCCCAAACCAGTTCACACTCTTAATTTGAAGACACACCCAGCGTTAATTGATTACTTTTGAGCCATCTCGAAGCTGTAGATCAGAGGTTCAAACCCACGTAAGGCACCCAGATAAAAGGTAATTTCCCGGCATCCTAAACGCTCTGACACTCTGACCTTACTTTGTGCCGAAGAGACTGGTTAATTCACATTCCCTTACTTGGTCAAAAACATGTTTCAAATACAACTTTTGTGATTGCGCCTTTTTAAACATTTAATGCCTACTTTTCCCTGCCTATTTTTTTAATCAGTTGCCTTTTTTTCCCTACTGTAGTACAAATCTCAGTTAAGCAGACTGCCTATGGTAGCTGATCAGCCTGCGTTTGTTGTGTATTTCATTTGCAGGCGTGGGTGGTTAGTGTGTTTGGTATTCTCTGCGTTTTCAGGAAAGACTGTATATTCATCAAACCTTGATTAGATATTCGTTTTACATGAGTGCTCACCATACTGTGGTTGTCTGGAAGCTTCTGTTGCTGACCTACCTCTCTGGAGAGTGTAGCCTGCCTCGGCTACCAAAGTAAAACAAAGGAGTCACTGACTACTTTTGTCTGTTTACCTTCATGACTGAAAAAAACAAAGAACCAAGTTGGGTACAAGTGTTGGCATAGGAGTTGGGCGCCTTTGCTCCACCGTGTATTTCTTCCGGCCAGAGTAGACTTTTGTCACACACTGCTTTTCCTTCCAAATGTCACCCTATATTGAGATTTCCGATTTGGAAGGTGTGCGTTACAGAATTATGGTAAATTATGAAATGATGTCTTAAAGAACAAGCAATAGTCTTCTGGCAAGAGATTGCGTGGGGATGACAGCATTGGTATGGAACTTATTGTACACGTTTTGTGCTATGTTTTCTGATTGACATCCTTCCTCAGAGAAATAGAGACTTCCTGAAAGTAGTCTCTTATCTTCTAGCTCCACACAGCAGCACAATGTGAAAGCAGCTGGGATGTGAAAGTGACATTCCCATGCATACTTTATTGTTAGAACATATACGATATCTCCTGTAGCACCTTGCAGAACAGCCAGAGATTTATAAAAACAATATCATAATTAGTGTCCAAAACGAGGCTTTGGGGAGAAAGCCATTTTATAGTTAATCGGTTGCACTCCCCGCTATGTTTTCAAAACAAACATTAGGGTAGTGGGATTCCTGTGAAACATTAACAGTAGAATTGACTGCAGAATTATAGTCTAACTCTGAGGTGCAGTGATATAATATAGCTAAAGATGGCTCAATTCGACTTCTGGTGCGGCTGCGACTAAGATGGCCGCAACCCACTGGAGCTCCTCCACCCTGAGCAGAGCGCGGCCCCAGAGCCCCGTGGTTGTTGGTCGTTATCCATCCAGGCCATTACCCTGCACCCGACAGCCCCTCCGTGAGCATCGGGGGTCCTCAATGATTTGGCGACAGCCACTGTGGCGTGCCTGCCGGGGACAAGTGTTCCCAGTCTTGGCATGCATGGCGACCCGACAGTGACGGCTGGGGGTCGAAGTGCCTGGCAGCCCCCATTGCCGTAGTGGGGGAGGCTACTCGCGCCCACTGTGGTGAGTGCCAAGCGCTGCAAGTGGACCCACGCTGGCGGGCGGGCCCACTGTGAAGATAACATCTTGCATGAGGCTGTAGTCAAGGGGAGGCCTCAGGTCGGCATTGGAGCACCCAGCCCAGTGCAATCATGTCTGACATGGGCTGTTAAGTGGGCGGAGGCCATTGAAGACTCAGGCAGTGTGTTGAGTGTGTTGTGGGCCCCGCCCCCCTGTCCTTGTGTGGTACCTGGAGCTTCAGATCCAAACTGTCTTCTTTGCCTGTGACCCTGGAGGAGGCTGCCTTTAGCAGGCATAAGTGAGACACGGTGGGGAGGGCCCCACTTTGGGGAACCCCCTGGATTCCCTGCTGTTCTGGAAGCCTGCCACTAGTCAACTCCTCCATGGGAGGCATTTGATGGCAGAATTGTGAACTGTGGCCCTAAGGTGCTTGGATTGTAGTGTGGGGCCCCTGGAGATTGAAGGACATTGCCTAGATGCTGAGGAAGAAGGGTACCCTTTCCCAGATGGGCTCTCTCTATTGCCCTGGTTTGGGATATCCCTGAGGCTGAAGACGCTCTGCTAGTGACTGGGGGAAAACACCTGGTCGGGGCCTCGGACCACCATCCGTTGACTTGGCAGGGAGAGCAGCATGGAGCCCCGGGACCGGTCATCAGGAGGTATGGAAGGGCCACCCTGGGAGCTCTCATTTTTGGAGGTGGCCTTGCCCGGTTGATCTGGGGGGACAGGCATTGGGATCTCCTCTTATCTGCATGTCACCCTGTAAAGCACAGAAGAAGCAAAGGTCTGTGATGTCCCTTTGGTCCGCGGTAGCTGAGTGTGAAAGGGGTGGTGGCCCTTGTAGACTGCCTGGAGGGAGGATGGCTGCACCGAGGGAAGAGGATGCGGGGGCACCCCCGCTTACAAAGCAGGACCTGCTGGAGTGTATGGCCGCCCTGGAGGAGAAGCTCTCATCCTCTGTCAGAAAGGAGATTGCTTCTGCGACTGATGGGCTACATAAGTCTTTGGACACCCTCTCTAAGGACCTAAGGTAAATCAGCATGAGAGTAGAGGGGGCATGGAAGATTCCATACACTCGCTCCAGGAGGATGTCATCCACTTGAAGGTGGAACCTTTCAGAGCCAAGCAGGGGATGGTAGAGCTGATCTCCACCATTGAAGATCTTGAAAATCGGCATAGGAGAGAGAAGCTCAGGATAGGAGGCCTTGAAGAGGCAGCTGAAGAATCTGACTTGAAGGCGTCGGCCCTCCGCTTCGTCAAAGACATCTTTTCCGACATCTCGGCTGATCCCATTATCCTGGACAGGGTGCACAGCATTGGACCCCTACGGAAGGGCCCTCAAGGCTAACCCAGGGACATTCTTTTGCAATTCCAGGGTTCACAATCAAGGAAGAGTTCCTGAGGGCCTCTAGGTCTATGGGGGAGATCACATATGGGTTGGCTATCCTTACACTCCAGAAACACTTGTCATTTTGGTCTTTGACTGGGAAGCTCCGGCAGGAGCAGATTCCATGTCGTTGGACGTTTCCCTTTGGGCTGCTTTTCCCATGGGAGGGGAAGAAATGGGTATCCCAATGGAACAGCCTAAAGGTGAGGACACAGAGAGAAGACGGAGCCGCGTGCGGGGTCGAGGCCTGAAGCCAAAGCAGTGTCCAGAGCAGGGCCCCTCAGGTTGACGGGTGACTTTAGCTGTAGGGCATTGTAGCTGTTTTGGCCTCCTGCCCTCCATGTTGCCTGTATTTTCAAACTGTGGGCTGCTCCTTTGGGGGCACTTTGGCCAGGGTGGGAGGAGGCAGGCTTGCCCGAGTCGGGAAAGTGATTCCTGACGGGGCACATCTGCCTCTATGCGCCCTGAGAGGGCAGGTGTTTGTTGTTTGGGTTTGTTTTTACTGTTGGTATGTTAAGTTGGAGGACACATTGATATGTAAGATGCTTTGCAGTACCCGGGTGGGTGATACCTCAACCATGGTTCTAATGTGCCCTAGAATGGTGATGCCTAGGGGCGATAAGCTACAGTCTTGGGTGATATGGAGTTACGTGGTTTGACCCATAATTTCAGAGGTTTGAACTCCCCTAGGAAGCAGAGCACATTGTTACACAGGTTGAGGCGCTCCCAGATTGACATTGCGTTTGTTCAGGAAACGCACCTGCGCAGATCAAATATAGGTAGGCTGCGCACCAGGGAGTTTCTGCAGCAGCTTTTCTCTACACATCATCTTAAAAAGAGAGGGGGTGGGAATCCTTTTTGGCAGGAGGGTCTCGTTCCAGGTCCAAGGTGTGAAATATGATGGGGAAGGAAGGTTTCTATTTGTGGTAGGACTTCTGGGGAGAGGGGGCGGTTACCCTAGCAGTGGTGTATGATCCAAACACGGGCCAAATTATTTTCTTTGCACTATGCTGGGGGAGTTGATGACTTTCTCCAAGGGTCACATTGTTCTAGGGGGTGATTTTAACTTGCCCGTGGACCCCAACTGGGAGGAGTCCAAAAGGGATTATTGGAGGGCTACAAGACGCTCTGTTGTTCTCCTTAAACAGCTTGCTGACTCACATTTGATTGATGCCCGGCGCCGCCTTCACCCAGGGGAGAGGGACTATACCTTCTGCTCACACACACATCGCATATATTCAAGGAGAGATTATTTCTGTGTTGGGGAATGTCTGGTCTCCAAAGCGTACAGCATTGGAATAGGTACTATTGATTTCTCAGACCATGCCTCCATCCACATGCGCCCCACTATACCCCCACCGAGACAGGTTTTAGGTGCTGGAAACTTAGCCATGCTCTTTTGAACGATCCAGTGGTGAGTAAAGATGTTGACCGGGCGATTACTGAATTTTTCCAGACAACCCCTGAAATTACCAGTTGGGACACATTTAAGGCCTATATAAGGAGTGTCTTTATTTCCAAAGCTACTATGCTAAATAGACTCTGAAGGGAGCAAACCACCCTGCTCACTTAGGAATTGAAGAGTAGGGAGGTGGAGCATAGGGAGACTGGGTTTCTTAAGGCTTTTCGAGCGGTACAGGTGGCGCGTTTGTTTACAGTTCAACATGCTTGAGGCATCAAGGGTGGAATTTGATATCATGGTGGCCAAAAACAAATATTTTGAGGAAGTTAATAGAGCTGGGAAGATCTTGGCATGGAAACTGAAACAGAGAAGTATCTTGGGGAGGACTAAGGGTGTCAGGGCCAGGACACGTAAACTGTTGAGTGGGAATAGCGAGTTACTAGGAGAATTTGGTGCCTTTTATAAGAAGCTATATACCTGTGGATGTACAGACCAAACCTCCATACAGGACTTTCTGAGTCATTGCCCCTTGCCCCGGCTCTCGGCAGATCAGCGTGAAGTCCTCAAGAGTGAGATCTCGAATTTGGAGATTCTGCTCGCAATCTCGGCCTATAGGGTGGGTAAGGTCCCTGGATTGGATGGGCTAATAACGTCAATTTTCTGGCCCTCTCTTAGAACCCCTCCATAGACTCTTTAACGTGATGTTCTCGCAGGGTATATCATGTTAGACCATGGGTCATGCTAGGATATCCCTCATTGCGATACCATAGAAGGAACCAACCTCATGTTCCTCGTACAGACCCATCGCCGTCTTGAATACCAACATAAAAATATATGCTAAAATCTTGGCCCTGAGGCTGGATAAGGTGCTGCTGCTGCTTGTGGGGATAGGACAGGCGGGATTTGTAAAGGGTCGTCAGGGAGCAGACAATGGGCCTCATTAGGAGTGTGGTGGCCACGGAATGAACGGTGCTAGTAAGGGACCGGCACCGTTCATTCCGGGCCGCCACATTACGAATTCTACAGTGGGTCCCACTCTGGACGCCTGGCCAGATCAGACATGCAGAGCGGGACCAACTAGCAGTACAGGATGCTAACAACGGGCCCGTCATTAATCGGCCCGTTGTTAGCATCCTCCCCATTCCCATTGAGCCCTATGGGGGCTCAAATGGGAATTGGGATGTACTGGGTCCGGGTCCCACGAAAGGGAATTACCGGGCCCTCCAAGGTCGGTATCGCCCAGTAAGTCCCCTTTTGTGGGAGCCGGACTCGCGTTTGGGGGTAGCCATGCCGCTAAAAATGGCATGGCTACCTCCAAACTCGTAATGAGGACCAATGTCTGGAAGATCGCAAACCTTATAGACATGGCCCACAGCATCAGCACCCCTTCCATGTTATTGGGGCTCAATGCCGAAAAGGCATTTGACTGCGTTGAGGGCCTGTTCTTCAGGAAGTCCTGCAGGGGTGTAACTTGGGGGCAAGGCTTTGTTAACTGGTGTTTTCCCTGTACTTCAGCCTATCCACGCGGATCTTCGCAAATGGAGGGATCTCCACAGGGTTCATGCTTTCTAGAGGCAGCAGGCAAGATTGCCCTAACTCGCCTCTCTTGTACACATTGGCGGTTGAAACTATTGCAGTCCGGATTAGAGACCAGGTACGCATCCAGGGGCACCCCGTATGGAAGTCAGGCACGCAAACTTGCGCTTTTTGCTGATGACGTGATCTTAACTTTGTTGAGAGCGGAATCTTCTGTCCCATTGCTGATGGCAATCCTCGTAGCCTTCCACCGGGTATCAGGGTTCAAGGTGAATCTTAGCAGGAGCGAGGTGTTGAATATATCATGCAAAGCTGAGACACTCAGGATTTTAAAGCAGGTTGCTCCCTATAGCTGGGCACAGGGGAAGCTAAAATACTTAGGGATTCATCTCACCCCCCGGTGTAGTGATTTTTTTCGAGCTAACTACCCGGGCCTGTTTGACACCATTAAATCAGACGTTCGCTCCTGGGGAATGAAGGCTATCTCATGGTTTGGTTGGCTCTCAGCGATCAAGATGAACATTTTGCCATGCCTGTTATACCATTTTCAGGCCCTGCCTGTTACTGACCTGAGCCGAGCTCCAATAGCACTGCAGACAGAACTCATGGGCTATGTTTGGAAAGGGGGAAAGCCTGAATCACCAAGACTACTCTCTTTACATCCAGGGATGGAGGTGGCCCTGTCGGATAGCCGTAGATATTACCTGGCAGCTCAGCTGAGGGTCATGCGCAAGTGGGTTGACCCCTGTTCTACTAAGGGGTGGTGTCAGCTAGAGGAAGATGTGGCATGTAAACCGCTGCAGCATCTCTCATGGTTGCCCAAAGAGCATATGTCGTTCAGTGTATACGAATTGCTAGCTACTGGGGTGACTATTAGAGTTTGCGACTCCGTTGCGGTCTGCCTCGGGCTTACCTCCTTCCCTTCCCCCCTTCCCCTGGGGCATTTTAATCCCAATTTCCAGCAGGCTTACAATGGTACAGCTTTCACTAGCTGGATATCTGGGGGCTGTGCATTTTTAGAACATCTGTTTGACAAGGGCCAGATTCGGTCCTTTGAATCGTGTAATGCCACCTTTGGGGTGAAGAAAAGGGACAGATTCCAGTATTGGCAGCTGCACCACTGGGCACTACAACCTAGTATTTGGCAGTCAGCCACTAGGGCCCTGATGGGTAATGAAAAGCTGGTGTTCATGCAAAGCCCCGGTAGGGGCCTTGTATCTAGCCTCTACACCTGCCTGGGTGGAGATGAAGGGGGATCTCTCCCTTCGTATACTGATGGGTGGCATACAGGCCTGGCTCCAGAATGTATCATCTAGGTGGGCTAGAGTTGTTATGTGGGGGGCCAAATTTCCAGTTGGTGTGAGTGCAGCGTAACCCACCCAGGAGCTACTTTATTTAGCCTTACAAGCCTCTGGCACAAACAGCACACGCGTTAGATTCTGTTTCCATACAGACACTATGGACAGTTACCCAAACTGCATGAGCTAATGAAGATCAGTACTTTATTAACAGTCCCATCCATGACATCCTCTGGTCGAGCAGTCTTCCATGCTTGTTTGGTCAGAAACCCTCCAGTAAGTCGTACGACAGGAAGCACTGAAGCACGGGTAATACCACCATCTTGCCCTAGGGGCGTGTGCGCGCATGCAAGGAATGTAGGCGCATGCATGTTTTGTGCATCCATGGCATATCGCATGTCCCACCCCATAGTACACTAGTCTGGTTCTCTCCCTGTTCTCTGCTTCTCTCTTCTGCTTTCTTCCTGCCTCCTTCATCCTTATCCTTCTCTTGCTGCCTGTTTACTCTGATCTACCCTCCCTGCTCCCTTCTCCCTGCCTTTCCTGCACCATCTGTCGCTTCCTCCTTGTACATTCCCCTCTGTCCCTGTCTTCCTGACTGTTCCTTCTGTTTTTTGACTGCCCATTTCCTCCCATCCTTCTCTTCCTTCATATTAAGTTCACTCAGCTCTAACCATCACATTCTGCCTATCCCGTCTGCTTTCTCTGTCTGTCTAACCTGCGCCTCTCCTTCCATCCTTCGCATCCTCAGTGCCTATTCGCTCTACTTTACCCCAGCCCTCTATTGCTGCTTGTTACTCTGTTATCTTTCTGCCCCCATTCATCCTTCTCTTCGTCGCTGCCTCTCTGTTGTTCTGCCCCCTCATCCTCGTACTCGCCATTGCCAGGCTCATCCGTGTACTCGCACATCCCTCCCCCTCATGTCTCCATCCTGCCCATTCTCTTGGCGGCCTCTTTGAAGATAGGCTGTGACAGCCACAATGCCCCACAATACAGGCTGGAGCGCATGGGCCTAGGGGTGAGGGGAGGGCAGGAGTGGGCTTGGGGCACACTGAAGTGTGTTCCAATTGTAGAAGGGATGCCCCTCTGCACCCCTCGTATCTTAAGGCCTTATGCCTCTTCTCCGACATTGATTGTGCATCGCATCTGCTGCTGGTGTGACCCCGGGACCCCTGCCCCACCCCTGGATATGCATGCACCCCACTCCATTTACATGAATAATGGGAGAAAGTGGCACAGGCAAGGGGCAAGGGGGGTGGCATGACAGGGTAAACAAGAGTCCAGACAACACAGGGATAGTAGGGATAGGAAGAAGGAAGAGCAGTGTAGAGGGGCTGGTAAGGCGACAGGAAGAGGTCACAAACATGGGTACGTGTGGGGATGCATAGGGTGGGGCAGGGAGAGACAAGCTGCAGTTGCTAAGTGTATTTTTGTGGAAATATCTTCCAACCAAAAAAGAGACTAAAGGAGAGGCAGGGATGAAAAAGTGAATGAGGCTCGAAGTAAGAGAGGGGGGAATGGGGGAGCTGAGGAGACCGAACAGGGTGATCATGCGATTATCGGAGAGGGCGCGAGTAAGGGAGAAAGTCTGAGGCCAATCCATTGCAGTGTTACAGGGGGTTCTTGCATCTCCCCCCCCAGTGTTGCAGACAGGGCCTACGCCCTACGCCTAGTGTAGCAGACTGTGCCAGCTCCTCTGCTTGGGCTGTTGGTGGTGACTGTGCCCCCAACTGTGCCAGCAGTGGGTAAATCAATTGTCACGATTCCTGCCCCCGGCATATCAGGCTGGAGCCAGGTCACGGCCACCTAGTCGGCCCCTAAAGGCCTCTCCATCTCCCCAGACACCTACTTGGACTCAGACTTGGCACCTTTGGCACCAAGCTCACACACAGTCCAGAGATCCACTTAGTATTGGACTTGCTATGTATTATGGGGCAATGGATGCCCCCACGTAATTCAGTTCCTTGAACCGGATGAGCGGTCTAGTCTTTCGGGTGTGGCTCAGCCCAGGGATACCTGGGATACCTACAGACTATTTAAACCACACCCGGCCTGAGAAACATGCTTTGAGTTTCTCTGCACCTACAGCGTGACACTCACCGTGCTCGGATCTCCTGAAGAGGCCCACTTCTTTCTTTAGTGCCAGCGCACCTGCAAGAATAAGAACTTTGTTGCCAATACTCACCTCGAAGAGCATCCAACTTCTGTCCAGCTCTTCCCAGTCTTGCGGATTCCTACGGCAGAGTCATCTCCATCTCGGCATGCCGCGCCCTACCAAAGGGGAGAAGAATAGAAGAAAAGACGTTAGTAAGCATTCTGTAATACTTAGCTCTCTCGAATTTGCAAATAGAGTTTAATCCTTACCTGAACTCCCGTCGATCGGACAACTTCTGCTCCGGAGCATCCTGCCGATCTGAAAAAGGGGAAAAGACACATCAGGTTAGCGCAAAACATTTAAGAGGCGCTGCACATCGCGCTTTCCCACCGCAGCTCATCTCCTCAGCTCGCTTCCATGCTGGGTTACTGCGGCGCCTAAAAGGACACGGAAAAGAACATTGGTTAGTGCTAAGGAAGCCGATAAGCATCACGCTCCGCATTCCTACTTACTTCAGCAGCGCATCACCATCCTCAAGACCTTCATCACCTAAGGAAAGAAAGACACAGTATTAAAGGGACTAGAGCCATCAGAACTTTTGTAAGACTCATTCCAATTACCGGTCGGGCTGAACCCGCAGCAAGTCCCGTCCGCCGGGCCCGTGCCAGTGAAGCAACTAGGCACCCTCCAGCCCGCATCACCCAACGCACTCCTGCATCGAAGGCAGGACGGAGAGTGCCCCACATCAAAAAACAAGGTGAGGAGAGGTCCGGGGGAAGGTTGGGACCCAGGGAAGAAAAGGGGGGCCAGAGAAGCAAAACCAATAGGGAATTGACCTCTGATAATACTGTGTTTCAGGCCCAGTGCTTGGTTGAGCAAGTCCAGGGAAGGGTTCCAAGGGGTCGGAAGTCCGGACCGGCTGAGTGGCGTCCCCGTGGATATCAGGTGAGCGTTACATCAATCTCTGCTGACATAATCAGCCTGGATGAGGAGTCACTACCATAGATACAGTCGAATGCATCATAGGATTTCTTCAAACCCCATGCAACAAGATGGAGGCCTCCATGGCTCACTCAGTGAGCAAGGGATTAATCAATGTCAGTACAGCTGTGTGGGCATTAGCCACGGCGCTGCAGACAAGTACTTAAAGGTTTCCATGAGCCCAGGACTTTTCCAGCAACCAGCATATATTGTATGACACCGCGCAGAGCGCGGGAGATGGAGTGCAGTTTTCTCTGCAGTTCACCGCAGGAGAAACGGACAGAAGCTGGTAAGCCTCTCCCATATTCAACTACTCAAATCACAGTTATCGAACATTGAGCCCCAGGCATCCAGAGCCAATGCCCTGAAACTACCCATTATTAGTCTGCCTGTCACTTCGAGTGTGCTTTCAATCAACTGAACTTAGCAACGTGGATAAGCAAAATGCTTCTCTTGCGATGTCGCAGATAATCCAAATTCGAATGAGAACACATAATAACAAAATACTCTTTTACACTCCTCCCATGCCATGTGGGAGTAGTGGAAAGGAGTATTTTGTTCTTGTGTTCTCATTCGAATTTGGATTATCTGCTACATCACAAGAGAAGCATTTTGTCAATGCTCATAGAAGTGACAGCCAATTAAAAAAAAGTAAGCAAAATATCAAACTCCTGTCTGACCACTCCGGGGCAAGGGCCGACTGGCCTCTGCCTCCTCCACCTACCTGCAACTCCTACTCCGATCTCGACAAAGTTCCAAAGTAAAGTGTAGGCACTGCAGCTGGGCCCGTGACTGCATGCAGTGCAATATTGTGCCAGCAAGGGTGTTAAGGCTTCGCCGCTGCCGCCTGTGCATAGTGAGAGCACGTGCAGAAATGACAGAATGTCACTGCTCAAGCAATGTGCAGGCGTGGGCCAAGGCTGTGCGATCCAGCAGCCTTGCTGTATGTGTTGCTCTGCGTTGTCCTATTTCCATGACAAACCCATTGCACCTGAGCTATCCAATTAGTGCTGCTTATTGTTTAGTACAGCACAGTGACAAAGTACGGAAGTGTTACCTTAAAGATGTTAGTAAGCCCCAAAATTGTGCATTTCCTCTGCGCCCAAAATCTGTTACGCTTATTCTCATTGCAAATGCATACGCGTAGCCAACTGCAATTTTCACAAGAAAGACTGCCAATTTCAAATAGAGCGGAAGACTCTCTTCAGCTCACCTATACCCTGCACCACAAGTCTCAGAGCCCAGGAAAATCATGAGCTCCTCCAAAGCGTCCGGGATGTCGCAGTGTTCCGGCGACACTGTGCGTGTGGGGCAAAATAAAATATGGTGACCATGTGCGTGTGGGGCAAAATAAAAATAACTACTGTGTGAGTAACTACATGGCCGCGTGGTTGTAACGCACCCAAGGACATTGACAGGCCTGATTACACCAAAATTCGGACTTGCGCAATTGACTTGTCCAGATATAGAAACACTGTAGAGAGTTATTCCACATGGCACTGTGCAAGCTTCACACCACCGGGTGACTTGCCAATCAATTGAAAGACAATAAAAGAAAAGTGATTAGAGAATACCCTGAGCGATGGAAAGCAAAACAAGCACTGGCAATACAAACAGTTTGAGCTTTTGTGCAGGCATGGAAAAGCATTTGCCTGGCACTGCTGTAGAGGTATTGACTGGCTATCAGGTGCAAAATGGTACGAGTACATTGGTATCTAATAGCACGCAATTAGGCCTTCTATTTAACCCTAAACTAAGCTGGTGACCAACGTGCACGATGTCTGCAGTGTGTGTACCGTTTTCTTTTTGTTCATAAACAGAACAAAAAGAAAACTGTACACAAGCAACTCTTGGTCAGATGCCTCCTTTCTAGGCCAGAGCAGTTTCTTGGGGGGGGGGGCTGGCCCCCCTGGCCTCCCTGCTGTAGCTGGGCCCGGTGGCATAAGGACCTTGATTGGGAGCTTTCTCCAGAGACCTAGAGGGGAGTGTGGAAGGGACTGAAGAAGGACACTAGAAGTGTACAATATGCAGAGAGGGGCTTCACGTTCTTGCCAAGAGGATATTTGACACCAGACAAGATTCGTCCCATGGGTGTGGGTTGGGGGGCAGTGATCTGTGCTGGAGAGGATGTGTGAGCATGGGCCCTTATATACACATTTGGTGGTAATGCCCGAAACTTACATGGTACTGATCTGATGTGCTGTCGACTTTTACCTGCATAGTGGGGACTGGGCTTCCTTTGGATCCAAGCATATGCCTGCTGGGGATGCTCAGGGGGGAAACAGGTGCGGGACAGACCCCGAAGGATGGTTTAATACGTGCTATGCTTCTGGCAGCAAGGGCCTCGTTTGTGTCATACTCTGGAAGACAGCGAAAATCTTCCAACAGAGGACAATTGGTGGGCAGATACGTGGGCAATTATGGCTTCTGAAAAGGTGCTGTATTGTTCGGAAAATCAAGTCTATGCCTTCCTTTAGAGGTGGATGGCTTTCTTGATAGATGTACAGACTCAAAACAGAGGTTCTACTTTCCCCCCACGACGGAGAGCGATGGGACTGCTTGATGTCTTGTAGGGTTGGTGTGGGGCTGAAGGTTGGCTGTAAACCTGAGACTTCATAATATTGGGCTTTCAGACCCCGGTTTCGCCGATATGTGAATAACTTGATCAATTCCTCCAGGTTGTGATGTTAGATGTAGTTCAATGTTCTCTTTATTTACTTGTTGTCCTTGCTAGGCCTGCCGCACTGGTGGGAGTAGCAATGTAACCGCAAGTTGTGCATTGTTTATTTGTCTTATAAGTTAAAAGGCCAATAAAGAAGTTTTCAACCAAAAAAAGATGGCTCAGTTCACAAATAGTACATATAACATGTTTTTTTCAAGGATGTGCTGATCTTGTTCCTCTATTTATTTCCCCTTTTCACCTTTTCTTTCTTTTGCTCTCTTTCACTCACTATTTCTTTTCCGTCTTCTTTCACGATCATTGTTCCTTTCTAACTATTTGCTTTCTTTCTTTCATCTGGTGCCCTCGATCAATCTTTTGCTCTTTCTTTTTTTTGCTTGCTCTTTCATTCACTCTTGTTTTGTTTTACCTCTTTTTCCACTGTCTCTCTTTCGTTATTTAATCTGACTTCTTTTCACTCTTTCCTTTGCTGCATTTGTTTTCTTTATTTGCCCCCTCTCGCTATTTTCCACTCTTTCCTCTGCTTTTGTGCTGTTTTGCCAGCTTTCAGTTTCTTTCACTGTTTCGTTCTGGTTAGTTCTTTGCTATTTCTTTTAAACTTTCTTTCATTCCTTCTTTCTCTTTCATATGTTTTTTTTCTTTTGGTCTTTGGTTTGCTCTTTTTAGCTCTTTCTTTCTCTCTTTCTTTCTTTTGTTTTCATGTGCACTTCCTTCCCTTCTTTTTGCCCTTTCATTGCTTTTTCTTTTATGGTAGCATTCTCCCTTTTTACGCCATATGTATCAAAGAACATTTAGATGTGTTGTCTGCTATATGAATTGCCAATATTACATGGAATTGTGAATCTGATCGTGGGGAGCCTTTAGTGGTAATGGGGGATGGTTTTTTGGCAAATCACTGTCAAGATTATAAACTATGATCCAGGAAACCTGTGGTTTTCTTTTCTTATCAAATGTCAGATGACATATAGGCTGCCTCAGGAAGCCAAGTGGTAACAATATGGGCCATACACACTGATAAACGAAGATAAAGATTTATTAAGAGAGTGTTACAACCTACTTTCCAAATACAAAAATCAAAAAAACCTTCAATTCTCTTCCCCAGTTTCCTCAATAGTTAGCTTTGGGTTTTTTAACAGGGTGTTAGCTCCTGGTCAAGATGCTAAGCCATAGCCTTGGGTAGATTCCATAGGATTAACAAATCTGGGTGTTCCTTGACTCACCCATTGTCCCTTAATCTAGGATGTACCAACCTTGGAAATGTTGGAAGATGCAATAATGGTCAGTCTCTGCCCTAGGATTCAATAACATCATCTCTGGGCTTAAAACAAAGTCTGTGGTTCCCAAACAGTTCACTAGAATTATAACAATGCTCCCTGTTTTATTTTATCCTCTATCAGGGTTCCTGTCCCCAGTATACATCCTCCTGATTTAGGTTCTTACAGACTTGGGATTTGGAGTGTCTTGCACATCCTTCTGGGTGTCTCCTTCTGAAGAGTGTTCTCCAGTAGCGTATTTAGGCTTCCTTCTGCCCTAAGCCCAAATAAGTGAATTCACCCCATCCCACCTTTACTCCACCTCTGCCAGACTATGCACGTTCACCATATTCCGCCCCCTTCAACAAACTGTCTGCGTTGTCCAAACTACATCCCTTCACCCTCATTTTGTCCCCCATTTTGGCTCCATAACACAATAAGGTCATTTTTAAGGTTGCAGGGATTAGAAAGTTATGGCTTTCTCTCAATTAATTCAAGCCTGTCATCTTCTATGTTATGTTAATTGAAAGAGTGTTTTCAGATCTCTGCTATTCAAGATTTGGAGAAGGCAGTGTGTTCTACAGTCGAATGCACTATAGGTGTTATGGCTAATTGTCTATTTTCATTAGGCCCAAAAACAATTTTTTAGAGGAAGTGATAAGAACATAAGCTCTCTGCCAACTGGGCACAAGTGAGAGAAGGTTGGAATGAGGAATTTTGGTTACAATGCTAATATCTGGTTTCTCTCTCAAATTGCCTGCTGTCACTCTATGAGAAGCACCTAGTCTGGTATGTAATATTAATGCAACATAACTAAATTTCGACTTCCGGTCTTGTCAAATGGTAAAGTTTAAATATGAAAATATGCAAGTGGTACAGGCACATCTTATAGAAATGTTCAATAAAAAGAACTGAACCTCTTTCTCATGGTTACAGCTGTGGTGTTAGCACAGGGAACATGGAACATGGAGATAAGGCAAGTTACCTGCTGCAGCTGATGTACCTCCAATCCCTTGGGCTGGAACGCCATTGAAAAATGGCAAATCACAAGTGAAATGTGTAAACTCTGCCTGGGCATAAACACCTCAGTAGAGTAAAGACAGTTGGAGAAGGTTCTTGAAATCTTGCTGTGCATTCTCACGGTGGAGTAATGGATAAGGGTGACTCTAAACATGTATTTGTGGGAAGCAACAGCATTCCTCGTAGCTGCACAATGCAGGCACCCCTTTAATAACAAATTAAGTGGTACAAATTGTTTATATCATTGTTGTTTGTGCAATTGTTCACAATACCCAACACTCAAGAGTAATATTGAGCAGTGGAACGGGCTTTCCAGCACAATATTAACTTTGTGGGTGTGGTTTAGGCCAGGGGTCTTGCCAGCCTGCGTTTAAGTTAATTTAAAATGTTTGTTCACTCCGTATAGTTGGTTGCACTGTACAATACAAAGGAACATCTTGAGATGTGTGGGTATAGATATATATGCCCTTCTGTTGTCTGAAGTACTGTTTCGCAGTAAAAGTCCTAGCACTGAGCAGCTTCTGTAAAGATGGCTGAATAGAAATCTTTATGAGTCACCTTTACAGCTGTGAAACAGTGTGTACATTTGGCACACGGTTTTTGTTTTCAAACTTGTATGGCTTTTTAAGGTTTCACAGGTTTCTTGATGCACTTGCGCATTCAGATTTACTACTTCTCTACGATCTGTTTCATGCTTGCACCTTTAGGGCGTCCACATACCTCTGAAATGTAGGACGGGGAGGGAAATTAGTGCTTGCTTCTGAACATTATTTCAGTGCCACTTGCAGGAAATCTGTGCTTGAGTTAAGCACAGGTATACATTTAATATTGTAAAATGATAAATCATTTTTAACCTTTACTTTTCTGAAGGGAAAACCCTCATTTTTGCAACGGTTTAAAAATTCATGCCATGTATTTGAATATAAATGTGATTGCTTAACACAGCGTATGTGTGTATTGATTAGAAAGAACTCCAAAGATAATGTAAAGTGGCACCAAAAATACCAATGAGGTTTTGGCTATTGTTAAACTCACCTGGTCTCTGCAGGGATGTTGGGGCACGGTTGGAGCCCTCCTTCGACTTGGCTCCCCTGGATAGACTCTCTCCCCCAGGTGCTGCTGAGCCTGCTGTTCTGGACGCTGGTATTGCCCGTGAGAGAAGATGAGAAGCAATGAGAATGGCGTGGTGGTGTCATGAATTCCCTCAACCCTCTCGTGCAAAAATGAAGTGTGTAAGCATTTTCCCATGCAAGCTCACCTGTGGTTTTGTAACACTGAGCTCTCTGTCCTGCTTCTTGTAGCAGGGGCACGTAGAATGGACCTAGTTATTTCACTAGTCCCTGGAAGTGGTAATCCAGACCGGCTGCGACCAATCCACTTCAAAGGTAAGTCTTTTGGTTATGATTAATGTTCGTTTTATTATAATGTCTTTTGCCTTGATTATTAATAGTAATTCTTGCAATGTCCTATCTCTTTCCCAATAGGTGTGAAGATGGCCAATCAGAGTCGTGGAGCGAGTCCGGGGATTCCCTTGAGGATGATGGAGCTCCCGAATTAGCTGGTAAGTTGGTCTTTATAATGGAACTCTAGACTCAGGTATGGCGTGGCCAAGCGTTCGTTATTTATATGGTTTCTAACCTGTTGTGTTCTTTTTCCCTTGCAGGAGAAGACTGGTGGTGTAGAGCGAAGTCTGGATGCTCGGGAGCAGCTCTGCGGTTGCAGGATGAAGGTACCGCAAAGATGAAGAAAAGAAGTGGAGATCTGCATTGCTGGGTGCCTGGATCAGGTGAGGAAAGGCTCTGACTCCGATAGCAATGGGATGCAGGTAAGATGAGCGCCCAGCGATGGAACGGCTGGAATCAGGTAAGGTGCACTTTCAGCGATGGAGTAGCTGGAATCAGGTAAGATACGCCTTCAGTAATGGAGTAGCTGGAATCAGGGAAGGCGTGCCTTCAACAATGGAATTGCTGGAATCTGGTCAAATGCGTCTTCCGCGATGAAGTAGCAGGATCCAGGTAAGATGGTGTAGAAATCAGGACAGTAGGCGAAGTGGAGTTTTGTAGACCTTTATTACACAATGTCTTAACCAAGGTAGTTGGACTCCAGGTTGACCCCACAGTTACTTCACTGTGAGTAAAAGGCACCAGGAGTTCCTCTTCTCTTTGAGTGTCTCCTACTCTCACGGACCCGGATAGGCCCACCAGTTGCTCTCACTCTCCTCTCCTTCTCCCTGCAAAAAAGCAACAAAAACGCCATTAGGCCAGTCCCTTTTATACCTGGGGTTTGGAGGGAAAAAGGGCCAATCGGGGACAACTTCCCTCCCCCCCTGTCTGATTGGTGGGGACCCTAGGCACCCACCCTCTATGAATAGTGCTGCCTCCTCCCCACCTCCTCCTTTATTCTGGCTGCCTGGCTCTAGCTTCCCCTCCCTGCTGTCAGCCACACCCTCTCCATTGGCCCCGCCCCCCCAACATTGTGTCTCCCTCGAGGCATGTCTCCCGGAGGCCCGTCCTGCTTGAGGCCCCATGCTACCGTTCTGGGTCTGCCCTGCATGAGGTAAGGAGGGGGTTCTGGTTGGCTGCCCCCGATGGGTCCTTGCCCAGCTGTCTGCCGCACCTCCAACGCCGAGTGGTCGGCACGAGTCGGGCTCTCTAGTTCCTGAGCCTCGCCGCCGCTCGCCGCCGGAGGCCGCCGAGGTACGTTGTGCTCGCGGGTCTCCCAGCCGCAGCGCCAGTGAACCCGGTCCTCGTGGGCACACGCGGCGCTGCGGCTGTGAGCACCCGCGGCTGCAACGTCGGCACCGTCGCGGGACGCCGACTAGGCTCTCCCTTTAACAGGGACGCCTTCCCGGCGCCCGCATTCGGCGCCGCACACGCCCGCGGCACAGCGGGCTCCTCTGGCCGTGCGTCCCGCTCTCCCTCTCCGTCCACCCTCACATCCCCACATACCCCAACCACAGATCCAGGCCGGTCGGGCCGGATCGAACTCCTGGACAAGTAATCCGCCACCAGCTGAAAGCTTGCAGGTCTATGCAAGGTAACGAAGTCGAAGGGCTGGAGGGACAGGAACCACCGTAGAACACGTTGGTTGGTGTCCTTGTGTCTCGCCAACCACTGCAGGGGTGCATGGTCGGTATATAACGTAAACTTCCTCCCCAGTAGGTAGTATCGCAATGAATCCACCGCCCATTTAATGGCGAGACATTCCTTTTCGATAGTGGAATACGCTAACTCATGCGGAAGGAGCTTCCGACTGACAAAACAGATCGGTCGCAGGAACCCGTCTACCTCTTGCGTCAGGACCGCCCCCAACCCCATGCCAGAGGCATCCGTCTGCAGAAAAAAATGCTTCCGGAAGTCCGGGCATACCAACACCGGGTGGGATGATATACTGTGCTTCAGTCCCTCAATGGCCAGTATGGCGGCGTGATTGGTTGACAGGTCTGGGGAACCCCCGATTTTCAAGGCCTCGGTCAGTGGCACAGCCAGGGAAGAAAAACAGGGAATAAAGCGCCTATAGTACCCTATAAACCCCAAGAAGGCCCTAATTTGTTTTCTGTTAGTTGGTACTGGGATCCCCTGAATAGCCTCGATTTTGGACACCTGTGGCCGAATCACGCCGCCACCGACTATATGTCCGAGGTACTTGGTTTCCTGGGTCCCTAGTACTGATTTTACTGGGTTGATGTGGAGTCCGTCCTGGGTCAGGGTGCCGACCACCTTGCGTAGATGGGTTAGATGGTCATTCCATGATGCGCTGTATATCACAATGTCGTCCAGGTAGGCTGCAGCGTATTGGTCGTGGGGCTGTAGGAGGACGTCCATCAGCCTCTGAAAGGTGGCCGGAGCCCCATGCAACCCGAATGGTAGCACTTTATATTGAAAGAGCCCCTGTGGTGTAGCAAATGCGTTTTTTTCTTTGTCAGATTCCCGTAGTGGGATCTGCCAGTATCCCTTGGTGAGGTCCAGGGTACTGAGGTAACGGGCAGCACCCAACCTTTCCAGCAGTTCATCCATCCTGGCCATGGGATAGGCTTCGTATTGGGATATCAGGTTGAGTTGCCTAAAGTCCATACAAAATCGTACAGCCCCGTCTGGCTTGGATACGAGCACAATTGGAGAACACCATGCACTGGTTGAGGGTTCAATGATATCCAACCTAATCATTTCTTCGATCTCTTTCTTAATGATCAACCTTCGGGCCTCTGGGATCCTGTAGGGTCTCAGCCGGACTGTCTGTCCGTTTAGGGTTTCGATACGATGCTCCATTAGGTCGGTCCTTCCAGGTAAATGGGAGAAGGTGTTGCGGTGTGGTTTGAGCGTCTCCAGGATCTCGTTCTTCATGTGTTCAGTGAGTGTTTCACCCCACTGCACCGCATCCAATTGGCCGGTTGCGTGTAACAACCCTGTATCCTGGGTGGTCAGAATATCGACCGGTGCAGGCTCGTTCCATTTCTTTAGTAGGTTTATATGGTAAACCTCATATGAGGGGCTCCGGTCAGGTTGGTATATCCGGTAATTCACTGGCCCCCCCACAACGTCCTTCATCACATAAGGACCTCTCCACCGAGCCAACATTTTGTTCGTACTGGTGGGTAGTAACACCAGTACCTTATCCCCTGGTTCTAGCTTTCATAGGCGACAGCCCTTGTTGTATGTCTTCTCCTGTCGGTCTTGGGCTATACTTAGATGGGATTCCGCTAGTCCCCTTAAAGTAGATAGATGGTTCTTAAGGTCCTCAGCGTACTCGGTGAGGGATGTTTCCTTAATGTTTTCCCAATCCTCTTTAACCAGGTCTAGGATTGTTCTGGGCTGTCTTCCAAACAGTAGCTCGAATGGGGAGAATCCTGTCGAGGACTGGGGGGTGTCCCTTAATACCATAAGGATCAGGGGTATGACTCTATCCCAGTCCTTCCCCTCTGGGCCTGTTACCCTCTTCATCATTTTCTTTATTGTTTGGTTGTACCTTTCCACCAACCCATCCGTTTGGGGGTGGTAGACTGAGGTACGTAGACGTCTGATCTGTAGTCTTTCACAGACTTGTCGCATGACAGCTGACATGAAGTTGGTACCCTGATCGGTGAGGATTTCGGTGGGTAGGCCTACCCGTGCGAAGTAGGGGATGAGCTGGTCATATATTTGGTTAGCCGACGTCCCCTTTAGGGGGAAGGCCTCGGGGTACCGGGTGGCATAATCCACAACGACCAGCAGGTATCGATATCCATGACTGACTGGCTCGAGCGGGCCTACCAGATCTATACCTATCCTTTGAAAGGGTATGGTGATCAATGGCATCCGCTGCAGAGGCGCTTTGGCTGGCTTTTCCCTACTCGTCAACTGGCAGACTTTGCATTCCTTACAGAATTTCGCCACCTCCCCATAGACCCCCGGCCAATAGAAGCGTTTTAGAATGTTTTGCTGTGTCTTTAGGGAGGCCATGTGGCCGCCACAAGGGTGATTATGTGCCAACTGGAGGACAATGCCCGTGTGTGTTTTGGGTAGGAGTAGTTGTTCCCTCCGTGTACCTCCCTCTTCTTGGTAAACCCGATAGAGTAGGCCCTGTCTAGATATAAAACCGGCTCCCTTGGTCAGGTCTGGGTCCCCATTAGTGATGGCCCTTTCACGGGCCAATGTTAAGGTAGGGTCCGTCAGGGTTTCTCCCCGGATAGAATCCTCATGGTCCTCCGGGTTCCAGGCTATCCGTTGGGTGGCATACATGGATGCGCACTGAGCAAGGCGAGCTTCCCTTCTTTTCCTGGTGGGTCTCTCTCGTCCCTGGGTGTTCGGGGGGATGGGCTCCCTGGCAAAGGGTGCTTCTTCCCACCATCCCTGGTCTAGGGCCTTGATAGTCTGGTGGAAGTGGGGTAGATCGGTCCCAATCACCACTGGGGCGGGTAAGGAGGGGAGGACGGCAGCTCTCATCTCTGCAATGTTAGGGCCCACCTCTACTGTTATGGATTTCATGGGGTAGTTCCTTACATCCCCATGTATACACCGAATCGGGATACTAACATTGGCGAGGTAAGGAGAATCACTTACGGTTGGTAGTACCGCCGTCTGTCGACTTCCACTGTCGAGTAGGGCCCTGGCTTTGTTCCCGTCTACCCGGACGTCCATCTCGTAGAGACCTTGGCATCTTGGTCCTTGCTCGGTCCTCATGAATCCGATCTCCATCGGCTCGGTGCCTCTCTTCCGGGGACAAAACCGGGCGATTTGGCCCCACTCGCCACAGTCATAACATTGCGGTTGTCGGTATCCCGTGGACAACTGGGTGAATCGAGGGTCGGGACCGCTCCTCTTCTCCTCGGATCCAGAAGGGCATCCTTCCGTTGCTCTCCATTTGGGAAGCCCTCCTCGCAGGCTCTTGGTTGGGAGGGGTTCCAATGGTGGCATTGGATTGCGAATGGGAGATCCGACTCCGAAGGGTTTACCTGCTCCCCCTGCCTTTTGGTAGGCCGACACTATGTCCACCGCCTCAGATAAGGTGAGCCTGTGATGTTGTCGGACCCATCTTTGCATCGGAGGGGGTAGGGCCTCAATGAACTGCTCGAGGATGACTTTATCTAAGACATCTTGGAGACCTGTTCCCGGTACTTGTAACCATTTCTCGGCGAGGTCCTTAACTCGGTAGAAGAGTTGTCGGGGGTTCTCACCCGGTTTGAGTTTAGTGTCGCGCAGCCTCATTCTGTAGGCCTCTTCGTCAAGTCCCAACCGGTCCAATACTTCTTTTTTGATTTCAGCGTAAGGCGTGGTTCCGTTTGGGTTAACGGCCTGGTAGGCACCTTGCATGATGCCAGACAAAAGGGGAGCAACATACTGGCCCCAGCGGTCCACCGGCCACTGAGCGTTTCGGGCGATTCTCTCGAATGTGGTGAAAAAGAAAGCCGGGTCTTCACCTTCCTTGAATTTTTGCAACACTGCGGAAGGGACCATGGGCTGGTTTCGGGTGCCGGTGACAGCATCCGTCAGGTGTTTTATCGTCTCTTGGTGTTTGTCTTGAGAAGTGGACTGCAGGGTACCTTGCAATTGTATGGCCTGCTGAAAGGCTTGGCGATCAGCGGCCGCCTGCTGGGCCTGAAGTTGGAAGAGCTGTTGTAACTGTTGTTGCCCTTCTGACAGTGTCTGTATTATTTTCTCCATCGCGTTCTCCTTAAATCCTGCCGACTACGCCACTTGTAGAAATCAGGACAGTAGGCGAAGTGGAGTTTTGTAGACCTTTATTACACAATGTCTTAACCAAGGTAGTTGGACTCCAGGTTGACCCCACAGTTACTTCACTGTGAGTAAAAGGCACCAGGAGTTCCTCTTCTCTTTGAGTGTCTCCTACTCTCACGGACCCGGATAGGCCCACCAGTTGCTCTCACTCTCCTCTCCTTCTCCCTGCAAAAAAGCAACAAAAATGCCATTAGGCCAGTCCCTTTTATACCTGGGATTTGGAGGGAAAAAGGGCCAATCGGGGGCAACTTCCCTCCCCCCCTGTCTGATTGGTGGGGACCCTAGTCACCCACCCTCTATGAATAGTGCTGCCTCCTCCCCACCTCCTCCTTTATTCTGGCTGCCTGGCTCTAGCTTCCCCTCCCTGCTGTCAGCCACACCCTCTACATTGGCCCCGTCCCCCCAACATTGTGTCTCCCTCGAGGCATGTCTCCCGGAGGCCCGTCCTGCTTGAGGCCCCATGCTACCGTTCTGGGTCTGCCCTGCATGAGGTAAGGAGGGGGTTCTGGTTGGCTGCCCCCGATGGGTCCTTGCCCAGCTGTCTGCCGCACCTCCGACGCCGAGTGGTCGGCACTAGTCAGGCTCTCTAGTTCCCGAGCCTCGCCGCCGCTCGCCGCCAGAGGCCGCCGAGGTACGTTTTGCTCGCGGGTCTCCCAGCCGCAGCGCCAGTGAACCCGGTCCGCGTGGGCACACGCGGCGCTGCGGCTGTGAGCACCCGCGGCTGCAACGTCGGCACCGTCGCGGGACGCCGACAAGGCTCTCCCTTTAACAGGGACGCCTTCCCGGTGCCCGCATTCGGCGCCGCACACGCCCGCGGCACAGCGGGCTCCTCTGGCCGTGCGTCCCGCTCTCCCTCTCCGTCCACCCTCAAATCCCCACAGATGGTCTTCAGCGATGGAGCAGCTGGAATCAAGTGGATGCATGACGAGATGAAGAACAGGTAAAGACAGCGGTCAGCGTTACGCTGCTGAAAGCAGAATAACGCGAAGCGGAGGCATGTGGGTGGGTTAGCCTTAAATAGGCTGGCCCTGCCCCCTCCCTTTGGCCCCGCCTTGTGGCTCCACCTTGCCCCTCCCAGGGACTCTTGCATGTGCCTTCCAATGATAGTCTATGGCCACGCCAGACCCTGATGCACGTGCCCAAGGTACAGAGTGTGCAAAGCACACTTTTCCATGAGCCTGGTGCCAGAGGTCCATTTGGACCCCGGGGGTGAGGAAGGCCTGAACCCTTGTCCAATGGCAATGACAGCTGTTTCACATATTAAAGAGCATTTTGGGAAGATAAGAATGACCAAAGAGCTATATATATGTCATACATGTCTGTGAGAGTTGTATGAATGAATTAATGACTGACATCCTCATCAGGCGACTGGAAGAAATAGGGATCACTGTCCTAGCCCTACTCTGGATTAAATCATTCCTAACAGATAGAACAGAAACGGTCTGGATTAAACCTTTGTGGAGTACTACAAGGATTCTCCTCATCTCCACTGCTCTTCAAAATCTACCTGATTCCACTAATCAAGCTCACTAAAACACACAACTTCACATGCTAAAACTACACTGATAACACACAGATCATTTACAAAATACAAGACACACTAGAAGAGAACACAAAGCTAGAAGACTGTCTACAAGAACTCTACGGTTGGATGAACACAAACAGCCTCAAACTCAACGCAGGCAAAACAGAAATAATGGTTATACCCACAAACGGCGAAAACAACTACTACGTTCCATGGCTTACAGAACTAGGAAAAAGCACTGACGCCGTCAACGACAGTAAAAAACTTGGAGTCCTGAAGGACAACAAACTAACACTAGTTAATGCAATAACCAAAACATGGTTCTTCCTCCTGCACACAGTAAAAATGATCCTACAGTTCCTCTCCTTCACCCATAAAACAATCACCATCATCTCCCTCATCATGTCCAGAATAGTCTATGCCAACAGCCTATACCTAGGAATGCCTGAAAGCCTACTAAAGAAACTACAACGTATCCAAAACGCAGCAGCCAGACTCCTGTTCAGACTAACACGAAGAGAACACATCATCCCAGCGCGGAAAATGTTACAGTGGCTACCAATAAAACAACAAATAAGATTCACAACAATCTGCATAACGCACAGAGCAATCCACGGCCAAAGAGCAGAGTTCCTAAAAAAGAGAATAACCATCTACCTTCCAGCAAGAACACTCAGATCAAGCAATGATGTTCGCCTAGTACCAAAACCATTTAATAAAAGAACATTCGGAGAGTCATCTTTCTCTCACCTGTCAGCAAAAACCTGGAACTGCCTCCCAAAAAACATACGCAATACAAGCAATCACATGAAATTCAGAAAACTACTTAAAACGTGTCTCTTCACATCAGAAGTGAATGACTAGGAAAACAGACTCCTCTGGAAACAGTCGAGGCACATTGACCGATACAGGCATCGTACCCCAATATGTAGGGACCCCCAACAAGAAACCCAGGGACGGACCCAAATCCCTTAACTTAACCGTTGCTAGCCCATGGGCAGGGAGGCAACCTCAACCTCTCATGCCCACATACCGCTAGAACCTACAGGGGAAAGCCACTGACCTGCAGAGTGCCTGTTGACAAGATCGCCACATAATATCCAACAACACAGCACGATCAGAGATGATGAGCACAGAATTCCAAAGAAAGGAGGTAAGAAAAAAACACAACCCCAACTCAAAAACATATATTTTCCGCATACACTTCTCCAGCGCAAACACACACAATCACAGCTCTGCACAGCAATCCGCAAGCGCTTCACCACACTGCAGCCACATACAAACAACTCATAACTATGCACACCAGCACATGGGAATTGGACCGACCCTAAAATCGCACCTAAGCTCAGCAAACGGTGAAAACCGAACTGAAGCTGCCAACAGAACACCACAATACTCACTTTATCTATTCCCGCTATACCCTACTAACTGCCTCCCACACACCCCCTTTGGCCCTCCTTTTCAGATCCGTCAGAGCGCCAGGGGACCACTCCGGTGGTGATAGGGCGCAATACAAATACCCTTTAACATTAACATTAACATTAAAAACATGTCACCGTACCAGTAAAGCTTTTTCAAATATCAAGCAAATGTACAAGTTTGTCAATCAAAGACTTTACCTGTCAGAGTGAGGTGACAGATAACAGTTCAAAATTACTTGCAGTGTTGTGGATCAGCCAGACAAAATTGGCTTTATATTTAAAAAATGACAACCAGTAAATTAAAAAAAACTGCAATAAAATGCCACTCCTCTGGCAATGTGCTGCCCTAGGCCTGGGCCTAGTCATCCCTGTAAATACGTCAATGGAGTTCCCTCTGCTTCTTGTCCTTGACTCCTGGGGATATCTGTTGCCTCTAGGCGCATTAGGAATCAGGGGCCTAAGGGGCAGCTACTGCAGCAGCAGCCACAGTTACGAAGGACTAAGAGAAAGAACAAGGGAACACTCAGACATGTGGCAGGCACACTACTAAAGCAGCAACCTGCACTAGGGCACAGGCACCACTACAGGATTTTTATTTTCCCCATTGCAGGCGGAACCACTGGAAAGCCTTGTGGACTACAGGTCCCATGCTAAGGACTACAAAGTGATGGCCATCTTGAGCGCGCACTGCTAAACAGACATGCACAGCCCCAGCCCGGGGCTTGCGCTCAAGACTTCTACCCTGCAAGCAGAGCTGAGCTTTGGCAAAAAGAGCATGTGCAAGGGGCCCCGCCCCACCCAATTGGATCACCGGCCCCTCTGCATCCTAAAGATAAGAGTGAGGGAACCGAGGGGGAGAACTCTTGTGCATGGTTGAGCAGCGGGTGCCACAGCAGGGAACACGTGCAGGGGCCAAGCCCCCACCGGATCTTCCCGGCCTCTGCTCAGAGTGCAGATAAGTCGCACGCTGCAGCACATCCTGCCATATCTACACCAGAGCTGGGCAGCGTGCAGGGACCCAAGCCCATACCGGATCCATCTGGCCCCTGCTCTGTGTGCTGATAAGTCAGGCAATCACCAATCGCTAGCCCGCGACTCCTGCATGCTGATGAATCCGGACTAACTCGTGCCTTGTCCACACTCAAAACAGAGGTACTATAGTTCTTGAGTGTTACGAACTGAATGCAGCTACATTACTAGGATCTCCAGGGGCCATAGTGCATGAGTGGCTCACTAACCCCTAATTTGGTGTGTTTAGGCACACAATCAACTACGTGTTAAGCAGTGCCTACTGCCTTAGAGAGTGCTTATCCGTTCCTTCTCTGCTTTGTTTTGCAGCCGCCCATAGAACTCAGAAGCCTCAGACTGCATCTTGGAGAGAACCAGGACACTCCACGAAGCTAAGTGTCTCCTTACACTCTAATGTTATGTTATGTTCATTGTGTACATTGTCAATGGGAATGTATAAAGAGACGGTGGTTATGGCAATTGTGTAATTCCACAGTAGTTATAGGAATTGTGCAATGCCTGTGAGGCAACAGGCAGCAGGTTACAAGAATGAGTGCATGTGTGTGTGTGTGTGTGTGCATGAGGAGCCAAACTGCAGGGTGTATGAATGGGGAAAGAGGCAGAAGCCTCACCTTGAACATGCAGAAGCAGAGGAGCAGTACTTACCCTAATTCCCCATACCTATCCACAAACGCTCCCAATCCTCTTTCCGGTTTCCCGACTCCCCTTACCTATCCACTCAACAAAACCCTAACCCTCCTTCCCCGCTGGGGTTGCGGAGGCTGTATTTGTTAAACACCCAAGGCCCCAAAACTGTAGAGAGTGTGAGGGGTTTGTGCTACCCCTGTTCAGGGCAACGTGGATCCTGTCAGCTCGGGCCCTATGTGCACCTGTCACTACAGGCTAGATAACGTCAGATGCTGGGGCTGGATTCCTGACTTGTTTCACCACATTCAGGTTGCCCTCTCCTCCTCACTCACCTGGGTTAAGCCGCCAACAAACTGACCTCGTCTATGTCTTAGATGAGTCACTTTGGTCTTGTTTGTAAGTGGATTTTTCCTGTGTTTTGTGACGAATCACAGTATTCAGTCACTTCTCTGCGGGGGAGCCTTTCCATGTGAGGTGTAAGGAAATCATGGTGGCAACAGTAAAAACAGACAAGTGATCACAGTTGAAGGGTATTTATTAAACTGTAGGCAGGTTGGAAAAATGCCTAATCTAAACCTAAATCTAAGATGGGAGCAATCGTCGACCATCAAATGAAAAATAAGGCGGTCCTTTTGGCGCTGTGTCAAAATAAAAAGGGCCTATACTAAGAAACCTATTGCCAAACCTTACAACTAATACAAAGGGTGTGGGATGGTTTTCAAGGAAAGAACGAAGTGTTCTTAAATAATATGTCAGAATGCGGTAGCTTGCATCTCCCTTCCCCACGTTTTGAGCACGGGGTAAGATGGGATCTTGTAGCACAGTACACACTCGAGCTTCCCCAGCACGAGTCGACAGTTCCGTACCAGCTTATCAGGAGCATCGATGGCCAAGTCTCCTTTTCTCTTGAAAGTCGCTTGCCTTCGAGGGCATCTGGTAAAATAAAAGTTATTTCAACAAAAAACAAAAATGAAAGTTTGTTTCTTGGTTTCACTTTGGGTGAGGATTTTTCACTCCTGGGTCCCCTTTGTCACAATCACACTAACTGGAAGGAAGAGAGATCGACACTCTCCCCCGAACCACGGAAGCCGAATGAACTCGACCCTCCCACCGTGGTTGGCACAGGGGCCTGATTTAGGAAACAGGTCGCCACGTGGCAGCCAATGGGGGGAAGAGGGGTTAGGGAGAGGTTGTGGATAGGGAGGGGAAGTTAGGAACACCGGAAAGAGGGTAAGGAAACTCCTAATGTGGATGGGACTGGGGAAACACCAGGAAAAACCCTACTCTATCTCACATAGAATGAACAGAAATATCACCTGCACTATTAACATGTACCTGATTGCTGAATAGCACACCTTAGTACGTGTACTGTATCTTGCTCTGACATATCATTCTCTTACAACACATAAGCAAGCAATATGACCACACATAAGGGAAAGCTTCCCAAAATGATTAGACAATACACATGGCCCTTCGGGCAGCGTTAGCAACATACAACATAATGGCATTTCCTTTAGTTCCTGGCACTAGTGAAATGTTGTTGTCCATATGCAGTACTTCCTGCATTAACCCAACACAAGATTGGCAAATTTCTTGTAACATACGAGTAACAAACACACTTTGATTTTTCACATCGATGGAATTCAAAGAGATTAGGGCGTTATTTATCTCAGGTCTGGGGAGCCCGTGGGACTTCACAGACAAATATTGAAACAGCGGTAAATCATTCCAAGCAGTTCAGAAATATATTGCCCCCAAGAGTACCTATCTTGAGTCTGGGGAGCCCCGTGGGACTTCCCAGACGAAGAACAGCAAGCGTTGTCTCTGCCGGCTACTCAGCGCCCCTCCTGCTCCTACCGCACCGTGAACGCATGCGATCAAGCGTTTCTCTTCTGCATCTCGTTTCGTCGCACGCGGACGCCTTCCTCCTGTTGCCGAACGCAGCCGCCTGCCTCCTGCTCCAAATCAACAATAAGCCACACCTGCCCACCGCCGTTGCCTGCCTTTAAGCTGCCTTGATTCTTGATGCAGTACATCTGGCAAGGCGCGCACGGCCAAACTATAAAATAACACAACGGATGCTGGGAACTGTAGTTTCCTTGTCCTTCCAGCACCTAATGTCTCAATAGGCGTATTTTAGCACTCCACGCCTGTGCCAACCCTGATTCCTGACATTACCTCCTCTTCCAGGGCTCCTCCCAGGACCTGGTTTACCTGGGTTGCGTAAATGAAATTGTTTCACTAACCTGGGAGCATGAACCTCTCTAGCTGGTTCCCAAGAACAATCCTCAGGGCCATAACCTTCCCAGTGGATCAAATACCATAGTTGTCGATATCTTCTTCTGGAATCCACAATGCGTTTTACTTCGTATTCCATGTTCCCATCTTTCACTATGGCCGGGGGTTTCTTCGTAGTTGTCCCTGGAGCTGCGGGTTTAAGCAAAGAAACATGGAATACCGGGTGTATCTGTAGAGTTTTAGGCAAACGCAGTTTCATAGCTGTTGGTGACACAGTTGCAATGATTTCATAAGGTCCAATAAATCTAGGCATACATTTTCGAGATCCAACTATGGAGACGTTTCTGGTTGATAACCAAACCCTGTCTCCTGCTTTATAACGCGGACTCTCCTGTCTGTGTTTATCAGCATGTCTTTTATAGGCTTTCTTAGCCTGTTCCAAATTTGTGTGCGCCTTCGGTCGGATCTTGAGAAGCAACTGTTTTCGATCTTGCAACACAGGTAGATTCTCCACTTCAGGTAAATGTTCTGGTATCATACTCTGCTCATACCCAAATAAGCATTCGTTAGGAGACATACCCAATGACGTGTGCAGTGTATTGTTATATGTAAATTCAGCCAACCAGAGTGCCTGTACCCAAGACTCTCGACCATCACCTAAATAGCCTCTCAAATATTGTTCGAGTGTTTGGTTGACCCGTTCTGTCTGACCATCAGTTTGGGGATGATAACTCGTAGAGAGAGCACAGTTGATTCCCAACATGCGACAGAAAGCTCGCCAAAACCGTGAAGTGAATTGAGGTCCTCTCTCCGAGACAATACTTTTTGGCAAACCATGTAGTCTAACCACATGTTGAAGAAACAACTCTGCTAACCCGCTCCAGGTATTCCTTCACAAGGAATGAAATGCGCTTGTTTGAACAAGAAATCCACCACTACCCAAATAGTGTCAAACTGCTTATCAGGTAGAAGGTCGGTAATGAAATCCATTGATATATGGGTCCATACCTTCTCAGGAGTGGGTAATGGTTGGAGTAACCCTCTTTTCTTTACATGATCTGCTTTGTTTCTCATACAATTCTCACATTTTAGTAGATAGTTGCTCACATCCTGTCTCAATGTAGGCCACCAAAAATACTTTTCTAGCATAGTTTGCATTTTCCTTTGACCAGCATGTCCCGCTAATGGAGAATTATGACACCAATATAATGCTTTTTTCTGTACTTCTTTAGTAGGTAGAAATAATCGGTCTTGATGGTACGGCAACCCCTGCCGCACCTTTCGTTCTGGATGACTGTCCCGCCACTTCTGGAGTTGCCGAGGTGGTAATGCCCTCTTGACCTCCCCAATTAAGTTGGTGGTAATTGCTCCAATGACTTTCTCTGAGGGAATAATTGCTCTTACTTCACTCCCCACACTCTCCAAATTTTGCTGCCTAGACTGTGCATCTGCTTTGCCATTATTCTTTCCTGGCCTGAAGGTTACTACGAAATCAAATTCATTGAAATACTGAGACCAGCGGAGTTGTCTGGGACTAAGTTTGTGAGCAGTCTTAAAGTATTGTAGGTTCTTGTGATCAGTCACCACTACTACCTGATGCTTAGCCCCCAATAGGTAATGTCTCCATTCTAGAAAAGCTGATCGAATAGCTAACAACTCCTTGACTGTGATAGAATAATTCTGTTCACAACCTGATAACTTTATAAAGTAAATGTCACTGGATGCCACACTCCCTTCATATCCTTCTGTGACAAAATAGCCCCCACCGCCAAGTTACTAGCGTCAGTCTCCACCTTGAAGGCTTGTCTTGTGTCTGGATGTCTCAACACTGGTGCAGTGGTAAAAGCTACCTTTAAAGTCTGAAAAGCCTTTTCTGCTTCAGGACCCCAAACGAATGGTGTTGCCTTCTTAAGCAATCGTGTAATTGGTGTTACAATGGCTGAGAAATTACTAATAAAACGCCGATAGAAATTGGCAAATCCTAGAAATGATTGAACGTCCTTGATACATTGAGGAGATGGCCAATCTGTTACAGCTTGTACTTTCTTTGCATCCATCACTACACCCTCTGGAGTGAGAATAAACCCTAGAAACTCCACCTGCCTAGTGTGAAAAGCACATTTCTCCAATTTTACACAGAGCTGATAACCTCTGAAGCACTGCCCTCACATGCTGAACATGTTGTTCTGGTGAAACTGAATAAATCAAAATGTCGTCAATGTAAACTATGACAAACACATCAATAAAATCTCTCAAAACTTCTTGCATAAAGAATTGAAATGCCACAGGAGCATTGCATAATCCAAACGGCATGACCAAGTATTCAAATAAACCAAACATTGTCCGGAATGCCGTCTTCCACTCATCCCCCTCCCGCACTCCGATCAAGTGGTATGCCCCTCTTAAGTCCAATTACGTGTATATTTTTGCTGCCCGCACCTGATCCAATAATACTGAAATTAGAGGTAAGGGAAACCTATTCTTAATGGTTACCTTATTCAATACGCGATAATCAATACAAGTTCGTAATGTCCCCTCTTTCTTAGGGGCAAAAAACAAGGGAGAGGAGACAGGGGACGTGGAATGTCTAATGAACCCCTTCTCCAGCATTTCATCCAGATACACTCTTAAATGTTAATTTTCCATTTCTGTCAGGGCGTAGATTCTGCTACAGGGCAACTTCACCCCCTCCTCTAATTCAATGACACAATCATATGGTCTATAGGGTGGTAGTTGCTCTGCCCCACCTTTGTCAAATACTTTTGCGAACTCTCGGTATTGCAAGGGAATCCCTGCTTCTACTGCTCCTACCACTTGATCCTTTCCTTCTTGATCAACCAACCATCCCGAAGGTTCCATCTCAGATATCATGTGTCCTTGACACTTCTCCTCCGTAAATTCTACAGTCTGCTTTTCCCAATCAATCCTGGGATTATGTTGCACTAACCAGGGCATTCCTAAAATTAAACCAAACTGTGGGGCAGCTATTAAATCAAAAGCAATGTCTTCTCTGTGACCTGATGCAAATGTCATCTGTAACTTATGCGTTTGTTGTTTGATAGGACCAGATACTAACGGAGAACCGTCCACTGATTGGACCCCTTCCACTCTTGGTTTATCTTGTACAGGTAGTCCTAACTGGTGGGCCAATGTAATGTCCACAAAATTACCTGTGGCCCCTGAATCCACCATAGCCAACACCACTTGCTTAGACATCGCCCAACATAACGTTACCAGATTATACAAATGAGATGTCTTGCTCCCAACTGTATTTGCCACTAATTTGGGGAACCTTGCTTCCTTCGGGCCTGTCACCTGAGTTCCCCCTAAGGTCGGCCCAACTCTTTTCCTGCTTCCTTCTTGCCTCGTTCCCCTCCAAGATTCTTTTGCGTAGTATTAGGACAGGTACGAATAAAATGACCTGCCTGTCCACAGTACAAATACAATTTATTAAGTTTCCGCTGTTCTTTTTCTGCCTCAGATAAAGGACCTCTGATACTACCAATCTGCATTGGTTCCACATCGCTACTCCTTCCTCCTCTACTCCTGTCCAATCTCACAAACGGGACTGCTTCTGGTTTCTTCTTGTCTCCCCTTCTCTCATTCATTCTATGGTCTAACCTAAGGGCTAGATCCATCATCGCCGTACAAGTACTGGGTTGCGGTTCTACCTGCGCAATGGCATCTTTCATTTCCTCCCGTAGCCCTTGATAAAACAGTACCATCTGTTTTGCTTCTGGCCATTCAGTTTCAATCACTAATCTATTGAACTGTGTCACATATGTTAACCAAATCTCGTGATCCCTGTCTTAACCCTAACAACTCCTTGTCTTGGGCCAATGAAACCTCCCGTCTATCAAACAGTCTCCCAAATTCTCCTAGTAAATTATCCCAGTTATATAACAAGGGGTCATCTTTCTGTACTAAGGGCATCGCCCAGGCTGCTTCATCCCCTGTCAAATAGGATATCACAAAAGCGGTTCTGGCTTGGATGGTCTCAAACGCTGCAGGTTTGCACAAAAAATGGAGTCTACATTGGGTAAGAAAGGTCATGTATTTTCTAGGATCCCCTGAAAAACGTTCTGGTGAGGCCAATGGTACACTACTCGGTGGTTGGACAATGACCGTAGGATTGCCCCTAGTGGAGGTGCCCTCAGTAGTGGAGGAACTGGGCCCCTTCAAAGGGGTACCTTGCGCTACCAACCCTTGTACCTGCGCTTTCAAGGTGGTAGCTTCCTGCCTAGCATGTGCTAATTCCAACGGAATCTCCTGTAAAACCTTTAGCACATCCGCTAAAGGTGGAGGTGTCGGGTCCATTTGGCTAAGGTGGTTGTGAGTATCCCAATTTGGGGGTGGCTTATTATGTCACAATCACACTAACTGGAAGGGAGATCGACACTCCCCCCCGAACCACGGAAGCCGAATGAACTCGACCCTCCCACCGTGGTTGGCACAGGCGCCTGATTTAGGAAACAGGTCGCCGCGTGGCAGCCAATGGGGGAAGAGGGGTTAGGGAGAGGTTGTGGATAGGGAGGGGAAGTTAGGAACACCGGAAAGAGGGTAAGGAAACTCCTAATGTGGATGGGACTGGGGAAACACCAGGAAAAAACCCTACTCTATCTCCCATAGAATGAACAGAAATATCACCTGCACTATTAACATGTACCTGATTCCTGAATAGCACACCTTAGTACGTGTACTGTATCCTGCTCTGACATATCATTCTCTTACAACACATAAGCAAGCAATATGACCACACATAAGGGAAAGCTTCCCAAAATGATTAGACAATACACATGGCCCTTTGGGCAGCGTTAGCGACATACAACATAAAGGCATTTCCTTTAGTTCCTGGCACTAGTGAAAGGTCGTTGTCCATATGCAGTACTTCCTGCATTAACCCAACACAAGATTGGCAAAGTTCTTGTAACATACGAGTAACAAACACACTTTGGTTTTTCACATCGATGGAATTCAAAGAGATTAGGGCGTTACTTATCTCAGGTCTGGGGAGCCCGCGGGACTTCCCAGACAAATATTGAAACAGCGGTAAATCATTCCAAGCAGTTCAGAAATATATTGCCCCCACAAGTACTTATCTTGAGTCTGGGGAGCCCCGTGGGACTTCCCAGACGAAGAACAGCAAGCGTTGTCTCTGCCGGCTACTCAGCGCCCCTCCTGCTCCTACCGCACCGTGAACGCGTGCAATCAAGCGTTTCTCCTCTGCATCTCGTTTCGTCGCACGCGGACGCCTTCCTCCTGTTGCCGAACACGGCCGCCTGCCTCCTGCTCCAAATCAACAATAAGCCACACCTGCCCACCGCCGTTGCCTGCCTTTAAGCTGCCTTGATTCTTGATGCAGTACATCTGGCAAGGTGCGCACGGGCCAAACTACAAAATAACACAAAGGATGCTGGGAACTGTAGTTTCCTTGTCCTTCCAGCACCTAAAGTCTCAATAGGCGTATTTAAGCACTCCACGCCTGTGCCAACCCTGATTCCTGACACCCTTCTTCCAGGCGTTGACCCCTCTTTATTTTCAGTCTCCCTTGTCTGGGTTCACTACGTATTTTCTTCCTCTCACAAATCTTAATGTCTTTTTAAACAGTTCCAGTGGATATCCCTCGGTCGGGTTCACTCTTGTCAACACACTGTTTCTTGTGACTTTAGACTTGCCCCCTTCTCGTCAGCATCCCTCAGTCGGGTTACACTTGCCAACTTCACCTTTACATTCACTTTCAATGTTTGCGGGATTCACTTCCCCTGCTTTCTTTATAGTTTGTAGATCAAAGGCTTTTGACTGTACTTGGATTTTGCTTGACGTCCTGTATGACAACTTTGATATATCTTGGCAGCTCTCCTCTGCCTTCTGCTTTCTGTAGTTTTGGTCAGATGGGGATCGGCCAGAGTTAATCGGAGCAGCGCCCCAGTGGTGCCGGTCCCCTTCTGCAGCTGGTCTCCCCTTTACAATTTTACAGTTCTTTGAACTTTGCCACTTTATGACTTTCATTCACCGCAGCCCAGTTCTCATCGGCTCTCTCCTCGACACACTGGCTGTGATGTTACAGCTTGACTTTCCTTTACTGGAGTCAAGGCCGGTACCACAGAAGCAGGAGTCTCCCTCGCTCCGGCTTATCGGTATCGCTACGGTCGTGTATCATTGACATCTGCTGCAGCACACTTGGGCTATTGTCCTCGGTCTTACGTTTCTCTTAGCGGAGGGTTTGCCGGGATTTGTCGAAAAGGGCAAGGTTGTTTCTCTAATCGTCAACGTCTTGATATTTGCCGCTTTCTCCTCTTGTTGAATTGCCAGACCTGGATAGCTGTCTCGTTGTGCGGTCTGCTTTGCTCGTACTGTGCTCTCTGGCTCCACCTTTTATCCCTGTGGGGAAGGGAAAGGGCGATCAGGTGTGTGTGATTCGGATCAATTGCCTGACCATTGCATTGGGACATGTCAGGTAAACGGCTCTGGTGTTAGTCTGTTCTCTGTTGTGTCGTGCAAAAGTGTTCGTATAGGAAAAGGTGGGGGTACTGGTTTTGAATGTCCTACGTGGTAAGATAGGGAAAAGGTGTTGAAAGAAGGGGGATACCCTGTCTCACCCGTCAGTATCTCACTCCCCGATGACCCCCCCCATCCAGGTGATCCTCCCTCATTAGTCCACCCCAGGAACTGGATCCATTAGCGATAGCCGTGTCCTAGACACCTGGAATTAGTAATCACAGAAATCAGGGTTTGAGGTCACACATTCATTTCATATTGTTTTCCAGCAAAGTATCCACAATGTTTCTTAGGTTGCAACAAAAGTCAATCACAGAAAGTGTTTAGACCTTATGTGTTTAATTTACATATTTATAACAAATGTGGGGATAGAGTACCCAGGGACATTCAAATTTGGCATTTAAAATATACAATACAAGTGAGTACAACCCAGTCAGGTGGACAGGATTTCAATAAACAAACAACATGGTTTGCTTTCATTCAACGGCATATTGTGTTTTACAAATACAATGTGAACACAGAACACATTTCAGTGAACATAACAAACGTATATCAGTGTGTGGGGTAAACACTGAATCAGTAATGGAATCGTCAATCGTCATTGCCACCTGGAAGACAGATCCCCCGGGACTAGGTAGGGAGACACCTTCCGGTTTCTCACAGAGGCTAGGGGTGTGAGCCTGCTATGCGATACCCTCCCTAGGGGTAGAGGCAAGGGGGACCTCACCGGGAAAGCCTCCTCCTGTGGGGGAAAGGACTCCTGTTACAATGAGGAACTCCCTGCCCAATACACCACTGTTGATGAACCCTACTGGAAGGAAACAGGAAAAATCAGTAGACATTTGTTATTGTGATGTTGAACTATACTGAGTTCAAGGATAACGCAGAAGGAATTCAACGCTACGTCTGCGAAGTCCCTGCGCAGCGTCATGAATCTGGGAAGAGACACTTGTGAGAGAGGAGCCCGGGAGTTCCAAATCAGCTGTTAGAGCAGAGCTGAAGGAAACAGGGAAGCGCTGCTTGCAATGCTGGAAGGAAGCTGGCGTGTATAAGTGCCTGAACTCCACTCCAAGAGATCCAGGTGGCAAGAAGCCAAAGAACACGAACAAGGTCCCAAGAAGGGCTAATAAGAAGTTGTGGTGTGACCGCAGAAACGAGTGTGCTTCCAGGACGCTGAGACCACTTACCTACCATGGAACAGGTGAGAGAGACTAGAGAAGACGCTGTCCTGACAAGACAAGGATCAAGCCCAATCCAAACTGCAGGTCCAGTGACACGATCCTAAAGTCAGAAAGGTAACAGAGAGAGCGGGAGACCGGGGGGGGGGCACCGAAAATAACAAGTAGAATACTCATACTCGTCCCAGTGAGAGACACGTTAGGAAGAAGAGTGAAAATCATTACTGGGCTACTCATACTCTTCCCAGTGGCCTACAAGGCTTAGAGAACCATGTTTGTTTTAATTGAAACAGTGTTGGTTGTCCTACACCAGATAAGGATTGGACATTGAACCAAGAGAGACTCTCAAGTTTGTGTAACAAGAGGTTACAAGAGAAAAGAGAGAGCCAAAGGGATAAGGTTATAAGAGAACACGACAGGAGAGGAAACGAAAAATGGAAAAGCCCACAGTCTGAACTTTATGATTTGAAAAAATCTGTTACTAACAGAAAGTGATGAGAAAGCAGTTCACAGGAGACGGGAGTCATTCTCCTGTGCCTTCGCTGTTCTGATAGTGGCAAGGTCAGGTTGGACTTTGTTTCGGACTCACCAATGACTGACGAGCAGTCTATTTAATTTGGTGAGGTAGGAAAACCTCTTAAATTAGGGAAAGTCAGGCATTTTTCATTTTCTGCAAATAAAGAATTTGTTCAATATGGAAGTTCTGAGTCTGTCTCCTTCTTCTGACCCCACTCAGTTTAATGTCCTTTTCTTTCCACCACGATCAGAGTCTGCAACTTGACTCTGTTGCTCTTCACCTCATTGCCCTTCCTTAATTCTCTCCTTTCTGACTTGAGAGTGCCTGCGAATTCTCAACTACTCCAATGTCCTCTTTGATATTACTCCTCCTTTATGCCTTCAGCTTCTCCCCACCTGTTCTATCTTCACCTGCCTCCTGGGTGTATTTTCCAGTAGTTCCATCAATGCTGTCCATCTCTTCTCCTATTGCCTTCTCCAGACCCCTCTTCAATAGACTCCTTCTCTCTTCCTTCTAGTATCTCCTTCAACTAACTTGTCAATATGCTCCACCCTTGATGCTGTCTCCCACACCATTTATGCATCTCTCTCCTTCCTTTGCTTCTCTTCCAGCCACCATACCCTTCCTAGTGTTCTTTCTCACCAATTCCTTTGTTCTCATCTCAACATCACTCATCATCCCCTTCCTTCTAGCCACTTGTATATGCCTCTGCATATACAAGTGGCTCTCCACTGTTTTACCTTCCATATCCTTCTCTTTTCACCTCCAACTTAAGGCTCTGTCTCCTCCAAAACTACCCACGCCCGCTCTCAACAAGCTAAATGGTTATATAAGGGTTCGACCCTGCCCTGATGATACCTGTGCCTAATGCTCTCAGCTGTCAGTCATAATTATGGGTTAAAGCCGACGGGTTTAATTATGCAGGTTTCCTGGATTCCTGCCACTCTGACGGTTCAGTCACCAAACTCACCTAAACGTGATTAGAGCCTGGATCAAGGTCGGCATCCATCTTGGATTCCCACTCTTCGCCATTGTGGAGCAGAACTGTTAACTGAGAGCTCTGTAATTCAAATCTGATCATGCCAATGCTCTGTGGTAACTGACATCTAATGGAATAAGAGTTTCTTGGGGTGTGCCCATCTGCCTATCCTGTATCACTATGATGGGGTAACAATTTCCAGTGCACACTGTATGTTTTGTATATACTAGCATTCTCGTAGCAATGTTCTGTCAGTTGTCGGTATGCAGCAGACCCTTCTTCCCTGGTGTCTATATGAAGCCAGGGTTTGGAAAAGCCATATAAAAATGCTATGTATGGATGGCTATCCTGCAACCAAACTGGTGGGCAGATATTAGGAGCATTAGGGCCAAAGGGTTGAATCTAGGGTGGTGGCATTACCCATGCCTTGTGAGAAGCCCCTGCCAAACAGCCACAGCATTGATGTTCAATATCACCTCCCTTCCTTTACATTGAGTACATTTCATTACATTTATAAAACACTAAGGCACATGAGCATTACATCACTAGAGCCAACCAATATGTATCCAGTGAAGGTGAGCACAATTGAATATTAAGGGTAATAAATATGGTACAGATACGGTTAAGGATGTCCGATCTGACACACATCTAAGATATATGGGAAGCTTATTCCATAGTCAAAATCATTTGGACAAAAAGAGAACTGCCTCTTGCTGATGTCAAATAATCCCTTCGAACTGACAGTCGAAATGCCAACTCAGACCGCAATTAACTGTTGAGACAGCCAGGAGAAATAATGCTTTCAAATAGATAGGCAGCTAATGATTTGGGCATTTACACTACAAGCCCCAGAGCTTTGTATGAATTCTTGCCTGTACAGGCAACCAATGTAGCATTTCAAGTAAAGGAGATGCAGGAGCAAAAACATGGACCATTAAGAACAATATGAAAGCACTTTGTAGAGTAAAGGACTTTAAGGAAGTTCTGCTGCAGTCTTGCGAGATCCCGACGCGAGACAAGAAGCAGGGACTTCCCGCTAAGACTCATTAAGAGCACGCGAGCCAGAAAACAAAACGGCAGCCCAGCACCCCCTTTAAAAAATAAGAGCTTTGCATGGACTTAACTTATGCATCACACATGTGATTCTAGCTGGGACTAGAAATACTCATGCGTTTGTTGTTTACATAGCATTGACAAGGCTAAATGCTGCCACTGTGTGTATAAAGAGAATAAATACCAGTAACTACATCACCACATCTGCATGTAGCTCTTACTTAGGCCACACCATAATTGGCGATGATGATCCAAGATTGACCCATGTACTCCACGATGCAAGGAGCAGCGCCACCTCTGCCGTTCCTACAAGTTCCAAGCAAGCCAGCCATTCCATAGCTCCAACGGGGAACCTTTGTTTCAAATGTACCTGAAAGCGATGGGTGGACAGGCTACCCAGCAGCACGTAAGAAGGCTATGTTGCTGAATGCGCTGGGGGTAGAAGGACACAGAACATTTGCTGGCCTTAATCGAGTAGCCCCACCAGGAGATGGTGATGATGCTTATCAAGAAGCAAAGATAAGAATTGCCAGGAGGTTTTCATGCAAAGAAAATGTTGTTCTACACAGGATCTGGTTCTATGGCAGAAAACGGGGGCCTGCAGAACCTGTCAACAATTATGTAGATTAAGTTGAGAAAATTGGCGGCATTGAGCGCCTTTGGTGCAAGGTCAGAAGAAAGAATACGCAACATGCTCATTGTGCACATGAATAACCGAAAAGTACAAGATAAGTTTATCCTTGAGAAGGAGCTACAACTAGACAAAGCCGTCCAAATGGCAAGAGCTGTAGAGGAGACATCCTGCAGGCGCAAGGAGTGGGTGTCCAGTTCGCAGTCACCAGAAGTTCAGTGGGTACAGTCCAGAGGCAGAAGAGAAAAGGGGCAATGCAATGCCAAAGATAACGAAGCAGGCAGACGAGAACGGCTAAAGTGCCACAGGTGTGCCAGCACTAGTCATCTAGCCAACAGCAGTGAATGTCCAGCAAGGAATAAAGAATGCTGGAAATGCAGAAGGTATGGACATTTTGCATCGGTGTGCACCTGGAAAGGGAGAAAGGCTGTGTCGCAATCCAGAGTGAAGAGGGCTGAGACCAGGTCTACTCTGATGAAGAAGCATGCGACACAGTTCTCATGGTTAACAGCGTCACAACTCGGAGGGAAAAGGCCCAGTGCACCATTAAAGTTGATGGTCATGAAACAAGGGTGATGGCGGACTCGAGTTTGGATCTTACCATACTACCATTGCACCTGTACAGAAATGGTGGAAAAAGTACAAGTGGAGACTTACAGGACAAACCTCAATCCCACTGTTTTTGGAGGTGCATGTGTGAATCTCCTAGGATACATCAAGCAACGGAGTTCAAGGGAACAGTCACAAAAACCAAAGTGTACTTTGCAGAAAATGGGCCAACAGTATTAGGCTGGGATGACCAGGCGAAATTGCAAATTAGGTTGGACCCTAGCGTGGAGGGACACGTTTTGTCCATGAACAAAAATGGGACGTCAATCACCAAAGAAGAGTTTTCAGGAACTATGTACACAAAATAAAGTTAAAACAAGGAGCAGTGCCAGTCAAGCACAGGGTGAGACCAGTGCCAGCGACAGCAACAGTAGCACTGCAGGAGAAACTCAACAAGATGCTAGAAGAAGGAACCATATATACGGTGGAGTCGTCAGAATGGCTCAGCCCAGTAGTATTTATAAAGAAACAGAACACTGGGGACCTATGCATCTGCATCAACCTACGCAGTCTAAACCTTGAGGTTGTGGCGGATAGTTATCCATTACCGTGTATAAATGAACTGATTTTGTTGATGAAAGAGGCAAAGGTGTTTTCGAAGTTAGATATGAGAGATGCCTATCACCAGATCAACTTGGATCGGGAGTCCAAACTTCTCACTGTGTTCATAACCCCATTTGGAACATATCAGTTCACCAGAATGCCTTTGAGGGTGTCTTCAGTGGCCTCCGCATTTCAACGCATGATGGACTCCCTGTTGAAAAATATTGGGAATGTTTCATACTTCCAAGACAACATTTTAATTTTTACACGGTGGACTAAGAGACACATGATATAGCTCTTCGCAAGGTGTTGCCAAAGTTGCAAGAAACAGGGGTGCGGCTACGCTATAAGTGCATGGTACAGGCTGCGAGGTAGAGTACCTCGGATATATCATATCCAAAGCAGGTATCAGCCCGAAGAAAGATCTTCTGCAAGCCATTGTTAAGGCACTTCCCCCCAATAGTAGAGAAGAGTTGAGATCGTTTTGGGGATTGTCGGGATATTACGCAAAATTTGTTCCAAATTTTTCAGAGTTTCAGAGACTACTGCCCCCATGAGAGAATTGCTCAAGAAAGGTGTGGAGTACCATTGGAACGCAAAACAATTCAAGTTGTTTGAAGAAGTCAGAGGGCATCATCCATGTGCCCTGTCTGCAACCATTCAATCCTCAATGGAAAACCATGATCACCACTGATGCCAGCGTGTATGGAACTGGAGCGACGCTCCCACAAAAGAAAGGTGATGAAGAGCACATTGTCGTGTTTGCATCTAAAGCACTGTCGCTAGCAGAGAAACATTACTCCACCATAGAAAAAGAGATGTTGGCATGTGCGTGGGCAGTAGATTACTTTTGCACATACATCTGGGGCACGAAGATTCTACTTGTTACAAACCACAAACCCTTAGTGCACCTACTGAGCCCGGGAGGGACCCGAACATCGATTCCCCGGCTTGCTCCCACCGCAGCGAAGCTGCAAAAATACACATACGAAATACAGCACATAGCAGGGTGGAAAAATGCCCAAGAGGATTGTATGTCCAGACTGCTGGTGCGTAAAGACACAGAGGCCAACTTTCTACAAGATTAATGTGTGGTCGCAACACTCACTGATTTAAGGAGCTGAGAATTCCTCGAAATGAGCGAAGGACACTGGAAAGAAGAATCAGCTAAGGATGTCATGACAACAAAAATCACAGAATGGGTCAGGAAGGGGTGGCCTGATGAGAAATCCATTCCAGAAGGGTTGCGTCCTTATTGGAAAGCAGCTGATGAGATCTTCGATTGCGAACCGATGCTCATGAGAAGTAATCAAGTCATCCCACCAGTAGCAATGAGGAGAAATATCATATGTAGCGCTCACGCCCGTCATCTCGGAAACAACATGACGAGAAGGAGAGTGCGGGAATAATATTGGTGGCCGAATGGACTTGGAAATACAGGCAATGACAGAGAAATGTCATGATTGTGTAAATAGCGACAAGCCACTGAAGATCGGACAAACGCCACTACACCAAACAGAAGTGCCAGAGGGGGTGTGGCAAAAACTGGGCATGGACTTTAAAGGGCCCGCTCGAGCTAATGGAACATGAAGACAAGTATGGCATAGTGCTAGTGGATTATTTGCCCAAATGGGTAGAAGTCAAGTTTGTATACAACATAACCACAGCTACAGTGATCCACTTTCTCAAGAACATTTTTAAAGAGAAGGGTTGCCAAGAGAACTGGTCACCAACAACAGAGTTCAACATGTATCAAGAGAAATGGAAAAGTGCATGAAAGAGAACAATATCCAGCAGATTAAAGCAGCCTCATATCATCCACAAGCAAATGGGTTGGTCGAACGCACCAACAGATTCATCAAGGGGGCCCTGCAGTTGGCAACTCTAGCTGGCCTCGATCCGCATAGCACAGTCAAGGAAGCAGTGGCTGCCCACCAATATATCGTCGTTCCACCTCCTCCGAGGACGCAGGGCAGCGCCTATGCTGGTTCCCCAATGGTTGGCAAATATAAGAGAGGATGAAATTGTTGAAATGGCAGAATTGGTGTGGCGAGTGAAGAAAAGCAAAGAGAACAGGAACAGATATAGTGACGAAAGAAAAAAGCCTCAACAAAGCACAGTTCGAGAAGGTGATTTGATAAAGATCAAAATGCTACATAGAGACCCTCTTACAGGGTTCAAGTACAGCAGACTTGTGAGAGTAGTGCAGCGAGGGACAAATCATGTATGCACCCAAGATGGTAAGCAATGGAATCTGGAAAGGGTGGCCCTATACGAAAAGGGGTCAGAGCAATCCCAGAGCGCAGAGCCGAAGAGGAGAGCTCAGCCAAAGGGAAGTCAACAATGAGAGAGCAACTTGAACATGTAGCAGAGCAGGATGAATGGACACCATCACAAGGGAAAGCCAGTCGAAAGAGGAGTGGTGTGAGAAGAGAGAGATCCTCAGAAAGAAGCGCAACACCGCAAGAAAAGAATGCACAGAGCAGTTGACCGCAAAGTTAAAGAAGATGACCAGGGAGATACACCGACTATGTGATGTAGTAACTTAAACAAAAGGAGGTATGTAGAGTAAAGGACTTCAAGGAAATCTCACGGCAGTCTCGCGAGATCCCGAGACGATACAAGAAGCAGGGACTTCCTGCTAAGACTCATTAAGAGCGCGGCAAGCCAGCAAACAACACAGCAGCAAAGCACCCCATTAAAAGAGTAAGAGCTTTGCATGGACTAAACAATTTATGCAGCACACAAGTGATTCTAGCTGGGACTAGACATATTTATGCTTGTGATGTTTACATAGCATTGACAAGGCTAGATGCTGACACTGTGTGTATGAATAGAATAAATACCAGTAACTACATCACCACATCTGCATGTAGTCCTTATATAGGCCAAAACACACCGTTCTTTTAATACAGACTAAAAGAGGATTATAATAATCAAACTTCACCCACACTACACCACGAGTAACATGGTCTAAATGGGTACCAGAGCAATGTTTTCATTTTTCCTCAAAGAGACACAAATAATAAAAAGAACTGTTTACACAATTAACATGAGCAGTCATGGCTATTTACAAATGAAATGTATTGTAATGGACTTTGAAACATATCTCAGTTCCTCTCAGCTGCCCCCAGAATATGTGTAGGTATTTGTCTGGATGGTTACTATTTTCAACAGGTTTTGGAGGTAGAGATGACAAACCCTCAAAATAACATGACCCATCCAAGGCCTTCACTTACAGGAAACATAATCTGCCACCCTATTATCAAATCACCCCCTATGGGGTAAAACCGTAGAGATATCCACACCCAGAATGGTGGCCACATACTGTATAATTGTTATCTACTGCGGGCTCATGGAAACTACACTCCTAGAGGCCACAGTACCTTTGTGACATAATGTCATGGCTATCCTGGAGCCGGAAACCAAGCATAATGCGCCACAAAGGATCTCTGCTGGATTTGTTGAGCACCATTCAGCATAATCCTCTTTGATACACATTTCACGTGTCCTTTGTGCTTCCTATTTCCTTCTGCGGTGTTGTTCCTGGTCCCTACTGTTTCCCCATTCCCTCAGTTATCCAGCACTGTCTATCATATTCCTACCACAATTTTGGACCTTGAGGCTTTTCAAACTGATCTTTACAAGATTACAGAATCTGACTGAACTGGATTGACTTCTCTGCTTCTCAGTGGATACTGGATTGTGGCCTGGATTTGGTGGTTCATCATTAATTGTGTCCTCGTTACGCCGGGACTTCCCCCTTTCATTTCCTTCTCCTACATGTCCTCACTGTCTGTACCCACTGTTTGTTTGTCTGGCTTCCCCTGCAGGGATGTCATTTCACCAAAATGCCAGGGGTAGCGGAAAGGACATCACACAATCCTTGACCTCTGATGACATGACAGGAAGTGGTGACATTTGACCCCACCCTGACGTCACATCGCAGGAAGCGATGGAACACGACCTTTCACCACTTGACAAAACAGGACGTGGCATCACATAGCATTGTTCCTAAGTACACTACAAAAAATATGGTTCCGCTATCACTATAATGTGATATACATTTCATACAAGAATGGATCACCATATGTATTGTTAATATCCATGTGTATAGGCCCATATTACCAAATGACTGTGAATGCAAGCAGACGTCCAAGGCCAAATGATAATGATGTGTTATTATAAAGCACTTTTGCTTAGTGCTTTATATAGAACACATATACATACAATATCATGGTACTCATTTATCGACCTCTGAAGGATGAAAGGCTACGTTGAGGTGTTTAAGAACATACTAAATCAGTGACTCGCCCCCTGAAGTGTGCCTGAAATAAACCTTTAATGAGTCTAGCAATTATTGTATAGAATCCAGAACGACAAATTATTTGCCATTCCTATTCTTTGTTATTCCTTGTTATTTAGGGTCGTTGCTCAAAGTGTTACACTAGTGGAACCCCCTGTTTTTTAAGAGGCCTGAACAAGAAAGCCAACCACTCCAGAAACAAAGAGCCACATGGCGCTGGCCAAAGCCCAGGAGCTTACATTTAGGGGTAGCAAGGGCGACTACAGGGGTAGCAAGGGAGACCTCAAGCGTTGCAACTGCAACCCCTGGTGGCCCCCACAAATGACGTCCCTGTTCCCCAGGGACCTAAACACAAGATGTGATGGCTGAAAGGTTTAGAATTAATCTTAACCTCTGGCATTGCTTTGGGCGACCATCCAGACCATGATTCTTTCCCTGCCAATCCATTACAGAAGGGGAAAGACCATATCCAAATCAGGCTTGGACCCACCCCCAAAAGGGGCACTCCAGCACAAACTGCTAGGTCACATCCCTGTACAAGACCATAGCATTCCCAGACATGTTTCGGCCTCATCAGTAAGGAGTAGCTTGATCTCTAGCTCCAGCAGGCACGGGACCCAGGCCTGGGCATACCCGTTCCACTCTGGGATACTCAAGGATTGATCTTCTGTTGACCTCAGGTCCCTTAATACCATGCATTCCCGAAGCCCACATAGGCATCAAAATACTCTCTGACCATGTCCCAGTCATAATGACCCTGGAAGTGTCACTTACAGCTGGGTCGTGCATCTCTGCATGGACACTATATGACCAGATATTATCAGATCTAGTGCTGCGCCAGCACATCAGGGAAACAATCACTACTTTCAGGATAACCTCCAAGTAGAGCAATCCCTATTGGTTGTCGGAGACCCCATGGAGGCAGTTGTGCGGGGTGAACTAATAAGTAAAACAGTAGCCCTTATGAAAGGCCGGGCCCAATTAAAGGAGGGCCTCGAAAGGGAGGTTACAGCTAAAGAATGTGAATATAGTACATGTGATCCTGTTGATCGTGGAAAGCCATGAAGGTGGCTAGGGCTAACCTGGAGGCGCACATGGTGAGGGAGAACGTCCTGGGCAATTCTAAAACCTAAACAGTTTTATACCGCCAATGGAAACAAGACCAACAGGATCCATGCATACAAATTAGCAAAAATGAAGACCCAGGGTACTACTACTACTTTACTTTCGCATTTATATAGCGCTACGAACCCTCGGGTATCTGAGCACTGCTTATTATTACCCACGGTGTGTGGTGCTCATTTATCGACTTCGGAAGGATGAAAGGCTGAGTTTGGCCCTGCCGGGATTCGAACCTGCGTTAGCAAGCTCTGCACGGATGTCAAAGCGAGCGCTCTACTGCTGTGCCACTTGACCAACATATCCGGTAATATCCGGTTACTTCTAGATGACGCCATACTGAAAATTTCACTCCCAATTAGTGCACAACTGGACGGATCAATCCAACTGGATGAGGTTTACATGGCCATTAAGACACTAAAAGATAACATGCCAGGGTCAGACGGTTTTACTACATGATTCTGTAAAACATATAAAACCCAACTGTCCCCCCACTTAACTAGACTGTTTCATTCAGATAATACGGTATTACCCAAATTGATTATTTACAACCGATTGTATGGTAAATCTGGCCGAATTCGGCCAGTACCAATGTCTTTCAGTTTCCTCATAGGCTTGCTTTGTCTTGATTCAGGTATTTGTGGCTCCTATAGCCCTTGTGACTCTCCCAGCCTCAAATATTAAACTCTTTCAGGTTCTCGGGGCTCTCCAAAGCCCTCTGGCCCCCTGCTAGGCTTACTTTCCCTTTGTTCGGATTTATCTGGCTCCTGCGGCCCTTGTGGCTCTCCCAGCCTCGATCCTCACTGTTAATCCTTCTCCATAGCGTTACCTTTTTAGGAGCATTACTTTCCGCTGCTTAGCGCAGCAGTTAATACACTTCTCGTGCAGAGCTCAGGGATTTGCTTTCTCTGCTTCAGTCTGGTCTCGGCATCAGTTGCTGGGCCCCAGGCACACCACTGCTTCCGTGTGGTTGCGCCACCAGATAAGATGGTTGCTTTAACATCCCAGACTCGTTCTTGATCCAGGCTCCGTAGCGTCTTTTTCGCTCTCCACACTATCGCTGGCTCTGCGGTCTATTGTGGCTCTGCCCCTCCAGGACATCTTCCCCTCAGAGACTTGCCTCTGCATAGGGTTCTCTCTCCTCCCTGTGTAAGAGTTTCTCCCTGATTCAAAGCTCCTATTTATTTTATATATGTCATCACAAACATAAAGGGTGTGTCCTTCTTCTTTGACTGTGGAGTTCAGATGAGATCCAGCATTACCTGAAGCTAAAGAAATTAAAGAAATGTCAGTATTCGGTGGCTTAAAAACAGAAGTAACAACAGACTTTCCAATTTTTATGTAGGTGGAAAATCTATACTGGACTCGGAGTCCCTTACGGAATGGAAGTCCTTGTCCGTGAGAGGTGAGTTACTCCCAGTGAGGTTGCAGTTGCCCAGACCCCTTGGGAGGGTTTTGCTGAGCAGGCTCACCTCCCTAGCCTCAAAGGGGATGGCTCCCCTCTGGGGAGAGTGGACGAACTGTCTAGAATCATCGCAGGTCTTACCCACCATAATCAATGCTGATCAGACCTGCTTTATTCTTGATCGATCTGCGATGGATAACATCAGAGACACCTTGGATCATTTAGAGGTTGAGATCAAACATTTCTTGGGCTGAGAATACTATCGCTGGACGCCCATAAGGTGTTTGACAGAGTCAATTGGCAATGCATGGAAATGCTCCTAGAACACACCGATTTTGCTCCTGCATTCAGGAATTTAATCCTCGCACACTATTGTTCACTGAGCACCGAGGTCAGGATTACTGAGAGGTTTACCCCTGCCATATCAGTAAATGCAGGAACCAGGCAGGGCTGTCCCCTATGACCCCCGGTTTTTTCCCTGTCTATTGAGCTCTTAGCAGCTAGAATTAGGGTCAATGGCGAAATTAGAGAAGTCACCCGGGAGACAAGAGGGGGGCGGAATATAAGGATTACCTATATGCTGGTGATCTTCTCACATTAACGGACATGTCCTTATCACTCAAAACACAGCTCAGAGAACTCTGGGATTATAAATCAGCCTCTTCGGTTACAATAAACTATGCAAAATCCCAAGGGCGTAATGCTTCCTTGTCGCCAGACGAGGTCCATCAACTGCACATAACTTCCCCAACCAAGTGGGAAAGAAAGGCAGTTGATTACCTTGGGGTCAAGATCCCAGCTAAACTGGAAGATTTCTGTGAGCATAACTTTATCCCTCTGGTTAACCAGCTGGAGGACGGCATGAAAAGATGAGCCACTCGAGATCTCCTGGATCGGCAGAATCATAGCAGTGAAAATGAACCTAATTTGCAGGCTTCTCTATCACAGTATGTCCTTACTAATAAAGGGGAGGGAGGTCCAGTCCCCAGAGGTTACAAAACAACATATTTCCCTTTGTATGGGGAAAGTGGTAAGCTAGTATTTCTGGGAAAGTCCTATTATGGAATGTGATACTGGGGAAATGAGGGTCTCGGATGTGAATAGATACAACCTAGAAGCGCAAATTGCTCATGTAATCACCTGGGATCAATATGGGCTCACCCCAAAGTGGGTTGTAATAGAACAGACATTCTCTCCATTGCCCCTGGACTGCCTCGTCAGCTCCAGATCACTCTGAGACATGCCATCATTGTTGTATACAACCCGGAACACCATATACTACTGGTGTAAGGTGACAGACATTGGGGTACCCCTATGGGCATTGGTCCCTTTTCCCAGTCTTAAACAATCCCGAGTTTCAGCCGGGTATGATAAAAGGTAGATGTGATGGGTCAGAAATGAGAGGCAGACACAAAGTTGTGTTATTCACAAAGTCAGACATTTTAATAAACAGAAATGGGAAACTAAAACTAAGGATCTGTCTGTGTCAAGTAGTTGTAACTTAAAAGCCGTCCTTGTGTCCAAAACATTCCAAGCCGACCCTCACCCCTCACACTAGAAACAAAGGGGCTGATTCATGGAACTATTTTCGCTGAAAAACAGCAATTTGTGTGCCATTCTGCCCGCAAATCCCCATTTGTTAAACAAGGATTTGCGGGCAGAATGGCGCACAAAACCCCGTTTTTCGGCGCAAATAATTCCATGAATCAGCCCCAAAATAACAAAAGGTGCATGGAAATGTCTTTGGTCCTCATTACGAGGTTGCCGCTAAAGGCAACCGCGGCTTACCGTTTCCGGTAAGTTCTTATTCCCATGGAACACTGAATCACTGGCACCGTTGTTAACGGTGCCGGTGCTTCAGTGAGTATCTGCCGATAGGGGCCTGAACTACCAGCAGGGAGCTCTTCTTGCAACTATTGCGGATTGCCTGATTTACTCCCCTGTCAGGAATCCTTCTATGGGGTTTTCAGATCCCCTGATATACCTGATAGGTATCTTCCCACAGTGTCAAACTCTTTACACAACTTCAGGTACCTGGTATTCTTGCCTGCCAGGACTTCTTTCATGGGTTTCTCAGATCCCTGCAGTGCACAGTGGTAGCGCGAGATATGTTTGCTTAGCTTACCATAACTGGCGAATTTCTGGGGGGTTTTCGGTTTTACCTGTAACCATAATGTCCCTGTACAACGGTTTTCCATTGATTTTCATAGTTTTTTTAGTAGTGCAACTTAACCATAACAGCCCTTTAACAATGTTTTTCCAGTGAATTTCATAGGTTTTTGCCATGATACCCTAAGTGTGTAAAGATGTACTGTACAACATACTGAACCAGCTGGCACCATGTTCATGCACACAGCAGTTGCAGACTACGCGTCTGGTTGTGACATCGAGTGGCATCCAACCTGCTCAGAAACGCAGGGGCTCTCTTACATAGTGGTACCATTCAGCAAACACAAGGAACATATACAAACAGCATCATGTACATGAATTGCAAGGAAAAATAAAGTAGGTCCGCAAACGGTGTACTTATGAAACAAACAGGAGAAAGGCATAGGGAGGCATAGGGAGTACACCATAACGGAATGCAACAACAACAGAAGTGACGGCTGCCTTCAAGAATCTTACCGCACTGCTACTTTACATGGGAACAAAGAACAAATGGCCACAGTAAGGACGGGAAAGTACCAAGATCAGAACTTCAGTAGAAAGAAGTAAGCACACTAAAGTGTGCGTGATAATTGCACAGGTGGTGCAGTATACAATAGTAGAGAAGCATAAAATCTTTTTTTTATTTTTAATGCAGCAATAGCAAGCACCTTACAGTGGCTGGAAGAAAATTTCCTTCATGACGAAGTGACTTACGATAGTGACCCATTGGTACGCACCGCAGTCTGAAACATAAAATATGTAATATCTATTGCCTCATGTACACCGAACAGATTTATTTTTCTTTAAGAGAACGTATTGGAAAGTAAAACAAGGCAGCACAAGTGGCACCCCTTCTACAACAGCATACGGGCACAGGAAAGGAAAGAAACTCTGTAAATAGGAAACTGGACAGCCTGGAATCCAAAAGGGAAGAAATGGTGAACAATTTTGCTGCCTTAAAAGGTTACGTACAAGGACATATTTTGTACAACAACAAAAAAAACACTACCCGACCAGCACGTGTACTCCTTCTCCATTTCATAGCCCGCCATCCCCTCAAAATCTGTGTGATCAGACACGTTACGATAATACCTCAATCCCTTCCTCCCCTCACGACCAACTTGTACAAATTCCCAATTCCCCACAATATGTATCCACTTGTGCTAACCCTTCCCTTTCCAAGTAGTATGTATGAATGTGTGGAAGTAAACGTTGATATTTAAATTGTTGCTGAGTGTATATGTGGCTTTTTCTTTGTTTTTAAAATGCAGTTATGAGTCAGTAGCGCACAGTACTGGTGGGAATGACCGCAGTTAAGCAAAAGGGAGCCGTTCTATGTACTCCGCACCTGCCCGGCCTATCTGCAATCACAATGGAAGCATCCCTACGATGCCAGCAGGACCCACCTGTCCACATCTTGTGAACCACCTGTGATTAGTTGTGGGAGCGGACGTTTGTCCGTTGCACAAGTACGCGCATGCGTATCTCTTCCTCTGTCTCCTGGTGACACTGGCCCTGTCCAGCATATGCGAAGAAACCTATGATGACCTTCAATTAGTTCAAGCCGCCCACGCACGTCCTACAGGTAGCTGTACACAAACATCACACCTACTATACCCCACAAACACCCATCTTGTCAGTATTAATTATTCCAGAGATCTTAACGGTGTGAATAGAACACCTATGTACATGTGCACAAACTTTTTCGCCCAAAACGCGTCATGCGTACAGCCAACCCGATCGAGAAAATTTGCGACGTCACCCACGCTATGCGTGGGCCCTTATTTCGCGGACACAATCCGAACCCTCAGACAGCGGAAAAGTAGAGTGTTCTGCAATCTACAGAGTGTACTTGGGAAAGTACACGCTCACAAACAACCCACAATGTGCCATTGCACATGTTTGTATTTGTTTGAACAATGTAGGCCTGTTTTCCGGGTGCAAGGTCTACACAGCAGCCCTACAAAAGTTCCCACCCCACATCTGCTCTGCAATATGTTTGGAGCTTTTCAGAAAAGAGTAGCAGACCACATAGCTTTGAGCTGTAATTGATGTCGGACCAAATTTGCTGTGCTACGTTACCTTTGGAAGTAATGGCAACCATGTCAGGCCGCCTCACAATGCACAGTAATGGAGAAAATTATTAACACCCCTTCCTGTGAACTACACCCTCACTACCGATAATCCCCACTGTCCCATTCCCATGGGCAGCTTGCTGAAAACGTTAATATGTGGCACGTGCGCTTCCCCAAGTACCACGAGAGCCGCGTGCCACTAAACCAGAAACAGTCCTTCTTCCCTTTCTACTATTTTGTTTCTAGCACGCCCTCATTGGGTACTGTTAAATAGTCACACATGCATCCCCCAATCACATTGAAGAGCTCTCCATGTAACACTATCATTTCTGTACAACAGTCCTCTGTGTACACACCAAACCCACAAAAGTTACTGCGCAATCCCTTTCCCTGCACAGTCCCATTTCCATGTCCGCCTTCCTCAAAAGCCCTGGATGTGGCTTTCATCCTGCGTGTGCGGGCGTGGGGGAATACATTGCAACCAGGGTAGGGGATTTCGTCTTCAGAGGTGGCTCTGATCTTGTGTTTTTTTCTCCTCACAATCTTACAGTAAACTCTTCAACGCATCCTGTAGATGAGCAAACAAAACAGCATGACCAATGGGTGACAACGAAATGCCATTTGCATGGAAAAACTCTGATTTTGACAACTAATGATGTCATTGTTGCAGAAAAACATCCCACGAGAGCGCACAAAATCAGACATGCTTCTGTTGATGGGACACCTTCAAGTCTCTGACTGGGAACAACATACATGAGGATTGTCCCATATTCTTCTTGGTGTTATGGATGAGAAAAGCACCTGGGCAGTGGGAAAACGTCTCTTCACTGCATTCAGCAACCTCTTCAGTCGACGGAACAAACCTAAACAAGCCACATAACCCAAATGCATGCCGCCGTAGTGCAGGATGACAACATCAACAGTAGCAAAAGTGGCCAGGTATCTGCACAGCGCATGCATATCGGCAAAACTTTGGTCATGGAAAGCACACCACAATGCGTCCACTCTTTCCAAACCAAAATCGCCATCAAAGTGTCTTTCCTGGGCATACTTATGCAGATCTATCACAAAGGCATCACCCAAAGTCAACATAATGTGTTTCGCCATGTCAGCCCGCCTCACTACGCAGAGTAATGAAAAACACTATTACTGCAACTTCCTGTGAACCACACCCTCTGTACCTGATTGGATAATCCCCACAGTCCCATTTCCATTGGCCAGCATGATGAGAAGCGCAAAATGTGGCATGTGTGCTTCCCCAAGTACTGCGAGGGCCGAGCCCCAGTAAAGCAGAAGCAGTCCTTCTTCCCTTTCCACTATGTTTTGTCCAGCACTACTTCATTGGGTACTGTTAAATAGTCACACACACATCTAGCAATCCCATCCAAGACGTTAGCATCTAACACTGTCAGTTCTGTACAGCACTTCATAAGTACCGTTACATATTCAGACTGCAAGTGTCGTGTCATTCGAACGCACATCCAGTAGAAAGTTCAGTAAAACTATGCAAGATTTCTGCATCCACATTCATCCACATGAGCACCCATCACCACAAAGTCGAGGTATGAATACATTCTATGCAATATGTTTGCAAGTCTGTGGTAAGTGTCTGTGAGCACAGTATCTGCCACTGGACGTGCATTACGTATGTAAAAAACATACTGTTTTTTCTCCCATCACCTACCATCAAGCTGCACTTCAATGGCATATGCTTTGAATGTTTTCATTTACCCATATCACCAATTGTAATATCCAAACAAGTCTGTTCTTTTCTTCTGACTATGCTACACATTTTTTGCCGCACTAACCCATCTAGTACATAAATCGTAAACATATCGCACCAAAACCAGCACTGCATGTCTCTTACCAACCTAAACCAAGTTCCCAGAAGATCACTGTCTCCACAGCTATAGTTCTCTCTAGGCTGGACTATTGTCCCAGCCTCTTTGTAAATCTTCCTGCTTGTACTCTCTGCCCTCTGCAACTCACGCAGAACAGGAATGCGTGACTTGCCCTTGGCCTCAAGGCCAGGGATCATATCTCTCTGGGAATTAATTGTCTGCGCTGGCTCCCAGTACCTGCGAGGATTATAGTCAAAAGCTATCCACAAGGCCTTCTGGGCCCTGGGGCCTCAATATACCTTCAAATCTCACTTCCTAATTTGTATTTGTATTTTATTTATTTGTATAGCGCTCCAGACCCGAAGGCAACCAGGCGCGTATCTTAGAACAACAAGGTACGATAAGGCAATGGTTACAGTTGCATTAGTACAAAATGAACAGGTTAAATAAAGTGCATAGCAGTGCAAGAAGAAAGAGATTGTTGTCAAGTAGTCGGACGACAAATGTCAGGTGGCAGGGTAAAAGGCAGTTAGTCAAGTGTGGCGGATAGCCAGAGCTTTGCTTTTTGTTTGAATAGAGTTGGAGAGGATAAGGATCTGATGGTGAGTGGCAGTGAGTTCCATTGTTTAGAGGCTAGAACTGGGAAGCTTACACCCCCGGCTTTCTGAAGTTTGTATCTAGAAATGGTCAGGCAGTGTGCTTGGGCTGATCTGAGTGACCATGTGGGTATGTACTGAGAAAATTGAGAGGCTAGGTAGATGGGGGTTTGATTGTTTACACATTTGTGTGTGAGGGCCAGGGATTTCAGTGATATCCTTTGGGCCACTGAAAGACAGTGTTGTTTCAGAGATGTGTGCAGATCTGGGGATATTAAGGGCCGCTCTAATAGCATTATTTTGAATGACCTGGAGTTTGTTGAGGTTGCGTTGGTTAGTTCCTTGATAAAGTGTATTGCAGTAATCGAGTTTGGACATAACCAGTGTCCTGGCTAGAGTAATGCAATTCTGTGTGGAGAGGAAAGGGCGGCAGGCTGTGGTGAGTTTACATGTATAAGCAGAGGCAGCAACAACCGCATTAGTTTGTCTATTAAGGGAAAGTGTAGAATCGAGATAGATTCCCAGAGTTATGGTGTCTTTGGACACTTTGATGGAATTGCCATCAATATTGAAGGTGCAGAACGATGGGTCAAGTTTGTTGAGTCTCTGTTGGGTGCCCAGGTTGAGAAGCTTTGTCTTGTCATCGTTGAGACAGAGCTCATGTTGGGCCATCAAAGCTTTGGAATCGGCCATGTAGTCACCAGTGATGGGAATGAGAATCTGGGTGTCATCAGCGTAGTTGGTGTAGGTGACACCCAGATAATTAAGCACATCAAACAATGGTTTGGTAAATACATTGTAGAGTGTAGGTGAAACACAAGAACCTTGTGGCACTCCACAGGGGACCGAGGTTGGATCTGCGGATGAGGTAGGTGAAAATACTCTCATGTGTCTGTTGTCCAGGAAGGAGCTGATCCAGTTAGTGTTTTTTTCAGAGAAGTGGGCAGCTGATTTCAAGTGACGGCAGAGGATTTGGTGATTGACCAAATCGAAAGCTGCCGAAAGGTCAAGTAGTAGCAGGAGGGCCAGTTTGCCATTGTCAAGTCCTCAATTTGAGTTTTGAGATCTAATAGGGCTGCTTCTGTCCCATACTTAGGTCTAAAGCCAGATTGTCTCGTACCAAGTAAATTGTTAGTTTCCAAGTACTTATGGATCTGCAAGTAAGCTGCTCTGTCTAGTATTTTTAGAAGGAACGGGTGCATAGTCATGGGTCTATAGTTGGAAGGTATAGAAGGGTCCAGGGTGGGTTTTTTCAACAGGGGGATGACCCAGGAGTCCATGGAATTGTCAGGGATGATGCCAGAATGAAATGAGGAGTTAATAAAGGAGGTGATGAAAGGGGCAAGGTCGTGCGCAGATTCCTTAAGGATGGAGCAGGGCAGGAATCGCCTTGGCAGTTGGATGGTTTTAGCTTGCTAATGATTTTATCAACCTCTAGGATGGTGAGAGGTACAAAGCTGAATGGAGTATGAGAAAAGGAGGGGGTGGCCATCTTAGATGCCGGGAGTTTGGTTTGGGAAGAGGTGAAAAGGCAGTTTTGTTTGGAAATAATTTTAGATTGTAGAGTGGTTATTTTAATGAGGAGGGCATTTTGAATATTGTTGCACCACATACTGTCTTTGCTACATGTGTCTGGGATGGGCGAAAGGGATTCTAATTCTTTAAGAATTTTGAATAGCTCCTTCGTGTTGGATTCTGCTTGCGAGATGCGTAGGTTGTATGTCTCTTTTTTTGCTTGTACAATCACTTCCTTGTAATTAAGGGATGCTATGAAGAGGTTGTCTTTATTAGTCTCGCATGGGAGACTTTTCCTCAGAGCTTCGGCATTGCGTTTTTCTTTGAGTAGCGCTCTCAATTCTGGTGTACACCATGAGTTCAAGTGAGCTTGTTGTTTAGCTTTCCGTAGTTTGAGGGGTGTTATAGTATTGATGGCTTTGAGCAAGGTTTGGTTAAAGGTGTCCACTAGGACTGTAGGGTTGTTGTGCTGTGAGGCACATTTGTTGAGTATTGGTAAGATGAGGGGGAGTAATTTGTCCCTAGTGATGTCCTTTTTGTTTCTTGTAGGAATAGGGGGGTGCCAAGTTCGGTTTGGGATGTAGGTTGTTAGCCGGTATGTGAAAGAGGATGATGTGGTGGTCGGACCAAGCACAGACGGAATTGGAATTTATCGACGTGTTGCAGTTTAAATCTGCAATCCAATCAAGCGTTCTACCCTTGTTGTGAGTTGGTTGTCCATCCAAAGATGTCCATGCTGGAGCTCTTCATTCATCTGCCTCCAACTCCTTCAGGGTAACTCGCTTCTCCAAGCAACCAGTTGGTGATAGATGTCTTTCTTGTCCTGGGACCTCCCTCTGGAACAGCCTCCCTTCCTCCCTGAAACATGAGAAGAACCATCTCTGTTTCCGGAAGCACCTCAAAACCTTTCTCTTTGCTTCTGCTTTGTCTCCTCCTGTCCCCTGCTGACTTCCTGGCTGAAACTAATTCTGCACTGGTTACCGAGCCACCTTCTGATATCACCTCCCCGCCAGTCACACCCCTGCACCGCCTCTCTGTCAACCCCCGCACTTGGGACTGTTTTCTGTATACCTAACAGTCCCACCACCACCTGATGTCTGCACTTATCCTTGCACTTGCCACCAGTGGGCCGTATTTTCAGTTATTGTTATACATTATCCTTCCCATGTACTGTACTTCCCCTCCCCCTACCCATGCATGTGCGCGATCTGAGTGACACCTCGCCTAGTAGGATCGTTGTCTCCCCTCTGTTCCCCCTCCCTTGCCTCATCGCGCTTTAAAACACTTGTGTATAGGCGCGTTATAAATGCCACATCATATCACATCATAAACACATTGCATGCATAGGAAGAGGATGCCTGCCACTTACCTTGCACACTTTTCAGTATTATTTTCTGCAGTAACCTTTTTCCTACAAAATTCGCACAAATACCGCTCAAAAGCAGCACTGAATGTATCTTAGCAACTTAACACAAGTACATACAGTGCATGCACACAAACAGGATGCCTGCCCCTTACCTTGCACACTGCAACCATAGCCTTCTGCATTTCTCTGTACAAATAGACCTTCTGCCACAGTTTTTGCATACACACCACAACCACAAATCTTATTGAGCAATGCCTCAGCCTGCACACTCCCATTTCCATGCCTGCCATCCTGAAAAGGACTGGATGTGGGATGTGCAATCCTGAGAGTTAACGTGCCAGGAACGTGACGGTGGGAGACATTTGAAACAGGGTAGGGGATTGGGTCTTTAGTCTTGACTCTGAAATGTTTGGTTTTGAAAAATAAAATTGTGTTTTTTTATTTGTTCTTGTTTTTTTATGTACTTGCAAATAGTCTTTTTTTGTTTTTTGTCTTTATATCAGTTTCTGTTTGCTTCTCCTCCTTACATTTTTACCGAATTCGGGTCAATGCTTCTTGCACAGTGTAAAAGAAAATAGCATTGGCAATGCCGTTCAAAGAAATGCCATTTGCATGGAAGCAGTGCATATTTTGTGAATTCATGATCTCGTAATGGGTGGAGAACATTCTTTCAGTGCACAAAAATGCACACATGCTTCTGTTTAGATGACTTCTATAACTGGGGGGTTGTCGAACCCTCTATGATTCAAAAACATGCAAAACCACTTAAATGCAAACTTGTTTTAAACCCTTTTGGAAGCCCATGCTCATGGGGCAATCATCGTTAGGAACAAACACTTGCTGCTAGTGAACACATGTCTCATAGTTTTTGAAACTCTCAGTTTTTTATTATTAATTTGCTGATACTCTTTCTTTTGCAAAATAATTAAGTATTTTTATCTGCATAACAATTCATAATAACCATTGTATTGAACAAACACATGATTATATCTACAATTCAGTGAAAAATTGTTCATAGATGTACAAGGCGTAAACAGTAGGTCGCCTATCCCCGGCTATAGTCTGACCTCATATTTGGTCTACGTCTGGGAAATATATTAGAGGTATAGGTGCAGCACTAGAAAACGCCCATGGAATTCTGGGTCTGTGTGCTGCTGAGGTTTCGGCTGAAAAGATGTAAGCCTTCTTCTAGGGCCAAGAAAGTCAGGGAACTCTGTGTTTGGAAAACAGAAATGAAGAAATACAGGAGAACTGTGTTAAAAAAGCAGCAAAGTGCTTGGGCGGGTTAAAATGTAGTACTAAGTACTAAGTACAATGGACAAGTCCTATGTAGAACCAGAAATAAACTCCACTCACCACTGCTCATGCTGGGAGTAGGAGTGGATGAACAGGAAAGGTGTCATCACTGGGCAGGAGTGGAGTCTGGAGTCACCATAATTGATCAAGTAATAGGAGGGATGCCAGATCACGGACGAGGGGCCCGTTGGAAGGAGGCGTGGGCCCTCTGGCACATGAAGCATGGTCCGGCTGGGCAAGTCGTGTGTAGAACCTGGGGTAAAAAAGGGGGGGGACACGCTAGTAAATGGGTGTCAAGTGGATGGGGCATAGACAAACTCAGAATAAAACGGTGATTATTGAAAGGGTACTGTAGTTACCTGATGGTTCTTTTAGAGATGATGGCCCAATGCAGAAGGAGGGCTTGGGAGAAACAGGATAGCCTAGAAGCTAGTCATCCAGGTTAAATGGCAGGAAAAAGTTCAGTAGAGCTCGCCCTGTGTATAAACAAAAAGAAAAGGAAAAGAGAGAGAGGGGGAGGATATATCAGTAAGAAGCCCACTGGACAGGAAGGGAATCTACAAGTAATGTACCTGGTCATGAGGATAGTGTCTAGCATACACAGTGTCGGCAGATATGCCGACAAGATTCCCTGCAGGAGTCTGGGCAAGCTGGATCAGGACCGGCGTCTGAAAATGGCACCTGTGCTGACTCAGAGGGAAAGAGCTGTGTATATGTGCTATGGAAAGAAGATCCAATGCGCATGCGCATGGGGGTAGGGTCACAACAAACGAGGCGTGCAGAGAAGTGTCTCAGGCTGCCATCGGGCATGAGTGGGAGAGTAGTGGCTCAGCTTGGAGCGGTAGCGAAGGTGCCGTGTGTCCTGAGGACAGAATGGAGGGTCTGTCAGGCCACTGGATCGAGTGTATGTCGGGACCCATGTAAAAGAGGAGAGAGCAAGCAGTGTGAAAGAACTTACGCGCAATGTGTTGCCGATAAGCACGGCAAGCGTTAAAAATAGCAGGAATGACAAAGTAAGAAATGGGTGGCCTACGAATGCTTGGCTTGGGATGGCATGAAGGCAGCATTCCAATGATAGGTCACGGGGGAGAGGGAAGGGGGAGAAAACCAGAGAGATAGTGTACATGCTGCTGGTTGTGGAATCAAAAATCAAATAGGCTTGTAAACCCTGCTGGTTGAAAATAAGTGTATACTGCAGGGCCTTGAATGCATGGCAAAGTAGGCCAACAACATGTCTAAGCATCGTCGCAAAAGTACCCGGCACCCAGTGTCCAGTACAATGAACACTTACATAGATGATGGTGCAGAAATTAGAGCAAGGTGGGTATTGACACAAGCATGAATCTAAGCATACATTACAGACAATATCCAGTATGGTGCACAATTGCATGGGTATTAGGACAGTGAAAAGCGATCAGGGTCTGCACAGTTATTCACACCAAAATCATCAATGGGAAATGTTGCTATGTACCATAGGTCTGCATGTAACTGGCTGTCTTAGCCCAAAGTGGATGGCCCATAGTACTCATGGTTTAGCTCTAGTGCTCAGGGAGATGCTGAGGGAAGCAATGTAGGTGCGCGTGCGGTCCCTCAGAGGGAGAGGGAACTCAGAGCATTAGAGGAGTAAATAAGCTGTGTAGGGCAGTAGATGGAGTTTAGTGGAGACTCGATGTTGGAGACAAGGGGGACTAGGAGCTAAATTGTCCCGATAGGCCCTCGTTGAGGCCAGTAGTGGTGGATTTAAGTTTATGCATCCACCATGCTTCTTTGAAATTCAAGGCATTGGCAATGTTAGTTTTGTTTTGAATTTTATCGACCACCCACCAGGTAAAAGAATCTGGATCATGGTGGAATTCATTGAAGTGTTGGATCAAAGGGGCAGTGAAATTTCTACAGCGTATCCTAGATCTGTGTTCTCCAATGTGTTTATGGATGGGTCTCGAGGTTTGTCCTACGTAACGTAGGCTGCAGGGGCATTGAATCACATAAATGATGTTGGTGGATTTGCAATTGGAGAAGTGTCTGATTTGCCACTCTTTGCCTTCTATGGTGAAGGAGTTGATTTTTTTTATTTGTCTACACGCCGTGCATTACCCGCAAGGGTGATGCCCACGGATCTCTCTCATATCCCACAGAGTGGAGCGAACCAGGATTTTGTAGGTTTTGGCACTGGTGAGTAAATCTTTGAGGTTCTTAGACCTCCTGAGTGCCATACGTGGTCTGGGTTCTGCTGGTAGGTAGAGTTGAACAAGAGGCCAGAATTTTTTGATAAGTGATTTTAGTTTGGAGGTTGCAGGGCAGAAAGTGGTGACACAGGTCATGATGTTCTCCGAAGTTTTATTGTGGGCTTTGGGAGTCAAGAGGGCATCTCTAGGTGTGAACCGTGCTCTTTTGTCAGTGTTTTTTATGAGTTTTTTAGGGTACCCTCTTGAGGCCAATTTTTTGCTGTAGGTCATTGGAGTGTTTCTGGAAGTCTTCCAGCTGGGTGCAGTTGCAGCGAATCCTCAGAAACGGCCCATATGGGAGGTTGTCTCATAGGCTTTTAGGAGGATGACTGCTGTAATGCAGGACTGTTCCTGTCCATGTTTTTTTTAAAAATAGAACATTCGAATTTGTTGTTTTTGGGTGTTATGGTAAGGTCAAGGAAATCCATCTTCTGGTTGCTTTTGTTAATAGGATTTCTGCTGTGCGTAGATTCAACTATTGAAAGAATTGTATCAGGGTGTTCTCTTCCCCTTTCCAGAGGAAGATAATATCGTCAATATACCTGAATCATGAAGTCACAGAATCTAGGTACGGGTTGGTATTGTTGAGGACATGTGCCAGTTCGAATTCGGCCATGAAAATGATGGCCATGCTGGGAGTAAAAACTGCGCCCTTGGCTGTCCCACATGTTTGGAGGTAGAAGGTATTGTTGTACTCAAAGAAGTTGTTGGTCAGTGCTATTTGAAGTAATTCAATGATAAAATTGATAGGGACCTGTCTTTGTGTCATATGCTGTGTCGGATGGTATCTTATGCATTCCAATGCTTGTTGTTGTGGAATAGATGTGTAAAGACTTTTAATGTCAAGTGTCACTAGGAGATCTTCTGATGGATTAAATGGCTGATTCTCGAATTTGGCAATTGTGTCCATAGTGTCTCTCAGGTAAGTAGGGGTGCATTGGCTGCAGGGTTTGAGGAAATAGTCGATAAATACTCCAATGGGTTCTAAAATAGAACCGCATCCCGAGACGATCTTCCAGGGGGTGTGTGAATATTCTTGTGAATTTTTGGAAGGGCATATAGTACAGGAGTTCTTCCTTCAGATGTATTGAGAAAGGCCTCTTCTTTATCGGTAATCCAGTTGCGTTCAAGTGCATATCTGGTTGCTTCTTGGATCTTGTTTTTTATTTCCATAGTGGGGTCCTTTTTCAGTTTTATATAGTTGCCTTCTTCATTGAGGAGAGTCATCACCATTTCATTATACTGGATGTTATTTTGTACTACAATACCGCCTCCTTTATTGGCCGGTTTTATCACCAGTGTTTTGTTTTCGCCTAGGGTTTTAGATGACATCTTCTGAGCTCCGGCTGGGGACAAATTACACTGGCACGGTTCCATACACCTCTTGGTCGAATACATGAGAAAACGACCTTGGCAGTGGGAAAAATCTGCATCACTGCATTCATCAACTTCTTCAGGTGATAGATCAAACGTCCACATGACATGTAAACCAAATGTAGACCTCCATATTGCACCACAACAACTTCAACAGGACCGACAGAAGCCGCGTATCTACAAAGGCGAATCATCCAGCAGAAACTACATTGATACATACTGGCCCACAAAGCGTCCACTCCTTCCAACCCAAAATTACCAGCAACACCTCTTTGCACAGCATACCTGTGCAGATCTTGCACAAAGGTATCACCCACGATCAGCACTGTGCATCTCTCCATGTTTACCAACCGCATTACACAAGGTATTGGGAAAAAGTAGTACCGCCCCCTGAACACCTGATTTGAAAATCCCCACAGTTCCATTTCAATGCCCACCATGCTCAGAATGGCAGGGTGTGGCACGTGTGCTTTACAAGCTACAGCGAGTGCCACACCCCAGTTAAGCAGAGACACTCCTCTACCCCTTTCCACTGTTCTTTTTCCAGCACTCCCTCAATGGATACTGTGAGAATTTCACACACGCATGCAGCAATGCCATTCCAGACCTCTGCATCCAACAGTATCATTTCTGTGCAGCACTCAATATTACCGTTACACACTTCGAGTGCACGTCTCGTGTGCTTCCAAATCCCCTCCAGTACAAAGTTGTGCCAAATAATCCACAATGTCAGCATTCAAAATCATCCAGAGCGGCACCCATCATGACTTTGGCCATGCACACAAGAGTGTAGTGCTTGCCCACACCCAGCACAACATAATGGGGCCATGCATGCTAACATGTGGCCAGATACCACAATCCACAAACGTAACATAGCCAGCGTCACGTCCACCCAACCCCTGCACCATAACACAGTGTGGCATAGAAACATGTAACAGTTACAAGAATCCACAAACATACCACAGCCTCTGCCACCCCTACCCATGTCCATTCACAAAGTATTGTCACTGCCAACCACACCACAAAATCTTCACAACATTGGGCCTACTCCCACCAATCTGCACAAATCAGAGTGTCCAAGCACATAGATGATGCACTTCAACACTACCCTCTTCTGTACTGACAGTACTTCAACACTGCACACAGTGGGCACACTGTAGGACCTGTCACTGCACCATCTCCAGCCATACACCAAAACTGTAGGATGTTCTAACACTAACCACACCTATGGAACCCACAATACATGCATGTCAGCTCACTTCTGGTGCTCTATGAAGTCTAAATTGTGCTCCACAACCGTTCTGTAAAGGTGACCACCCTTTGAGAGATGTAGTATAAACTGCATTGCTGCGGTGGGGGCGGGCATGGCCTTGGCTCTTCGGTGCATGGCTTTGCCATGCACCCAATAGTCTAGGCCTTTGCCACACTCACCACAACATAATCCAGCCATGCATGGCAAAATGTCACCAACTACCACAATCCACACACGTACCACAGCCACCGGCACTCCTACCTAACCTCCACACCATTATACAACAATGCATATAAACATGCAACATTTAGCAGAATCTACAAACTTAACACAGCCTCCGGCACCCCTACCCACTTTCATTCACATACGATGATGTTACTGCCAACCGAACCAACCAACAATATATGCATGTTAGCTTACTTCTGGTGCTCTATCAAGTCTAAAATGTGCTCCACAACGGTTCTGTAAAGGTGACCACCCTCTGAGAGATGTAGTCTAAACTGCATTGCTGCGGTGGGGGCGGGCAAGGCCTAGACTATTGGGTGCATGGCCTACGGCCTACGGCCTTTGGCCATGTACCCAATAGTAATCATTTTTATGTGATTTTTTTATGTCTAATGTTTGTTGTTTGTTTCGGAGTAGGTTATGTTATATGTACAATTGATTGAATTTTGAAATTTGTATGTGTTTACGTAATCATTTGTGTATGACCTGGTTTTAGGTTTTCAGTATAAAAAATATTTTTTAATTTTATATGTGAACGCACAGATACTGCAGGCACACCAACATCTTCATCCACCTATTGACATATCTCAGATGAAGCACTTCTCACTCCCCTATCCTTTCCATCCCTTCTTCCCACTACAACATGGCGTTATGTATTTTTTGCAATGCACTCCCCTTCTGCAATTGAGCTGCCACCAGTCACCACGGTAAAAGGTCGTGGCACGAGCTATCGTGCCATAGCAAAGGCTGCCTGCATTCACCACACATGGTAGTCGCCTGTGCTGGGACCGGCGAATTGGCACCGTACGCACAGATACTGCAGGCACACCACCATCTTTATCCAACTAATAATCACATATATCAGATGAACCACTTCTCACTCTCCCACCCTTTCAATCCCTTCTTCCCACCACCACATGGCATAAAGTATGTTTGTCAGTCCCTTTCAGCGCCGCACTGTTCTCCGATACACCATGGCAGCATTTCCCAAAAACTTTGATGCACAGCACGCTTCCCTCAAGCCAACCACCGGTCACGTCCAATGTTTGCCGACATCACGGCGTACTGCAAGCCAATGAGACATTTGTCAGCGGAGCAAACAGGGAAATCGGCCCGCGGAGCGGAGCAAGATATCACTAACTTTTTTAGACATACATTTCAGTTCTTTGCAACAAAGGTACTGGTCAGATTTCCGCTAAACACACAAAAGCACGCTTTCGGAACCAAGCCCCCACTCCTGCCACAAATTTGGTTCTAATCCATCCAGCCGTTCGGGCTGTAGGCATGCGCAAAGTTTTTGCCCATTCAGTCTATGGAAAAACAAAATCTTTTGGGACCCCCCCTATAACTTTGCCCTCCCTGCATGAAACCTCACCAAACTTGCCAAAAACATTCAGAGCGGGCCATATACTTTTTTTGCAAAGTTTGATGAGGATTCAACCAGGGGGAGCGAAGTTATAAATCGACCAAAAAGTGGTCTTCCTATGGGTTTAGCAACTTAACCATAACTACAAGCCCACTACCGTGGGCCGTGGAATATACATATATTCAATGAAAAAACTTTGTTTAAGGGACGTTATGGTTAAGTTGAACTACTAAAAACCTAGCAAATTCAGTGAAAAAACGTTAAAGGGACGTTATGGTTACAAGTAAAACCGAAGAAACCCTGAAATTCGCCAGTTATGGTAAGCTAAGCAACCATAACTCGCGCCACCACCGTGCACTGTAATGTTGGATTGTAAAACTGCGAATGTTTCTGTATCACACTTTTGCATACTGTGAAACATATACTAAGTAGGTAATAATGCATCACTTACTACATACTAGTACTACTACACACAACACATTATGAGACCACAATGTATACAAATATGGGGCTTATACAGGGAGAGTAAAGTAAGTAAACAAGAGGCAGTATCATGAGTCACTGTATATAACCAACATGATTATCTTTACTCATAGAAATGATTACTAAGTTTCAGGCCTGCTTCTTCCCCTATGTATGTGCATCATAAGATGCGATTGAATTCTAAGGAAAGTACTGTAAGAACATGTGAGAATAGCAACGTCTACAAATGTAATACGTTTTGAATTTTAAGTTTTTGACTGTCAGTGAATAAACTCATATGGCCTAGATATGTCAGTGAACAAAAAAAGAAGCGGCTAGACATGTGATGTCATCAGTGATGTCATCAATCATATTTGTGATGTCATGGGTGTTATTCTTAGCAGTGTACAGTGGTGGCGCGAGTTATGGTTGCTTATCTTACCAGAACTGGTGAATTTCAGGGGGTTTTCCTTTTTACTTGTGACCATAACATCTCTACAACAAAGTTTTTTCACTGAATTTGATAGGTTTTTAGTAGCGCAACTTAACCATAACGTCCCTTTAACAATGTTTTTTCATTGAATTTCATAGGTTTTTATTACTGCAACTTAACCATAACGTCCCCTTAACAACATTGTTTCATTGAATTTCATAGGTTTTATTGTTGCAGCTTAACCACAGCGTGCCCTTAACAAAGTTTTTTTCATTGAATTTCATAAGTCTTTATTAGTGCAACTTAACCATAACGTCTACGAACATCTGACTTCATTGCAGACCTTCCGGACAGTGCCACATGACCATACACTGGTGCGCGGCATGATGATGTGTCCGAGAACCCATCCGCACTCCACGATAAGATCCGTGCTTCACGGACAGTTCAAGCTGCATTTTCTACTGATCTAGGAACTTTCAACTTCAAAATGTCCCTTGCACAGCTCCAACACTTATTCCTACTCACCCATTAACAATCTAGTACACAATACATACTTTTAACAAAACTGCTATTTATCTTAAAATGGAATCAGCTAATGCCATCCCTCCTCCCAAAGAGACGCAGCCTTAGACATAACACACGCGCAACATTTTCCCCTGTACATGGGTGCTAAAAAAGGATTTTTCTTCCTACACCGGGACGCCTGCGGCATCCTGGTCTAGTAAGGAAAATCCTTTTCCAAGATGGCCACCATGGAAAGGGAAGGCAGGGTTTCGTACAGCGCCCCTCTCCGCTTTCCATGGCAGCCTGCAGAAGGCGAAAAGAGAACTCTATGACCATAATACCATGAGCAAATGTTTCTTCCCTTTCAAACCTATCCCAATTTTGAATAACTTTACCACAAAGCCAGTCCCAGGTGGACATAGCCACTTTAACCCCATGTGTTGTCCCTCGTGGTCATGGCCAGTAGCCTGATTGTCTGGATCATGACCTTATTCCATGACCCGGACAACCTGGCCACTGCCCATGGCCACAGGCTACACCTCAGTCACCAAAGGTATATCACTATTTTTTGTACCTACATTATGACACTTATCAAAAAACAAAATCCTATCGAACTTTACAAAAACATTTATATCTAGATCTATAATCCTTTTGCAAACCTTTGTGTAGATTTGTCAAATGGCACCACATTTATAAGCCTTTACAATATTTTGGGACCCCCCCTCTAATTATGCCCCCTCTTGACAAAATCCCACCAAACTTTGCAAAAACATTAATATCTAGATCTATTATCAGTTTGCCAAATTAAGTGTAGATTCGTCAAATGGCACCTCATTTATAAGCCTTTACATTATTTTGGGACCCCCCTCTAATTTTGCCCCCTCTTGACAGAATCCCACCGAACTGTACTTTCATTAAGTGGCGCCAAAGTTATAAGCCAACCAAGAACTGTTTTTCACCAACCCTGTAATGCTGAGGCGTCCGCGAACTTCACAGGACTGTTCGCGAACATCCGGACTGTTTGCAGACTTTTGCAGTGAAAAACACCTGTTGTTTTGCTTTTTGCAGCAATATCCCATCCCATCCTCATCACCCCTCACCTCCCCAGAGATTATTTGATGAGTTTTACAAGTGCAATGTTGTGTTTTGTTATGTTTTTACTGCGATGTCCGCGGACACCGGTCGCTGTCTACGAATCCAAGATGGCGGCGTTTCCAAAAATCTGATGCACTTCATGCTTTTCACTATCCAATCAGCGGGCACGTCTGATGTTCGTGGACACCACGTTGCCCTCTAAGCCAATCAGTGTCCTGTCCGCGGAGCAAACAGGGAAGTGTGTCCGCGGAACGGACATAGATATCACTGATTTTTGGGACCTACTTTTTGGTCGTTTAAAAAAAACTACTGGACGGATTTCCACACTGTTCCTGCCGCAAATTTGGTGAGAATCCGTCCAGCCGTTTGGCCTGGAGGCGTGAGCAAAGTTTTTTCTCCATTCAGTCTATGCGAAAAAAAGAAATTTTGGGACTCCCCTATAACTTTGCCCCCCTTTGACCAAACCTCACCAAACTTTGCAAAAATATTCAGAGTGAGCCATATACTAAAGTTTGGTGAGGATTCATCCAGGGGGAGCAAAGTTATAAGCTGCCCAAAAAGTGCTCTTCCTATGGGTTTAGCAACTTAACCATAACTACATGGCCACTACCACAGGCATGTAATTATATAGGTATTGTTGTACTCAAAGAAGTTGTTGGTCAGTGCTATTTGAAGTACTTCAATGATAAAATTGATAGGGACCTGTCTTTGTGTATTATGCTGTGTCGGATGGTATCTTATGCATTCCAATGCTTGTTGTTGTGGAATAGATGTGTAAAGACTTTTAATGTCATGTGCCACTAGGAGATCTTCTGATGGATTAAATGGCTGATTCTCGAATTTGGCAATTGTGTCCATAGTGTCTCTCAGGTAAGTAGGGGTGCATTGGCTGCAGGGTTTGAGGAAATAGTCGATAAATACTCCAATGGGTTCTAAAATAGAACCGCATCCCGAGACGATCTTCCAGGGGGTGTGTGAATATTCTTGTGAATTTTTGGAAGGGCATATAGTACAGGAGTTCTTCCTTCAGATGTATTGAGAAAGGCCTCTTCTTTATCGGTAATCCAGTTGCGTTCAAGTGCATATCTGGTTGCTTCTTGGATCTTGTTTTTTATTTCCATAGTGGGGTCCTTTTTCAGTTTTTTATAGTTGCCTTCTTCATTGAGGAGAGTCATCACCATTTCATTATACTGGATGTTATTTTGTACTACAATACCGCCTCCTTTATTGGCCGGTTTTATCACCAGTGTTTTGTTTTCGCCTAGGGTTTTAGATGACATCTTCTGAGCTCCGGCTGGGGACAAATTACACTGGCACGGTTCCATACACCTCTTGGTCGAATACATGAGTAAACGACCTTGGCAGTGGGAAAAATCTGCATCACTGCATTCATCAACTTCTTCAGGTGATAGATCAAACGTCCACATGACATGTAAACCAAATGTAGACCTCCATATTGCACCACAACAACTTCAACAGGACCGACAGAAGCCGCGTATCTACAAAGGCGAATCATCCAGCAGAAACTACATTGATACATACTGGCCCACAAAGCGTCCACTCCTTCCAACCCAAAATTACCAGCAACACCTCTTTGCACAGCATACCTGTGCAGATCTTGCACAAAGGTATCACCCACGATCAGCACTGTGCATCTCTCCATGTTTACCAACCGCATTACACAAAGTATTGGGAAAAAGTAGTACCGCCCCCTGAACACCTGATTTGAAAATCCCCACAGTTCCATTTCAATGCCCACCAGGCTCAGAATGGCAGGGTGTGGCACGTGTGCTTTACAAGCTACAGCGAGTGCCACACCCCAGTTGAGCAGAGACAGTCCTCTACCCCTTTCCACTGTTCTTTTTCCAGCACTCCCTCAATGGATACTGTGAGAATTTCACACACGCATGCAGCAATGCCATCCCACATCCCAGACCTCTGCATCCAACAGTATCATTTCTGTGCAGCACTCAACATTACCGTTACACACTCCGAGTGCACGTCTCGTGTGCTTCCAAATCCCCTCCAGTACAAAGTTGTGCCAAATAATCCACAATGTCAGCATTCAAAATCATCCAGAGCGGCACCCATCATGACTTTGGCCATGCACACAAGAGTGTAGTGCTTGCCCACACCCAGCACAATATAATGGGGCCATGCATGCTAACATGTGGCCAGATACCACAATCCACAAACGTAACATAGCCAGCGTCAAGTCCACCCAACCCCTGCACCATAACACAGTGTGGCATAGAAACATGTAACAGTTACAAGAATCCACAAACATACCACAGCCTCTGCCACCCCTACCCATGTCCATTCACAAAGTATTGTCACTGCCAACCACACCACAAAATCTTCACAACATTGGGCCTACTCCCACCAATCTGCACAAATCAGAGTATCCAAGCACATAGATGATGCACTTCAACACTACCCTCTTCTGTACTGACAGTACTTCAACACTGCACACAGTGGGCACACTGTAGGACCTGTCACTGCACCATCTCCAGCCATACACCAAAACTGTAGGATGTTCTAACACTAACCACACCTATGGAACCCACAATACATGCATGTCAGCTCACTTCTGGTGCTCTATGAAGTCTAAATTGTGCTCCACAACCGTTCTGTAAAGGTGACCACCCTTTGAGAGATGTAGTATAAACTGCATTGCTGCGGTGGGGGCGGGCATGGCCTTGGCTCTTCGGTGCATGGCTTCGCCATGCACCCAATAGTCTAGGCCTTTGCCACACTCACCACAACATAATCCAGCCATGCATGGCAAAATGTCACCAACTACCACAATCCACACACGTACCACAGCCACCGGCACTCCTACCTAACCTCCACACCATTATACAACAATGCATATAAACATGCAACATTTAGCAGAATCTACAAACTTAACACAGCCTCCGGCACCCCTACCCACTTTCATTCACATACGATGATGTTACTGCCAACCGAACCAACCAACAATATATGCATGTTAGCTTACTTCTGGTGCTCTATCAAGTCTAAAATGTGCTCCACAACGGTTCTGTAAAGGTGACCACCCTCTGAGAGATGTAGTCTAAACTGCATTGCTGCGGTGGGGGCGGGCAAGGCCTAGACTATTGGGTGCATGGCCTACGGCCTACGGCCTTTGGCCATGTACCCAATAGTAATCATTTTTATGTGATTTTTTTATGTCTAATGTTTGTTGTTTGTTTCGGAGTAGGTTATGTTATATGTACAATTGATTGAATTTTGAAATTTGTATGTGTTTACGTAATCATTTGTGTATGACCTGGTTTTAGGTTTTCAGTATAAAAAATATTTTTTAATTTTATATGTGAACGCACAGATACTGCAGGCACACCAACATCTTCATCCACCTATTGACATATCTCAGATGAAGCACTTCTCACTCCCCTATCCTTTCCATCCCTTCTTCCCACCACCACATGGCGTAATGTATTTTTTGCAATGCACTCCCCTTCTGCAATTGAGCTGCCACCAGTCACCACGGTAAAAGGTCGTGGCACGAGCTATCGTGCCATAGCAAAGGCTGCCTGCATTCACCACACATGGTAGTCGCCTGTGCTGGGACCGGCGAATTGGCACCGTACGCACAGATACTGCAGGCACACCACCATCTTTATCCAACTAATAATCACATATATCAGATGAACCACTTCTCACTCTCCCACCCTTTCAATCCCTTCTTCCCACCACCACATGGCATAAAGTATGTTTGTCAGTCCCTTTCAGCACCGCACTGTTCTCCGATACACCATGGCAGCATTTCCCAAAAACTTTGATGCACAGCACGCTTCCCTCAAGCTAACCACCGGTCACGTCCAATGTTTGCTGACATCACGGCGTACTGCAAGCCAATGAGACATTTGTCAGCGGAGCAAACAGGGAAATCAGCCCGCGGAGCGGAGCAAGATATCACTAACTTTTTTAGACATACATTTCAGTTCTTTGCAACAAAGGTACTGGTCAGATTTCCACTAAACACACAAAAGCACGCTTTCGGAACCAAGCCCCCACTCCTGCCACAAATTTGGGTCTAATCCATCCAGCCGTTCGGGCTGTAGGCATGCGCAGAGTTTTTGCCCATTCAGTCTATGGAAAAACAAAATCTTTTGGGACCCCCCCTATAACTTTGCCCTCCCTGCATGAAACCTCACCAAACTTGCCAAAAACATTCAGAGCGGGCCATATACTTTTTTTGCAAAGTTTGATGAGGATTCAACCAGGGGGAGCGAAGTTATAAATCGACCAAAAAGTGGTCTTCCTATGGGTTTAGCAACTTAACCATAACTACAAGCCCACTACCGTGGGCCGTGGAATATACATATATTCAATGAAAAAACTTTGTTTAAGGGACGTTATGGTTAAGTTGAACTACTAAAAACCTAGCAAATTCAGTGAAAAAACGTTAAAGGGACGTTATGGTTACAAGTAAAACCGAAGAAACCCTGAAATTCGCCAGTTATGGTAAGCTAAGCAACCATAACTCGCGCCACCACCGTGCACTGTAATGTTGGATTGTAAAACTGCGAATGTTTCTGTATCACACTTTTGCATACTGTGAAACATATACTAAGTAGGTAATAATGCATCACTTACTACATACTAGTACTACTACACACAACACATTATGAGACCACAATGTATACAAATATGGGGCTTATACAGGGAGAGTAAAGTAAGTAAACAAGAGGCAGTATCATGAGTCACTGTATATAACCAACATGATTATCTTTACTCATAGAAATGATTACTAAGTTTCAGGCCTGCTTCTTCCCCTATGTATGTGCATCATAAGATGCGATTGAATTCTAAGGAAAGTACTGTAAGAACATGTGAGAATAGCAACGTCTACAAATGTAATACGTTTTGAATTTTAAGTTTTTGACTGTCAGTGAATAAACTCATATGGCCTAGATATGTCAGTGAACAAAAAAAGAAGCGGCTAGACATGTGATGTCATCAGTGATGTCATCAATCATATTTGTGATGTCATGGGTGTTATTCTTAGCAGTGTACAGTGGTGGCGCGAGTTATGGTTGCTTAGCTTACCAGAACTGGTGAATTTCAGGGGGTTTTCCTTTTTACTTGTGACCATAACATCTCTACAACAAAGTTTTTTCACTGAATTTGATAGGTTTTTAGTAGCGCAAATTAACCATAACGTCCCTTTAACAATGTTTTTTCATTGAATTTCATAGGTTTTTATTACTGCAACTTAACCATAACGTCCCCTTAACAACATTGTTTCATTGAATTTCATAGGTTTTATTGTTGCAGCTTAACCACAGCGTGCCCTTAACAAAGTTTTTTTCATTGAATTTCATAAGTCTTTATTAGTGCAACTTAACCATAACGTCTACGAACATCTGACTTCATTGCAGACCTTCCGGACAGTGCCACATGACCATACACTGGTGCGCGGCATGATGATGTGTCCGAGAACCCATCCGCACTCCACGATAAGATCCGTGCTTCACGGACAGTTCAAGCTGCATTTTCTACTGATCTAGGAACTTTCAACTTCAAAATGTCCCTTGCACAGCTCCAACACTTATTCCTACTCATCCATTAACAATCTAGTACACAATACATACTTTTAACAAAACTGCTATTTATCTTAAAATGGAATCAGCTAATGCCATCCCTCCTCCCAAAGAGACGCAGCCTTAGACATAATACACGCGCAACATTTTCCCCTGTACATGGGTGCTAAAAAAGGATTTTTCTTCCTACACCGGGACGCCTGCGGCATCCTGGTCTAGTAAGGAAAATCCTTTTCCAAGATGGCCACCATGGAAAGGGAAGGCAGGGTTTCGTACAGCGCCCCTCTCCACTTTCCATGGCAGCCTGCAGAAGGCGAAAAGAGAACTCTATGACCATATTACCATGAGCAAATGTTTCTTCCCTTTCAAACCTATCCCAATTTTGAATAACTTTACCACAAAGCCAGTCCCAGGTGGACATAGCCACTTTAACCCCATGTGTTGTCCCTCGTGGTCATGGCCAGTAGCCTGATTGTCTGGATCATGACCTTATTCCATGACCCGGACAACCTGGCCACTGCCCATGGCCACAGGCTACACCTCAGTCACCAAAGGTATATCACTATTTTTTGTACCTACATTATGACACTTATCAAAAAACAAAATCCTATCGAACTTTACAAAAACATTTATATCTAGATCTATAATCCTTTTGCAAACCTTTGTGTAGATTTGTCAAATGGCACCACATTTATAAGCCTTTACAATATTTTGGGACCCCCCCTCTAATTATGCCCCCTCTTGACAAAATCCCAGCAAACTTTGCAAAAACATTAATATCTAGATCTATTATCAGTTTGCCAAATTAAGTGTAGATTCGTCAAATGGCACCTCATTTATAAGCCTTTACATTATTTTGGGACCCCCCTCTAATTTTGCCCCCTCTTGACAGAATCCCACCGAACTGTACTTTCATCAAGTGGCGCCAAAGTTATAAGCCAACCAAGAACTGTTTTTCACCAACCCTGTAATGCTGAGGCGTCCGCGAACTTCACAGGACTGTTTGCGAACATCCGGACTGTTTGCAGACTTTTGCAGTGAAAAACACCTGTTGTTTTGCTTTTTGCAGCAATATCCCATCCCATCCTCATCACCCCTCACCTCCCCAGAGATTATTTGATGAGTTTTACAAGTGCAATGTTGTGTTTTGTTATGTTTTTACTGCGATGTCCGCGGACACCGGTCGCTGTCTACGAATCCAAGATGGCGGCGTTTCCAAAAATCTGATGCACTTCATGCTTTTCACTATCCAATCAGCGGGCACGTCTGATGTTCGTGGACACCACGTTGCCCTCTAAGCCAATCAGTGTCCTGTCCGCGGAGCAAACAGGGAAGTGTGTCCGCGGAACGGACATAGATATCACTGATTTTTGGGACCTACTTTTTGGTCGTTTAAAAAAAACTACTGGACGGATTTCCACACTGTTCCTGCCGCAAATTTGGAGAGAATCCGTCCAGCCGTTCGGGCTGGAGGCGTGAGCAAAGTTTTTTCTCCATTCAGTCTATGCGAAAAAAAGAAATTTTGGGACTCCCCTATAACTTTGCCCCCCTTTGACCAAACCTCACCAAACTTTGCAAAAATATTCAGAGTGGGCCATATACTAAAGTTTGGTGAGGATTCATCCAGGGGGAGCAAAGTTATAAGCTGCCCAAAAAGTGCTCTTCCTATGGGTTTAGCAACTTAACCATAACAACATGGCCACTACCACAGGCATGTAATTATATAGGTATTGTTGTACTCAAAGAAGTTGTTGGTCAGTGCTATTTGAAGTACTTCAATGATAAAATTGATAGGGACCTGTCTTTGTGTCATATGCTGTGTCGGATGGTATCTTATGCATTCCAATGCTTGTTGTTGTGGAATAGATGTGTAAAGACTTTTAATGTCAAGTGTCACTAGGAGATCTTCTGATGGATTAAATGGCTGATTCTCGAATTTGGCAATTGTGTCCATAGTGTCTCTCAGGTAAGTAGGGGTGCATTGGCTGCAGGGTTTGAGGAAATAGTCGATAAATACTCCAATGGGTTCTAAAATAGAACCGCATCCCGAGACGATCTTCCAGGGGGTGTGTGAATATTCTTGTGAATTTTTGGAAGGGCATATAGTACAGGAGTTCTTCCTTCAGATGTATTGAGAAAGGCCTCTTCTTTATCGGTAATCCAGTTGCGTTCAAGTGCATATCTGGTTGCTTCTTGGATCTTGTTTTTTATTTCCATAGTGGGGTCCTTTTTCAGTTTTTTATAGTTGCCTTCTTCATTGAGGAGAGTCATCACCATTTCATTATACTGGATGTTATTTTGTACTACAATACCGCCTCCTTTATTGGCCGGTTTTATCACCAGTGTTTTGTTTTCGCCTAGGGTTTTAGATGACACCTTCTGAGCTCCGGCTGGGGACAAATTACACTGGCACGGTTCCATACACCTCTTGGTCGAATACATGAGAAAACGACCTTGGCAGTGGGAAAAATCTGCATCACTGCATTCATCAACTTCTTCAGGTGATAGATCAAACGTCCACATGACATGTAAACCAAATGTAGACCTCCATAATGCACCACAACAACTTCAACAGGACCGACAGAAGCCGCGTATCTACAAAGGCGAATCATCCAGCAGAAACTACATTGATACATACTGGCCCACAAAGCGTCCACTCCTTCCAACCCAAAATTACCAGCAACACCTCTTTGCACAGCATACCTGTGCAGATCTTGCAAAAAGGTATCACCCACGATCAGCACTGTGCATCTCTCCATGTTTACCAACCGCATTACACAAAGTATTGGGAAAAAGTAGTACCGCCCCCTGAACACCTGATTTGAAAATCCCCACAGTTCCATTTCAATGCCCACCATGCTCAGAATGGCAGGGTGTGGCACGTGTGCTTTACAAGCTACAGCGAGTGCCACACCCCAGTTGAGCAGAGACAGTCCTCTACCCCTTTCCACTGTTCTTTTTCCAGCACTCCCTCAATGGATACTGTGAGAATTTCACACACGCATGCAGCAATGCCATCCCACATCCCAGACCTCTGCATCCAACAGTATCATTTCTGTGCAGCACTCAATATTACCGTTACACACTCCGAGTGCACGTGTCGTGTGCTTCCAAATCCCCTCCAGTACAAAGTTGTGCCAAATAATCCACAATGTCAGCATTCAAAATCATCCAGAGCGGCACCCATCATGACTTTGGCCATGCACACAAGAGTGTAGTACTTGCCCACACCCAGCACAACATAATGGGGCCATGCATGCTAACATGTGGCCAGATACTACAATCCACAAACGTAACATAGCCAGCGTCACGTCCACCCAACCTTGCACCATAACACAGTGTGGCATAGAAACATGTAACAGTTACAAGAATCCACAAACATACCACAGCCTCTGCCACCCCTACCCATGTCCATTCACAAAGTATTGTCACTGCCAACCACACCACAAAATCTTCACAACATTGGGCCTACTCCCACCAATCTGCACAAATCAGAGTATCCAAGCACATAGATGATGCACTTCAACACTACCCTCTTCTGTACTGAGAGTACTTCAACACTGCACACAGTGGGCACACTGTAGGACCTGTCACTGCACCATCTCCAGCCATACACCAAAACTGTAGGATGTTCTAACACTAACCACACCTATGGAACCCACAATACATGCATGTCAGCTCACTTCTGGTGGTCTATGAAGTCTAAATTGTGCTCCACAACCGTTCTGTAAAGGTGACCACCCTTTGAGAGATGTAGTATAAACTGCATTGCTGCGGTGGGGGCGGGCATGGCCTTGGCTCTTCGGTGCATGGCTTTGCCATGCACCCAATAGTCTAGGCCTTTGCCACACTCACCACAACATAATCCAGCCATGCATGGCAAAATGTCACCAACTACCACAATCCACACACGTACCACAGCCACCGGCACTCCTACCTAACCTCCACACCATTATACAACAATGCATATAAACATGCAACATTTAGCAGAATCTACAAACTTAACACAGCCTCCGGCACCCCTACCCACTTTTATTCACATACGATGATGTTACTGCCAACCGAACCAACCAACAATATATGCATGTTAGCTTACTTCTGGTGCTCTATCAAGTCTAAAATGTGCTCCACAACGGTTCTGTAAAGGTGACCACCCTCTGAGAGATGTAGTCTAAACTGCATTGCTGCGGTGGGGGCGGGCAAGGCCTAGACTATTGGGTGCATGGCCTACGGCCTACGGCCTTTGGCCATGTACCCAATAGTAATCATTTTTATGTGATTTTTTTATGTCTAATGTTTGTTGTTTGTTTCGGAGTAGGTTATGTTATATGTACAATTGATTGAATTTTGAAATTTGTATGTGTTTACGTAATCATTTGTGTATGACCTGGTTTTAGGTTTTCAGTATAAAAAATATTTTTTAATTTTATATGTGAACGCACAGATACTGCAGGCACACCAACATCTTCATCCACCTATTGACATATCTCAGATGAAGCTCTTCTCACTCCCCTATCCTTTCCATCCCTTCTTCCCACCACCACATGGCGTAATGTATTTTTTGCAATGCACTCCCCTTCTGCAATTGAGCTGCCACCAGTCACCACGGTAAAAGGTCGTGGCACGAGCTATCGTGCCATAGCAAAGGCTGCCTGCATTCACCACACATGGTAGTCGCCTGTGCTGGGACTGGCGAATTGGCACCGTACGCACAGATACTGCAGGCACACCACCATCTTTATCCAACTAATAATCACATATATCAGATGAACCACTTCTCACTCTCCCACCCTTTCAATCCCTTCTTCCCACCACCACATGGCATAAAGTATGTTTGTCAGTCCCTTTCAGCGCCGCACTGTTCTCCGATACACCATGGCAGCATTTCCCAAAAACTTTGATGCACAGCACGCTTCCCTCAAGCCAACCACCGGTCAAGTCCAATGTTTGCCGACATCACGGCGTACTGCAAGCCAATGAGACATTTGTCAGCGGAGCAAACAGGGAAATCGGCCCGCGGAGCGGAGCAAGATATCACTAACTTTTTTAGACATACATTTCAGTTCTTTGCAACAAAGGTACTGGTCAGATTTCCACTAAACACACAAAAGCACGCTTTCGGAACCAAGCCCCCACTCCTGCCACAAATTTGGTTCTAATCCATCCAGCCGTTCGGGCTGTAGGCATGCGCAAAGTTTTTGCCCATTCAGTCTATGGAAAAACAAAATCTTTTGGGACCCCCCCTATAACTTTGCCCTCCCTGCATGAAACCTCACCAAACTTGCCAAAAACATTCAGAGCGGGCCATATACTTTTTTTGCAAAGTTTGATGAGGATTCAACCAGGGGGAGCGAAGTTATAAATCGACCAAAAAGTGGTCTTCCTATGGGTTTAGCAACTTAACCATAACTACAAGCCCACTACCGTGGGCCGTGGAATATACATATATTCAATGAAAAAACTTTGTTTAAGGGACGTTATGGTTAAGTTGAACTACTAAAAACCTAGCAAATTCAGTGAAAAAAACGTTAAAGGGACGTTATGGTTACAAGTAAAACCGAAGAAACCCTGAAATTCGCCAGTTATGGTAAGCTAAGCAACCATAACTCGCGCCACCACCGTGCACTGTAATGTTGGATTGTAAAACTGCGAATGTTTCTGTATCACACTTTTGCATACTGTGAAACATATACTAAGTAGGTAATAATGCATCACTTACTACATACTAGTACTACTACACACAACACATTATGAGACCACAATGTATACAAATATGGGGCTTATACAGGGAGAGTAAAGTAAGTAAACAAGAGGCAGTATCATGAGTCACTGTATATAACCAACATGATTATCTTTACTCATAGAAATGATTACTAAGTTTCAGGCCTGCTTCTTCCCCTATGTATGTGCATCATAAGATGCGATTGAATTCTAAGGAAAGTACTGTAAGAACATGTGAGAATAGCAACGTCTACAAATGTAATACGTTTTGAATTTTAAGTTTTTGACTGTCAGTGAATAAACTCATATGGCCTAGATATGTCAGTGAACAAAAAAAGAAGGGGCTAGACATGTGATGTCATCAGTGATGTCATCAATCATATTTGTGATGTCATGGGTGTTATTCTTAGCAGTGTACAGTGGTGGCGTGAGTTATGGTTGCTTAGCTTACCAGAACTGGTGAATTTCAGGGGGTTTTCCTTTTTACTTGTGACCATAACATCTCTACAACAAAGTTTTTTCACTGAATTTGATAGGTTTTTAGTAGCGCAACTTAACCATAACGTCCCTTTAACAATGTTTTTTCATTGAATTTCATAGGTTTTATTATTGCAACTTAACCATAACGTCCCTTTTACAATGTTTTTTCATTGAATTTCATAAGTCTTTATTAGTGCAACTTAACCATAACGTCTACGAACATCTGACTTCATTGCAGACCTTCCGGACAGTGCCACATGACCATACACTGGTGCGCGGCATGATGATGTGTCCGAGAACCCATCCGCACTCCACGATAAGATCCGTGCTTCACGGACAGTTCAAGCTGCATTTTCTACTGATCTAGGAACTTTCAACTTCAAAATGTCCCTTGCACAGCTCCAACACTTATTCCTACTCATCCATTAACAATCTAGTACACAATACATACTTTTAACAAAACTGCTATTTATCTTAAAATGGAATCAGCTAATGCCATCCCTCCTCCCAAAGAGACGCAGCCTTAGACATAACACACGCGCAACATTTTCCCCTGTACATGGGTGCTAAAAAGGGATTTTTCTTCCTACACCGGGACGCCTGCGGCATCCTGGTCTAGTAAGGAAAATCCTTTTCCAAGATGGCCACCATGGAAAGGGAAGGCAGGGTTTCGTACAGCGCCCCTCTCCGCTTTCCATGGCAGCCTGCAGAAGGCGAAAAGAGAACTCTATGACCATATTACCATGAGCAAATGTTTCTTCCCTTTCAAACCTATCCCAATTTTGAATAACTTTACCACAAAGCCAGTCCCAGGTGGACATAGCCACTTTAACCCCATGTGTTGTCCCTCGTGGTCATGGCCAGTAGCCTGATTGTCTGGATCATGACCTTATTCCATGACCCGGACAACCTGGCCACTGCCCATGGCCACAGGCTACACCTCAGTCACCAAAGGTATATCACTATTTTTTGTACCTACATTATGACACTTATCAAAAAACAAAATCCTATCGAACTTTACAAAAACATTTATATCTAGATCTATAATCCTTTTGCAAACCTTTGTGTAGATTTGTCAAATGGCACCACATTTATAAGCCTTTACAATATTTTGGGACCCCCCCTCTAATTATGCCCCCTCTTGACAAAATCCCACCAAACTTTGCAAAAACATTAATATCTAGATCTATTATCAGTTTGCCAAATTAAGTGTAGATTCGTCAAATGGCACCTCATTTATAAGCCTTTACATTATTTTGGGACCCCCCTCTAATTTTGCCCCCTCTTGACAGAATCCCACCGAACTGTACTTTCATTAAGTGGCGCCAAAGTTATAAGCCAACCAAGAACTGTTTTTCACCAACCCTGTAATGCTGAGGCGTCCGCGAACTTCACAGGACTGTTCGCGAACATCCGGACTGTTTGCAGACTTTTGCAGTGAAAAACACCTGTTGTTTTGCTTTTTGCAGCAATATCCCATCCCATCCTCATCACCCCTCACCTCCCCAGAGATTATTTGATGAGTTTTACAAGTGCAATGTTGTGTTTTGTTATGTTTTTACTGCGATGTCCGCGGACACCGGTCGCTGTCTACGAATCCGAGATGGCGGCGTTTCCAAAAATCTGATGCACTTCATGCTTTTCACTATCCAATCAGCGGGCACGTCTGATGTTCGTGGACACCACGTTGCCCTCTAAGCCAATCAGTGTCCTGTCCGCGGAGCAAACAGGGAAGTGTGTCCGCGGAACGGACATAGATATGACTGATTTTTGGGACCTACTTTTTGGTAGTTTAAAAAAAACTACTGGACGGATTTCCACACTGTTCCTGCCGCAAATTTGGTGAGAATCCGTCCAGCCGTTTGGGCTGGAGGCGTGAGCAAAGTTTTTTCTCCATTCAGTCTATGCGAAAAAAAGAAATTTTGGGACTCCCCTATAACTTTGCCCCCCTTTGACCAAACCTCACCAAACTTTGCAAAAATATTCAGAGTGGGCCATATACTAAAGTTTGGTGAGGATTCATCCAGAGGGAGCAAAGTTATAAGCTGCCCAAATAGTGCTCTTCCTATGGGTTTAGCAACTTAACCATAACTACATGGCCACTACCACAGGCATGTAATTATATATATATATATATATATATATATTTATATATTCTGTGAAAAAACCTTTGTTAAAGGGACGTTATGGTTCCAAATAAAACCGAAAAAAAACCTGAAATTCACCAGTTATGGCTAGCTAAGCAACCATAACTCGCGCCACCACCATGCACTGCTAAGACTAACACCCAGGACATCAAAGATGACATCACAAATGTCATTGAAGGAATCACTGATGACATCACATGTGCATTTACTTTTCATGAAAAGTCTGTACAAGGGATTCTTATTATAATGTTGACAGAAAAGTGTCAAGGATCATTGGAATAAATATCATGAGCTACGTAGTGCATTAAGCAATGTATTGATATAAATAGCATTATATTATGAAGTTATTTCCAGTATACTAAGCTACTCATGTATAAACATAAGCATTGTGTGCAGCATACATGATGGATGTGCAATATTCATAATCTTGCCATGTTGAATAGTGAAATGATAAATGCTTTCTTATTAGAGTTTTGCGTACTGTGAAAAATGTGATAAGTAGCTAATAAAACCCACTTACTACATAATTTCATTATTACAGACAAAACACAAAGACACAACAACACATACAAATATGGGCATATACAGGGAAAGTGAAGTAAGCAAAAAAGCAGCGGTAGTACCAGAAAGTCTTCATAACCTAACTGATTATCTTTATGCACAGAAATGATTGCTCTTTTCAAAGCTGCCACTTCCCCTGTGTATATGTATCACATGATGTGACTGGACCCTAAGGAAAGTAGTGTGAGTACAATGTATACAAATATGAGCATATACAGGGAAAGTACAGTAATAAAAAAACAACAGAACTATCAGAAAGTGCTGATAACCCTATTGAGTATCTTCATGCACAGAAAGGATTGCTGTCTTTCAAGCCTGTGTCTTCCCCTATGTATCTGTTTCATATGATGTGACTGGACCCTAAGGGAATTACTGTAAGAACATACTTGAAGGATAAGTCTACAAATATAGTACCTTTTCAATGTTTTGTTCCTGACTGTTACTGAAGAAAACCATGTGGCCTAGATATGTCAGTAAAGGAAAAAAGAGGGAGCCACACATTTGATGTCATCAGTGATGTCATCAATGACATTTGTGATGTCATCTTTGATGTCCTGGGTGTTAGTCTTAGCAATGCATGGTGGTGGTGCAAGTTATGGTTCTTTAGCTTACCATAACTGGTGAATTTCAGGTGTTTTTCAGTTTTATTTCGAACCATAACGTCCCTTTCCCAAAGTTTTTTTCACTCAATTTCATAGGTTTTTGGTAGCACAACTTAACCATAACGTCCCTTTAACAACGTTTTTTTCACTGATTTTATATATTTATAAACTTTCTGTATTAGGTACAGTAAAAATAATATATTTATTTCTTTTTACACAGAAATGTCTACTACTTTAGAATGTCTGGAAGAAATTTTCCTTGTGATGAAATAAGTGAAATCAGGGCCGGTCTTTGCATCAGACCATGCAGGCGGCTGCCTGATGTGCCAGCCTCCAGGTGGCGCCACCACCAGCAGGTGTGAATGGGAGTGTGAACGAGGTGCAAATGGGAAGCAAAATTAACACGCAGGATTAAAAGAAGTGCTTTTAATCCTGCAAGTTAATTTTGACATTTCAAAAGTACATGGCCTGATGCAAAGACCAGCATTGCACACACACACACACACACTCAGACAAACGTGCGCTTGATGCACTTCCAAACTCTGGCGCCTATGCTGAACTTTCAGACACATAGGGACGCCCGTGGCATAGGAGTAAAACGATGTGGGAAGACTCGGGATGTAGCACCAGACCACACGTGTGTCTGGGGAGCAGGACTGGGTCCCTGTCAAGTTGAACCTGCCTAGTCACTCGTCTCGTAGCACTTAACTTAGATCTCTGGGCATTCTAGAATATGTACTACCATGCATGTATAACCGGAATTGATCCCAAGAACCTCAATTTAAACTGATAGGACTTAAGAAAATAATCATTTGCTGAACGTCTCACTACTGTGGCCACCATGAGGTGTTCTCAGAAATAAGGGACAGTCTTCTTAAAAATATAGTACGCACACATGCTTTAGTTTACCTGAAAACCACACGTGAGCATTTAAAAGCACACTACTGGGCATAGCAGAGTGTGAAGAGCAGTCGCAAAACCTCCCGGGAGCACAGGTTTTTGATGAACACTTGCATAACTGTCAAGTGCTCCCATATCATGCCCGATAACACAAGCCTGTTCTTGCTTTTGACTTTACATGCTGCTGGAATTTGTAGGCCTATACTTAGCACGGGAAACAAGAAACTACCAATCCAATCATACAACGAGAAGAGCCAATAATGGCTCTTAGTGGCTCACATGGCAGCTATGCACTTTGACATCAAGTAGTGGCAGGGAGTTTCGAAATGCAAGCAAGGCTCATAAGTGCACTGACTGGACAGCAGGATAGGAAGACGACCATTAAATGTAGCGTTAAGCATATCAGACTGAAACCAATGTTTGGCAGACTAGTTATGGATACAGTGATTGGAAGCATGTGTGTATTTATGCATTGAAACAACTTCCTTTATAGCACAGAAATCCTCCTTCGTCGTGTTTGAAAATGCCAACATAGTCAGTTGTATACAACCTCTTAGCAGAAGTCTGCTAAGTAGGCTCACAGTGTGCACCCCCTCAACTGACAACTCGGTGGCATTCCTTTTGTAAATGCCTGCGCATTGTAAAGGTATGTGGACATTGGAACCATCAAACACCTGCAATGATGCTTGTATCACAGTATTGCCAAGCAACATGATTTACCCACACCTTTTACCTCTCTCCATCTTACTAACCTTGCAATTAGTTAGTGCAAGATCCACATTTGTATCGTGAACTGTAGAATTGAACTTATACTAACATGCCTCTTTTTATAATCAGTTTTCAAGAGAATGGCTAACGTATTTATGTTGGTGAATAATGCATTGTAAGATGGGAATATTCTGCAGAGAAGATCATGCAGGTGTAATTAGTTTATTAATTCTAAACATAGCCCACCCTGAATCACACCCCCAAAATACTATAGTAAGAGGGTCTGTGCACATCTGCTCCCAACTTATGTTGTAGTCATTTTTTGTTGCTGTGAGGGGTCCCAATGATGCTTCCTGCCTGGGGTATGCTCAGGTGTAAGACCGGCCCTCCTAATGGAAGACACCACACTTCTCTATATAAACAAATTATTACCCATTACTTTGTGTACTTTCCAAAATGTTTTTTTTTAAAACACACCATGAAGACATTAAAAATAATACAGAAACAGACCTTAGAAAATCATCTACAGCGAATGGAGCAAAACATGTATCTATTAAAATAATAGTGCACTCAGAAATATTACTTTCCCAAGTGCTCGGGCATGTACTTCTAAGCATACAATGATCAATCGTACAAACATTTCCTATGCACCTTACCATAATTTTTCTCTTTTTTACACATGCGAAATCAGGCAGCAGAGCGCGGCCATCTTATGATAATCTTATCCGATTCCACATTGCCCAAGGTGGACTGCCCTGGCGGCACTAATGCATATGCCCCGCCCCTGAGTCTAACATCACCAAACCTAGTGATATGCTCCACCTATCTCCAGAACATTACTATACAGCGTAGCAAAACGCACCCAATCATCATCTACGTGATAATGTTACTTGACGCAGAACACTGAATATCAACACACATCATCTCACAACACAGAGCGTCCCAATTTTGAATATGAAACCATACTTTTAAAGGAAATAGCAACTTATACAATTTGTAAAGTACTTTTATTTCACAATAAACGCTCTGAGAACATCCGAAGACTTACATATGCAAGCAAATAGGTAATTGTTTTCTTTGTTCTCGATCCACAAACGTTTATCGTGAGTCACGCGGTATTCCTTTTGGATTTAAAAACGGATTGGACGCACTGTGAAGACTTTGGCATGAACTTCCGCTAGGCTCCTTATCGCAGGTATGGCGTACGGGCATATGGGCCTGCGTCGATCAACCCAAAAAAGTTTCTCTGTAATCCAACCACTGACATATATCTGTAGCTGACGGTTAAAAAAAAACATCAGTTGGTATGTGGAATCCATGACAATCGCAGAAAGTCAAGAAGTAGCTGTTTAAAAAAAAGATAACAGAAATATGTCTCACTAACCAATCTTAATACAGTCAATCATTTTAACCATCAATTTGGCCCCTGTTACAACTTTATTGATAAACACGGATGTCAAACAATGATAACCCAAACAAAAGAACATGCAAATTACTCTTCAGTTTGCTGTGCATGTTACTGCTACGGAGTATGGTGAGCTCGAAACGGGATGCTAACGCTGACACTGCAATCAGAGAGCTAACTAAAACCAAATAACAGATACACTGAATTTCTATTAAATATTAGCGTTTGTGAACCTGGGGGAACCCACTACTGCACTACACCCATCTTGATGCTGCACTGCCCATATCCCCACGACAAAACAAACTACACACACAAGTTCTAATTGCGTGTCATTGCAATATACCACACACAATATAATGTACCCCACCAATATTGTCACTGAATTATAATTTTACTAGTTCATGTATAAAATCACCCAAATTAAAACTTAAATAATATTCGGCATTTCCATTCTATCGGCGTAAAATGCCAAATTTTTGAATGGTGAACATGATCATATTTGAAAGTCTTACATCCCTCCCTTCATGCATTCCATTGGCATCCTCCCTTTGTTTCAAGGTCAAAAAACAATTGAACCTTATACTCTGTACCATGCGTGGCTGTGCTCAGCTAGGAAACAAAAATTCAACGGCGCTGACCTTCACTCAGAATGGAAACCAATAGCGCTTCATAGCACAGAGGCATTACAACTATTTTGAAAAACATATGAATTGTTTGCTACCATTCACCAATGCAGCCAACATTTCTATGGATTTATTTGTGTTCCTCTGGAGAACTTCACAGTCTCCCAGCGACTCCCACAGTCAGGCCACACCACCTTTCAGCTCAGCCCATCTCTTGTTCACACAGCAACTCAAAACCTACATCATACTCAACTGAAATACGACCGCGGACATGGCGAACACATCAGGGGCCCATGCCACCTAAACAAATACAGTATTTGACCCATCTCTTACTCCCGAACCCTCCCCAAGCACTTCTGCACACCAACACACTCCTCACAATTGCATTTTGCCTCTGTTTGCCGCTGCGCTGTCAGTACACCTTTAACAAAAACAGCAAAATTACCTCCCTCTAAATTAGTGAAAGGCATTCATGGCAAAGTAGTTTGTTTACGATTAGATCTCAAAGAAAATGTACACAATCATACACCACAATCCAAAATATTTACTTCCAAAGGTATCATATAACGCAGTCCTATTACAAACTCTACAAACTCTACAATCTTAACTGCATATCCTAGCCAAAACTTCACATACAAACTCTACAAATGAAACAGTACACAAACCTTTGTGTTCTGGATATTTGACGGGTGTTTGATTCTATGCGTGTTTTATGCTGCAGTGGTTGTGTCCAGAGCGTAGAGCCAATCCAAAATGGATTTGGAAAAAGGCCAATCTTGGCCTAACCAAAATAAAAGGTTCTTGCCTATGAAACTAAAGCTACAGCAAGCTGACCTTTAGTCCAAAATACATCTGACCCTCACACTAACTCAGAACATCAAAAAAGGTAGAACAGAATTTCTTTTTTCACTTCAGACAAATTGTGCCACGCTATATATATATATTACACGGCCCACGGTTGTGGCCAGGGCTTAGAGTTTTGGGTGCATGGCTGAAGGCCGTAGGCTGGAGGCCATGCATCCAAGACTCTAGGCCCTGGCCACAACCACTGCAACATAACACACCCATGCAAGCAAACATGTTTACAGTGGAATTGAATAGGTGTATGGTTTTTGTTTTGGAAGTGGTGGTACTATTGTTGCAGTTATATACCAGTTGGCGTATTCTAATTGTTTATTTGTTGTTGCATTTTAGCAGTGTTCATTTATCTGTTTGGTTTTTGCAGAATTCTGGGGCAGTTAGATACCTGTTGGCGTATTCTGTTGATAGTTTTTAAGTTGTTGAGGGTGTTTTTATATGTAATAAGTGTTGCAGGGCTTCCTCATATTTTCTTTTTTTTGTTTTTGTTTTTAAGCATGTTTTCTCTTGTTGATGGACGTGTTAAATAGCTGTTGCCTTATTCTATTCGTCTGTGGATTTAAAGGTTATTGAGGACATTTTGTAGATGCTCATACTCAGATTAGTGAATACATTTTGGTTTTAAGAATATTAAATAAGCGTTTACAAGATTTGCTGGTAATCTCTGTTTTAGAGTAATGCAAGTATCATTACATTCGAACCATCCTAATTTCTTATTGATGTATGCAGTATAGTGACCTGCATTGGTTATGGCTCCTGCGTGATAGATTACTCCTACTGTTGGCACCATCTGCATTGTAACGCAAAAGCATTACTATTATCTATTCACTATGTGACTGTGTGTTTAAGGTGGAATGATTATCGGAATTGCAAGTAGTACATAATATGCCATGCTTTGCATTTTGTACAAGCTGCTGAAATGGAATGGATTCACAGTTAGGTATGGATACATACATGAAGCGTTCATTAGGGACTTGCTCCTGTGCCACATGGCTGCAGAGAGTGCACGTATGTTTCCACGTGTATAAAATCTGGAATATTTCATTTATAGGTATGTTTTTGTTTTTCAGTAGGTGTAGTAAGTACATTAGAAATTCTTGTTGATCTTCTTGTGTGTTTATAGTGAATCTGGCCATTCCAGCACAGTAGTCCAATTCCTGCCTTATTTCAGAAACACTAAGTGTTGTCAGGATTGTTTGTTGCATTTCTGTGAAAGACTAACATTTGCAAACATAATTGGTCTGTCCCGTTTAAGTAAATGTTTTCAACAATTGGTGGTAATTGGAATAGAATATTGATTGCTACATTTGCATTGCAATTTACACCAGTTGTATTGGAAAATTTGAATGGACCAGACAGTTATGTGTCTGAGTCATTTAATGGAAGTGCACATTTTTTTCTTTGAAGAGGTAGTGGCTTTTGTTTGTGCAGTAGATCCTTCTTTGGTTGTGGTAATTGATGAAGACCAGCTGCTTTTAATTTCTTTGGAGGTATTGTTGTGAGATCCTGTATAAGTTGAGTCTGCACTAGTTTTCTTTTACAAAGTTTTACTTTTTGAGGAACAGGGTAGGTTTTGGGATGGGGTGTGTAGAGTGGACGTAGTCTATTGTATTCTACAATGCAAGGAATATCAGCATTTACTTTACTTGCATCAAAATTGACTACAAATAGTGCTTCAAGTGTATGTAGGCGTGACAGTGCTACATATCTCATGCCTTCTTTAAACACTGTGATGCCAATATCTATCAATGCTTGATCTAGGGTAAGACCTTGTGATTTATGAATGGTGACTGTGTATGCTAGAAATAGAGAAAATTGTTCTCTGCGTACATACATGTCTTTGAAAAATAGGAATCAGGCTATTGAGCGTCCTATCCTTTTAATGTCTGACAGTTTGTCAAAGTGAATATTGACAAACTGAATGTTGTTGTCATGTGGGTATGTTTGAAAGCCAACAACTGTACCAAGTGCTCCATTAACTAGTCCTTGCTCCACATCAAGGTTATGTTTCAGCATTACTCTACAGTTTAAAGACAATGTTAATATTTTCTCTAAAACAGCTGTTTTAGATATAGAGTTTTCTAAGGTATTTAGTCGTTCTGTGGCTTGTTCACACATGGGTAGTGTCATACCGTGCATGTCCAGTTTGTCTGTGGAGTAAATTTAAACTATTGGTTGCATTTCTTTTTTCAACATTGTTTCATTGAATTGTGCACAGCTTGCAAAAGTTGGCATCAAAGACATACAGTTTACATTTTTGTGTGCTAATTGTTCCATGAAATCAGTAGCACATGAGCTATGCCCGTAGAGTGCACGGATGTGTCTAGTATTTAATATAGAATGTGCTTCTTTAGATAGTAATCCAACTCTAATCATTTTCAAAATGTTGGCATATGTGAGGTCTGCAGACTGACGCATGTTTTCAGTTAATTCTTTGTATTGGAAATGTTGCCAAAGATTTACATTTCCTATGCTGCCAAGAGTTTTACCGCATAGTTTGTGCCCCAAGGTTTTAAAAATAGGTTAATCTTTCACTGGTGTTAATTGAAGATCTCCAAAAACAATAAGGTGTTTTCCTCCAAAGAGTTCTTCATAGTCCGTTTTGAGGACCTCTTGTAATCTGTGGTGAATCAAAGCCAACATTAAGGTTGGAGACCATGCTCACCTCATCTATTAGGAGCATTTTCATTTGTTTCAAAACTCTGCGTAGTTCCATTGCAGCTCCTGGTGAAAGTTTGTAAAAGTCTAATTTGTTTTGGTATTCCACTGGAAGGAGTAGCAATCAGTGTAAAGTGACACTGCCTATGTTGTAGGCAGCTAAACCACCTGTGGGGGCAGATACAACAGCTGACAGTTTGTTGTTTGTCAATTGTTGGAGGAACTTGCTGATGATTTTTATTAAGAATGCTTTCCCTGAACCAGCCTGACCACTCACATATAGCAGTATAGGTTTGTACTCTTGCAGGTACAAGTTTTAGTTTTGTGCTGCATACCATGTTCATTTTGTTTAGTTACTTTTAGGAAAATGCTACACTGTTCATTGTTTGATTGTTATTGAATATAGCAAAGTCTTCTTTAGACCCTTCATACTGGCACATGGTGTTTTCTACTTCAGTCATGGCTAATACTGCCTCATTTGCTATGAGTGGCTGTCCAAGTGGTTCTTGGCTTCCTGTTAGAGACGGTTGACTGCTGTCAGGAGTGTCTATATTTAGTTGTGCCTGGAGTTATTCTTCTTGTTAGTGTTAATTGTCTAAAATGGTTTTCTGCGTAAAATGTATATCTGTTATAGTGCTTTCATTTGCTTTGAAAGCATCTTCATAGGAGACATAGGTATCTAATACATCTTCTTCTTTTCTACATGATTTAAAAATGTGTAGTAGGGCCATGTAGTACAGTTCTTTATGTTGAGGAGTTATTAATGGCAATTTCATATGATTAATTAGGCTGCGTTTGGTAAGTTTCACCAGGCTGCCTTCACAGTTTTCGACTCTGTATCTACCTTTCTTCTCATCTGGTTTAATATTATTTTTGTATGTGAAGTTTTGGGCTATATGGTACAGACACGTGGTTTCCAAAGCGGTACTCCTGTTTGGGTAGTATGTGTCTAGTGAGTTGTTTTTCAAAATGTCTTGGCTGTTGGGATCATTTTTGGCCATTGTTTCTATGTCTTCATATGATTTGAGAACTCTTTTTCTGGATTTAGCAGGACCAAGGCTTAGCCATACTATGTTTTCAGATTTCCCATACAAGGCAATGCTGGTTAAATGGTCTGCAGCTTTGTAGTAGCCACATTCTCTATGGGAGAGCATTTTTATGCCAAAGCTGTGCAATTTTTGTGACAGTGTTTTGTCAGATGATATGTCATCACAGAGGTCTTTCAGCTCTGCTTTCTCTGTTTTGGTTAAGTAGGCAGTGACATACCGTGCAACGGCAGTGGAATTGTCTGCAATGTACTGCACATCTATGTTTGCATTCCATAGGAGGGCAATGATTGCATTGTAATCATTGATGTACTTTGATCCTTCTGTTCTTTTTATGCAGTATGTGTTCTTAGGTGATTTGCCTTTGACACTATGGGCCTAATTCATGGAATGTTTTCCTATGGGATTGCACCATTATAAAACACTTCCATGAATCAGGCCCTATGTCTAACTGAAGACATGAAGTTGTTCACTTAACCTGTTGTCTTGTCCTAGGGAAACCAAAGCGGCATTGGTGTAGTATTTCCCTTTGTTTTTATATTTGCGCCGACAATACTTGCCACACTTGTGTGTTTGAAATTGTAAAATGTGCATGTAGGTCGCTATGTGTAGTTTGTGAAGGGATTTCACAGGTGACATATTTCTGAATGAAATGCAAAACAGTGGCATCACTGTCCTGACCAAATTTAGGAGCATCCTTAATCCACAAAAGCATGTGGATGTATGGTGCTCCTCTGGCTTGGTATTCTTTGCTCCAAAAGAAGTGTTGCACTTCTCCAAGGTGAGAAACTGTTTTGTTACAAATGAAGTGTAGCATGGTGATAAAGCGATGATGGAAGTATCTTGATACATTTGCAGGATCAAGAGAGCAAAGTTCTCCTGGTGTTTTTATGTCTATATTTGTTTTGTTTTTGTTTCCTATGGGTAGGAAATCTTCCCATGCATACTCTGCACAACTTACAGGGTAATTCATAGAAGTTTGTACAAAAGTGGCGCACACGGCTGGCGCACAGTGTCCCCGTGCGATACACTGCGCCAGCCGCGTGCGAAAAAATCCTTTTCATCGCACAGCGTATTCATGGATTTTAGCCTCCGAAACCAGCCGTGGCGCCAGTTTCGCCCCCAAGAACGCCCTTGCGCAAGGAAAAGCCTTCAAAATTCCCAAATCATCGCAAAGGGCTGCGCTAACCCTGGACCAGTTCACAGGGCTGCCAAACAGCAAACGCCAAGCGGGGAACGTGTATTTCAGTGGTTCTCGGGAAGTTTCACACGCGATTGTCCTGGGTACGTGTACATCAGGGGTGCGTGGGAAGTAACATACGCGATTCCATCAGGGCACGTGTATTCCAGGAGTGCGCGGGAAGTATCACACGCAAAAACAGCAGGGTACGTGCATTTCAGGGGTGCGCAGGAAGTATCAGACGCGATTCCATCAGGGTATGTGTATTCCAGGGGTGCGCAGGAAGTATCACACGCAAAAGAAGCCGGGTACGTGTATTCCAGGGGTGCGCGGGAAGTATCACATGCAAAAGCAGCAGGGTACGTGTATTTCAGGGGTGCGCAGGAAGTATCACACGCGATTCCATCAGGGTACGTGTATTCCAGGGTGCGCGGGGAGCACCACACGTGAATTGCACGTGTGGGTCCTCCCAGGTGTTCCCTCTACACCCTCCACGGCCCCTGCAGGCGGCCCACACCACAGGGGCATACCCTGCACATGTCCCGCAGGCAGCCCATCCACCATGCCCATGCCCCCCAGCCAACCCGCATGTCACCTTGCACTACTGCCCACCAACGCATGTCCCCCTGTGCCCCCAGCATCCAGGGGCACCCTCCACCAGGCCCCCACTCATGTCCAACTCATGTCTCCCACCACCCCCACCCCCCAGCAGTACAGGGCACCCTCCACCAGGCCCCCACTCATGTCTCCCATCACCCCCACCCCCCAGCATCCAGGGGCACCCTCCACCAGGCCCCCACTCATGTCTCCCATCACCCCCACCCCCCAGCACTGTGGGGCACCCTCCACCAGGCCCCCACTCATGTCTCCCAGCACCCCCACCCCCCAGCACTGTGGGGCACCCTCCACCAGGCCCCCACTCAGGTCTCCCAGCCAACATGTCAATACAATCTAGATCCCTGGCCCTTATGGTCAGCCTCCAAATGCCAAACACCCACCCGAGTATTGCATCCACCCACTTAGAAATGGCAATAACATGATAGAACCCCAATTGCAAGTTTGGAAATGAACACATGTCCCTCACATACACCCAATGGGTGTCAGTGAATGTCAAAACCCATATCATGATATACATGAAACCAATGAGATGATACTAAACATTGAAGTTTGAAGAAAAAATATGTATTAAAAGCAACATAAATTGAAAAAAAAATAAACAAACAAAAATGGGAATTTAAAAAAAAAAAAACAGCATGTCCGTGAAATTATGCAAAACCACAAATCATAATCCAAAGGAAAGGTGTCCAAAGTCACAGTCCACAAAAGTAAAACCAATGGAAAATTAAAATCGAAAACCATTGCTCCATGGGTAAATCATAAAAAAAAATGAAAATCCAACAGTCAACTATATACAGATAAACAATCCAGGGTCCATGATCCCAACAGAAGAAATTAAACCTATCTAATAACACTACCTAATAAAAAAAAACTATATACAACAATGTGGCCCATTGTCCAAAAGGTCCAAAAAAAATGCAAAACCAAAGGAAACCTAACCCTAACTACAGAACTATTTACAAGGGCAGCGGGCTAGTCCGACGGCTCACTTCGGGATGTTCCGGGCCTGGCCATCATCGAACTCCTGCTCAATGTCCCGGAGGCGGTCCTCCTCCATGGCCCCGAGGGTCCGCAGGGCCGTCGACATGTTCACCTCCAACTCCCTGCGGATTGCCTCGAGGCACTCGGCCCGCCTCAGGGCCCTCCGCATGGCGTTCTCCGCCCTGACCATCGTGAGCCGTGCCTCTTCCGCCCGCTGCTGCTCCAAATCTATGGCATGGCCCAACCACTGCCACACGGAAAACACTTCCCGTCCTGGGTCCTCCTGCCCTCCGGCCGATGCCTGCCCCTCCGATGTCGAAGGCCCCGAGCCATCATGGCTCCCACCACATTGCTGCTGCTGCTGTGCCTCTGCCCGTGCACTGCCTCCTGCTGCCTGCACATCCTCCGCTGGCTGGGGTGCAGTCGTTGATGTGGCCACCCCTGCTGGACGTCCGACTCCCGACTGTGGCAGGGATGCCTCCTCCACCAGCCTGGCCGCACCGTCAGAGGCAGCTCCACAGGGCACCCAGGTGACTAATGGGTGGGAAGATGGCACGGAGGACGACTGGCGCATAGGGAGTTCAGTTGAGGAGGGGGTCTGAGCAAGCCCCATCAAACGGAGGAATCCGGCCTGGGTGACCTGTCCCAGTAGGCCGACGCGGTCAACGAGCCATTCGAGATGACGTGCAGTCTCCTCATGAAAAGACTGCAGGTCACCTCGCATGGCCCGTTGACGCAACGCCACACCAGTCAGGACAGGCTCAACCCGGACCCGGATAGCCACGTCCGCAGGCAGAGGAAGGCCAGTTGTTGTCAGCTCATCCCCTGCCTGAAAACGGGTCTGGACGTAGGCATCCCTGCTGGTGCAAGATGATGCAGTGACAGGATCAGGGACAGGATTGCACACAGGCACCTCCACGGCAGCCTGTGCTGCCTCCTGTCTCTGGTCCTGCACTGCACCACTAGCACCAGTGGAATCCCCACCTCCAGACCCTGTCTCTGTTGCTTGCACGGCCTCCTCCTCCACCAAACCCCCCACCAACCTGGATGACTCCGTGCCATCTTCCCCCGTTGGGCCCTGTGGGGTCCCAGCTGCCCCTTCTGCTGCCGAGGAGTCCAACTCCAACCTCCGCCTCTTGGACCTCCCCCCGGCAGCTGGGCCTGGGACGCGGCACCGGACTCCTCACTCCCCGACGAGATCACAACCTGGGAGGGGAGCCGGGCCTTGCGTCTCCGGCTGGCGGTGCGATCCCCGCCACTGTGCTCCACAGCACCTTCTCCGCCCTCTTCATCAGTTGACGCTGCAGACAGGGAGAAATAAAACACAGGCATCAGGGCACTGTACAATGGACACATACACACATGACAGTTGTACATGAGTGGCATTGGCAAACCTCAGACATGGCATCACAATCGCCAACACACATGTCTTTTCAACTTGCACACATGAGCCATACCGCAGCCATATCGCAACTGCCAGCACCATCCATACACATACAACAGCATGAGCAGGGAAAAGTGAGCCAGACATCACATGCAACACAGGGAGTGCACTACACATGCACGCACACCACCACACTTGCATGCATGTGTACACCTCTGCCAACTGTCGCAGTGTTCAGATGGGCATCCATGTCACATCTGCCAATCAGGCTTCCACATCCCGCTGTCACATGCATCCATGTTGCATCACTGTTGCACCCTTGTCAAATACACACACATGCACATGTACACAATGCTGATACATGCAGCTGAAAACAACATACATGTGTGACATCACGAACATGCCTACTTACATACACATTCATCCAAATATGTGTGCCCACACAACTGCATTTGGCATGCAAGCCTACACACACAAGCACCATCCATGTCTCACACATGACAGCCCTCGCATGTGTTAGCCTCACGGCCCTGTACACCCCCACCCATAATCGGCCCCATACAAACAAATGTGCAACCTGCACACTACTGGCACATCACCACACGCACAGCTTACAATCACGATGCATGTACACTTACCGCTCGACTCCAGACGGGTCTGCCTCTCAAGGACCTGGACATGGAGCGGTGGGGATATGCGTTCCAGGACCCTCATCTGATCTTCCGACAAGTGGCCCCGGCGCCCCTAAGCATCCGCTGCCTTCAAGAGGCGCCGGGCCTTGTTGAGGGTCCTGGACCTGAAGTCCTCCCAGCGCTTCTTGACATGTTGGATGTCGCGGACTGCCACCCCCTCTGCGTTGATGGCAGTCACGATGTCCGTCCAGATCCGAGTCCGTCCTTCCTTGCCGGCGCGGGAACTTCCGAAGAGGGCCTCATACTGCCCCAGGACTTGCTCCACCAGGACACCAACTTCGGTGGCAGTGAAGCTGGTGCCCCTGTAACGCTCACCTGATTCCCGTAGAGGCGCCGGTCTTGACTGGGCGTATACCGTATCTTCAAAGGTGATGTGTAACACACGGCTGGCTCTTTGGGCTGGACCTCTCTGCACTGTATGTCTGACTCGAAGGGTAAGATGTCTGCAGATAGAAAATATTGGATTAATGAACTGGGTTATTGAATGTCTCTCTCTTCTTCCCTTTCTCTTCTCCTGTAGAACCCCAAAGGTTAACGCTCTCACCTTAGGTAAGTGAACGCCGTGCTCTCCATCTGCCTCGGGGCAGGGTGCTGTAACCAATTTCTTCACTGGATAAGGGGAGCAGGCCTCTTGACTTCAGAGGACTGCTGTCCGTCGTTTACTGCACGAACCGTAAGTTTCGAGTAATTCTAATGTCTTTAAAGTCTTTAGTAATGATGTCTCTTGTTTTGCAGGGTTCCGGCGATGGTGGATGACGGGCTGAAGTGAGTTGAAGATGGAGCCCGTGTGATGAATAGAAGCGCCTGGAAGCACGTAAGTAAGCGCTTGTTGCCTGCTTCATGATGCGCTCTAACTGTCTTTTTATTTTGCAGGTACAAGTTCGGAGCGGCTGCAGGGTGCCGGAATACCCACTGGGTTAGATGTGGAAAGGAGTAATGGCACGTGAGTATTAAAGTTCCCCAATGTCTTTAAACGCACCTTGTTTTGTCTTTCAGATGCGGGATGCAGCGCCGAAGGCCTCCGGAGCGTGCGAAGAGTTGGTAAGCTTTTGTCTTTCAGATGCCGGAATGCAGTGTGAAGACCTCCGGAGCGCACGAAGAGTAGGTAAGCCTTTGTCTTTCAGGTGTCGGAATGCAGCGCGAGGCGTTGGTGACAGCCGATGGACCAGGTAAGTGAAGAGCTGTCACTGAAGACCGTAATGCTAACCTGTTCTTTCTTGTCTTTATAGGTGTTGCTGAAGACTGGATTCAGGATGGTAAGCCTTTTTCCTTAGGCCCAGGATCAGATGCAGAAGACACGATGAGCGTTCTGCTGCAGAGGATGCAGAATAACGCAAAGCAAGATTCATCCATCGGGTGTGGTTTAGATAGCCTCCTGTAGTGCTTAGGTGTCTCCTTCCACAGCCACGCCTAGGTAAGAAAAGAGTTCCTGCTTTCCAGAAGAGTTCCAGTGTTCTGAACCTAGGGAGTGGCTCCTGCCCCACCCAACAGGAAAAGTAGTTCCAAACAGAAGAGGATCAGAGGCTCAACTGGCAGGCAAGTAAGCAGCATGGTCTGCTGCAGGTAAGTCCACCCAAGCATTATGAGCCCGGCGCTTCCAGTGCTGGGACTGGGCATATTTATGAGCCTGGTGCCACTGGCGCCAGGACTGGGTCCAAAAGGTCCCAATTGGGACTGGTTGGCACTCGGAACCTGGGTTATGGATCTGCTTCCAAGGGAGTTGGGAAAACCCTGACCTTTTGGAAGCAGAGATCATGACAGTACCCCCCCTCAAGGCCCCTCCCAAACCGGGCTTCTCCGGGGGTTTTGGCTTGTCAGGAAATGTTCGGTGAAATCTTTTGATTAGGCGAGGAGCGTGGACATATTCAGCAGGTTCCCAGGATCTCTCTTGGGGGCCGTAGCCTTTCCAGTCAATTAGGTAAAATAGTTTAGATTTGGAGATCTTGGAGTCCAGAATGCTTTTGACTTCAAACTCGAGTTCTCCATCAACTAGGATAGGTTTTGGAGATTTAGTTAGTCGGGTTTGAGGTTGCACGGGTTTTAATAGAGAGACGTGGAAGACCGGATGTATCTTCATGTGCGGGGGCAAGTCCAACTTGACCGCTACTGGGTTTACTATGGTAGTGATGGAATAGGGACCAAGGTATCTTGGGTTGAATGTGCGTGGCCCTTTTAGAGGTAGATATTTGGTGGATAACCAGACTTGATCCCCTACTTGATATTGAGGGGCTTCCTTCCGATGTTGATCTGCTCCTTTCTTGTATTGTTCTTTAGCCCTTTGAAGGTGAGAAACAGCTTCCTTAAAGGCTTGGGTGATTGTAGAATGCAGGTAGTCTACTGCTGGTGTTTCAAGATCTTGGAGGGGATCCAACTCCGAGGTTCGAGGGTGACTGCCGTACAAAAGAAAAAACGGGGTTTTCCCAGTTCCCGAATGGACAGAGTTATTGTAGGCATATTCGGCTATCCAAAGGATGTCTTTCCAAGTTTTTTCAGTTTGTTGCAGCATGCAGTGTAAATACTGTTCCAGAGTTTGATTGGTCCTCTCGGTTTGTCCGTCGGTTTGAGGGTGGTGACTGGTCGATAGTCTCACATCAATTTGAGCCGACCGACAGCAACTTCGCCAAAAATGAGAAATAAATTGACTACCTCGATCCGAAATTAGAACCGAAGGAAAACCGTGCAGTCGGACGATGTTTTCGAGAAATTCTCGGGCCAGAGTTGCTGCTGTTGGCAAGCCTTTGAGCGGAATGAAATGCGCCATCTTGGAGAATAAGTCCACGATTACTAGAATCGTATTGTATCCGGAGCATGGAGGTAGATCGGTGATGAAGTCCATAGAAAGCGTATGCCAAGGGCGAGGTGGGATGTCAATAGGGCGTAAGAGGCCTGCTGGTCTTTCCTTTTGACTCTTGTTTTGGGCGCATACTCCACAGGACATTATAAAGTCTCTGATATCTTTTTTCCAAGATGGCTACCAGAAGTAGCGCTTGATCTTTTCTGAGGTCTTGGCTATACCGGGATGTCCTTCCATTAAAGAATCGTGATAACAAGAGATTACTTTTTTCTGTAAATCTGTGCTGGGTAGGTATAATCGTTCTTGGAAATACAATAAGTTGTCCTTTACTGCAAAGTCCTTTCCCTGCAGATGCCAATTCTGTATGTCTGCTGGAGTTACAAGTTGCCTGGCTTTATCCTTAACTTCCTCTATGGATTGTGTGGCGATTACACCCAGAATTCTTTGTTCAGGAATGATTGGTACAGGTTTAGGGTTGATCAAGTGTTCTTCCACTCCCATCCGAGAAAGGGCATCAGCTTTACCGTTTTTTGTACCAGGTCGATAGGTAATTATGAAGTCAAACTCGGCAAAGAATAATGCCCAACGGAGGTGTCTAGAGGATTGGGCTTTTGCGGGTTTTCAAATATTGCAGGTTTCGGTGATCCGTAATCACAGTAACGGTGTGTCGGGCCCCCAGCAGATAATGCCGCCAAGCCTTAAAGGCAGACTTGATAGCCAGAAGTTCCTTGTCAGTAATCGTGTAATTGATTTCAGGAGGCGAGAATTTGCGGGACCAAAATGCCACGGGATGCAACTGATTGGTTACCGGGTCCTTTTGTGATAGAACTGCCCCCATGGCAAGGCTTGAAGCATCAGTTTCCACAATGTAGAGAAGTTCGGGGCGAGGGTGTTTTAAGATTGGTGCAGAGATAAATTTAGTCTTCAAATCCTGGAAAGCTTGTTCCGCCTCGGTAGACCATTCAAAACGTTTGTTTTTCTTTAACAAGGCAGTGATGGGCTGGACTATTCGAGAGAATTCCGGGATAAACCTGCGGTAAAAGTTAGCGAAGCCTAACATGCTTTGCACACCTTTTACGGAGGATGGTGATGGCCATTTGAGAACTGCATCGACCTTCTTTGAATCCATACGCACTCCGCCAGGTGATAATATGAATCCCAAGAATTCAACTTCAGTCACGTTGAAAATACATTTTTCCAATTTAGCGAAAAGTTTGTGTTGACGCAATCTTTTGAGGACCATTTTCACGTGTTTCCGATGTTCAGATTCCGATGAAGAATAAACGAGGATGTCGTCAATGTAAACAACAACACACACATCTATGAGCTCTCTGAGGACATCGTTCATAAAATATTGAAAGGCGGCCGGGGCATTGCAAAGTCCGAAGGGCATGACCTGATATTCAAATAGCCCATACTTGGTGCGGAAGGCCGTCTTCCATTCATCGCCCTCTTTTACTCGTACCAAGTGGTAAGCTCCTCTAAGATCCAGCTTTGTATATATGCATGCTTTTCTGACTTGGTCCAGGAGTTCAGGGATCAAAGGTAACGGATATCTATTCTTAACGGTGATCTGGTTCAGGCAGCGATAATCTATACAAGTTCTAAGGTCTCCTTCCTTTTTTGGAACGAAGAACAAAGCTGAAGAAGCAGGGGACTTGGAAGGACGAATAAACCCATTTGCCAGGTATTGATCCAGGTATTGTCGAAGGTGAAGGTTCTCAGGCTCGGTGAGGGTATACATTCTACTACAAGGAGGAGTAGATCCAGGTATCAGGTCTATCTGGCAGTCATAAGACCTATGAGGAGGTAGAGAGTTAGCCTGATCCTTCCGGAAAACATCTTGGTATTCTAGGTATTCGGGAGGTAACTGGGGAGTCTCTGAAGAAATTGCTGCCAGTGCAACACCAGGTGGAGGGTGACAAGTAGAGACACATTCTGGAAACTGGACCGTTCTTGCTCGCCAATCGATCAGAGGATTGTGTTTCTCTAACCAAGGTATTCCTAGAATAATCTGAAACTGAGGGGCCTTGATCACATTGAACACGATCTTCTCATGGTGTCCATCTTGACTTACTAGCGTCACTTCTTGAGTGGTATGCGTTACTGGCCCGGAGGCTATCTCCGTACCATCCACCGTAGTAATGACGTCCTTTACAGCCTTGGGACAAAGAGTTAGATTCATCCTCAAAACCATTTCATGATCCACATAATTGCCGATGGCACCGCTGTCGACGTAAGCTTCAATTGCATGTAATCGATCCGGATTATCAGGGCTAATGAGGACCATAGGTATCACGAAATGCGAGGTCACGGAACTGGTTTTCACGCTCGGCAAGAGGACCTCTATTCTTGTCGGGCGAGGTTGTTTCCCTGCTCAGAGTTTGTAACTTTGGTAACTGCAGCTCCTACTGCCTTCTTGGCAGGTTTCACCGGACAGTCTCGAAGAAAGTGCCCTGAGTTTCCGCAATAGAGGCATAATTGCAACTGTTTTCTCCTTTCCCGCTCCTTTTGTGTTAGAGGACCTTTCAGACCCCCTATTTGCATGGGTTCCCCGGAGTCTACTCCTTTGGAAGGAGTTGGCGGTTTGGAAAATACTCGAGCATCAAACTTGGAACGATCGGCCTTCCTGTTCTGCAGTCTGTGATCTATTTGAACGACTAAGTCTATATAGTCCGAACAATCTTGTGGGGGATTCACTACTTGGGCTAACACATCTTTGAGCTCTCCACGTAGACCTCTATAAAACAGCGTAATCCTTTTGTCCTCAGGCCATTGAGTTTCCACTATCAGTCTGTTGAATGACGCAATATAAGCCAAAAGGTCTTGATTACCTTGTCGCAACGAAAGAAGCTCATTGTCCAAGGCCTGCCCCTGTGAATGTCTTGCGAACAGTTTTTCCATACTGAGCTGAAAAGCTTGAAAATCATGGAGGACCGGATCATCTTGATTTACTAGAGGGATCGACCAGTCTGCCGCATTGCCACTAAGGTACGAAAGCACGAAAGCTACTTTAGCTTGATCAGTTGGAAAGGCTGCTGGCCGGCATAAGAAATGCAACCGGCACTGATTGATAAATACTGCAAACCTCTTTGGGTCACCAGAAAATCGTTCGGGCGGAGCCAGAGGTACATTCCCAGGTAGGTTGATCTGCACTGGATTCATAGAGGATGTAGAAGGAAGATTTCCCCCAGATGCGGGTAACGGGGTCTGTCCGGCTTGTGACTGTAGCAATTGTCTAGCGAGATCATCTGTTCGCTCCTTGGAAATAATCAGTTCCCTTCTTAGAGCGTTCGTTTCCTGACGGGCTGCATGCACTTCTGCCCTTAGTTCCCCAAGTAGCTGGGCTAGTTGGTGGGTATCTGAGGTTTCCATAGCGCCTGGACGGGAGTTTTGTGGTAGGCTTTGCGTTCTGTAACGCTCACCTGATTCCCGTAGAGGCGCCGGTCTTGACTGGGCGTATACCGTATCTTCAAAGGTGATGTGTAACACTCTTTGGGCTGGACCTCTCTGCACTGTATGTCTGACTCGAAGGGTAAGATGTCTGCAGATAGAAAATATTGGATTAATGAACTGGGTTATTGAATGTCTCTCTCTTCTTCCCTTTCTCTTCTCCTGTAGAACCCCGAAGGTTAACGCTCTCACCTTAGGTAAGTGAACGCCGTGCTCTCCATCTGCCTCGGGGCAGGGTGCTGTAACCAGTTTCTTCACTGGATAAGGGGAGCAGGCCTCTTGACTTCAGAGGACTGCTGTCCGCCGTTTACTGCACGAACGGTAAGTTTCGAGTAATTCTAATGTCTTTAAAGTCTTTAGTAATGATGTCTCTTGTTTTGCAGGGTTCCGGCGATGGTGGATGACGGGCTGAAGTGAGTTGAAGATGGAGCCCGTGTGATGAATAGAAGCGCCTGGAAGCACGTAAGTAAGCGCTTGTTGCCTGCTTCACGATGCGCTCTAACTGTCTTTTTATTTTGCAGGTACAAGTTCGGAGCGGCTGCAGGGTGCCGGAATACCCACTGGGTTAGATGTGGAAAGGAGTAATGGCACGTGAGTATTAAAGAACCCCAATGTCTTTAAACGCACCTTGTTTTGTCTTTCAGATGCGGGATGCAGCGCCAAAGGCCTCCGGAGCGTGCAAAGAGTTGGTAAGCTTTTGTCTTTCAGATGCCGGAATGCAGTGTGAAGACCTCCGGAGCGCACGAAGAGTAGGTAAGCCTTTGTCTTTCAGATGTCGGAATGCAGCGCGAGGCGTTGATGACAGCCGATGGACCAGGTAAGTGAAGAGCTGTCACTGAAGACCGTAATGCTAACCTGTTCTTTCTTGTCTTTATAGGTGTTGCTGAAGACTGGATTCAGGATGGTAAGCCTTTTTCCTTAGGCCCAGGATCAGATGCAGAAGACACGATGAGCGTTCTGCTGCAGAGGATGCAGAATAACGCAAAGCAAGATTCATCCATCGGGTGTGGTTTAAATAGCCTCCTGTAGTGCTTAGGTGTCTCCTTCCACAGCCACGCCTAGGTAAGAAAAGAGTTCCTGCTTTCCAGAAGAGTTCCAGTGTTCTGAACCTAGGGAGTGGCTCCTGCCCCACCCAACAGGAAAAGTAGTTCCAAACAGAAGAGGATCAGAGGCTCAACTGGCAGGCAAGTAAGCAGCATGGTCTGCTGCAGGTAATTCCACCCAAGCATTATGAGCCCGGCGCTTCCAGTGCTGGGACTGGGCATATTTATGAGCCTGGTGCCACTGGCGCCAGGACTGGGTCCAAAAGGTCCCAATTGGGACTGGTTGGCACTCAGAACCTGGGTTATGGATCTGCTTCCAAGGGAGTTGGGAAAACCCTGACCTTTTGGAAGCAGAGATCATGACAGCCCCTCTGCCTCTCTGGCCGGGGGTTGTCAGTGGTGCCAGATGTTGCAGTGCCCGACATGACAACCCCAGAGGCAGGAGTGGGTGGGCAACTGGGTCCTGGGGCTGGGCTGTGGAGCGATGGAATCCCAGTCGGGAGTCTTCGGTTCCAGCAGGGGTGGTCACAGCAAAAGCACCCCTGGCTGATGTGCAGGCAGCAAATGGCAGGGCACATGGGCAGCAGGCAGTCAGGCAGCAGCAGATGGCAGGTGGGAGCGTGCTCGGGGCTCTGGGGGGCAGTAATTCGGCCTTCTGGGCAGGAGTGTGGTCTTCCGTATGCTTACGCGTGGCCAGCTTGATATGGAGTGATTTGGCACGTGAAAATCCTGCACGTCTGCGTGTAATTCAAGGAAAGGCCCTTAGCGCGTATGCACGTCAGCACGCATATGCGATTTAATTGGACCAAAGGCCCTTAGCGTGTAAGCGCGTCTGTGACGTGACGCGCGCGGGTGTTTCCCTCATAACACGTGATGACAGAGCACACGTGGTAAAACTGCACGTCCGAGTGTCATCGCGTGTAATTGGAGGGAAGTGAGCGAACACGTGATTGGCCTGGGTACGTGTATTTCAGGGGTGCGTGGGAAGTTCCACACGCGATTGGCCTGGGTACGTGTATTTCAGGGGTGCGTGGGAAGTTCCACACGCGATTGGCCTGGGTACATGTATTTCAGGGGTGCGTGGGAAGTTCCACACGCGATTGGCCTGGGTACATGTATTTCAGGGGTGCGCGGGAAGTTCCACACGCGATAGACCTGGGTACGTGTATTTCAGGGGTGCGCGGGAAGTTCCACACGCGATTGGCCTGGGTACGTGTATTTCAGGTGTGCGCAGGAAGTTTCACACGCGATTGGTGGAAATCCATGTGGGATTTGCAAGCCCTGCCAGGGCAACACCCGTGCGCCATACGTCACAGACGCGCTTACGCTCTAAGGGCCTTTGGTCCAATGAAATCGCATATGCGTGCTGACGTGCATATGCGCTAAGGGCCTTTCCTCGAATTACACGCAGACCTGCAGGATTTTCATGAGGAGACTGCACGTCATCTCGAATGGCTCGTTGACCGCGTCGGCCTACTGGGACAGGTCACCCAGGCCGGATTCCTCCGTTTGATGGGGCTTGCTCAGACCCCCTCCTCAACTGAACCCCCTATGCGCCAGTCGTCCTCCGTGCCATCTTCCCACCCATTAGTCACCTGGGTGCCCTGTGGAGCTGCCTCTGACGGTGCGGCCAGGCTGGTGGAGGAGGAATCCCTGCCACAGTCAGGAGTCGGACGTCCAGCAGGGGTGGCCACATCAACGACTGCACCCCAGCCAGCGGAGGATGTGCAGGCAGCAGGAGGCAGTGCACGGGCAGAGGCACAGCAGCAGCAGCAACGTGGTGGGAGCCATGATGGCTCGGGGCCTTCGACATCGGAGGGGCAGGCATCGGCCGGAGGGCAAGTGGACCCAGGACGGGAAGTGTCTTCCGTGTGGCAGCGGTTGGGCCACGCCATGGATGCGGAGCGGCAGCAGGCGGAAGAGGCACAGCTCACGATGGTCAGGGTGGAGAACTCCATGCGGAGGGCCCTGAGGCGGGCCGAGTGCCTCGAGGCAATCCGCAGGAAGTTGGAGGTGAACATGTCGACGGCCCTGCGGACCCTCGGGGCCATGGAGGAGGACCGTCTCCGGGATATTTAGCAGGAGTTCGATGATGCCCTGGCCCAGAACATCCCGAAGTGAGCCGTCAGTCTAGCCCGCTGCCCTTGTAAATAGTCTGTAGTTAGTGTTAGGTTTCCTTTGGTTTTGCATTTTTTTGGACCTTTTGGACAATGGGCCACATTGTTGTATATAGTTTTTTTTTATTAGGTAGTGTTATTAGATAGGTTTAATTTCTTCTGTTGGGATCATGGACCCTGGATTGTTTATCTGTATATAGTTGACTGTTGGATTTTCATTTTTTTTTATGATTTACCCATGGAGCAATGGTTTTCGATTTTAATTTTCCATTGGATTTACTTTTGTGGACTGTGACTTTGGACACCTTTCCTTTGGATTATGATTTGTGGTTTTGCATAATTTCACGGACATGCTGTTTTTTTTTAAAAAAAATCCCATTTTTGTTTGTTTATTTTTGATTCAATTTATGTTGCTTTTAATACATATTTTTTCTTCAAACTTCAATGTGTAGTATCATCTCATTGGTTTCATGCATATCATGATATGGGTTTTGACATTCACTGACACCCATTGGGTGTATGTGAGGGACATGTGTTCATTTCCAAACTTGCAATTGGGGTTCTATCATGTTATTGCCATTTCTAAGTGGGTGGATGCAATACTCGGGTGGGTGTTTGGCATTTGGAGGCTGACCATAAGGGCCAGGGATCTAGATTGTGATGACATGTTGGCTGGGAGACATGAGTGGGGGCCTGGTGGAGGGTGCCCCACAGTGCTGGGGGGTGGGGGTGCTGGGAGACATGAGTGGGGGCCTGGTGGAGGGTGCCCCACAGTGCTGGGGGGTGGGGGTGCTGGGAGACATGAGTGTGGGCCTGGTGGAGGGTTCCCCTGATGCAGGGGGGTGGGGGTGCAGGTAGACATGAGTGGGGGCCTGGTGGAGGGTGCCCCACAGTGCTGGGGGGTGGGGGTGCTGGGAGACATGAGTGGGGGCCTGGTGGAGGGTACCCCTGGATGCTGGTGGGTGGGGGTCAGGGGGACATGAGTGGGGGCCTGGTGGAGGGTGCCCTGACTGCTGGGGGGTGGGGGTGATGGGAGACATGAGTTGGATATGAGTGGGGGCCTGGTGGAGGGGGCCCCTGGATGCTGGGGGGTGGGGGTGCAGGGAGACATGAGTGGGGGCCTGGTGGAGGGTGCCCCTGACTGGTGGGGGGTGGGGGTGCAGGGAGACATGAGTGGGGGCCTGGTGGAGGGTGCCCCACAGTGCTGGGGGTGGGGGTGCTGGTAGACATGAGTGGGGGCCTGGTGGAGGGTGCCCCTGGATGCTGGGGGGTGGGGGTGCAGGGAGACATGAGTGGGGGCCTGGTGGAGGGTGCCCAGCACTGCTGGGGAGTGGGGGCGATGGGAGACATGAGTTGGACATGAGTGGGGGCCTGGTGGAGGGTGCCCCTGGATGCTGGGGGGTGGGGGTGCAGGGGGACATGAGTGGGGGCCTGGTGGGGGGTGCCCTGCACTGCTGGGGTGGGGGTGCTGGGAGACATGAGTTGCACATGAGTGGGGGCCTGGTGGAGGGTGCCCCTGGATGCTGGGGGTGCTGGGAGACATGAGTTGGACATGAGTGGGGGCCTGGTGGAGGGTGCCCCTGGATGCTGGTGGGTGGGGGTGCAGGGGGACATGAGTGGGGGCCTGGTGGAGGGTACCCCTGGATGCTGGTGGGTGGGGGTGCAGGGGGACATGAGTGGGAGCCTGGTGGAGGGTGCACCACAGTGCTGGGGGGTGCGGGTGCTGGGAGACATGAGTGGGGCCTGGTGGAGGGTGCCCCACAGTGCTGGGGGGTGGCGGTGCTGGGAGACATGAGTGTGGGCCTGGTGGAGGGTGCCCCTGGATGCAGGGGGGTGGGGTGCTGGGAGACATGAGTGGGGGCCTGGTGGAGGGTGCCCCACAGTGCTGGGGGGTGGGGGTGCTGGGAGACATGAGTGGGGGCCTGGTGGAGGGTGCCCCACAGTGCTGGGGGGTGGGGGTGCTGGGAGACATGAGTGTGGGCCTGGTGGAGGGTGCCCCTGGATGCAGGGCGGTGGGGGTGCAGGGAGACATGAGTGGGGGCCTGGTGGAGGGTGCCCCACAGTGCTGGGGGGTGGGGGTGCTGGGAGACATGTGTTGGTGATCAGTAGTGCAAGGTGACATGTGGGTTGGCTGGGGGGCATGGCCATGGTGGATGGGTTGCCTGTGGGACATGAGCAGGGGTGCAGGGTAGTCCCCTGTGGTGTGGGCTGCCTGCAGGGGCCGTGGAGGGTGTAGAGGGAACGGAATACACGTACCCTGCTGAAATCGCATGTGGGACTTCCCGAGGATCCCGAAGTACACGTACCTAGGCCAATCGCGTGTGGAACTACCCGCGCATCCCGAAACACACGTACCCAGGCGAATCGCGTGTGGAACTTCCCGCGCACCCCGAAGTACACGTACCCAGGCCAATCGCGTGTGGAACTTCCCGCGCATCCCGAAACACATGTACCCAGGCCAATCGCGTGTGGAACTTCCCGCGCACCCCGCAGTACACGTACCCAGGCCAATCGCGTGTGGAACTTCCTGTGCACCCCGAAGTACACGTACCCAGGCCAATCGTGTGCGGAACCTCCCGCGCATCCCGAAAACACACGTACCCAGGCCAATCGCGTGTGGAACTTCCCGCGCACCCCGAAGTACATGTACCCAGGCCAATCGCGTGTGGAACTTCCCGCGCATCCCGAAGTACACATACCCAGGCCAATCGCATGTGGAACTTCCCGCGCACCCCGAAGTACACGTACCCAGGACAATCGCATGTGGAACTTCCCACGCATCCCGAAACACACGTACCCAGGCCAATCGCGTGGAACTTCCCCCGTACCCAGAAACACACGCACATGCTATTTTTCACACAGCGGGTGTCCGTGTTTGTCGGTACCCCTTTGCACCTCATTTGTCCTAGAGGGCCACTGTATGGACCATTCATCATGGCTGTATATGGGTGCTTTTTGTTAGCGCACATTTTGGCGCACATTTATTTCAGGCGCAGGGATGCTACCGCCTGCTTTTTTTGTGGCGTACTTGTTTGGCCCTGTACGCGTCTTTCACCGTGCGCTGGTTTGCCCTATTCGATTCCATGAATACGGGTTGTAGGCGAGCGTGTGGGCGTTCCGCGCACTTGCCTCCTGTACTTCCCCCGTGACGCCCATATTTTCACGCGTTGTTCCCCATTCCGAGTGTTACGCCCCGTGTTCCGCCTACTTTTGTGATGTGCGCCGTGCTATGTGCGATTTCGCAGTGGCCGTGGCGCACGCTGTTGGATGACCTGTGCGCCGGCGTGTGCTGCGCACTTTTTCAGCGCACATCCCATGTTTTTCTCGCGCACGGACTTCCATGAATCGATGTGCGCTGGTTTCCCTGCGATTTTCGCACTTGCACTGCGATTTTCTCACTTTTACTGCGAATCGCACGTTTTGGCACCTCTGCGCGGGAATTTTCGGCGCACATTAATTCCATGAATCAACACCTTGATGTCACAAACCCTGTGGGTGGGCCAAGGTTTCTTATCATACAGCATACTTCTGCGTGTCATCGGAGCCAATATTCTTTTGTACCACGCATGTTTGCTAAAGATTTTTAATACTTGACTGTAAAACTTCATCTTTTTCTTGCACCTTTTGTAGTAATTGTGTAGCAGAAATATTTTGAAAATTGATAGTTGATTTCAATGTGTGTGCAACTCTATAGCATAGAATTGCTAGTTCACTTTCAAAGAGAAAGTGTAACATGTATTCAATGTTTTGTCTGAATCTGGGGTTTTCAGAATACATTCATAAAGAGCGGTATTCTGATGCTGTTATTTGTGTGGGTCTTTCATCATACCTTCTGTTAGGGCACCCACCGGGAGGGCTGTGGGACGATGTCCTCAGCCCTGCCAGCTCTACCCCTGTGTTTGGCTCGCTGGGAGACGGATCTCTCGACGCCCGAACTCGCTGCCGTCTTCCAGCCACAGGCGTATGCATGCGCCGCGGACCACTGCGGAGGACGGCGCCAGCTTGTGTGCCAAGCCTCGTTCCTGCTCTGGCAGGGCAGCGGCGCATGCGCGGGCCAGCCCGCGTTCCAAGCCTCGGCTTTATGCCATGTGCTTTAAGTAGCGTTCAAGTGCAGAAATGAATTGCGTCTTAACGCGGTTCATGCCTGACTTGCCACTGCTCTTCACCTTGTGTTTGCCTGCACCTGTTTTGCCTCCTTGGATTCCCGTTCCTGTGCCTGCCCTCTTCCTCTCAGTTCCTGTCTCCCTCGGGTCTGGGTTCCCTGAACTCCTCCCTGGGGTCCTTGCTTCTCCCCTAGGGGGGTCTCCCTCTCCTGGGGCTCAGCCTTCTCTGGTTTCCCTCCCTTGGGTTCCTTTTCCTGCCTGTTTCACTAGGGTACCAGCCCTTGGCCTGATTCCCAGCAGCTATTCTCCTGTTCCACTTGGATCCCTGCTTTTGGTCAGCATTTAATCGCCAGTTCATCCTGCTTTTTCTGGAAACCAGTTACAGACTGTTTTCCTTGCCTATTTTACCTGAACTGTGTCATCACTACTGGTCCTCTGTGTGTCTCCATCACCTCTCGGCAAGGATTTAGAGGATCCCTTCTTCTACCTTCAATCAGCATCCTTGAGCTTTTGGACTTACCTTCCCTGTCAGTGCTTGCACTGTCTTGGCGTCACGTAAATCCGCAGGGAAGAGTTTTCGTGGTGTCAGGAGTCCGTCGCATCCATACCTGTAGCATTAGGGCTGGGTTGGGGCTATTTCCTTGCGTTACCTTTTCATCACCCAGCTTCCTGATCAACCAGCCTGGCTTCTCCATTACGAACAACTTCTGGAAATACAGGTACATCACGGTCACGTGACGCACACCTTAACAGATTAAGACGCCTAACTACCAGTTCAGATTCCGAGATGGATGATACCGAAGAATTAAGAAATGATATTAGGGCCTTACGCACTGAGATGTCGACCCTACACCAGGAAAATCTTACGTTACGTCAATTGGTGGCTCAAGGAGACATTTCTAGCACCTCAGCTGAATCGGTGATGGCTCAGACCAGTCCGGTGAAATTTGATGGTGATCCTCGGCGAGTGGCTGAGTTTTGTAATCACTGTAGGATTTATTTCCTGTGTCGCCCAATGCATTTCAACCAGGACAAGGCCAAGATAGGATATATTTTGGGTAGTTTGACTGGGAATGTGTTGGCCTGGGCTACATCCCTAGTGGTAGCCAAGAGTCCCATTCTGGTGGATTTCATTGCTTTTGAAAAAGCTTTTTTGGAAGTGTTCCAGTCGCCTAATCTTCCTGTGACAGCCCAAAATCAGTTCATGGATTTAAAGCAAGGATCGAGTGACATCATTTCCTACATTAGCCTTTTTCGACAATTGGCCACCGATTCCCAATGGCCGGAAATCACTCAGAAAACACTGTTCTAAAGGGGACTGAGAGAGTAATACAAGGACGAGTTGCTTCATATTCCCGAACCTGACACTCTGCAGACTCTTCAGGAACAAGTTTTACGAATCGACCACAGGTTGGCTGAAAGGCGGAGTGAGAGACGTCATTCGGAAAGAACACTCCCATGATTTTTGCCTGCACCGCCCAAGGCTTCTGGTTCCTCTGAGTCTACACCTGAACCAATGCAATTGGGAGCTGTCAGAGGCCCCTTATCGGATGTTGAGAAGAAACAAAGAAGAGACCTCCGATTGTGTTTGTATTGAGGGGCCTCTGGGCATTGTCTCAGCACCTGCCCTCTATGACCACTCCAGAAGTCGGAAAACTAAATAGCCTGTCGTATGTAGGGAAGGCAACGACGGGCCCTTCTTCCTTTTCTTCAGTCCTTCCGGATAATAAGCAGGTTAGACAACCCATGCAGCCCGTGGTACTCATGGCCTTGTGTATCAAGGTCTCCTGGCCAGGAAAGAACCCATTGAGGATTTGGGGTTGTTGGATTGCGGTGCTTCCGGCAATTATATCGATGTCGATTTTGCTGTTAAGAATGGGATCACCTTGCTTGAGAAGAAATGTGCTTCAATGGTGGAAGTTATAGATGGGACTCCATTGTCCTCTGGCCCAGTCCTACAACATACGGGGTCCCTGCGACTACAGATTGAAGGACATCAGGAACAGATATCCCTGGATGTTATAAAGACACCCACGTATCCCATAATCCTGCAGTTACCTTGGTTGTTACATCACAATCCGAATACCAATTGGGAGACTCGGACATTAGTATTCTGTTCTGACCGCTGTGTACAGGAGTGCTGTGGTTTTGAATCCTCTGTCATGACGGTTTCAACTTCAACTCAGACTGATGGAAGTGGCAGGTCTCGCCTATATTCGGCTGCTATGCTATAATACCATCTGAATATTCCGAATTTCAGGGTTTTTTTTCTGAACCCAAAGATATTCCTTTACCTCCTCACAGAACCTTTGATTGCACCATTGACCTATTGCCGGACTCGGTGATACCACATGGCAAGGTGTATTCTTTAACCACACAGGAGAAGGAGGTCTTACAGGAGTATCTAGAGGATTGTCTCCAGAAAGGATATATTGCACCCTCTAATTCACCTGTGGGATTTCCCTTATTTTTCGTCAAGAAGAAATAAGCTACCCTAAGGCCATGTGTCGATTACAGGCGACTAAATGACATCACCGGGAAGGACAGATATCCACTTCCTTTGATACGAACTATCATGGAATCCCTGCATAATGCCAGAGTGTTTACCAAGTTCGATCTCCGAGGGGCCTATCATCTGGTGTGTATGAAACCCGGAGATGAATGGAAAACTGCATTCAAGACACCATTAGGGCACTACGAATATCGGGTTATGCCCTTTGGCCTATGCAATGGCCCTTCAGTCTTTCAGCGTCTCATGAACCATATATTTGCTGATTTAATCGGGATTTCTGTTTGGGTGTATTTGGATCACATTTTGGTGTTTTCCATGGATCTTAAGGAACACACAACTCAGGTGAAGGAGGTTCTTAGAAGGTTACAACAGAATCACCTATATGCCAAGGCTAAGAAGTGTCTTTTTCATCAAGACCATATCGAATACCTTGGATACGTAATCAGTGCTTCCGGCATACATATGGACCCCGCTAAAGTCTGTGCCATTTTGGAATGGAAGTCTCCTAGTGATCTGCGATCTCTCCAACGTTTCCTTGGTTTCATCAATTTTTACCGCCGTTTCATTCCATCTTTTTTCAAATTGACTGCCCCTTTATCCAGTTTGGCCAGTGTCAAGAAGACTTTTGATTGTGGACCGGAGGCTGCTGCCTCTTTTCGACAATTGAAGGAAGTTTTCAGTACTTCTCCGATTCTTCATCATCCCCAGGAAGATAAGCCATTCATAGTGGAGGCCGACGCTTCCAGATTTTGCAGTGGGGGCCGTTTTGCTACAATATGACCCTGGATTAGAGGCTGAATTCCCACTGGCATATTATTCCAGGAAGCTTACAGCCAGTGAGCGAAATTATCCCGTAATAGAGAAAGAACTTCTGGCCATTAAGACCGCCTTTGAGGAAAGGCATCATCATCTTCTGGGGGGCCAGTTTCCTGTGGAGGTACACACGGACCATCGTAACTTACAATATCTGCGTTCTCTCCAGTGCAGAACCTCAGGACAGGCTCAGTGGGCCTTCTTCTTTTCACATTTTGACTTCAACATCACTTATGTCACCAACACCAGAAATGTGAAAGCAGATGCATTATCTCGCTCCTTGGAGGATGATATTAAACAAGAAGGTCGGGATCAACCTGTGCTAGCCCCGAAGCATTTCCTCCTGGCCATAGTACCCTACCTACAGAAGGTTGCTCAAGAAACCTCGGCAGATCCTAGACGGTCAACTTTGCTGAAACATCCGCAAGTAAGTGAAAAGGATGGTCTACTCTTTTTCCGGAGAAAGCTGTATTTACCCACAGAAGATCTCCGTAAAGCCATATTACAAGGTCTACATGATTCCAAGATAGGGGGGCACCGTGGCATTCGGTCAACGCAGGAAATAATAGCCCGACAATTCTGGTGGCCAGGATGGGCTACTCAAGTTAAACAATATGTAGAATGCAGCCCTGTTTGTGCCCAAGTCAAGACCCCGCGCAAGAGACCTTTGGGCTTGTTACATCCTACGGAAAGACCACCATACCCATGGCACACAATTGCCACAGACTTTATCGTGGATCTTCCGCTCTCCGAAGGTAACACCTGTATCATGGTGGTGGTGGATTGCTTTACCAAGATGGCACACTTTATTCCCTTTGAGAAGATACCTACAGCGACTCAAATGGCAAGGTCTTTTCTACATAACATCTTCCGTTTACATGGTCTACCAGAAAAGATAATATCCGATCGGGATTCCCAGTTTGTTTCATCTTTCTGGAGTCAGCTTTGCCAACATTTAGGTATTCATCGGGCCCTTAGTTCTGGTCACCATCCACAAACCAATGGACAGACCGAAAGGACTAATCAGACTCTGGAACAGCATGTGCGCTGTTTCACCAACGCATCTCAGTATGACTGGACTTCGTATCTTGCCTTAGCCGAAGTGGCCTACAACAATTCTGTTCACTCAGCAACTGGACTCATCCCCTTTTTCTGTTCTTCTGGTCTTCACCCCAAGCTGCTGCCTCTTCCTCCTGTTCAGTCCAGCATTGTTCCCTCTGCTGATCAACTGGTCTCTGAGATTGAAAGCCTCCACCATCGGGCTGCTGGTACCCTGGCTCAGGCACAAGAGAACATGAAGAAGACTGCCGACAAATGTCAGAGTCTTGAGCCCTCATTTTAGGTGGGTGATCTGGTGTGGCTATCCTCCAAGAATTTGCCAGCCCAGAACCTCCCTCTGAAATTGGCCCCCAGATTCCTTGGCCCATTCTGCATAACGAAACAAGTTTTCCCGGTTGCTTTTCGGCTAGCCCTGCCTGCATCTTGGTGAGTTCACCCGGCGTTTCATGTTGCTCTGCTGAAAGTCTATCGACCCAACCCCTATGGTCGTTCCCATTCTCGACCGGCTGACATTAACATTGGGGGTACACCTGAATTTGAGGTCCAGGAGATTTGTAATTCCTGTTATCTTAGGGGGAGATTGCAATTTTTAGTGGATTGGAAGGGTTATCCCACCTGTGATCGCACTTGGGAACCTGTGAGTAATGTTCATGCACCGCGTTTAGTGCGGGAATTCTACAGCCGTCATCCCTGGAAACCGGGTGCTCCTGGCCTTTCTAAGGGGAGTCATGGTGTTAGGGCACCCACCTGGAGGGCTGTGGGACGACGTCCTCAGCCCTGGCAGCTCTACCCCCGAGTTCGGCTCGCCGGGAGACGGATCTCCCGACGTCCAAACTCACTGCCGTCTTCCAGCTGCAGGCGTACTCATGCGCCATGGACCACTGCGGAGGACGGCGCCAGCTTGTGTGCCAAGCCTCGTTTCTGCTCCGTCAGGGCTGCGGCGCATGCTAGGGCCGGCCCGCGTTCCAAGCCTCGGCTTCATGCCGTGTGCTTTAAGTAGCGTTCGAGTGCAGAAATAAATTGCGTCTTAACGCGGTTCGTTCCTGACTCACCGTTGCTCTTCGCCTTGTGTTTGCCTGCACCTGTTTTGCCTCCTTGGATTCCCGTTCCTGTGCCTGCCCTCTTCCTCTCAGTTCCTGTCTCCCTCGGGTTTGGGTTCCCTGAACTCCCCCCTGGGGTCCTTGCTTCTCCCCTACGGGGGTCTCCCTCTCCTGGGGCTCAGCCTTCTCTGGTTTACCCCTTGGGTTCCTTTTCCTGCCTGTTTCACTAGGGTACCAGCCCTTGGCCTGAATCCCAGCAGCTATTCTCCTGTTCCACTTGGATCCCTGTTTTTGGTCAGCATTTCATCGCCAGTTCAACCTGCTTCTTCTGGAAACCAGTTACAGACTGTTCTCCTTGCCTATTCTACCTGAAATGTGTAATCACTACTGGTCCTCTGTGTGTCTCCATCACCTCTCGGCAAGGATTTAGAGGATCCCTTCTTCTACCTTCAATCAGCATGCTTGAACTTTTGGACTTACCTTCCCTGTCAGTGCTTGCACTGTCTTGGCGTCAGGTAAATCGGCAGGGAAGAGTTTTCGTGGCATCAGGAGTCGGTCCCCATCCATACCTGTATCATCAGGGCTGGGTTGGGGCTGTTTCCTTGTGTTACCTTTTCATCACCCGGCTTCCTGATCAACCAGCCTGGCTTCTCCAGTATGAACTTCCGGAAATACAGGTACATCACGGTCACGTGACGCACACCTTAACACCTTCCTCCTTTTCCAGTAGGAAAGAGTAGAGGAAAGGCTTGTGCTTCTACACTTTTTTCCCTATATGCTGATTGGAGATCTTATTTGGTAAGTTTTCAGTGCATCATCTATGGTGTCCTTGGAGTTCAGTGGGTAAAATGTATAATGGTCTAAAATAGTGGATGCTGCAGTAGGATCAAGAAGTTGAAATTGGCCAGTTCCTGACGTGTCTTGAATTATTGCGGTGGTTTCCCTCAGGTTTTCTTCAATGTTTATTTCTATGTAGTATTCATTGTTGTCTTTTAGATATTGCAGGGCTTCTCTAACTTTATGTAAGTCCACTAGTTGCTGCCAAAATCTTTTGCCTTTTGTAGGTATGCCATTCTCTAGGAAAATCAAAGTTTGATCTATTGGTCATTGCACTCTCAGAGCGTCTACATTTTCTTTGAGATCTAACTATTTTGCCACAAATGCTTTTCAGTAATTCAGAGGGAGGTAGTTTTGCTGTTTTTGGTTGAAGGCATATTATTGCTTGGAATTGGTCACTGTTTGAATTATAATGCTCTCATAGACGTTAAGTTGTTGGAGTGGTTTTGGCAGTGGGAATATTTCCAAGTTATTAGTTATAGCACGTGAAGGTATTTGGTTGTTGTCAAGTTTTGCAGTGCATTATCTGCAAAGTATTGAGGGGTTAGTAATTTTGTATTTGTTTTCTGCTATAAAATAGAGAGCTAATTGGAACCACTTGGATTCTTCATTGTCTTCTATTTTGTAGATTATGTCTACAGTTTTTGTGCTTTTTTTATAAAAAAAAGTTCTGCAGCAACACACACACACACACATGGTTTGGTACTTCAGCAGATGTGCTTTTAAACTTAAATATTTATTTTTTTATGTATTTAGTAGAAGGTTGCTATCTGTAAAGTTGTTGCTACTCTGTTCTAAAGATATTGAATTTTGTAAGTTAGTTTCACTTCCAAAATATTTTCTTTGGATGTGCTCTATTTCTTCGAGTAGCTATTTGGCTGTACCATGTAGAAGAATGTTATTTAAATTGTCCAGTGCTAAAGCAGGACTTTTTGCATTGTACAGTTTATGAACAAGATTTCTTACAGTTGAATGATGTGTTGCTAACATTTTGATGTGATGAAAGGTGCAGCCTAATGAATGTCCTCGTAGTCCTGTGTATTTGCGCATTGGAAAGGAGTCCATAGTTTGTAATAGTTTTATTTTTAATTTGTCTTAGCCTTTCACATACTGATTGAGGAACTGCCGTAAAGGTGTGAAAGATATTTTGCGTATGTTACCCATTGATGTGCATGGCCATTTGTAGACTGGACCTATTGGTTCAGTGGAATAGAGAGTTGATACTAAGTTTGCTGGGGATTTGCTGGGGATATTTTTGTGAGCAGCGTTTCTTGTTCCATGATGGTATTGTTAACCTTGTCATACCCTTGTCCACTGCTCTGTATGGCAATTGGATTTGTTTGCTTTTGTTTGTATGCTTCTTCATTGAAATATGGTTCTGTGCTGGTGGTGTGACTCCACTCACCTGCACAGATGTTTGGAAAAGCTATCTTTGTTGATATTCTGTTTTGTGGAGAAGTCCTTGTTGTAGTTTAGTCATCCGCTTTGTTAGTGGTTTCATTCTGTTTAAAACTAATATAAATAATGTCCTTTTGAGAAGGATTGCACTGTCCATGAGAGCTTCCAGGATTAGTTTTCTGCGGTAGGTTTTCTGCGGTAGGTTTTAAGGGTTGAACATGATTTGGCCCGTGTTTTTATAAGGTTCTGAAGGACTCTGTGGCAGAACATTTTTAGTAAATTAATTTTTTTGGTATGCTTACTTGTGGTTACATCAAGATTTATAGGTGCAGTGTTAGCACTAGTGGTAGCTGCAGTCTTCTTGATACCTTTCTGTTTAGTTTTACATTTTGAAAGAGGAGTCAAAGTTTGTTTCCTGCAAGCTGCTTTAGTTTTGCTTAGTGACTGTATTAGTTGTTTTGTTTGAACTTTTGTATACATACTTCTAGAGGCAGATGCCTATTTTGTACACTTTTAGTTTGATTTGCTCTATTTCTGTGTTGCTTTCTACAGGGTTGCTTTTTGGTAGGCATTCTTTGGTGTCTGTTGGAGAAAAAAGAAATTGTAGGTTGGGGGGTTGTGCAATGTATGTGTGCATTGTGCATGAGTATCTGAGTATGAGGGTAGGCATGCATGTAGAGGTGTGTGATTGTGGAATGGGCTGTGGGAAGACTGTTCTCGTATCTGTGTGTTACTGTAATGGTGTTCAGATGACAATACAAAGTGTGCACTTACTGAGGTGCAATCAGTAATACTGAATCTAATCTGTAGGGTTGATATAATTGTTTGTTCTACAATACAAGAACACTACACTGTTTGAGTAACAGTCAAAACACTACGACAGTATTGCACTTACTTTGTTGGATGCAAAAAGTAGGTTTCTTCTGGGTTATGTCTTGTACTTGAGACGCTACTGGCTTTTAGGAGTGTGGTCTTCACTGCAATTGCGAAAGAAGAAAGTTAGTACATATGTGTGTTAATGGCACAGTAATTTCACTTGAAGAATAGATAAGTTACATTGGCAGAAGGATTTCTTTCCAGGAAGAGGTACTTTATGTGTTAAATTGCATAGCTTTGTATATGAATGGGGATATTGGAACATCAGCATAATTGCTAATGGGGTTAGTGGAGTATTTATAAGAGTGTCCTATGAAAGTGTATGTGTTGCTGTTGCACTATTTAGTGTGGTAATGAATTAGTGGAAGTAGGGCGAGAAAAAAGCTTGGAAAGATGTACAGATTGAAAAGGAGAATGTTTTTGTGTGTGGAATTCCATTAATTTTGCTGTGCATGGATGCTTGCTACATGAGTGCAGGAAACCTTCCAGTTATTTGACTTATGTATCCACATTTCTATTAGCACTGTTCTAAATGTACACATGTATTTGGTTTTGCAAGAATGGCAAGTGGCAGGCACTCTGTTTAAATGCAGGCAATGTACATACTTGCAATGATTTGGTAAGATACAAGCTGGTTTCCTGTTGTGTTTGCATTCTAGGAATTTCATAATAGTGTGTTAAGGGGGAAGTGATTGTAAAAATGACAGAAGGAAATAAGAGAATAACAGTTTGCACATTACAATGAGTAATATGGGTAAATGAAAACTTGGAAAGAAGACAGATTTGAACATGATTATAGGATATGGGAGACATGAAAATATGCTTTTTTGCAGATTATGCAGGGTCAGTGGCAGGTACCTTGTTCACATGAATTTATAAAAGAGTTGCAAATGTACTGTACACACAATATTCACACCTGTAGTTTGTATTGATGTATGTAGATGTGGATGAATCTGGAAGCAGAAATCTTGGAGAGTTGTACAGTAGTTTTAGATGTAGGTGCTTTGCAATCACAGGAGACTTGTACTCAGAGTGATGAACAGTTCATCTAAAGTGCTGAATTGTGATGGTGGAGTTAGATGTAGAGTTCTTGGATGTGATTTGTGGATGGTTGTGTGACTGCTTATATGTAGCCAATGAGGTAGTGGTGCAGAGAGTGATGTGGAAAGAGAAAAAGGGCTGCCCCCGTGTTAAGGGGTCTGCAGACACTGCAGTAGTCCGCGGACAGGGTGTGCCACATCCGGGGCTTCTCAGCATGTCTAGCATGGAAAGGGGACTGTGGGGATTAGCCAATCAGGTGGTGAAGTTGTTCTTTGTAGGAAGAGAGGCTGTGTGTAGTGAAGATGGCAGAGGCAAAGAAAGTGAGAGTGTTGGTAGTTGGTGATCTGTTTGTAAATGTTTGAGAGAGGTATGCTAAGTCTAAAGATATGGCTGCCAATTTTGGTTTTGAAGGAGTGGAGGTTTTGTGGTCAACGGTGCCTGGTTCCAATATGCAGGCAGTGGTTGGAGTTTGTAAGAGTATGTCCATGTGGAACAGTCCAGATGTAGTGGTACTGCATTGGGGTGCTGTCCATTTGGGCTACATCAGTGCTCCTACTCTTTTGAGAGCTTTTGAAAAATTGGTTCAGGCAATGATGGTGGTTCTTCCAAGTGCCAAGGTTATTTGTTCTGAAATTCTACCAATGGTAGTATGGGACAATTGTAATGTTTTCTGTCCCCAGCAAAGTTGCGCAAGGTGTTTGGTTAACAAAGGCATGTCTGTTTTCTTGTTTAGAGCTGGGATGTTATAATCATGAGAATATTGATTCTATGAATGTTCATTATTTCCAAACATATGGCATTTCTTTATCCATACTGGGGAATGCCATGTTATTTCAAAATATAAGGAATGCTTTACAGAGGATAATGTAAAGAAATCTGGAGAAAAAACAAAACAAAATGAAAGGTGTTTCTTTAGAAGCAACTTCAATTTATTTTAAAAAAATGTTCTTTTCAGAGCAACAATGAAAGAGGAAATGGAGTAGCCTGCTTACATTTTCCTTCCCCACCCTCACAGTTTTCACAATATATCCATGGACACCGCTGGTGTCCGCGGAGCACGCGTGCCACATCCAGGGACTTTGAGGTTGCCACGCATGCAAATGAAACTGTGCAGGCCAAGGGATTGGTCAATAAGGTTTACTGGGTGTGATGTGTAAGGAGAGACTTTGGCAGAAAGTCTGTTTGCTGAGAGGAGAGCAGATAGCTATGGCTGCGTCTTTCAGGAGGCAGAGCGTCTGGATTGTGGGCGTCTCCTGGATAAATTGGTTGGAGGTGCATGCAGAGCGCTTTGGAGTGGCTGCACATCTTGGATTCCCTCATGTGGATGTGCAGTAGCATGGAGTGCGCGAAATGAAGTGACTGGATTTGGTTTTGCTTTGTGCTACTTTGATGACACACCATCATCCAGACATTTTATTATTCATTGTCAAGGGAACAGTTTAGGACATATTACTAGATTCTCCTTGTAGTTTGCAATGAAAGAAGGACTTGGGAAAGTCATGGACATGTTTCCAAACTCCAGAGTAATTTTTTCTTGTATTGCACAGTAACAAATGTGGCTGCGTTCGTCTTCATTTGGTCTGCAAATGGAAAAAGCAAGGCACAATGTCAACAAGGCTGTTAGCGCTTTTTTTTTTTTAACTCTTTTTTATTAGTGGTCACATAAAGGCTATTAGCACCACAGCACATCTGTTCATCTGTTACAGCAAGAGTAAAATATCCGTTACATTTCACATAGCAATATTATGGCGACAAGTCATCATCAGTAATCATATTCCACAGGTAGACTCTGAACGGGCCCCAAATGTCCTTAGGTCTGCATGCCGAGGGTCGGGTCAAAACAAACTGTTCCTCTGATTCGTTGACATGTGTCAATTCTTGTAGGAATTGGTTCATGGTGGACGGAAGAGAACTTTTCCATTTCTGTAAAATACATTCTTTGGCAATAGCGCATGAAATGTTAAATAATCTTCTCATTTTTTCTGACTGCTTGCCAATGTCCCCAAACAAGCACTTCTGGGGAGTCAAATCGGGGGGCACCTGAGTGATTTCTTCCAGCAGCTCAGCCACCGCCCTCCAGAATCCCCTCAATCCCGGACAGTCCCAGTACATGTGAAAGGATCCAGCTTGAGGAGCATTACATTTAGGACAAGCGTCAGAGGTGTCTGGTGCAACCCTTGCGATTTTGGCCAGTGTATAATGTAGACTGTTCAGGATTTTAAATTGGATCACCCTCAGGCCAGCATTAAGCGAGACCTTCTTGGATAACGCACAATATCTGGCCCATTTCTTCTCTTCAATGGGCCCTTGTAAATCAGCTTCCCACTGCTCCTTTATCTGATTCAATGTGGGGGTATGAGCTTGAACAGCTGTATATAGCCTAGAAATCCCAGGCCGTTATTAGATGTTACTAACTGCACACATGGATGAGGTGGGGGTTCATCCGGGAAGAGAGGCCACCTCTTCTGGAATGCAGATCTCATACGGTAATATTGCAACGTTTTCAGGGGGTCCGCCCCCCAGTGCCCTAAGAAAAAGACCCAGGTCCAAAAAAAACATTAACAAACATGTCACCCAGCTTCATTTCCCTGTTAGGGTCCCAGGACTCCTGTATGTTAGTGTCATGCGTGGGGGGTATACCTGGGAAGTCCCAAAGCGGTACCTCTGGATTGTAGGGGACCTCCAATCCCAGCCTCTTGAATATAGCCATCCATGCCCTGACTGTACAGCTAACCGGATTATATGCACATGTGTCTTTATACTTTGGATCAAAAATAACTGATTGTATATTCGTGGGATGTGTGGTATGTTCCTCTATCCATGCATGGGGTGTACTGTTCTCGTCATTATACCAATATTTTGCAAATTGAGCTTGGGAAACATACTGTTTGCGCTTTTTTGAGATGTTGGCATGTCCTCTTTTCACAATGAAAATATTATGTTTCGTAGCACAAACATTTTTCGCAGAGATGGAGTCCATTTTACTGATGCTGGGAATCAAATTTTTCTGCAAAATATAAAAGAATGCATTGTGACCCTTTTTGGAAATATAGCAATCGTTTTTCCAGTAGGTGCTGACCACTTGAACTTTTCAAAACACAAAAAAACACTACAAAAATACTTTTTTCAGAGCCACCACTTCCTCCCGGAGAAGAGTGCAATGGTTTTGATAGCGCAATACTCCAAACATTTTAAATGTCCGCGGACTGTCTGCAGACTTTTAAAAATACCTGGGGCCCTGCACCATTCCATTGGCACTTCTATTTTTAAACTGTGAAAGGTGGCTCTGAAAAGAGCTTTTTTGGGGGGGGTTTGTTTTGTATTTTTTTGGTTTTTCAGACATGACACATAAGGAAAGGAAGGGAAGGGAAGGTAGGGGAGGAGCACCAACCACAGGGATAAGAAAGGGCTAATGGAGAGAGGAAGATGTTGGGTGGGCCTCACTTGGGTAGGTGGCACTCTGTCTCATGCTCCCAGACCAAAGCCTCGAAAGCACTCAGAAATTGTTCCCCCCTGCAGAGTACCATGTCGCAGTACATACACAATATAGTGACCTTCGAAAGGTAAGGGTCTACTGCGTCGTGTAAGGCCTGCAAGGCTGGTTCAGGGATGCGCTGTCCCACAGGGGTGTCTCTTGGGGTGACAGGAGCAGATTTGGAGGATGTTGTAGAGGATCTCAACCTACTACCTTGTTCAAAGGGACGACCCTCTGAACTGCCGCCTTGTGGTACGACCTCAGGTGTCGCCGCATGGAAGTGGTCCCGTAGCTGCACAAACCCTGTTTGCCATGACTGAGCTCCTTGTGGCACTCAGTGCAGCGCACCTTGTGTGCACGTGCTTTGAGTACCCCTCCAGCTGTGGTAAACAGCCTCCACACCCAAGACTCACACTGGCTGGCAGTAGTAAGGACTTCCACTACCTCATCCTCGTCTTCGACTTCATCCCTCTCTACATGTCCACACCTGTTCCCCTCTCCAGGTCCTTGGGAAGGTGGTGGTGCTGGAGGGGGTGGGGGTGATGCTGAGACAAAAATAGCACCAGCAGCAGCAGCCATGGATGCCATCAGGACATCTGTCAGGAATGAGGAATAGCAAAAGTTGAATAGTCTTGACCAGCAAAAGGAGCCAAAAGAATTTCTGTTATTTTCCAAAAGGAATTAAGGCAGGTGCAAAAGCAGGTCCAGCAAGGATTGCAAAAATCACCAATCTGCAGTAGTGCTCTTTCTTAAAAAGAAAGAAAGAATTAGGAGCAGCTCTGGGGTGTGGACTTTTATAGAGGTGCTGGGGAGCGCTTTGCACACAGCCGCGCTGTCCGCGGACACTTCGAACACCAAAAAGGGCTAAAGAAGTTCCAAAAAGTATCCAGATCGGTAGGGACATAGTCTGGGACTTCTACAAGGGTGAAGTTTCATTTAAAAACATCTTGGATTGCTCAAAAAAGTACTTTTTCGGTGTCCGGGAGCCCGGACACTGTCCGTGTTCACGGGCATATGCTCAGCATGGGTGTGGTCACATGATGACGTTGCAGACATGTTCGCTAATGGGACGGCTGTCCGTAGGACACCTATTGTGCGGGATCAGTTGTACGCATGCGTACGGGTGTTCTACGGACAGGGTTTGCGTCCCTGAACTAATTAAAAGTGCAACACATGTGCGGTGGACAGTTCCGGACAGGCGCGACGTTTGTAAGGCCTCAAGGGTGGGATGCGCATGCAGACAAGTGTCCGCCAGGCAGGGCTAGGGTCCCCGAACTAATTAAAGGTGCTTCACATCTTTGCAGACATGCAGAAAGGGAAGGTGTTCTACGGACACCTCCATTTTGATTGCGTACAGTACAAACAGGTTAAGTGTCTGTTCCAAATAGCTACATGCGGCCTTACTGCGATTGCCATGGATTCCAGATGCCAACTGATGGCTTCTTCATTCGCCAGGTGCACGTAGTCGTCAACGGCAGGATCACCGTGACTGTTTTGTGGGACGATCGCCCAGGGACCATGTGCCTGTACGCTGCACTAGCGATTAGGAGTAACATAACATCTTTTATGGTGGTCTATGGGCAAGTTGATGCAGACGCCCTGGAATTCACTGTGCGACCCAAGCGGTTCCTTTATCGAAAACGAACACTTTGTGTATGGAAAAAGAACAATGTGTGCTCACGATTAATATTTTCGATCACGAGCGAAGAAACACATTTGCAATTTGATTGAATATGGGAATAGTCAGATGTTCTTGGAGAGTTTATTGTGAAATAAAAGTACTTTACAAATTGTACAGTGTTATTGTTTTCTTTTAAGACCAGTTTAATATTTCAAATCGTGACGTGCTATGTTGTTAGTCGATGTGTGTTGATTTTCGGGTTCTGCGTCACGTCACGTATGTGATTATGGGTGCATTTGGCTATGCTGAAGAGGACCGTCACCGAGAAAGGTGTTGAATATCACTAGGGTTGGTTATGTGAGGGTCAGGGGCAGGGCATATGATTAAGTGACGTCAGGCCAGTTTACCTTAGGCCGATGCAGCAATGGATAACAATAGCACAAGATGGACGTGCCCTGCTGTTACCCTCACCTGGCTCCCACAGGGGCGTCGGTCGGACCCAGACAGCTGCGGTCTCCACCCACGTGATGCGTAGTGCAGCGATGACTGACTGGATCTGCCCTCCTAATCTCCTAATCTTGTCTGCTTAACCCGTAGAAATATCCTCCTGCAAGTGGAGAGATGGATTTAGCCACTTGTGGATTCAAGTGATGGCACCCCCACAGTCCTCCCCAACTAATCACCTCCGAAATGCCCTCACAGCAATCTCACCTTATATTCTTGAAAGATGTGCTCTCCATCCTGCATGGATTTGCAGGGGCGCGTCGATTCCAGTTACTTCACTGGTTTGAAGGCTCGGGAGAGTTCCGGAGAGTATTGACTCTGAGGTTCCTGGTGAGGACCAGTAAGTATTAAGTTCATAGAGTTCAATATGTCCGATGTTCACTCTTGTTCCCCCCTTCCTTTCTTGTCTTGTAGCTGGCTTGTGAAAAGATGCTCTTGTGGCAGCTGGTGGCGCTCAGGTAAGAGTCTGTATTACCCGGCGCTGTCCGGTAAATGTTGCACGAGGAAAACGTGTTGTTTTGTCTCTCTTTACAGATGCGGCACGTGAAAATATGGAGAGTCACAAAAGGATGCCTCCGGTGGTAAATCAGGTAAGTCTATGGTGGTAAGTATTATATTTGTTGGTTCCCTCGGCTCACCTTGTGGTTTTCTTTTGTCTCCTAGGTGCCAAAGTTCAGCGGAGAAATGATGGAGGCAGCGCCGACCCGAAGTATGCTGTGAAGACTGGTGAGTATGGCGCGGCGCTGCAGCTGGAGGTGCGGCGCGTGCAGAAATGATGTTCTTTACAGGTCCGGAGACAAGATGGATCCAGAATCAGGTGTGGAATGGAAATACGTTTGTTTTCTAACCTTGTCCCTTTCTTTCCTCTTTGTTTTAGGAGCTCCGGATTCGAGGCGGGCATGGCAGAAGACTGGATGCAGGCTGCAGGCACGGTGAGTGTTACGCTGCTGGATGCAGAATAACGCGAAGCGTGTGTTGCTGGTCGGGTGTGGTCTAAATAGCCTCAAAAGTAGTCCCAGGTAAGAAGTCCCTAGAACCACACACGAGTAAAAAATAGTCCCTGTAGAAAAATAGTCCTTTTCAGGCTTCATGTTGGATTGGAGTCATTTGCAGCATGGTCTGCCTGAGGTAGGTAATGGCTATGAGCCTGACGCCTTAGGCGCCAGGACTGATTCCTACTATGAGCCTGAGACTGAACCCAGATAGCCCCTAGCCGGGGCTGCTGAGGTTTTATTAAATGTCTAGATGCCTGCTCCCGGGGCTGATGGGCTTGGTCCGGATGCCTGGGGGTAGGCATCATGACACCTGTTGCCAGATTTCATGTTTTTCAAAGAGGAAAAATTAGGTAAGGTGAATTGGAAATGTTTACGATAGATCAATGTATGTACAAAAATACATGGTCGACCCCTCGGGACAATAATATTTTCTGAGCATTGCACTTGGGAAACTTATGCAATAATGTTTGGGGAGGTGAGGGGTGATGATGATGGGTGGAATATTTTGACGTGATTTTGAATGAGTTTACAAAGTTTGTTGGGATTTTGTACACAGCTTATATGACAAATCATTTGTATATTCTTTTGACAGTTTTGAAAAATAAAACGTGGGTGGATTTACAGCAAATTTGCGTAAGGCTCATTGGCAAGGATCGAAAAGCATGGTTTTGCAAATGTGGCTGTGTTTTCTAAAAAAAATAGCGGTACAGCTTTAGTGCCTGAGGGGTAGGCTGTAGCCATGGGCAGTGGCCAGAATGTCGGGGTCATGGTATAAGGTAATGATCCGGACAATGTGGCTACTGGCCATGACCAGAAGGGACAAAACATTGGATTAAAGTGGTCATGTCCAGCTGAGACTGGCTTTGTGGTAAAGTTATTCGCAATTAGGATAGATTTGAAAGGGAAGAAAAAGGTTCTCATCTTAATATGGTTAGAGGGATTTCTTTTTGCCTTTTGGAGGCTGCCATGGAAAGCGAAGGGTGGCCCTGTATGGAACTGGCTCTTTCCCTTTCCATTGTGGCCATCTTGGATGGAAAAGGATTTTCTTCCTAAACCGGGACGCCACATGCGTCCCGGTATAGGATGAAAAATCCTCTTTTTTAGTAGCACGGGTTACCGCTTTGGAAACATAGGCTGCTAATGGCATTCATCCCCCATTTTAGGGGCTGAAATGGGGGGTAATGGTCCAGAGACCATGTTATCCACCCTCACTTCGCTTGGGCTGCTAACTTGGGCTACTTGGCCGTTATCCACAGTTCCAGTCCCTGGAACGGCGCATGAACGCTACAATATTCCCATTACTATAACACAAAATGCAAATGGAAACGTTGAAAATCTTATTGCGTCTATGTATTTTACTGAGAAATACAAAGTAGTTGGAGTCTATGCATTTTTTTTTTTAGTTCTATATTTTAACTGTTAAAGGTGGTTCCTAAAGGAACATTTATTTTGTTTTTGGATGGATTTTTTTGACAGGAGAGCTAAGAACGTAAGGTGGGGAAGGAAATGAGGGAAGAGGCACCAAACACTTATATGGAGGGGCAGGTGGAAAGGGGGAAATGTTACACGTGTGTTATTTCTAAGGTAGGGGGCAGTGTTTCTCATGCTCCTTGATTACCGCAGTGGTGGTGTCTCTTGGGGAGGAGGGATGGCCTTAGCTGATGTCATTTTAACATAAATAGCCATTTTGCTAAAAGTATGTACTGTGTACTAGATTGTTAATGGATGAGTATGAATAGGTGTTGGAGCTGTGCAAGGGAAATGTTGAAGTTGCAAGTTCTTACATCAGTAGAAAATGTAGTTCCAAACTGTCCACGAAGCACAGATGTTATTGTGAAGTGCGTATGGGTTCTCGGACACGTCATCATGCTGGGCGCCAGCATATGGTCATGTGGCATTCTCCAGAAGGTGTGCAATGAAGTCAGATGTTCATAGACGTTATGGTTAAGTTGCGCTAATAAAAACCTATGAAAATCAGTAAAAAGACTTTGTTAAAGGGACGTTATGCTTAAGTTGCGCTACTAAAAACCTATGCAATTCAGTAAAAAAACTTTGTTAAAGGGACGTTATGGTTCCAAGTAAAACCGAAAAACCCCTGAAATTCACATGTGCATTTAATTTTCATGAAAAGTCTGTACAAGGGATTCTTATTATAATGTTGATTAAACAAAGTGTCAAGGATCATTGGAATAAATAATTAGTGCATTAAGCAATGCATTGATATAAATAGCATTCTATTATGAAGTTCTATCCAGTATACTAAGCTACTCATGTAGAAACATGGGCATTGTGTGCAGCATACATGATGGAGGTGCAATATTCATAATGTTGCCATGTTAAATAGTGAAATGATAACTGCTTTCTTATTAGATTTTTGCGTACTGTGAAACATCTGATAAGTAGCTAATAAAACCCACTTACTACATAATTGCATTATTACAGACAAAACACAAAGAGACAACAACACATACAAATATGAGTATCTACAGGGAAAGTGAAGTAAGCAAAAAAGCAGCAGTAGTAGCAGAAAGTGTTCATAACCTAACTGATTATCTTAATGTAGAGAAATGATTGCTCTGTTTCAAAGCTGCTACTTACCCTATGTATATGTATCACATGATGTGACTGGACCCTAAGGAAAGTAGTGTGAGTACAATGTATACAAATATGAGCATATACAGGGAAAGTATAGTAATAAAAAAAAACTATCAGAAAATGCTGATAACCCTACTGATTATCTTCATGCACCGAAAGGATTGCTGTATTTTAAGCCTGTGTCTTCCCCTATGTATATGTTTCATATGATGTCACTTGACCCTAAGGGAGTTACTGTAAGAACTTACTTGAAGGATAAGTCTACAAATATAGTACCTTTTCAATTTTGAGTTCCTGACTGTTACTGAACAAAACCATGTGGCCTAGCTATGTCAGTAAAGGACAAAAGGGGGAGCCTGACATGTGATGTCATCAATGACATTTGTGATGTCATCTTTGATGTCCTGGGTGTTCGTCTTAGCAGTGCATGGTGGTGGCATGAGTTATGGTTGCTTAGCTTACCATAACTGGTGAATTTCAGGGGTTTTTCGGTTTTACTTGGACCATAACGACCCTTTAACAAAGTTTTTTTACTGAATTGCATAGGTTTTTAGTAGCGCAACTTAACCATAATGTCCCTTTAACAAAGTTTTTTCACTGAATATATATATGCATACACAGAATTTCAACAAAGCAATTCTTGTCTCCAGAAATTAGCTTCCTTTCCCCTTAACTATTTCAGGAAAAAGTATTTTAAATACATAAAACGCAATGAAAATGCATCTCCCACTGGTATTCTCCACAATATTTCAAAGCAAATGTTCTTTCCATAACACAGGTTGAAATGTACTGAAAGAAAGTATTTTATAATCTTTAGGATCGCAAAGACTTGATATAATAAAAGTCCTTCAATACTGTTTGGAATTTAGCAAGAAATGGGGCCTCATTACGAGGAGGGCGGTAAGGGGTTAACGGCGCCAGTAAAGGTGACAGAGCCATTAACCCCGTACAGACCTATTACGAGGTCCCCCCGCGAGGGGACCAGCATGCTAACAAGGGGCCGGTCATTAACGGGCCCGTTGTTAGCATGCTCCCCATTCCCATTGAGCCCTATGGGGTCCAATGGGAATGGGGATTCATTTTTACCGGGTCCATGAAAAGGGCAATTACCGGGTCCGCCTAGGTCGGCATGACCCGGTAATTGCCCATTTCATGGACCCGGTAAAAATTCAGTTCCGGCGGCAGCCATGCCCTTAATAAGGGCACGGCTACCGCCGGGGTCCTAATGAGGCCCATAGTCTTTTATAATTTTCAGGATGGCAAAGCACACATTTTCAATTTCAACATGGACTTGATATAATAAAGTTTATTTTCACCACAACAGTGAATTTCCTGGCATACTCCCCTGCCAGGAACTCCTATTTTCCAACACAACATTAGATTTCCTGCTACACTCCCCTGCCAGGAATTCCTCTGCTGAAATATCCAATTTCAACAAAGATTTGATGAGACAAAGTTCCTTTTCAACACAACATTGTATTTCCTGGTATACTCCCCTGCAAGGGATTCCTTACCACTTCCAATGGGCCAACTCACCAGAATCTCCTGGCCTCTCCGGCTCGTGGCGCTTTTCAGCTGCACAGTTTTGCGTTGGGAATCGCTTCAGTAGCCTGTCCGACCCTCTCTCAGTTCCGCTGCCGGCCACGTGGTTCCTCAATGGTAAGGTTGCTGCTTTTTTGTTTGAAAGCGCCATGGATAACCTTTCTGCGGCTGCCGGTGCCTTTGTGATACTTTGCTGTATCCCGTCAGTCTCTGTCGGGACTCCCGTCATTCCGGTACGTTGGAGTGACAATCGGCAGTCCGGGAGCACCTCCTTCCTTCAGCCAGGTTACACTCCTGTGTGTCTGCCTCTGCCCGCGTCTCTGCTTCCCATTTGGCAGCCCAATCCGACTTCTCCTTCATCTTCTCCTGTCTGCAGGTGATTCTCTGATTTAGACGTCCCATGCAGTTAATTGAATGAATAACAACTAGCCCGCACATTACTCTTGGTATTACTGTTGATCCTCATTGACTCTTTACTCCTCTTCTTCGTCCCAGTACTTACGGCTTTCTGGTAATTGGAGTCCAAAGGATTACCATAGTGTTTTAAGTTCTTTTGTTGAACATCCTTATGTACATAACAATCATCATAAACATCAGATGTCAAATGAGTTTTAGAGGGGTTATGTACATGTGAAGGATGAATAAAGTTCTGCTTAAGCTGTTTAACAAAAGTAGGTTTTAAGACCTTACGATTAAAGGGTTCTGAATAATGACAGAAAGCCATCAGAAACTCTGGGATTCGGGTTTCTTCTTTCTTCTTCACAGAAAAAAGAATAATGCTGTGTCTATCCGGTTGGAGTCACCACTTTCCCCCGGTAGCCATCTCCTCCCATGTGAATCCACCCTTACAATACCACCCACCCCTGGGGATAGAATCAGATAGCGGCTGCCTTCCTCTGGCCACATGGGAGGAGACTTTAGGCTCGGGATTAGTGACGACTCTGCAGGATTCATCACAAGACACAGTGATTCTACCTAGAGCAGCGAGGGGCCCTGGGGCGTTATAACGTGCACGCAAACATATATTTGAAATGTATGAAGTTGCTAATGACAGATAGGTACAAAGCTTATTTAAATACAATCAAGGAAAATCACAAATTGTAATGCCAATAAGAATAATGTTTAAAAGCAAGCAAAACAAAATGCAGCAACAAGCCCCATGCAAGCACAGATGGATAAGATGTCCATATGGGGGAGAGTTGAAGCAAGTACTAAAGCAGGCAAATATACCAAGCACCTCAATCTATATGCTGCTGTGGTACAGTGAAACAAATAAGAAGTCCTGGTAGACGAAATACACCAGGCAATTGGGAAGCCTGGGAGAGGTAAAAGGGGGCAAGAAAGGAAAGACCCTCACCTCGTGAACTTTTGCAGAAGTCCTGGCAAAGGTGTATACCAGGACCCTGAAGTTGTATAGAGTCTGACATTGTGGGAGATACCTGGCAGGGCAGTATACCAGGGTTCTGAGAAACCCATGAAAGAAGTCCTGGCAGGCAAGAATACCAGGTACCTGACGTTGTGTAAAGGGTTTGACACTGTGGAAAGATACCTGGCAGGGGAGTATACCAGGCAATCCGCAATAGTAGCAAGAAGCCCATCGGAAGATAACTCACTGAAGCGCTGGCACCGTTAACAGCCCAAGACATTTTCTGATCTCAACCTCTAATTGATCCAAGGTATGTATGATGTTATCCTGTGCAGATTGATCAACAATAAAGCCGGTCTGATCAGCATTGATTAGGGTGGGTAAGACCTGCGATGATTAGAGACTGTTTGTCCACTCTCGCAGAGGGGTGCCACTCCCTTTGAGGCTAGGGAGGTGAGCCTGCTCAGCAAGACCCTCCCTAGGGGTCTGGACAAGTGCAACCTCACTGGGAGTAACTCACCTCTCGGGGACAAGGACTCCCATTCTGATAAGGGACTCCCAGTCCAGCATTCATTTTCCACCTACATGCAACGTCTCTTGTTACTTCTGTTTTTAAGCCACCAAATACTGACATTTCTTTAATCTCTTTGACTTCAGGTAATGCTGGATTTCATCTGAAGCCCACAGTCAAAGAAGAAGGACACACCCTTTTTGTTTGTGATGACATATATAAAACAAAGAGGAGCTTTGACTCAGGGAGAAACTCTTACGCATGGAGGAGATAGAACCCTATGCAGAGGTGAGTCTCTGATGGGAAGACGTGTTGGAAGGGCAGAGCCACAATAGACCGCAAAGCCAGCGATAGCGTGGAGAGCGAACAAGACGCTACAAGGTCTGGGTCAAGAAGGAGCCAGGGATGGTAAAGCAACCATCTTGTCTGGTGGCACGATCACACGGTAGCCGTGGTGGGCTTGGGGCCCCATAACTGATGCCAAGACCAGACTGAAGAGGAGAGAGCAAATCCCTGAACTTAGCATGAGAAGTATATTAAGTGTATTGGTCTCAACAAACCGATTGGTCATAGACCTGGGGTCAGCATATTACCAATAGAAGTAGTTTAGGCATCACCTTCCATACTTTAACTTTAGAGGCCATCCCACCAGTAAGGAAAAACATAGAGGGGAATAATTATCAGCTCTTTACTTCCAGTGACTACTGGATCCCAATTGTGGCTTAAGACCTTCAGATAGAGCTTCCAAAAAAGATTCCCTGATGTATGCGACCCCCCTGCATAACCTTGGCGGAAGAATGGTCAAATAATGTAACCCATTTTGCCTTCTTTAGAAGAGTTTATATTTATCATTCTGAACTACTCTTCCAAAACCAATTAAGATCCAGAGAAAAGACTTTGTGGGGTATTTAATAAACCTACCAAACTGGCAGACCGGATAGAGAGATGTAGAGAACCCTGGGAAACAGCATCTTCAGACAAAATCCTGAGAATTTTTTTTCAGCTCACAATGAGTTGGAGAGTGAGCTAGACCGTAACCTTAATACAGTTAAGACAGGATTTACCATCTCCCTGGAGAACATAGGACCCTCTGATTTCCAAATGCCTAGTGAATCCTCCTCCCCAGTAGGGAAAGAAACCCTGAGGGTCTTGAGTTTACACCCTTTCTATCCTCCTACCAAAATAGTTTTTCCCTGGAAGCTATAGAGAAGGAAGAAGACCAATTTAACCCTGAGAATAGAAAACACTGCTAGGCTTAGAAACATCCAAGCCACTGGGAGAAGTAGATCCACAAGAAGTTCCCAGAGAGTAGGATACCCCAACCATTAACTTAGATGGGGAAATCAGGGCAGATTACAAAAACACCCAAGCATCCCTTACTTCCACCGGATACCACAAATGTTATTCGTGTGGGGAATTCAGACATCTCACAAGAAGCAGTGTCCTAAATTTCTGTCTCCTCCCACCTCACCACCCAGCCAAAATCCCGGAAAGATCAAGCTGACTAAGATAGAGACTCCCAGACTGTCCTTTGCCACTGCCCTATATGCCCAGGCCGCGACGATAACTCGAATGTTGGGGAGTGGATATCCATGTAATTTTTTTTCCTACGGGTAGGAATTTGCGAGGAAAAGAAAAAAATAACTATTTCCACATGGGAGAACAAACCATCTATAGGGTACCTGCCATCATTTAACAGCAGAAGGTTTGGGCTAATCTTGATATGGGGAGTAAAGGGTGTGCCATACATACGGGATTCATACCCTAGGGGTGGAGAGGACCACCAAAGGATGAAGTTCTGTACATCCATGGACACACCAAAACGTACCTCGTGATTAAAATCCCTATAACCATCTTGGGGAAAGAGGTATATATAACAGCTGCCGTAATTCCAAGACTACCTGCCCAATTAATCCTAGGTAGCGACGTCCCATAATTCCATCACTGGCTGTCCCAGATTACCCAGATGGAGCTTAAAATAAATTCCCTAATTTCATGCATCCCTGGATACGGAACCATCATTTGTAGGAAAAGAAGAGTCATCTGTAGGGACCTGGAAAAACAGTCACCAAAGAAGAGTAGAAGCAGGCATGTCATTTCACCAAAATGCCTGGGGTAGCGGAACGGACATTGCGTGACTCTTGACCTCTGATGACATCACAGGAAGTTGTGTCATTTGACCTCACCCCGAAGTCACATCACGGGAAGCGATGGAACAGGACCTCTCACCCCTTGACAAAACAGGAAGTGGCATCACATAGCATTGTACACTATGAAAAATATGGATACAATATCACTGTAATGTGATATACATTTCATACAAGACTTGTTCACCATATACATTGTTAATATCTGTGTGTATAGTCACATATTAACCAAATTACTGTGAATGCAAGCAGACGTCCAAGGCAAAATGATAATGATGCGTTATTATATAACAATTACACTTAAGCACTTTATATAGAACAATTAACAAAGAGCGCTGGCCACAGCCCAGGAGTTCCATTTAAGAAAAAAAAAAAAATATATATATATATATAGATATAGATATAGATATATATTTATTTTTTAGGGTTAGCAAGGGAGACCTGAGGGGGCGCAGCTGCAACCCCTGGCGACACCCAAATGACGTTCCTGAGTAGTAGACTCCGAAGGAGGAAACCGCTCTGTAAACCACAAAAAAAAGAAGGAACAAGGCAATGTGGATTCTTTAAATCATTTCCTGTTTCCTAAACAAGGGGTATCCTCTCAGTTAACAGGAGGGGTATGTGACCAATCTGGACAATTCGTCCCTTCTCCCCAGAGCGGAGCCACCCCCTTTGAGGCTAGGGAGGTGAGCCCGCTTAGCAAGACCCTCCCTAGGGGACTGGGAAGGTGCAACCTCACTTGGAGAGACTCCCCTCTTGGGGCAAGGACTCACATTTCGATAATGGACTCCCAGTCTAGCATAAATTATCGCCATACAAGAGAATTGGAAAGTATGTTGTTACTTCTGTTTTGAAGCCACTGTATACCGACATTTCTTTAATCTCTTTGGCTTCAGGTAATACTGGACCTCACCTGAACGCCACAGTCAAAGAAGAAGGGCACAACCTTTTTTTGTGAGGACCTATTCAAAACCAAGAGGAACTTTGAATCAGAGAGAAACTCCTATGCAGGGAGGAGAGAGCATCTATGCAGAGGCCAGCAATAGTGTGCAGAGCGAACAAGACATTCATAAGATGCTGGAAGGCTGGTGTCCTGACCGGCAATGAGTCCTGGATCAAGAAGGAGTCAGGGACGGTAAACCAACAGTCTTGTCTGGTGGCGCAACCACACAGAAGCCGTGGTATGCCTGGGGCCCGGTAACCAATGCCGAGACCAGACTGAAGCGGAGAGAGCAAATCCTCAAGCTTTGCACAAGAAGTGTATTAACTGCTGTGATAAGCAGCAGAAGGGAATGCGCCCAAAAAGGTAACGCTGTGGAGAAGGACGAACAGTGAGGATCGAGGCTGGGAGAGCCACAAGGGTTGCAGGAGCCAGATAAACCTGAATAGAGTTAAAGTAAGCCTATCAGGGGGCCAGAGGGCTTTGGAGAGCCCTGAGAACCTGAAAGAGTTGAATATTTGAGGCTGGGAGAGGCAGAAGGGCTGTGGGAGACATACATACCTGAATCAAGACAAAGCAAGCCTATCAGAGGTCTTGGGGAACCCTGGGAAACTGAAAGACATTAACAATCAAGTGTGGAGAAACCAAAATGGTTACGGGAGCCCGGAAAACCAAATGGGCAGATACTGTTTCGGGGGATAGCAGAAACAAGCCTGATAGAAGGCCTAAGGACTTTGGGGAGTCCAACAAACCAGAAATATAAATATCCAAATTGGGAACAAAGAGAACCTGGAGGGTTCAATTGGTTTAAAACAGGACAAGGACATGTTCAAACAAAAAGTGTTAACTGGTGGAGTTGTGTAAAGAAAACCTTGTCTTTATTGAGAGAATTATTTTGGGGATATATATTTGAAAACTGAGAACCTTGGCATACACAGCCTGCAAAGAGGCTGACGATTGAATAGCCAGGAATGTATGAACTTTGAAAAACTTTTCTTTAAAACCGTTGTTGAAGAAATCCATAATTTGATTAACCTTTCTTTAAAACCTTTGTTGGAGAGGAATCCAGAATTTGATGCATTTTTAAAACCTGTTTGTTGGAAAGGAAATCCAAGTGTTGGCCCAGGCGGAAGCCAAACACTGAGGCCTCCTTCTTTTTGGGAATTTTTCTTAAGTGTGGATGGCCAGTTAACTGAATAGGATTTGTACTAAGGACTGTTTCTTTTGAGCACCATTAGTTTTAGTTTATTCGGCAGGGAACTTCCCTTATAGCAGTCGTGCCAGACAGGCATTTTTCTTTTCATTTAAATAAACACCCTTAAAACATGTAAGTCATTAGTCCGACTCCTTCTTCTGGTTCACCACAGACCCTAGAAAGGTGGTTGACGAGGACATTTAAGTAATGGTTTACGTCTACAAGAGCCACAGATGGAGGTATCTTTGACTGGTTCCAGGAGCAGTATGGTCACCGATTCACCCATAGCGGGGGTGACCAACCCAGTAGTATTATATAAATTAAACAGTCTAGTTAAGTGGGGGGAAGTTGGGTTTGATATGTTTTATAGAATCATGTAGTAAAACCGTCTGGCCCTGGCATTTTATCTTTTAGTGTCTTAATGGCCATGTGAACCTCAACGAGTTGGATTGATCCGTCCAGTTGTGCTATAAATGGGAGCAAGATTTTCTGTATGGCGTCATCTACAAGTAAGGGGATATTACTTTGGGTCTGCATTTTTGCTAATTTGCATGCATGGATCCTGTTGGCCTTGTTTCCATTGGTGGTATAAAACTGTTTAGGTTTTAGAATTGCCCTGGACATCCTCCCTCGCCATGTTCGCCTCCAGGTTAGCGCCAAGCCACCTTCATGGCTTTCCACGATCCACAGGATCACATGTACTATATTCACATTCTTTAGCTGTAACCTCCCTTTCGAGTACCTCCTTTGATTGGGCACAGCCTTTCATATGGGCTACTGGTTTACGTATTAGTTCACCCCGCACAACTGCCTCCATGGGGTACCAGACAACCAATAGGGATTGCTCTACATGGAGGTTATCCTAAAAGTAATATCTGGTCATATTGTCTCCATGGTGAGATGCGCGCCCAGCTGTAAGTGACACTACCAGGGTCATTATGACTGGGAAATGGTTGGAGAGTATTTTGGTACCTATGTGGGCTTCGGGAATGCATGGTATTAAGCGACCTGAGGTCAACAGGAGATCAATCCTTGAGTATGCCAGAGTAGGACGGGTATGCCCAGACCTGTGCCCCGTGCCTGCTGGGCCTAGAGACCCAAGCTACTCCTCAGTGATGAGGCCGAAACTTGTCTGGGAATGATTATGGTCTCGTGCAGGGATGTGACCTGGCAGTTCGGGCTGGAATGCCCCTATTTGGGGGTGGGCCCAAGCCTGATTTGCATATGGACTTTCTCTTTCTGTAATGGATTGGCAGGCAAAGAACCCTGGTCTGGATGATCGCCCAAAGAAATGCCAGAGGTTAAGATTAATTCTAAACCTTTCAGCCATCAACTCTTGTATTTAAATCCCAAGGAAACAAGGTCACCATTTGGTGGGCAGCCAGGGGTCGCAGTTTAAATGTAGGCTCCTGGGCTGTGGCCAGCGCCATCTGTCTCTTTGTTTCTGGAGGGGCTGGCTTTCTTGTTCAGGCCTCTTAAAAAACAGGGGGTTTCACAAGTGTAACACTTTGAGCAGTGACCCTAAATAACAAAGAACAGGAATTACAAATATTTGTCTTTCTGGAATTGTCATGATTCCTGCCCCTCATGTCCCCAGCCCTCCAAGATGTCAGGCTGGAGCCAGGCCACGATCACCTACATGGCCTTCAAGGGCCTCTCCATCCCTCCAAAGACCCATTTGGAGTCAGACTTGGCGCTTGTGGCACCAGACTCACTCACTCCCATAGGATAACATTGGGAATTGGACTTGTAGTGCATTGATGGGGACAAGATGGATGCCCCCACATATTTCGGTTCCCAGAACTACATGTGCAGTCTAGTCTTTTGGGTGTCGTTCAGCCCAGAGACACCTGCGATACCCAGAGACTATTTAAGCCACGCCCAGGCTGAGAAACATGCTTGTGTTTTCTGCACCTGCAGCGTGACACTCACCGTGTTCGGATCGGTCTCCAGTAGGCCTGCATCTTTCTTCTGCACTCAGCTCCTGCAAGAATAAGAACACCGTTAGGAACAGCCTTACCTTGCAGCGCTTCTGCCCAGCATTCATCACTCCTTCTGTTCTGCGGGCATCTTCGGCGGTGTCATTCCCAACCCGGCACGCCGCTTCCTAAGGAAAAGGGATAAGAACAGAAAAAAGTCATTAATAAGCATTCAGCAAATCTTCGCTTATTTTTAAAGACTGTACGAGCTTCAAGCGCTTACCTGAATCCCAGCCGCTCTGGGGGAACTCTGTCTCCGGAACTTCTCATCCATCTGCAAGAGGGAAAGGACACTCCAGGTTAGCGTGGAAACATCTAGAGGCGCTGCATACCGCGCTTACTCACCACATTTCTTTTTCATAACCAGCATCCACGTTGAAAACGTCACGGCACCTAAAAGACACAGAAAAAGAACTCAGTTCAATAGAAATACGGAAGGGTCGCATTGCGCATCGCGCTCTCACTTGGTGAGAGCGCTCACCAAGTGTGTAAAGCGCTCACCTTGGTGTAAATCGCTCTATAAATAAATCAATCAATCAATCAATCACTCACCTTCAGCGCTACTCATCTAAGCAGCACGTCGCCATCCCCGGACGCCGGCCATCATCTAAGGAAGGAAAGGGACAAAGTTAGAGAACTGTTCAAAAGACTCATTATACTTTCCTGTGTTATGACCCATAGAACTTGCCCTTTCTGGACTTCCTGGTCCTTATCGCAACAGGGCTTGTATTCCTTGTTACTCCCAACATGGCCGTGCCAAGTGACTTGCCTCGCACCAGCCTTTACGTCGGACACGGCACGTTCCATAAATTGGCCACGCCCCCACACCCCCGCGGCCCCGCGCGTCTCAACGCTATCATTAGGTAGTGACTAGACGTGTGTGTGCTGTTCGGCGAATCCACTATCCCTAGTTTCCTGGTCCCTTCTTCCTTCCTTCCACCTTTTCCCTCTAAATCTGCTCCCAGAATCCTCTACCCTAGCGGCCGCTACTTTCTTCCTGGACATCCTGGAACTGCGACCTTCATGGAACTCTGAACGCGCTCTGGAGCCAGACAAGACTCGAGCGAGCCTATACAAGACCCGATCCGTCCACAAGAGGAATCCTCCCGCGGAACAGAGCAAGAAGCGATCCTAGGTGAGACGGGGGAGATTTACAACAGTTTGAGACGACAAATGACCGACACTGATACTGCTATGGAGAAAGCAGTCCAGGACCTCATGCGTGGCATGCAAGAACTAACAACTGAAGTGCAGAACTTAAAAGCGGAGAATGCTGCGTTAAAGCAACTTGTTTTGTCTCGCGACTCCGCTAACAAGGAGAGTGTGTTACTGGGTGGAGTGGTAGACAAATATGATGGCTCGGCAAAGTCCTTACGTGGATTCCTGGACTCCTGCTTGGTGCATTTTACTTTTAATCCCTACTATTTTTCAACTTCCAGGGCAAAGGTGGGCTTCATAATCTCGCACCTCACAGGGAACGTGTTGACCTGGGCCACTCCCCTAGTCAACTCTGGAGATGCCCTCCTGGATGATTATGATGGATTTATTCAGGCACTCAAAACTATGTTTGACCGCCCAGAACAGGTTTACAGTGCTCAGGAACGGTTACTTGATTTCCGAAAGGGATCCCAGGATATGCTAACGTATGTTACTAGATTCAAACAACTGGCCAAGGAAGCAGATTTGTCCTCAGAAGCAAGTTTCACTCTATTTCGCAGGGGTCTAAATGAGGATATAAAGGATGAATTAGCCAGAGTGGCTCGTCCTAGCTCATTCCAGGCTCTTATGATCTAGCCATGCAAATAGATTTACGAATCCAGGATAGTAAGGCTAAAAGAAGAAAGACCAAGATACCCTTTCAAAAGAACTCCCTTGAGACTTCTGTAAAAACCAATCCTGCCCCAACCCCTGACATAGATCCAGAACCCACGCAAATAGGAGACTTCCGTGGGCCTATTTCCCCACAAGAAAGGATGAGAAGGATCCACACAGGCCTGTGCATGTATTGTGCCTCGGATAAACACCTTGTTAGAGAATGTCCTCTAGCCCTTCCACGGCGTTCGGGAAACGCCAGCTCCCGATCCTAGATGGAGCTAGGTGTCGGGAGAGAGATGTTTGCTCCACATCAATTCCATCCTTGAACTCTCCTGGACAAAACAATTTGGTGATACTACAGGCCTTCCTGTCGCCCTCCAAGAACCGATTCTGGCCTTGGTGGACTGCAGAGCTATGGGAATTTTCATTGATCAAGACTGGGTTGTTAGTCATCATATTCCATACTAGACACGAAGCACCATGCAGCCGGTGGAAGCAATCGACGGAAGACCCCTCTCTTCAGGACCCATAAGCCTGCAGACAAAAGAGATCCAACTTTCCATAAACCATCACCAAGAGCGGATTACATTCGACATCATTAAGTCAGCCCATTACCCCATGGTATTGGGTATGCCCTGGTTACAAAAGCACAATCGTATATCAATTGGACAGCAGGATCACTATTCCTGGGCTTAGAGTTTTGTATGTCCCACTGTCTATCCCTGGATCCCTCCTCAACACCTCCTAAAGAACCACTAAGAGACCAAAAAACACCACTCATGGTTTCCAATATCATACAAGTCCCAGAGGCCTATCAGGGATATGCTGATGTATTTTCAACTGCCATAGTCCAGGCCTTACCCCCTCACAGACCTGAAGACTGTGCCATGGATACAGATCCCTCAGCAGTGATTCCCTTCGGCAGAATGTTCATTCTTTCCGAACCTGAGAAAAAGGCCCTCCGAGAATACCTGGATACCAATTTTGAAAACGGCACCAAAAGACCCTCAAAATCTCCAGCGGGTGCTTCGTTGTTCTTCGTTCCCAAGCAGGACACCAAGGAACTCAGACCTTGCCTCGACTATCGTGGCTTAAATCAATGCACCCTCAAAGATCGGTACCCACTGCCCCTGATCTTGGATATCCTGGAAGCTGTGAGAGGCGCCGTAATATTCACGAAGTTGGATCTCCGGAGTGCCTACCATTTAATCCGTGTCCGGGAAGGAGACGAATGGAAAACAGCCTTTAGAACACCCTTTGGTCACTATGAATATCTAGTCATGCCCTTTGGACTAGCTAATGCTCCCGCAGTCTTTCAACGTTTTATGGATAGGGTGTTTTCTGACATGTTATTCCTCTTCGTCATTGTCTATCTGGATGACATATTGATCTTTTCCAAGGATCCTCTAAAGCATGAAGAACATGTAAAGGCAGTATTACAACGACTCTGTGAACACAAACTTTTAGCCAAACCCGAAAAATGCTTGTTTCACGTTACTTCTGTTCACTACCTAGGTTTCATCCTTAGCCCAGAAGGAATTGGTATGGACCCTTCAAAGGTAAAAGCCATACTGGCTTGGCCCGCTCCCACATCTGTGAAACAAGTTCAATCCTTCCTGGGGCTTGCCAACTTCTACCGGAAGTTAATTTCTACCTTTTCCGAGATCGTTCAGCCGATCGTTGCTCTCTTGAAGAAAGACACCCCCTTTATCTCGTCTACACCGCAAGATAAAGCAATCCAACGATTGAAGACAGAGTTCACGCAAGCCCCCATCCTGGCCCAACCCGACATAAATCACCCATTCCTAGTGGAAATGGGTGCCTCTAACTACGCCATAGGAGCGGTCTTGAAACAGGTACTTGAGGATAAACTGGAACATCCCATTGCTTACCTCTCACGAACCCTGACTCCCAGTGAGACACACTATTCCGTCCTGGAAAAGGAACTGTTAGCCATCCGCCAAGCCTTCACTGAATGGCGACATCTACTTCTGGGTGCTAGATATCCAGTTCAGCTCCGCACGGACCATCGGAATCTTCAAATTCTACAGTCATTGGAGTGCAGGAACAGTCGTCAGGCGCATTGGGCCTACTTCTTTGCCCAGTACCAATGCCAAATCACTCCTTCCCGGATCACAAAACATGATTGCTGACGCCTTATCTCGACGTCCTGGACTATGTAACCACTGAAGACAAGGCCTATCCTAAGATGTTTCCCCACAAGATCTTTGTAGCTCAAGCAGTCAACCTCCTGGAAGAAAAATCCGAGTGCAAACCCAGTCCTCTGACCTCTGGAAGGATATTTCAAGGAAGAATCCATGGAACCTAAGAGTTAAGGAAGGATATTTATTCAAGGACAATGCACTGGTGATTCCTACACAGAAATTACAACAAAGAATGATAAACCTCTGCCATGATGTAACGCTCACCTGGCTTCCACGGAGGCGCGGGCGTGGCTGGGACTGCTGAGACCTCTTCTGCAGAGATGCGTAAGACCCGGAAGATGGACTGGACTGGATTCCCCAACCTGGCTTTTCTGGCTCGGAGGAATATCCCACTGTGTGTGAAAAGGAAGGGTTAATAGTCTGCGGGTGATGTTCCGACCTCCCACTTCCCTTCTCTCCCTCCGTGGAACCCTTTTGGGATTCCCTGCGAAGACTCACCTTAGGGACCAAAATGACAAGCTCTCCATCCTGCTTCTGATGCAGGGGCGCGTTGTGATTCCAGTTACTTCACTGGATTGATGAGTTTAAACTAGTTTGTCCATTCCCGTGGTACCGCAAATGTTTATGGCAAGTTTGGGTTTATATTCACTCATCTGCTCTTTTCTTTCGCAGGTGCTGCAGAAGATTCCGGGCTGCAGGCGATTTGGATGAAGCCAAATTCTGGTAAGAAATCCGATGAGAGATTCCTTTGCAGTTTTAAGTATCTCCTTTAATGTCCAATGTCTTTTTCCCAATAGGGGCCGGGGTACGGCAATGCCGGAGGTAAGGCGCCGACCCGAAAAGAGCTGCTGTGTCTCTCTTGCAAATGGGTAAGTCTTGAGTGAGCGTATTGCTAATGTTCTCACATGCTCTCACTAATACAATGTCTGTTTCTTTTCCCCTTAGGGGCCGGGATGCTGAGATGCCGAAGGTATGGCACAAACCCGAAGGCGGAGATTCGTGTTTCCCTTCTCACCTCTCTTTCTCCTTCCTTCCAATAGGTTCCAATAGGTGCTGGATGGCGGTGGAAGCTCCGGATGGACGTCGCAGGACTCGAAAACGCCACGTGCAGGTGAGTGAAATGCAGCGTGCTGCGCGCGACGCGATGCGCGTTTAAAATGTTTGCCTTCTTTGCAGGATCCTCGGCGTGCAGAATCCGGAGTGCAGATGTATCAGGTAAGGTTCTTGTTTTCACCTGTTCTCTTCCCTTTTCTTCTTTAGGTGTTTCCAGGATGCTGGCAGGCGTGATGGAGGACCAAGGCAGGAGCAGGCACGGTGAGCGTCCAGCTGCTAAGTACAGAACAACGCGAAGCGTGGTCTGCTGCTTCGGTGTGGCTTAAATAGCCTTTCAAGTAGTTCCAGGTATGTATTCTTCCCCCAGAAATATGTATTCCTCCACCGGTCACACCCTAGAGATCAAGTAGTCCCTAGAAAAATAGTTCCTTCCAGTCTTGGAAGTTGCAGCATGGTCTGCACAGGTAAGTTTACACCAAGCACTACTCCCAACCTACTTCTGTATGAGCCTGGCGCCGATGGCGCCAGGACTGATGTCCCCTATGAGCCTGACGCGAACGGTGCCAGGACTGAGTCCAAAGGGCCCCATCTGGGGCTGCTGGAGCTTCCCTTGAATCCATGGTGTCTGTCTCTGAGGGTGCCGGGCCTGGTTTGGCTCCTTGGAGGCAGGCATCATGACAGTACCTCCCCCCAAGGTCCCTCCCAAGGGTGTCCAACCTGGAGGCCTCGGTTTATTTGGGACCTTCCGGTGAAAATTCCGTATTAGTCGAGGTGCATGTACATTCTCACTTGGTTCCCAAGATCTTTCCTGAGGTCCATATCCTTTCCAATCAATCAGATAAAAGAGTTTTGACTTGGACATCTTAGAATCCAATATGTCCTTAACTTCGAATTCCAATTCCCCATCTATTGGAATTGGTTCTGGTGGTTTGCATAACCTGGTTCCGGGTGGTACTGGTTTCAACAGTGATACGTGAAAAACGGGATGGATTCGCATATTAGGTGGCAGATCGAGTTTGAAGGCTACCGGGTTAATGATAGCTTTGATTGGATAAGGCCCTATATATCTTGGGTTAAAAGTTTGTGGACCTTTAAGCGGTAAATGTCTAGTTGCAAGCCACACTTGGTCTCCTACTTTGTAAGGAGGTACTTTACTTCGATGTAAATCAGCATTTTCCTTGTACCTTTCTTTGGCTTGTTGTAAATGAGTCTTTGCTTCCTTGAAGGCTTGGGTTATTGTGGCATGTAAATGATCCACGGCGGGCATTTCAAGGCTTTGAGGGGATTCAAGGTCCGAAGTCCTGGGATGATGGCCGAATAGGGTATAGAAAGGAGTCTGACCCGTTCCAGAATGCACAGAATTGTTGTATGCGTACTCGGCAATCCATAGAATGTCCTTCCAATTACCCTCAGATTGAGGTAACATACACCGCAGATACTGTTCCAGGGTCTGGTTTGTTCTTTCGGTTTGACCATCGGTTTGAGGATGGTGGCTGGTGGATAATCGCACATCAACTTGGGCCATTTGGCAACACCTTTTCCAGAAATGAGAAATAAATTGACTTCCCCGATCAGAAACCAATATGGATGGGAAGCCATGTAAACGAACAAGATTTTCAAGAAATTCCTTTGCTAAGGTGGGGGCTGAAGGCAACCCCTTCAATGGGATAAAATGAGCCATCTTGGAGAAGAGGTCTACAATCACCAGGATAGTATTATACCCATGACTAGGAGGCAGGTCAGTTATAAAGTCCATCAATAAGGTGTGCCACGGTGCCGGAGGGATGTCCAAGGGCCGTAAAGGACCGGCTGGTTTTTGCTTCTGACTTTTATTTTGGGCGCACACTCCGCAGGTCATCACAAAGGATTTAATATCCTTTCGCCAGGATGGCCACCAGAAATGCCGTTTGATCTTTTCCTCTGTTTTAGCGATGCCCGGGTGTCCTTCCAATAGTGTATCATGATAATGTGCTATAACAAGTTCTTGCAATTCCTTGTGAGGCAGAAATAACCGCCCTTGGAAATAGGGTAAATCATTATTAATGGAATAGTTTGAGCCTTTCTGGCTCCATTCTTGTAAAGCTGTAGCGTCGAAAAGCAATTTAACTCTACCTTGAACATCCTCAATAGTTTGAGAAGAGATTACACCCAAAATCCTCTGTTCGGGAATAATCGGAACTGGCTCTAGACTTGAGGCAATGTCACCCATTCCAATTCAAGATAGAGCGTCTGCCTTGCCATTCTTGCAACCCGGGCGATATGTGATTATAAAGTCAAATTCTGCAAAGAACAGAGCCCAACGGAGTTGACGAGAAGATTGAGCTTTGGCCGTTTTCAAGTATTGCAAGTTCCTGTGATCTGTAATCACTGTAACGGTGTGTCTTGCGCCGAGCAGGTAGTGACGCCAAGCTTTGAAAGCTGACTTAATAGCCAACAGTTCCTTGTCTGTGATTCCGTAGTTCACTTCAGGAGCCGAGAATTTCCTGGACCAAAAGGCTACGGGATGTAGTTGATTTGAAACTGGATCCCTTTGAGAAAGGACAGCCCCCATGGCTAAACTAGAAGCGTTGGTTTCCACAACGTAAGGGAGGTCCGGATGAGGATGTTTTAACACAAGTGCGGAGGTGAATTTGGTTTTTAGTTCCTGAAAGGCTTGTTCTGCCTCCTTAGACCACTCGAAGCGTCTGTTTTTTCATAGGAGCGCCGTGATGGGTTGAACCACTCGAGAAAATTCCGGGATAAACCTTCTGTAAAAATTGGCAAAACCTAGCATACTTTGCACTCCTTTCACAGAACTAGGAGACGGCCATTTGAGGATCGCATCCACTTTCCGTAAGTCCATTCGAACTCCTTTAGGTGTTAGGATGAATCTGAGAAACTCAACTTCCGTAACATGAAAAAGGCATTTTTCAAGTTTTGCAAACAGTTTGTGCTAGCGCAGTTTCTCCAAGACAGTTCTAACATGTTTTCAGGGGGCCGGATTCCGAGGAGGAGTACACCAGGATGTCGTCAATATATACAATGACACAAACATCGATGAGTTTTTGAAAAACGTCATTCATAAAATATTGAAAGGCAGCAGGTGCGTTGCACAACCCGAAAGGCATTACCTGGTACTCAAAGAGTCCATATTTGGTGCGGAAGGCAGTTTTCCATTCGTCGCCTTCTCTGACGTGCACCAGGTGGTAAGCTCCCCTTAAATCTAACTTAGTATAGATACAAGCATCTTTTACCTGGTCAAGGAGCTAAGGGATCAAGGGCAGAGTATAACGATTCTTGACCGTTATCTGATTTAAGGCACGGTAGTCAATGCAAGTTCTAAGGTCGCCTTCTTTTTTCGGTACGAAGAATAGAGCTGAGGAAGCAGGTGACTTTGACGGGCAAATAAAACCATTGGCAAGGTACTGATCCAAATACTTTTAGTTTTAGAAAGGTAGCGGGCGCCCCTCTCTCGCAAGAACAGACATGATAACCTGTTCAGTGGTTATTAACCACTTGAGAGTTCGCAGCCACTGCTTTTACTCACTGTGCCTTTCACAGATGGGAAATATCCATTTGCATATCAGTCTTTGTCCTGCCCAGGGGCAGTCCAGCACCGAAATACAATGGCAACTCCAATCTGAACGAGAGTACCACCAGCAACCCCATACACGTGTTTCACCCTTGTTGGGGATCATCAGTGAGGTGAAGCTGATGCCTCTCTAAGCACAGTGAGAGGGAGACCACGTCTGGTTGCCCCCAGGAGACCTAGGGTTACCAATCCCAGGTTCCTTAACAAATAGTTTTAGAAAGGTAGCGGGCGCCCCTCTCTCGCAAGAACAGACATGATAACCTGTTCAGTGGTTATTAACCACTTGAGAGTTCGCAGCCACTGCTTTTACTCACTGTGCCTTTCACAGATGGGAAATATCCATTTGCATATCAGTCTTTGTCCTGCCCAGGGGCAGTCCAGCACCGAAATACAATGGCAACTCCAATCTGAACGAGAGTACCACCAGCAACCCCATACACGTGTTTCACCCTTGTTGGGGATCATCAGTGAGGTGAAGCTGATGCCTCTCTAAGCACAGTGAGAGGGAGACCACGTCTGGTTGCCCCCAGGAGACCTAGGGTTACCAATCCCAGGTTCCTTAACAAATAGTTTTAGAAAGGTAGCGGGCGCCCCTCTCTCGCAAGAACAGACATGATAACCTGTTCAGTGGTTATTAACCACTTGAGAGTTCGCAGCCACTGCTTTTACTCACTGTGCCTTTCACAGATGGGAAATATCCATTTGCATATCAGTCTTTGTCCTGCCCAGGGGCAGTCCAGCACCGAAATACAATGGCAACTCCAATCTGAACGAGAGTACCACCAGCAACCCCATACACGTGTTTCACCCTTGTTGGGGATCATCAGTGAGGTGAAGCTGATGCCTCTCTAAGCACAGTGAGAGGGAGACCACGTCTGGTTGCCCCCAGGAGACCTAGGGTTACCAATCCCAGGTTCCTTAACAAATAGTTTTAGAAAGGTAGCGGGCACCCCTCTCTCGCAAGAACAGACATGATAACCTGTTCAGTGGTTATTAACCACTTGAGAGTTCGCAGCCACTGCTTTTACTCACTGTGCCTTTCACAGATGGGAAATATCCATTTGCATATCAGTCTTTGTCCTGCCCAGGGGCAGTCCAGCACCGAAATACAATGGCAACTCCAATCTGAACGAGAGTACCACCAGCAACCCCATACACGTGTTTCACCCTTGTTGGGGATCATCAGTGAGGTGAAGCTGATGCCTCTCTAAGCACAGTGAGAGGGAGACCACGTCTGGTTGCCCCCAGGAGACCTAGGGTTACCAATCCCAGGTTCCTTAACAAATAGTTTTAGAAAGGTAGCGGGCGCCCCTCTCTCGCAAGAACAGACATGATAACCTGTTCAGTGGTTATTAACCACTTGAGAGTTCGCAGCCACTGCTTTTACTCACTGTGCCTTTCACAGATGGGAAATATCCATTTGCATATCAGTCTTTGTCCTGCCCAGGGGCAGTCCAGCACCGAAATACAATGGCAACTCCAATCTGAACGAGAGTACCACCAGCAACCCCATACACGTGTTTCACCCTTGTTGGGGATCATCAGTGAGGTGAAGCTGATGCCTCTCTAAGCACAGTGAGAGGGAGACCACGTCTGGTTGCCCCCAGGAGACCTAGGGTTACCAATCCCAGGTTCCTTAACAAATAGTTTTAGAAAGGTAGCGGGCGCCCCTCTCTCGCAAGAACAGACATGATAACCTGTTCAGTGGTTATTAACCACTTGAGAGTTCGCAGCCAATCCAAATACTGTCGCAAATGAAGGTTCTCCGGTTCAGTAAGGGCATAGATTCTACTACAAGGCGGTTGAGCATTGGGTACCAGGTCGATCTGACAATCATATGGCCGGTGAGGAGGTAAGGTGTTGGCCTGTTCCTTTGGGAAGACGTCTTGAAAGTCTTGATACTCAAAAGGTAATGTTGCAGTTGTGGAGGTTACTGAGGCTAGACCCATCTGTGGATTTCCTGGATAACACTTTTGTGCACAATCAGGGAAGGTAATGCTCTTTGCTCGCCAGTCAATTCGAGGATTATGTGTTTCTAACCAAGGGATCCCTAAGATTACCTGAAATTGTGGAGCCTTGATTACGTCAAACACTATGGTTTCCCGATGGCCATCTTGGCCAACCAGTGTCATTTCCGTGGTAGAGTGTGTTACCGGCCCGGAGGCAATTTCGGTTCCATCAACCGTGGCAATGACATCCTTGGTGGTTTTTGGACGGAGAGGGAGACCAATCCTGGAAGCCAATTCAAGGTCAACATAATTTCCAATAGCCCCACTGTCGAGGTAGGCTTTTATTCCGTGCAACCGTTGAGGCTGTTTTGGATCTATGAGGACCATAGGCATGATGAAATGCGAGGTCAAAGAGTCTGTCTTCACGCTCGGCAAGCGGACCTCTACGCTTGTCGGGCTTGGTCGTTTCCCGAATCAGGTTCTGGAAGATTACTGTCTGTGGCTCCAACCACCTTCTTAGGTGGTTTTACCGGGCAATCCCGCAGGAAGTGTCCAGAAGCTCCACAGTAAAGACATAATTGTTTTTGTCTTCTTCTTTCTCGTTCTTTCTGAGTTAGTGGTCCTTTAATTCCCCCAATTTGCATTGGCTCTGAAGCGTCGGTACCCTTGGGGCTTGTATGGGTTTTGATCAGAACTCGGGTTTCAAATATGGACCGATCCGCTTTTCTATTCTGGAGTCTATGATCCAGTTGGACCACTAAGTCAATGTATTCTGCGCAGAGTTGAGGCGGGTTCACTATTTGAGCAAGAACGTCTTTTAGTTCTCCACGCAGACCTCGGTGGAATAATGTAATTCTTTTATTCTCAGGCCACCCAGTCTCTACGACCAATCTGTTAAATGTGGCTATATAAGATAGGAGATCTTGGTTTCCTTGCCGCAAGGACAGAAGTTCGTTATCCAAGGCCTCACCCTGAGCGTGTCGAGCGAATAATCTTTCCATGCTTGCCTGGAAGCCTTGAAAGTCCTGAAGGATTGGGTCGTCTTGATTTACCAACGGAATCGACCAATCGGCAGCACTGCCGCTGAGATAAGATAGCACAAAAGCCACCTTGGTTTGGTCATTAGGGAAGGCCCCAGGTCTGCATATGAAATGTAAACTACATTGATTCATGAAAACGGTGTATTTCTTGGGATCCCCAGTAAAACGCTCAGGGGGGGGCAGAGGCATATTTCCTGGCAGGTTAATTTGCACCGGGTTGGTTGAAACCATCGGAGTGGAATTCATCCTGGAGCCGGGTAAAGGCGTTTGTCCTGCCTGACTCTGCAAAAGCTGTTTAGCCAAATCATCAGTTCGTTCTTTGGATAAGATTAGTTCCCTTCTAAGGGCGTTAGTTTCCTGGCGGGCGGCATGCACCTCTTCCCGTAATTCCCCCAATAATTGGGCCAGTTGGTCTGTCTCGGAAGTCTCCATGGCGCCTGCGTGGGAAATTATGGGTTGGCTTCGCGTTCTGTAACGCTCACCTGGCTCCCACGGAGGCGCGGGAGTGGCTGGGACTGCTGTGACCTCTTCTGCAGAGATGCGTAAGACCCGGAAGATGGACTGGACTGGATTCCCCAACCTGGCTTTTCTGGCTCGGAGGAATATCCCACTGTGTGTGAAAAGGAAGGGTTAATAGTCTGCGGGTGATGTTCCGACCTCCCACTTCCCTTCTCTCCCTCCGTGAAACCCTTTTGGGATTCCCTGCGAAGACTCACCTTAGGGACCAAAATGACGAGCTCTCCATCCTGCTTCTGATGCAGGGGCGCGTTGTGATTCCAGTTACTTCACTGGATTGATGAGTTTAAACTAGTTTGTCCATTCCCGTCGTACCGCAAATGTTTATGGCAAGTTTGGGTTTATATTCACTCATCTGCTCTTTTCTTTCGCAGGTGCTGGAGAAGATTCCGGGCTGCAGGCGATTTGGATGAAGCCAAATTCTGGTAAGAATTCCGATGAGAGATTCCTTTGCAGTTTTAAGTATCTCCTTTAATGTCCAATGTCTTTTTCCCCATAAGGGCCGGGGTACGGCAATGCCGGAGGTAAGGCGCCGACCCGAAAAGAGCTGCTGTGTCTCTCTTGCAAATGGGTAAGTCTTGAGTGCGCGTATTGCTAATGTTCTCACATGCTCTCACTAATACAATGTCTATTTCTTTTCCCCTTAGGGGCCGGGATGCTGAGATGCCGAAGGTATGGCACAAACCCGAAGGCGGAGAGGGAATTGAACCACAGGTAAGTTCTACTTAGATTCGTGTTTCCCTTCTCACCTCTCTTTCTCCTTCCTTCCAATAGGTGCTGGATGGCGGTGGAAGCTCCGGATGGACGTCGCAGGACTCGAAAACGCCACGTGCAGGTGAGTGAAATGCAGCGCGCTGCGCGCGACTCGATGCGCGTTTAAAATGTTTGCCTTCTTTGCAGGATCGTCGGCGTGCAGAATCCGGAGTGCAGATGTATCAGGTAAGGTTCTTGTTTTCACCTGTTCTCTTCCCTTTTCTTCTTGAGGTGTTTCCAGGATGCTGGCAGGCGTGATGGAGGACCAAGGCAGGAGCAGGCACGGTGAGCGTCCAGCTGCTAAGTGCAGAACAACGTGAAGCGTGGTCTGCTGCTTGGGTGTGGCTTAAATAGCCTTTCAAGTAGTTCCAGGTATGTATTCTTCCCCCAGAAATATGTATTCCTCCACCGGTCACACCCTAGAGATCAAGTAGTCCCTAGAAAAATAGTTCCTTCCAGTCTTGGAAGTTGCAGCATGGTCTGCACAGGTAAGTATACACCAAGCACTACTCCCAACCTACTTCTGTATGAGCCTGGCGCCGATGGCGCCAGGACTGATGTCCCCTATGAGCCTGACGCCAACGGCGCCAGGACTGAGTCCAAAGGGCCCCCATCTGGGGCTGCTGGGACTTCCCTTGAATGCATGGTGTCTGTCTCTGAGGGTGCCGGGCCTGGTTTGGCTCCTTGGAGGCAGGCATCATGACACATGATACCCTTCACTCCGGACATCGTGGTATAACTAACACCCTCCGTCTTATACAAAGACAGTTTTGGTGGCCTGGAATGAAGACCAACGTACAACAGTACAGCAAAGCTTGTACTGTCTGAAGTCAAAACAAACATGATAACAAGAGACCGGCGGGTCTTCTACTGTAACCATCGCTGCCAACAAGACCATGGGAATTCATTGCTACAGACTTCATTGTGGAATTACCACCTTCCCGAGGATACACGACCATCATGGTAACCATAGACTTGTTCACTCATATGGCTCATTTTACGCCTCTGTATAAACTACCATCCTCCTCAGAACTTGCTGGAATGTTCCTGGAACACATTTTCTGTCTTCATGGACTTCCTTCCAAGATTATATCGGACGGAGGACCTCAATACGTCTCACAATTCTGGAAACATCTGTGTCGTATTCTAGGGATCCAACGCGCTCTCTCATCAGGTTATCACCCACAAACCAACGGAGCCACGGAACGTGTAAATCAGACTCTAGAGCAATATCTTCATTGTTTTGCCGCCAAGGTTCAGGATGACTGGTCTCTCCTTATGCCCCTGGCCGAGTTTGCCTACAACAATTCCGATCACTCAGCAGTCAAGGTCAGCCCTTTCTATTGCAGTCAAGGTTTTCACCCGTCCGTTATACCTTCTGTTCTTCCACATCACACACCAGTACCTACTCTCGACTCATGGATTGTGACTCTCATCAACATACACAAGGAAGCCAAGGAACAATTGGAAGAGGCCCAGACACGCGCTAAGCGTTATGCGGACTCCAAAAGAAGACCAGCGTGTTCTTATTCTGTTTGTGATCAAGTCTGGTTGTCCTCGAAACTATTACCACGACATCTACAGCCAAACAAATTAGCCCCCCGGTACTATGGACCATTTTCCATAAAGGAAATCATCAATCCTGTCTCACTCCGGCTCAAGCTACCAGACTCCTGGAAGAGAATACACCCAGTCTTTCACACTTCTCTATTGAAACCCTACATCCGATCCACCTGGAAAACCTGCAGACCCAGTCCTGTGATTGTGGACAATCAACTGGAATATGAAGTGTCCAGAATATCCGATTCCAGGTATAAACGGGGTCGACTTCAATACCTGGTTGAATGGAGAGGATATCCTCCTAGCGAGAGAACCTGGGAACCAGTTTCTAACCTAAATACCCCTCGATTGCTTAGAAGATTCCATCTCATACACCCGGGCAAACCTGGTGGAACAGGTCTTCGGAGGAGGCATGCTGTCATGACCCCTAGAACTTGCCCATTCTGGACTTCCCGGTCCTTATCGCGACGGGGCTTGTATTCCTTGTTACTCCCAACATGGCCATGCCAAGTGACTTGCCTCGCACTAGCCTTTACGTCGGACACGGCACGTTCTATAAATTGGCCACGCCCCTGCGGCCCCGCGCGTCTCAACGCTATCATTAGGTAGTGACTAGACGTGTGTGTGCTGTTCGGCGAATCCACTATTCCTAGTTTCCTGGTCCCTTCTTCCTTCCTTCCACCTTTTCCCTCTAAATCTGCTCCCGGAATCCTCTACCCTAGCGACCGCTACTTTCTTCCTGGACATCCTGGAACTGCGACCTTCCTGGAACTCTGAACGCGCTCTGGAGCCGGAGGAGACTCGAGCTAGCCTATACAAGACCCGATCCGTCCACAAGAGGAATCCTCCAGCGGAACAGAGCAATAAGCGATCCCAGGTGAGACGGGGGGAGATTTACGACAACTTGTCAGACTTTTGCCAGTGAAGTAACTAGGCAGCAACGAGCCCGCTTCAATCAACGTGCCCCTGCGCTGAAAGCAGGAAGGAGAGCACACTTTCCAAGAAAACAAGGTGAGCTGTGGATCAAAGGGAAGGGTTGGGCCCCGGGGAAGAAGGGGTTCAAGCACACAGAGACAATAGGGAGTTAAACTCTACCAATCCTGTGTTTCAGGCCCAGTCTCCAGTCGAGTAGACTCCAGGGAAGGGTTTGAGGTCGTAAGAGGTCAGAACAGGCTGAGTGACATCCCCATGGATACCAGTTGAGCGTTACAGGAATTCTATACAATAATTGCTAGACTCATTAAAGGTTTATTTCAGGCACACTTCAGGGGGCGAGTCACTGATTTAGTCTGTTCTTAAACACCTCAACTCAGCCTTTGACCCTTCTGAGGTTGATAAATGAGTACCAACACAGGTTGGATGATATTGTATGTATATGTGTTCTATATAAAGTGCTTACGCAAAAGTGCTATATAATAACACATCATAATTATTTGGCCTTGGAGGTCTGCTTGTATTCACAGTAATTTGGTAATATGGTCCTATATACACTGATATTAACGATACATATGTTGATCAATTCTCGTATGAAATGTATATCACATTATAGTGATATCGTAACCATATTTTTTGTAGTGTACTCAGGAGCAATGCTATGTGATGCCATGTCCTGTTTTGGCAAAGAGTGAAGGCATAAGCTCAAAATAGGTGTGTTACATAATACGTCGGAAGCGGCCAGTTTACGGACATTTTGCTTTGCGAACATGTGTTTGGAAACTCTGGTGCGGCTTGACGTGCAGGAGAGGTTCTGCCTAGGTCCTAGGTCCTTTCCTCTAATCGTGTGACTGCGGACCCTGTTTGAGGAGCCGAGCCGAGCTGAGAAATCCGAGGGGCCGGCGGCCTGTCCTGCCTTGCGGGAAAGCGGCGGGTGCCGCTGCTTTGGTGCCCTGGGGCCTTGGCTGATTGGAGAGCGGAGGAAGTGCGGCCCTGAACATCTGCAACTCGCCTTTCCCTGCCTGCCTTTTCAATCTTTTACCTATGGGCACGAGCACTGCCACTCTGCTAACCAGGTAATTGACTGCCGATAGCAAACTGTAGGCAGCCTGAGGGCATAGTACTTAGGCAGGTTTACCAAAAGGAGGGAACATAGGGGATTGCAGTATGACAAGGGGGTAGGAGGCTTTTCCTGTTGACCTCCATTCTGATATTGCCGCACTAACTGCCCTGCCTCTACTTGCCTCATCTAAGTGACTAATGTCTGGTAAACAGGCACTACAAATGCATGCACCCTCACTTATTTGATTGCCTATGGTGTTAGCACAGGCACCTGAGTGGCTAATTTAGCAAAGCAGACAGCATTCATTTTGTGGGTTGTTTTTGGACTACTATGACTTGCCTCCAAAACGATTTGTGAATGCACCTGAATATTGTCTAACACAATTTCAGGAGACTGTTGGCCAAGTGCATTTCAGGAGACTGTTGGCCAAGTGTCTTGGATACTGCAATTCACGTTATGTAAGGTAAGGAGCCCTTAGTGGCACTGAGTTTGGGCTGCCACTGAACTTTGGTGGGATTTTTGACCAACAAATGTGACCGTCTTCAATTAGAAGGTGTCTGAGACACATCTAGGTGTGTCTCCGATTAACAGTAAAATTTGACCCACCCTAATAAGACACTACCGGAGGTGTATCGAGGGGGAAGTGGACCTAGACATAAAAGCCTCCACTAGCAAATTGGCAATGTCCCCGGGAAAGGGTTTGGCACAGCCCAAATATAATTTGCGCAAAACCAGAATACAATCCAGCAAGGCGAGTGCTGACTTGGCACCCACGGTGCCTATCACATGGTCAAAAAAGGAACTTAAAAAATCCATCCCCACAGGCCAAGCCATGATCACGGGTTTTTTCCCCCCGAACCCTACGACCCCTCCAATGGATATTACCATCACCAGTATTGAAGAGACTGCTGCTCCAGGACCCTGTACCAACGGCGTAATGAGCTCGACTAATTACGAGGACATTGACAATAATTCACTACTGGAGCTATGTTTAAATATTCAAAAAGGAATGTTGTCACAAATTCCATTGTCAGCAGAAAATTGTACCTTGCCTCATACTGAGAATCATCCAGGAGGAAGGATGGAACAACTGAACCCATCGGATAGTTTCGGTCGCCTATCTGCTTCACCTAACCTGGTTTTGATCTCAATGGAAGATGGACCAGAGAAAGAACCAGAGGAGTCGAACTGCCCGGTACCTATGGCTAACGAGATCGCGGAACTACAGTCTTCAGTGGCATCTATACAATTTGCCCTCAAAATCCTGCTGCAAATGTCAGGTAGAATTCTGACTAATACAATCACACGCATGCAGACTTAGGACAAGCCAGAACACGAACGTGAAGAGGCCGATGCTAATCTGTCTGAAGCCATCCAAATTGTAGAGACCAAAAATGAACAACAAACCAACGAGAACCCTCCGGATCTTGAACAAAGCCCTTTGGTCTACTTCTCCTGGAAACAGCGTTGACTGGCAAATAAAGCACTAAAGATCACTAAAGCTAGTACGCAACCAGCATTGAAGCTAGATGTGTCATCCCCCATAATGCAGTCCAAAAAAGCAAGGGAGAGAGCAGCCAAAGCCAGGAAAAAGATCCCTCCAACCAAGGGCCATCTACCTAGCTGGCTGCTCAAGGAGCAAGTGAAGCTAGCTGACTTGGTTGAAGATGATGAACTGTTAGACATCCCAGATCACAATGAAGAAAGCGTGCTCTACACGCCTATTAAATCAGTAAAATCGTCAGATATAGGTGATAAATCAACGAAGACAACGCCAATATTGCTGGATGAGAGTAAAGAGCCGTCCAACAACCGTGTGTGTCTTATAAAGAACCTATATCAGAGTGGTAAAAACAAATGGCTAGCACGATCTGAATTACTGGTGAGGCTTAATTCGGTCGCAGAACTTCGAGTCCTTACATCTGACGATTTCCTATTTGTTGAGCCACTTAAGGGTCCAAACCAGAATGTTTCTGCGTTACATTGTAAATTTGCAACCACAGCTAAGATCATCAGAAAATATAAAGACGACCTGAGGCTAGTGGACATCGACATTGATGTCGATTTGAACAAGGCTGACCCCAATATAGTACCAGAGGAGCCTACACCTCCATCTAAACCTTTAGTATCATATATTGCTACGGAAGGGAAGCAAGTGGATATTGTGGAACTACAGCAAACTTTAAAAAGGTTGTTGGACTCTCTTCTGGGTGTGATAGCCAATAACTGAGATTTTACTATCCTCTCATGGAATTGCAGAGGCTTCTCTCATTTGTTGAGAGTGGAAGGATCGGCCAAAGTTTTGGCTAAACACAATTGCTCTGTCTGCAAGAAACTTGGGCGATTGATTCCCTGATTTTTGATGGGTATGTGGTGCATGAAGCCTCTGCAACCAGAGGAGAAAAAGGCCGTCCATCCGGCGGCCTTCTAATTGGCGTAACCAATTCACTGGCCTCAAGCCGGGTTAATTGTCATCAAGAACACAACATCATTGCAGTCGAAGTGGAGCTGGGACATGAATGTATACCAGAAAAATTCCTCCTCGTCAATGTATACAATCCACCTGGAGCAGCAAAAAGGGAATCAATCTAAGAAGCACTGCAGGAACTAATGACATCTTGGTCAACTAAATTCGGGAACTCAGCAGTGGTTGTGCTTGGCGACTTTAACTGTCATATGACAGGGGCGGAAATTTCTGCTACGAATCCCAAGCTGAAAAACAAATGTACAATGATGCACAATAAACAGGACATTGAGGGGATGGGTTGTTGATGGCTATTTGATGGCTGGGAACTAGAAATGATTAACGGCCGTACCCCTGGAGATATACCGGGCAAACAGTCATGGACAAACGGCACGGCAGTTAGTACCTTGCACTATATTTTTCTTTGTCCCAAATTGTTACAACTAGTTGTTGATATGGCAGTGACATTGAACAACTGGAGTGCCCATGCCATGCTCCGATGCACTTTCAACATTGGGTGGGTCAGTTGTGTGCAGAGCAATATAGGGACAATTAAGGTAAACCAGGCAGGGAATAGAATAGGTTGGTCAGACAATAACATCAGCCGGGCCACTAAAGCCTTACTTGATGAGGATACCTGCAGCCTGCCTGATTTCTACACTATGTCCATTAACTCTATTGAGGAGTGGATGGCGGCCTTTTCTACTAAACATGCCAATTCCACTAGAAGACCTATGATAAGAGTGAAAGGAAATGTGCAGCCATTCAACAGTGATATTAGAGATGCCAAGAGGGGTTTGAGAGCTAATCTTCGCAAAATTAAGGCACATAATTTACCCATTCAACAATATTATGCATTAGCTAGGAAAATAAAAAACATCATTAAGAACATCAAAAGGGCGGTAAGAAATCGCGCTCATCAGCAATTAGTCCAAACCATCTGCTGTAAAAATTCGCAAAGCATTTGGTCACTCCTAAGTGACTATATAGGCAATAGCAAGAGCTCATTGGATAATCCAATAAGTAGAGCTGATTGGGAAAAATATCTGGACGAGCGTAACTCTGCAATAGAACTAGACGAGATCAATATTAATAGCGAAGCGCCGACATATCGCCCTTTTGACGTTTCACCAGGAGCCATACTGCCCAAAATTAAAGACCTAAAATCCTCAAGAGCACCTGGCCCGAATGGATTGGCTAACGCTGTCATCAAGAATTATCCTGAATTTTGGGCCAATCTATTAGCCATCCCGTTCGATAAGATCTTAGAACATGGAATAATCCCTCATCCCTCATTCCTGGAAATCTGCAATACTCGTCCCTATTTTTAAAAAGGGATGTAGATTAGACCCTAATAACTATAGGTTATTATCTATGCTAGATGCAACGGGAAAACTGTTTGCATCCTTACTATTGAGTGAAATGCAGAAATGGGCGGATAACGCCAACATACTGTGCAAATTTCAGTGTGGATTTAGGCTATAATATTCAACGACACACAATCTCGCTGAGATGGATATTTTACGCACTAGAGCGCTCACTAAGGAGCAGCCTCCACTCTATGCATTGTATATAGATTTTAAGGCGACATTCGATTCCATTTCCAGAGATAGGCTGTGGCTCAAATCAGAAACCACTGGGTGCCCAAAGGGATTACTATACTACCTTAGACTCCTCCATCATAACACTATGGTCAGGCTCAAATTAGATCAGGAAGGGCATCTGACTAACATGGTTTACCAAAACAGGGGAGTCAAGCAGGGGTGTGTCACTGCACCATTGGTTTATAACCTTTATGTGCATGACGTACCAGTTGCAATTGAGGCTGCCAACAACTGCCCCCCTAAAATTGGAGACTCTCACTGTGCTGTGTTAGCTTATGTAGACGACTTGGTACTGCTGGACAATACCATAAGCGGCCTTAGAAGATCTGCCATAGCATTATGGGAGTATGCCAATAATAACGGGCTGATGATTAACCTCGACAAAACCAAGGTTATCAGATACACGCACAAAAGAGTCAGTCGGGTTAAACTCATGATAGACAACACAAGCATAGCATACACACCATGCTATCGATACCTGGGGATCGAATTCAAACCTCTTGGTGACTATAATGCATGTAGACAAATGCGTATAACCAAAGGCGTTCAAGTGTCTGCCCTTATGGCTAGTTTCTCCTATAAACAGGGGGGGATATACAATGTGGGCCATACAACATTTATACATCCAAGTGTTCTCACCAATGATCACCTATGGCTTAGAGACACTATGGTCATCGGACTTGGCCTGGCTCCAAGTTATTGAAGGAAAATTTTGGCGTCGGACCCTGGGGTTACCGCCTGGAGTCCCAATGGCCCTTATACGGCTTGAACTCGGTCTCCTCTCACTGAAAGCTATTGTTTTAAAAAAGAGAGCTGACTTCTTTCTGAGGACAATTGGCGGCTCCACCAACCCACTATTGATAACTATCCGACAGGAACTTGGCAAAAGCAGTACCACTAGCTCACTGTATGAACCCATGATCAAATTCCTAAAAAAGATAGGATGGAACCTTGTAGGAACTACCTACTCGAAAGTAGTGCAAAATGCACTCTACAAGCGGGTAGCCTTATGGGACTGGCTAGAAAATGATGCCCATCTGAGCAAACTCAAGAAATACCAGTTTGTCTACCACAGACATTATGATTTTATGAAGCCTCAGGCATACCTAAATCTGTGTCCCGCAACTCCACTCAGGCGATTTATCATCTTGCTAAGATTGGAACAACTCCCCACTATGACGAACCTGGGATGCAGAGCAGAAATACCGATAGAAGATCGAATCTGCCGGCTCTGCAAACAAGCAGAAACTCTTGATACTGCGAGACATTTACTAACTAATTGCTATGTAATGGCCAAATCCATCCAGGCAATGTTAGCCAAATATGTACATAATATAGGAACCCTTGGTGATCGATCTTTTTGGCAATATTGCATAAACTCTGGAAACATGAGCCTATTAGTGGCTTTGTACAACATATGGACAAGGATTGAATCTAAATTGGGCCCTCTACTATAATGAGGGATTAAAAATAACCAGACCAATTGTGACTGAGGATATCTCGAATTGAGTACTAGTATAACTTTTTATAGGTTATATTCATTGCTTTTCTTTTAATATTTCCTGTGGTTGATACAGGAAGGTACTTAATTTTATATTTAGATCACTGAGTATTTATGTGAAGAAGTATATATTGTGATATTGTGTATTCTATTTTATTTCATTTTGGATGATTTATTGTATGTTTGTTTTGATATGTGTAAAGTTTAATTTATTTAAACTAAATCACATTAAATAAATAAAGAAAGGTTGTGTTCCATTGCTTCCTGTGATGTGACTTCGGGGTGGGGTCAAATGACACCACTTGCTGTGATGTCATCAGAGGTCAAGGGTCGTGTGATGTCACTTCCGCTACCCATGGCATTTTAGTGAAATTATGTCACTGCAGGGGAAGCCACCCAAACAAACAGTGGCTACAGACAGTGGGGACATGTGGGAGAAGGAAATGAAAGGGGGATGTCCCCGCAGAACGAGGACGCAATTACTGATGAACCACCAACTTCAGGCCACAATCCAGAATCCACTGAGAAGCAGAGAAGTCAATCCAGTTCAGTCCGATTCTGTGTTACAGAAACGATCAGTTTGAAAAGCCTCATGGTCCAGAACTGTGGTCGGAATAAGATAGACAGTACTGGATAACTGAGGGAATGGGGAAACAGCAGGGACCAGGAACAACGATGCAGAAGGAAATAGGAAGCACAAAGGGCACAGGAAATGTGGATCAAAGAGGTTAACGGTGAATGGTGCTCAACAAATACGGCACAGATCCGCTGTGGAGCATTGTGCTTGATTTCTGGCTCCGGGTGTCACAAGGGTCGGCTATGTCCTCTTCCTCAAAAGAGGTCTCCGTCTCGAATCCCTTCCCTTCCTCCTCACCTTTGTCTTTTCTCCTGGGTTTCCTTTGTTCTTTGATTCCGGGTCTCTCCTTTATTTTATGCAGGTAAGGACGGCCACGGAAGGACGCCACAGTGCCACTGTATAGGTGGGGCGGTGCATGATCCGCCGTGACCGTCAGCAGAAGGGGGAAAAAGCCAAAGGCACAAAAAAACCCCAGGTGATATCCTCAGGCTGTAGTAGAGAAGTCTGAGGTCCTCCGAAACCAAGATGAAGTCAGGTGCGGTAGGAGAAGATCCAAGGCATCCACGTGGGTAGACCAGAGGGAGCACTTCGTGCACAGATCGGGAGGCAGGAGCAGTCCAATAAACAGGCTAGGTCCGATTCACAGGTAAGCAATGCAGAACACAGATCAGGAGGCTGAGACAGAAAAGTAAACAGGCCGGGGTCAGGGTACCGGTGGAAGCGGGAAATACAGAGGAAGAGAGAGTAAGCCAGGAAGAGGAGGAAACAGAAGCAAAGCGAAGGAAAGAGACAGGAAAGAGACAGACAGAAGTCCGAAAAATTACGGGAAGGAACTCGGGAAAAACTTTGAGCGAGAGGAGGCAGGAATGCAAGAGAAAGAGCAAGAGGAAGGAAGGAAAGGCAGAACCAGGGGGGCTAAGCGGGAGAGGGGGAGCAAGCCAAAACGGGAAAAAACACGAGGAAGGTAAACACGGAGCGCAGGCAAACCAAGGAGGAACCAAGGAAACGTTGCAACGTGTCCGTAACCCGGAGGCAGGGGAATAAGTGCTACTGGTTACGTACGCGACGCAAAGAAAGCTAGTCCCGCACCCAGCGCTTGGAAAGTCGTGGTGGAACATTCAATGGCATACCGCGACGCCAGCGATCCCAAACTCGCCATCTTCTCCAAGGTGTGACACCGGGATAGCCATGACATTGGGCCTCATTACGAAGTTGGAAGTAGCCATGCCGGTTTTACTCGCATCCGTGTCCGGCACCCGTGAATGGGCAATTACCAGGCTATTCTGGCCTAGCCGGACCCAGTAATTGCCCTTTCGCGGGCGCCGGGCCCGGTACATCCGCATTCCCATTTGAGCCCCATAGGACTCAATGGGAATGGAGAGCGTGGTTGCACTGGCACCGTTAATAATGGTACCGGTGCTACCATCATGTTCTGCTCGTGGGTGCCGGTACGGCCACCAGGTCAGACCTGGTGGCTCCTGCAAGGTCACCAGCAAGCAGAACTTCTAGTATGGTGGTACGGTAGCAACGGTGCCGGTAGCGATATAAGCGCTGTTGTTGCCTTACCACCATACTTTTAATGAGGCACATGTCACACAGGTACCGGGGCCTCTGGGAAGTGTAATTTCCATGAGCCCCCAGTAGATAACAATCATACAGTATGTGGCCACCATTCTGGGTGTGTATATCTCTACCTTTTTTACCCCATAGGGGGTGATTCAATAATAAGGTGGCAGATTATGTTTCCTGTAAGTGGGGGCCTTGGATGGGTCACGTTATTTTGAGGGTTTGTCCTCTCTACCTCCAAAGCCTATTGAAAATAGCAACTATCCAGAGAAATGATACGATAGTTTATTTATAACGTGCTTAATACCCAGAGGTTTCTAAGCGCGGACCCGGAGATCGAACTTGTGGTGCTCTGTGTCGTCTTGCTTCCAAGGCGAGCACGTTGCCCCTGAGCTATCCTCCCAAGACACAATCCTGGGGGGAGCTGAGAGGAAGGGAGATATGTGTCAAAGTCCTTTACAATACATTACATTTGTAAATAGCCATGACTGCTCATGTTAATTGTGTAATCAGTTCTTTTTATTATTTGTGTCTTTTTTGGGAAAAATGAAATTAGTGCTCTGTTACCAGGTTACTCGAGGTGTAGTCTGGGTGAAGTTTGATTATTGTAATGCTCTTTTAGTCTGTATTAAAAGAACGGTGTATTGTGGCCTAAGTAAGGACTACATGCAGACGTGGTGATGTATTTACTGGTATTTATTCTCTTTATACACACAGTGTCAGTATCTAGCCTTGTCAATGTTATGTATACATCACAAGCATAAGTATGTCTAGGAATCACCTGTGTGCTGCATAAGTTGTTTAGTCCATGCAAAGCTCTTACTCTTTAAGGGGGGCTCTGGGCTGCTGTGTTGTTTGCTGGCTCGCAGCACTCTTAATGAGTCTTTGCGGGAAGTCCCTGCTTCTTGTCTCGTGTCGGGATCTTGCGAGACTGCCGCAGGACTTCCTTGAAGGCCTTTACTCTGCATACCTCCTTTTGTTGGAAAATTTGAGTTACTCCTTCACATAGTCGGTGTATCTCCCGGGTCTTCTTCTTTTCCTTTGCGGTCGATTGCTCTCTGCATGCCCTTATTGTGGTGTTGCGCTTCTTTCTGAGGATCTCTCTTGTCTCACACCACTCCTCTTTGGACTGACTTCCCCTTGTGATAGTGCCCATTCAGCCTGCTCTCTCATTGTTGACTTTTCTTTGGCTGAGCTCTCCTCTTCAGCTCTCTGGGATTGCGGGGCTGGGTGTTTTGCCTGCCCCCTTTTCATATAGCGCCACCCTTTACAGATTCCATCGCTTACCATCTTGGATGCGTACATGATTTGTCCCTCGCTGCATCACTCTCACCGGTCTGCTGAACTTGGATCCTGTCACAGGGTCTTTATGTAGCATTTTGATCTTTATCAAATCACCTTCTCGAACTGTGCTTTGTTGAGGCATTCTTCTTTCCTCACCATATCTGTTCATGTTCTCTCTTATATTTGCCAACCATTGCAGAACCAGCATAGACGCTGCCCTGCATCCTCTGAGGAGGCGGAACAGTGATATATTGGTGGGCAGCCCCTACTTCCTAAACTGTCCTATGCGGATCGAGGCGAGCTGCAGTTGCAAACTGCAGGGCCCCCTTGATGAACCTGTTGGTGCGTTCGACCAACACATTTGCTTGTGGATGATATAAGGCTGCTTTAATCTGCTGGATATTGTTCTCCTTCATGCACTTTTCCATTTCTCTTATTACGTGTTGAACTCTGTTGTTGATAACCAGTTCTCTTGGCAACCCTTCTCTTTGAAAGATTTTCTTGAGAAATTGAATCACTGTGGCTGTGGTTATGTTGGATACAAACTCGACTTCTACCCATTTAGACAAATAATCCACTAGAACTATGCCATACTTGTGTTCATGTTCCATTAGCTCAAACCGGCCTATAAAGTCCATGCCATCTTTTTACCACACCCCGCTGGCACTTCTGTTGGGTGTAGTGGCGCTTGTCTGATCTTCAGTTGCTCGTTGCTATTTACACATTCATGACATTTCTCTATCATTGTCTATATTTCCAAGGCCATTCCTGGCCACCAATATGATTCCCCCACTTTCCTTCTCGTCATGTTGTTTCTGAAATGACTGACGTGAGCCCTACATATGATATTTCTCCTCATTGCTACTGGTGGGATAACTTGATCACCTCTCATGAGCATCCCTTCATATTCGAAGATCTTATCAGCTACTTTCCAATAAGGATGCAACCCTTTTGGGATGGATTTCTCATCAGGCCACCCCTTCCTGACCCATTCTGTTATTTTTGTTGTCGTGACATCCTTAGCTGCTTCTTCTTTCCAGCGTCCTTTGGTCATTTCCAGGAATCTTTAACTCCTTAAATCAATGATTGATGCGCCCACACTTTCATCTTGTAGAAAGCTGGCCTCTGTGTCTTTACACACCGGCAGTCCGGAAATACAATCCACTTGACTGAGAGAAAAAATGCTAGTGCACACCTATTATCAATTACATAAATTGCAAATTAGCACAATATGTAGTGAGTACAATCCGCTTGGACATTTTTCTATCCTCTATGTGCTATATTTCCTATGTGTATTCTTGTATGCTTGCAGCTTTGCTGTAATGCGAGCAAGCGGGGTGTTGATGTTCGGGTCCCTCCCGTGTTCAGTAGGTGAAATAAGGGTTTGTGGTTCATAACAAGTACAAATTCCGTGCGCCAGATGTATGTGAAAAGGTAATCTACTGCCGACGCACATGCCAACATCTCCTTTTCTATGTTGGAGTAAATTTCTCTGCTTGCGATACTGCTTTAGAAACAAATGCGACAATGTGCTCTTCATTACCTTTCTTTTGTATGAGCGTCGCTCCTATTCCATACATGCTGGCATCAGTGGTAATCATGGTTTTCCATTGAGGATTGAATGGTTACAGACAGGGTGCAATCATAATGCCCTCTTTGACTTCTTCACAAACAAATTGTTCTGCGTTCCAATGGTACTTCGCACCTTTCTTGAGCAATTCTCTCATGGGACACTATTCTCTGAAAAATTTGGCACAAATTTTGCATAATATTCAGATAATTCCCAAAACGATCTCAACTCTTCTTTACTATTGGGGGGAGGTGCCTTTACAATGGCTTGCAGTAGATCTTTCTTCGGACTGATACCTGCCTTGGATATGGTATATCTGAGGTACTCTACCATGGCAGCCTGTAGCATGCACCTATTATAGCATAGCCGCACCCCTGCTTCTTGCAACTATGCCAACACCTTGCGAAGAGCTATATCATGTGTCTCTTGGTCTGTGTAAATTAAAATGTTGTCTTGGAAGTATGAAACATTCCCAATATTTTTCAACAGGACTCCATCATGGATTGGAATGCAGAGGCCGCTGAAGACAACCCAAAAGGCATTCTGGTGAACTGATACGTTCCAAATGAACGCGGTGAGAGGTCTGGACTCCCGATGAGAGTTGATCTGGTGATCAGCGTCTCTCATATATATCTTTTAAAATGATCTATGCCTCCTTCATCAGCAAAATACGTTCATTTATACTCGGTAATGGATAACAATCCACCACAACCTCAAGGTTTAGTCCCCAGTGTTCTGTTTCTTAATAAGTACTACTGTGCTGAGCAATTCGAACAACTTCACCGTCTCTATGGTTCCTTCTTCTAGCATCTTGTTGAGTTTCTCCTGCAGTGCTACTCTCGCACACGCAGCCACCGGTCTCACCCTGTGCTTGACTGGCACTGCTCCTTGTTTTAACTTTATTTTGTGTACTTAGTTGCTGATTTGGCCAGGCGTGTCTAAAAATATTTCTGAAAACTCTTCTTTGGTGATTGACGTCCACTTTTGTTTATGGACAAAACTTGTCCCTCCATGCTGGGGTCCAACCTAATTTGCAATATCGCCTGGTCATCCCAGCCCAATACCTGTAGCCCATTTCCTGCAAAGTACACTTTGGCTTTTGTGACTCTTCTCTTGAACTTCACCGTCGCCCTGATGTATCCTAGGAGATTCACACATGCACCTCCAAAATATGTGCGATTGAGGTTTGTCTTGTATGCCTCCACTCTTTCTTTTCCAATCATGCTTTTTGACAGGTTCAAAAGTAGTATGGTAAGGTCTGAACCCAAGTCCACCATCAACCTCGTTTCATCACCGTCAACTTTAATGGTGCAGTGGGGCTTTTCCCTCTGAGTCGTGAGACTGTTAACCATGACAACTGTGGCGCATGCTTCTTCGTGAGTGTAGGCCTTGTCTCTGGCCTCTTCACTCTGGATTGCCTCCACAGCCTTTCTTCCTTTCCAGGTGCACACTGATGCAAACAGTCCATACCTTCTGCATTTCGAGCATTATTTATTCCTCGCTGGACATTCCCTGCTGTTGGCTAGATGACTAGTGCTGGCACACCTCTGGCACTTTAGCGGTTCTTGTCTCCCTGCTTCGTCATCTTTGGCATCGCGTTGCCCCTTTGCTCGTCTGCCTCTGAACTGTACCCACTGAACTTCTGGTGACTGCGAACTGGACACCCACTCCTTGCGCCTGCAGGATGTCTCCTCTACAGCTCTTGCCATTTGGACGGCTTTGTCTAGTTGTAGCTCCTTCTCAAGGATAAACCTATCTTGTACTTTTCGGTTATTCATGTGCACAATGAGCATGTTGCAGATTCTTTCTTCCGACGTTGCTCCAAAGGCGCACAATGCCGCCAACTTTCTCAACTTGACTGTAATCGTTGACAGGTTCTGCAGGTTCCTGTTTTTTGGCATAGAACTTGATCCTGTGTAGAACGACATTTTCTTTGCATGAAAACCTCCTGGCAAGTCTTCACTTTGCTTCCTGGTAGGCATCGCCTGCTCCCGTCGGGCTTCTGGATTAAGGCCTTCAACCGTCTTTATCTTTCTACCCCCAGCGCATTCAGCAACATGGCCTTCTTACCTGCTGCTGTGTAGCCTGTTCCACCTATCACTTCCAAGTACGTTTGAAACAAAGGTTCCCATTGGAGTTATGGAATGGCTGTCTTGCCTGGAACTTGTAGGAACGGTGGAGGTGGCGTTGTTCCTTGCATTGTGGAGTAGGTGGGTCAATCTTGGATCCTCGTCGCCAATTATGTTGTGGCCTAAGTAAGGACTACACGCAGATGTGGTGATGTAGTTACTGGTATTTATTCTCTTTATACACACAGTGTCAGTATCTAGCCTTTTCAATGCTATGTAAACATCACAAGCATAAGTATGTTCAGCTGGAATCACCTGTGTGCTGTATAATTTGTTTAGGCCATGCAAAGCTCTTACTCTTTAAGGGGGAGCTGGGCTGCCATGTTTTGTGCTGGCTCGCCACGTTCTTAATGAGTCTTAGCTGGAAGTTCCTGCTTATTGTTTTGCGTCGTGATCTCACGAGACTGCCGCAGGACTTCCTTGAAGTCCTTTACTCTACACAGTGCTTTCACATTGTTCTTAATGGTTCCCGTTTTTGCTCCTGCATCTCCTTTGCTTGAAATGCTACATTGGTTGCCTGTACAGGCAAGGATTCATACTCATAAGCTCTGGTGCTTGTAGTGTAAATGCCCAAATAAACAGCCGCCTATCTATTTGAAAGCATTATTTTTCCTTGCTGTCTCAACAGTTAATTGCGGTCCGATTGGGCATTTCAACTGTCAGTTCGAAGGTTTTATTAGACATCAGCAAGAGACAGTTCTCTTTTTGTCCAAGGATTTTTACTGTGGATGCTTTCCATTTATCTTAGATGTGTGTCAGATCGGACATCTTTAAACCTATCTGTACCATATGATTACCCTTAATATTCAATTGTGCTCACCTTCGCTGGATACAGATTGGTTGGCTCTAGTGATTTAATGCTTATGTACCTTAGTATTTTATAAATGTAATGACATGTACTCAATGTAAAGGAAGTGAGGTGATATTTAACACCCATGCGGTGGCTGTTTGGCAGGGGCTTCTCAAGGCATGGGTGGGTAATGCCACCAGCCTCGATTCAACCCTGTGACCCTAATGCTCCTAATATCTGCCCACCAGTTTGGCTGCAGGAACTCCATCCATACAAGGCTTTTTTATATGGCCTTTCTAAACCCTGATGGTGTATTCATATAGACACCAGGGAAGAAGGGCCTGCTACAAACCGACCACTGACAGAACATTGCCACAAGAATGCTGGTATATACAAAACATATGGTGTGCACTGGAAATTGTTTCCCCGTCATAGTAATACAGGATAAGCAGGTGAGCACGCCCCAAGAAACTCTCATTCCATTACTTATCAGTTACCACAGAGCATTGGCATGATCAGATTTGAATCACATAGCTCTCAGTTAACAGTCCCGCTCCACAATGGTGAAGAGCGGGAATCCAAGTTGGCTGCTAACCTTGATCCAGGCTCCAATCGCAGTTCAGTGAATTTGGTGACTGGGCCGTAGAAGGAAGTGGATGAGGAGTGATGTTGAGACGAGAACAGAGGAATTGGTGAGAAAGAACACTAGGAAGAGTATGGTGGCTGCAAGAGAAGCAAAGGAAGGAGAGAGACGCATAAAGGGCGTGGGAGACAGCATCAAGGGTGGAAGGGAGGAGTATATTGACAAGTTAGTTGAAGGAGATACTAGAAAAAAGAGAGTAGAAGTCCATTGAGGAGGTGGTTGGAGAAGGCATCTGGTGGAGAGAGGAGTATATTATTGAGGAAGTAATTGGAAGACATATCAGGCGGGGAGAGAAGGAGTCTATTGAGGAGGGGTCTGGAGAAGGCAATAGGAGAAGAGATGGACAGCATTGCTGGAACTACTGGAAAATACACCCCCGAGGGGGTGAAGATAGAACAGTTGGGGAGAAGCTGAAGGCATAGAAGGGGAGGAATATCAAAGAGGACATTGGACGAGTCATAATTAGCAGGCACACTCAAGTCAGAAAGGAGAGAATTAAGGAAAGGCAATGAGGTGAAGAGGAACAGAGTCAAGTTGCAGACTCTGACCATGGTGGATAGAGGAGGCCAAGAAACTGTGTTGGGTCAGAAGAAGGAGACAGACTCAGAACTTCCATATTGAATGAATTCTTTATTTACAGAAAATGCAAAATGCCTGACTTTTCCTAATCTAAGCGGTTTTTCCTACCTAACCTAACTAAATAGGATGCTTGTCAGTCATTGGTGAGTCTGAAATGAAGTCTGTCTACTGTACAAAAAACAAATCTAACCTGAACCTACCACGATCAGAACAACTAAGGCACAGGAAAATGACCCCCTTCTCCTTTGAACTGCTTTCTCTGCACTTTCTGTTAGTAACAGATTTCATCAAATCGTGTCACCGGGCCTGCAGTTCGGATTGGGCTCGCTCCTCGTCTTGTCAGGATGACATCTTCTCTAGCCTCTCTCACCTCTTTTGCGGTAGGTCTCAGCTTCCTGGAAGCACAGTCTTGTTTCTGCGGTCACATCCCTACTTCATATGAGGCCCCTCCTAGGCCCTTGTGCCAGTACTTTGGCATCTCGCCACCTTTATCTCTTGCCTTGGAGCTCAGCCACTTATACACGGCAGCTTCCTTCCAGCATTGCAAGCAGCACTTCCCTGCTTCCTTCAGCTCCGCTCCAACAGCTGATTTGGAACTCCCGGGCTCCTCTCTCTAGAGTGTCTCTCGCCAGATTTAAGAGGCTACGGAGGGACTTCCCAGGCATAGCGTTCAAGTCCTTCTTCTGCGTTATACTTGCACTCAGTATTATTGTAGTGGTTTTCTTCATCTCATTACAACTGTAGTAGTTTTCTTCAGGTTTACTTAAGGCTTCAACATCACAATAACAAATGTCCACTGATTTTTCCTGTTTTCTTGCAGTAGGGTTTATCAACGGTAGTGTTTTGGGCAGGGAGTTCCTCATCGGAACGGGAGTCTTTGCCCCCATGGGAGGAGTCTCTCCAGGTGAGGTCCTGCTTGCCTCTACCCCTAGGGAGGGTATCGCATAGCAGGCTCACCTCTCTAGCCTCTGTGAGAAACCTGAAGGTGTCTCCCTAGCTAGTCCCCAGGGATCTGTTATCCAGGTGTCCAGGACACGGCCATCGATACTGGATCCAGTTCCTGGGGCTGGACCAGTGAGGGAGGATCACCTGGATGGGGGGTCATCAGGGAGTGGGACACTGACAGGTGAGACACGGTATCCCCCTTCTTTCAACACCTTTTCCCCATCCTACTATGTAGGACATTCAAAACCACTGCCCCCGCCCTTTTCCGACACAAACACCTTTGCACGACACACCAGAGAATGTACTAACACCAGAGTTGTTTACCTGAAATGTCCCAATAACAAGGGTCAGGCAAAGTAGACAATTGATCAGAATCACACACACCTGACATCCCTTTTCCTTCCCCACAGGGATAAAAGATGGAGCAAGAGAGCACTGTACGAGCAAGGCAGACAGCATGATGAGACAGCTATCCAGGTCCGGCAGTTTAAGAGGAGGAGAAAGGCGGCAAATATCGAGAGGATGACAAGGAGAGATACAACATTGACCTTTTTGACAAAACACTGTGAACCCTCCGCTGAGAGAAACGTTAGACTGAGAACTATAGCCCAAGTGTGCTTCAGCAGATGTCAACGGTACAAGGAGCGTAGCAATGCCGATAAGCCGGAGCGAGAGAGACTCTTGCTTCTGCGGTACCGGCCTTGACTCCAGTAAAGGAAAGCCAAGCGGTTCATCACAGCCAGTGAGTCGAGGGGAGAGCCAATAAGAACCGGGCTCTGGTGAATGAAAGTTGCAAAGTGGCAAAGTGAGAAAGTTCAAAGAACTGTAAAATTGTAAAGGGGAGACTAGCTGCAGAAGGAGACCGGCCCCCTGTGGGTGCTGCTCCGAGAAACTCTGGTCGATCCCCATCCGACCAAAACTACAGAAACCAGAAGGCCGTAGGAGAGCTGCCAATAGTGGTCATACAGGAGGTCAAGCAAAATCCCTGCACAGTCCAAAGCCTTTGATCTATGAACTATAAAGAAAGCAAGGGACGTGAATCCTGCAAACATTGAAAGTGAATGTAAAGGTGAAGTTGGCAAGTGTGAACCCTACCGAGGGAGGCTGATGAGAAGGGGGCAAGTCTAAAGTCCCAAGAAACAATGGGCCTCATTACGAGCCCGGCGGTAACCGTGCCGGAAATTCCAGCAGGTTACCGCCGGACTTGCATAACCATTCCGCCTCTGTGTGATTGCCGGAATCACCGGGGCATTACAACCCCAGTGACCCGGTAATTCTGGAGGCGGAATTCTGTTAATCCCCATTCCCATGAAGTCACATAGGACTCCATGGGAATGGGGAAGTGGAAACACTGGCACCATGCTGTAATGGTGCCGGTGTTTCCATGTCTGCCCCCCTGCGGGTGGTGTTAAACCCGCCAGGTCAGACCTGCCCGGAGTGACACCTCATGCCTGCAGGACACTTAATCAGCCGGTCCGGAAAGAACGGTGGAGGCAGATTTACCACCACCATTCTTTCCGGACCGGCTGACTCGTAATGAGGACCAATCTGTTGACAAGAGTGAACCCAAACGAGGGATGTCCACTGGAACTGTTTAAAAAGACATTAAGATTTGTGATCGGAGGAAAAGCCGTGGTGAACCCAGAGAAGGGAGCCTGAAATTAAAGAGGAGTCAGCGTCCGGAAGAGTGGTACCCAGGGAAAGGGAAACCCAAGAAACAAACTTTCATTTTTGATAAAGTAACTTTGATTTGTTATTTACATCAGGCCCTCAAAGGCAGGAGACTTTGAAGAGAAACGAGACTTGACCACAAGGCTCCTGATAAACTGGAACAGAACTGTCAACTCGTGCTGGGAAAGCTTGAGTGTGTACTGTGCTACAAGATCCCATCTTAGCCCATGCGCAAAACGTGTGGAAGGGATATGCAAGCTACGGCATCCTGACATATTATTTAAGAACAGTTCCCTTGAAAACCATCCCACACCCTTTTTGTATTAGTTGTATGGTTTGGCAATAGGTTTCTTAGTATTGCTGGCTCCCATCTTAGATTTAGGTTTAGATAGATGAGGTGTTTTTCCAACCTGCCTACAGATTAATAAACACCCTTCAACTGTGATCACTTGTGTCTGTCTTTACTGTTGCCACCATGAGTTCCTTATACCTTAAATGGAAAGGCTCCTCCGAGGAGAAGTGGCTGAATACTGTGATTCGTCACAAACCACAGGACAAGATCCACTTATAAATGAGACCAATGTGACTCATCTAAGACGTAGATGAGGTCAGTGTGTTGGAGGCTTAACCCAGGTGAGGAGGAGAGGGCCAGCTGACTTTGGTCCAACAAGTAGGGAAGCTCAGCTGGCCTGCTCCATGATGGAAGCCTTTAGGCTTATCCTGAAGGCATCCAGCCCCAGCATCTGACGTTATCTGGCCTGTAGTGACAGGTTCACATAGGGCCTGAGCTGACAGGATCTGCGTTGCCTTGCGCAGGGGTAGCACAAACCCCTCACCACCTCCTTGGTTTTGGGGTCTGTAGGTATTTAAAAAATACAGACTGCCGCAACCGCAGCGGGGAAGGAGGGTTAGGGTTTCGTTAAGTGGATAGGTAAGGGGAGTTGGGAAACCGGAAAGAGGATTGGAAGCGGTTGTGGATAGGTATGGGGAATTAGGGTAAGTACTGCTCCTTTGCTTCTGCATGTTCCAAGTGAGGCTTCTGCCTCCTTCCTCATTCATGCACCCTGCTGTTTGGCTCCTCATGCACACACACATGCACTGATTCTTGTGACCTGCTGCCTGTTGCATCACAGGCATTGCACAAGTCCCATAACCACTGTGGGATTACACAATTGCCATAATCACCGTCGCTTTATACATTCCCATTGACATTGTACCCAGTGAACTTAACATAACATTAGAGTGTAAGGAGACACTTCGGTTTGTGGAGTGTCCTGGGTCTCTCCAAGATGCGGCCTGATGTTTCTGAGTTCTATGGGCGGCTGCAAAAGAAAACCCTGTGAGAGAAGGAACAGATAAGGACTGTCTAAGGCAGTATACACTGCTTAACACATAGTCAATTGCGTGCCTAGACACATCAAGTTAGGGGTTAGTGAGCCACTCATGCACTATGGCCCCTGGAGATCCTAGTAATGTAGTTGCGTTCAGTTGGTAATGCTCAAGAACTATAGTAGCACTGTTTTCGGTGTGGACAATGTACGAGTTAGTCAGGATTCATTAGCAATCAGGAGTTGCGGGGTTGTGAGCAGAGATTGCCTGACTTATCTGCACACAGTGCACGTGGCCCCTCTCTGGTGTAGATATGGCAGGTTATCGCTCCGGCATGCAATTTATATGCACTCTGCGTAGAGGCTGGGAATATCCGTTGGGTCTTGGCCCCTGCGCGTGTTCCCTGTTGTGGCACCCGCTGCTCAACCATGCATGGGAGTTCTCCCCCTCGGTGCCCCACACTTATCTTTAGGATGGCGAGGAGCCAGTGATACAATCCAGTGGGGCGTGGCCCCTCATACATGCTCTTTTTGCCAGAGCTCAGCTCTGCACATCTTGCCGGGTAGAGGTCTTTAGCGCAAGCCCTGGGCAGGGGCTGTGCATGTCTGTTTAGCGGGGCGTACCCAAGATGGCCACTGCTTTGTAGTCCTTAGCATGGGACCTGTAGTCCACAAGGTGTTCCAGTGGTTCTGCCTGCAATGGGGCAACTAAACATCCTGTAGTGGTGCCTGTGCCCTAGTGCAGATTGCTGCTTTACTTGTGTGCCTACCACATGTCTGATTGTTCCCTTTTTCTGTCTCTTAGTCCTTCGTAACTGTGGCAGCTGCTGCAGTAGCTGCCTCTTAGGCAACTGACTCCTGACACGAACCTCCAGGCAACAAATCTACCCAGGAGTCGAGGACAAGAAACAGAGGGAACTCCATTGACGTATTTATAAGGCTGCCCAGGCCTAGGGCAGCAGATTGACAGAGGAGTAGTATTTTATTGCAGTTTATTTTCAATTTACTGGTTGTCATTTTTTAAATATAAAGCCAATTTTGTTTCTCTGAATCTGGCTGATCCGCAATGCTGCAAGTCATTTTGAACTGTTAGCTGTCATTCCACTCTGACAGCTATAGTCTTTGATTGCCAAACTTGTATATATGCTTGATATTTGCAAAACCTTTACTGTTAGGGTGACTTGTGTTTAATGTTAATGTTAAAGGGTATTTGTACCACGCACTCTCACCATCGGAGTGGTCCCCTGGTGGCTCTGAAGAGGAGGGGGCTAAGGGGGGTGTGTGGGAGGCGGTTAGTAGGGTATAGTGGAATAGGTAAAGGTGAGAGTTGTGGTGTTCTGTTGGCAGCTTCAGTTTGGTTTGCACCGTTCGCTGAGCTTAGGTGCAATTCTTGGGTCAGTCCAATTTCCATGTGCTGGTGTGCATGGCTATGTGTTGTTTGTATGTGGCTGCAATGTGGTGAAGCGTTTTCAGATTGCTGTGCAGAGCTGTGGTTGCGTGCGTTTGTGTTGGAGATCTGTATGCGGAAAATTGAGGTTTTTGAGTTGGTTTAGTGTTTTTTTCTTACCTCCTTGCTTTGGACTTCTGTGCTCATCATCTCTGATTGTGCTGTGTTGTTGGATATTATGTGGCAGTCTAGTCAGCAGTCACTCAGCAGGTCAGTGGCTTTCCCCTGTAGGTTCCAGCGGAAAGTGGGCATGAGAGGTCCTCCCCGCCCACGGGCTAACAATGGTTAAGTTGGGGGATTTGGGTCCCTCCCTGGATTTCTTTTTGGGGGTCCCTACCTATTGGGGTAAGGCACTGTGGGGCCCCTTGTGCTGCCTGTATTGCTCAATGTCCCTCGTCTGTTTCCAGAAGAGTCTTTGTTTTCCTAGTCATTCACTTCTGATTCTAATCTGAAAAGCCACGTTTTCAGTAGTTTTCAGAATTTCAGGTGATTCCTTGTATTGCATATGTTTTTTGGGAGGCAGTTCCAGGTTTTTGCTGCCAGGTGAGAGAAAGAGGACCCTCTGAATGTTCTTTTATTGCATGGTTTTGGTTCTAGGCAAATGTCGTAGCTTGATCTGAGTGTTCTTGCTGGAAGGTAGATGGTTATTTTCTTTTTTGGGAACTTTGCTCTTTGGCCGTGGATTGCTCTGTGCGTTATGCAGATTGTTTTGAATCTTATTTATTGTTTTATTGGTAGCCAGTGTAGCATTTTCAGCGCTGAGGTGATCTCTTCTCTTTGTGTTAGTTTGAGCAGGAGCCTGGCTGCCGCGTTTTGGATACGTTGTAGTTCCTTGAGTAGGCGTTCTGGCATTCCTAGGTATAGGCTGTTGGCATAGACTATTCTGAACATGATGAGGGAGATGATGGTGATTGTTTTACGGGTGAAGGAGAGGAACGGTAGGATCCTTTTTATTGAGGAAGACCTTTTTTGATTATTAAATTAACTTGTGGTTCTATTGTTAGTTTGTTGTCCATTAGGGCTCCAAGTTTTTTACTGTCGTTGATGCCGTCAGTGCTTTTCCTAGTTCTGTCGGCCATGGGATGTAGTAGTTGCTTTCGCCGTTTTTGGGTATAACCATTATTTCTGTTTTGTCTGGCTGAGTTTGAGGCTGTTGTGTTCTTGTAGACAGTCTTCTAGCTTTGTGTTCTCTTCTAGTGTGTCTTGTATTTTGTAAATGATGTGTGTGCCATCAGTGTAGTTGTAGCATGTGAAGCTGTGTCTTTTAACGAGCTTGATTAGTGGAGTCAGGTAGATTTTGAAGAGCAGTGGAGATAAGGAGGGTCCTTGTGGTACTCCAAAGGTGGTTTCCTTTGGAGAGGATTTAAAAGGTTTAATCCAGACGATTTCTGTTCTATCTGTTAGGAATGATTTAATCCAGAGTAGGGCTAGGTCAGTGATCCCTGTTTCATACAGTCTCTTGATGAGGATGTCAGTCATTCAGTCATACAACTCTCACAGACATATATAACAGATATAAACCTCTTTGGTCAATCATATCTTCCCAAAATGCTCATCAGTATGTAAAACAGCCTAAACCTCATTGTTTTTTTGTTGTTGCCAGTTTACATTATCTTTGGAGTTCTTTCTAATCAATACTCACATACACTGTTAAGAAATCACCTTTATTTTCAAATACATGGCATACATTTTTTAAACTGTTGCAAAAATTAGGGTTTTCCCTTCAGAAATGTAAAGGTTAACAATGATGTATCATTTTACAATATTAAATGCATGCCCGTGCTTAACTCCTCAAGCACAGAGTTCCCACAAGTGGCACTAAAATGATGTTCAGAAGCAAGCACTAATTTCCCTCCCCGACCACATATTTCATAGGTCTGTGGCCGCCATAAAGGTGCAAGCATGAAATTAATCATTGAGAAGTTAAAATGGCGAAGAGTAAATCTGAATGCGCAAATGCATCAAGACACCTGTGAAAGGATACCCAAAGCCATAAAAGGGTGAAAACAAACACTGCGTGCCAAAGGTACACACTGTTTCACAGCTGTAAAGGTGACTCGTAAAGATTTCTATTCAGCCATCTTTACAGAAGTTTCTCAGTGCTAATCAGGCAAATGGCATCCCTGCTGAGTTTATCATGTGTCTTTGATGATATTCTGCTGCACGCTCAGTACTACCAGGAGAACCAACTGTAAAGTATGTCACGCAATGCAGAACTGTGATGCTTATAAGTAATCTTTACATTAATTATATTCTAAATACATGGTAGGACTTTTACTGTGAAACAGTACTTCAGACAACAGCAGGGTATATATATCTATACCCACACATGTCAAAATGTTACTTTGTATTTTACAGTCCAACCAACTATACGGAGTTAACACACATTTTAAATTACCTTAAATGCAAGCTGGCAAGACCCCTGGCCTAAACCACACCCACAAAGGTAATATTGTGCTGGAACACCCGTTCCATTGCTCAAGTTTACTCTTGGAGTGTTGGGTATTTTGAACAATTGCACAAACAGCAATGATGTAAACAGTATGTACCACTTCATTTGTTATTAAAGGTGCCTGCATTGTGCAGCTACGAGGAATGCTGTTGCTTCCCACAAATACGTGTTTAGAGTCACCCTTATCCATTACTCCACCGTGAGAATGCACAGCCAGATTCCAAGAACCTTCTCCAACTGTCTTTACTCTACTGAGGTGTTTATGCCCAGGCAGAGTTTACACATTTCACTTGTGATTTGCCATTTTTCAATGGCGTTCCAGCCCAAGGGATTGGAGGTACATTGGCTGCAGCAGGTAACTTGCCTTATTTCCATTTTTCCCCCTGCTAACACCACAGCTGTAACCATGAGAAGGAGGTTCAGTTCTTTCTATAGAACATTTTTATAAGATGTGCCTGTACCACTTGCATATTTTCATATGTAACCTTTATCATTTGACAAGACCGGAAGTCGAAATTTAGTTTTGTTGCATTAATATTACAGACCAGACTAGGTGCTTCTCATAGAGTGACAGCAGGCAATTTGAGAGAGAAACCAGCTTTAGCATTGAAACCAAAATTCCTCATTCCAACCTTCTCTCACTTGTGCCCAGTTGGCAGAGAGCTTATGTTCTTATCACTTTCTCTAAAAAATTGTTTTTGGGCCTAATGAAAATAGGCAATTAGCCATAACACCTATATTGCATTCGACTGTAGAACACACTGCCTTCTCCAAATCTTGAATAGCAGAGATCTGAAACACTCTTTCAACTAACATAACATAGAAGATGACAGGATTGAATTAATAGAGAGGAAGCAATAACTTTCGAATCCCTGCAACCTTAAAAATGTCCATATTATGTTATGGAGCCAAAATGGGGGACACAATGAGGGTGAAGAGATGTAGTTTGGACAACGCGGACAGAGTTTGTTGAAGGGGCGGGATATGGTGAACGTGCATAGTCTGGCAGAGGTGGAGTAATGGTGGGATGGGGTGCATGCACTTTTTTGGGCTTAGGGCAGCAGGAAAGCTAAATATGCTACTGGGGAACTCCCTTCAGAATGAGACACCCAGAAGGAAGTGTGAGACACTCCAAATCCCAAGCCTGCAAGAACCTAAATCAGGAGGATGTATACTGGGGACAGGAACCCTGATAGAGGATAACATAAAACAAGGACATTGTTATAGTTCTAGTGAACTGTTTGGGAACCACAGATTTTGTGTTAAGCCCAGAGATGATGTTATTGAATCCTAGGACAAAGACTGACCATTATTTCATCTTCCAACATTTCCAAGGTTGGTACATCCTAGATTAAGGGACACTGGGTGAGTGAAGGAACCCCCAGATGTGTTACTCTGATGGAATCTACCCGAGGCAATGGCTTAGCATCTTGACGAGGAGCAAACACCCTGTTAAAAAACCCAAAGTTTACTATTGAGTTAACTGAGGAAGAGAATTGAAGGTTTTTTTGATTTTGATATTTGGAAAGTAGGTTGTAACGCTCTCCTAATAAATCTTTATCTTCGTTTATCATTGTGTATGGCTCATGTTGTTAACACTTGGCTTCCTGAGGCAGACTAATATGTGATCTGACATTTGATAAGAAAAGAAAACCAAAGGTTTCCTTGATAATAGCTTATATTCTTGACAGTGATTTGCCAAAAAACCATCCCCCATTACCACTGAAGGCTCCCCACGATCAGATTCACAAGTTCATGTAATATTGGCCATTCATATAGCAGATAACACATCTAAATGTTCTTTGGTGCATATGGGGTAAAAAGAGAGAAGTCTACCACAAGAAAAAAAGCAAATGAAAGAGCAAAAAGAAAGGAAGAAAGTGCACAGGAAAACAAAAGAAAGCAAGAGAGAAAGAAAGAGCTAAAAAGAGCAAATCAAAGACCAAAAGAAAAAGAGCATATGAAAGAGAAAGAAGGAATGAAAGAAAGTTTAAAAGAAATAGCAAAAGAGCAAAACAGTGAAAGAAACTGAAAGCTGCCAAAACAGTACAAAAGCAAAGGAAAGAGCGGAAACTAGCGAAAGGGAGCAAATAAAGAAAACAAATGCAGCAATGAAATGAGTGAAAAAAGAGGTAAAACAAAACAAGAGTGAATGAAAGAGCAAGCAAAAAAAGAAAGAGCAAAAGATTTATCGGGGGCACCAGTTGAAAACAAAGAACGGGATTAGTAAGAAAGGAACACGGAGCGTGAAAGAAGATGGAAAAGAAATAGTGAGTGAAAGAGAGCAAAAGAACAAAAAGGTGAAAAAGTACATAAATAGAGGAACAAGATCAGCACTTCCTTGAAAATAACATGTTATATGTACTATCTGTGAACTGAGCCATCTTATTTGTTTGAAAACTTCTTTATTGGCATTTTCACTTCTAAGACAAATAAACAATGCACAACTTGCGGTTACATTGGTACTCCCACCAGTGCGGCAGGCCTAGCAAGGACAACAAGTAAATAAAGAGAACATTGAACTACATCTAACATCACAACCTGGAGGAACCGATCAGCGACATATCAGCAACATATCAGCGAAACCGAGGGCTGAAAGTACAATATTATGGAGTCTAAGGTTTACAGCCAACCTTCCGCCCCACACCAACCCTGCAAGACTTCAAGCAGTCCCATCGCTCTCCATCGTGGGGGGCAAGTAGAATCTCTGTTATGAGTCTGTGGGAAGTTTCGCTATCTTCCAGAGTGTGACGCAATCGAGGACCTTGCCATCAGAAGCATAGTATGTATTAAACCGCCCTTGGGGGTCTACCCTGCACCTGTTTTCCCCCTGAGCACCACCAGCAGGCATATGCTTAGTTCCAAAGGAAGCCCAGACCCTACTATGTAGCTAACAGTGGACAGCACATCAGACCAGTACTGTGTAAGTTCAGGCATTACCACCAAATGTGTATATAAGAGCCCATGCTCCCACATCCCCTCCAGCACAGACCACTGCCCCCTCCACCCATACCCATGGGACGCATCCTGTCTGGTGTCCAATATCTCCTTGCCAAGAACTTGAGGCCCTTCTCTGCATATTGTACACTTCAAGTGGCCTTCTTCTGTCCCGTCCACACTCCCCTCCAGGTCTCTACATGATTCAAAGGACCGACTCTGGCCTTTGTCAAACAGATGTGCTAAAAATGCACAGCCCCAGATCTCCAGCTAGTGAAAGCTGTACCATCATAAACCGGCTGGAAAGGGATCAAAATGCACTGGGGTAATGGGGGAAGGGAAGGAGGTAAGTCCCAGGCAGACCGCAACGGAGTCCAAAACACTCATAGTCACCCCAGTAGCCAGCAATTCGTATACAATGAACGGCCTATGCCCTTTGGACAACCATGGGATATATCGCAGTGGTTTACCCGCCCCATCTTCCTCTAGCGGACGTCACCCCTTAGTAGAATAGGGGTCTACCCACTCACGCATGACACTCAGCTGAGCTGCCAGGTAATATCTACGGATATCCGGCAGGGCCACCTCTATCCCTGGATCTAAAGAGAGTAATCTTGGCAATTCAGGCTTTCCCTCCTTTCCAAACATAGCCCATGAGTTCCCTCTGCAGTGCTATTAGAGCTCGGCTCGGGACAGTAAAAGGTAGGGCCTGAAAATGGTATAACAGCCATGGCAAAATGTTCATCTTGATCGCTGAGAGCCAACCAAACCACGAGATAGCCCTCATTCCTCAGGAGCGAAGGTCTGATTTAATGGCGTCAAACAGGCCCGGGTAGTTAGCTCGAAAAAAATCACTACACCGGGGGGGAGATGAATCCCTAAGTATTTTAGCTTCCCCTGTGCCCAGCTATAGGGAGAAACCTGCTTTAAAATCCTGAGCGTCTCAGCTTCGCATGATATATTTACTGCCTCGCTCTTGCTAAGATTCACCTTGAACCCTGATACCTGGTGGAAGGCCTCAAGGATCTCCCCCAGCACAGGAACAGAGGATTCCACTCTCAACAAAGTTAAGATCAAGTCATCAGCAAAAAGCGCGGGTTTGTATGCCTGACCTCCATACGGGATGCCCCGATGCGCTGCTGGTCTCTAATCCGAACTGCAATAGTTTCTACCACCAGTGCGAAAAAGAGAGGCGAGAGAGGGCAACCCTGCCTGGTGCCTCTAGAAAGGGTGAACCTCTGAGATCCCTCCATTTGCGAAGATCCACGTGGATGGGCAGAAGTACAGCGAAAACACCCAGTTAACAAAGCCCTCCTCAAAGTTACACCCCTGCAGGACTTCCCAAAGAAAAGGCCACTCAACGCGGTCATAGATCTTTTTGGCGTTGAGCCCCAATAACATGGAAGGGGTGAAAATGTATAGCGCTCTGGTTGTAGCCAACTTGGGGGGTAGACAGGCATTCAAGCGGGCGTGGGAGGAGAGATTGGGTATGGCCATGGATGAGCCTACTTGGGGTTCTGTGTTTAACTCCATTTTTAAGGGGAACCTTTATACGGCGGCCATGGAGCATAACTTTAAAATCCTCCACTCTTGGCATCTCTCCCCAGTCTCATTGTCTAAGATGTTTCCAAATGTATCCCCGATGTGTCCTAGGGCATGTGCAGGTAGAGGGACATGGTTCCACATGTGGTGGGAGTGCCCTGTGATTCAAGTCTATTGGGCAGAGCTCCTAAATTGGATTAAGGACATAGAGGGAATGTGCCTGTCCCTAAACCCTTTGGAGATCTTGCTGGGTATTCCCGTACCAGAGAGTAATGACTTGCCTTTCTCCAGGGTGACTGGGGCGATGTTGAGGGCCGGGAGGATGGCTTTAGCTCAGAAATGGAAGAATCCCCAGGCCCCCACAAAAGCGGAATGGTTTAATAAGCTTTTGAATATTTTCACATACGAGAAACTAACTGCTATTGCCAATGATAATATGTCTTAGTTTTTGCAGGATTGGACAATTTTGCTGCTACATGAGGACTGTAAAGCATTCATGCTCTAAGTTTGGTTGGATTTGAGTCGGTGGGCATTGTCAGGAGGGGGGGTTAATCCGGACGTGCTTGGCCTGCCTCTTGGAATTAGGAGGGTCGTCACCGAAGGGAAACTGTGCAGGATAAGTCTAATTTGGACTTGTGCTGAGGCTCTTCTTTCTATGTACTCTTGGAATTTTATGTGTTGTAGATTCCTGGGTAGCTCATTGGTTGGGGGAGGGGCGGGTGTGCGGGAGGGCTGGGTGGGGGGGGTGGGGGATTCTCAGTTGGGGTTGTTTACTTTTTCTTGGATGTTTTGGTTGTTATTGAAAAATTTGCAATAAACACAAAGTGGAATAATATGGAAGGGGTGCCAGTGCTGGGGCGAAGTATATAAGGTTTTCGATCTTCGAGACATTGGGCCTCATTACACGGATGGCGGTGAACCATGGCACTATTAGCGCCATGGTTCATGCCGGTAAAATACCAGCACCGCCTTGGTGGAAAGGGGAATTACCGCCCTATTCCAAGGTTGGCGGGGCGGTAATTCCCCCTTCCACCATTGCCCTTCCCCATTCCCATTTTTGCCCCATAGGGCTCTATGGGAATGGGGAAGGCCCTAATCACGGTACCGCAAATTGCGGTACCGTAATTAGCTCCCTGGTCCCTTTGCGGGTTGGTTTTTACCGCCTGCAAAAAGCAGGCGTTAAATTCCCCAACCCGCAAAGGGACCTCGTAGTAAGGCGGTAAGGGTTTACCGGTACCAGTAAAATACCGGTACCGCTAAACCCTTACCGCCTACCGTGTAATGAGGCCCATTGTCTGCTCCCTGACGACCCTTTACAAATCCCGCCTGTCCTACCTCCACCAGCAGCGGCAGCACCTTATCCAGCCTCAGGGACAAGATTTTAGCATATATTTTTATGTCGGTATTCAAGACGGTGATGGGTCTGTACGAGGAACATGAGGTTTGGTCCTTGTATGGTTTTGCAATGAGGTATATCCTAGCCTGACTCATGGTCTGACATGAGATACCCTGCAAGAACATCACGTTAAAGAGTCTATGGAAGGGTTCTAAGAGACGGCCTGAAAATTGCTTGAAAAAAAGACGTTGTTAGCCCATCCAATCCAGGGGCCTTACCCACCTTCAGGGCTGAGATCTTGAGCATAATCTCCACCTTCGAGATCTCCCTATCGAGGACATTGCGCTGCTCCGCCGAGAGACGGGGCAAGGGTCACTGACTCAGAAAGACCCGCATTGAGGTTTGGTCTGGACATTCAGAGGTATGTAGCTTCTTATAAAAGGAATCAAATTCTCCTAGTAACTCGCTATTTCTACTCAACAGATTTCCTGTCCTGGACCTGACACCCTTAGTCCTCCCTGAGATACTTCTCTGTTTCAGTTTCCATGACAAGATCTTCCCAGCTCTATTAACCTCCTCAAATAATTTGTGTTTGGCTTGCACAATACCAAATTCCACCCTTGATGCCTCGAGCATGTTCACCTGTAAACTCGCCACCTGTACTGATCGAAAGGCCTTAAGCGACCCAGTCTCCCTATAGTCCACCTCCCTACTCTTCAACTCCTGAGTGAGCAGGGTGGTTTAATCCCTTCCGAGTCTATTTAGCATAGCAGCTTTGGAAATGAAGACACCCCTTATATGGGCCTTAAATGCGTCTCAACAGGTGATGTGAGGTGTTGGTCTGGAAAAATTCAGTAATTGCCCAGTCAACTTCCTTACTCACCACTGGATCGTTCAAAAGAGCGTGGTTAAGTTTCCAGCACCTAAAACCTGTCTCGGCGGCGGGGATAGTGGGACACATGTGGATGGGGGCATGGTCTGAGAAATCAATAGTACCTATTTCCATGCTGTCCACTTTGGAGACCAGCCCTTCCCCAACCCAGAAATAATCTATCCTTGAAAATATGCGATGTGTGTGCGAGAAGAAGATATAGTCCCTCTCCCCTCTGTGAAGGCGGCGCCAGGCATCAATCAAATGCGAGTCAGCAAGCTGTTTAAGGAGAACAGCAGAGCATCTTGTAGCCCCCCCCCAATAATCCCTTTTGGACTCCTCCCAGTTGGGGTCCATAGGCAAGTAAAAATCACACCCTAGAACAATGTGACCCTTGGAGAAAGTCAGCAACTCCCCCAGCATAGCCCAAAGAAAATAATTTTGCCCATGTTTGGATCATACACCACCACTAAGGTAATCGATTTCCGCCCCCCCCCACCCAGAGTCCTACCACAAATAGAAACCTTCCTTCCCCATCATATTTCACACCTTGGACCTGGAACGAGATCCTCCTGCCAATAATGATTCCCACCCCTTTTTTTTTTACAGATGATGTGTAGAGAAAAGCTGCTGTGGAAACTCCCTGGTGCGCAGCATATCTACATCTGATCTGTGCAGGTACGTTTCCTGAACAAACGCAATGTCAATCTGGGAGAGCTTCAGCCTGTGTAACAAAGGGCTCTGCTTCCTAGGGGACTTCAAGCCTCTGCCATTATGGGTCAAACCATGTAACTCCATATCACCAAACACTGTAGCTTATCTCCCCTAGGCATCACCATTCTAGGGCACACTAGAACCATGGTTGAGATTCCACCCACCCGGGTACCGCAAAGCATCATACATATCAATTCATCCTCCAACTTAGCATACAAACAGAAAAAACAAACCCAAACAACAAACACCTGCCCTCTCAGGGCGGATAGAGGCAGATGCGCCCCATCAGGAATCCCTTTCCTGACTTGGGCAAGCCTGCCTCCTCCCACCCTGGCCAAAGTGCCCCCAAAGGAGCAGCCACAGTTTGAAAATACAGGCAACATGGAGGGCAGGAGGCCAAAACATCTACAACCCCCTACAGCTAAAGTCACCCGTCAACGTGAGGGGCTATGGACACTGCTTCGGCTTCAGGCCTCAACCCCGCACGCGGCTCCATCTTCTCTCTGTGTCCTCGCCTTTAGGCTGTTCCATTTGGATACCCATTTCTTCCCCTCCCATGGGAAAAGCAGCCCAAGGGGAAACGTCCAATGACATGACCTCCCAGACCTTCCCAGTCACAGGCCAAAATGACAAGGAGTATAAGGATAGCCAACCCATATGTGATCTCCCCCATAGAGTTAGAGGCCCTCAGGAACTCTTCCTTGACCATGAACACATGGAAATGTAAAAGAATGTCCCTGGGTTGGCCTTGAGGGCCCTTCCATAGGGGTCCAACGCTGTGCAGGATAATGGGATCAGCCGAGATGTCGGAAAAGATGTCTTTGACAAAGCGGAGGGCCCACGCCTTCAAGTAAGATCGTTCAGCTGCCTCTTCAAGACCTTGTATCCAGAGCTTCTCTCTCCTATGCCCATTTTCAAGATCCTCAATGGTGGAGATCAGCTCTACCATCCCCTGCTTGGCTCTAAAAGGTTCCACCTTCAAATGGATGGCATCCTCCTGGAGCAAGTGTATGGAATCTTCCATGCCCCCTCTACTCTCATGCTAATTTACCTTAGGTCCTTAGAGAGGGTGTCCTAAGACTTATGTAGCCCATCAGTCGCAGAAACAATCTCCTTTCTGACAGAGGATGAGAGCTTCTCCTCCAGGGTGGCCATACACTCCAGCAGGTCCTGCTTCGTAAGCGGGGGTGCCCCTGCTCCCCCTTCCCTCGGTGCAGCCATCCTCCCTCCAGGTGGTCTACAAGGGCCACCACCACTTTCACACTCAGTTACCGGGGACCAGAGGGACATCACAGACCTTTGCTTCTTCTGTGCTTTACGGGGTGACATGCAGATAAGAGGAGGTCCCAATGCCTGTCCCCCCAGATCAACCGGGCAAAGCAACCTCCAAAAATGAGAGCTCCCAGGGTGGCCCCTCCAGACCTCCTGATGACCGGTCCCAGAGCTCCATGCTGCTCTCCCTGCCAAGTCAACGGGTGGTGGACCGAGGCCCCGACCAGGTGTTTTCCCCCAGTCACTAGCAGAGCGTCCTCAGCCTCAGGGATATCCCAAACCAGGGCAATAGAGAGAGCCCATCTGGGAAAGGGTACCCTTCTTCCTCAGCATCTAGGCAATGTCCTTCAATCTCCAGGGGCCGCACACTACAATCCAAGCACCTTAGGGCCACAGTTCACAATTCTGCCATCAAATGACTCCCATGGAGGAGTTCACTAGTGGCAGGCTTCCAGAACAGCAGGGAATCCAGGGGGTCCCCCAATGTGGGGCCCTCCCCACCGTGTCTCACTTATGCCTGCTAAAGGCAGCCTCCTCCAGGGTCACAGGCAAAGGAGACAGTCAGGATCTGAAGCTCCAGGTACCACACAAGGACAGGGGGGCGGGGCCCACAACACACTCAACACACTGCCTGAGTCTTCAATGGCCTCCGCCCACTTAACAGCCCATGTCAGACATGATTGCACTGGGCTGGGTGCTCCAATGCCGACCTGAGGCCTCCCCTTGACTGCAGCCTCATGCAAGATGTTATCTTCACAGTGGGCTTGCCTGCCAGCGTGGGTCCAGTTGCAGCGCTTGGCACTCACCACAGTGGGCGCGAGTAGCCTCCCCCACTACGGCAATGGGGGCTGCCAGGCACTTCGACCCCCAGCCGTCACTGTCGGGTCGCCATGCATGCCGAGACTGGGAACACTCGTCCCCGGCAGGCACGCCACAGTGGCTGTCGCCAAATCATTGAGGACCCCCGATGCTCACGGAGGGGCTGTCGGGTGCAGGGTAATGGCCTGGATGGATAACGGCCAACAACCACGGGGCTCTGGGGCCGCGCTCTGCTCAGGGTGGAGGAGCTCCAGTGGGTTGCGGCCATCTTAGTCGCAGCCGCACCAGAAGTCGAATTGAGCCATCTTTAGCTATATTATATCACTGCACCTCAGAGTTAGACTATAATTCTGCAGTCAATTCTACTGTTAATGTTTCACAGGAATCCCACTACCCTAATGTTTGTTTTGAAAACATAGCGCGGAGTGCAACCGATTAACTGTAAAATGGCTTTCTCCCCAAAGCCTCGTTTTGGACACTAATTATGATATTGTTTTTATAAATCTCTGGCTGTTCTGCAAGGTGCTACAGGAGATATCGTATATGTTCTAACAATAAAGTATGCATGGGAATGTCACTTTCACATCCTAGCTGCTTTCACATTGTGCTGCTGTGTGGAGCTAGAAGATAAGAGACTACTTTCAGGAAGTCTCTATTTCTCTGAGGAAGGATGTCAATCAGAAAACATAACACAAAACGTGTACAATAAGTTCCATACCAATGCTGTCATCCCCACGCAATCTCTTGCCAGAAGACTATTGCTTGTTCACTAAGACATCATTTAATAATTTCCCATAATTCTGTAACGCACACCTTCCAAATCGGAAATCTCAATACAGGGTGACATTTGGAAGGAAAAGCAGTGTGTGACAAAAGTCTACTCTGGCCGGAAGAAATACACGGTGGAGCAAAGGCGCCCAACTCCTATGCCAACACTTGTACCCAACTTGGTTCTGTGTTTTTTTCAGTCATGAAGGTAAACAGACAAAAGTACTCAGTGACTCCTTTGTTTTACTTTGGTGGTGTGAGCCGAGGCAGGCTACACTCTCCAGAGAGGTAGGTCAGCAACAGAAGCTTCCAGACAACCACAGTATGGTGAGCACTCAAGTAAAACGAATATCTAATCAAGGTTTGATGAATATACAGTCTTTCCTGAAAACGCAGAGAATACCAAACACACTAACCACCCACGCCTGCAAATGAAATACACAACAAACGCAGGCTGATCAGCTACCATAGGCAGTCTGCTTAACTGAGATTTGTACTACAGTAGGGAAAAAAAGGCAACTGATTAAAAAAATAGGCAGGGAAAAGTAGGCATTTCATGTTTAAAAAGGCGCAATCACAAAAGTTGTATTTGAAACATGTTTTTGACCAAGTAAGGGAATGTGAATTAACCAGTCTCTTCGGCACAAAGTAAGGTCAGAGGGTCAGAGCGTCTAGGATGCCGGGAAATTACCTTTTATCTGGGTGCCTTACGTGGGTTTGAACATCTGATCTACAGCTTCGAGATGGCTCAAAAGTAATCAATTAACGCTGGGTGTGTCTTCAAATTAAGAGTGTGAACTGGTTTGGGAATGGCAGCACTGTTTACAAGTCTGCAATGCTCGACAATAATGATCATGACTCACTGCGGGGAAGCTGTAGGTTTCTCGAGGTTGGCCCAGCAGTATGAAAGGTTTCGTTAGAGGAGTGGTGGAATGAAAGGGGTGAGTTGCCCAGCTTGATCGGTCAGTTTGATAGTTTGACGGTTGCAAGCAGGCTTGATGACTCAGGTTGCGGGTTGCTGTATGACGGTCCGCAGCAAAGGTGGTGCTTAACCGCAATTCAATTAGGCTCATTATGAGTTCACGGGAAACTGCCATACCGTCTCTGCTGCCCGATATCCCGGTTTTACTGGGATATTACTGGCAGCGGAGATAACGGTAACTCCCCATTCCATGCAGTCCCATAGGTGCCGGTGATTCAGGCATTTATCTGCCGGTAGGGGCCTGATCTACCGGCAGGTTGAGCCTGCCGGTAGATCAGGCCCCTACCGGCAAACTTGGAGTTGGCCAGTCCGGAAAGGTACCGACATACGTTGTTACTGACCCTTTATTTCCAGACAGGTCAACTCATAATGAGGGCCAACGGGCCTCATTATATGTTTGGCAGTAGCCTTGCTGGTAAAACCGGCAGGCTGCTGCCAAACTTCAGAAAATTTCCGGTGCCTGCGAATGGGCAATTACCGGGTCATTATGGCCCTGCCGGACCCGGTAATTGCCCATTCGCGGGCGCCGGGATGAAATGCTCCGCATTCCCATTGAGCCTCATAGGGCTCAATGGGAAGGGGAGGTCGGATGTACCGGCACCATTGTGACTGGTGCCGGTGCATCCGACATGCTCTGCTCGCGGGTGCCGGTACGGCCGCAAGGACAGACCTGGTGGCCATAATAGCACCCGTGAGCAGAACTCGTAGTTTGCCGGTCTGGGAACTATGGTACCGGCAAGCTTACCGGTACCGTAGTTTCCGGACCGGCAAACCTGTAATGAGGCCCAGTCTCATTTGTTCATCTGAGTGGGAAAAAGCAAGATTGCAGTGCTTTGTGTTAATGGTGTAGATTGGATGCTCCAAGAGCTCTGGTGGGATATGTTAGGCGCATTTTGGGCTTTTTGTCCTCCAGAACAGCAACTTTATGCATGCAGTGTGGGCATGCATTGGCCGGGTCTGGGTGTGTCAGTTGCTGTTATTGGTGTGGAATTGTGTTGTTTGGGGGAGAGGGTGGTGAAAGATTCATTCCAAGTCTTAGGTAGGAATTCACAATCCACATAATAGTACAGCTCCAATCATGGAGCAGCACATTTTAGTACTTTGAAATGATACAAATGTGATTGGCCATATATTGAATGTTGTTCATACCACAACAAAATCCTTTGGGGATATGCTGCTTCATATCTTAGCACACCTGGCATCAAATGTACAAGGTTGCAGGGCAATGTCACCAAATATGACCAGAAAAACTAAATGCTAATGGAGATTTGACATGGAATTTAATTTTAGAAAGTAAGCTCCATTCTGTCTAGGCATAAGTTTGTGCTTGGCAGCCACCTGGACTAATGTTATACTTTCTCTGACTAATAGATTTCCTGCTTGTAAGGTCAGGGGTGTCAGTTGACAACTGTGTACATTTGACACATTTTAATAATGCCAATAGAATTTTAACAGACAGTACACAGAAGCGGCTATCCAGTTTTTGATATGCATATTTTCTCCTGCTGCATGTAACTTTATTTGTGAAAGGTGCCAATTGTGCTTAACATCTCACAGCTTGCCAGCGGACAGTGCAAAGCAGAAAGGTTACACATGGGTCTAGTTATGGATGCCAGTGATGCAGGTATGTACTCAATGGGCCAGCAGGAGAACCCAGTTGTAGACCACGACCACCACTTTTTAAAAAACATATATTCATTGACCATGTCAACATACAAGAGAAACAAGCACTCTATCAACACCAGAATCATAAAGCACGTATTCTGCTTGAAAGCAACCACTCCCTAAGAACCCTTCCATAAGAAGACTCCTTACGAAAACTGGGTGACAGTGGGCTACGATAAATGGAGCTGAATGGTTGTTAAAGAGAAGATAAATAAGGTAGGGGGATAAGAGGACGTCTTAGGGACTAACACAAGTGTCTTCTGAAATGTTAATCACTAAATAACTTCTCTTTTAATAAATAAAGCATCTTCTCTTTTTCTGAACTCTCCTCTGATCTCGCTATCAAGATTTCATACTGTTTCTCTGCCATAAAATATTGGATGACTTCACACTCTCTGATACTAAACTCTACAAAAACAGAGGATCTTCTTCCCTGCCAAAAGCTCTCCCTCATCTCTTTTGCCACCTATCCAGTTGCCACCTAGCACCAGTGGTCAAAGTGTACGAAAAGAAGTAATGGAACTATGTACCCTGCTGGCCTGCACCCACTCCCCATAAACCCAATCACCACTTCCCCTCCGACACACAATACACACACTCAAACACTTGCACCTGATGTTTAAGGGAATGTTCAGTGTTATGCACTGAAAGTGCAAGTTTCAACTTCTTCCTACACTTTTATTTTAAAACGAAGCCATTCCGGAACCATTTCTTTTTAAAATAAAAGTATAGGAGCTGTAAAAGGTAATTTAACCCGACCGCTCCCGCTCACTTCGACCACTGCCTAGCACTCTCCCCTAGTCTTCTTCAGCTAGAAACAAAACCATCATCTATGACCATTCTCACACTTCTCTACTTTCATCTCCAAAACTGGAACAGCAGCTCGCCTCACCCTCCCAAATATTAGGATAATCAGGCACCTCCTTCCTATCAACACCACCAAGCATCTCTTAACCACTCTTATCTTCTCTAAACTGGACTACTGTGCCAGCATCCTCTTTGGTCTCCCCAACTATGCTCTCTATCCTCTCGACAAGATCATTAACTTTGCTACCAAGACTCGCTTTGAACTCCCTTACTTCACACCTACTTTCTCGTACCGTCACTAGGATGGATGGCTGACGCTGCAAAACAGGGTCAGATTTAAATGTCTTCTCGTGGTTCACAAATCTATCCACGGTAAGGCACCAGTGTATCTATGCTCCTCTATCCAACTCTACAAGCCTTCTCATAATTTCTGCTCTGCCTCCTCAACTATTCTTGTGGCTCCTCGCCCACCCCCCTGGGCTTCCTCTTGCTTGCGCTCCTTCTCTCTTCTTGCTCCACTTGCATGGAATTCTCTTCCCCCAGTCATCTGAGAAACAGTCCACATGTATTTGTCCAAAACTACACTAAAAGCCTATCTCCCCGCCTCCAAGTTACCCTCTTAAACTACCTCTGATCTGCACGCTAGCTAACATTTTTCCCTCAACCCTAACCTCCCTCTGTCCCTCACTTCCTCTGCCTCCACTCTAGTACTTCACCCATGGTCTATGTATGTCTATGTATGTATTGTCCCCAGTGACTGCTCCATTTACTCCCCTCCACAGCCTGATCAGAATGCATTGTTCCTCCGGTAAATAAATAAATAAAAATAGAGAATCTCCTGAAAGTAACTTCCCACCCCGTCATTGCTAACAGTCAATTGAGAGCAACATCTAAAGGTACGCTCTACTGGACAACTCCTAAGTCCTTGTACAGGTAACAACAGACCACTGATCTTCCTTGGATGGGAGACCTCACTTTAGACCCTCTCAAAGAACACCTCTTCAGCCCCCCTGTCCATAAAGACACATCCTTTTTTCCCTGTAGAACACTTGATGTTTTTTGGAGACCAATCCTGTGCTTCAACCTGTAGGGCAGACAAAGCATTCTGCACCTCCAACGTTTATTTACGCTCACGTACAGACTCAAGGACAGGAAAATAAGTGTTTAATTTCTGTCAATCTCCTGGACCCCTTTGATGGCAGCCCTTCTCATAAAAACAGTTCCTAGTTGCTGGGCCCCTGAAGAACTATCACAAGTCTAGCTGCACCATTCCTTCCTGTTATCTTTGGCACCTGGGGGGAATACGGAATGCCTTTTAATAAGAATTGTCATCTGGTTCTCGGGCTCTGCCAGTTGGGAGTCTCAGAATGTCGGCACTCTGTTACAGGGTTTCAACTCAGTAATAGCCCCAAGAATCCATCCCCAAAATAGGAATATGTGTGTCTCGCCTACTGTGTTCTGCACATTCAGTGTTAAAATCCAGTGCATCACATGGCAGTCATAAACTCCATGAATTCCTGCACATCGGTCTCACTGCCAATGATCCTGGTACTCAAGGCCCTCAGCTGCTGGTGAATTCTATAGAGCTAGTACTCATTCCTCTGTATAAAACCAGTCATGGCCTTTAGTTGCGACTACACTGAAGTCACTGATCGCTCCAATTTGTCCTATTGTTCAATGGTTTTATAACACTCTGATGCTTCCAGTATTTCCTTTGGTTGAGGTTTGGCTTCTCGCCACACAGCTCCTGATAGACACCTATAGCAACCTACGCAGGCAACTGGTAGGACACTGTTTTGGAGAGGGGTAATTGTGGGTAGTGCTGCATTTCTAAGCACATTGCGAGCCTGCCAGAAGCCACAGGGAGCATACGCTTCATGAATTGGCAACTACCAGAATGCTTCGTCGTTAATATTAGGCCAGTGCTCGCTGGGTGAGCTCCAACCCGTATGATCCAGGGCACCATAAGCGCCAATCAACTGGTGCAAATCTGGAATCAGAGATCCTGGCAGCTTGCATGCTTGCACTGAGCCCCCTACTACAACCTGAGGCGTAGTGCATGGATTAGCCTGATTTGGCTGCATTAACACAAGAGCTTTTCATTGCCAGTAAACATCAGTTACTTTTAGTCATTGAAGGAAAGGGAAGAAGATAGGGTGACACACGCATTTTCTACAGATGCTGGAAAGAAAATGGCAGTCAGCCCGACCTCCACTGGTAATGTTGAGATGCGTTGGCAAAGCCAACAATTTGGGCTTTTGTGTAGGCATTAGCCAGGCGCTGCCCTAATAGTACTACCTGTTCATATTACATTGGCCACAGCTGCCAAATGGTGCGAGTCCCTGGACATGTGATAGCAGTGCTTGGCAAATGCTTATCCAAAATGCCTATACAAGAGCCAAAACTGTTGGATTTCCAAGGTTTTTTTAACATGCATTTAGTAAAAGGAAGAGATGCGATGACACACATAGCCCCCGCCACCCCAAAGTCGCCCAATAAAGCCCAAGATCGGGCTTTTGTACCGGCACACATTGCATTACCTACATATTGGGATTTTATGTAGCCCAATTCTGTGTGTCACCATTATTCATGCCACACACATTAACTGTATGCAGCTCTTTCATGCATTAGACACAATCCAATACATGACCTTCAGGAGCACACAGATCTCTGCATGGGGACAAGCAAACTCTAAGTCCCGGAATGGAAAAGAGCTGTGGACTGAAAAGACAGAACTGGCTCATGGTAGCCCAGTTTGCAGCTCTGGTGGTTGTTATGGAGAATTCTCATAAATGTTTGATTTCCCTTACCAACTGAGTCTCTCAGCAGCTTTGCTGGATTTCTAGGATTTGTTTTTTCACCTTGTAAGAGTGTGAGCCTTTTTATCCTACTCTTACATGTGTTTTGCTATGTGTGTTTCTACTTTTTGTGTGATCTTGGGCACCGGAGCCTCACCTACTCCAGGGCACCATATTGTTCATGTGTGTTACACAGCACCTTCAGTGCAGTGACACAGGGTTGGCTTTTAGACTTCCCACCGACTCCATTTTCGGGGGCTGACTACAGTCTCCCAGAAAAGGGTAAAGTTGCCATTAACTTTACCTTAGTCACTTTAAACCACAGACCCAGTAGACCCCATCTTCCATGGAGTATTGGAAAGGGTTCATTCTTATCCCTATTTTTGTCTGTGCCTCTTGGGGCATTGTTTCGCTCCCTTTACATTAAGACTTGGCTGGTGGCAGTGGTATCGACCCTACATGTTCTACCGCGATTATCTTATATAAACGTGGTAATGTTTTAGGCTATTATATTAGCCTCAACAAACATACACCCGCTTGACCAAATACATTTTATTTTGGCTCCGGCCGGGTTTATTCGCCATTTCCTTTTGTTAAAGTCTTTCTCGTGTTTTACTCTGCGTGCCAAACCAAGTTTGGTCCCTTTGTTCATCGCCTTTTCGCGGGCTTCCACACAGAAGCCCTCCTTTAGGCGCCTGAGAGTCTGGGTAGGCAGGATGTGAGGGAGGGGTTTTAGGACCCCTGCCATGGGTTCCCTTGGTCGCACTCCTGTTTGATTGGCTAAGGGGACTGGCCTTGCCAGACCAGCCTGCTCTGTGATTGACAGCCAGGCTGTATGAATGGGGGAAAACTGCATAAACAGCAGGTCTCTGGGACTGGAAGAGCAGAGTCGCCACTGGAACGAAAGAACCAAAGAGGAACTGGAAGAAGTGGACCCCTACAACGACTGAACTGCCCGGTGAAGCCCTGCTGCAGGTCCGAATCTCCAGAATCCGACAACAGAGAAGATCCTCTAGGAAACTTCTTCCCTTGAGCTGGTGGGACCAACCAGTTCACCCAAATTGCAAACCAGGACCCCTCCTCTGGTCGAATTTGCTGTACAGAGCTACAGTGGGCTGGATAGCCAGGAAGGTAGGACCCTGCTTGGGTTTTAAGGAGCGCACCTTTTATTTGTTGCTTTGCTCTGCTGCTGGTTTCTTCCCTGGGTAGTGCAGGACCCTCCAGTCTTCCTACTTCTGATCAGTCCGACAGTCGCTTCAGGAACCGTGAGCCTGCAGGAACTACCAGGAACGTCTGCCTCAGCTACAGCTCCCGCTCCGTTTTAAGGTACTGTGCAAATCTGGTTGTGCGTTTCGCTCAGCCGCGATGAAAGTGTTTGAAATCTTTCTCCAATCCGAGGGCTTGTCCTTCTCTTCTCTTTGAACTAAATTTTCTACCAACCAACCTCGTCCGGAAACCGTGCCACGAACTTTACCGCAAACTACCCTGAACTGTATTATCTTGAGCAAAAGACTTTTGAACCATTGACTTTGGCCCCAAGCCTTTTCAATCTGATTTTATCATTGTAGTCTCTCTTGTTCGCTTGCCCTGAGTACTTACCTGTTGGTGTGGATTCATTTCTGTTAACTTTTGTCTTTCCCTCCCTTTTAAATTGCTGGAGTGCCATTTTGTGAGCTTAACTTGTCTGGAATTAAAGGGAAGTGGTGTGGTGTATTAAGAGAGTGATTTTTAGACTGCATATAATAGTGTAATGTTATACAACTGAAGAGAGAAATAAATGTATATTCTTTTACTTGAAAACCTTGAGTCAGTGTTTGCCTGAATCATAGTATTTGCTGTCCTGTGTGTAACTATTGATACTGCTCACTCTACTCTTGAGATAAGTCTGGCTGCTCGGCCATCGCTACCACTTTACTGTGTAGTACAGGCTTGTACCAAAGGGGAAATTGTACTGTCACTTGTAGTCTTAATTGTGTGTGGTGTTCCCAAAGGGTACTGCATATAATTCTGCCTAACAGTGGTCACTTGCCAAGTATTTCCTCTGCATAAATAGGTGGTTTGGCATAGAAATATAGAAAAAGAATATGAGAAATCGATGCAGGTTTCATATTCACTTTTGGAGTACCATTTAATATGATGTCTACTATGATGTCGACATGCACCGCGCGGATCATGAGCTTTCCATGAGCAATTAACACTGTTGTTCTTAAGTTGCTTGTCTGAACTCTTGAAATATATTTTTTTATTAACTGAAACACAGAATTCTCCTTTTGTTTCCACATGCTTACCTTGTTAAACAGTACAAAGATTAGCAAAACTTGCTTCTTACTTTAACAGTTTTTTCCTTTTCTTGTACATTTGGCAAACCACTATAATCTCAACTCTGATTCGCTCTGAGGGAGAGGCAGGGACAATGGCTTGTAGGTATATCTGAAAAAACAAAGCAACATTGCAGTTGTTTGTTTGGATGCGCCAAGCGACTAAAATCTTTCACTAAATCAGTAACAGATCGTGTTTGATATCAGTTTAGACTTTTAATATCAGATTTTTCAAGTGCATCTTCCAAAAAGTGATTGTCTTCACAATTTCTTGATTGTTAATAAAGCAACGTTATTCTCTAATTCTCTACCACAATTAATTTTGTGTTTAACCTTTGGTCAAATTAGATTTCCAAAGGATAGTATTGGTTTCTCAATTTCCTCATTGAGACTCCTCTTTTGTATCCCACTCCTTTTTTTATACTTCTTAATCCTCTTTGATACCTCTCCATGTGTTTCACCACCTTGTGTGCTGGATCTTCAGGAGGGTTTTAATATCTATTGAGAATGGAAGAAATTGTTAAAAAAAAATAGCTTCAGTCATTTGTTCCAAATTAACAACTTCTTGTCTGATTACAAAAAGGACACGTATGTATTCCAATATAGTATCATGTAATACATCTCAATTTGATAACAATTAAGGTCTTCACACATTAGGTATATGTTGTGAAATCTGCACCCAGAAGCTAATTCAAATGCAGAGTAGAGGTTATTTAACTGTGTGTTGGCTTTGGCACCATTACCTCAGAAGTATTAAAAAAAAAGGACTGAGATACAAAAGAGGAGTCCCAATGAGGAAATTGAGAAACCATTACTATCTTTTGGAAATCTAATTTGAACTAAGGTTAACCAGAAACAGAAACAATTGTGGTAGAGAATAACGTTGAGTAGAGAAATCGGGAAGACAATCACTTTTTTGGAAGATGACCATGAAAAATCTGATGTTAAAAGCCTAAATTGATACCAAAAATCTGTTACTGATTTATTGAAAGACTTTCGTCATTTGGCGCATCCAAACAAACAACTGCAATATTGCTTCTATTATCGTACCTTTTCGGCAGAAACAAAAGTTGTAAGGAAAGCGACACGACACAAGAAATGAAGGATTTTCGGCCAGAGAGAATAGTAAATGTCTGCATAGCTACAAAACGGTTTACATTTGTTTTTAATAAAACTTAGTTCAGATATTCTCTAACAACCATAAGACATATTTCGGATATAAATCCCATAGTCATTTTGTGGAGTCATCTCGACCCACATCCTGCAGGTAGTTGTCCCATATTGAACTGTAGGCACATTCCTTTATGCTGAGGCAGTAGCATTCTTCCCACCAGTGATGCCAGCGTGGTCGTCTCAGACATCCAGATGTTGATGGAGATCTCATTGTTTGATTCCAATGTCACAATACGATTTTCAAACGTAACCATCAATGGTCTGGTTATCCATTCTTTGCTGGACTACGGCAAATGGCACGATAACTAACTAAGACCATCGATTTTCTCAGAATTGCGTTCATGTCCAGGTTTGCAAATATAAACTGACCCAAGGTACTCCACTGCTGAGCAACTTTTCCACGTTCCCAGAACATGGGACTTAGATTCACATTTGTATTGTTGAGGGCCAGAATTTATCATCGGCTCATAGGCCATGTTTATAAAGCTTTTCCGGCATCCGGAAGTGCCCCAGTGTCAGTCGCTGTTGCATGTAGACTGCATCTAGTCTTAGACCTTCTTTTTTACTGTTCTTCAGTAGTTGGGTTTCCCAATCTTGTCTATTTTTTTTAAAAACCCTTTATTTATAATTTTTCAACATAGACGAACAAAAGAACAATAAGATTTACATCTTCGGTAATTGCATTATACATAACATCAAAATCAAATGATATGTCTATTTTTATTCAGACTGAAGATTCAGATTTCCGAGATACTTTTATAGATACTGGATGTAGATATTGAGTGGTGAATAATTGAATAATTGGTGTAATCTATGGGGATAGAAGCCCATCCTTATCTATATGTATCTTTCTCTCTCTTCCCCAGTTAGATCATATTTGAGCCTGTGTTTGCAGAAGGAAATCATGTTGTGGTTGTTCTGGGCATGCTGTGGCACGCTTATCTTAGATGTCAGAGCACCCGTTGTTCTTGGGATCCATCCACCTCCAGCAAAGGAGTTTTTCAATAACAGTGAGCATGGCATTCGATATGGATGTTGACCCACTCTTTCACAGACCCATTGGTAGGATCTTTTCATGCAGACCATTGGGTCTGACAGCTCCAGTACCCCTTAGTCCCCTTGGGACAGTTGAGTGTCTGCAGTAGAGAGGAGCTCTCTATGTCTTTTAGTTTTGACCCAGGCAGCTACTCTCGCAGCAGCGTTTTGAGCCAGTGACTCCTTTTTGCAAGTGGGAAGGCCTGGTAGAATTCCTTTAGTTGCGGAACCCTCAATCCTCTTTTTTTCTATCAGATGTTGAAGAGTTAGGGAGAAATTTGATAGACATATCAAATTGCACAGAATCGTTTGAATGATCTTCTCGGTCAGGGACTGGCACATTACACCAAGAGCCAGCTTTGACTTTGCAGAAGAGGAAAGGTGTAGAATTGAAACAACTGGTGAAATGTGTGATAAAAGAGTGAACTATCTAACATAAATGGACACGCATAGATTCTCTTATCCAATCATCTCTCCCCACCCTAATAACTAAGACCCTAACAGTGACATAAAGATGCTAAACACGTCAAGAATTATAGATGGTTTATCAGTGATATGATATGATAGGGTAATTATAACATGCTTAATACCCTGAGGTTTCTAAGCGCGGACCCGGGGATCAAACCTGTGTTGCTTCATTTCGTCTTGCTTCCAAGGCGAGCACATTGCCGCTGAGCTATCTTCAGTGGCAGACAGTACTGGACAGGAAGGAGGTGGAGCAAGGAGGCAGGAGTGAAGGTGGGAGAGTTTGGAGGCCGAATGATGAAGATCAGAGAGGACAGCAGAAAGGAGGGAGAAATGAGTGGACAAGGAAGATGTTGCCTGCTAGAGAAGAAAAAAACAACAGAAGAGCCTGGTGAGTGAACCACCTGGCTTGCCAAAAGTACAATTTATGATCAAAATAGTATTTCCTTTAAAAAGTGATTCACCGAGTGCCCCCGTGTAAAACAAAAGGCCACGTTATAAGAGCACAAACACACAGTGCTGTTTTCTAGTGAGCAAGGAAAAAAGTATACACTGTGTTAAAAAAAGTGGTCGAAGTGAGCGGGAGAGGTTGGGAGTGGTGCTCCTTTACTTTTTTTTAATTACATTTGACCATTCCTATACTTTTATCTTTAAAAGAAACCAGAATGTTTTCATTTAAAATAAAAGTGTAGGAAGAAATTGAAACCTGCACTTCAGTGCACTGAACATTCCCTTAAACGGCAAGTGTGTTTGGGGGTTTGGATTTCACGTCGAAGGCGCATGGTGATGGGGTTTGTGGGGTGTGGGCGCGGGCCAGCAGGGAACATAGTTCAACTACTTCCTCTACTTCTTTTCGTACACTACGATCACTGGTTAAGAACCAGAAAGAAGAGATGGACCTCGTGTAGTGAGTCACAGTGGGGAATCTGCATGCCGTAAAGGTATGCGTAGCGCCATTATCAACAACAACAAAAACAACTACGTTTCCCATTATCAGTGGTTGGCAAGTGGACACGTAATGAACCGCCTTTCACCGTAATGAACCGCCTTTTTACCAACCAACCTGCCAATATACATTTGCATTCTGCGAAAGGCAAATTCTTAATATCAGGACAACTCAAATAATTCCCAGAATACAAAGGGGTGTTCATTGAAAAGCTCCAGGGATGGCACTTTAAAGCTTGGATGGTCACTTGCCAAATACAAGCTCTCAGGAATATTAGTTTGATGCTGTGGCAAAATAAGTAAAAGGAGGAAAAGAAACTGAAATCTACACACGTGTCATGGCTCCGCTAAGCATTAAATCTTATAGACAAACAAATGGGACCTGCACACCTGATTTCAGAGATGTCTCACTTCTCGTTCGAAAGAATATATCAATGGATCTTTGGGTGCGGGGGAGAAAAACACAGCTCTGGCACTGAAAGCTGTAACTATAATATGGATAAATCGAGTTTCCTATGGTGGTGGGCACTCCCGTCCCCTACACACCTTCTGCATTGAACTAGTCAGTCTATAGTACATACTCAGTGATGTGTATAGTACACAGACAGTTCTTGCATACTTGATATCAATCTTCATAGCGCAAGGGGACGGAAGTGTCCACCACCATAGGACACTTCATTTATAAGCATTACATCTTAGCCATGACGTCTACTGTATACAGCAACTGCACAGATGTATTCAGGAGCTAAAGGCACCAATAGGAATTATGGATGATGAGAAAACATTTTACAAGCAGTTAACACCAACTTTCACAAGTGTACTTTTAGTGTTAAAAACGGAATCCTCCGCCATACAGGGAATGAGTAAGTCTACATGCACATTCATCTTTTGTCAGGAATGCAAAATTCAAAATCATGCAGTGAGACTGTTATGCTTGAACTAAAATCGCGCTGGTGCGCAATGCATTCTGGGAGTGCTCGGAGCCATGATGGATATTTACTTCATGCCGCAGTGAAAAGCTGCACACATTTTGCTGAGTGTTAGATTCACGGTGCTGAGAAAAACATGCTTTCCAAACCTGGTATGCGGTCAAGGACATTTCTGCTGGGAAAGCTAACTTTGTTATGGTTTGCTACTGTTCTCCATGGAGCGTGTTTTTAGAGAAGGGAGGCACTACGCTTCTTGGGGGGAGCTCTCGATTGACCCAGCTGGCAATCGACAGCTGTTCCTCAACTGCGCAAGTGCAATTTCCAGAAGGTTCGAGAATTGACTCCCCTTTGTGGAGTGTGTATATATGCGGAAGCCCAGAGGTGTTCAGGTGAGACTTCGGCCAGAGAAGGACGCTTACGTCTGGCCCTCCTGTGAGCTTTGGTGCTCTCGGCCTGGCTGTTCCCGGGGTCTTCCACCCGCTTCTGGGCGAGATGAGGAATCCTGTTATGCTCCTGTGATTTATGTCCATATTATTTTTGTGAGTTATTTCTATGTACTTCTAAACTTTGAATAAATAGCCGTATAAGAGCTGATTATCTTCTAAGAATGCGTGGCTGTGAGTTATTGCGTCTGTCTACGTTCAAAGTATTTGCTCTGTAATTGCATTGGTGATTTATGTTTGTTCCTTGCACTTTGGGGAGAGCAATACAGAGACGTGCTGGACAAATGGCACCGGTAAATGCACGATAAAATAATTATGTGTGGAAAGATACCAACGTGGTTTCCACAGCTGTCCATGCAAATGTAATACTGTATCATTAAACAGTAGGAAGCAGTGTGTCCTATTAAATTAGCATTGGAGCTTTCGACAACATGCTTCGGATTATCTACAAAGGAGAGTTGTGCCTGCTGGTCTTCCTGGACCTCTCGGCTGCATTGGACACAGACAACCATCACACACTCCTGACCCTCTTTGTACACAGTATGGGGTTCTCTGGCACTGTGCTGAAATGGCTGACATCTTTTCTATCTGAGACACCATGCTGCCAAGATGGGCATCCTCTGGTCCGACGACGCCCCATCACCTATTGTGTCCCTCAGGGTCCCATTCCTTCCTCGTCATTTTTAAGCTCTATATGGAGTATCTAGGCTCCCTCCAAGATGACCCCAACATCGCGAAACACAAGTACTTAGAAGATGGACAGTTGTACCTCAATGTCAAGGGTTACACAAGTTATTGCTCGCCTACTCTCATGCCTTGCAACCATTCACACATGAATGACAAATCACTCCTGGGACACCCCTCAAAGCAGGAACTCACTCATCTCAGCTGACATCTCCTTCTCTAACCCTCTCTCCTGGTCTGACCATTCTCTTCTCTCCTCCCATCTCGAGCTACTGGGCCCAACGGCTAAGGCTCTGCCCGCTCTACCAGTCTCCTCCGTCATTCAACCGATGAAGCGAGTGTCAGTAGCTGCTTTTTCCACCTCCTTCACCCCCCATTCCCACTATTCACTCTCGCACTGACCCAGCTTGTGCTAACCTTCACCTCTCTATCTCCAACACCCTTGACTCTCTTGCAGCTGCCATGAGAATCCGGGTGAAGCCTTCATCCAAGTGCAATAGTTGGTACGACTCTGACTTAGCGTCTTTGAAACGCAAATGCAAAGATGTGGAACAGAAGTGACTGGGTTCTAGCACACCCTCTGAAAAACGGCCCTGTCGCCTGCACCAAAGGCAATATAGACTCTCTGCTCGCTCCAAGAAACAGCCCATATCCAATCCCATGAAATTTTAAATATCTGCAAAGAACTTGTCAATCCTACCGCAGTTGCTACCTCTCCTCTTCCTTCTCAGGACCTCTGCATGGTGTTGGCCACCCACTTCACAACCAAGACCCTAGATATCCTGTCCACTCTCTCCTCTCTCTCTCTCCTCTATGCCCCTAGCTCCCCCGCCTGCACAAAGGGCCCCCTAGGACTCCCCTCTCCCTTCCCCCTACTCTCCTCCTTCTCCCCGATCGCACCATCAAGACAATCTGCTCTATGAAAGCCTCCTCCAAACAGGTGCTTCCCTGCTCCTCTAGAACTATCAAGGACAGCATTGCCTCTCCTGCTCCCTCCTTGGCTGAGTTCTGTAACTACTCTTTTGCCACTGCCCCTTTTCCTTTATTCCTCACGCACTCCCTTGTGCAGCCTATCCTCAAAAAGCCGCCCGCTAACCCTTCCTGACCGGCTAACTAACACCCTATCTCCACTACCCCTTTCTTCGGCAAACTCCTGGAGAAGTTGGTCATCTCCCAAATGATACATCACACTGAATCTGTTGGCTGCCTTCACAAGTCTGGCTTCAGAGCATCTAGAAGCACCGAAACTGCTCTCCTGAGCACCCGTGATGATCTGCTCTCAAACCTCGATTCTAACTCTTCTTCTGCCATTATTCTTCTAGATATGTCCTCTGCCTTTGACTCGTCAATCATTCCATCCTTATAAATAGGCTCTGTGATACCCTTGGCACCATGGACTGGGCACTGTACTGGTAAAACCTTGTTCCTCTCGAATTGGCCCTCACAAGTGCAACTGGGTCCCTTTCTCTCCTTTACCTTACTCTCGACTTGCGGTATCCCTCAGGGCTCTATCCGCTCACCACTGATCTTCAATATATACTTTGCCCCCCTTGATCTCCACCTTCTCTCCTCATTTCCATTGTTATGTGGATGACTGAGAGCTTTCCTTTAAGCTTCCCTCCTTTTCCTCTTCTCTTTCCTCTCTCATTCCCGACTGTCTGACTGCTATTCAGGCATGGGGTGCTGCTAATGATCTCTGCCTTAATGCCAGCAAGACTAAGATCCTCCTTATTGGAACCCCTACTACCTCCTTCTTGGCTACACTCTGGCCGCCCTCCTTGGGCCACCTCCCCTCACCCTCATGTGAGGCTAAAAACTGGGTGGGTCATCTTCGAATCCTCTCTCTCCTTCTCACCACATATTGCTGACCTTGCCAAGAAGGCCCACTATCAGCTTCACCTCCTCAGAGGCATTGCTCCTTGTCTCACCTTCCCCCAGAAACTCAATGTCTCCAGAGCTTTGGTTCTCTCAAGGCTTGACTATTGCAACAGCCTCTTCCTTAATCTGGCGCTCTCCTCACTCTGCCCTCTTCAACTAATCCAGAATAGGACTGCTAGACTTATCCTTGGCCTCAATCTCTCCACTGGCTCCCGGTGGTTGCAAGGATCAAATTCGAGACCCTCTGCATCATCCACAAGGCTTTCTGGATCTCGCTATCGTCAACTCTCTCTCCCGAAATACCTCCCTACTAGAGTCCTTTGGTCCTGACTCTCTGCAGGTCAGACCTTTCTCCAAGTGGAGAATGGGGGGTAGACTCTCTCTTCGGCTGGAGCTACCCTCTCGAATGGCCTCCCTGCCCCTCTCCGTCTTGAGCCAGATCTCCTTAAGTTCCAGAAGCTCCTCAAGACCTTCCTTTTCTCCTCCTTCCCTCTCCCCCTCCCCTGCTAGTCTCCTCCAGCCGCTACAACTGGATGCCTGTGTCCCTTCGGAGACTCCCTGGGTTCAGGCCCTCCTTCATCCAGTCCTCCCTTCACCCCTTCCTACCAGCACTTACCTCAGGCACCCTTCCCTGATTAGCCCTCCTAGGCGGTCCTCCCCACCCCTGCACTATGACCTCACCCCTAGCTGCCCTTGGCACTAGCCTCCTGGGCACCCTGTTCACTTGCCCAGTACCATTGGGCCCCCTCCTTCCAGCACTTCTCCCTCCCCCTTCCTATTCTTCCCTGACCTGCCCCTCCCCCTGTACTTCTTGATACAGCACTTGCACGATCCAAATGTCACAAGGCCTAGTAGGGCCGTTATTGTTGTTTCTTTCCTATGTCCCCCCACTGCCCCTCTCTTTTGTCTTGTGGAACCTGGAAACACTTTCTGCTGTATAGGTGGCATACAAATAATCAATCAATCAAGAAATAAATAAATGTGGTTGGATGACATTCCCTGGGCTTTATTGTGGATAGAAATCTATCCTTCCAACAACACCTCGCAAACAAGGCTTAAAGGGCCTGGTATTAGCTATCTTGACTCCGCAAGATGAAGCACTTCATTACACGCCAGGACTTCAGAACGGTGGTGAAGGCCCAGGTGCTCTTTTGTAGACAGGGGAAACTCCCTCCTTGGCTGCTTACCTGGCCCGCTCAAAGCGATCCACCATGCTGCGGCTCACCTTATCACTGGTCTAGAAAATTTGATCACATCACCCCCACCTTGACTGAATTACACCAGCTCCCCATCCTGGCTAGGATCTGGTTGAAAACATTGTGACTGACATACAAGGCAATTACCACTGGTATGTCCGCTTACCTGATGACTAAACTAAAAACACTGGTTGGCACACTGTCATCCCACAGTAAGACTAGCACAAGATTGAAAAATAGACTGACACACTAGGAAATAACCCTTCTCATGCTACGCTGTGGCCTCTGGAACTCCATGCAGTGGCCATCTGGAATGCTGCAAGTTACTTTCAGTTCTTTCCTAAACCAGCAGCCAGAACCATGTGTTATGCGAGCTTTTTGTTATTTTGAAATTTAAAAGATCCTCATTTAAATGCCACACATTTTATTAAAAAGAAAAAAAGAAATGAATCGCTTTAAGTTTAAAAAAAGGCATTTAAATAGTATGCCGACTCCCATCTGCTTTCTGTGTGTATTGCTCTGCCCACCATCACACTGAAGCAACGTGCATTGGGGGCAGAAGGGAGTTCCCTTCTGTGTATGCCTTGTGTAGCAGGCCCAGGCTGTGTATTCAAGATGGCCGCAGCCTTCAACGCATACTAGAAGGCACCGTTGTATTCCTCCTCACTTCGCTTCCCCACTCCGGATTGGCTACATCATCCTACTTGTGGTCTATTGCGGGACCGGAATGCTTTAGCCGGCCCCCTCACCTAAGGCCCATATCAAAGGCCATGTCTGCCCCCTGTCCGCTGCCTGGCCGGGTCTGGGGATTGCCCTGCACCCAACATGAGTCCACTGTGACCTTGTGTTCCTGCATTCTTCTGAGCAACTGAAACAATTTGTGAGTCTTTCACTCCCTATGGGTTAGTCGCCTCTACTTACATAACTCCTCCTATCCCTCTGACTGTCACTCCCTCACTCCATCTCATCTGGACTCCCACTCTTACTACGTCTAGCTGTGCCCTCTGGCTACATTGTGTTTCATCCTGCACCTGTGGCTGACTCACACCCTGACATAGCCCTCTCCATGCTCCACTCTGTTTTCTCTGATACTCTTGATGTACTTGCCCCTGTCATGAGGATCCGCATGAAGCCTAAAAGCAAGTGCAACTCCTGGTACGACTCGGACCTCGTCACCCATAAACTCAAGTGTAGGGTGCCTGAGAGGAAATGGTTGGCATCTTGTACATCCAGCTCACATCCAAGCCCGCATTTTGGCGTCATCTAACAACTCAGCCGAACTCTTTAAAATCTGCAAGGAACTGGCCAATTCTTCCACAGTCTCTACCTCCTCTGTCCCTTCCCAGGCCCTCTGTACGGCCCTGGCTTCTAACTTCATCTCTAAAACCCAATACATCCTGTCCACCCTGTCTGCTTCTCCTGCTTCTCCCTCCAGTATCTCCTCCTCCTCTGGCCTCGTTGCGGCCACCCCCCTCCTTTCTCTGCCTTTCCTCTCTTCTACCCTGACAAGGTTTCTAGACAAGTCTGATCTATGAAAACCTCATCTAAGCAGGTTCTTCCCTGTTCTTCCAAAACCACCAAGTACCACATTGACACCCTCGCTTCAGCCTTGGCTGACCTCTGCAACCACTCATTCACCTCTGGAACCCTCCCCTCATCACTTAAGCACTCTCTTGTGCACCCTCTCATCAAGAAAACCTCAGCTGACCCCTCCCTTCAGGCTAATGATCGCACGATCCCTATCACTCCTTTCCTGGGCAAACTCCTGAAAAAGCTGGCCATCTCGCAGCCTAATCTTCACACTGAATCTGTTGGTTCTCTCCATGACCATCGGGCTGGCTTCAGAGCAGCCAGAAGCACAGAAACTGCTCTACTGAACATCCGTGAAGACATGCTCTCAAACTTTGATTCTAACCTCCCCTCTGTCCTCATCTTCTGCCTTTGACACGGTCAACCATGCCATCCTGCTCAACCGGCCCTGTGATAATCTGGGTATCACTAATCAGGCTCTGGCTTGGCTGACTTCTTTCCTCTCTGACTGACCCTCCGAGGTCCAACTTGGGTCCTTATTCTCCTCTATCTCTCTCTCCACCTGTTGTGTTCCCCAGGGCTCTAACCTTTCTCCCTGGTTGGTCAACCAATACCTGGCACCTCTCGTCCTCCGCATTGCTGATCTCTGCTCCAACTTCCAGTGCTATGCAGATGACACCCAGCTCGCCTTCAGGCTCCCCTCTGCCACCTCTTCTCCTTCTCCCATTCCTGACTGCCTGCCTGCAATCCAGGAGTGGTGCGCTGCCAATGATCTATGCCTAAATGCCAGTAAGACAGAGATCTTCCTCATAGGCACACCAGCATCCTGCTTTCCCGCCACTCTCTGGCCAGCCTCCCTTGGCCCTCTTCCTGCTCCCACCTGTGAGGCTAAGAACCTTGGGGGTTATCTTTGACTCCACACTCTCCTTCTCCCCTCCCATTTGTGACATCTCTAAAAAGTCAAACTACCAACTGCACTTCCTAAGAGGTATTCTTCCTTTCCTCTCCTTCCCCCCGAAGCTCACTGTCTCCAGACCTCTGGTTCTCTCTAGGTTTGACTACTTTAACAGCCTCTTTTTAGATCTACCCTCCTCTACACTCTGTCTTCTGCAACTCATCCAGAACAGGTCTGCGAGACTTGTCCTTGGCCTGAAACCCTGGGATCGTGTCTCTCCAGCACTGAAATCTCTCCATTGGCTCCCAGTGGCTGCAAGGATCAAATTCAAGACCCTTTTCATTGCCCACAATGCCTCTTCAGAAGAATCTTCCTTCTCAAGCTCCATGCTCTTCCACCTCCAAATCCTTGAGGGTCAGTCGCGTACCTAAGCAACAAGTTAGGGGCAGATCTCTCTCTTCGTTCAGCCGGCGCCTCCCTCTGGAGCAGCCTCCCTGCCTCTCTTAAACTTGAGCAGAACCATCTCTGCTTCCAGAAGCAGCTCAAGACTTTCCTCTTTGCTTCTGCCTTCTTTCTTCCACTTCCCTGCTGATCTCCTGTCTGGTAATACACTGGTTACCAGGCTACCCTCTGAACCATGATCCAGGTCCCTGCCCTCCCAGTTGCACACTTGCACTGCCTCCTGGCAACCCTGCACTAGGGGCTGTATCTGCATCCCTACAGTCCCCCTACTTGAACTTATCCAACACTTGTTGTCTGCACTTGACCCCTGCACTGCCACCTGCTGGCTGCACTCTTTTATCTATGTCTCGCACTTCTCCCCCTCCCCCTGGCACTTTTCCCCTTTCCCTCTCCCCCGCACTTGCGAAATCTTAATGTCACTGGGCCTCGTAAGATCGTTGTCTTGTCCTCCCTTGTCCCCCCATTGCCCCGTCGCGCCTTGAAACATTTGTGTATAGGCACGCTATAAATAAAATATCATATCATAACCAAACACCAACAGGATGGGTGTCCCTCCTCACGTGCCATCTCCCTTTCATCCGTACTGCTGTGCCAATCATTTGGCTTCTATCTGGCACTAGAGCACCTCTTAAAAAGCAAAAACTAAAAAAGGTTGCTTTCTTCTATAACAGGCTCTTCTGTTTCAACACCTACGATCATAATGTTCTTGTGTTTATTACGTGCACATGCTCTTGAATCCCAGTTGGACATCAAATGGTGAAGCCCACTACAGGGCCCTTGGCTAGCCCCCTCCATGATTACCAATAGGCCTTGCAGAGGCCTCCTACCATGCTTGGGTAGAATGAAGATGCTTAGCTGCCATGTAGGTCTGTAACATGCATGACGCTTTTTAATCAATTCCAGTGTGTAGATTGCAAGCTTGTAACTTGTAGGCACATAGGAAAGTGCATGGCGATTGCATGTCATGGTGAAACGAACCATTTCCTCACAGCTCACCAGATTTTGGTTTGAGCTGGATTAATGCCCCTTATGGTAACACACAATGGAACGGTTGCTGGGGGGCAGGGGTCAACCATTAACTGAACATTCCTGTCATATTGGAGAGAAAGTGACTGGTGTATTTTAGCAGTAGAATGAATGGTTGGAGAAAGTGGGGTGTTTTTCTTATTTTTTATTTTGACATTATTTGTACATTAAATGAGGCAGGAGGAGAGGGCGTAGAACGTAGCTGCCAACTGCCCGCTTGTCATGTGTCACGCCCAAAGCCAGGCCTTGATTTTCAGGCAAATGCACCTTCCCTTCTGGGACTTCTTGTTTCTTTGCGAATAGAAGTCTAAAAGACCCTTAATGCAAAGAAAAGACCCTGACAAGGTGGGCTAGTATGCCTTACTGGTGTAACTTAAGAGCTTGGAACATACGTGTATGTAAGCCTGTTTCAGGTGTTGTGTGACAGACCAACCTGTTGTCCTTGTTTCAAAAAGTGAAATTGCGGTACAGTGTGTGATTAGTGTTTGGCACAGTCGTGTCACTGTAAGGAATTTGTAAGGATAGAGTAACAGGACAGTATTGGAGAAACCGATGAAGTAAGTGAGACAACGAGAGAGAGAAAGAGATGGGAGAGCGGGTGAGACAGAGAGAGAGAGAGAGAGAGGGGGGGAGAGAGAGAGAGTGAGAGAGAGCGAGAGAGAGGGGAGGGAGAGAGAGAGAGAGAGAGAGAACACACTTGCAATTGTCTTAAACTTTCATCAACAGAGATACGTTAATTAGCATATTAGTGCGGATGCTGATGGTGGAAATGCTACTGGCAGGTTTCCATCTTTCTTCCTTTTTAAGGGGATATGGGCAGAAGGGATACAGGGTCTAAAGAGTCACAAGGGATCACTTCTGTGCAAGACACAAAACCAGCATGCCTCAGGTAGCATTTTAATAGGCAGTATTTCCAGGGAAGCAAAATGGCATTGAACTATCAACTAGACCTTGAGGACTGTCCACATCAACTTCCACTCTCACCATCTAAGTGTCTAAAATGTGTTACCCATGAACATACAGTATGAGCCAGGAGGTATTGCACAAGAAATAGTACGCTCTGATCTCCCCCCTCCCCCATTGAGCTGCTTTGGAATGAAGTCAATGTTACCGGGGGAGTGTTGTCAAATATCAACACTTTTGGATGAAAAAAGAATCAAGAGACTGCCTCGGAAATAGGGTGAGCTGGTCAGTGAGACAAAGAAATGCACTGTGGTTAGGTTTTGCTGGAGAAAGCTTTGCCACTGAAACTGGCTAGTATGGTCTAAAGGAAATCTACGAATAATAGTGAATATTGTAAATTACTTTTGGAGTCTCCTCTGTTAGGGAGAATTCTCTCTTTATGTTGAATTTCCTAACCTAGTGAGTCCCCCAGCAGCTTTGCTGGATTTCTGGAGTTTGTTTTTTTCTCCTGCCAAGAGTGAGACTCTTTTCCCCCACTCTTGGACATGATTTATGGTGTTCCTTTGACTGTTAATGTGTTTTATGGGCTATGGGGTCCTTTACTCCATAGGGCCTCATGTGTTTTTATTATGTGTGTTACACAGCACCCTCCGTGCAGTAACACAGGGGTGTCATAGTGACACCCCACCATAGACTCCATACCTGGGACTGACTACTGTCTCAAAAAGGGTTGATTGTTGATGCACACCTCGAAATCAATGGCAATAAAAAGTACATTCAATAAATGTTAGAAGTTAATTTTAGGTGCGGGAGAGGAACTGGGGTCATGGCACAAGACCCCAACAAATAAGAGACAAATAGGATGAGGATTCAACATGGGAACCCTCCCGTCCCCTGAACACTTTCAGGTGTTTGGACTAAGTCCACTACTGTAATTTAATACTAATACAAAGAACATATAAACCAGGAAATCCAGTTGTGTGTTTTTTTTAGTAAAATGTATGTCTTGGGTATCAAATACATATTATTTCAAAAGAAGAAACATTTACAAATTCAAGAAGCAAAATAGTGCAAGAGTAGGTCACAACAGATTTGAGGAGATAGTGGAATCCAATTCATGTGGCGACTCGTTTCGAGGATACTTTCCTCTTCTTCATATGGCCAAAATTGAATTCTTAATACAAAAGGGAAAAAGAAGGAAAAACATTTGTTCAGGTTTTTTTACCTTAAGATAGTTCATGTTACTGATGCTATACATTTCAATGTCCTCTGTTTGGCAGAACAAACATTATTGTTAGAGTAGATGTAAACAACCCTGTACCCCCATGGCACAGTCATTCATGTTTCAATTCAGGGTGAGGGGAGGGGGGAAGGTTCAGAACGACGATTCTAGACCAGTGCGGGAAAGGTAGTCATTCAAGGAGTTTAAGAAGAATAAAGTTTGGTAAAGGACCATATAATGCACAATATAGAGAGGTAAATCTTGAGTAAAATGAATTACCGGTGAGCAATGTATTCAGGAACAACGGGTACAAATTTTGATCATTGGTAGTGAATCAGACAATATGTAGACCCTCCACGGGTAAGTTAAGTCACTGTAGTCAAAGAGAACACAGACGAAAAAATAGAGAGCATGCAAGTCTAAAGAAAACTGTATTTAGAAGAAAATTCAACAATAGGCACTTGTTAAAATATTGTACATGTGAAGTGTGCAGGAAAAAGGTAGCAAATGCGGAAAACACCAAATATTCAAACGATGTGAAAGTCAAAGTCCGTGAAAGTCAAATAGACTTGGGGTCATTCACGTGTAACACTATGCAACTTCTGTTCAACGATTGACATAGGTCGGTAGAATACTCTAGAAAATATAATGACAGACATCGGAAAAATAATTGAAAGGCATGTGCTTATTCAATACTGTCCGAAACTAGGATAATAGCTGGTAAGTGGAATACCTTAAAGTTTTAGCTTTGAAGTTACAATGCGCAGGCTGCCAGGCACAACGGGCTGGCGATGCGGTTTCGTGGCCATGCGGCTCGAAAAAATGTCGATCTGAATGAGAAGATGCTCGGGCTAAATGGCTTGATGCACTTGTAAACTGCAAGTCCAAGTATACGAGTGGAAATCTGTGAAAAGTGAGGCGGAGAATTAGCCCGGCTCGAGGGTGAGTAACTAGTTCAGATAGATATCCCAGTTGGATAGAAGATAAACAGCTGTACGCGCTTGCCTGCACGGGGGAGACAGTTCAGAACGACTGCTGCCGCCGGTCAACGCGTCCTAGCAGCTATGGAAACGGCGTGAGTTCTAAAGGATCTAGTTTACGGGTATGAAGATAGAAGAGGGACTGGTAAAGTCACCTCAAAGGTCGGCCATCTTAGAATGGACTATGTGACCATTGGGTGAACCAACAATGGTTGACTACAATGTGTAAAGAAGTGGAATTGTGTAGAGGTAAAAGGGGAAATGTAGTGTGGAATCAAATGAAAGAAGACTAGAAGGGATATAAAAGTTCAAGGAGATGTAATTCGAGCAACGATGTAGAGTCAATTAAAAGAGACTATCCAATAAGGATATGGATAGGTGAAGAAGTTGCACTGAAATTCAGAAACGTCGGAATGAAACGAACTCCATCCACCAGAACCCAAATGAAAAGGGTATTTTAGTCATTTACAAGGCTAATTTGCATAATATATGGCTTGAAGATAAACAAAAATAAACATAGTTTTAGTTCATGAGTTATACAACATATAGCACAAGAATACATTGTATATATGCATATATACATTCAGTTCAACCCTCGGTGGAGCATATATCAAAGGGATATCAAGAAAATCATACAGATCATTACAAAAATTCAATCGAATATTACTTATTAGCAGTTGAAATTTCCAAAAGAGATAAACTCAACATGGTTTGGTCATTACAAAAATCATGATGCTAGTGCTGAGGGTCAAATATTCCCTGTTCACAGGAAACAAGGGTAAAGTCTTCATTGAGGCCCCAAGGTTGTAGGGAGCCCATTCTGTCGATCCAATAGGCCTCTCTCTGTAGTAAAAGGGATTGAAAGTCACCGCCCCTTGTTGGGTGTTTGACAACTTCAAGTATCTGAAATTTGATTTGGGCAACTGAATGTTTCTCGGAATTGAAGTGTCGGGACTGTTGAGTATTGGTTCTTACATCGTATGTTCGATTTATGTTCTGTTAATCTTAATTTTATGGGTCTTTTTGTCTGGCCAATATACGCCTTTCCGCAGGGACATTTCAGCAAGTATATTACACCTGATGACAAACAGGAGGAGTAGTCTCTAAGTTTAATTTTTTGTCCAGTTCTCGGGTGAGTTACCACATCACCTTTGATGACGTTGTTGCAGTGTGTGCATCCCAAACAGGGGAAAGTACCCAATTTTTAAGTAGTTAGAAAAAGTTGCTTGTCCTTGGGTATTTTCTCTGCCCTTACTAATTTGTCTCCGATATTTCTGCCCCTTTTGTAACACATCATCGGTGGGGTCGGAAATAGTTCTAGCAGAGTCTGGTCATTATGAAGAATGTTCCAGTGTTTCTTAATGCTCCTTGAGATCTGAATTTAATTAAACTTAGAGACTACTCCACCTGTTTTGGGCAGACAAAAATACCCATAAAATTAAGATTAACAGAACATAAAACAAACATATGATGTAAGAACCAATTCACAGGAAACAATTAAGGGTAAAGTCTTCATTGAGGCCCCAAGGTTGTAGGGAGCCCATTCTGTCGATCCAATTGGCCTCTCTCTGTAGTAAAAGGGATTGAAAGTCACCGCCCCTTGTTGGGTGTTTGACAACTTCAAGTATCTGAAATTTGATTTGGGCAATTGAATGTTTCTCGGAATTAAGTGTCGGGCTACTGATGAGTATTGGTTCTTACATCTTACATCTGCAGCAACGTCATCAAAGGTGATGTGGTAACTCACCCGAGAACTGGACAAAAAATTAAACTTAGAGACTACTCCACCTGTTTGTCATCAGGTGTAATATACTTGCTGAAATGTCCCTGCGGAAAGGCGTATATTGGCCAGACAAAAAGACCCATAAAATTAAGATTAACAGAATATAAATCGAACATACGATGTAAGAACCAATACTCAACAGTCCCGACACTTCAATTCCGAGAAACATTCAATTGCCCAAATCAAATTTCAGATACTTGAAGTTGTCAAACACCCAACAAGGGGCGGTGACTTTCAATCCCTTTTACTACAGAGAGAGGCCTATTGGATCGACAGAATGGGCTCCCTACAACCTTGGGGCCTCAATGAAGACTTAACTCTGGTTTCATGTGAACAGGGAATATTTGACCCTCAGCACTAGCATCATGATTTTTGTAATGACCAAACCATGTTGAGTTTATCTCTTTTGGAAATTTCAACTGCTAATAAGTAATATTCGATTGAATTTTTGTAATGATCTGTATGATTTTCTTGATATCCCTTTGATATATGCTCCACCGAAGGTTGAACTGAATGTATATATGCATATATACAATGTATTCTTGTGCTATATGTTGTATGATAACTCATGAACTAAAACTATGTTTATTTTTGTTTATCTCTAAGCCATATATTATGCAAATTAGCCTTGTAAATTACTAAAATACCCTTTTCATTTGGGTTCTGGTGGATGGAGTTCGTTTCATTCCGACGTTTCTGAATTTCAGTGCAACTTCTTCACCTATCCATATCCTTATTGGATAGTCTCTTTTAATTGACTCTACATTGTTGCTCGAATTACATCTCCGTGAACTTTTATATCCCTTCTAGTCTTCTTTCATTTGATTCCACACATTTCCCCTTTTACCTCTACACAATTCCACTTCTTTACACATTGTAGTCAACCATTGTTGGTTTACCCAATGGTCACATAGTCCATTCTAAGATGGCTGACCTTTGAGGTGACTTTACCAGTCCTTCTTCTATCTTCATACCCGTAAACTAGATCCTTTAAAACTGGCGCCGTTTCCACAGCTGCTAGGACTCATTGACCGGCGGCAGCAGTCGTTATGAACTGTCTCCCCCCGTGCAGATAAGCGCGTACAGCTGTTTATCTTCTATCCAACTGGGATATCTATCTGAACTATTTACTCACCCTCGAGCCGGGCTAATTCTCCGCCTCACTTTTCACAGATTTCCACTCGTATACTTGGACTTGCAGTTTACAAGTGCATCAAGCCATTTAGCCCGAGCATCTTCTCATTCAGATCGACATTTTTTCGGGCCGCACAGCCAAGAAACCGCATCGCCAGCCTGTTGTGCCTGGCAGCCTGCGCATTGTAACTTCAAAGCTAAAACTTTAAGGTATTCCACTTACCAGCTATTATCCTAGTTTCGGACAGTATTGAATAAGCACATGCCTTTCAATTATTTTTCCGATGTCTGTCATTATATTTTCTAGAGTATTCTACCGACCTATGTCAATCGTTGAACAGAAGTTGCATAGTGTTACACGTGAATGACCCCGAGTCTATTTGACTTTCACAGACTTTGACTTTCACGTCGTTTGAATATTTGGTGTTTTCCGCATTTGCTACCTTTTTCCTGCACACTTCACAGGTACAATATTTTAGCAAGTGCCTATTGTTGAATTTTCTTCTAAATACAGTTTTCTTTAGACTTACATGCTCTCTATTTTTTCGTCTGTGTTCTCTATGACTACAGTGCCTTAACTTACCCGTGGAGGGTCTACATATTGTCTGATTCACTACCAATGATCAAAATTTGTACCCGTTGTTCCTGAATACATTGCTCACCGGTAATTTATTTTACTCAAGATTTACCTCTCTATATTGTGCCTTATATGGCCCTTTACCAAACTTTATTCTTCTTAAACTCCTTGAGTGACTACCTTTCCCGCACTGGTCTAGAATCGTCGTTCTGAATCTTCCCCCCTCCGCTCACCCTGAATTGAAACAGGAATGAATGTGGCCTAGGGGTACAGGGTTGATTACATCTACTCTAACAATAATGTTTGTTCTGCCAAACAGATGACATTGAAATGTATAGCATGATTAACATGAACTATCTTAAGGTAAAAAAACCTGAACAAATGTTTTTCCTTCTTTTTCCCTTTTGTATTAAGAATTCAATTTTGGCCATATGAAGAAGAGGAAAGTATCCTCGAAACGCGTCGCCACATGAATTGGATTCCACTATCTCCTCAAATTTGTTGTGACCTACTCTTGCACTATTTTGCTTCTTGAATTTGTAAATGTTTCTTCTTTTGAAATAATATGTATTTGATACCCAAGACATAAATTTTACTAAATAAACACACAACTGGATTTCCTGGTTTATATGTTCTTTGTATTAATATTAAATTACAGTAGTGGACTTAGTCCAAACACCTGAAAGTGTGCAGGGGACGGGAGAGTTCCCATGTTGAATCCTCATCCTATTTGTCACTGACTACTGTCTCTCAGGGCATGTAAAGTCACCATTGGCTTAACTAGTCCCAAATTATGAACAGAAACCAGTACAAACCATCATATTGTGGACGTACTGGTCGGGGCAATTCGATTGCCCCGGGGTCTGTTAGACGAGGGGGCACGTCTCTGTCCCCCCTGATCAAGTTTTGGCTGGTGGCAGTGGATACTACTTTTTATATTCAACCGCGAATATATCCCTATGGGATTTTCCCATTGTTCGAGGCTACCAACTTTAATTATTTAATTCTCATAGCCTCGAACATACCGCCGGTTTATTTATTGAATATTAATTCGCCGGTTGGTATTTTTTGCCAGGACTCGATTCTAAAATGGCGTTTGTGTTCTCTTCTGTGACTCCAACCCAAGTCGAGCCCTTTGTTCCACTTTTTGGCGGGCTTCTCCACAGAAGCCTCCAAAGGTGGTGCCACTCTGTCTGGGTACCACAGGGGGTATGGGAGGGGGTTTAGGCACCCTGGACTGAGTTACCTTGGTAACTCAAGTCGCACTCTTGTGTGATTGGCCCAAGTGGTGATGTTTGATTGACAGCTAGGCTGAGTGAATGGGGGTGTGCTGCATAAAAGCAGGGCTTTGGGGACTGGAAATTCAGAAGTCGCCACAGGACCTGAGAATCCGACGAGGGAGTAGCTGAGCCGGCCTACCACGACGACACCACCGGTGGAGCCCTGCGGAACCGACTCACCACTTCCCGACGACAGAGAAGATCTCCCGGCTGGAGAGGCTTCTTCCCCTGACTGGTGGGCACAACCAGTTTACCTTCTTTTCTTCGCATCCCAGAACGTCTTGTGGTCGTATTGCCCGTGCCAAGCACCACGGCAACCGGATAGCCACTTAACACTGGACCTCAAATAAAAGGACCGCTCCTTTTACCTGAGAACTCTGCGGCTGGTTTCTTCCCTGTCAGTGCAACGGACTCCTGTCTTCCTCCCCGACGAGATACTCTCTTCCCCCGGACGAAGCACCGACTTGCATCCGCTGCCAGGAACAACTGCCCCCACCGGAGTATTCTCACCACTTTAAGGTACCATGTCCGCCAGGCCTCCCTTTCTAAAGATTGCTACAAGGTAATAATAATCCCTTAACCTTCTGGACTGGGCTGGCCGCCTTGACCTTCTTACTGGTCCCTTTCTTTTGGTCCAACTCTTTTTGAACCTTTGCAAGACTCTTGTGCACTTCAACCGTGTGACCTTGGACACATTTCGTTCTGATCCTCTTAAAGTGGATCTGGCTTCTGAACTCTAACTTCACGGTTTTACTTGCCTTCCTCTCTTGTTTTGTTCTTGTGAAAGTGTTGGGATCTGTTTCAAATTATACTCTGCTTTTCTCTCCTTTTTTAAATGAATTATTAGAGTGCCATCTGCGTTAAGCGCTCACCGCTGTCTGAAAATAAGCGGGGCTTTACTTAAGACTTGTCTAATATTCTTCTAAGGGAGTGTATATCTTTTAGTGACCGTGTTTTTCAATTGCTTACTATTAGTGCCTGTGTGTTTTTCTAGATGTGGTTTTAAATAAATCATTATATCTCGTTTACACCAAGCTCTGGTCAGTGCTTACTTGTTTTACTATGTTCTTTTGACCTATTGGGAATACTCTGTATACTGCCTAACTCTTCTTTAGGGAAGTCTGACTGCTCAGCCGCAGCTACCAAGTGAATCTGTGTGGTACGGACTGCTATCAAGTGGGTTTACTGCCAAACACATGTAGTCTTAAATCTTTTGCCGTGGTCCCAGAGGGAACTGCACAGGTTTCTGCCTAACACCCTCCTTACAACATTATTAGAAATGTCTGGGTCTAATCCCAGTGGTTTTCTGAAAAAATAAGAAAATGGGCTTGCAGGTTTATTCTGCAGAGCACTAAGTTAAAGCCTATTATCAGACGTAAGACAAAGAAACCCTATGCTTGTGCAATCTACATTAAAAAGAGAATTAAGGCATACTTTCAGAGGTATAAAATTAGAGATGGATGATTCAGAAGCTGAAAAGAGATGGGCTAGTCAAACAGCCAAACAACAGAATAGGAATTGGATGAAGGCCCGTGAAAAATCTGTGCTGAATGCCAAATGGATTCAGATGTTGTAAATACATCAAAGTGACCCAGAATTATATAGGGCTTTTGTATCAAATGATCATAAGAGGCAATATATATCCCAATTCAAACCCACATCAAAACGTCAATTGGCAACTTTTCTTAGTAGAAACTATTTTGGAACTGAAGGGAGGGGTAAAGAACAGCCAAACCAGCTTCCTTTCTGGATAAGACCTTTTGGAAGGGAAGTGTGACAAATCCAGGGTATTTGTCCATTCTCCCTTAAGGGAAGCCACCCCCTTTGAGGCTCAGGAGGAGAGCCCACTGAGTCAAACTCTCCCTAGAGGTTTGGGCAAGTCGGACCTTACTGGGAGTGACTCCCTTTTAGGGGATAGGGACTCCCCTTCCCATGATGAACTTCCTATACACAAGATATTGTCTACTTACATGGGAGTAAGTAATCTGGACAATACATCTATCTGTTTGGCTCAAGATAATATTGACAAGATCTCCATCTGTTTGACTCAAGGTAATGCTGAACTTTTTACATGCTTGGCAACTTGTGTTGAACAATACACCCCCTCTCATTGCAGGAGCAAGAATAGGAGACCAACAAACCTTGAGTGGAAGAGGAGAATCCCAACACCAACATACCCATCTCCTAAATATCTAAACACCTGCAACATGCTCACATCTCACACCAACCCCCTGCGCTACCATGCACCCTAACAACTTGTGGCAGGGGTGGAATGGGAACCAACATTTAACCTAATTTTTCTTTTCAAAGTGGACACATACCGGGGCTGATTCACAGAGTGTTCTCCTATGGGATTGTGCCATTATAAAAACGCGTCTGTGAATCAGGGCCATTATATCATGCGAGCAAACATAGCAAGCAAGCACAGCCCTCTGAAAAATAATTGTGCTGGTCTCTTCCCATGGACTTTTTTTTAACACATGGGTCTAAATGTTGCACACTAGAGCATATAAGTACATACATAGGAATTTGAAGACACATAACATGACAAAATGCTTTTGTGTAACACATATTAGTTAAGTTTCATAGCAAATGTGTTACTCCAAAGGCCTGGGCGGCAGAGGAGAAAGAGAAGGTAGGGGTGAGATGATTGGGAGAGGTGATCAGAGGAGCAGAAAAGCCAGCAGCATCACACTTAACTTACCGGTGTAGGATTTGATAATATAGAGAGGCTGCTTCAAAGTCTTAAAGGGGAAGAGGAAGCTGGGGGAGTTTGTGTAGCTGCTAAATTGAAAGTATGATTGCAAGGTTATAGGGAAATAATGCTTACGAGTTGCTTGTTAATGGGAGGCGAAGGCAGATTCTAAGTGTCTGTCCTGTGCTTCAAAGTATCCTCAGCCTTACCTGTTGCAAACTCTGCCTGAAGTTGCAATAGCTGACACAAAATCAAAATGACTGGTTTGACTAAGGATGACAATTGTACAATAGTCAATCCTTGCGAGATAGTGAAGGATGAGCAACACGTTTCTCCTGGAGCTGATGGCGGCTGGGGGGGGGGTCAGAAGTCTTGCTGCTGTGAGCAGATCTTGCAAGAGCAGATTGACATGTTTCAGGTCCTGCCTCTATGTGTAGCCAAGTAGTGACCACACTTTATTTTTAGCTTGGTACTTGGAGGTTTCTATCCTATAGGTGTGTGCTATCACATTGGTCAAACCTACAAGTTGGCCTTTTAGGACAAGTACAAAGATTCTCCCTGTATCCAAGGGCTTCTTAATTTAGGTACAGGGACCCATGAACAAGATCTGCCAGTTTAGGAAAAGCCTCAGCTTGTGTCTACTAAACCCCAGGCCAATGTACCTTACTGACCCTTCCTCCCATATCGGGGAGGACTTTATCATCCTACTGTACCATACAGTTGCCATTTCTTCAAATCTAGGCTCATGCATGTACGCACGTGTTCTCTCTGCAACAAAGGGACTAGCTTAGAAATGTCTTGGGCGCAGTGATCAAGCCAATCCTACATTGCACTGCACTGCACTGTTCTTGCAAGTCTTTCTCAACCATGGAATCAACGTGGTCTGCACGTAAAAAATTATTTTGCAATGCGGGTGCAGCCGCGGGTCCCAATGGTCCCCAGAAGTCAGAACCTTTTGTGTCAAAAGGTTTTCCTACTCTTGTGCTAAACAGCAGCATAGTACCAATGCTCGTGCAGTTCAGTAGGGAACTGAAAACCCTACTCTTGAGTCAATACTGAGGTGCCACCTAGCATCCTTGCATTGCTGCATCACACCCTGCCCCTTTAAACGGCACATCCTATGCTACATATTGTAACCCCCTTACCTCATATGTTACCCTCAACTAACATGTACACCTCTTCACTGCTTTCTGACTAGGTTTGTGCTATACAAAACCCAACTAGATCGTTAAGGAAGGCAGAGCAGTCTAAGCAATGTATTTCTTAGCGGTTGGATCTTGCATGTACACTTACACAAAATAAACTAGCTGCGTTCAGACTATTCAAAATAGGCTAATGCTCATTTTTTATTTATTTATAGAACATTTTTCTTAAGTGTGAACTTGGCCAGAGGCCATCAGAGCACTGTAATAACATCCCTCTAATACTAGTAACTGCATTAGGTCATAGAATTATGTTCCTTGCTAGTATTATAACCATTCACTTTGAAACCACTAGATATTATAAATCATGAAATCCTGCGCTCCCGCCTCACACCATCCCCATCCAGGCACTCCATTATCTTGCCTTTTCAGTAGCCCTCATGCACAGGGCAGCTGGAGTAGAGATTAACTGCTCAGACCAGTCACAGGATAGCTCCCATCTTTGAGGGGTTGCACATATAGAGAGTTCCATATAGTGCACCCCACCCTCAACTCCCGGCCCCTTCTTGCTACCTGCCCATACGGCATGCATATCATGCTTGCGCAGTGTTTGGAAGTGCGATCACCTTCCATCTTTATTTTTCAAGAAAAATACAGAACTCTGTGCATCCCGGGTGCTGTATGTTATGCAGTGACCTGTTTCTTTAGTTGTTTTTTTTTTACATCGTCACTGTGTGTGCACCAAAAGGGAGCATAACAATGCAGAGTAACTACACAAAAGAGGTCATGGCACGGAGGTCCATTGGTATATCTCCAGTCCACATCAACTCATCCCCCAAGACCCCTACACGTCCATACACTTCAATGTGTCCTCACCGGCCAAAAAACAAAAATCGGGTGTTTTCACCTTCGAGACACTAAAGGTTGAGAGCTACCATCTCCAGACAAACTCTATAGGTAGGTCTGGCACTGGCGGCTCCAGGACTTGTCCCTGTGGTGTGTCCAACCCCTTTGCAAAGCCAGATGGCGCTGTCGTGTGCCGCACAACACACCCAATCTCATTGACACCTGCATCCCTTCAAGAAATCACGTTCGTCAACCCATCCATGCCATCCTCAGGACCCAACTCGTCCACCCAACCTTCTATCCATCCCTGCGCAAACACTACAGCCCATGAAGTCAGACCAATAAGCTGCTTTGCCAATGCTTTTTTCGCCCAGGTGATCAATGGTAGGGCGCCGGGTTGATAACTTGACAGCAGGGGGAGCCATTTATTGGCACCGCCGTAAACTGGCTCCGGTGAACTCGAGGCCCTGCTGCCAATGCGCAGCGTTAACCCGGCGCAGGCCGCCTCTGGGCCCTGAAGCCGGCGTGCGCCTCGGGAGAGTCGGAGTGCCGCCACACTGCAGCGACTGGAGGAAAGTGCCCCCCCCCCCGTGCACTCACACAATGTAAGGGAGGAAACGGCCGGTTCCGCCTTCTCCACGTGGAACCTGTTTCCTGCTCTGCCCGGCAGGACACCAGTAGCTTCGCCCTTCCCTGCTCTGCACGGGGTGAACCCTTCCCACTAAACCGGCGCAAGGGATCAGTTAAATAGCGGCTCCGGAGCCTCGGGTGCGTCACCACAGTCCCCGCGAGAGGAGCCAAACCAAAATGAACAACTGGATCTGCGGATTGAACAATTCGGGCAAAATATGGGTAAGGGAGGCTCCACCCCCTCTCGTTTATTTAAAGAAATATTACCCTTCCCTTAAACATGCTCTTATGTTGGTGCTTGCACTTATATTTCAACCGCAGATTAAGCATTTTGCACCAAGAGTTAATTTTTTTCACACAAAAAATGATAACGCCTATTTTGTAACTCCCCGACAGTTATTTGAGAGGCAACAATGACCGCCCGTAATATGCAAATATTGCCTTAGTATTTGGGACCAATACAGAAACCTGAAAACGAGCGTTGCCACAGCTTCGCCCATCGCGACAGTTTTGATGTCATCAGGAAAGTTTTCATTTTGCCCAGACGTTGTTATTGTATAATTTCAGACAGGTGTAGCCCATGAAGTTCTCTTTTCTTGTGAAAGAGTTGTTCTTTCCCCATCATAATTGCAGAACTCCAAGTCACTCAATGCAAAAAGCTTAGGACGGTTTCCTTTTGATAACGCTTGGCAAAGGACATCTTAGGGGTCCTTGTGAAATGAGCAGGCTGGAAAATGAGACCGTAAAAGCAATGCATGTTGCGCTTAAAGGTCCATTTTCTGTTCTGGTTCTTTTTGTTTTGCCTTTCCAAGGCGCAGGAGGACAGCAAAGGGGAGTTTGCATCTCTTCTTTGCTTCCCTCCTCCGTCTTGGAGGAGCACCTGCATTATATATGCTGCCCAAAAAAAAGTATAGTATATATACTCAAGGAAGACACTTTAGTTGCAGGGACGTTAAGGTGAGAAACTTAATGCAACAAAACCCCTGAAATTCAGCTAAAAACACCTTAACTTTGCACCCCCTGTTGCGCAGCCTATGACCAGTGCTTTAAGTGGGGTAAGAAACTGAGGGGGGCCCTCATTTGGGGGCATAGCCTAAGACATGATGGGCGTGGGCTAATTAGTGGGCGGGGCCTACAGACTTCAGTGACAGATCCTACTGCTTTTTACAGTGGTGCCATGGAATTTTTGTGACTCTAAGGCAGGCTTCAGGACAAAGCATGCAACACATAGTCTGTCTATACAGTGGACTGGTAGGTGATTACTTTAATTGGACTCAGACCAATCCACTGAACTGACCGCTACTTGACTCTGACCAGCACTCTTGCCAGGACAACTCTTAGGTGAACCACCAGTAAAAACAAGTGGCAGAGTGTAAACCATCACACAGCATCTGCTGACAATTTGGTGTTAAGTTACCATTCACAATTATTCAATTTTTACATTTCAACATCTTTCCATGTTGTGCTGTTTGCATGTTTTGTATTTCCCTGTGATGTCATTGTTATGGGAATTATTATTTTTGAAACTTGAAAAATCGTACACATCTTTTTGGTCACAGAATGTTGGCAAGTATGCGATCCTTCTCGCATGCAAGGGAACAAACAGTAGAAAGTTTGGAACAAAGAAAATAAATGCTCGCACACATTTTCTTTCATTTATTTTCCTTGTTCCAAACATTCTGCTGTTTGTTCCCTCGCATTGTGCGAGAGAACAAAGAGCAGAATGTTTGGAACAAGGACAATAAATGAAAGAAAATGCGTGCGAGGCTCGCACGCATTTTCTTTCATTTATTTTCTCCGTTCCAAATTTTCTGCTGTTTGTTAAAAAGGAAAATAAATGAAAAAAAAAAGCGTGCGTGCGTGCGTGCCTCGGATGGTGGTCGTCGTTGCAGAATCCAGTGGCAATGCAGGTAAGATATGTCGAACCCTCCCGGAATCTAACTTCCTCTGGTAACCCTCGCGAGGGGTTGCCAGAGGAAGTTAGTTTCCAAGGTGCTCTTCCGGCAGCACTGCAGCAGGCAGCTGTGACTGGCAGAAGTGTCAGCCAGTCACAGCGTCGCTCAAGCTGTGACTGGCTGGCAAGTCTGTCAGTCACAGGCTTGCCTGACTCTGCCATGCCTGACCTCTTGATGGGCGGCCGGCGGCTCATCTCCTGTCGCGTCCGTGGCGGTAGATGCACCCGCCGTGGCTTGGTGGGATCAGGGGGCCCCGGCAGGGCCCCGGCTCAGTCTCACTTTTTGGAGACTGCCGGGGCCCGGCCCCGGCAGGTCCCGGCCCACTTTAAGCACTGCCTATGACCACACATATGACATCACTAATGACACAATATATGACATATATAGAAGTCAACGTATTAAAAAATTGGATACTATTTAAAGATTACTTTTGCTTTGTACTGTCTGTGTTTATTTCAATGTTAACATGTTAATCACTTGCAAAAGACACAGAAAGAAAATACACCTGTGCACTTGTTTTCAAGCAAATGCTGAATTTGTTTGGTGAAAATATGTTTGTAATTTTTCCATTTACAGCAACACAACATAACCCCCGTGCCCCATCCTTCCCCATTTTGCCCCTCCCCCACTCCACCCTCCAGTGAACTGAAAATAACATAGCACCTCTAGTGGTTCGGTTTCAGGAGCATATACCTTGGGCAAAGACCTTTCACAATATATCCAAGAGTTTTAGATTTTGCGGACATAATGGAAATCAAACATCGCTGCATAGGTAAGACGAAACCATCCTGTCTGACCTTCAAGTACTCCCCAGGGTTCGAAATTGAGGGGAGCTATTTAGCTTCTGCTTCCAGCATAGTAGAGCCTGGTTAGCTTGAAATCAACAGCTACCAGGAGCTTCTTTTGGCTCCTAGGGCCAACTGGTGATTCCAAACATGTAAATGTGACCTTAACTTTGAGTATTTGAGATTGTTAATAAAGAAGAATTAGAACACATCTAATACACATTTAAACACAATGGTTCATACAAAATGGACAACAAGGTGAAGGAGCATCTCTGGTAGCTCCTCGGTCCCCTGCAGTGGCTCCTGCCTACAGGGTGATGGCCGACACCCAGGAGCTGGTTTTAGCTCCTGCTCATCGAATCTCAGTTTCGAACCCTGCTCCCCCTGGATGCTATATGTCACCCATTCGATCACTAATATGTTCCAGATTTCAGTTAACCATTCATGTTCGGTTGGGGCATCTCTCTTCTTCCAGTTCTTGGCCACCACTGTTTAGCTGCTAAAACTAAAATCATATATGCTTTAAATTGTGATCTGCTTTGTGGCGCGGTTTCCCTGTCCCAGAGACTCAACAGGCAGGTTTCCATTCCCAGGGCAAAGTTCGCTTTTAACATTTTATTCATTGAAGATATCACCTGCTCCCAAAGGACATGTGCACCATATGTTGGCTCAGTCTCCCCTTCCCTTGCAAGCCCTCCAGCACTCACCCAAAACATTTGAAGCAGTACGTTATACCAGAGTTCCGTTATTTGAATGGATCTGGTCAATTTGGGGATATTACCCCAGAGAAATTTCCATTCCACCCTGGCCCAGGAGGTGGTCCAATATCACTTCCCATTTGCCCAGATAGGGCCATGTCACAATCCCAGCATCTTCAGAAATTATTTATATAAAGCTGATACCAGATGTGCATCCCCAGATTGGGTGGTAATGATTTTTTTAAAACACTGTCAGCTGTCAATTTTTCAGCCGATTTGTTGTGTGGATGTTATACCCAATGGCGCAGCTGGTAATAACTAAGTCTGTCTGCTTCCCTCAAGTCAAACATTTGTTTGCACTGTTCAAATAACATCACTTCGTGCTCCTGCACAACATCCCATAGCAGTAAGCACCCTGTCTCTCTCCAATGTCTAACAGAATTCCCCTCAACTCCCAGGGAAAACTGTGGATTGCGAAACAAGGGTGTAAATGCGGCCTGGATTGGCAAAATACCTTTGCTTTTCAATAGATGATCCCAAATGTGGAATTTTAAAACTTTATTTCTTTTCTATACGCATAAACATTTAGAATAATAATTAATTGTTTTGAATACCCATGTATGGAAATCTTAAAATATATCCTAATACATAGTTCTTGTTTTCAAGCACTTCTCATGTCATTTAGAAAATGATACGTGTACACATTTTTCTTACAATAAAACAATTTAGTATTTACATATGTTTATTTTAAAATGTAGTAAATAATTAGGGTTCAACGTGTCTCTATTTATTTCTACTAATTCTTTTCTAAATGTATAAATAGATTATAATATAGTGAACATGTCTTAGATATATTTGGCGCAAACAGGAACATTCTAAGCAGTATACTACTTATAATTCAGATATCATCTTTTACCAAAGTACTACAAAGTAAAGGTTCACAAGTAGTGATATGATGCATATGTAGCTGTTTACTGTTTTAAACAATGTACTTATTAAAATGCTAATATCACATATGGAGAAACGTAAGGGTGGTCTAAATATGGGCAAACACCTAAAGTGATCTTATGTCTGATGCCATTAGTTAAATAATAATTGATGTCACGTATGCTGTTATTAGCAATGTCAGCACTGATGTCATCAGCAATGTCATAGATGATGTCATTAGTGATGCCACCATTGATGTCATCTCCAATGTCATCATTGTTTCCATAGGCTGCGCAACAGGGGGCGCAAACCTAAGGTGGCTTTAGCTGAATTTCTCACCTTAATGTCACTACAACTAAAGTTTTTCCTTGAATTTCAAGGGTTTTGTTATTCCATAGATTTATTTTCCGCACATGTCCAGTGGCCACAACCTTGGCCCGTGCCAACTATCCATTTTAAAACACTACCAGACCACTAGTCATGGCCGGTTGGCCTTCATCAATCACAAACTGATTTTGACCTATTTTGACAGTGGTATTGTTATGTATAAAAGGAAACAGGCTTTGAGAACTCACAATTTTTTTACACTATGCGCAGTGAGATAAAATTATTTGCCAAGGATCGCACACTTGGTTAAGCAGCGTGTTACAAGACCCTTGTTTTATGGCCGGTCTCTTGATGACTGATGGGATACATCGTACAACCCCAACAAATCACATTTAAGCCGCACGAAAAATGGGACAAAATGACCGGCTTCAAGAATAACATATGCACAGATACATTTGTCCCGATAGCGAAAATCAAAAGCTGCACCCATGAATAGACGCACAGTATATGAACATATATCTTAAAGTGAAATATCCAAATGTAGTTCAATTGACCTTCCTTTTAGATGAAAGTGCGCAAGGCAAAATAGCATGAGAGAGGAAATGTTCCAATAAATATGCTGGCAAAATATAAAGGTGCACCTTTGAAACCGAGCAATCTGTTGTGAAATTTTCCCTGGAAAACAAAATCCCAATATGAAACAAGTGCTTGTGGTCTTGTGGTTAAGCGCCTGCACTGGGGACATAACAACCCGAGTAAAAATCCTGGAAGCCGAATACTTGGGCAAGCTTGCCAACTTGAAAAAAAAGGGGTTGGGGGTGGCCTGGCACAAGCTCAATGGATATGTGACTCTCCTGAGCTCCTGCAGCACCGCAGCAAATAAGTATGATTTCTGCCACCCAGACTAAGGTTGGAAGCCAGAATGCTTTAGCTGATGGTCTCCTCTGCTCAATTTGAGGGCTGAAGGTGCAATTGTGGCAATTATTTCGGAGATTCCATCAGACTGGTGCGTCGTCGGGCCGGGAAGGCCTGACTCCAACATGGTCGCTGGGGCAGTCTAACATACTCTGACTCCTAGCTGGTGGTGACCCTGCTGATGATTCTTGGTGAAGGAATGCTGGTCTCCCAACACAGAGCGTTGAAGGCCATAGTCAAGCCTGCCAATCTTTTTCAGGCCAGAGGCGCCCTTCGGCCTTGCTCGTTGCAGTGAGGAGGAGGGGATCCTGGAGCGCTCTGCGGCCACCAGGAACGGGGAGTCGGTGTCCCGCGCTCAATTGGTGCTGCTTGTTTACGCTCACACTTGCCTCTGCTTTGGAAGCAGGCCCTGAATATGCCCCTCTGGACTACTACACCTGCAAAGGGGCAGGGTGTGGTGAGTTGAAGCTGTGCTTATGGGCATTGGAGCGTCAGTGTTTTGGGAGCCTTTTTGTGGGGTCCTGGCCACCTGCCTGGGGGGGGGCGGGCAGATTTCCACCTCCATCTTCACAGTCGGGCTCTGCCCTCTCCCTCCCCAGGCTTACATCTTTGGCCGCAGGGTAGCAGGTGACCACCTTGCATATGTGACTTGCTCAGCAGTGCAGTTTCTCTCATTGATTGTAGGAGGACCCTGTCGGATACTACTTTGGCATGGACCCGGTCCTGGCTTGGAGGCACCCAGTCTCGTCCGAGGCACCCTCTTTCTCTTCTGTTGGCAGGTGTTGGGCTGGTTAGTCCCAGAGCGGCTCTCTTTCAATTCTGGGTCCCCGATGGGGGTGGGGGCGGCAAGATGATATGTGAGCACTGGGTCTGGGTTCTGGTGAGCCTGCAGAGTCTTGGATTGCCGTCACACAGCCCCCCTCCAGCCAACACCTCTGCAGCTCATTGGTATCAAGTAGCCCCACATAACGGCGACAGGATGAGCCCCTCTTAGTAACCATCAAAGCCATGATACAATCCTCAAAGGGTACCTCATCGCTCACGCTTTCTTCTCCCGACCTGGAGTCTGCTCAGGGATTGGGCGATGCCCCGGCTACTAAAGGGAATATCCAGCTTTACTCCTCTCCCTCCAGCAGGACATGCACTCTTCCATGCAAGAAATCAAAAAGTCAATTTCCGACCTGGCCTGGCCTCACAGGCCAATGAGCAGCAGATCTCCGAGTTAGAATCTTCGTTCTTTGACCATGCACATAACCAGGATGAAATGGTGAAATGGGTCAACAACTGCGCAAACTGGAAGTCAGAGTTCACTTAATGGAGGATAAGCGTGAGGACTCGGAAAATCGTTCCAGAAGGAACAACTTGAAGGTCAGAGGGATACCTGTGGCGGTCACCAATTAGGAGTTGGAGCAATATGCGCAAGTATTGTTTGAAGCGGTTCTGGGGGACCCTGCCGGGGTGGACCTGATGCTTGATCGTATTCATTTAGTTGTCTCCAATGTTCAGGAATGCAAGGGGGTGAATCCTGATGTTTTAACCAGGGTACATTTTATCCATCCCAAAGAACTGATTTTGGAGAAAATCAAAGGTCTCCATTTCAGCTTAAGGAGGCTGACATTGTCATTTCAGGATCTTTCCATATCAAAAATTTTGAAGTGACGCCAACTAAAGCCTTTGACCGCCTGGCTTCAAGAGAAAGGGATTTCTTATCGCTGGGGGTTCCCCTTCAAAATTATCTTCACGCTGGAAGGCACGAGACACCAATTTTTCCTCGCTGGGAGTGGCGATCAATACCCTGTAAATTCCACACTTAAAATCCAGGTCCCGGCATCAGTGGAGGAACCTGACCAGCTTAGTGCATGGACAGTGGCACCATCGAGACAGAATAGACATCAGTAACTGAGGCGGCCGTCAATGGACCACCGCGATAGGAGCATGGACTCTATTGCCCCTTCTTGAGCACAGCTCTCTTTTGTGCCTTAAGTCTAATCTTTTGTGTGTTCTGGTTTTGTTTGACTCCCCTTGTCCTTTGGGTGCCCCCAGGCTCGGGCCACATTTGCAGAGTTCACCTGCCAGTATAGGTCATTTATAGTAGTACGCAGGTTTATCTTTGGTAAGGGTTGTTGGTTTTTAACATGTTAAGATGCAGATGCATTAGTTGCTCGCTTCCCTCTTTTCTACGGATTTTTCCTGATGGTCCCCCTTTTTCGACACAGTGATTACAGATTTTAAGTTTATCTTTATGCTTTGTGAAGGTTATGTGTTTATGGGTTTTGCTATTTGTTTTAACCCCATTTACCACAGGGATGGTTGTGTTCATAGGGGTGTTGGTTTGACAGTACCGGGGGGCCTGGGCGGGGGGGAAGTCACTCTTAGAGGATGATCTGGGGTGGGGAATGAGGGCTCGTGATTGTGGCCAGTCTGGGTTCAGCTTCTCGTTTCATAAAGTTCTATGACAGCAACACTTAAATGTATTTCCCTTAATGTCCAGGGTGTCAACTCCCCCAGAAAAAGACATAGCATTCTGACCAAATTATCTCAATTAGGGGTCGATGTGGCCCTCTTACAAGAGACGCATCTACTGCGGCAAGATTGGCCGAGATTATGCTAGGCCTGGTTTCCTCATCAGTTATTCGCTTCGGCCTCTGAGAAGAAGGGAGGTGTTGGGATTCTTCCAAACTGGGGATACTCAGAGACCCTGGACGACATTATGTCGGATTGGTGGTGGAGATAGCTGGGAGGATTATGACCCTGTTTTTGGTCTATTGGCCGAACCAACGTCAAGGTCAATTATATGCTGAACTGTTTCCCAGGCTGGCCCAGTTTCAAAAGGGAGACACGCTCATGGGGGGAGACTGGAACGTGGCCTTAGATGGGAATCTCAATAGGTCCCTGAGTAACTTGGTGGGGGGGTCTGGGCTCTCCTCTGTCCCAGGCTGTGGTTGATTTGCAGTAGATTAGCATGTGGCGCCACTCTCACCCTCACACAGAGCAAGTTTCTTTTCTTTTCCCATGTCTATCACACATATTTTAGGCCAGACTACTTCCTGATTTTACAATCCCTCCTCCAATGAGTCCTGAACTCCTCAATCAAGATGGCTGCAGTCTCAGATCATTTTCCGGTCTAGGTGCAGGTTTCCTGGGACCACCAACAGCCCCACAAGCCGTACAGTTGGCAGGCAAATGATTCTCTGTTCCGGAACCCGGTCTTCCACGAAGCAACCACGACTCAGAACTCAATTCTTTGCAGAGAACAATCTGGGAGGCTTTTAAACTGACTATTCAAGGGGAACATATTGCCCAATCTTCACAAAGGAAGAAGGCCCTTCTGTCCCATCAGTTGTGGGTTGAGGAGGCATTTATCACCAGTTCCAGGCGGCAAGGGCAGAGCTGAAGGCACTTTGGGCGTCCAAGATCTCGTACTAATTGCTCCAAATGAAACATTATTATTTTAGCACCTTGAGTAAGGCCTTCCGTCTTTTAGAATATAAGTTTAAAGCCCACCAGTCACGCAATACCATCCGATCACTTAGGGATTCAGAATTGGTATCCCATAAGTCAGAGGTGGGTAAACTCCAGGTTCTCTCACAGTTATATGGGGAGTTATTTCAGCAGAGTATCTTGACCATACACTCCAGCAAACGGTTATATAGGAGGCATCTCTCCCTCAGGTCTTGGTTCAGGACAAAGATGGCTTGAGGCCCCGATATCTCCTGAAGAGCTTTAGCAGATTATCAGGTGTCTAGCAGTGAATAAAGCCCTGTGCCAGGATGGGTTTTCGGCCACCTTTTTCAAGCAGTTTTCTGCCTCCTTGGTACCACACCTGGTCACCCTATTCAATAGCTTTCTAGCCAGAGGAGCAGTCACGCTGTCTGTGAGGGACTCCACACTATCAGTACTGCGGAAACCAGGGAAGGACCCTTCCACATGCACTATAGACTCATAACCGGGCTTAATTACAATGCACGCATTTGTTACAAAATGTTGGCAAATAGACTGGGCCTCGTTTTGCGGCCTTTAGTTAATATATATTTTATATATTGGGCGTATATGGCGCCTATACACACGTTTTTCCATGCACCACAAGGCAAATTGGGGAAGGGGGACCTAGGAAGAAAGTAGAACAGCAAAAATGGTTATGTTGGCCTTGTGACAATCCTTCTGGGCAAGTGCAAGAACAGGGTGGTAAGTGCTGGGGGTTGGGGCGAGGCAGAAGTGCAGGGGCGGGATGCCCAACGGGTTTGGGGGGCAAGTACTGGGGGGGGCCAAGAAGGCAAGTACTGGGGGGACCAAGAGGGCAAGTGCAGGGGGTGCCAAGAAAGCAAGTGTCAGGGAGAAAGGGAGGGGAAGGGAGCGTGAGTGCAGGGGATGGGGTAGACAAGATAAGGGCTAGTTAGGGAAAGGGAGCCCGAGGGCAAGTGCTAGGATGGGTTGCTAGGGGAATAGTAGGGGGGTGGTATGACTCCTGTTGGACTCAGATGGGACCAGGCCCCATTCACAGTGGCAGAGGGAGCGTTTAGCACAGGATGGGGAGGGTGAAAGAAGAGGAGAAAAGGACAGTCTTGAGAAGTTTCTGGAACATAAGAAGATCCGGCTCAAATCTGAATGGGGCCAGGAGGCTGTTCTGGAGGGAGGAAGCAGCCAACAAAAGGGGTCTACCTCCACTCTGATCAGATGGGCTGATAAGATGGGCTTCATCCCCGGCCGGCAAACCCATGATAACATTCAGAGAGCAATTGACATTATACATTGGGCTTGGAAGCACAACTCCCTGGGACTGCTATTGGTTGACGCGGGAAAAAGATTTTGACCAAGTCGGCTGGTCATATGCCAGGAGGGTGTTGGAAGGATTCGGGTTTGGACCCAATTTCCTGAAATGGGTCTTGGCTAACTATATATATCCCACCACCAGGATCAAATTGGAGCACCGTCTTTCGGACCCATTCCCTCCAACCTGTGGCACCCTTCAAGGTTGCCCCCTGCCCCCATTGGTTTTTGCCTTAGTAATAGAGCCATTTGCATTGCAAGTTCGAGCCCATAACGGGATAGCAGGCATGAAGATCAGTCAGGCCCATCATAAACTAGCTGTCTACACAGGTGATTTGCTTTGTTTATGCATGATTCTGCCACATCTCTTCCCCTCATAGTTTCCGCCCTGTAGTTATTTTGCCCGGTCTGTGGCTTTAAAATAAATTATTCGAATTTGTATATTTTAAATATAATGGAACCAGAAAGGGTAGTGGAGTCCTTAAAGAAGTCACAGTATGAGTTTCAATGGTGCCCAGACGCCATACGTTATTTAGGAATGAATCTCACTAAGGCTCACTCACTTTTGTTTTCTAGGAATATCCCCTCATTATGTAAACAGCTCAAGGAGGATTTAGCGGAATGGTCCTGGCAAGAGATCTCCTGGCTGGGGAAAATTACTGCGGTTAAATTGTCTTTTTTGCTGTAGCTGTTATATGTCTGGCAGGCCCTTCCATTAAATGTCCCTAGAAATGTCCTTATTGACCTACAAGTGCAGGTCTCTCAGTTCATTTGGACTAAGAAGTCTCCTAGGGTTTCCCGTCGCACCATGCTAGCTACAAGGCCCACTGTCGGGTTGGGGGTGCCTGATCTGAAAAGCTATTATTAACACACACTTGGTTAAGCAGCCTGCTACATGCCCCTTGTTTTATGGCCAGTCTCTTGATGACTGCTGGGATACATCGTACAACCCCAACTAATCACATTTAAGCAGCACGGAAAAGGGATAAAATGGCCGGCTTCAAGAATAACATATGCACAGATACATTTGTCCCGATAGCGAAAGTCAAAAACTGCACCCATGAATCGACGCACAGTAAGTGAACATATATCTTAAAGTAAAATATACAAATGTAGTTCAATTGACCTTCCTTTTAGACGAACATGCACAAGACAAAATAGCATGAGAGAGGAAATGTTGCAATAAATATGCTGGCAAAGTATAAAGGTGTACCTTTCAAACCCAGCAAGCAATCTTTTGTGAAATTTTCCCTGGAAACAAAATCCCTTGCTCGTTGCAGTGAGGAGGAGGGAATCCTGGAGCGCTCTGCGGCCACCAGGGACGGGGAGTCTGTGTCCCTCGCCCAATCGGTGCTGCTTGTTTAAGCCCCCTCTTGCCTCTGCTTACAATCAGGGCTGGCTGGTGGCTGGAAGCGGGCCCCGGATACGCCCCTCTGGACTACTACACCTGCAAAGGGCCAGGGTGTGGTGAGCTGAAGCTGCGCTTCTGGGCATTGGAGCGTTAGTGTTTGGGAGCCTTTTTGTGGGGCCCTGGCCACCTGCCTGGGGGGGCAGGCAGATTTCCAGCTCCATCTTCGCAGTCAGGCTATGCCCCCCCCCCCCCAGGCTTACATCTTTGGCCTGTAAGTGATTTCAATCCGGCACTGCACCTAAGTGAACGCCTAGGGTATAATGCACACCTGAAATCCTTTTTTTATTTGTGTCTAAAAGTTCTTTTATTCTGAACGATGTACCACTCATATCACGCCCCTCCCTTGGAACCCCCCCCCCCCGGTCACACTGAACCAGGAATCAGGCTGGTTTGCAAAGTTAAAATATTTATTTATGTATTCACAATTTTAATTACACTATGTTTATGGGTACACAATAATCACCAATGGGGTGATGTAACACTAAACAACCTCTTTAATCACAAGGAGTAATAGGGAGCAAAACAATTCAGCACAGAAATGATACTTTTGTGTGTGGGGTCAGAACAGGTGTCTAGTCAAATGGTCGACAGACAAATAGTCGACAGGACAATTGGTCGACACAATTTGGTCGACAGGTCAAATGGTCGAATTTTTTTTAAATTTATATATATATATATTTTTTAGGTTTTCGTTTAGGGAAAAGGGGGTTAGGGGGGACCCCCCCAAAAAAAAGTGAAAAAACAAAAAAATAAATTCGACCATTTGACCTGTCGACCTTTTGGTGTCGACCAATTGTCCTGTCGACCATTTATTTTCGACCAAATGACCTAGAACCGTCAGAACATATAGCAGTGTGGTTACTATTTCCCCTTGCACGCCCCTGAACCCCCCAATAGACAATGTAAAGAGAAAGGAAGAGAGAACAGGTTTTCAGGAATGGCAGAATTCAAACAAAATAATAATCCCAATTTCCCCCCAGTCACACCAGAGAAAAATGTAATTGATTGGCAAGCGGTCAGAATGATTTTTTAAAGTCATCTAGTGAATGGATTGGGTAAAACACCAAATATGGGCTAAATTGCTGAAATTATTTAAATTCTTATGGGAGTCACTTTGGATAGTTGCACATAAACACCAGCAAGATTTGATACTAAGAAGCAATGTGAAATCTTAAAATTGAGATCGGAAGCTGTTTTACACGTATCAGAAATTCCCTAAATGAAAATTCACGGCAAACGTTTCCGCGTGTGGTAATCGCGATTACGGGAGAACCGTATGGATTTGGGATGCGGGTTTGGATGCGAATTAAAGCTGTGGAAGTTAGCTACAATCAGACGTTTGATTTTGAATCTAGCACAGAAATTGAATGAGTTATAGACGTTTTAGTGGATGTCGTTTTTCTGAGACAGCCGCAAGAAAGGGAAAACAGGAATGCACTTTAAAAAGACAAACAGGATTTTTTTTTTTACACTAGGGGATGCCTATGAAGAAACAAATACCACACGGAGGCACAGCCACTGGATCAGGGCGACTGCCTGCCGAGGAGCTCGCCTTCTTCAGATCAAATATATCAGCACAAAGATAGTTTTAACAATACTAGTACAGGAGGAAGATCGGACGGATAAGATAAAGAGTTTAGACAATTCAAAAATACTCCTAACAATGCAGGTTCTGAAGACAAGATAGGATGGATTCAGATAGGGATTGACTATGGACAGTACATATGCTAGTGACACAGTCCTATCTATAGATACTCACTAGATATGTTTTGAAACGGAACCGTCAGGATTCTGGTCCGTCAAGATTTCTGGTCAGGGAAGGGAACCTGGTTCTGGGATAGACATCTGGGCACACCGGACTGGACTGGGTCTGTTCACAGCACGGCACAGGACTGGATTGGGTCTGCAATGGCTCTGGTCACAGCTCTCTGGTCACAGCACGGCACAACTGGATTGGATCTTTTGGTTCTGATGATAATTCTTTTAGTAGGCAGCAGTACAGCACAGCCTGGCTGTTTGTTTTCTTCCCCTTAGGTTTTGGAATTATAAGGCCTAGCTGAAATTGGTTCAGCTATATAATGGGCATTTCTGATTGCCAAGTTTCTGGAGTCAGGAGCAAGGAAGATGGATGATTCTCTAGCAGGGTGCTCCGCCAGCAATCGGTTAGTGGTTGAATCTGTGCCTCCTCCAGCCCTGAGCTGTTTCTATTTATGCTTATGATAAAGGGGAGTGTGTGCTGGATTATCCTAAGCGCATCCCCTTTCCAGGGATTGGTCAGGATCTCCTCTCTTCCTTGATGGGAGGAGAAAAACAGTGTGTCATCATAATGATGTGGTTTTACGAGGCCTAGAGTCCACCCCTCGCCTCTTGATCACAAAATCTACTTTTGGTACAATACATATTTACAAATGTGCAACCTCTATAACAATAACATATATAAATTACATATTTTGTGTAGCAGATACTCCTCCAAACCTCGTCGCTGTAAGATCCTGTGTCTGCTTTTTACAGAATTTTGCCCTTTTTGTCCGGAACACAATGTCCAATTTCGGTGCACATTGGATATGGACATACGTGTATGAAGTTTCATGCTTTTAGCATAAATACATTTGGTGTAAAACCATATTTTGAGCTGTTTTCTTCTAGAACAGGTCACAGAGTTATGGCACCTCTTAAAACGTGCCGGCAGAAATTTGATTCACAAATCTGTTGTTTACATATTTTTTACAATTTTACACAGTAATTTATCAGTCTTTTTAAAATGTGCTTTTTGTCCTTGTGAATCAACAAATGATTGTTTGTCTCTGCCTCCTTCTGCCTCTCTGCAGTTCAAAAGCAGTCTCCTCCCATTTCCTCCTGGGCCCAGGACATTTACGACCCTTCATAATTAACATCTCCTTGAGCTGGAGGAAGTCCTTTGTCTTCTTCCCCTGGCAGACCAAATTCTCCCCCACCCTATAATCATCACATAGTTGTGATTTCCTAGTGGAGAGAGAGGCCTGGCCTCTGTGGGGGAAGCTGTTATACTGGTTTAGTGGCTTTGAGTCAGGCTTAAATCCAAAAGTTATTTCTGTTGCATTTTTTTCTTGGTTTAAAATAAACTTTTAATTTCAAATAACAGGTTACTTAGTTTTGAGACATTAGATTTCATTTGTATAATTTTACAGTTTTAATGCAGGCTTCTGATAGCAGTCATTGAGGAGGCTGAGGGTACTGCACCCAGATTTTCACAGATCCCACAGGCAGGCACCTTGGCTGTGGATGTTTTTATGACAAATTCAGCTTTTCAGGATATTGCAATTTCACAATGATTTCTTGAACTCAGTGAATTGTGACACCCAGCAGGAATATTGGATTTTTGTAGGTGTTTTGTACCGACGTTCTGCAGTTTCAGCAACCAAGAAAAAGGATTTAAAAGCAAGATTTTTAATTTCTTTCAGCAAAGCACTGTGTTTCCCTCTGTGCTCCATTTTCACTTGTTGTGCAGCCCAGTGACATTTTTCAGGAGTGAGATCTCTGTTCCACCACTGACAACATGCATGGCGGACTGGGCAGCCATCTTTTTGTGTTGCAAAGCACGATTTCCATAGGTTTTGGCGCGCACAAGTGTTTTTCGGCCATTTTGATATTTCTGACACCATCAGAACACAGGGATGCCGCATGGCAGAGCAAAAGTGGGTCAATACATCCCACAGGCCGCAGGGTAGCAGGTGACCACCTTGCATATCTGACTTTCTCAGCAGTACAGTTTCGCTCATCGATTGTAGGAGGACCCTGTCGGACACTACTTTGGCATGGTCTCATTCCTGGCTTGGAGGCACTGCGTCTAGTCTGAGGCATCCTCTTTCTCTTGTGTTAGGCTGGGTAGTCCCAGAGCGGCTCTCTTTCAATTCTGGGTCCCTGCTGGGGAGTGCGGGGGAGCTCCTATGTGAGCACTGGGTCTGGGTTCTGGTGCCCTCACACAGCCCCCCTCCCGCCAACACCTTTGCAGCTCGTTGATATCCAGTAACCCCACGTAACGGCGACAGGATGAGCACCTCTTAGAGTAAGCACAGCATGGGCTACTCTTCCATCAAGGCCATGATACAATCCTCAAAGGGGACCTCATCGCTCACGCTTTCTTCTCCCGACCTGGAGTCTGCTCAGGGATCGGCCGAGGCCCTGGCTACTAAAGGGATTATCCACTGCTTACTCCTCTCCCTGCAGCAGGACATGCACTCTTTCATGCAAGAAATCAAAAAGTCAATTTCTGACCTGGGCCTGGCCTCACCTGGGCCTGACACCGCTGTGCTCTGCTTCTGCCCCTGCTGTGGTATTCACTGTATCCTCTTTTGACATTTAACTCTCCTACTCCCATTAATTTTGCCCTGGGTGGTGGGATACAACTCCTGGCGCGAGTGGGTCTCTTCAATCTCTCACTCCTCCATACTTATGATTCAGATATCATCTTTTACCAAACTACTACAAATGAAAGCTTCACGAGTAGTGATATGATGTATGTGTAGCTGTTGACTATTTTACACAATGTACTCATTTTTATGAACTATTCTAAAATGCTAAAATCACATATGTAGAACTGTAACCATGGTCTAAATATGTGGAAGTACCTAGTGATTTTATGTCTGATACCAGTTAAAAAATCTTTCTTGTCATATATGATGTTATTATTGATGGCACCAGTGAAGTCATACATGATGGTATTACTGATGTAACCGCAATATGACCACATCACAGTTGACATCCCTGATGACAACACTGGTGACAACACTAACTACGTCATCTATGACATCACTGATGGAATCACTGATTACATTACAAGACTAGCCGACCATGGGCAGTGGGAATGACGTTTGGCCGTGCCCACTGTATATTTGAACACAATAAGGGTTCACTGTAAACTTAATTTTTGCCAAAGCGCACAGCCCAAACCACTGGATGGATTTGGACCAGGTCTGAAACAACTTGGGCACAAAACTTTCAAAAGAGTGCTTTGCCTGGTTTGGGGTTATCCTGTGCAGTAGTTCTTTAAATATTTGACAGAGAACGGGGTGTCCACCTACCCCAAAAAATAGACATATCACTCATGGTGCATTGCAGGATCATGGTTTTCAGAAATGAAACGACCGCCATCTTTATTTTCTCTCGATGCAAGAGATATTTGCGGCTATAGCCGAAGATATGGGAAAATTATACGCAGTTAAAAGCTATTTGCAGGTCAAAAAACATGGAAATGCCATCAGGCTAGAGGGCACCACGTGAAATTCTGGAGTTGAAGGGGGTCTAGGGACTGAGTTCGCAGCACAAATCTTTCCGTAGCCTCAGCTGCTGTGGCCGACTTCTGAAAGCAAACTGTGTCACAGAAACGGCGTGTGTTGTGGAGGGAAAGGGAGAGGACAGAGGAGGTGAGGAGAGGAGGCCATCTGGTGAGTGGGGGAGGAGCTGGCACAGATGATGTGGACACTTGGTGAGGTGCTGGGAGGCAGGAAAGCATTTCTTTTTCCTGTCCGTTTTGCCGATATTTGCAGCTACAAAGGACTACGGATAACCACAGGTATCTGTAGTTCAGTACCTGCAGTTACATTTTTTAAAAACATATTTTTACAGCTATAGTGATGTCGAGGGTGGAAAATCCCTGGCCATGGCCAGTGACTAGATTGCCATCCAGGTCTCCCAACCATGCAGTAACCAGGACAGTCTCTGCTTAACTTCATAGTAAGGAAGGGGCCAGCCTCCTCAGGCCATGTTGCCAGATAAATAAGCCAAACTTACAAGACCACTTAGATGGATGGGCCGGCCCTTTCCTTGCTTTGATGCTAAGAAGGGTCGGTCCCTCTTTGAAGCTAAGCAGGGTCAGTCCCTGTTACTGCATGGATGGGCCATCAAATGGGCATCTTAATTATTATTATTTTTTAATCTGTGCTACTGTCAGTCCTTACAGGTTTTGCACTCAGAGACCATTTTCTGCCCTTTGCCAAATTGCATTCTGGTATTTGTAGTCTCCCAGTCCATAATAATTTAAATAAAAAGATATTTTTACAGCAACCGTGGGTTTCCCATCCCTGCAGTAACTGGGAGGAACCCTGATAGCTTCAAAGTGAGGAAGGGGTTATCCCCCTAAGGCCACATTGCCTAATATAGGAACCTACCTTACAAGACCATTTAGAGAAACATGGCCTAAGGGGGCTGGATCCTTCCTTGCTTTGAAATTAAGCAGCTCAATCCTGGTTACTGCATGGATGGCAGACAGTCCACAGTCCCGAATGCTGTGTGTTTTCTTAGTTTTAAATAACTCATAACACACGGCATCCGCATTATTTTTATTTAAACCGTGCTACTGCCAGTTCTTGAAAGTTTTGCACTCGGAGACCATTTTTTTTGCCTTTTTCAGAATTGCAATGAAGATGCAGGGAATAATGCCACAATTGTACACTTTTACCTAGCATATTTCTATAAGGATTTATATATTTGAGTGACACTATGGTATGTGTACTTTTCAAGTTAGCTTTAGAAACCAGAGTATTGTTGAAAGCCAGACATGGGGGTGTGGAGAGGAAATGACGAGAGGGCAAGTAAGTCATGAGTATTTGCCTACAATGTGGCAAGAGAGTTTGCAATCTTGGACACTGGTGCAGTTATTTTCCCCTGATTGTAGCTGCTTTTCAGGGCACCAGTGAAGGACACATCTGGCTGGACAGCATAACTTTTTTTCAGAGGGCGGATGCAACCCCTTGTTTTTTTTTTGAGGTTTGTAAGCTTGCTCATGTATTTGGATACCAGGATTTTACTCAGGTTGTCATGTTCCCAGTGCAGACGCTTAACCACAAGACCACAAGCACGTACTTCACATTGGGATTTTGTTTTCCATGGAATATTTCACTACAGATGGCTGGGTTTAAAAGGTGAGCACTTTCTCTACTTTGCCAGCATATTTATTGGAAGATTTCCTCTATCTGGTTATTTTTCTGGTGTTCATTACTTTTTTTAAAAGTCCAATGCTATTTTGTCTTGCACACTTTCTTCTAAGGAGAAGTTCAATTGAACTACATCAGTATATATCACTTTAAAATATATGTCACTTACTGTGCGTATATATTCATGGGTGCTTACTTTTGATTTTCCATATGGGGGCAAAAGTACCTGGGCATATCTTATTCTTGCAGCTGATCATTTTTTACCCCTTTCCATGCTGTTTAAATGTGGTTAGTTAGGGTCGTGCGATGTATCCCAACAATCACCAAGAGACCAGCCATAAAACAAGGGGCTTGCAGCATGCTGCTTAACCAAAGTGTGTGATCCTCGGCAAAATAATTTAGTCACACAGGTACATTAACTAAAAACATTGGGAGTTCTCAAAGCCTGCAATCTTTTATACATTATAAAAAAAATAGATATTTTGACAGCTACAATGACATCACTGGTGACCCGGATCTCGCATCCATGCAGTAGCAAGGACCAACCCTGCTTAGCTTCAAAGTGAGGAAAAGACCAGTGCCCTAAGGCCATGGTGCCTAATAAGTGAGTCAAAGTTACAAGACCGCTTAGAGAAACACCTCACTTTAAAGTTAAGCACTCACTGTGCGTATATTCATGGGTGGCAGCTTGTGATTTTAGCTATGGGTGTATCAAGTACGTGGGCATATGTTATTCTCGCAGCCGGTCATTTTCTTCCCATTTCTGTGCTGCTTAAATGTGGTTAGTTGGGGTTCTGCAATATATCATAACAGTCACCAAGAGACCGGCCATAAAACAATCGGCATGGAGCACAGGACAGGGCATTTTGGCACAGCCAGTTAGGAGCACGTAGTTATGGCACAACCGTTTTGCTGCAGGTCCTGTTTGGGCGCGCCCAGTTAGATGCAGTGAGTTGGGCGCACAGACCTCTCAGGGCAAGGATGTTTAGGCATGAGAGGTCACAATTGGCGCGGCATGAATCTGCAGGAACATTGCATTTTGTACCTCTCTGCGCAAGGATGTTTTGGCGTGAGAGGTCGCAATTGGCATGAACCTGCAGGCACTTTGCATTTTGACATATGAATTAAACGTGAAAAACATTTATTTACTGCAACATTATAAAATAGAATGGAACATGTATAACACCGTCTCTAGGCAACATTATAAAGCTGAAAAAACTAAATAAAAACACATTTATGCTGAACACTGCCTTCGGGAACCCTGGCCTGCAAGAGTTCAAGACACAGCACGTAACCATTATGCTACAATGCCATTGTTATTTGCGTTCTCACAAGTTAAATTGCAGGCTAAGTATGAAATGTATGCACCTTGAAGCACTAAGCCCTTGTAGCATAGTGGTTGAATGCTGGTCCTTGAGCTATGGCAGACCAGGGATCAAGACTTTTTAGAATTTTGATTTAAAACAGTATATTCTGTTACACAATCTGTATTCTGGACTATAGTCTAACAGGCATGCCTTTGATCCATGTGGCCTCCTTCATGGAAAGGTTCACCCAATCACTGCATGATTTTAAAAAGGTGTTTTGAGCAGCACTACCAATGGGTTAATAATAGTTGTGCATCTTCCATTGCATGTGAGCCAGCGCAAACAAGACTTTCTTTGCAGCTCAGGGGAGGGGCTTGCCACACAGTCCCATTATTCCCTTAATACATTGCGCTACTTTAAACTTTGAAAATGGCAGGGGCAAGTAGACCTCACTCCTCTCCAGCCCCTTATTCTCACTTTCCCCAGCTGAAAAACATATTTTACTTTTTTCCCCTCCTCTTATTCTACACCACGTGCCTCTTCTTTCAATAACTTACAGATCCCCTACTGCCATTCAACCCAAACAAATAGAGGTGCAGGAGTAATCATGGATATAGCCATGTTACATGTTTTGCATATATTGTTTAATGCCACACGTCCCACATATTACATTTTAGGTAAATGGTAGGCCTTAAACTCTAGCAGACCAGGGTTCAAGGCTGTATGATTTTTATTTTATTTAATTAATTTTATATTATTAAAAGAAAAGCAACGTAACTGGGAGGTGAGAAGGTATGTTGCAGTGTAGCCCTGTGATCTTATTTGGCATGAGGGCTTTTAGATGTGGCTGCAATGTAAGCCACGTCGAAACATCCCTCACGCCAAAATAACAGCGCCGGAATCGGTTTTGCGCCAAAAGGGTGCGCTGAAGTGGGCGCTACGGCAGAATGGTTGTGCCAAATCATCCCGCGCCAAAATGATGGCTGAAAAGAGGTGTACACCTTGGAGCACATTGCTTAACCAAAGTGTGTGCTCCATGGTAAATATTTTAATCTCACTGCGCATTGCCCAAACACATTGTGAGTTCTCAAAGACTGCAATCCGAAGGCCATGGATAGTGGTCTGGTAGCATTTTAAAATGGACAGTGGGCACAGCCAAAGGCCATGCCCACTGACCATGGCCGAAGACCATGCTAGTGGTCTGGAAGCGTTCTAAAAATCTATGGAATAACAAAACCCTTGAAATTCAAGGAAAAAACGTTAGTTGCAGGGACGTTAAGGTGAACAATACATCGTAACAAAACCTTTGAAATTCAAGGAAAAGACTTTAGTTGCAGGGACGTTAAGGTGAGAACTTAATGTAACAAAACCCCTGAAATTCAGCTAAAGCCATCTTAACTTCGTGCCCCCTGTTGCACAGCCTATGACCACAATGATGACATCACAGGTCGCTGATGACATCACTAATTACATTACAACAATAACTGGCATTAAGCATGGCCTTCAGCCATGGATAGTGTGCATGGCCAAATATATTTGAACACATGACTGGGTACACAGCTATGGACAGTGGTCACAACCTTCCACCATGGGCACTGAACATTTTAAAACACTACCAGGCTACCAACCATAGATTTTGGCACTTACCAGTGGATACAGATTTCAACCATGTCCACTGTATTTTATATACACCGGTCAGGCACTAGCCATGGACAATCTTTGACTGTGCCCACTATATATTCTAACATATAAATGGGCCACTACCCATGGCCTTTGACCATGAGCAGTTTGTACATCTTTTGGTCATGTCCACTGTATATTTTAAAATAAAATAAATCCAATAAGCGATGGCCTTAGGCCGTGTACTCTGTGTATTATACAGCACTATCCAGCCACTAGCTATGGCCTTCGGCCGTGCCCACTGTATATTATATACACTAACCAGCCACTAGCCATGGTCTTCAACACAATACTAGTCAGTGGTCTCAGGCTTTGGCTGTGCCGACTGTATATTCTAACATATTAATGGGCACTAGCTATGGCCTTTAGCCATGGCCACTGACTACAGCTTTCAATGTTGGCCACTTTATATTTTAAAACAGTGATGGGCTACAAGGCATGGCTTTTAACCATGCACATTGGTATATTTGAACACTAACCGACCACTAGCTATGGCCTTTGGTACTGGCCAGTGACCCCCGGCCTTTGTCATTGCCAAGTCCATGGCCTAAATTGTTATTAAGGTATTAAAACCTTTTATGAACTAACTTATAAATGATGTTCTGTCTAATTCCATTATTGATGTTATCAGTTGTATTCAATGTAATTAGTGTTGTCACCAGTGATGGCATCAGTGATGTGATTTGTAATGTCATCAGTGTTCTCATACAACATGTTATTAGGGATGTCGTCAGTGATGTGATCTGTTATGTCATCATTGTGGTTATAGGCTGCGCAATAGGGGTGCAAAGTTAAGGTGGCTTTAGCTGAATTTTAGGGGTTCTGTTTCATTAAGTTCTCATCTTAACGTCCCTGCAACTAAAGTTTTTTCCTTGAATATATATATATCGCACGGCCCGCGGTAGTGACCATGTAGTTATTGTTAAGTTGTTCAACTCATAGGAAGGGCACATTTTGGCGGGCTTATAACTTCGCTCCCCGTAGACGAATCCTCACCAAACTTTGCAGAAAAAGTATATGGGCCGCTCTGAATTTCTTTGGGAAGTTTGGTGAGGTACAGACCAAATCGTTGGACGGATTTTCATGAAATTTGAGGCAGGAGCACCGGCTTGGTCCCGACAGCGTCCTTTTCGCATAGGGTATACTAGGCTTGTGAGTGGTAAGCCGCTAGCGCCTTCGATGTATGGCTGGACATGTCCTTGTGCATTTTCGCTGCGAAGTACACCAGTTATGTACAACTTCCTTGTCCACTAGTTGCAAGTAGGTTTCACATACTTGCCATGTGTGTGTGGTGTGTCAGCATTGTACATATTGTTGGTTGAATGGGTGTGGTGATTGTTGTTCCATCCTACAGTTTTTGGTCCATGCCTGGACATGATGAAGTCAACAGTCCTGCAGTGTGTCGACTAGGTGCTGTGTTGGAATACAGTGTGTTTAGAAGTGCATAGGGTTCCAGTGGATGTTTTATGTGGTTGGGTTGTGACCATTGCGTAGAATACAGAGTACTGCACTGTACTATGATGTATTGGGTCTGTGTACTTAATAGACTGCTGGGAGCAGGGGCAATGTTCTGAAGTTTATGGCCATTGCACAGATTACTGATTACTGTACTATGATATATTGGTGCTGTGTACTTAATAGACTGCTGGGAGGAGCGGCAATGTTGTGCACGTTTTGTGGTTTGGTTGGTAGTAGAAAAAAACTATGTGAGTGGAAGTGGGTAGATGTGCTGGAGGCTGTGTTATGTTTGTGGTTTTTGCCAAGTACCTACATGTTTGCATGCATGGCTATATTATGGTGCAGGGGTTGGGTAGCAGTGCCGGTGGCTGTATTATGTTTGTGGGTTCTGGTACCTGGCCACATGTTCACATGCATGGCTGCATAACGTTGCCGTGGGTGTGGCCAAGGCCTAGGTGCTTGGGTGCATGGCCAAAGGCCATAGGCCGTAGGAGTGCTGGTGGTTGTATTATATTTGTGCGTTCTGGTACTTGGCCACATGTTCGCATGCATGGCTGCATAAAGTTGCGGTGGGTGTGGCCAAGGCCTAGGATCTTGTGTGCATGGCCAAAGGCCATAGTCCGTAGGCCGTGCACCCAAGAGCCTAGGCCACACCCACCGCAATGTTATGCAGCCATGCATGCCAACATTCTGATACTGCTATATGGATTTTCTTTTTCAATTGCGTAGAAGCTCTACATTTGGCGCAATTCATGTGTTCCACTGAAGCCTATTTTGCAATGAGCTCTTCCCCTGTTGATAGAGAGGTATGGCATGTTTCCATTTCCTGCCACCATGCGGCTACAAAAACAAAATCAGGTGGCAACGTGTTACTATGGCATTGTGCATGTCCAATGTGAAGTGCTCCAGTTACGTACAACTGCCTTGTCCACTAGTTGCAAGTATTGTTGGTTGAATGGGTGTGGTGATTGTCATTCCATCCTAAAGTTTTGGGTCCATGGCTGCACTTGATGGAGTCAACAGTTCTGCAGTGTGTCCACTGGGTGATGTGTTGGAATACTGTGTGTATAGAAGTGCATAGGGTTCCAGTGCATGTTTTATGTGGTTGGGTTGTGGCCATTGCGTAGATTAGAGTACTGCACTGTAATATGATGTGTTGGGTCTGTGTACTTCATATAGTGCTGGGAGCAGGGGCAATGTTCTGAAGAGTTTGTGGTTTGGTTGGAAGTACAAAAATACTATGAGTGGAAGTGAGTAGAGGTGCCGGAGGCTGTGTTATGTTTGTGGATTTTACTAACTACCTACATGTTTGCATGCATGGCTGTATTATGGTGTGGGGGTTGGGTAGGAGTGCCGGTAGCTGTATTACATTTGTGGGTTCTGGTACCTGGCCACATGTTCGAATGCATGGCTACATAACGTTAGGGTGGGTGTGGCCGTGGCCTAGGCTCTTGGGTGCATGGCCGTAGGCCTTAGCCCATGCACCGAAGACGGTAGGCCTTGGCGACATCCACTGCAACGTTATGCAGCCATGCATGCCAACACTGTGATACTGGTGTATGGATTTTGTTTTTCATGTGTATGGAACCGCTACATTTGGCGCAATTCATGCTTACCACTGAAGCCTATTTAAAAATGACCTTTTCCCGTGTTGATAGAGAGGTATAACAGGTTCCCATTTCTGGCCACCATGCAGCTACAAAAACAAAATCAGGCGGCAGGGTATTCCCATTTCATCGTGCATTTCTAATGCTAAGCACTCCAGTTACGTAGAATGTCCTTTTACATACATGGAGACATGTTGGTACCTTATAAATGGTGCAATGAATGTACAGCTGACACAATATATGCATGCACATTTACGGCCCCTACCTATTATTTATATGTGCAGCGAGTTATGAATCAACCGTGTATGTTGGCAGACTCTGTGTGCAATGGATGCGCATACGTGGGTGTCAGGGCCATTTTCCGCACTTTAGTGCCTTTGGGGAAGGACCTTTTTGGGGCTCTCATTCACAAAAGGAAACAAATTAATTTATAACTTCTTCAAAGATTGTATGTGCTTTCTAATGTACGAACACAGTGACCTGAACTGGTTGTGTCGCCTGTGTGGTACATTATGGCTATTGGTGTGAACCTTTTGTTGCCAAATGATACCCGTCGGTGTGTGAAGGTAGTAAGGTTGCAGTTACTTTATTTTCCCATCTTCATTGTTATTGATAGCATCCATATTATGTATTGCCTATGCGATTGTATATGCAAGGTCGAATGATTATCGGAATTGGAAGGCCTGCATAATATGCTATGGTTTGCATTTTGTAGCACCTGTTGAAATGGAATGGAATCACAGTTAGGTATACATGCAGAGAGAAAGCATTCGTTAGGGACTTCTTCCTGAATGACATGATTGCAGAGGCTGCATGTGTGTTTCTACATGTAAGAAATCAGAAAGATTTCATTTATGGGTATGTTTTTGATTTTCAATACCTGCAGTAAGTACATTACCACTTCTTGTGGATTTACTTGTCTATTTAACATGCATTTTCAATTAGTCCACAATAGTCAAATCCCTGCCTTATCTGCGCCCCTGTAACTGTTTCCAGGATTGTGTGCTGCATTTCTATGCAGCCCTATTTGTAAACACAACTGGTGTGAGCCGTTTTAATAAACGTTTTAAACAATTAGTGCCATTTGCAATATACCACTGCTTGCTACATGTGCATAGTAATTTGCAGTACTTGTGTAGGAAAATGTGAATGGACCCGGCAGTTTTGTGTGTGGGTACTATTTGCTTAGTACACTTTGTAAACAAGATTTCTTACAGTACAAATGTGTGTTTCTAACATTTTGAGATGGTGGAAGGTGCCTTTGCTAGCAGGTCCAGAATGGAGGCTAACGAATGTCCTTTTTCTCCTGTGTATTTGCGCACTTGTCAGGAGTTCACAGTTTGTAGTAGTTTACTTTGTCCGTTGTTGCTGACTTTTACATGGTGCTTGAGTAACTGCTGCAACAGAGTTGTGGCGACGGTTATAAATTGATGTGCAAGGCAATTTGAAGCTCCACCACATTGCTTCGGTACCATAGACAGTGGCATCTAACTTTGCTGAGGATATTTCTGAAAGCAGTGTCTCTTCTTCCATTATGCTCTTGTGTACCTTTACATACCCTGGTACAGTGCTATGCATGGCAATTTACTTTCTTTGCTCTTCTTTGTATGATTTTTCATTGAAGTATGCCTCTGTGCTGGTGATGTGCCTCCACTAACCTGTATTTATGCTGTCATTGTATCTATGTTGATAATGTGTTTGCTTCTAACTAGTGTAATGTTTTTAGTGCCTTCATTCTCATTAAATTTAATTGAAAGTTTTTTCATTTTAAGAGCATTGCACTGTCTACAACAGTTTCTAGGATTTGTTTTGTGTGGTAAGGTTTAAGGGTTGAGCGTGATTTGTCCTCTCTACTTGTAAGGGTCTGAAGGACCCTGTGGTGGAACATGTTTTTGTAAAAATACTTTTCTGGAATGCTTCCTTGTGGTGTCATTGGCATTTGCACATACTCCATTACCAGTTGCGACAGTTGCACTGTTTTCAGTACCTTTCGGTTTCTTTATTTTCAGTTCTACATTTTGATAGAGGCATTATATTCTCCTTATTGGTAGGTGCTTTCGTTTTCTTTTGTGCCTGTATTAGCTGTTCTCTTTCACCTCTATGTACAAAATCTGCTAGGGGTGCATGGCTACTTTCTATGCTTTTAGGTACAGCTGGCCTATTTTTGCGTTGTTTTCTACTGAGTTCCTTTTTGCTAGGCAGTCTGTAGCAGCTGCTGGAGAAAAAAAGAAACCTGTAGGTCTACAGATTGTGTGATGTATATGTATGTATCTGTGCATGTATTGATGAATATGAGGGTAGGAATACAGATAGTTGTGTGTGATTGTGTAATGGTTTGTTAGTGTATGGTGGGAATGTTACATTGCTATTTGGGAGTTACTATAATGCCGGCAACGTGATAACACAAAGTGAGCAACTGCTGAGGTGCACTTAGTAAGCATATAGCAAATACCAGTGGGTTGATGCTATTGTGTACCTTAATATACAAGAATACTGCAATGTCTTTGTAAGAGGTGCACCTCCACGATACAATTGCACCTGCTTTGTTGGCTGTCGACAGTAGGCTCCTCTGGGTTGTATTTTGAAGTTGACACACCACTGGCTTTTAGGGCAGAGGTGGTTACTGTTTAAGAAGACCATAAAACAATTTGTTTGTTAATGGCATACTGCCTGCATTTGGAGAATGCATTACATGACAGGGTAGGGGAATGTGTTGGCAGGAACACTTGTGTGTGTCTAATTGGACGGCTTTGTGTATGATTGAGGATTTGGGGGTAGTAGCATTGTTGGTGAGGGGGTACGTGGTTGATTTGTAAGTGTACTGTATGACGTGCAGTTTAGCAAGTGTGTGCATTGGAGTAAGACTATTTAATTTTCAAATGGATTAGTCCTAGTTGTGGAAGGGGGAGAAAGGTTGGTAAAGGTGTACAGCTTGGAAAGGACAATGTGTTTGTGTGTGAAATTCCATTACCTTTTCTGCACACATATGCTTCCTACATGAGTACAGCAATTATTACACTTCTTGGATTTATGTATCCACATTTACACTTGTCACTGTTGTCAATGCACACATACATTTTTTTGCCTTTCTAACTAATGTTACACCCTGTGAAGTGTGCAAAGTAAGTGGCAGACACCCTGTTTTTATGCATGCAATGTGTGTACTTGGTGTCGGTTGGTAGGATACATTCCGTGCTGGTTTTGTGCGATAATTTTACGAATTCCGCAGGAGATGCGTTAGTGTGGAAAAAATTTGTACCATTGTCAGAAGGAAATCAGAGAGTTCCTGATTGGATATTGCAATGGCTGATATGGGTAAATGAAAACTTTCTAAGCACATACTAATGAAGTGGCACTTGATGGTAGGTGATGGGAGAAATGACAGTATGGTTTTTGAGAATGTTATAGAGGTTCAGTGGCAGATAACCTGTTTAGAGGCACATATAACATAGTTGTAAAAATACTATAGAAACTATATTTATACTTGTAGTTTGTGGTGATGGGTGCTGATGTGGATGAATCTGGATGCAGAAATATTGGATAGTTTCACAGAAGTTTTTACTGGGATGACACGAGACATGCACTCTGAATGTTTCACGGTACATGTGGAGTGTTGTAGAGAACTGCTAGTGTTACATGCAGAGGTCTTGGATGTGATTGGTGGATGCGTGTGTGACTATTTTGCAGTACCCAATGAGGGAGTGCTGGAAAAAAGATTGTGGAAAGGGAGGAAGGACTGTTACTGCTTTACTGGGGCGCGGCCCTTGCAGTACTTGGGCAAGTGCACGTGCCACATCCTGACCTTCTTAGCATGCTGGCCATGGGAATGGGACTGTGGGGATTATCCAATCAGGAGATGAGTGTGTGCTTTACAGTAAGGGGCAGTAATATTTTTTTTCATTACTCTTTGTAGTGAGGGTGGCAGACATGGAGAGACGTACAGTGTTGATCGTGGATGATGCCTTTGTCCTAGATCTGCACAGGTATGCCTTGGAAAGAGACTTTGATGGCAATTTCGATTTGGCAGGAGTGGAGGCTTTGTGGTGCAGTGCCGATGTGTGCAGTTTCGACGTTGTGCTAGCACTTTTGGCCACTTTCGCAACTGTTGATGTTGTCGTGGTGCACTATGGCAGCCAGCATTTGGGTTACGTGGCTTGTTCACGTTTGTTCCATCAACTAAAAAGGTTGAGGAAAGCAGTGAAGCGCCTTTTTCCCACTGCCAAGGTGGTTTCTCTTCCATACCACCAAGAAGAGTATGGGACTATAGCAATATGCTTTGTACTCAGCCAGAGGTCGGAAGGTGTCTTATGAACAGGAGCATGTGTGATTCCCTGTGCGCTGCTGGGATGTTCTTCTGTAACAATAACATTATTGATTCTCGAAGTGTGAACCTTTTCGATGCAAATGGCATTTTTTTTGTCAGCCATTGGAAATGGTATTTTATTTTACCATCTACAGGATGTGTTGAAGAGGTTATTGTAAGAATGTGAGGAGAAGAAGAAAATCAAAACTCCTATAAAAACAGAAAAAAGGTGTTTGTTTACAAGCACCAAAAAAAAGGCTCTTTTCAGAGCCACCACTAAAGACGAAATCCCCTACCCTGGTTGAATGTTCAACCACTCCCGTACACAGCATGATGTGTCAGCGGATATCGTGAGATGTGCACGAACGCACGTGCCACATCCGGGGCTTTTGAGGATGCCGTGCATGGAAATGGGACTGTGGAGGCTAACGGATTGGCCAGTAAGGTTTTGGGTGTGGTGAATAAGCAGAGAGTACAGTGTTGTGAACTTGGTGACTTTCTCTATATTTAGTGAGAAATCACTCCCCCCCCCCCCCCTAGCAACTTTGTACTGTAAAAGTGGCTAGCGCAAAATCTAACTACTTTCTTCCATTGGTTTGGAAACTTACACTTTTTTCTATTGCTTTCCAATCCAATTGAAAAAAAAAGCGCTACATTTTTGCTAGCCGTGCGGCTAGTAGTTGCCCATTGTTTCTGAATCAATACTCTGCAAAGTGCACAATTTGCACCACATGTAATGAAAAACTCACAGTTGCGTACTATTTAAAAAGGTCTGCCACAAAAAGAAGGAAGAGCCTTTTGCAACTGTGGCACACTTTTTCATTGGTGCCCGAGACAATTTTATGCCCCAGTCCAACCGTGATGCTGATTTAATAGGGGTTTTTCCACATCAGAACAGGTAAGTGAGGTGCTTAAGTAGAGCAGTGCATTGTGTCAGTACTGGAACTGTGAACTTTCGGGCGCTTTGTGGTTCCTAATGTCATGAATCGCTGGGTGCACCCCTTTTGGGCCTCATGGTCCTTGTCACAACGGATTTAAACAACTAATACCTCCAATATGCCATCCAACGCATTCCCTTCTCGCTCCATGCGTTGGACGTAACCCTTCTCTATTTCTAGACCACGCCTTCTGGGGCTCCGCGCGGCTCAATGCTATAGCGATTAGCGACCAGACGTGTGCTCTATAGCTCGCGGTTCTTCTCCTTTCTACGCCGCTATCCCTTCCTCGAAACCCCCCCTTCTTCTTCCTTCTGGAATCTAGTTCTAGCGAACTTACCTTGCCTCCTGGATTCCTGGATTCAACCTCCCGGAAAACTCAACGCATTCTGGATTCGGCAGAGACACGGGCCACCTTCTTCAAAACCCGATCCATCCGAAAGAAGGCAGCCTCCAAGAACACCGGAAAAGAACGGATTCAGGTGAGAGGGGGGAACTCCTTGGCAGTTTGAGACCCACCCAATCGAAAGCGATATCGACATGGAGGCTGCCGTGCAGGACTTGATGCGTAGTATGCAGGAACTGTCAACCGAGGAACAGAATCTGAAAGCGGAGAACACCGCTCTCAAACCATTGGTTCTATCCCGGGATTCTGCTACAAAAGAGAGTGTTATACTGGGCGGAGTCGTGGATAAATACGACGGCTCCGCAAAGACCCTTCGTGCATTCCTGGATTCGTGCTTGGTTCATTTTACCTTCAAGCCTTACTATTTTGCGACCCCCAGGGCCAAGGTGGGTTTTATAATCTCTCACCTTTCCAGGAATGCCTTAACTTGGGCCACTCCCCTCGTTAACTCTAGCGATGCCCTCCTAGACGATTATGATGGGTTTATACGTGCCCTAAAAGACATGTTTGACCGCCCTGAGCAGGTCTATAGTGCACAAGAACGCTTGTTAGACTTTCAGCAAGGGACCCAGGATATGCTCACGTATGTGACCCGATTTAAACAACTGGCAAAAGAAGCCGACTGGTCCACTGAGGCGAGTTTTACCCTGTTCAGGAGAGGATTGAACGAAGAAATTAAGGATGAGCTGGCCAGAGTGGCGCGACCAAGCTCATTCCAGGCATTAATGGATCTTGCCATGCAGATTGACTTCCGTATCCAGGAAAGGAAGTCAGAAAAGAAGAAATCCAGGGGAACTCCTTCCAAGGTATCATTTGAGGGTACCCCCAGACCAGAAATCAACCCAAGCCCAGTTTCAGAATCCAAGCCCATGCAGATTGGGGCCTTTCGTGGACCCATATCCCCACAAGAGAGAATGAGGAGAATTCATACGGGCTTGTGCATGTACTGCGCCTCAGATAAGCATTTGGTTAGAGAGTGTCCTTTAGCACCCCCTCAGCGTTCGGGAAACGCCAGCTCCCGATCCTAGATGGAGCAGAGCTTCGGGAGAGAGATGTTTGCTCCACATCCATTCCATCCTTGAACTCTCCTGGACAAAACAATTTGGTGGTACTGCAGGCCTTTTTATCACCATCCAAGAATACAAACTATTCCATTTTGGCCCTGGTAGACTGCGGAGCTATGGGAATTTTCATCGATCATGAGTGGGTTGATAAACATCAGATTCCCTATGAGTCACGAAGCACCATGCAGCCTGTGGAAGCTATCGACGGAAGACCCCTCACATCAGGACCCATAAGCTTTCAGACCAAGGAGATCCAGCTTTCAATAAATCACCATCGAGAACTGATCAGGTTTGACATTATTAAGTCAGCTCATTACCCCTTGGTATTGGGCATGCCCTGGCTACAGAAACACAATCCATATATCAATTGGTCTGCGGGTTCCCTATTCCTAGGCTCAGAGTTTTGCATGTCTCATTGTCTATCCCTAGAGCCTCCATTAACGCACCCAAAGGAACCAACAAAGGAACAACAGACACCACTAATGGTATCCAATGTCATGCAAGTTCCTGAAGTCTACCAAGCTTATGCTGATGTGTTTTCGACTGTCATTGTCCAGGCCTTACCCCCACACAGACCTGAAGACTGTGCCATAGAGACAGAACCCTCTGCAGTGATTCCCTTCGGCAGGATGTTCATTCTTTCCGAACTGAGAAGAAGGCCCTAAGAGAATACCTGGATACCAACCTTCAAAATGGCACCATAAGACCTTCGAAATCTCCTGCTGGTGCTTCTCTATTCTTTGTTCCCAAGAAGGATACCAAGGAACTCAGACCCTGCCTTGATTATCGCGGGCTAAATCAATGTACCCTCAAGGATCGGTACCCGTTAGCCCTGATTTCGGATATCCTGGAAGCCGTGAGAGGCGCAGTGATATTCACCAAGTTGGATCTCAGGGGCGCCTATCATTTGATCCGTGACAGGGAAGGAGACGAATGGAAGACTGCCTTCCGAACACCCTTTGGCCATTTTGAGTACCTAGTCATGCCCTTCGGATTGGCTAACGCCCCGGCAATTTTCCAACGCTTTATGGATAGGGTGTTCTCTGACATGCTGTTTCTCTTTGTTATTGTATATCTGGATGACATATTGATCTTTTCCAAGGATCCTAAACAACATGAAGAGCACTTAAAGGCAGTCTTGCAGAGACTCTGAGATCATAAACTCCTAGCCAAACCTGAAAAATGTTTGTTTCATGTGACCTCTGTCCACTACCTCGGGTTTATTCTTACCCCAGAAGGAATCGGTATGGACCCTTCAAAGGTAAAAGCCATATTAACCTGGCCCGCTCCTACTTCCGTGAAACAAATTCAATCTTTCCTGGGACTCGCCAATTTCTACCGAAAATTCATATCTAATTTCTCTGAGCTAGTGCAACCGATTGTTGCTCTCCTGAAGAAAGACACTCCTTTCCTCTGGTCAACACCACAAGATATGGCGTTCCAGCGTTTAAAGACAGAGTTTACGCAAGCTCCTATCTTGGCTCAACCCGATACTAGCCGTCCTTTTCTGGTAGAAACAGACGCTTCAAATTATGCCATTGGCACAGTCCTGAAACAAGAATTAGGAGATAAACTAGAACCCCCAATTGCTTACCTCTCACGAACTCTGACTCCTAGTGAAACACATTATTCAGTTGTTATCCATCCGCCAAGCCTTCACTGAATGGCGACATTTACTTTTGGGAGCTAAACATCCAGTTCAGGTCCGTACTGACCACCGAAACCTCCAGATTCTACAGTCTTTGGAGTGTAGGAACAGTCGTCAGGCACGTTGGGCATACTTCTTTGCCCAGTACCAGTTCCATAATACTCACGTTCCTGGATCACAAAACCTGATCGCTGACGCCTTATCTCGAAGACCTGTAAGAGGATTCAATTCAGCACTACAGCTAAGTTAACGCCTAGTCTAGAATACTGAATGAAAACCCTTATTGATATATCTTTATGTCCAGTTCATGCGTTCTGGATGACTACCCCTATATAACACCCCTCTCTTGGAATCCCCCTGACCCCACTGAGCCAAGAAGTAGTTCTGTTTTGCAAGTTAAAAGGTTTATTTGATAATTTAAACAAGAGATGTATATATCACACCTTATAATAAATTAATAATTGAATAGCACACTTAATCTGATATGATAAAGATCAACAACGGAGAATCTGGCACTAGCACACTTCTTATAATCACTAATGAGTTGACATGAAATGGATAAGGTAGCACACTGGTAAATAGGAACAAAAGTATAATGTGGTAGAGGATGCTTTATGTAAGCTCAGGTGGATGCAATATTCAATGAATGCAGTACAGAAAATACTCAATATGATTTCAACCAAACAATGTAATCACTCTTCTCTGGCAATCCCCTCCCCCCCTTGATGCAAGGCAAGGAAATGGAAGGAAAACACACAGTTCTCAGAAATGCAATCAATGTAAATCAGTTCACCCCAGCAAGCTTACACTACAGAAAACAGATAGGAGTTTTGAAAACACGGGCAAAATGCTTTGATATGTGCTAGCAATGGATGAGAAATATGCTGGAAATGCTTTTAATTCCCTTTCAGAGGTTCAGGGTGAGTGGTATCTAGTTAATATTAGTCCAGGCTCACACTAGCAATGAGGCAGGGATAGTTAGCAGGTTAAACGAATTTCTGGCAAATGGAAGGCAAGCAGCAGCAGTTTTTACATGTGAAGAAATTTGCAAATCGCGGTAAAATTCGCGAATGCGTGTTCCGCGATTGCGGTAAAACTATAAGGGGTAGGAATGCGGTTCTAGGTTCGTAGGAAAGCCACGATTCTAACCTTTCAGATGAAAGTTATTGCAAGTCTCTAGCACAAACGGTTGCGGAGATATGAGCGATTTTGTGAAGGTCGTTTTTGGTTTTGCAAATTTTAAAAGCTCAAAATGACAAGTGGCAGATTTTGCAGCTAAAATGACAGGTGACAGCTAGGAGGCAGTTCTACTTAGGTTAAATAGATTGAATTATATGATTTTAACTAAGAGAGGTGTTCTGAGTTTTGCTGAGTACTCACAAGAGATTTTGAACCGGAAAGCGACTTGGTCACGGACTTCAGTCTGGTCAGGTCTTCCCGGGTTCTGCTCACAGCGCCTGGCCTCTGCTAGGCACCGGTTCTCTGGGTCGGGTCCTGCCTTCTCTTTGGATATTTCTGTCACCGGGTTCTTGCAAAAGTTCTTGGCAAAATTCAGACGGCTCGCCCGGCTGTCTGAAGAGTTCAGTTGCAAAAATATTTTGAGGCCTGCTGACAAATACTCTTGCTGGCAGTGGCCTTTTTGGTTAAGGTTCTGAAGTCTCCGTTTATCTTGGAGTCTAAGTGTTGGCTCTTTGAAGATTGATGGAGGTAAGTATGGATTTTTCCGGCAGAGCGTCCCGCTGCAGATGGAATTGAAGGTCCCTATCTGTCCTGTCTGTCTGCTTTTATGTGTTTAGAATGTGGGTGTGTTCTAGCATCACTGACCCTACCTCTCTCTCAGCTTCTAATTGGTCAAACTTCCATTTATCATTTGATTGGGGAAGGAAGTGTGTGTCAGCGTGATGTCATTTTATGGCTTGCAGATAGGACACTCCTCTCTCAGATTGCACATATTCTATATTTGATAATAAAACACATATTTCACAGTTACACAGTTTCTTGAAATTACATATACATGGTGTGGCTGAATTTAGCCATGTCTCTGTCCAAATCTGCTGTTTCTAAGAGCTTGCATTCAGAAATGGCACATAATTGACTTTTTAACTGATTTTTCAATTTCTGACATTGACCCAACTTTACATACATGTGCGCAGGGAGTATGGACATTAACTGATGAAGTTTCAGATTTTTAACATGCATACATTTAGAGTAACATCCACTTTTCCGCTAAAACCCCCCTGAACATACCACCGGTTCTAAAAACCTCTTAAACTGTGGGCAGAAAAATCACAAGAATTATGGTATCATTTATAAAATTTTCACATGTCCGCTCTATGAATGATCCATCTTTTTAAAGTTATGTTCTGGCTCCAAAGGGGTGTGGTTTCCTCTCAGCACAAGGTAGAAATACTGGTTTTTCCAGTTCTGCCAAGCCAGCTTGCTCTCACAGGCAGTGCTCCTCCCAGCTTCTGCCAAGAGGAAGCTACATTTTACGACTGCTGTAATAAAACCTTTGCCTGAGTCAGGAGAGGCTCATTGTTCAAGAGGAAGCCATTTATGATCCTCTCAATAAACCCTCTGCCTGGGTGAAGGGAGTTGCATTGTTCACTCTCCTGCAGAGCACAGGTAATTCAATTATCAGATAGATGGCATATCCTTAGTGTGAGCAGCAAAAGGGCAGCTAGGCCTGGGAACACAGCTGTGACTCAAGTTTCACTCCTGATGGGGGTAGTTGCCAGGCAAATTGGAATCTCTTTAAGCTGTCATTTCTGTTCCCCAGTTTCTGCATTCAAATAAAACTAAACATTTTCACATATGCAGCTAGAAGGCTGATTCTAAGTTTAAAACTATGACATTTAAACAGTTACAAAGGCATGTGACACCAAACATAGGTCACTCATTTAATCCAAACATTTTCGATTTTAGTGTCTTTAAATCCAGTGCAACTTAAACTGCTGACTCCATAGCAGTTTTGTTATAAGCATTGTTTTGGGCTCTTCATTTCCCAGATTTTGTAGGCACACAACACTCCATTCTACCAAATGTCTGCTGGTGTCCAGTGAGTTTTTAGATGTGTTGCAATGTTTAAAATAGACAGTTTGAGCCTGCCTTCAGAGAAACACAGGGTGGTTTTAAACTGCCGGCTTTTGGATAGTGGTGAGTACTGGTACTGCACCCATTTTTGGGATTTAAGAAAATGAATTCCCAACAATTCTAGGTTGCATTTGGCAATCAGCATTGCCATTCCCAATGGTTTCAGACTACTGTGCGGGTAGTCCAATGGTGATTTTAAAGCGCTTTGAAGCTAACCGGCGCTACTGTTTTTCCTTTGGCAACCCATTTCCCTCATGGCAACCCGGCCTTTCATTCTCGCACTGGTGGGTGGCAAGTGAGGCAACCATTTCGGTGTGCGCACAAACTGCGCAGCTTTCCTGGATTTCGGCGCACATGTGGGTTTTCCGCCATCTTGACTTTTCTAAGCCCACAGCACCAAATGTTGTGGCATGATAGCTTAAACGTGGGTCAGGACACCCAACAAGCCCCCCCACGCGACTGCACTTTGAATTTGAGTCGATGGGGAGTCGCGTGCCCAAGGGTTTTGACCCACGCACCGGTCTGTCCGCATAATCTTCTTCCTCTTCTGTAGATGGCATAGTTCAGCATCTTCTTCTCCATCCGGTACTGATCGATCAGTTCTCCTCGATGGTCCTGATGGGAATATTGGGCGGTCCACTGGGCCCATTGGATCTTCGTTCCCGGTCTCCGTATCATCCTCCTTGGCCCGTCTTCAGGTTTTCTTTCTCCTAGGACGACAAAGGAAGAGCGGCAATACCTACTCATAGACGTTTTTCCACCACTGTTGAGATAGTGGGGCAGCATATGTATTTCATCATAACGAAACATTACATTCTTATTTTGAAAAAAAAACAGTATAACTAAGAGACAGTTTCATGCAAATCACAATATTTTAGAGACTAGATGTGGTATGTTTTATGATTGGAACTGAATTAGTCTGATACAGTACCCGCTAGGATTCCAGAGGATTCCTCCAGTTGTTGCAGAGTGTGCCTGGGATGGCAACATTTCAACTGGTTTATGTGGACCCACTTGTCTTCCCCCTCTGCCGAACCGCCTTTGGGGATGCGGATCTTGTAGGCCACAGGGGAGATTTTGTCTATGATCTCGAATGGTCCCTTCCATGTAGGCAAAAATTTGCGCTGCTTGGCCTGGTTCCTTTGGAAGTTGTATAGATAGACCCGGTCCCCCACCTGATATTCCTTCCTGGAAGTTTTCAGGTCATAGTGGGTCTTCATGCTATCAGCTGATCTTTCTAGATTCCGCTGAGCATAAGCAAAAGCATGTTGGAGGTGTTTCCTTAAATTCTCCACATACTCATGAGTAGTGGAGGCATTTATCAGTGTCTGCTCTTGGGTCCTGTAGAGCAAATGCTGAGGAAGCACCATCTTGCGCCCAGTCATCAACTCAAATGGTGACATTTTGGTTGCAGAGGAAGGAGTAGATCTGATGGCCATTAGGACCAGAGGTAATCGGATATCCCAACTTGGCCCAGAATCTGCCACAAACTTTTTTAAGATGCTCACAATTGTTCGGTTATATCTCTCTACTGCCCCAGAAGAAGCTGGCCTGTAAGCAATGTGTAGCTTTCTCTTGACCCCCAGTATCTCCCACATCTTTGTCATCACTTCACTGGTGAAGTGGCTACCTCTGTCTGACTCAATCCTTTGAGGTAGACCAAAACGGGAAAAGATGTGGTTAATCATCAAGGCACCTGCCGTTTCTGCCTTGCAGTTTGGGGCTGGGAGACATTCCACCCACTTGGTAAACAAGCATGTCACAGTCAACATGTACTTATTCCCCCTAGCCGAGCGAATCACAGGGCCTACAAAGTCGATTTGTAAATCTGACCATGGCAGTGTCATCCCCCTCTTTTGGAGAGGCGCACGATGCGTGAGGGATGATGGCTGAAATTGTGCACACACAAGACACCCCTTCAAGTATTGGTCGAGGTCCTGCCCCATGTGTGGCCAGTATGCAACCTCTCTTAAGATTTCCAATGTTGTGTGAAACCCCCTATGACCGGCGGTGGCCGCATCATGGGCGTGACTTAACATCAGGCTTCGGAATGAGGTAGGAACCACCCACTGATCGTGGCCAGCTTTGGATTTCCTTACCAACAAACCGTCTTGGATCCGGAACATTTTTGGACATTTCATCAACACTCTTAGGTCCTCTTTCCCAATGTAATCGGTATCCGTCAGGGGAAAGTTCTCAGGGTCCTCAAGGTGCTGGTAAAATTTACCAATAATTGGATCCCCCTTCTGAGCAGTAATCAAATCATCATCAGGGGTCTCCTTACTCCATTGTGCAATTGAAAGGTCGTTGTGAGCATTTGTCTGGGACCTAGTGATAGCAGTGACCTGGATCTCCCCCAACAGGGACTCAATCTCAATTAGATCCCCTTGGATGGCCCCGGTTTTGGCCAGCTGATCAGCTAAGTCATTTCCAGTTTTGTCTGGTCCCTCTACTTTGGAATGACCCTTGATCTTTTTCCAATAGATGGTCATCTCATTCGAGGTGACCAGATCATCAATGTTTTGGATCAACTTCCCATGTTTCAAGGGTTTGTTGTTAGCACATAACATGCCTCTGGTTTTCCAATTAACCAGGTGCTCCACGAACCCGTTCCGTACCTAATCCGAATCTGTGATTATGACCAGTTCGTGGAGTTGATGCTGGACAGCAGTGAGGATGGCCTGATGCACAGCCATCAATTCTGCCACCTGACTACTTCGGGGACCAATTTTGTATCCAGCGGAGGGTTCTGGGGACTCATTCACCCATGCATTCCCTACGCCGGCCACCAGTTCTTTCTCCCCGTTGTTGTCAACATGGTAAGAGCATCCATCCACATAGACAGTGGGCATTCCCTCACACTTGTCCTCTTCAAAGACTTTGTGGGGGGAATTAAGGTATGCCTCCATGTTGTCCTTTATTTTTAGACTTTCGTCCTCGAGACAGTTTTCTCTGGCACAATCATGCAAGTCAGCCAGACCTTGCGCGAGGGGACTCTTCTTGTTTTGGCCATATCGGACCTCCACAGGAAAGCCTTGCATTGACAGAATCCAGGAAGTAATTCGGGAGTTACTCACATTTCCGGCCCGGATTCTGTCACTTTGGAGATATTGCAGAGGCTGGTGTGGAGTCTCCACTATGATGTGTTCCCCCTGGATAAACGGGCGGTAATTCTTCAATGCCCACACCGTTGCCAGGAGTGCCTTCTCACAATCGTTGAATTTTTCCTCCACAGAGGATAAAGTTTTGCTCGCATAGGAGATTACTTTATTGACCTTGTCATGCTTTTGATATAATACTGCCGTCAAGCACGTATTAGAGAACCCTGTCTCCAGGAAGAACTCCTTGTTTCTGACCGGGTAAGCTAGGCAAGGCGCTTGTGAGAGGCTTCTTTTGAGTTGTTTTACTGCCTCGGCTTGTTCTGGACCCCATTCCCACTTGACCCCCCCCTTCAGGAGATGAATCAGGGGTCTGGTGATCTCTGCGTAGCCCTCAATGAACTTTCTGCTGTAATTAGTCAGTCCAAGGAGGCTCCTTAGTTCCCGCAGAGTTGTGGGGTCTTTCAGTTTCTGAAGTGCTTCCACTTTCTTTTCCTGGGGACAGAGGCCCTGAGGAGTAATCTCATGCCCCAAGAAATTAACACGGGTTCTACACCACTGTGCTTTCTGAAAGGAAAGTTTTGCTCCGGCGGCCCTCAACTGTGTCAGAACATAACGGATCTCCGCTATGTGTTCCTCCACAGATGAACTTTTGATGAGGACATCATCTACATAAGCCAGGTTACCCCTCGCACCCAGGTCGGGCATGGCCTTATGTAGGAAAATGTTGAATTCATTGCCGGAGTTGAGGTATCCGAAGGGAGTCCGGGTCCATGTGTACTGCTGGCCCCCAAAGGTAAAAGCCAGTTTGTATTGGTCCTCCCTGCTGACAGGCACGGTCCAGTATCCATTGGTCAGGTCTATTGCAGTGAATACCTGTGACCCCTGAATCTGGGCCAGCCCTTGGTCAATGTAGGGCAGAGGCCATCGGGAAGTATGGACCCGTTTGTTGAGCTCCCTAAGGTCGGCGCAGAGTCTCCACTGGCCGTTTGGCTTCAATATTCCCAGCACCGGATTATTGAAGGTGCTGTGGACGGGACGGATTATTCCCCGGGACTCAAGGTTATTAATTATTTCGGTAAGGGACTCCATTGATGCGAGAGGCAAGCGATATTGCTTCACAAACACAGGAGTCATGCCAGGGTCCGTGGGGATTGTTGTTGTGTGGATGTCAGTGCGACCACAGTCATATGAGTCTACCGCAAAGAGATTTTGGAAATCCAAGAAAACTTGTTTCAACTTTTGCTTTTGTTCCAGAGTCACACAGGCATCAGCTAGGTTGACTCTCTCTTCCACCATCTGCCTGAAGCCTGGAAAGACTTCTGGTTTGGCTATTTCCGCGGCCTCCTCCAGCTGGGTGGAGAAGTCCCTGGTCAGAGTGCTGATTTGGACCGGAGGCTTCAGGTGGGAAAGGCAGCCCTCATGTACCTGGAAAATCACCTCATCCCTCCTGAAGTCACACGTCACATCTTCCTTACCATAGGGGCAGGAAGTGTACACCAGGAAGTTCCCCCCATGCCGGGTGAAAATCCTGTCTGGTGTTGTATTGTCCTCACTGTCACTGTCAACACAGTCCTTGGGGATTGGTCCTAACAGTTCATTTACAAGATCAATGGAGAAATGTCGGTCATCAACCGCCATTCCAATAATGGTGCCTGCGGCTAGAGTAATACTCTTTAAGTCGCTGTTATCCACCTCTATTAGAATGGTGTCATGTTCTATGTTGACTAATGGAGTTGGGTTTACCCCCAACCCTTGCTGTTGGAAAGAAGCATTTAGATGTATGTAAGCATCAGGGTTTTTCAACTCTTGTCCCCTTTTAACTTTCACTTCCAGGGAGAATTGTCGGGTCCTTTCTGGGATGGTGGCTTCCTCTTTAACCTGAATTTCAACTGCATAAGGTAGCAATTGAGCTGACCTAAATGCTTTTTCTGGATCATCAAAGCCCATGGGATTATCCGCTAATCGGGACCAAGCTTTGAAGTTTATTAGGTCCAAACTAATGGCAAAGCGATTGAGAATGTCACTGCCTAAGTAAAAGGCGGCAGTGACGTCTCGCACGACCCAACAATTATGGACTATGCTCTTGTTGCCAATGGAGATTTTGAGCATACACCTGCTTGGCAGGAGATGTTTTGAATTGGGTGCTTCCAGGTCCATTTCCCATTTGTCTATCAGTTTGAAGGGGGGAATGGCTGGATCTTTTGAGAGTTGGCGAAACATGGCTTCGCTGATGAAGCTCTTACCGTTGTTCACACACACTCGAGCGAGAAGAGAGTCCTTCCCATCATTTAACTGAACAGGGATGAACAACTGCTCTCCAATTTGCTGAATATCAGCCAGGCTCTGAGCTGATTTCACATCTTTCTGGACTATAGGAGTGGGAGTTTCAGATTGTGGATTGGTATAGAATTTCAGAGTGTTTCCTTCCAGCGTGGAGTACCACTTTAGACTGGAAGGAAGGTTGATTTTCAGAAATAGAGAGGACCCCCCATCACTAGTCTGTTGTCCTACTGCTATTACTGTCACGTCTGGAATCTGGTTGTTCTGGAAGTGAAATTCTACTTGGTCAGATTTTTGTTCAACCATGTGGCATGTGCCGTTTAAACTAACATGGTTGACACTCTGTTTTAATTTTATTGGTCAGCTAGTCTGGGTCCAGAGGACCTTGTTTACACAATCTATTAGGGGTGACAACCTTCTCAGGAGGTCATTCCCTAGTAAACAAGGGGTGCCCTCCGGGGTCACAACTATGACCGGGTGTTTCAACTTATGTCGCCCAATTTTAATGTCCAAGTCTGCAGTCCCCTCAACGGGAATTTCCTTCCCGTCAAAGTTCTGTAGTTGTCCCGGAAGAGAGGTGAGAGGAATTTGGTAATTCTCTCCCCTTCCTGCATTCAGTTCGTCAAAGGCCCTTCTGGACAGAAGGGTAGCTTGAGATCCCGTGTCCACCAGTGCCGAGATTGTACCCTGCCCCTGTACTTGTACCGGGGCATAATATCTTCCCTCCTTCTCCTCAAGGGGGCACAGATAATGCACATTTTTGGACAACTGGTGGGCTAACTTTCTGGTTTTGGACATCGATAGCGAAGAGATTTGGGCAGAATTCTGTGGAGAGTCTTGGGAATCTGAAAGAAAAAGTTGGCAACTGGAGATCAGAGCCATTGTGGGTTCCCCTGGTTCCGGTTCTGGGCTGCCCCCCCCTTTTTGGAGGCAGTCCCCAGGATGGGTTTGAACCAGGGGATTTTCTTGCTGTTGGTTCTGGGATGAGATGGTGGGCGGCGGTAGCTCAGTCTCCACATCTCCCCAGTCTGGATTTGCATCCCTAGGGACCCATTTTTCTTTGGGGGGAGTTCCCCCCTCTCTGAAGGAGAAGATCCTTTTCCCAGGATCCTCTGAGGATCCCTCTCCCTCAAATTGGAAGATCTGTACCTCCTCCTCAAACTGAGTCTGTTTGGGTCTTTTGTTTCTCCTACCCCCCCTCTGCTCCTTAGGAGGCAGACTTTCAGGGGCAAGAGATTTCGTTTCCGGTTCCTGGGTTTCCAGGGGCTGTTTACAAGTGAGGAAGGAAGCTTCCTCCAAGGCTTTACACCCCCCTTCCCTTTGTGCCTCCTCCCTGGGAACCGGTGAGTTATCGGGGTGCTGCCCCCGTCATTGTTCTGGAGCACCAGGTCCAGAGTTGGGTGCGTTCTGCGCCGGCACGCCCATCTGAGGGTTCTGCTGAGCCCTCAGTATGTGACCCAGATCCCGCGCCATGTTTTGAACCTGGCGCTCTAACTGGGAAACCCGCTCAGGCTGATACGGGGCCCTGTTTTCTCCCCTGGGCTGATCCCGGGAAGGGTAGCTGTCCCTCCTCTGGTAATACCCCGGGTTGGGAAGATTTGGGTACCCCTCCACCCTTGGCCTCCCCTCTCCCGGATTCAGTGGTCTGGGCTCAGGGAATTGGGGAAAGAAGGATGGATGGTTTTGGGGCTGAAAGTCGGGTGGATATCTGGGGAAAAAGTTCTGCCCAGGGTTTGGTAAATTTCTGCCCTCCTCTGGGAAGTTTGGAGGGAAGTTCCCTGGGTTAGGTGCTTGGCTGGATCCCCCCCCTTGGGCTGGAGGAGTCCACACATAACCCAGGATGGGTCGATTTCCCTTGTAACGGGGACTTACATAATCAGGAGAGCGAGGGACCCCATTTGTGGGGCTGCCTCCCTGGCTCCCTGTCTGTGACTGGCCCGAGGACCTTCTGGGCCTAGCATTATTAGGTGCAGGTAGGTTTTTAGGCCCCCCCATCTCCAAATCCAAAACGGGGGTGACCTTTACCTCTGCCACCTTGGCAGCAGCAGGGGTGCTGTTGGCTTTGGGGTTTTTCTGGGCATTACTTTTGCTATCTACCGGTTTCTGCACCTCATAGATCCGGGTAGCCTGTTCAATGACCCAGTCTAAAGATCTTTTCTCGTGAAAATCCCTCACGAGCTGGGTCATGATATATTTGGGCAAGGCATGGAAAAACGTATTAATAAATTCCCTGCTATCCGTGCGCACCCTTCTTGTGGTCTGTGCAAAAGCCCGCTTTAACTCCTGCACAAATTCTTGTGGGGCCTGATCCTCCCCACATTGCAAATTGTAGGCTGCCTTGCGAGCCTCTTGAGGATTTCTGTGAACAGAAAAATGTTTCAAGATGGCCGCCTTATAGGTGGACCATCTTAAATGATTTTGGTCCTCCAGCCCCGCAAAGAAACTGGATTATTCCGGGGAGAATGTCCACTTTACATATTGAATACAGCTTTGGCTGTCCTTCAAATGGAAAGTCTCCATCATTTGTTCAAACAACTCTAAGTGCTCCCAAACAGAATACTTAGCGTTCTTATGGTAAGGCGTGATGACGCTCCTGATCGCCTTAATCTGCTTTAAGGGGTCCTTAAGCAAGGCCCTTTTTGCCTTATTGGCCTTTTTGGTTCGGGTAACCCTTGTCCATTCTTCCTCGGACTCAGAGGCACTGCTCCCAGAGGTTCCCGTCTGTTCTTCCAGGTTTTCCCGGATTCTGCGAGCCTGGGAATGGCTGGCAGAATGTGGGGACCTGGTCTCCTGTGTCCTGCGCAGTTCAGAGGAGTCTTCAGATTCCTCCTTGCTGCCAGGATTTGATGGGTACCCCCTCCACTGACCTAACTGGGCAGAGGTTTTCAGGATGCCCTTAATGGGCCTACTCTCCTGGGGTTCCCCATTGAACTGTACTGTACTTGGGTGCCCATACCCGGATGCCCACCCCTCCATTCCTGAGTGGTACTGGCCTATGAGCCCCATACTCTTAGCTGGATAGTAATCTGCCATCCCTGCGGCCCTGTGCTCATGTGCGCCAGGGGACATGGGGGTGGTAGAGTCCAGGGACTGGGGGAGATGAAGGCCCCTGGTGTTAGGGCTCCTGCGGTTATGGTCAGGAGTCTCTCTTTCCCAGCGGACCTCATCTCTATCCGCCCCTGCTCCCTGTTGCAATGCAAGAGCCTGCATTTGTGCTTTCAGTTCCTCTGTTAAGGCCTTACTCGACTCTATCAGTTTCTCCTGCATCGCTACCTGTTGCTGGAGCCTATCATTGTGTTGACAGAGGGCCTCATTTTCCCTCTGTGCTTCCTGGTTGGTTCTGGAGAACTGGGCCAGTCTTTGCTGCAGGAGGGTTACCTCCTGAGCTGTGTCCCTATTGGCCTGCTCCTTTCTTGCTAGAGCATCCTCCACCCTCCTGGTGTGCTCTAGCAAGTTCTGGTGTTCTTTTTGGAGGTCACCCAGTCCCTGGTGGGTCAGGTGATTTTCTTCCATTTTTCTTTTTAAATGGCAGACTTCCTGGCCTAAGGTATCCCTTTCCTGACTGAGAGCCTGCATCTGTGCTGCCAGGTCGTCCCTTTGCCTTTGGAAGGCACCAGCATTCTGGCGCTCCTGATCAAACTCTGCCTGGGTATCCAGGTCTTTCAGAATTAGTTTGTTGCTCTCTGCCTTCACTCTATCTAGGTGGCCTTGCAGGGTGACTACCTGCTCAGCACATACCCTGTTGAAGTCCAGTTGTTGCTCCAGCTTTTTCTGGCTTTGCAGTAGGGAGTCCAAACCTTCTTGGTGTTCCTTCTGCAAGGCCAGAAATCTGGTATCCTGTTCTGACTTTTCCTTTTGCAGCACATCCATATCCTCCTTTATTTTAGTGATGTACAGTCTGCTGTCATTTTCTGACTCCTGGCTCCTCTGCAGCCTCTGCTCAGAAGAGACCAGGTCAGATTGGACCTTCTCTAACACCATCTGTTGCCTATTTGCCAGATTTTGGCTTTCAGCACATCTATCCTGCATGTCTCCCATATATAGGTACAGGTATGCTGCTATCCTGGCAATCTTATTGTGTTCCTCTTTGGCTTTAGGAGCCATATATAGTTCACTCAGGGCCACATGTAATGGACCCTGATCTCTCCATAAGTCTGACCCTGTTTCAGTGACCTGTCGTGTGATGGCCTGCAACCAGGCATCCTGGCCCTGCTCAGCCCATTCACCTCTCACAAATAGTTTATGTAAGAAGTGCTCTCTGGCTATTTTCATATCTACCAAGGTCGTCATTCTAGAGATTGGTCTCTGTCCTGACTTACAGAAGTTAGTGTTTTATTTTTGCAGAACAGAACTTTTCTTGGAGTGTCCCTTTTGAGGAATGCTTCACAGCGTAATGCAGCGTGGTGATCCGACTGGATGTATGTATCCCGTCAGTTAGCACACTGTATTAAGCTGCACAAGTGGTATTCTAACCCAGACGTCCGGCACGAGCCCCCAATTTGTAAGAGGATTCAATTCAGCACTACAGCTAAGTTAACGCCTAGTCTAGAATACTGAATGAAAACCCTTATTGATATATCTTTATGTCCAGTTCATGCGTTCTGGATGACTACCCCTATATAACACCCCTCTCTTGGAATCCCCCTGACCCCACTGAGCCAAGAAGTAGTTCTGTTTTGCAAGTTAAAAGGTTTATTTGATAATTTAAACAAGAGATGTATATATCACACCTTATAATAAATTAATAATTGAATAGCACACTTAATCTGATATGATAAAGATCAACAACGGAGAATCTGGCACTAGCACACTTCTTATAATCACTAATGAGTTGACATGAAATGGATAAGGTAGCACACTGGTAAATAGGAACAAAAGTATAATGTGGTAGAGGATGCTTTATGTAAGCTCAGGTGGATGCAATATTCAATGAATGCAGTACAGAAAATACTCAATATGATTTCAACCAAACAATGTAATCACTCTTCTCTGGCAATCCCCTCCCCCCCTTGATGCAAGGCAAGGAAATGGAAGGAAAACACACAGTTCTCAGAAATGCAATCAATGTAAATCAGTTCACCCCAGTAAGCTTACACTACAGAAAACTGATAGGAGTTTTGAAAACACGGGCAAAATGCTTTGATATGTGCTAGCAATGGATGAGAAATATGCTGGAAATGCTTTTAATTCCCTTTCAGAGGTTCAGGGTGAGTGGTATCTAGTTAATATTAGTCCAGGCTCACACTAGCAATGAGGCAGGGATAGTTAGCAGGTTAAACGAATTTCTGGCAAATGGAAGGCAAGCAGCAGCAGTTTTTACATGTGAAGAAATTTGCAAATCGCGGTAAAATTCGCGAATGCGTGTTCCGCGATTGCGGTAAAACTATAAGGGGTAGGAATGCGGTTCTAGGTGCGTAGGAAAGCCACGATTCTAACCTTTCAGATGAAAGTTATTGCAAGTCTCTAGCACAAACGGTTGCGGAGATATGAGCGATTTTGTGAAGGTCGTTTTTGGTTTTGCAAATTTTAAAAGCTCAAAATGACAAGTGGCAGATTTTGCAGCTAAAATGACAGGTGACAGCTAGGAGGCAGTTCTACTTAGGTTAAATAGATTGAATTATATGATTTTAACTAAGAGAGGTGTTCTGAGTTTTGCTGAGTACTCACAAGAGATTTTGAACCGGAAAGCGACTTGGTCACGGACTTCAGTCTGGTCAGGTCTTCCCGGGTTCTGCTCACAGCGCCTGGCCTCTGCTAGGCACCGGTTCTCTGGGTCGGGTCCTGCCTTCTCTTTGGATATTTCTGTCACCGGGTTCTTGCAAAAGTTCTTGGCAAAATTCAGACGGCTCGCCCGGCTGTCTGAAGAGTTCAGTTGCAAAAATATTTTGAGGCCTGCTGACAAATACTCTTGCTGGCAGTGGCCTTTTTGGTTAAGGTTCTGAAGTCTCTGTTTATCTTGGAGTCTAAGTGTTGGCTCTTTGAAGATTGATGGAGGTAAGTATGGATTTTTCCGGCAGAGCGTCCCGCTGCAGATGGAATTGAAGGTCCCTATCTGTCCTGTCTGTCTGCTTTTATGTGTTTAGAATGTGGGTGTGTTCTAGCATCACTGACCCTACCTCTCTCTCAGCTTCTAATTGGTCAAACTTCCATTTATCATTTGATTGGGGAAGGAAGTGTGTGTCAGCGTGATGTCATTTTATGGCTTGCAGATAGGACACTCCTCTGTCAGATTGCACATATTCTATATTTGATAATAAAAGACATATTTCACAGTTACACAGTTGCTTGAAATTACATATACATGGTGTGGCTGAATTTAGCCATGTCTCTGTCCAAATCTGCTGTTTCTAAGAGCTTGCATTCAGAAATGGCACATAATTGACTTTTTAACTGATTTTTCAATTTCTGACATTGACCCAACTTTACATACATGTGCGCAGGGAGCATGGACATTAACTGATGAAGTTTCAGATTTTTAACATGCATACATTTAGAGTAATATCCACTTTTCCGCTAAAACCCCCCTGAACATACCACCGGTTCTAAAAACCTCTTAAACTGTGGGCAGAAAAATCACAAGAATTATGGTATCATTTATAAAATTTTCACATGTCCACTCTATGAATGATCCATCTTTTTAAAGTTATGTTCTGGCTCCAAAGGGGTGTGGTTTCCTCTCAGCACAAGGTAGAAATACTGGTTTTTCCAGTTCTGCCAAGCCAGCTTGCTCTCACAGGCAGTGCTCCTCCCAGCTTCTGCCAAGAGGAAGCTACATTTTACGACTGCTGTAATAAAACCTTTGCCTGAGTCAGGAGAGGCTCATTGTTCAAGAGGAAGCCATTTATGATCCTCTCAATAAACCCTCTTCCTGGGTGAAGGGAGTTGCATTGTTCACTCTCCTGCAGAGCACAGGTAATTCAATTATCAGATAGATGGCATATCCTTAGTGTGAGCAGCAAAAGGGCAGCTAGGCCTGGGAACACAGCTGTGACTCAATTTTCACTCCTGATGGGGGTAGTTGCCAGGCAAATTGGAATCTCTTTAAGCTGTCATTTCTGTTCCCCAGTTTCTGCATTCAAATAAAACTAAACATTTTCACATATGCAGCTAGAAGGCTGATTCTAAGTTTAAAACTATGACATTTAAACAGTTACAAAGGCATGTGACACCAAACATAGGTCACTCATTTAATCCAAACATTTTCGATTTTAGTGTCTTTAAATCCAGTGCAACTTAAACTGCTGACTCCATAGCAGTTTTGTTATAAGCATTGTTTTGGGCTCTTCATTTCCCAGATTTTGTAGGCACACAACACTCCATTCTACCAAATGTCTGCTGGTGTCCAGTGAGTTTTTAGATGTGTTGCAATGTTTAAAATAGACAGTTTGAGCCTGCCTTCAGAGAAACACAGGGTGGTTTTAAACTGCCGGCTTTTGGATAGTGGTGAGTACTGGTACTGCACCCATTTTTGGGATTTAAGAAAATGAATTCCCAACAATTCTAGGTTGCATTTGGCAATCAGCATTGCCATTCCCAATGGTTTCAGACTACTGTGCGGGTAGTCCAATGGTGATTTTAAAGCGCTTTGAAGCTAACCGGCGCTACTGTTTTTCCTTTGGCAACCCATTTCCCTCATGGCAACCCGGCCTTTCATTCTCGCACTGGTGGGTGGCAAGTGAGGCAACCATTTCGGTGTGCGCACAAACTGCGCAGCTTTCCTGGATTTCGGCGCACATGTGGGTTTTCCGCCATCTTGACTTTTCTAAGCCCACAGCACCAAATGTTGTGGCATGATAGCTTAAACGTGGGTCAGGACACCCAACAGACCTGACTACGAGCCCACTGAAGACAAGGCATATCCTCAGATGTTTTCCACCAAGATCTTTGTGGCCCAGGCAGTCAACCTCCTCGAAGAAATCCAAGCCCAAACCCAATCCTCTGATCTGTGGAAGGACAAATCCAAAATAAATCCTTGGAATGTAAAGGTCCGGGAAGGTTATTTGTTCAAAGACAATCTGTTGGTCATCCCTACAAAAAGACTACAACAAAGAATAATGAATCTCTGCCACGATACCCTACACTCCGGACATTGTGGTGTCACCAATACCCTCTGTCTAATACAAAGGCAATTCTGGTGGCCTAGGATGGGACCCGATGTACAGCAGTACATTCAATCCTGTGTTGTCTGCAATCAAAATAAACACAATAACAAGAAACCAGCGTGCCTTCTACTACAACCTACATTCCAACTAGGCCTTGGGAGATTATCGCTACAGACTCCATTGTGGATCTGCCACCATCCCGTGGGTATACCACCATCATGGTTACCATAGACCTGTTCACTGATATTGCTCATTTTACGCCCCTGCGTAAATTACCATCCTCTTCTGAACTAGCAGGAATCTTCCTGGAACACATATTCCGTTTACATGGACTCCCTTCCAAGATCATTTCGCATCGCGGACCTCAATACATCTCTCAATTCTAGAAACATCTCTGTCCATGCTTAGGGATCCAATGTGCCCTTTCGTCAGGTTACCACCCTCAAACCAACGGAATCACAGAACGTGTCAACCAAACCCTGGAACAGTATCTTCGATGCTTCGCCATCAAGGTCCAGGATGACTGGTCGCTCCTGATACCCGTGGCTGAATTCCCTTACAATAATTCTGACCATTCGGCACTTGAGATCAGCCCTTTTTATTGCAGTCAAGGATTTCATCCGTCGGTCCTACCTTCTGTTCTTCCCCAATCTACACCAGTACCTACAGTTCACTCCTGGATCGAAACCCTTGTCAACATACATAAAGAAGCCAAGGAATTTTTGGAGAAGACCAGGAAACTGACCAAGAAATATGCAGATTCCAGAAGAAGACCTGGCCCTTCTTATGCAGTCGGTGATCAGATCTGGGTGTCCTCCAAATTACTACCCCGACATCTACGGCCTAGTAAACTGGCCCCTCGGTACTATGGTCCATTTTCCATAAAGGAAATTATAAATCCTGTTTCTTATCGGATCGAGTTGCCTGAATCCTGGAAGAAGATACACCCAGTGTTTCACACATTCTTGTTGAAACCCTACTATCCATCCTCCTAAAAACCCTCCAGACCTCCTCCTGTACTGGTCGATGACCAATTGGAATATGAGGTATCTCGGATTTGTGACTCCAGGTATAGAAGGGGCCAGCTTCAATACCTGGTTGAATGGAAAGGAGATCCTCCCAGCGAAAGAACCTGGGAACCTCTCTCAAACATCAAGGCCCCACGGCTGCTCAGAAGGTTCCACCTCATCCACCCGGGCAAACCAGGAGGGAAGGGTCTTCGGAGGAGGCATGCTGTCATGAATCGCTGGGTGCGCCCCTTTTGGGCCTCATGGTCCTTGTCACAACGGACTTAAACAACTAATACCTCCAAATGGCCGTCCAACGAATTCCCTTCTCGATCCATGCGTTGGACGTAACCCTTCTCTATTTCTAGACCGCGCCTTCCGCGGCTCCGTGCGTCTCAATGCTATGGCGATTAATGACCAGACGTGTGCTCCGTAGCTCGCGGTTCTTCTCCTTTCTACTCCGCTATCCCTTCCTCGAAAACCACCCCCCCTTCTTCCTCCTCCTGGATTCTAGTTCTAGCGAACTTACCTGGCCTCCTGGATTCCTGGATTCGACCTCCCGGAAAACTGAACGCATTCTGGATTCGGCAGAGACACGGGCTGCCTTCTTCAAAACCCGATCCATCCGAAAGAAGGCAGCCTCCAAGAACACCGGAAAAGAACAGATTCAGGTGAGAAGGGGGGAACTCCTTGACACCTACAGTGTTGAAACCGGTGGAGCTATACAGGACTGAAATTGTTTCTGGTTTGGAAGCGGACAAGGGCCCTGCAGAGGAATTTTACACGTTTTTACCTTTTTCCTGCAAATCATAAAGAAGCAAAATATACGCCAGTGCACACGCCATGACTGTGCACTGCAAGGACTAACACCCATGACATGAAAGATGACATCACAAATGTCATTGATGGCATCACTGATCGCCACCCTATAATATAGAAGTACAGTTCTGAGTCTGATACCCGGGTCCATGCTTATCAAGAGGGAGAGTTAGTAACTCTCATGCTGTTCTGTAGCTGTTGCCACCCCAAAAGATCTTCAGCATGACTGAGTGCATTTTGACAAAATATGTGCTCAGAACAATGATTGGGACATAAGTCAAAATACAAAGTAACATGGGAAGCAGTACTATGTTTATCAGAGCAACCCTGGTCATCATCGGTAAGGGCATCTTAGTCGATTTTTCTACCTTGAGCTCCAGTGCCCATTAAGTCCTAAGTAGTTTGATAGGGACTGTGGACACCAATATCCCAGGACATCTCACTCCATCCGGCAGCAGCAAAATTCCCATTGTTGCCCCACTCTCTCTGTGTTAGCATTCAGAGGTAAATGATCCGACTTTGTTGTCTTGATGCACAAGCCTGACAAAGAACCAAAGCTATTCACAGTCTCTATGATTGGGACAATATTCTCCTGAGAGTTCGACACATTGATCAACAGGGATACAATTACCTTTTGAGAGTAGACTGGGATAACCTTATCGCTGCTTTTCTATGTAATAAAACATGCTAATGGTATGATAACAGCAAGGACAACAAAGAGCACCCCAGGTGCTCCTGCCTAGCCTAAATGATTCAGCTCTGTAGACATAAACCAGGGCCCTTGTGCTAGGAAGGTTATATAGTAGTTGACGCAGTGATAGAACTGTTCTCCTGGCACCTATCTTATTTAGTATAGTGAACAGAAAGAGCCACTCGAACCAGTCGGATTCTTTCTCCATGTCTACTAAAAAAAACACCAAGGGCCTGCTGTACAATATCTCTCATTCCCCAGATAGAGTTGCAAAAATCCATCCCAAATTATGTTCAGTCGACCTGCCCACCACAAAGCATGATTGATCAGGTTATACTAGCTTGTCTGTGATAGTCTCTATATGTTTAGCTAACAATTTTGATAGAATGTTATTATCACAATTTAGTAGCAAAATTAGGGTCAGCATAACTGGGTCCTTACCAGGTTTGGGAATAACAAATATGGAGGCTTCCCTAAGCATATCTCTCCATTTATTCACTGTACACATCAACCAATACAGCAGACATTATGTAAAATTATTTTTTGTAGTATTCAATTGTGAACCCATAACGTCCTGGTGCCTAGCCACTGGCAAGGCGGCAATAGCTTAAGTGTTCTCCTTCACTGTGATAGGCATATTTAGGGGAGTCCTGTGCTGGTCTTCAATTCAGGCCAAGGCAATTTCGTCTAAAAAGTGAGATAGATTATTGATGGTGTGTGATCCTTGGGAGGTTTGCAGGTTGGAGTAACATTCATTGAATGAGGAGGCAATTTCTTTTGGGGTAGTCGCTAATCCCTATTCCATCGCATTTTGGGTTTCTTCATGGATGATCCTGGAAAGTGTTAAACCCAGGCAATCCCCCTTCCCACATTTACGATCCATAGCCTGCCCGCCTAGAAATGTTGCTGTTCACTAAGCCAATGCCCGAAACTTTGCCAGCTTGGGATTCATTTGACCTGAAAGAGTTTGGCTTCCTGAGCTAGATAACTCGACCTCAAGAGATTTAAATTATTTCTCCAGGTTAAGAGGGACCCTCTAAGTTACTTCAATACTCCAACCTCGATTGAAATACGGATATCCCTCATATATGATTTATATGCTTCCCAGAGTGTACCCGCACGGACCACAGAAATGCTTCAGATTCATTTCTCAACTTGTTCCTAAAGGCTACGTCACATCTGTAAGGGCTTCTGATTTGAACGTATTGCCCCCATATGCTCTGTTATCCCCACGCCATTGTTATAGTGACTGGAGAGGGACAATGTTCTCAGTAAGATTGTGCACTCTACTATTGTTCCCATCGCCTGCTTATAGGTAGCCGACCATCTATGTGCGAATGAGTCATGCACAGATGAGTAATAGGTGTATTCTTTCTCCTCTGCATGCATACAGTGCCATACATGCCTTAGGTAAGCTTCAATAGATAGCATTTGTAATGCCCTTGCTGCAGGGCCAACTGTTCTAGGTTTCACAGATGATCGGTCTATATCCAGATCTATTCTTGTGTTGTAGTCCCCCATCTCACGATTACGCTATCATCCAGGAATGTGTGCAGCAGACTCATCAGCACCTCTTCATCGAAGCTACGGTTGTTCAAATTAGGGGCATACACATTGACAAGAAAGACCCACTTGCCTTCTAACTCTCCAGAAACAATAAGCATCTTCCCTCATGTTCAGGCATATACAGTTCCCAGGCAAAGTGAATGCTACTATGGATTACAATTACAGCCCCTCTTGCCTGTGATGAATAAGAAGAGAACCATCTAGAGTTTCCCCATTGCAGGCCAAACGTGTTATCTCTGGCTTTCTCCAAGTGGGTTTCCTGTAGCCTTACTAAGTTTACATTGTGCCTTCTTGGATAGGAGAGGACTTTCCTGATTTCTATAACATTATTGCGGCTGCATGCAGTCCAAGAGGCACATTTTGTACTCCTACTATCCTGTGATGCATGCATTCACATTCATACAATATGGGATTGTGAAGATAGGCCTGTACTGAAAACTCTCCTATACCTTGCGTATTGTAGTGTCTAATCATCTGCAGTTCAGCAACTAAACCCACCCGCTGTAAATTATATTTTGTAGCAACATAGTATTGTATAAAGCCTTTACCTAGCATAAACTCCTGTGCACATCTTGAAATTATTTGTTGACAGACATGGTGCCACCCTCCACCCTCACGGGTCATTGCCCAACCAGTCCAAATTCACCCACCCTCCCTAAACCAGTAAAATTCAAATGCATAGTAAGAAATCTACATGTCAATTTTTTTTCTAACCTAAATCCGATGGAACCAACCAATCTAATTAAATAACCCAACTTGTGTGTACCCACTACGTGGGGGCTGGTCCGTAACCTTGACAGTCTGCTGATGGATCTGAACGAAGGATGGTATGCCTGTTCTACTTAACCACAAATGTTTATATGAAGCTGTATCTCTCATTTAGTAATGCACGTTCTCTGTGTTAGCGGGAAGCCTCTGTTTAACCTCTTGGAACGTTTTTCTTGCTCCCTGAACTGTTTGGCTAAAGTCTGTAAATATGGATATGATTGCATCTCCGAGTTTAAGCTCTCCTTTTATGCAGGCTGCTTTTAGAATCACGTCTCTATCCATGCAGTTAAAGATTCTGGCTATTATGGGCCTGGATGGTTGGCCAGGTGCTGTGTGTTTGCCCAGTGTGTGATGGGCTCTTTCTATCAGAAAGTGATTTGACAATGCCGGCTGGGCCAGGGTAATTGGTACATTCTTTTCTACATAACCGGCCCTTTAAAAACCTAGGGATACCTACGATCTTTATATTATTGTTCTTTGATATTGATTCCAATCTTCCATCTTGAATGCTCTTATCAGCTCTTTGTTGGCTTCAGCAAGAGTCTTCTCAAGTTAATGCATGTCTTCAGTTACTAATTGGCTTTTCCGCCACTGTAATTTTTCCTTAGAGTTCAAGGACTTTTTCTTGGGAGGCCTCGACTTCGTTATTGAGTGAGTCCACCTTCTGATTTAGAGTTTGAAGTGTGCTTTTCATCCCCAGCATGGTAGCACCCGTGTCTAACACAGGTTGCAGGTTTTCCGTCAGTAGTTTAGCTGTAGCAAATTTATGCAGCTCTGATTGTCTAGGGGCGTCTCTTGCATTTTTGTGGAATGCCCAGTATGTGTCAATCCAAACCCAGAGGAGTTAATAAATTACAGCTACTCCACTGCACTTCATGTGTAAATGCTTTTCCATGGTAGTAATCTATGATATGAATCACATGGAGCCAGTTACATGCACTATTCCAAATTATGTACAACTAGATGAAGTAGTATTACAAGCCGCTCCCTCGTCGTGACACCTAGTGAAAGCTGGTCTTTCTTGGGGCTCACTCCCCTGCCACTCTCCACTGGTCCTAAATTTGACTGGGGTGCCACAATAACCCGTCTGATAGGGACAGTCCAGCATGTATAGTGCTCTACCGGCCAACACAGCAGGGAGCCATGCAAGCACTCTCCTCCACTCTCCGCTTCACAGCTGGCTCATACACCATGATCTATTCATCTTGCCAAATCTACAGTTTAATCGCAGCAGTTCTTGTGGTGCGCAGTCAGCCCCACCGATTTTAGGTCGTGCCAAGCTTCTCCGCAACTTTCTTCTTCCACTTCAATCAATATGGCCTGTCCCGTTCTCTCGGCATGAAGATGGCAGTCACTCACGGACACCAGGGCACTCCGGAGTAGTGCTATCAGGGGTTCCTGCACAACAATCAATGGGCCTCCACGATCAGTACCACTTCGCCGGTGAGCGTAGGCAACAGGAGTGAATCCGGCGTCGTCAGCAGGGTGCAATAAGTCTCCCGGCAAGGAGCCAACTTCACCAGCTCCGCCACAGCCGGCACCACTATCCGCTATATTGGCTGGAGCAGACAGAGATGCCTCGCCCCGCGATGGCTGAATTGAGCAATATTAATGCCTGCACTCTGCCATACAGCAGTAACTGGCACTTCAGGCACTGCTTCCCCACCAGCTACAGAGCAGTAGTGGTAGTGGTGAGCACCCCTTGCCAAGACCGTCAGCCCAGGCCGTCTTCTTTTGGGTGCACAGCAGGAGTAATTCCACGGTTCCCACTCACTTTGCTGAGCCAAGCAGTCTGAAAGAGCTCTGGTTGGGTCCAGCAAAGGATTTTGATTAGGATTAGTGCAACAGCACAGACCTTCAGTTTATGTGACCATCTTGGCTTCTGTCCTCTACCACCCGCTCATAAGGAGATTGTTGTAATAGCATATTTTGTTTGATAAAATCCATTCACGCACAGCAGAGGAACACCAGAAGATGGACTCACTGATGCTAAACTTGACACTCAACAGTTTCAGCTGGGAAGGCCAGATTGTGGAAAACTCATAGAATTAGCACTTCAGCAGTGTTACAGTTAGGAATGCACCAACAACTAATTAAGAATGATCCATAACCTGTATTCCCCTCCCTCCACCCACTCCCCCCAAATCCATGCCTTTCCAAATGCACAATTTATATCCTTCTGAATGTATCCATATTATGGTACTCGTTTACTGTATCACTTTGTTGTGGAGCACTCAATTGCTTCTCAGCTAAGCTTGCTCTAAAAAACAGCTCATACGTACATCAACATAATTATATTTATGCACCAAGCTAGTATAAAATCTAACATCATAGTGTATATTCAAAATGTTTCAAGAACCTGGCCCCTGCCATGTGATTTTTGTTCAATTTAGTCTTTGATAGCAACATAGAAAGAATTGGGTAATTTTGCAATGAATTGCTGAAATAGGGAAATGGGGAACATTGTAATGGTAGGCTAAATCAACTGCTAGAAGGCACACACAGTCCAACTCTTGGATGGAAGTTGCCATGTTGAAATCTTAAGAACATTGTTTAGTCTCTTTTAATATTCCTTGTCAGTAACCATTCCTTATGGATATCCCCCACACTGTTCCCTTTTGTATGGCTATATTATGTATGGATCATTACCACTGGACCCATCCTTTGTCACAATCCTCACACATTGATGCTTAGCCATGCAGCAGAATTCTATTTCAAAATCTTCCTTCCTCTTGCCATGGCAGTTGTAACTTCTTTCCACTGCCTCTTACCTAAGATATAAGGGGTGACTGTGACCTTGCTTCTCCTGCTTTTGTATCCTCTGCCTTAGGAGATTATCACAACTGATACAAGCAGGATAGGTTGGGGTGCCATATCGGGAACAGAAATAGTTCAGGGCTTGCAGTCCCTTTCAGAGATTAAAAAAAAACATATAAAACTTAAAGGATCATCAAGCTGTCCCCAGAGTCCCCAACATCCTTTGAGTTTCTCAAAGGGAAGAGAGTTTCAGCCACATAGACAACTCAGTGACCAAGTGCTACTAGAACTTGTAACTGAGCACAAGTATCAGGACTCTATAAACTTTACCTTTTGACTTTTATTGCTTTATTTCAACAAAATGGTCATAGAAGCAGTTCACAGAAAAGTTAAAAACACATTAGTTACATTGTCACAATCGCTTCGCTCATAATTACTACACTAAAATTACACAATCAGTGCTTTACCTTAAAACCAAATAAAAACAGATCAACATTATACAGAAAATAGCAGCTTGTACAGAAAGATGTCTTTACCCAAATTCAGCAACTTAGCCTTCCTTATATACATTTTTCTTGCCCAGCTCAGATAACTTGTAGTGGCAAGCACTGCCTCCTTATCCGAGGCATTCAGGCAAATTGCCATAGCACCAGCTAGGAACCTACATCCACGTCTTAAGAACAGAGGCTTCAGGGAGCGCTTTCTCAGAGGCATGGTGGCCGGACAGAGTAACATATGGTGTTCAACTGTTTCTTCAGACTCACCACAAAACATACATGATGCGCAAACGGCAATATTCCATATATGCCGAAATACAGAAGTCGTCAAGATTCCAATACGTAACTTTAAATATAATGCTCTTTCCCACCTGTGCGAGACATAGTCTAGGTATTCTTCGCAGCCCGTCCGTGTCTTTATTGAAAGATATCTGGCTAGCTGCTCGGAAGCCCTGGATCTTCCACGGATGTCCTCCCGCGCCTTTGCCCCTGCTGCGCTCTTGATTGCTTCCTTTGGAACCGGTGTGATGACTCTACAAACAATGAAAATGAGATCATGGACTGGCAGGAGGATGACCTATTAGACATCTCAGAGGTTCATGTTCAAGGGACTCTGAACATATCAGCGGACATGAACTGGGTATTTCCATCCTCCTTGAAGTACACCCTGTCTTAAAAAGCATTCCAGCAGATTTGAGGATGGTTCTAGTCCTCTTTCCATCCAGGGAGAACAAGAAGGCAGAAGGCTATGCTCCCAGTCCCCAGACCCACTGGCATTTGTCCCAGGAGGATAGCTCACCAGCAACATGCTCGCCTTGGAAACAAGACGACACAAAGCAACACATGTTCGATCCCCGAGTCTGTGCTGAGAAACCTCTGGCTTTTATGCGCATAATAAATGCGCAACTAAGACATATTCCGGTAATAGTGCCTTGATTCCCCCGGGCTGTGTGAGCACTTTAAAAATGCTAAATAAAAAAATAATAATAATAATAATTGAACTGTGATCCATTGGCCATACGCTGGCCAGATCTGTGCATTTCCTTCTTTTCTCCTGGTCTCCAAGGTTTTGTTGAAATTCAGAAGAGAGAGCTTCCCTGATCCTTATGGTTTCTTGCTGAAATCATTGATTTTGTTTCCCAACCATGGTGAACTTGACAGGGTTGGAGATGTTGATGTTTGATCTGTCTTCTCCACCTTCTAGCCTTTCCTCTTTTTTGCTGCTCACAAGATGCATCAACTGCTTGGCTATTGAGAAGGAGGAGCTGATAAGCCTAGGTTTATTAGAAAGATCTTCTAGTTTCCTATCTGCATCATTGGACGTCTTGAGAGATGATGCTCTAACGAGGATTTCAGCTTGTCCTATGCCACTTACTCGGATGGATTGGTTTCATGTTCTCTCTTGGGGGCTAAGTGGTATTGGATCCCTTTGTCCCCAGGCCCTTCACATTTTCTTCTAAATTCTCACTGTAGGCTTTTGCTTTCACCTTGGGATTTGCCTTTGGTTTTAAGATTTTTCCAGGACCCTCAGTTTGACCCTCTCTCTTATTGCCCTTTAAATCTCTGGCTGTCAAAGACAGTGTTTTTGGTGGTAATCTCCTCTTCCATGAGAAGGTTGTGATGCATTACTTCTTTGGTTTTGTGACCTCTTGAGGAGGTGTCGCCCAGAAGAAATGGTTTTGAGAACAGGTTCTGCATATTGAAGAGATATGGTGCTTTCCATGCTTTGTCCCAATACTTCTTACTTGAAGGAACAGGAGTTGCATTGTTTAGATGTAAAGAAGGCTGTTTTGGCATGTTTGGAAAAATCCCAAGAGGTCTTTTTGTGGCTCTTGGTGAAGGTTTTAGAGGTTTAAAACCCCCGGTTTCATTTATAAGTAGATTATATCCATCAGCAAATGTGGTGCTGGCTTCCATCGTTGGTGTTGGTAGATCGGGAGAGGGCGTGCATTGTGGCCAGTTACTCTTGATGTTCCTCTGATGCAGTTCTCTGTACACCTTCCTGCCTCATTATCTGGTCCAGTTGGGAGTCTCTACAAAGGGCTCGGCAGGGGCAGCTGTTTTGCAGATTCTAAATGTACATTAAAATTGAAGAATTGTTGGTAATAAAATCCAAGGTGCTGCATACTTGGTTTTGCCATTTGGCTTCTTTTTGTATTCAATATTTGTATGTTGTGGGGACCTTGAGGCAGATGATGCAGCGTAGACAGTGGATATTATGCAAACAGTATATTTATTGATTTAAAAATAAATGGCGTTTAGGGTTTGATAAATGAATAACCAAAAAAAAACTGTGTCAGGAAGGCATAGCTTAAAGGTGATCCATTAGTATTCCCCTTGTGATGAGACATAACCGTTCAAAACCTTTTCTAGTGGGCCTTCAGCCCACCAGGGATGCCCTACTTCTAATAAAGAAAAGCTCCAAAGGATTGGTCAACAGAAAAGTCTGAAACAACTCTAAGGTTTTGTTCAAGAGAAAGTGATAAGGCTTATTTTTTATAACCTATTCCAAAGTGTTTCTCTACCTCCAGGTTGGTCCTATTTTATAAAACGCAAACTGTTCAAACACTCATCTGGTATCCACCACTCTTCCAGGGTCTTTAGAGTCACCCAAGACTACTAGTAGATAGAGGCAGCACTTTCCCATTCCTCACCTCCTGGTGACACTGGGGTCTGGTTTCAGTGCTTGGCGCAGTCCCTGGTACTTGTATGGTCCCTCAGGCATGGGCTGTTGACCAGACAGCTCACCCCTTCTCAGGTATCCTTCGGAGAACCAGGGTCACCTGGCATATGTTACACCAGCCTCATCCTTGGGCTGGAGCAACAAGATAAGGTCCAGCCCATTCTTCTTGGCATCAGTGGGGCTGACGCATTTAACTCTACTTTTCTGGCACACTATGGCACGGACATCCAGGGACTGCTAAACCTTCTCCCACAATACATAAACTTTTCTGATATACCTCTCATTTTATAGTACCTCCTCAGGGCTTTCAACTTTCTGATTGGCCCTTTATAAAACATGCAAAGGTGTTGCCCTTGATTCGCTCCTGTGCTTCTGAAATCTGCTCTCTCTCTTTTCTCAATTTGTCACCTTTACTGCCATTTGAAAACTTGAGATGTAGTTCTTCCTCTATTTCCTATGCTAGTAGAGGGCTTAATAAGGCTGGTGTTCGCTTCTGACTTGGAACCATCAGTGGTGCCTGAAAAATGACAGCTTGCTAGCTGAGCTCCACTTCTGAACTCCCAACGTATGCCACATTGTGAGTTAGTGCCGAAACCCAGCTGCGGCATAAGTGAGGCGACGGCCCAGGAGGCTCAGGAGGAGGGAGCTGCAACGAGAAAAAGGGTCTAAGTGCTCCCGAAGACCAGGGAGGAAAAGGTGGCCTGGCGAGAACGTGGTGTTGCTGAATGAAAGCAAGGGCGGCAGAGACCTGAACTTGCAGACCAAGATTGGCAGTGAGTGAGGAGATGACGGGGGGGGGGGGGATGAAGGACGCGAGCAAAGGAGTGCCACGTGGCTGGCTTGCGTAGGGCCAGTGCGCTGAATCAGCGCTGCAGCCACACGTGGCTATGTGAAAAAGGCACCAAGTTTCGTGGGGATACCCGTTTGCCTTGATCTTTGAAATGCAAGAGGCATTCATCCTGAAAGAAAAGGAGGTGATTGAAGAGGCGCCATTGGCGCTGTTGTGTCTGCCTGGTGAAAGGAAGGACGATCACTAGCTAATGAATCTCCAGTGGGGCTAACAAAGAGGCATAAGGGCAACTGAGATTATTATGGACTAGGAAATATCAATGTCTGAAAACTCCATGGGGACCAGGAATAGTGGGTGTCCGCTAATAAGGTTGTCTGTGGCGGGGGATTGTGCTGTTATTTGTTAGGTCAAATGTTAGTTGAGGAAACGTGGCCCTCACGTCGATGACTCTAGGGGTGGCTATATTCCCAGTTGTTTATGGCATGAAAGGGAGGAGGGGGAGAAGACATTTGAAGGATAAGACTTTGTACTATAAAATTGGTGAAGGGGTGTCTCAGAAGTGGTCATCTATCGCTCACCCAGCTCGATCATCCCACCCAGGTCGATGGGATGGGGGAGGTCTTTGGGAGTAGGGAGCCAAGCCTCATTTCTGCCCTGCTGCATGGTTCTGTGGAGGGGTGGGGGAATGCTGGCTCACCACAGAACTAGGAGAGAAGGGGGGCGGGAAGGTCTGTGGAGGGAGGGTTGAAATGGGTTTGGAAAGAGTCAACAGGATGGCGAGGTACAGAGTTAGTTGGCATGGTATGAGTGGGTCGACGAGAGCCCTGCAGAAAGTAAAATGTGGCGAAAACCTAACAAGTGGAGGAGGAGTGGGGAAAACTGAGAATAGGCGGAATTAAGGCAGTGGACAAACTCGGTGAAAATGTGGATTCGGTCACATGAATCATAGTGGCGCTGAGAGGAGAAAGACAGCCACCCTAAACGTCAAAGGACTAAACTCCCAACATAAGTATTTACTTTTGGCTCACACATTCAAGGAAGCGGCCATTGGCCTCCTTATGATTCAGAAAACCCATTACTGGAAGAGTGAAGAAAGGGATATTAAAAGGAGGGGTATTGGCCCATCTTTCTGGTCCTCAGTGGGACAAAAACAGAAGCGCCGGGAATTATCTCCAGTTAAAGTCTAACCATGGGAGCATATGTGGTGAAAAGACTTCTAGAGGGCAGGCTGCCTGTAAGAAGAGGTCTCTTAGAAGGGGTTGGGATGACAGTAGCAACCTTATACACCCCTAACCCGGGGCAGGGAGAATTCTTGCGGCAAGCAATGTGACATGTAGGCAAATTGGGGAGGGGTATGATGGTGTAGGTGGAGATTTCAATCTGGTAATGGCCACTGATCTAGATAGACTGTGACAGAGACCCCACCATGAATAACAGAGAGAAGCTTCTAAATGGTACTTTGTAAATTGGTGGAGGAGTTTGAGTTTATTGACGTTTAGAGGTGTCTAAATCAGAGTACGAGATGATGCATCTTTTTTACTCCCCCCCCCATGCAAGAGCTACTCCCACATTGAAGATATATTTTGGAGAAAAGGTTTTCAAGAACAACTCCTAAAGGTGGAAATCCTACCAGTAGTGTGGTCGGACCGTGAATTGGTACTAGTCGAGACTCGACAGCCATCCCTGATGAGACCCAGAGGTCCCTGACATTGTAACAACACGTTATGCAGGGATGTTCTCTTTAATGGATTTTTGGAAGAGGATATAGGACACTATTTGGAGATCAATGAAGGGCAGGGGACTAGGAAAGGCATAGTGTGGGACGAGGCCAAGGCCTCATGGAGAGGCCTCCTGATGAGCAAGGGCTATAGGAAAAAGAAAGGTCCCAGAGGGAGCAAGATGTTATGGCTTCTCTTAAACAGTGATGACCAGAATAGACACCGATAAGAAGTCAGAGGACACTTGCGAGCAGATTGATAAGATAAGGGTAGAGTTACAGGGTGTACACATTGGGGAAATCTATTTAAAAAACTCTTGGTCCTGAAGCAAACCTATTATGACAAGGGGATAAGGATAACTCGCTATTGGCCAGAAGGCTACCTAAGCAGCTAACAGATAGACAGGTTGCAATCATTAAAGCCCCCTCTGGGTAGACCTACATTACCATCAGAACAGATTTCAGAGGCCTTTGTGGGCTACTATAGCGACCTCTATAGTGATGAAGAGGTATCCACTTTGCAACAGATCCGTGTATTCCTCAGGGAGCTGAGGTTGCTCTCCCTGGGGGGGGGACGTAAGGGAGGCCTTTGATGCCGCTATCACAGAGGAAGAAGTAAAGAGATGAGACCTGCTGGGTACCGGACCCCAGTGGGTGCTCGTTGGGATTTTACAAGAAGTTCCTAGAGGCTCTAATATCTCACCTCCAGAGAACTTTTAATGCAATTGCGGAAGAGCAGGACTTGTCAGTGTTATTCCTAGAAGCCTTTAGTTTGGTGATCCACAAGGAGGGGGAGCAACTCCTGAGAATTGTGCCTCATAAAGGCTGCTCTCATTGTTGAACATGGACGCCAGAATTCTAACTGGACTATTGGCAAACAGGCCGAACAAGCACCTACTGGCACTCATTCATCCAGATAAGGTAGGGTTTGATAGAGCCGGTAGGCAGCGGACAACCTCCACAAGACGATTGGTCTGATGTATGCAGCATGGAGTCAGGTGTTTCAGTTTTAATATCACCAGATGCTGAAAAAGCATTTGATCGGGTCTCCTGGAGGTTTAGGATGGAGATTTTTAAAAGGTTTTGATTCTGGTAGACGTTTATTCAGTGGATCACACAGTTATACTCTCACCCGACGGCATCAGTGAGGGTTAATAGGGGCTCATCGCACATTTCACATTGGGGAGGTCACCCCTGTTATTGGCTCTTGCCATAGAACCCCTTGCAGCCAGGATTAGGAGCAATGAATGGATTAAGGGCATCCAGGTAGGGAACCAGGAGTGTAAGGTGGCTTTATTCGCAGACTACATCTTATCGTTATTATATACGTCAAATCCGGTGGACTCGATCCCTACCCTGCTCAACGATTTACGAGTATATGGGAGGCTTTCAGGCTACATGGTGAATGTAGGAAAGTCGTTTCTACTCCCCTTGGGGCCTATAGATAAAGACTGGTAGACCTCTTTGAATGCAGTCCCTTTCAAGATATTGAGGGGCAAGGTAAAGTATTTGTGGATCTCGTTACCAACCAACCTCTCGCTCCTGTTTGAGGTAAATGACAGGATTTAGAGAGATTGTCTAAAATGGTGATATGCTGGATGGGGAAGTTGGCGGCGATTAAGATGAACGTCCTTAACAGGTCCCTGTTCTTATTTAGGCTGTTGCCTGTGGAGGTTCCCACACTATTCTGGGGGACATTAAAATCAAGCTTTTGAGATTTCTCTGCGAGGGGGGCGAGGTCTGGGACAAGGATTATCTATAATGCAATGTCAATAGCGAGAGAGGTATAAGGGGATCCCCCTCCAGAAGGTGGGTTAAACAAGATTACCTGAGAAACACACCAGAGTCGCAATGGGTACAATTAGTGAGTGGTTCTGGGTGCCATGTAGGGCAGTGCAGAGACAGGGCAGGACCATCCGTCTTTTGGAAAGTATGGAGAGACAATAGGATGAGGGGAGTAATAACGACCTGGCCTTCATCCCTTAGTTGCAAGTCGTCCCGTTCCTTCCTAGCTGAGATGAGTGTTCCATCTAGATTTCAGAAATAGTTTAAGTCGGGCATGGAGAAGATAGGACAGCTGTGGAGCCAGGGGTCTTAGGTGGACATTCAGACGTTGGAACAGAGCCTAGGCCTTGAGGGACTATCAGTTCTAGTCTATTTACAACTAAAGGGTATGTTATTGGGAACAAAATGGAAAGGCCTCATAGACTGTATCCTGACACCCTTTGAAGTGTTGCTTGATCAGCAGTGTGGCTTAAAGAGGTTAATTTCTAAACTCTGCAGAATTATGCAAGGGGTTCAAGGCATGAGCCAGTGAGGGAAAGGTGAGAGGCTGACCTGGGGTACAAACTCTCTGATCATACATGGGTAATGATTTGTAGACTCACCAAAACAGAATTAATACAAGCTCTATAGCTTTAAACTCCTCCATAGATAGCAAATGCCTCTGGATAGGTTAGCTAAAATGTACAGAAGCATGAGTGATCAGTGGTGGAGAAAATGTGGAGAGAGGGCCACGTACTGGCACATGTGGTGGAGCTGTGTCAAGGCTTAGAGGGTCTGGGCTGAAGTAGTGTTGTGGATTAAAAGCTATGAGGTGTGTAATATGAGGTTCGACCCCTTGTTGATACTATTTGGACTACCCCAAAGGGAGGAGCGGTTCCATCATTTACCACACATGGTGCATCATATGCTGTTATCAGCTAAGGCATGCCTGGCGAGAGGTTGGAAAAAAGAAAGTCTCCCATCCAGGCAAAAATTAATCGCTAAAGTGAAGGAATTATACCAAATGGAGAGAATCACAAATTGGGTGCATGAATCCCCTAGAAAGATCGAAGAGGAATGTTTTTTTATCTGGGCTGAGAAAGATCAGGCAGATTAATGCCACTTCACCATTGCTGAGGGGTGCCTAGCTTGAACGTAGGACTAGGGGCATAAGAAGGTCTATCAAGACCTCCCTACACAGGGTTAGGATAGTGCTGACTCAATGGACCTAGGTTAAAAAGAGAAGTAGTATATAGGGGGGGGGGGGGTGGAGGTGCCATGGAACTGTCAGGACCAGGGTTAAATCGGAAAAGTGGGGGAGAAGGTGAGCACGAGGAATGGGGATGTGGGTGTGGGGAAAGGTTTGGTGTTTGTTCTACGTGCTAAGATAAGATGTTAGGAAAAGGGGGAGGTGTCTGGTGGTGGGGACAACATAGATGAGGGCTGGTTCTGAGCAATTTTTCTAATGCTTGTTTCTTGAAATTCAGTAAATTACATTTGGAAAAAAAGGACTGATGGGTCATCTTGGATTCAGTTGGACTCAAAATGGTGTCCCTGCACAAGGTGCTGGTGGTGTACTGTTCTCTAGCAAATTTCCTATTTCTGCTTCTCCTGTCCTACGTCTTGGGTCTACATGGCCTCTGCAGTGGTTCCTGCTCATCGGCCTGGGTCTCCCTCCTTCTTGGTTGGTGCTTCTGTGTTTACTTGTGGGATAGTGCTAAATCTTGAAGTGAATTCTGAAATTCGGGAACTGGAGTCACATTACTCGCACCTAGGGGCATGCTATGGTGATAGGGTCTCTTGGTTAGTATATATTGATCCTGTCTCAACCTGTGTTTCCATTTTATATTGAAGCTGTCCTGAGACCACTCTTGATTTCCTGTTTCTAGGGACTGGTGCTTTATGGAAGATGTAGTGCTTAAACACACAGAACGGCTTTTCAGATGTTAAGAGTTCCCTTTCACATTTCCATCTTCTTCAATCTGGTATCCTTCCTCCCCGTCTCCACTCCAGTTTTTCCTTACATTGGAATGGGGTTTATGGGATTAGAGTTCAACAGGGCATAAAGAGAATAGGGTATTGGCACATGCCTTCCAGTAGCATGGGATTGTCTCCATATCAAGTGTGTCCCACCCACCACCCTGCGCTCTCCCCCATTGCCCTACAGAGATTGGGGAAATGTCACTTCACCACAATCCTCGATTTGTTAGCACTGCGACCAGGGAGGAGTACAGGGATGATGGTCAGATTACTTATGGCAATCTTCATTATGCTGTGCTTTTTCCCTCGTTACAATAAAACCAACCCTGCTAGCTCACCGAATTTGAGCAGGAGGGGAGGTGTTGTGGGATCATTTAAAAGGAGGTACATATTGATTGCAATAGGAGAGGCAAGGATTACTTACAGCTGAAGGAAGAGGCAGTGGCAGGGAAATAAATAACCTTCTTAGCCTTTCCACTGTATTACTTTGCACAGCCATTGGCCGGCAAGGCATAATTGACAATCTGAATTGTTACTCAAGACACATGAATTTTTCTGTTATTTACAAATAAATACTGAAAGGAAACCAATTGACTTCCATTTGTATTTATGTTTAAAATAAAGTTAAAACTAAAACCTGGGAGCCTTACACATAATGTACAATTATAGAGACAAACTCTAAGATGCATTAGAAAGTGGCACATGTGAAAACAACAGATGAATAAGAACACTCAGACATGTTTCTGTCATTCTATATACATACAGACATTCATCAGGGAAAAGAAACGTTTGTTTTTAGAATGCATCATATGCAGACCACTTGTACCTATAATTTATAAATCTGCAGAACTGATTGTGCAATACTAGCAATAGCATGCTCTGCAACAATTGTCAACAGGATGTATTGTTCAACAACCAGTTCTAATTGATTAGAAGGCAATTCTCCCAAATAGTGCTCCTCAGTTGTATGGTATAAATCGATGTTAAACCGAACCTTATTTTTCTTAGCTTCACCACTGTAAGAGATAAACAGAATTGTGTGCAAATATCACTAGTAAAGCACCAAAAATGGAAGAATTGCTAATATTCTAAAAAGGAAACCAATACCATAATTATGTATTGTAGAAATAGGTCTGAACAAATGTCCACTCATAACACATCAATCTGTGTATTATAAGCCACTATGCAGCCTAGAATACAATAAAAGACTGCAATTTACTCGATGGTCTTAGCTGTTGTAACAAAAATGGGATTCAATTGGGAGAGGTTAATTATTTACCGCATTTGTTCGCTTCTATATCACTATAAGCAATTGCACCATTTCCCAGTATGAAGGTTGACTGTATTGTTTATTACGACCTGTAGCTACTATAGGAAGAGTAGTTGTAGAATAGGTATTTCTGGTAGCTAGAGCTTGACTTTATGCCAATGCTCTCAAAGCAGCCCTGATGTCTAAATTACCTGTCACACTGCAGCAGCTCTTGCCCTCACACTAGACATACCACACCTTCCTTCTGACTTGACCTGTTTGGGCCCAGCCTCAATTCATTCTGTCTCCCTAGAGAGGCGCATTTTCTAACAAGCGATCTTTAGGGTAGAGGTAGCAGTTGGTGGGAAGAGAACTAGTCTCCATGCTTTCCTAAAATAGCGCATGGATTACATTCAAGAGAAGGACCCACTTTGTGGTGGGTAGGCTTATGAAGACTTTGAGGATCTATTCTGATGTGACTCTGAATCTCGCCATATTCAAGCTATCATGTTGGAATCTGTAACTGGCAACCTTCGCTTTCCTCAAACCTGCTGCAATATCCAGCCATGGGCCTTTGCTTCCTTTAAAATGGGACAGGACGAGGCCCAGCTTGTCAGGCGTTCTCTCTTGGCACCATATCATATGTCTGGAACCTGCCTCACCTCCACAGCAGTGGCTTAGGAGCCCACGCCCAGTTGCCTCTTTTCTTAAGTTCCCTCTTATCTCCTGTGAGCCTTCCTGGAGAAAAAAAGAAGCACCAGAATGCAGAGTTTGCTCTATACGAAATGTGTGTTGATTGGCGCAGCCAGTGCTCCAGATAAGATTTTGAGGTGGGAGTATTTTACTCCCTATTTTTAAACTTTGGGCGTAAATGTGATTTCAAGAGAGTTAAAATGACTTTTCTCCTTTGCAAGAGAGTAAAATGTATGTGACATCCCGCCGACGTATGGAAATCATTGCTATGCGGCAGCCTTCTGCATTGTGACAGAATACACCTTTTCTTATTTCTCTAATGTTTGGCCATTTGATCTCTCCTTCTGGCGTTCTGGCTTCTGTCAAGTAACCAGACCTTTGCACTGCCTTCTGCTCACAACTTGTGTGTAAATGTACACAGGAAAATAATAAAGCTGTCGTATTTACAAGATTTTCATGCGTAAAAACGCCTAGTACGCACCTTATCTGGAGGCCTGGGCGCAGCAGTGTCTGTTGTGTCTTCGAGTTGATCCCTGAAGATAATGGAAGGCAGGCTGCTCCGGAGACTAGCACGTTCTATGAACCACAAATCATCTCTGAGACTATGACACGTCTTGTCTGGTCAACCCAACGAGGCCAAGACAGAGCATTATGTGCCATGTTGTTTACCGCGAACATACCTGCATACCACTCCACCAGTCTTTTTTTTTGTCATATTTCATTTGTTTTAAACAAATGATAATAAGCATTAGCTACATTAACAACACCAGGTCAGAAAATCCTCACAGACTTAGTCATAAGCCCGAGATTACAATGTGTATAAGAGTCCTCCCCTGGTGCAGTCAGCAGTATACAATACTCTGGTTAGTGGGGTTTTACTCCGGCATCTGCTCCATTTAAACTCAACAACTCCCAAAAAGAACATTTACTTGTTTTCATTTCTCTCCCCTTCCTCCTTGCCAGTTTTCTCTCCTCCCTCTCTCTCTCCCCTGCCCTTACCTACCATATGTCTTCCTCTGTCGATATCTGCAATGGGCAGTGGTTATTTAGCACACAATGGGCAGAACCCGAGCCCCCAGGGACTCCACAAGCATTCCCTATACCGAGCTCCATATCTGACCCCACTCCCAGCAGTTCCTTACCATATATAAGTCAGATAACGGAGTGTGTAAGTAACATACACCTTATGCTATTTCTAAAACATCATCTCTGGACCAGAATGTAAACCACTCTGTTTCAGTGGTTTTTTGAGTAGACTCATTCCACCAATGTGTTCATTTTTTCATGGTGTATAAGACTCTAAATTTGCACAGCAATTCTTCCTTAGTGGAGGGAAAACCCTCTTCCAAACTATGGCCAAAGCCACCCTGAACTTAAATACAAATTGAGGAAATGGAAAAAACAAAATGGGTTGACCCGTGTATGACACACATTCTCAGGTTTGGTAAAAGGCACCAATAATCTGATGTGTCATCATCTGTGTGCAGTCGGTGGGTGGGTGCTGTGAGAAACCTGAGGGTACTCTCTGATCTACTCCCCCCGGGATTCTCTACTCAGGTGGCCAGGGAAGGGCCATCGCTTTTGGATCCCGACCCTGGAGGCGGACCAGTGAGGGAGAATCGCCTGAGTGGAGGGTCCTTGGGAATCGGAGAGAGGGTACCTGAGGGCGAGACATGGTATCCCACCTTTCCAAGTAGTGACCTCCCCTCCATTTGCCTTTGGAGGGCGATATTACTGGCAGCGATAATAGTGCCGAAAATGGCCTTAAAGCCGGAGGTGAATGCCCCGGAACATGGGATTGGGCGGAGCAGGAAATGCAGCAAATGCAGTAAATGCAGTGGTAATACTATCACCGATGCATTATACCGCTCTGCCCAACTCGTAATGAGCCCCAATTGTATTGAACGAAACAAAGAGAGAATTGCATATCGAATGTAACGAAGAGCGTGGGGCTTATAAAAGGCTGATAAAGGGGGCTATTGAGCCTGCAACGTGAAGCCAATACATCCTTGATTGACTTTGGGCAGGAGGGGCTGTCTGGGCCCAAACCAAGAGAAATTGCATATATTTAATTTTCCCAATGAGACACTACAAGAGTACTTTGAACTATTAAACCATTGACCATCAGCTGCGGGGTAGGGGGACTCATGGTTGCGTGACCTGTAATGGGTGGGCCGTATGGTCTGACAACTGCACCTAGACCAGTGGGTTTCCTTGTGTCAACTTTATTAATACCAAGACTGAAGTTAAAAGCACAACAGTTGGCCTCTGCTTGCGTGACTTGTAATGGGTGGACTGTGTTGTCCTACAGCTGCGCCTAGACCAGAAACTACTAAAATGCTTTGACAAGTGGCTCGAGGTGAAAAATAAATGAATTATTGGTGAAACTAACCAAAGGGAGGGTCAAGTGGACCCTATGTTGTGAATCAATGAGTCTGTGAAGTTGGGAGTTTTCAACTGTTGTGATGGTGACCCTTAGGAGAAAAGGTTTCCAAGAATTAAAATTGGATAATCTTTGTCTTGGGGAAGGGAGTCCCAAGACTACAGTGATGTGTGAACGTTTTGTTTCATATTTGAACTTGGAGAAGGGAGACCCCTAAATCTTTGTTTTGGTGTGAACTGTGATATCTGCTAGTCCCCAGAAGGTAACTTCAGAATGTATGCAATCCTTGCTGAGAAGAAACTGTAGTGGAATTGTGTTGAACTTGAACCAGAGAACGTTATGGAAACGTGAAGTAGCATTTGGTGAACATTTGCTTTGGAACACTGACATTGGTTGAGAGCATTCCCTCACTCGTTTTGTTGTAGTTGTGAGGGCAGCATATGTTTTTGACAAAGACAGATTTTTGCTTTTGGTCTTCCTGACATAGACTTCCATTAGATTTCTTTAGGCAGGGAAATTCCACCACAGCATAGAGGTAGTTAGGCAATACACCATCCTAATCATTAATAAAGTTATTGAAATTACATTTTCATTGTCTGTGTCCTCTCTCTTGATACCATGTCTATCTCACAGTGCCAAGCATTGTGTGTCCTAAAAAGAAGCCAGTATGCAGTTAATGTGGCAGAAACATTTGACAAGGCAATATTTGCTAATGCTGCTTGTATGGATGTGGGGAAAGTGGGGTTGTTTAGAAGAAATAAAATCACCTTTCTTCCTCAGTCAGAACCCTGCCTTGGTTGCCTGTGGCCAGGTGCATGACGAGAAAGATCCCATGCCTCCCCCAAACAGCATCTCATGGTGAGCGGTTCTTAGTTTCTGAGGGGAAAAATGCAAAGGTATATCCCCACAGCAACTGTGAGATCGGCCAATGTGTGCATGCTGTCTATCCTTTTCTAGGCAGAAGCTAGTCACTTTGTTCCCAAGCTTCAAATGTGCTTGATATTGGAAGATGAACATCTTATTTTCCACCGCTGTGAAAAGTTTGCTATTTCCCTGTGTATAGTTCCCCACAGTTTTCTTATGTTCTGATGTCTGTTACTTGGTTGTTCCCCAGTGCCTTAATGCTTTCGTGCAAGCTGACCCTCTGAGGGGGCAATATGCCACCCTCCGTTTCTTGACAAGTGAGGTGCCATTGGCTTACTTAGTTTCCCAAGATCTCAAATGGTGTTCCAGGGCTGAAAAGAGTGCCAGGAACTGTGGATTGGCTGGATAGATTGATATAGGTGCCTGCCACTACGTCATTTCAAACATTTTAAATTGACTAGGCAGTGTATATGTACATCCATGAAATGTTTTCACGAAATTCTCTTTGCTGAAAAACGTCCATTAACAAATGGTGGTGAGTGACTTTAGAGCCAGTCTTGTACCGTACAGTTTGACATTTCTCACCCTATTCTCTCATTATACATTTGCTAATGGTGCTAATACTTGTGTTTCATGATGTCCCCATTTACAGATATTGCCCACTTTCTATGTAGTCTATTATCGCTGAATTTAATGTTCCCCGTCCCACCATACCAATTCAAAGTTCACTGCATCTAATGTCATCTGCTAATAATTGCTGGCAGACCTGTCAGGTGTCTTCTGTGTAACAAGACCATCCACTTCATTTGCATCTGTCTCATGTACAGACCTGAGCTCAGTTTCTCCAGTATAATGACCAAGTTCTCATCCTCTTAGCAAATTCCAGTGCCTTCTGAGGGCCAGATTTTGATCTGTCCATTGTGCTAAGATGCTCCTGTAAGGATTAATGACGGCCCACCATCTATGCTGCACCGCTTACTGTAAAGGATATTTTGATCTCTTCTAAGTCGGTGGCGCAGCATACTGCTGGTCAACGGCGTAAATGGGAAATAAGGGCGAACGTGTTCTTTTGGGCACAGAGATACTTTAATCCTTTGTTACCTACTTGAATTGCATGTCCGCAAGATGCAGTGTCGTGCAGTACAAAGATAACTAATAGTTATGTAGAATACATACATAACAGTATCACATGTATGCAATCTATAAAAAATATAATAAGTAGTGTCTCTTTTGCTTTTATGAGAGAGAATCTTACTTGTCCAGTCATCATTTATGTATTAACCATTTGAGCACTCTTAAAAGGTATGTTTACACCTACATTGGGCTATTGTCAACCCTCCTAATATAGGGCCTCTGACCCAATTCAAACTCCTCCTACCTTCGGGTGAAAATTTGTAAAGCATCCGAGCACTGAAATGCAGGCATTAGGGTTGTGACGGACTCTCATTCATTTCATGTATCTATCAAAATATTTTTTTAACAGAATCAAAGTTACAGAATATCATACATTTATCATTACATAAAACATCAACTAACAATAAAACGAAAAAAGCACACGTGTTAAAATGCACTGATCTATGATCAGGAGAGTGCAGGAAGATTACACTCCCCTTTGCTGCCATAATATAGGATACATGGCATCCTCTTCCCATCCTAGCGTAGTCAAACAAAAAGGTTTTCCGCTCTATCCGGAAGATTGACAATGTTGGACTAAGGCATCGAGCACCTGAAAAGTAATTCTAGAGCAGAGAGGAGGGGCATAATGGGAGATAAACTATGTTTACGTGTTTTTTCTTGTTAGCCTTGGGGCTCTTCAGTCTCTTCGTATTCTAAGGATAGCATTTACTCGTAGGAACTGGGTGGGAAGGTCCATAGAGATTAGCGTGGCCATTGGAAGTCAGTTGGTGGGCAAATAACCAAACAACACCTACAAGCTTTATGTCCCTCCTCGTGGGCCATTTCACCCTATCTGTACTCTAATGCAATAGTTTCAAGCTGTAAGTGGCACTAAGGACCCACCCCGAAGCCAAACTAAAAAGCACGGGCACAAACTGAGGTTGGCTTACTAACACCATTCTCCTTGTCAATTCTCCTTGGGTTGCACAAGCAGTCACAGATTCTTGTTCTACAGGCGCTATCCCTGATGAGTTAAATCATGCCTTGGTATTTCCCCTTTAAAAAAAGCCCTTTTTGGACCCTTCTATCCTGTCTAATTTCTGTCCTATGTCACGGTTACCTTCTTTTATGAATCTGTTAAAATCTCTGATTTCTCCCTTGCTTAGTTCTTTTCTTGAAGTTGCTCGTTTCTTTGACCCTTTTGAATCAGGCTTCCATCCTGGTCGGGGCACAGAGAGTGTGCTAGTCTCTGTGGTCAATGACCTAGCGCATCTTGCGGATCAGGGTGGAGTGAGGGCGCTGATATTGTTTGACTTTTCAGCTGCCTTCGACAAGGTTGACCAATGCACCCTGCTTGGCCGCTTGACTAGCGCTGGTCTATTTAGACAGGTGCTTTTCTGGTCCGGATCCTTTATATCTGGCCATGCCCAATCTTTTTCTTTCCCCTTTCTACTCCAAAGCAGTGCCTCGCTCTTGCTGGGTCCCCCAAGGCTCCGCTTTGTCCCCTATTTAATATCTATATACAGCCTCTAGTTGGGCTCATCCACTCCCATGGCCTCCGATCCTACTCCTGTGCTGATGTCACTCAAATCATTGTGCGGCTGGATTTGTCTGTCTGACACTGCGTCTCAGCTACAGAGCTGCTTGGAGGCTGTGGGGTGTTGGATGAGCCATAACAGGCTTAATTTAAATGGGGGCAAGACAGAGGTACTGTTTACGGGCGCCACCTCTGCCTCTTGTTTGTGGGCATCGGATTACTGGCCATCAACTCTTGGGCCGTTTCTGATGCCAGTACCATTGGTAAAGAACCTCAGGGTCAAACTATTGGCGTCATTGTCAGTGGAGGCTCAGGTAGCCTTTGTTTACCAAAACAGAAATGTTAAACTTAGGGTGTTACACAAGGTCCTGCCTTTTATTCCTCCCAAATGTTGTACACCGGTTGTTGCTTCTCTTGTTATGAGTGGCGTCAACTACTGTAATTCTTTTTCCTTGTCCTTCCAACTCTTGCAGAATACAGCAGCTAGAGTTGTGGTCCATCCTCCCTTTGCGGCACACATTACCCCCATTTTGCGCCACCTTCATTGGCTGCCGGTTGACAAAACGTTCCAATTTAAATCAAGATGCCTGGTGCATTGTGCCTTTTATGGGGCTGTCGCTGAATACCTTTGCCTTTAGTTCTGCCCTTACCTACTTTGTCGAACACTTCGCTCTCAGGCAACCTATAGTATTGAAGTGCCTCGCATCCGACAGTCTCCTGTGGGAGCTTGTGCATTTTCTGTGGCTGCGGCGAAGCTATGGAACTCTGTGTGACATTTCGTGCTGTTGAAAATCACCTCCTGTTTCATCGCTCCCTGAAGAAATTTCTTTTAGTACTTGGTCCTCATTTCAGCTTTTTTCCTGTGGGATTAGCGTCAAGATGCCTTTTGGTGGCCAAGGCGCTTAATAACTTTCAATAACAACAAATAACACCAAATTCAATGCTCCTTTTGACAAACCTTGCACCTGAACAATTGATGTCCTTACGAGCAAAGACCTAAATATTCCTCTATGGCCTTGAAATAGCTTCCGATTCTTTGCTTTCAAGCCTCATTAAGAAGCAAAAAGGATCATGTATAGGTATTCTTAAAATGCTCAAGAGAGAGTGCAATCCCTCTGGCCCTCATCAAGTTATGATTCCTAAATAAGCCCCTGGTCCTCTCCCAACTTGACAGTTTCTACTCTGACGGGTCTGAGATTGTCCAAACGAGGATTTACAAAATCTATTTGGGGATTTAGAATGACCATATATCCAAATAATCTTCAATGCAATGTGCTTTTTACTTTTGGCTACCTATGTGATCCTCCACAGCACCACCTATAAAGCCATATTATCATACAAGTGCACCTAGGTGGCAGATGGGATGCAAGGGGGCACACAACCTGTAGGTATTGTTTGGCTTTTACCCACCCATGGCCATGCTAATCCCTACACACATTCTCAGTACCGACCTCTCCATGCTAAACAAACACACATACTGTGATCTCTTTGAGCTAGCTCAGCAACATCAAACTATGGGGTTTTATGGGGCTGCCATTGTTATCTGAAAGGTAATAGCTTCATTGTAGTTGTAAATCTGCTTCTGGTGTAATACAAATATCTTAACCAAGTGTGCCATCAGCCAACTGAGTTGTAAGCAATATGTGTATACTGAAATCTGTCCCTTGTGTTGAATATATGTTGCAGAACATTGGAAAAGCCAAAATGTTTGGCACGTTTATAGACATTTGTCAGGAACTGTCACCATACACCCAGATATTCTGATAATTTGCCAGCCTTGTGCCATTTTATGGCCAGGTAGTACCATTAAGGCAGTGCCTGGAAAATGCCTATGCAATCCTAGCACAAAAGCCAAAGCTGTTGGCTTTGCCAATGCTTGTTCTATGTCTTAACTTACTCTTATTCCTTGCAGATATTCAGACAACATGGTTGGGATTGTGGAAGACAGGTGGCACACATTATAACAAGTTGGAGAGTAGCAAGGAACAGAGACTAGCAAGGAGACGGGTGAATTACATTACAGTACAATGCAAAACCAGCAGCTTGTCCCATTGTAAATGTCCAGCAGCAACATAAAGCACGCCCCCTCCAAATCACATACTTTTATAGGGAAATAGAAGCTGACTATTATTAGAACAGATAAAGTCTTATGGCCTTCTAGTCCTGGGAAGATGTTCTCGCCCCCTTCATTACTTGCTTCATTAATCCATCGCCTCCTTCCTGTGCACCTGATCATGTGACAAAGACAGTCTCGAAATGTCCAGACTGAGAAGTAATCTTGGGACGACTACCTGTCGCCTCACTCACAACCTGCCAAGCAGTGTTTTTCCAATAGTGAGCCTCGCGTGCACAATTCTCTATTGTTACAGCCCAGTGCCGCTTCCCAGCCACAAGGCCCAAATGCAGAGTCAGCATATTATTGTGTCTTCAGCCCAAATGGCTGGTGGCCGCGTTTCATCTTAGTATCAGCTCTATGGCCTGTGGTCTCGTGTAGAGTGTACCAGCAACACTAATGGGTGTGGTCTCATAATATTTGTTCGTTAGTGGTCAGTGCAACTTTAAAAAGTAAAGCATCTAAGACAGGAATGGGGCAAGGAGAAACATAAAACATTGGATTTCATTGTTGTTTCTGCACTCACCCCTTGTGCGCTTTCAAGCACAACTGCCCACTTTATTATAAGAAAACACTTATGCAGTGTCACTTGAAATTCGGTTCCAGGGGAAACGGTTCACAGGAGACTCGCCTTTATTGATCCCATAATTCAATGACTACATTTTTATTTTCAACAAGGCATCAGTTTCAATTTAATTTGATAATTTTTTACATTTTTCATCATCGAAATAGAAAGCATGATTTTAAGGTGTTTCTCTGGCTGCCTGGCAGCATTGTACACATTGGTCCGTTTTTTTTTTCGAATGACACTTAAAACAACAATACATTTTGATTCCCAACACTGCAAATCATGGCTGCTTTAAAAGAATATAAAGGTTTGTCGGTAATACTTTCAATAACATATTGCAGGGAGCGCACAAGATGGACTGTTGGTATACAGCTTCTGAAGGCCTTCTCTTTCTGTTAAAGGTGGTTTCTGTCAAGGGGGCCTACCTGTTAATGTTGAACATGTGTTAGAACCGTGTCATAATTTTGAACATGGTCAGGAAGTGTTCGGCAGAAGGAACGGCCTATTAGGTGGAATTTCATAGGTAAGATTCACAGTTTTTTTCCTCAGAGTTGCCCATTGACGTGCCACCTAATGTGTGAGTGCAATGCAATGTAAGTCCCGGGAGGGAATACCACTAACCCAAACGCAGCAGTCATGTGTGCTAATGAGAATCCATGGCCCAGCTGCTCCCTGCCAGTGCTCCAGATAGGATTTTGGCCGGAGAGTATTTGACTCCAAATTTTTAGAATTGGAGAGTAAATCCAATTTCAAGAGAGTAAAAATCAGTTTTACGCAAAAGAGTAAGAAAGTGCCTAACAACTATCTAGTTTGTACATAAAATTAAAACAGTGTTCAACATTAGTGACAAAGAACTTGTTGATGCATACTACCCAGCTTCCATCTTCATCATTACTTGGGCACTAACACTCTGTTAAGAACTACTAGAGGTGCCAGCTAGTTACATCATACATCAAGTCCCTCACTCAACCAGCATCACCTCTGTGCCTCACTGGCCTACCATTGCTGCCTGGCTCTTCCTGCTTGACAGCCACTCCATGTTTTTGCTCAAACCCTCCTTCCCTTTGCTACTCTGTTTCCCCTGTCTCAAACTTTCTGATCCTCTGCCTCTTACCCTTAAGTGTTGCTATGCCACGTTTTGAGGTCTGTTGCTCAGTCACCCTGCCTCTCCCATCTCTGCATTCTATTATTGCTGTTCCCCTCTTACGTTGTACTTTATCGGTTGATATAACTCCTCTTCCTCTCTCATGTCATTACTCTGGCTATATCTGTCTTTTTCATTTCCTGTTCTGGTTGCTACTCCATTTGATTATCTTTCTTTCACTGTGCCTCTTATGTTATTGGCCTTCCTTTCTCTAGTATGAATTTACTATTTCCAGCTCTCCCAGTCTGATGTTGATCTGTGCGTTCTTATTTTACTATCTCTATATGTCTCTTTTGCTCTGCTTCTATGCCTCATTCCTAGTGTGTGTGTGTGACCTATTATTTACATGTTTCCCTTCTCGCTTTCTTTGTTGCTTTTTTATGTAACTCATTGATCTCTCTCTTCCTGTTGCTCAAATTCCTGTTGGATTGTCTAATGTTGGGGAGAATTCTCAGAAATGTGCTAATTCCCTTCTACCTTGGAGACCCACAGCTTTTTTTGGTGGGCTTTAGGACTTTTAATTTTTATCCTGGAGAGAGTGAGACTTTTTTCCCGCTCTCTCGTGTATTCTTCTTTAGTTGGAACAATGTTTTTCTTTTGACTTTGGAGTCTGACAAACTCCATAGGCATCATCTTTTACATTGTGTCACAGTCACACAGCACCTTCAATGCACTGACACAGGGAAGTCTTTCAGATTTCCCAAAGGTTTAAATACCTTCTCTTGGATAAACTACTGTTTCCAAGAGCAGGGAAGTGAAATTGACTTTACTTACATTTGTAATTTTCTAGACCAAGCACATACCATCTAACAATAGGTTGCTGGAGGGGTTACTTAGTATCCCCTCTGTCTAGTTTATCATGTAACATTTATATGTTACCCTTTCTACAATTAATGGCTGGTGGCAGTGGTTTGCTTTTTACTACCATTGAGTGTTTCTACCGCAGGATGCAATTGCAGCTGCAGTAAAGCACCCATGGGTACCCATTTTGTCAACCTCACCCTGGTCTTCTTTTTTTGCAATTTCTTGTTGGAAAGGTCCTTCTTGAGATTTACACTGCACACCAAACCAGGTTTGGTCCCTATGTTAGTTTTGTCTTTGGCGGGTTTCTCTGCTGAAGCCTGCCTCTAGTTCCAGCGTGTCTGGCAGGGTCAGAAGTGAGGGAGGTGCCAGAAACTCCCTGTGCTTAATCCCCTTGGTTACTGGAATACACCCAAAGGTGGTTGGCTGGCTGGCTGTCCTTGGAGGACAGCCACCCTGCTGTGTGACTGACAGCTAGGCTGTGATTGAATGTGAGAAACCTGCATAAAAGGCAAGGTCTTTTGCTTGGAAGGCAGAGTCGACCACTGAATGAAGAAATCCAAAGAGGAACTTGGAAGAGATGCCTGCTGCAACTCCTGGACCATTGGTATGCCCGGTGAAACCCTGCTGCAGTGCTGAAGCTCCGAAATCGCCTCGACTAGAGAAGCCCTGCGAAGGACGACTTCTCCCCTCGGGCTGGTGGGACCAATCAACCCCAAAGCGAACTCGTCTGGACATCCTCTCAGAGCTGGCTGTACTTCCATTGCTGCTACAGGAACTGATTGCCAGGGAGAGGAGCACCAGGATGGAGGGCATTGTTTTTAAGTTGGACCCCAGCTCCAGGAAGTTCCTCTGGACTCCCATGAAGCAGGACTGGCCAAGCATGAGCCACCTCAACAGAGTGCTGGACTCCAGATGCGAGGAAAGTCCATAATGTATCCGAGAACCGCAGAGGTGCTATTTGCGAGAACCTGTAACTGCGAAGTGCTGCTGATCTGAAGTTTGCCCATTGCTGCTGCTGACCTTCAAACCGTAGTGCAGGAGCCCCCATACATCCTCCCTCCTGTCCCCACAACTGAGGCCCAGGAACAACAGGATCTGCCATACTACAACTGGGACAGAAGCCAGCTAGAACCAATTTCTTCAGACCTAAGGTACTGTAGAGTAAGGGGTATTACCACCTCTTGTCGTGTAGCCTTGCTAGCTATCAGTTGTAACTTGTCTTGGTTGCCATTGCAGAGTTGCTTGCAGCTTTGCCCCTCAAAGGCTTCCCAGCTTGTGGCCCTAGAGTGATTTCATTTTCTACAAAGACTTCTAAAACATTGTGCAAGACTTTTTACTTATCTGCAAGAAGTGTTTCGGCTCACCTAGACTTTTGCTCAATTAACATTGGTTGTCTTGGCTCCTTGAAAGACTCTTCTAAACTCTGACTTTGTGCTTTAACTATCCCTCAACAAAAGTCACACATTAGATAACTTGTGTAGCTGGGAAAGGGTTAATTTACTTTACATTGGGGGATTTCAAAAGTACCTCCCTTCTAAAGAATATTTGTTACCCATTGTTTTAGTCCCTCATCTTTTCCTTTTGACACTAAGCACAATATTGCTCTAAATGTGCCAGTGATAGATCAATGACCACAGTGTCCTAGTTATTTAAGTCACCTCAGGGTGTAGGATGTATCAGTGTGCTATTCCCAAATGGGTATCTACTCATTTATTGAAACTGAGAGTGTGTATTTTGAAGTATATTTAAATGTTACATATAATTGCTCCTTTTCTAAAGAAGGCTTATTCAACTGACTGTTAAATTAATACATATTTGTTTTATCAAGAAACCTTGAGAGTAAGGGTTTATTTAAATACCTGTCATTGTGAATCCCTGTTACAACCCTACAGCTCACATTGACCCCTCTTGAGATAAGCCTGGCTGCTCAGTCCCTCTACCAACTTGTGTGGTACAGGCCTATACCAAAGGTTGGGTTGCCTATTGCCAAGAGGACATGGCTGGTGCTGTCTCCCACAGGGTACTGCATACAATCTTGCCTAACATCTAATATGTTCTCTGTTCTCTCCACTCCCACCTGACTGTGTTCTCCTGTATTTTTTTTTTTTTGCAACATCAGTCTAATATGTCTCAGCGTAACACTGTGACATCAGACTTTTATTACAAACATTTTTTTTTCGCGTGTTCCTCCAAAAACGCTACCATTAGATCAAACCGAGAGAGAAAATGCAATAAAAAATAAGTGCAAAGAGAACACACAGGAGCAACCGAAGCCACCGTGCAAGTGCCATCTAGCTTCGTGATTAGGGCGGCACAGTCTGAGTTAATTGACCCACAGCCTTCAAATTGAGAGAGGCGATGAAATCAACTATCACACAGCATAGTTTCACCGAATTGCCTGCCATTGCATGAGACCACCAATCTCGAGAATCTGGGCTCGCAGGACAAAAGTTCCCAAGATGTAGGATACGTTTTGCCGTAATTGACGTGCATTTAGTTATTAAGTGTTCAAGGGTTTCGGGCTCCTTCAACCAAAATCGGCATGTGTCATCAGTTACTTCTTTGGAATGCCGAAGCCACAACATGGCTCTTGTGTCAATGGCGTTCAGTCGTATTCGCAGGAACTGCTCACGATGGTGTCTCGACGGGCAGTTCGTCAGATAGTTACATGGAACTCCCTGCTTAAGTTCACCTATTCCAGCATCTAGTGTTGAGGCCATCTTTCTCCTTTGTTCGTTATTCTGAATCCACTTCACAGTCTCAAACTTTTTTTTCGCAGATTGTGGTCTCATTATTACTTTGTCGGTATTTAAATCGGCACCAGTTTATAACTGTGTCGAACGTTGTTTCCATTCTTCAAGTAAATTGGAGTGACCAGGTCCAGCACTCTTGGAAAAAATCTGATAAGCAGGAGACATGGGCGATGCAATCATTTTCCGGAATGCCATTAAAGATTTCCACAAGACAGTAGTGTGTAACGAGTTTAAAGAGAGCTCATGTCTTAGCTGAGTCATTGAAATGTATGTTGGCAGCTTCAGGACTCGCCGCCAAAAAGTGCCCTCGAGTTTCTGCCAAAAAGCCACGTCTATGCACCAGCCTGCTTCCGAGCCAAAAGTAATGGCCGGAACTACTTTTTGAGAATAAAATGTCAATATGGGTGTAAGAGTGAATTTCCCATGTAATTTGTTCAAGAGCTGTGCTTGTATGCTGAATTGAGTCATTCGAGCTATTAGGTCGGTTTTCCAGTGATGTTCATAAAGGGAATTATTAAAAGAGATTCCTAGGTATCTTATTGAGTCCACTACATCAAGCGGGTTCTTATCGATGTACCAAGTGAAGGCCCTTTGTCTTTTAAGGTTTGGTCTACCAATGACAACGATCTTGGTCTTATCAGTGTTTATCTCCAGATCGTTTTTGATGAAATATTTGTGTAAGTGTATCAATTGTCGTTGTAGGCCTATCTGGGTCTTGTCTAAGAGGACCACGTCATCCGCGTAAATGAGACATCCAATTTCGGTGTTATTTAGAATTGGTGGAAAACATCTCACATTTGTACGATGGGCTGGGATGTCGGCAATGAAGAGTTTGAACAGCTCGGCAGCTAGTGGGCAGCCTTGTTTCACGCCCATGTTCGTAGGTATTTGATCAGATAAGGCGCCTTGATTGTTTAAGCGTATACTGATGGCTGTGTCAGAATGAAGCGCTTTTATTGGATCGATCAAGTTACTTGGACAGTTCCAGTTTTCCAATTTTTGCCATAGCTTAGAGCGATTGATACTATCAAAGGCGCCACATAGATCGATAAAGGCGACATACAGATGTGTTTTAGCCCTTATACTTTCAAGTTTTAAGATGGTCATTAGCAGCAAGTTCACTTCAACGCCGACTCCTTTTGTGAATCCTGTTTGTCGCATGTCTGGGATTTGTTCCACGACTGACCATTGAGAAAGCTGCTGACGTAGAAAAGAGGCAAACATTTTTCCAATGGTGTCCGAGAGGGCAATCGGGCGATAGTTGGAAGGATCTGCCCGATTGCCCTTCTTATGGATGGGAACTATTATAGCATCCCGCCAAGAAACAGGTATTTTTTTCGTTGAAGATATTCTAGCAAATAGGGATTCTATGAAGATAGCCCATTCCGCCTCATTGTTTTTTAACATTACATTCGTTATGAGGTCCGGACCAGTGGCGTTAGAGTTCTTCAAAGACCGAATTGCAAGTTTTATGTCTTCGGCTGAAATACGCAAGTCCCATGAAGACGGATTTTGCTTAGAGCCGCTTGCGACTTCATGTTGCGGATTACTGACGCATCCATTGCGCTGAGTCAATTTCATTTGACGCCGTGGGCTGATGTTTGGTATTCCCAGAATTGAGGATTGCCCATATTTCCCGTGAGTTTTTCTGGACTAGTTGTTTCATTAGTAGCTCAGCTTTGTCCTGCTCTATTATTATTTTCTGAGATTTTAACCAGTTACGATATACTTTACGTCGTCTATGGATTGCAGAGATGATGGAGCTCGTATCGTTGGTAATCTTGAGCAACTTCTTCAGCTTCCTCACGTCATGTCGCATCGTTTTTTTGGCTTGCGTCAAAATTGACGATGATATATGTTTGTGTTTATGCCCCATGGTAGAATTTGCCACTCGAACAGTTACGAAATCGGAGAGCAAGTGGAGATAATCGACCGGTATTGCTTCTTCGTTGCTGAAGTTTTGGCTGTTCTTTTGAATTTTTGCTTTGTCGATCCTTAGACGTTTGCCACCTGCATTCACTAAGATAGGAATGTTGTAGCGTCGATTTTTTGTTGGCCATTCCACCGGACAGGTGAGCCGCATAAGATTGTGGTCACTGTTGGTCATGGGTACGATTGTTAATGACAATTCTTTTTCAAACAGGTTTTGCGATACCCAGAAATAATCAATGATTGAATGAGCCTGTTGACCATTTGGCAATTCCTCATGTGGAGTGCTTGACTCCATTGACGACCCCGAAACGCTATTTCTTTAGCAGGAGCTGGCTTGTAACTCTGGGTTCCTTCATCGTACTTGAACCAATTATAGTTCAAGTCTCCTGCACAAATTATTGAGAGATTCTTATACTTCACTATGACGTCATCAAGTATTTAGATTATAGACTCAATGAAGGATTTCGTAGTGATTTTCCCCGGGTTCCAGTACCCATTTAAAATGAGCAAATGCTTCCTCGCGCCTATGTTTGGATGATTTGAATATAGTAAGGCGCTTTGTACAAACGGATTGGGGATGTACACATCCTTGAGCTGCCATCATGTATTAATCCTAATCATCATTAGAAGGCCTGATGTAGGACGCCCTGTTTTGTTTTTGATTGCAGGATTTAATAAGATCATAAACCCGTCTCTTGTTGGAGGCACACTTAGCCATGTCTCTTGCAAACATATGACAAAAGCTTTTCCCACATCCACATCAAAATGATTAAATAAATGGGAGAACCCTCTGGTGTTCCAAGAGATGAAATCACGCGGACATTCGTTTCCGGGAATTAATGGCTAATGCCAGTCTGTTTTGCCATTTCTCGTATTGCTTTTAGTAGTCTGATCAGTATACGATCTTTGGCAGTCGGTAATGTGGTCAATCTGCCGTGGGTCCGAACGTCTTTGGTCCTGTTGATTCAGATTGGCCTGTTCTGGACTTAACTTTAGATTGGCATGACTGGTTCTTGTTGGTTCGAGAGAAATATCGAATCCATAGCTCAGTAATGCGTCCGCAGCGTTCATGATGGTGTTGCGGACTAAGGCAGACGAGATATGCAAGAGAACTTGATCGCAGCTACGTTCAGTTGCATACTCCACGATTTTTATGTTGTCAGATGTAATTGTTCGTAGTGATGGAATACAGGTGAATAATTTCATCACATTACGCCGATTCAAGTTCAAGTCATCCTCATCTTGATGAAAATATTGCAATCGTAATTTGCAAATTGAAAAATTGGTTCGAGAACTCAATGATGTGGAAGCCTTTGAGATGTAACGCGCAGACTTATTTCCTTGAGAGCTGGTGTATTTTGGATTCAGGCGAGATGACTTTTGTTCCTTGTTTTGCTCAGACATCTTTGACTTGTTATCAGGTTTCACGTTGCTGCTTGATGCTGACACTCTATTCAAAAAACGCCCCACTTGTGGAACTTCCAAAGCCACGCCAAGATTGGCGGTGGGTTGAACGTCCGACGTGTCGTCAGAATATGTGGATAGATCGCAAATATCGATCATGGATTTAGAGATATTCCCTGCAGAGCTTTCAGGATCGGAGTCCATTCTTTGACGTTTACTGGAGTGGACTTCCGATGGCCCTACAGCGTGTGTTGATCTAACTTGATCTTTTGCGGTGTTAGCCACAGCCTGTTTAATTGTATCAGCACGCTTAAAAAGGCCTGGGTTCGCATCTATAGGTAGATTGCGAATCAGGTTTCGTGTGTTTAGAGACGGTACACCTTTCCTGGTTGCCTGCCTCGATTTTCTTGGTCGTGTTTGTGTCGATGGCCCCTTTAAAAAGCTTTCAGTGGTTATTGGTTGAGCTTCTTGTTGTTTTGACGGTCCTTGGAAGATTCCAAATGACACTATTGGCATCGTGTCAATGTGTATCACTGGTGAATCAAGCTGTGATTGGCACGTAAGTTGAGCGGTCGCTGCAGCATTGCCAGTTGAATCAGACTTGTGCTTGCTTGGAACCGAAGCTTGATTCAGTTGAGACACTATTGCGGGGATAGCCTTGGGTATTAAGTTGGCTGTAGAGCTGGGAGATGGCCGCTCTTTTAATTTGTTAGAGCCTTGGCTCGAGGACTCTGATGAAGAAATTGAGCTTGCGTCAGCTGTGCTTACTGATGATAGTCCAGTTGCTTGGGTGTCCACTCTGGATATTAACTCAGCAGTAGAGTGCCGCATCCACTTCACTGCCTCAAGTAGACCGTCTGCAAGAGAGTCATTTTGGCAATGATGGCGTGCGGCGAGGTCGCTTAAGCGCTCTTGCCAGCGCAAGGTTCGCTCTGCTTCCTGGATGAGCTGGCTTTGTAGAAAGTTTGTGACTGAGTTGAAGCTATCCATCTTTCCTTTTAGAGAAATGATGAGTGAAGACTGGTCTTTGTGGGCTTCGTGGAGTGATTCATACATCTTCAAGAAGGGCAGAAGTGCGGCTGACGAGGCGGCCAAGACGTTGTTGTAGATCTGCATGGCAGCTGCCGACGAGAGGCTAGGCTTACACTCGGCACTAGTTTTGTCGGCCGTATTTGAATGGGAGCTATTTACTGAGTCAGACTGGGGATCAGATGTTAGAGATGAGTCTCCATTTACATTCATAACGGCACCCTTTGGGGCATGTGGTGGATTTAAAAGCGTTCTCCTGTGTCTCGAAGAATGCACTGGCGACATCCTGTGCTGCCGGATGCAAGAATTGTGTGACCGACGACTTAGAGCATGGATTTCTCTATCACCAAAGCTACTGCGGCTTTGTACTAGGGTTTCCACAGTGTGGGGCGAGCCCCGACGAAAGGTCAATTTGCACATCACAAGGAGGTTTTAGCAGCGCGTTACTTGACTTGTGGGCCTGGTCGTGCAAAGTCTCCTGGACTCGTTGGATCTGGCCAGCGAACGGGAAACTACACGTTCACGACGTGGCATCGTCTGTCTCAAAAAATTGAGCCCGTGGGTAAACAAAGGAGGCACAAGGGAGTGTTTTTTTGAGAGATTTTACTTCAGTTTCTCGACAGGGGGAGGCTCTTTGTCCTGTATTTTTAGGGTCAATGTGATCCTTATTGTTTGAATTGATTGCTGTGATGCCACCGGCCAGAATGGTGTCGTCATGATCGTTGACGCAAGTAGCAGGTTCTTTCAAAAGTTTTGAAGATGGTGCGTCCAGATCGGTTTGTGATAAGGTGCCCTCCTCGTCTTGCGAAGCTTCCATAAGCTCGGCGTCGGTCAAGTCGAAAGCCGTAAAAAACTCATCTCCTTTATCGGAGTGAATTTGAGTGACAACGGCTGGTGACACAACATTTCGTTGAAGGAAAGGCAGATCAAGTAAGGATAGTAAAGGTCTTTGTGGGAGGTAAGCATCTTCTTTGTTTACATCCATGATTGCAATTGGGCTTTCGACCTCGTTTACTGGGTCAGGCTCGGTCATGCCTGTGGCCGCAAAGTCTGTTACCGGGCTCGATGGTCTCATTTCAGTGAGACACTCATCGACAACAGTTACAGTTTCATTTAGGTCAACGTGACCAGATGATAGTAGGCAAGTTGTACTATCGGAGTTGTCGAGAGAGATGGTCACGCTCAATGGGCCTGCAATTTCTGCCCCGTTCTCAACAATAGAGGTGTCTGTACTGGCAGGAAATAGGTCGGTTGATAAGCATTCAAAAAGTTTATTCTTTAATACAGGTGAAGGACTGTTGCGGTGGCAGGATACCGTTTGTGCTGAACGTAAGTCCAAGCAGTTCTCAGGCACTCGTTTCCGTGGCACTGTGCTTACCTTCGAGGACTCGAGCGACGAGTCGGCTTTCAGGGCGGTCCATGGGTTTTGCATCCGACGTTGTTGGATTGTCTTTCGTCGGGTGAGGGGGCCAGTGCCTGGAACCTCCAGGCCACTCGTGCCTGATTGCGCCATCATTGCGATCGCGCTGTTCGTTAGGAGCCTCACAGCCTTGACCAGCCGCGGACTGCCGTAGACTGACTCTACGCTCGACTCCGCGTGCGCTCCGCGCTTGGGGTGAGTTTAAGTAGAGTACGCCCACCGGCACCAGCACCAGCAAGTTCCTTAAAAGCACAGTGCGGGAGGACTCCAAGCGGCAGCACAACAACGTCGCTGCAGCTCCTCTCAGGAAAGAAAAAAAAAAAAAAAAAAGATAGTCGACTGCCGTAGACTGACTCTACGCTCGACTCCGCATGTGCGAATTTACCACGGGACCCCTGCCCCGCACCTCGCCACACCTCGCCTCGCCACACCTCACCTCGCCTCTCACCTCTCCTCTCACAGGCGTAGCGTAAAACAATGTGAGGCTCCGGCAGGCGTTGTTTAGAGGCTGCTGGCAATGGAGCACTGGAGCACTGGGGCACTGGGGCACTGAGGTTTTTCCCCAACAACTCTGGTCTCACAGCTCACAGTGCCCAGTCCACAGCTCAACACCCGGCTCGACAACCGGCACAAGCCACAATGCCCAGCCGCTTCAGCTCTATCAGCTCCTCCGGCTCCTGCAGCTCGCCTCACCTCTGCTCCGCTCAGTACGGTGCTGACTTCCTGATAGAGGAAAGAACCTTAGAGGATTGTTAAGCCGCACCAGTGAGCCTCTCTGCTCTCCGCTCTCTGCTCTCTGGCCGCTTCCGACAATCAGTCGCACAATAACTCCTGTATTGCTTAGGTTCAGCGTTGCTCTTCCTCTCCTTTGTCTTTTTTTGCACACATCTGAAAAGGAGCACCCAATGGTAAAGCTGCACTAGACTTGCACAGACCCTTTTGACATAGCACCAATACATATTCAGAAAGCTGAAAATGCCTTTTGCATTTACAAGTCTAGTGCAGCTTTACCATTGGGTGCTCCTTTTCAGATGTGTGAAAACCTTCCTGTGGCCATTAGGCTGGGAATTATAGAGTTAGAGGCTTGTCTCACCAGATGCAGCACTTGCTTGAATGCAGATGTTTACCAGCACTGTGTGCCATTACAAGTATAAGAGTCCAAATGAGAGGTCTGCATTGAGCCATGACAAGTATAGCAGCCCTCATGGGATGTGCTTGTTCTGAGTCATTACAGGTATAGCAGCCTTGATGAGATGTATGTATGGTCTGAACCATTACACTTTAGCAGCCCTCATTGGATGTGCGTCGTCTGTGCCATTTCAGGTATAGCAGTCCTGATGGAAGGGTTGTGTCCTGAGCCATTACAGGTATAGCAGCCCCCATGGGAGGTGTGTTCTACTTCTGAGCCATTACAGGTATAGCATCCCTGACTAAATGTGTGTTCTGAATCACTGTTACAGCTCTGTTACAATTGAATGTTACCTGCATATTAAACACATACTTCTGATGCAGACACTTGAACTCCCCTATCAACAGGATTTGAACTAACAGGTTATACAATGATCTCTGCAGCAGGGTTATTGACCCACTGAGCTACCTTTCCCAGCAGGCTGTTGACTCGGAAAGGCACATAGGGTTAGGGCACTGGAAGTTCCATGTGAGGCTTGCCTGACATAAAAGCTCTCAGCCTGTTTGGACTATCGTACATGAGTCAGGAGATTAATAATGAGGCTTTGAAATGTGCTAGATCTTTGGCAGTGGGACTCAGCAATCAGACATGGGAGAAGCGGATGTTTTGAAAAGTGCAAGACCGAGTAGGAGGGATTGAAGTATATGACAGCAGTGCCATCTTCTCACACTGTCTGCTACTATGCATCACACCAGCTCAGGAGGATGGTGGGAAGGATCTATGTGCACATACCAAATTTTTTACGGTGAAGTAAAAAATCGTGCATGTAAAACAACCAATTTTCTCCATTTTGTATTTGGGGGAGACCCCCCACAGCTGTACCTCATTTCCCCGAATTCATAAAATACTCCAACGCCCCCATCTATTTTTGAGCAGAAAGTCATTGGCCTTATGCCACATTTTCTGGACCACACCTTGCAGTTACATTTCCCTGTGTGACCCAAAGGTGGGCATCATTAATGGCCAGCCTCCTGCCGACCATACCACTGGTGTTTTGGAGATGACACCTACCAGTCTGATGCAGAGCCACAGGTTTCGGAAAGTAATGGTCCACAAGCTGTTGATGTGCTCACAGGCCTGCAAAAGTTCAGACATTGCTGCACCAAATTGTGGAAGAAGCAGAGCCCCAACAATAAAATGCTAAAGAGCAGGGGTGTTGGTAGGTCTGGAAAAGATCCGGGAATATGCTAATGTCGGGACTGTTGGGACTCTGGCTAGCAAGCCTTTTGGTTGTAGCCCCTGAGCTTCTATCCGGTTCTACAACCAAAAGACCAGGGGCTATAGCCTCCCAAACTCCCTGTTACGCTCAACTGGCTCCCACAGGGGCGTTGGTCGGACCCGGACAGCTGCGGTCTCCACCCACGTGATGCGTAGTGCAGCGATGACTGACTGGATCTGCCCTCCTTATCTTGTCTGCTTAACCCGTAGAAATATTCTCCTTATATTCTTGAAAGATGAACTCACCATCCTGCGTGGATTTGCAGAGGCGCGTCGATTCCAGTTACTTCACTGGTTTGAAGCTTCGGGAGAGTTCCGGAGAGTATTGACTCTGAGGTTCCTGGTGAGGACCAGTAAGTATTAAGTTCATAGAGTTCAATATGTCTGATGTTCACTCTTGTTCCCCCCTTCCTTTCTTGTCTTGCAGCTGGCTCGTGAAAAGATGCTCTTGTGGCAGCTGGTGGCGCTCAGCTAAGAGTCTGTATTACCCGGCGCTGTCCGGTAGATGTTGCACGTGGAAAACGTGTTGTTTTGTCTCTCTTTACAGATGCGGCACGTGAAAATATGGAGAGTCACAAAAGGATGCCTCCGGTGGTAAATCAGGTAAGTCTATGGTGGTAAGAATTATATTTGTTGGTTCCCTCGGCTCACCTTGTGGTTTTCTTTTGTCTCCTAGGTGCTGAAGTTCGGCGAAGAAATGATGGAGGCAGTGCCGACCCGAAGGATGCTGTGAAGACTGGTGAGTATGGCGCGGCGCTGCAGCTGGAGGTGCGGCGCATGCAGAAATGATGTTCTTTACAGGTCCGGAGACGAGATGGATCCAGAATCAGGTGTGGAATAGAAATAAGTTTGTTTTCTAACCTTGTCCCTTTCTTTCCTCTTTGTTTTAGGAGCTCTGGATGAGAGGCGGGCGTGGCAGAAGACTGGATGCAGGCTGCAGGCACGGTGAGCGTTACGCTGCTGGATGCAGAATAACGCAAAGCGTGTGTTGCTGGTAGGGCGTGGTTTAAATAGCCTCAAAAGTAGTCCCAGGTAAGAAGTCCCTAGAACCACACCCAAGTAAAAATTATTCCCTGTAGAAAAATGGTCCCTTTCAGGCTTCATGTTGGATTGGAGTCATTTGCAGCATGGTCTGCCTGAGGTAAGTAATGACTATGAGCCTGGCGCCTTAGGCGCCAGGACTGATTTCTACTATGAGCCTGACGCCTAAGGCGCCAGGACTGAACCCAGATAGCCCCTAGCCGGGGCTGCTGAGGTTTTACTAAATGTCTAGATGCCTGCTCCCAGGGCTGATGGGCTTGGTCCGGATGCCTGGGGGCAGGCATCTTGACACTCCCCATAGCAACACCACTGTTGAACAGTAGCAAGGAACAGAGACAGCTTTATTACATTGCAACGCAACGCGTTATCCGGCAGCATGTCCCGTTCTAAACTTCCAGCTGCAACCTAACAACCCTCCCCAAATCATATACTGGGAAAGTGAAGCTGGCAAATGGGTCTCTTACCAGAAAAGGATCCTATGGCCTTGGCTGATCTTCTAATCTGGGAAGATGTTCCCACCCACTTCAGAAGCGAGTCTTAATTAGTTTGCCATTGCCTTCTCCATTAGTCTGTCATCTTCCTGTTGACCTGTTGCACATGATCATGTGACACAATCCTTCTTGAAATGTCCAGACCCAGCTGTAAGCTTGAGGCTTCCTGCCACCTTACCACATAGTGGCCACACAGCGCATTTCCAGTATTCAGCATCTCGTACACAAACCTTTTTTGTTACGTTCTAGCGCTGCTTCCCACCATCCAGTCCCTAATTCAGAGTCAGCATATGGTCCCGCTAGCCACCCTAATGGCTGGAGGCCTCATAATATCGTGCCATCAGCTCTATAGCGAGCTCTGGAGATTTCCTGTTAGGCCTCTGCACCCTGGGCCTCTTTTGTGTGGTATTTCCAAATGTTCTCCTAGGAAAAGAGTTGGGCTTGTTGAAAATGTGTAATATGGGGCCACTTTGAAAATTATTTCCACGGCCTCTTTTGGTCCCCAGTAATCATTTCCAGGGACTCTCTGGTTCCCAGTCCACCCCTGCTGTGGTCTCATGTCAAGCGTACCCCCAACTCTAATGGTTGTGGTCTCATAACTTTTGTTCATTAGTGTTCAATGCAACTTGAGTAAAGTGTCCAAGCTACGAATAGGGAGAAGAAGGATCCTAAAAAGATCGAGTACATTTGCATTTTCACAGGCAATTGGTGATTATTTAAACAGGTGCAGTACTAAGGAAATACAATGTAAACACTAATTGGAATAGGGCTTACCCAGTGTATGACAGCAGTGCCTTGAATGTAGTGGGTAGCAGGAGGTCGAGGGCTGGAAGACCAGGCGTTCCGCACGGCTTGTAGGAGGATAACACCTGGGTCAGATGGCAAAGACCCGAAAACACAAGTTCCAAGATACAGAGTTCAAAGATCCAAAGTTCCAGAGAAATTGATCAGAAGCAATCCAGGGGATAGGCAAAATCAGGTCCATTGAGTAGTCCGAGGTCGTAAGGGATAGGAGTTCCGAATTCCGAGGAGTAGACAAAGATCGAGTCCGTAAGGCAATCTGAGGTTGTACAGGAAACCGTTCCAAAATCCCAGGAGAAGGCAAAAATCAGGTCCGTTGAACAGTCCGAGGTCGTAGTAAACTTGATTTGAAGGGAAAAACAAGAAACGCCAAAAATCCTCACGAGATCAGCTGTGAAGCACTGCTTCCAGGTTTTCAGATGCGTTTGAACTCGTTTGAGGCAGTCACGTGATGTGAATCACGGAAGCGTGCAGCGTGAGGATTGTCACGTGATCTTGATCACGTGATGCAGGATGATCGAGGTTGCTGTGGGAGTCTCTCTGTGTCGCAAGGATGATCATGAAGACCGGGGACGTTGCCAGTTGTGTGAAAGTCTCCATGGCAACTGCCAACGAAATGAAGGACGGAAAACACCCGAATTGCATGCTGGTGTTTTCACTCGTTGGGTAGGATGCTGCCACCTTGATGTGTGTGCCGTGACTGCCTTTGCAGGAAAGTGTGAGGAGGGAGGAGCAGCTGTAATGGGGGACGTGACAATCTCTCTGATGTGATGGGAGATATCAGAGTAGGTCATGAGAGCACTCATGACCACAGGGGTCGACCGGTTTCGATGGCTTTGGGTGAATGAGCCATCTTCTTCAGGACCGTGATTCAAGGAAACAACTACATTTCAATCATCCAGCATCGGTGAACTGGAGGTACCACTTCGGGGTACATGCATCTCCTCCCGGTGGAATCCAGGGAGAGTAGTGGGGAGGGTGCTCGGGTCTAGTGATACACCATCTGTCAGCTGATGACAGGAAACTGCTGGCTCTGGACGGGGGCGGGGGGGCTGTAGAGTACGGCTCAGTCCTCGTATTGCTAAAAACTTGATTGCACACCATATATGGAGTGAGCTGTTTTTATAGCTTTTTTGTTTCTTTGCCTTTTTAGCCGTGTTCTCAACAATTAGAATACAATTAGTTAGTTGACCTGCCTCCAGGTTGCCACCAACAAGATCGGGCAGCGACAGAATCCAATATACAGATCTGCCTTCCGCTGCAAAAGCCATTTGGAAATGCTCTAAACTTTTGACCTTTTGACCCTCTCTCCTCTATCTCTCTTAGATAGGTGTTATACCACGCGCCATCTAGGGCAAGGCACCCCCGATAGGGACAGGGTGTTCTACCCCAGGGCAAGTCTCTGACAGCTGGGTGGTCCTTCCCCTCCTTCAGTCTGAGCATTTATATAAGAATCTGCTAATTTGTGTAGCTTATGAAGTACTACTTTCCTAGAGAACCGTTGTTTTTGTGGCATCTCCTCTATCAGACCCACAACAAACAGGCTTGCAGTGCGTAAACTACCGAAACACTGGTCTCTTTTTCTAGGCTTCAACAGAGCCAACAGATCACCCTAGCTGTTTGCTGCCCCTCCTACTGCCTATCATCACCCCTTATCTCCCGCTTCTGCCCAGCCCCAGTCCGATTGCCTTCATCTTTGGCCATACAACCTTCTCTTGTGTTGACTACATTTTCCATTCTGTAACACCACCTTACTTCTGAAGAGAGATACACCAACCATTCAATAAACATAAAAAGTTGGCTACACCCTGTGTCTAGCGTTATGGTCACAGTAAACCCAAAGATGGGTTGTGCTGTATTAAGAGGAGGAGGGCAAGCTCGTGTTTGGATAGAAGGCAGGGGTTTACACCCCTAGGCAGAGATGTCTATACTCTTAAATGGGATCTCTTCTCCAAACCAGTGAACATGTTTTATTTATTTATTAGCTTTACAGTTTACACAAACTTTTAGCCAAATTAGTCATCCACTCATCTCATCTCTTACAAATAAAACCAGTCAAAATGCAGTGGAACCGGTTTAGGAGATGTGCACCCTGTTCTCATTGCTGGCAAACTGAGGTCCGATCTGCTGAGGGGCGATGGTGGGGTTCTAGTCCAGGCAGGTCCCCAGATTTCCCCACAGATGTTTCCTGATGCCTGCACAGGAAACATCAGGGGATGTGGCAAATAGTGATGCCGTAGCAAGTGGATACTGCTGCATAGGAATGTGAGCGATGGCATCCGCTATTTTGATTATATTACTTTTGGACTGATAATTCAAAGACAAAGTTGATATTGCAGTTCTCTTTGCACTTGGCATGAGAAAGATATACGGCTTAGTGTATCACGTTAATCAGTAAAAAGAAAGAGGATTCAACTTGGGAACCCTCCCGTCCCCTGCACACTTTCAAATGTTTGGATTAATCCAATACAGTTGTTCAAATTGAGTTATAGGCATTGTACATATTTTTGTTTTCCAACAAATATGGTCAGACACAGAAGTGTGAGATAAACAAATATATATTTATAGCCGAGCTATATTTCTTTCAGCAAGAATTATAGTTCAGAGAGAAATTATTTCCAGTGCATAGAAACAAAATGGAATCAATAGATGAAGCTCAAATTGAGGAAAAATGGAGTCCAAATTAAATAGCGACGCGTTTCGAGGAAGCTCTCCTCTTCTTCATAAGGCCAAACCTGGACTCTTAATGTAAAAGGAAAAACACAAATTCAGTAAAGAAAATATTGTAGGCACAATTCATAGATTGTTCATAACATATTCAATTTTACAATTTAGAAAATTTGGTGACGTTAGTTGTAACATGTCATAATATGCGTTGTAATACATGCAACATTATAAGGTGAATTATGTGGTCCATGTTTGAGAGAGAAACTGAAGGTCAATTAATACACCCCTTCCTGTAAAATAGACAGTAAAACGTACAAAATATTATTGTTCAGTGGAATGATCCCTCTAATGGGACCTATCAAGTGGATGGTGAAACATAAGCTAAAGTGAATATATAGGGAAAAAAGCTAGTAGTTCCTAAGCTCTATCGATCTAGTGGGGAAGAAATGCGAAAGTCGTTACCTTTCTGTGTAGAAAGTGTCGGAAACAAAGAATCCGACGAAGCAGGAAAAATAAGTAAACAGACTGTCTTCGTGTATCAGTTAGTTCCTAGAGACACGGCCAATTCCCAACAAGATACTAGAAATCTGTAAATAACGGAGCCTGATCAATGTCAAGCTCATTGTTTAAAAGTAACAGACATTAGTATGAAATATATAAAAATCGAATAACCTACCTAGCCAGAATGTGGATGGCGGTAAATAATCAATAGAAGAGCCCACGTAAAGTGTGGACCTCAAATATTCCACTTTCGCTGCAGGAGTGCCTCAGAATGTAGGAGTTCTGTCACGCAAATAAACAAGCTGAACAGGAATGGAGTCCTGATTAGTATAAAATACTCAGCAATCTAAAATGGAGTAGTGAAAACGTAACGTGATGTTTAATAAAGGCAAACTGAAATGTTAAAAATTACCATCATTAGGATGTGCACAAGGCACAATCCTTGAAGCTGATGTGAAACTGATGTCAAGATTGTGCGGCCGGTCTACAGCTGAAGAATACGGCAGTAATGGATTAGGTAGAGTATCAACTAAAGAAAGTGTAAGGAAAAAAGAATAATGAGACTAAGGAACTTTATCCCTGGTCCCTAGATAGACAAATGCTAATGCATTAGCGCTTACCTGGAGCGTAGGGGGACAATCCTCAGCCGAGCAGCTTGTTGTTCACAAACCATGGAAACAGCATGTGACAATGGAGATAAATAGAGGACTAGAGTTATAGATAAAGAAGAGGGACTAAGGAGTAACCAGGCCGAAAGATCGGCCATCTTGAAAATCTAGTGTATCACATTGTTATATAGAATGATCGCATTGTGTTCAAATGAAATGTGTGTATAATCATTGCATTCGTGTGGATTTAAAAAACAGGTTCATGGATGGAATGTGCTATAAAGTTCACTTTATATTTGTATAACCTTTGGAATAAATAAGTAAATAAACAATGTAACCGAGTACATGAACATAGTTCTTATTATGATCATCTTGAAATGTTATGTGGGACTTTTGACTGTGCTCTCTGTGTGCACTTATGAGAACAGAATTTGTGGAATTGCTTTTTAATAAATCCACTCATTTTCTAAAGGCAATACTGCCCGGAAACGGAGAACATATAAAAATGCATTTACTTGCGTTAATGACCCTATGCAGACTACTACATTAGAACACGTCTACAGGCTTCTCATACATATATCAACTTTACAGTAAAATGGAATGCTGAATTAGGCTCTAGAAATCAAAATCAGTGCGCACGGCCCAACACAATAAAGGTCTCTCTCCACTCGCCTAAAACACAGTGAATCAATTAATAAAGGTACGTTTTTTAAAGTGAAAACAGGCCCAGCGCACCAACATTTCCAACCCTAATTAAAAAAAACACCAGGGGTGGACTGGTCTATATGGAACTCTGGAGATTTCCCGGTGGGATCTGCAAACTTTTTTGTGTGGTATTCCCAAATGTTCTCATAGGAAAAGCATTGGACTTGCTGAAAATGTGTCATATCGGACCACTTTGAACATTATTTCCAGGGCGTCTTTTGGTCTCCAGTAATTATTTCCAGGGCCTATTTTAGTTCCTAGTCTACCCCTGAAAAACACCCGTTTTCCCTCAGCATACCCCCTCACACCCCTGGGTTTATAATGAGAGAAATCCGGGACTACACATCCCAGAATGCGCTGTTAAAAACCAGGATTGAAATATGTCCCGACAGGAGTGGGGCATATTAGCATGTATCCACATAAGAGAGGATTTTTAAAAAGGAGGCAGGCGGCAACCTCCCCCAACACTGCCACGTGTATGCCACTTGTATCCCGTAATTAAAAAGGTGAGGTGATGGGCGTGTTCCTGGGATTAGAGCAGTGGCTGCGATTAGATCTGCATTGCCAGCCAGAAAGGGCGTACCTTTTGCATTTGCTTGCAAACATTCCCCGTTTTAATCGTGTTTTGCAACAACATTCCTGCAGGCCATCCGCCAGCGTGGGACCTGAATGCTGGTTGCCAGGCAGGCTTAGTTCTGGTCGAACCTGCTGACCTTGCATGACCTTGGCTCATCCCAGCACACCTCTCATTGAAGCATTTTTAAACACATGTTTAAGCACATGCGTGTCTACTTTTCTCATAGAACATTGCTAGAGGATCTAATCCGGAAAGCGTGTCAGGTTTAAGTGGGTTGTGTGATATTGTTAACTTGCCCGTTGAGCAGTGTTACTTAAAAAAAAAAAGTATTCATAATTCATGGATTATTTGCGCCGAAAAAAACGGGATTCGTGCGCCATTCTGCTCGCAAATCCCTGTTCAACAAATGGGGATTTGCGGGCAGAATGGTGCACAAGTCTCGTTTTTTTCAGCGCAAATAATCCATGAATAAATGGAGATGGCTAATACAATTAAGCCTTTTGCATTTATGTCATCACACTAGACATAACACATAAATAGGAAACACACACAAAATCAACACTATTAAAATATACATCCAATTGTTCATATACAAAAAAAGGCATATTTAGTTCATTGGTGAATACCTTAGTTTACATTATTCAAATAAAAGCTACCTTTCAAATTGATGTACTGAAGGGCATGTGTAACTCGAGTCTACCTCCATGAGTAATCTATACCATTAACCCTACCACGTGTTCGCACTTTAGGAGTGTCCAGTAGCATCCTGTTGTGTGTACACTCCCAAACATGCATTGCAGCTGCAGTAATCACAGGCGACACAATCATAGACCAAAAGTGATCTGTTACATAACTGCCAGGCCTTGTGCAAAAACGCTTGTAAGTACCCCTTGGTATAAAGATCAGTTGACATCTCGCATGCCATCAAGATGTGTCTACTAGTTTCTATAGATTTGGCAGACAAACAGCACCATCTTTTTTCCTGTGGAATATTCTGCCAGTCACCTGTGTGTTCTAAAACTGGCAAGATATTTCATCTCGGGTACATGATGAATAAGAACATGGCTTCATCATGTACCTGCACGGCTTATGGTATTCGAAGCTCAGTGGTGTTACTGCACTGCTGCCCAACGTCTTTTTTTTCTCCAGAAGACCAGCAAACAAATTAAACCAACAAACTCAGACTGCCATTTTCGAAAACTATTTCCTTATCCTCGAGTTCAATAAAGGTTGGCACTGAATACATTGTACTGATTGTTCTGAAGTGATATTTTTCGAGAAGCTCTGCTGTGATAATTTAATTCTTGTGCGAGCTGCACAGCAATTGTGACCAACATCAAAGATGTTGCTGGCTGTATATTCAAATTAATAAAACATTCGGAAGTTTAAAAACAATACCATATGTTCAGGTTCTATCCGTGTCTGCAACCAGATGTTTTAGACTACAATTCCCATGATGCCTCAAGCATTGACTATGCTGACCAGGGTTTAGGGGATTTGCAGTCCAAAACATTAGGAGAACCACATTTTAACGAATGCGACGTTCTACAAAGTACTCTTGTTTCTTGTGCAGGAGCGAATGTCCCAGACATACACCGGCACAGGGTGGGGAAAGCAGGCGCTTGCCCTCTTGTGCCCCGCTCCCATGTCTGGGTGGCACTCTACCTGCTCATGCTGGCAGCGTGCATCATAACTTAATTGCAGGGTTTTCCACGTTAAGGAGAAAAACGCGACATCATCGCCTTTTTTTGGTTTAATATAGTCCAAATTGGGGGACCTTACCAGTGCAGATTTCTTCCTCACTGGGTGGCCTGTGGTGCTGGGTTTTTGAGGTGCTTTGCCTACCTTCCTTTGGGTGGGAGAATGGTCTTGTGGTGGGGGCTCTTGGTCCCGATTCTGTTGGTTATGGCGATCTCCACGTGCCTGGAGATCAGTAATGAGTACACAGGATACCAGTGTGTGCATCAATGGACTTGCGGTATACGTGGGGCGTCATCCGTATTTATTTGTAAACTGACATAGGGTGCCACCTGATCACAAGGGACGTCCTATGTCAAAGCATCCTTTCAACCTTAACAAACGACAACAACATCCCACCCACAGAGACCAAGATAGATGCTGTTAGTCCAACAAATAGTCACAGAGTCTTTCCATTGGCTTCCACTCCAGTCTCCGGTATCGAGAGCCTGCAGGACCCTCTTGTTCACAACCATCCCTTGCACGGTCGTCACCTTCATCCTAACTCACACCCTCTGCCGGTTGTTACTCCCGATTCACATCGGGTTGAGGTGAACCACGGGGCTCATGGTCAGGTCATTCTCCACCTGCATTAGCCGTTATTCTGGAATCTCCGAAACGAATTGCAATTTCGGTTGATGGACTCACTCCCTCTTTCTGCCATGATCATGGATCCCTGGTACTCAGTAACTGTCCATGGATGAGTCTCATGCGGCAAACACATTGTGGCCAGGATTCTTGGTACATGCAAGGACCACTTCCCTCACATCAATGGGTGTATCCTCCAGGCGTATTTTCCTTGACTCCCAGACATTGGCACGCCTCTGTGCTTATCGAATCTTTCCATGGTTAAGCACCACCAGCTCTCGTGGCACTTGGTCTGGGATGAGGGAGGGCACCTTCTGCCCCAGGAAAGATTCTGCTGGAGTAACACCAGTCGAGGAATGCGTCGTCATCCAGTACACCATGAGAAAGGATGTTAGGGCATCCTACAGCCTCTGTACTTATCTATGTCGATTTGAAATGCTTTGTTTAGGGTTTGCATAAACCTCTCAACGTCCCTGTTGTCCTGTGGCAAGGGGTCGTGATGCACCAGTAAATAATCCCATAGAATCTCAGGAATTCTTCCACGTGAAACGGCGGTCAGTTGTCCGACTTCACAGACTCTGGGATCCTGTGTTCCATGAACAGTCCTTCCAGGAAAAGAATAACATCCGCTGCCGCTGTGGATTCCACAAACTGCACCAGTGTGTATCTTGAGAACTCATCTAGCACCACAAGGTAATGCTGTGACTGATGTACCATGCCAAGGTATAGGAAGATGGCACTCCAGGGCACTGTGGCACTATCCAGGGATGCAGTGGGGGGCTCTTTCACCACGGGTCTTGCCACTTGAGACCAGTGGCTGATGGCGTCGTCCACCTTGCCTTCTAAGTCCGGGAACCAAACATTCTCATGGAGCCATGCCTTGGTCTTACTGGCTCCTTGGTGGCCAACGTGGGCCAGATCAAGCACATGTTCCTAGAGCTCAAGAGGGATGACCAGATGGGATCCTCAGAGGATCGCTGCCTTGAGGCCAACCGATAGCTCACCCCTTGTCCGTCTAGAAAAATGGATACCTCTACTGTGTGACCACAACCGTATTTTGGTGGCCGTGGGCCAACCGTCTCATGCACGATATGACAGAATATAGGTTTTCGAGTTTGCCACTGAACGGCCATTTTGATGTAACAAGAATCGCCATTTTGTTTTCTAACCATTGCTCATTGCTTTCTGTTCCTATTGCTTTGCAGTATATTTTCCGCTTACACTGCTCGACTGTAAAACATTGTTGTCTGCACGTAGAAAGGACAAGGCCGCAGGGCCGTGAGGATAACAAGAGTTTGTTGAAACGCAAACGTAGGCAGCACCAAGAAGAATGCCCGGCTCCCTCCCGAATGTAGCCTTGAAGCAGAGCTGCAGGGCATTTAATAATTTTGCAGCTGCCAGCCAGTCTCGTTATATGGTAGAATATGTTAGAATAATACAGCTAAAGGCTCGAATTATGCTTTTCTTACAGCCCCCGTTTGCTGAGCCCGCTAGAGCGTGTCGGCTCCCAGGACACGAATAGCACCTAATAGATAGCAAGGTTTGGAATGCAACTCTTCCCCCCCTTATGTAGCTCGCTTCCAAGAACAGAAGCGCTGTGTTCTATTCAACAACTGAAAGATGCCTCCGCACTCACAAATTGCAAATTGTTACTAGAATAGATGTTTGAAGGTGTCATAGTTGTCGGAGATGTCCATCATCCCACCAAGTTCAAAGAAACCCAATAAAAGGGGGTGTTAAACATGTCATAGCTGATTGTTTGATATGCATTTTGTATATATGTAACTGATGTACGTAATTCACTCTCTTGCGTCCCTCGAGGTCTAGAGATACACGTCGCGGGGCTTGAGACCGAGTTGGCCAACTGAGACTTTTGCTTTGCAATAAACCCTAGCTTTAGGAATACAACCTCATGTCTGGCGTATCTATCGTGTGTGGTGACTCGCCTTGTTTCCATAGACGTTAGGGCCTAGGGGCCCCTTTCAAGAGGGCGCCCGAATAGGGACCCTCCCCCACTTGTTCCATCGCATAACGTTGTAATTGAGTAAGGCGGAGAACGGCGAGGACGGGACGATCGAGCTGGGATCAAGAGGTGTTCGGGGCACCCTGTAAAAGTGATGAGAGACTCCTTTGCAGATCTGCACACATCTGATCCCTGATCGACGTGCCTGGCTAGAGAACAAGGAGGCGAGGGTCCCAAAACGAGGCGGAAGCCAAGAAACGCAGACACAACGTCATTTGGTGCGTCAGTATACAGACGACTTGATCTATCAGGTGAGTCATTCCCGGATTCAAAGTAATCCTGATATTGGTTGAGAGTTGACTTTGCAAAATCAAACGCCCTAGGTAAGGTTGATTAACCAGGGGCAAGGTTGAAACATGTCTGGGGTATTGTCCACCTTAGCAGGGTTTTTCCGCGGTGGTAGACCATCTTTGGAAGATGGCCAAATTGTACCACCTGGGTGAACGCCGGCGTATGAGATGTATGTGAAGTATGGAGTGGGTGCGATAATATTCTGTGAGACTTGGCATAGGCAAACCAGAAAGCAACAAGACCATCAGTGGCCGATTAATGGTAGTTTTGAGATAGCGAGGATAGACAACCTGGAAAGGGTGTTGATAAGAAAAAAAGCGCGTCCTGCAGCATTTGAGACTATTAAAGACTGGAGAAAGGAAGCAATGCTCCGATTTAAAAGCAGAGCGAAGCATGCGCGCAGCCATAAATCGAAAGGTGCAGTAGCGGAAGAGAAAGAAGAGGAGGAGTGGACTGAGAGTCTAAGAAGGGCAGGTAGGCGTGACCAGTTGAATATAGAAAAGATATATCCACAACGGGAATTACACATAGCAGATGAATTGATAGAAAATATATTGACCCATACAAAACAAGGCCCAAGATCAGAGGTGAGGCCAGACACGTCAGTAGCTATTGCCCAAACCCCGCCCGTAGCCCAAGCTCCCCTCCGGTAGCTCAAGCCCTCCCACAGCCACAGACCGCACACGTAGCACTTCCTATTAGCCAACTAGGCCCACAACCGACACTCCCTGTTCCCATTGTCCCATCCGCACCTCCTGCCTTAGACACAGACTCGGTACCGTCCGTTCCTCCCGGGGTTGAAGTTGAAACCACGGGGGCAAGAGGCGGGACTGACCAACAGGGATGCACGTGGGTAACTCACAGTGCGATCAGCAAAGAAAGGAAGGTGGAATTGCAGCAACATGCAGAGATGTATATAGACGGGAATGACGGGACGGCAACATTGGCTTCGATGTATGACTTCCGAAGAAGCAACGAAAGACAGGTAGTGTTGGAATGCATGGGTGAATATTTGGTGGAGAAATGGAAACAGTTAATTGGGAAATTACCACCGCAGCAATTGTTAGATTTGAATGCATTAGCACGCTGTAGGGAGAGGGATGAAGAAGTGAGAGAACATGTATATGGACTTTTTGAACTTAAACATGAATTAGATAACGATTATGCCGAAATGTTTACTATACCTGGGTACAGGAGTAGGGCAGTCGGGAGAAATAGGAAGGAAACTGTAGAGCCATATATATGACGACGACATTCAATGTCGTCAGTGCGGAGGGGTGACAAATTAAAAGTATGTATACGAGAAGCGTTTAGATGGATGTCGGATCCCAGTATTCCCGCAATGGAGATACACGAGATATTTGATGAATATTCCATGCCCAGGAAAAGAAAAGCACTACAGTCGATGGCTGGACATTTATTAGATAAAGATATAAAAAACGATAAGGCCAGCCCACCCGAAATAATGGCAGTATATAGAAGAGCACTAGAGCGAGGGACAGGAGAAACAGCCCTATCGCTGGATCTGGGAATATTGTTACACCTAAGAGAAGGGGGAGGGACAGTAAGTGGGGCATTTCCTATGAGAGAGGTCCCACCTACCTTTGTGTCCAAAGTAGAGGTTCCCGCAGTGGGCAATATAGCAGCGCAAGTAACACCAGCCCATTACACCACCCAGTATGTGCATGTCCCCTTTTCCAGACAGGAGGTGAATAACATAAAGCAGACGATTCCTGATATAAGAAAGAATCCTGCAGGGTTTTACAAGGAAGTAGAGTCCTGCCTGCAATCATCCGTGCTTACCATGGGTGACAAAGACCTAATATTCCCAGTGATTCTGCCAGCAGACATATGGAAACAAATAAGGAAGGTAGATGACGCAACGGCCTTTGGCGCCACATGGGCGGACTTGATAGTAAAAGACAGGAATAAAGCGGTTGGAGGAACACCAGGAGCCAACCTGGTAGAATTACCAGCACGTATAGTGCAGAAATGAAAAGAAATTGTCCCAGAGAAAAGAATTCAATGGGACTAATTGACTGCATGTGTACAAGGCAAGGATGAGTTGGCTACAGATTATTTTAATAGATTTGAAGAAGTATTCACAGACTTCAGTGGGCAGGATGTAGGCTCGGAAGCGGGGAAGAGGTTATTTGTTGACAAATATGTGAGGGGGTTAAAACATCCAATCCAGGATCTAATAATGATATCAGAGAGTGCATGGCAAGCAAAAACACTGGGCGAAGTATTACACATGGCCCAATATTATGAGCACAGAGTGACGGCGACAAAAGAAAAAGACAAGAGGGATAGGGTGAATCTGAAAACACAGGTACTACTGCAGCAAGTAGTAGGACATAATAGAGGGCGAGGGAACGCAAAAGTAAGGAGTAATTCGAATATGCATGGGGGAACAGTGGGACCAAATCAGTGTGCATATTGTAAGGATGAAGGACATTGGCAAGCACAATGTCCGCATCTACAGAATAGAAATGGGTCTGGTCAGAGGAGACAGCATAGAGGACACCCAGGAGCGAATGGACCAAATAGGAATAGTATGCAGCAGCATCACAATAATGGAGGTAATCAAAACCAAGGCCAAAACCAAAATGCCCCAAACCAGAGTCAGGGACAGCAAAATCAACAGTATGGAAACCAGAGTGGGGGAAATAGAGGAAAGAGCGGGAACGTTTTCGATACACAGCCAAACACGTATTACAGTAACGGTAATGATTACACATCGGACAATGTGTTATTTCCCCAATAGGACAGCCCAGGACAGGGGTCGGAACCAGTGTCTATTCCCGTGAATCAGAGAGGACCCTACGTAGAAATGAGAGTCGGGAATGAGGAGCACCACTTTCTTGTAGATACAGGAGTGCAGAAGTGTTCAATAGACCACCACTTGGTTCCGAATATACCACTGTCAGGGCAAAATAATGTTTCCGTAGGGTTCGCAGGTACACCAGTCATAAATCCAGTGTCCAAACCAGTCCCAGTTAGTATAGGACTATTTACTGAACATTGTCCTTTCCTTTTAACAGAAAATTGTGGGGAGAACTTGTTGGGATTAAATTTGTTTAAAAAACTAGGTTCTGTTATACATTGCACGGCAGACGGAGTGTTCCTAACGATTTGGCCGCACGATGCCCCTGTGTCAGAATTCATGTCCGAAACTTTACCAGGGGAACTAAGTAAAGTACCAACCTGTATATGGGCAATGCATGACAATGATGCAGGATGTTTAAAGATAGAGCCAGTAAAGATCATTCTGAAAAAAGGTGTTACCCTACCGCGAATACCCCAATACAGAATTTCAGCTGAAGGTGAGAAAGGATTGAAGAGGATTGTTACAGATTTGGTGAAATTAGGGGTAATCGAGGAAATTACAGGCAGTACATGCAACAGCCCGATTCTTCCAGTTTATAAAAAAGGAGGCAATGAGGTACCATACTGTTTTATAATTGATTTGCGCGCATTGAACAAGATAGTAGATCCACAATTTCCCCTAGTACCAGATGTCACTACAATATTGACAATGATACCTGTTTCAGCAGAATATTTTAGTGTAGTGGATTTGAAAAACGCATTTTTCAGTATTCCAGTGGACAAGGACAGCAGATATTTGTTCGCGTTCACATTAGGAAGACGATCATTTACATTTACACAGATTCCGAAAGGTTACACGGAAAGTCCAAGTATTTACAGTAGAGCATTAAAAGAGCAGATAGACATGCTGGAATTAACTGTGGGTTGTGTACTCTTGCAATACATAGACGATCTATTGCTAGCTGCAGACACAGAGGAGATTTGTAAAGAAAGCGCTGTATTACTACTGTCACACCTAGAGGCGCATGGCCATAAAGCTAGTTTGAAGAAATTTCAATATAATCGAGAGGAGGTGGCCTATTTGGGTTACCTACTTTCGAAAGGAGGGAGAAGACGAACGCCAGAACGCATAGAAAGTAGTTCTTGTATGCCTATTCCAAAGACACAAAAAGGAGTCAGAGCCATAATAGGCATGGCTTCATATTGCCGACAATGGATTGGTAATTTTGCGTTAATTGTGAATCCGTTGGTGAATTTGACTAGAAAGGATGCGGTTATGCCTTTGCAGTGGGATGAGGAATGTCAGTAAGCATTTGATGGATTAAAAACTGCATTATGCTTGGCTCCAGTTTTGGGTACGCCGAATTATGAGAACATTTTTAGACTATTTGTGTGTGAAAGTGAAGGATGTGCATTGGCGCTTTTGACACAGGAACAAGGTGGAAGAAATAGGCCATGCGGCTATTTTTCTTCTGCGCTGGACCCTGTAGCGCGCGCACTACCACAATGTTTGCGATCTGTCGCGGCGGCTGCTGCGTCAGTGAAACAAACAGAAGAGATGGTATTGGGGCACACTTTAATTTTGATGGTGCCACATGCCATAGACATTCTATTAAATAGGACACAGACGCAACACCTCACCTCTGCTAGATTGACAAGATATGAGATTATCTTGTTCGTGCCCCATATCCAAATTATGAGGTGTAGCGCTTTGAATCCTGCATAATTAATGCCACCAACCATAAAAGAAATTGGGAAGGATGAATCACCCCCCCACAATTGCTTAATGGTCACTGAGGAAGAAACCAAGGGGAGAGTTGATTTAAGTGATACCCCACAGAAAGAGCCAGATGGAGAGTTATTTTGTGACGGCTCATGTTTTAAATTACCAGATGGCACGACAACTGCCGCATATGCTATCACTACCCTAGAGAGCGTTTTAGAAAGCAAAAGCATTCCCTACAATTCGGCACAAGCCACAGAGATAATAGCATTAACCAGAGCCTACGAGATTTCTGAAAATTTGAATGTGAATATATATACTGATAGTCGGTATGCTTTTGGAATGGTTCATAACTTTGGTCGACTCTGGGCTGAGAGAGGGTTTTTGACATCACATAGCGCCAGAATTCAACATGGCCCTTTGTACGATTGCTGTCTGCACTCATGTTTCCAAAGCGCCTACCAATAGTGAAATGCGAGGCACATAAAAAAGTAACATGCAAAGTAGGAGAGGGAAACGCGTTTGCAGACAGAATTGCGAAACAAACTGCCACTGATTTAAATACCAAAATGATGACGGTTCAGACAGAGGAAGTACCCTGTATGATAGAAAATGGAGTTGCCACTGTCAAAGAAATGCAGGCCAAAGCTATGGCCGATGAAATACAGGGGTGGGCAGAGGGATCTGCTGAGTTGGATCTGCAGGGTTGTTGGGTGGACAAGAGAACTAGAAACTGAATGTTGCCAAATTCGTATGTGACTGCAATGGTCACAATGGCCCACAGCCCTACTCGCATCTGTGCGAAAAAGATAATACAGCACCTTTCTGCAGTATGGCAAAATGTAAACATAAAAAAGAATGCAGAGAGGTTGGTACAGAACTGTATCACGTGTTTGCAACACAATGTAGGGAAGGGAACAGTGACTCCAACAGGCAGGTTTGGCCCGCCCTCTATGCCATTTGAGGTGATCCATTTTGATTTCATAGAGATGGAGAGATGCCAAAACTTAAAGTACGTCTTGGTGGTGATCTGTGCATTCAGTAACTGGGTGGAGGCATATCCCTTGAATGACTGCACAGCAATGAGCACGGCAAAAGTAATGCTTAAGGAATACTTTTCCAGATTTGGCTTGCCCCGTGCCCCGTGTCCTATGGTCCGATAATGGCCCACATTTTGTGGGCGCAGTGGTATTACAGATATGTGCTGGTCTTCAGATTGATAAGAGATGCCATAGTTCAAGGCATCTGAGTTCTGCCGGTCTTGTGGAGAGGCACAACGGGATTCTTAAATCAAAGATTAGCAAGATTTGTGCGGGAAGCAAGTTGATTTGGGTGGATGCATTACCAATAGCACTATTTATTATGCATGTACAGGCTAAAACTGTGATGGGGAGGCCGGCAAATGTATGGTGCGCACCACAGCCAAAAAACGACTTAGTGAAGTAGAACATCCTGTGCTTAGTACTTATTGTGGCCTTTTAATGCAGAAATCGCGTTTGATTCATCAGCAGATGCAGGAGGCATTACCAGTGAGATACACCGGTCCGGGGCACGCGCTGGAGCCAGGCGACTGGGTGCTGCTAACATTTTTTGAAAGAAAGTCATCGTTAGCACCCAGGTGGCGCGGGCCCTATCAAGTACTCTTGGCAACGCAAACGGCTATATGGGTGGATGGAAGGAAGTCGTGGATCTATGTCACCCATGCCAAGAAGATTCCAACTGCACTGAAAGACTTTCCTGACACTGATGACCGGAAAGAGACAGCGGTCCCAGAAACGGAAGAAACTGTTGCCAGTAAGCAGCCACCAAATCTGCCAAAACGAGAAGTGAAACTCGAAACAAAGCCTGAGACGATTGCCAAAGAGGGGGAAGGGCAAAGAGTGCCCCAACGTGGCCCAGCAGAACGGACATCACTGCTGACCAACACGAAATCTGCCTTGCAAATACCAGCAGAAACAAAACGTGTACCCCTTTGGTGCCCACCAGCACTTGCCAGCACACCAAAGAACGGATCTGCATCATTGGCGCGGCGCACACCAACACCTGCAGTAGCGCCACAGGCTGACTTTGAGCCTGAATCTGGAAGTGCACCGGCACTGTTCACGGATCACACAATACCAGGAGTGAGGCGATACAACTTGCGGCTTCGAAAAAACAAAGTGATCCGCAGTTCTTTTTGATGTTTATGTCAACCTCTGGTTCAGCTCATGGACGGAGAAGGAACTAGAGGTGTAGAGGAGAGAAGCGTGAGAATTGTGCAAGTCGGACAATTCAAGACTTGCGGCTCCTCTGTGCGATCATAAAAGTACATGTGTCAGAAACCAGAGCGGACAAGCTAGGCGCACATGGTACTAAGGCAATAGGATAACTGATGAAAGGTCCTCTGAGCAGTATGAGAAAGGACAAGTGATCTTGCCTAAAAACAAATAAGCAAATCCAGGCTAATAAGGACAGGCAGAACTGAACTGTGAAAATTTCGTTGAACTTATGGACACCAGAGCAAGTGCGACGAAGAGAGATATCCACGACGAACTGTAATAAGGAAGAAGAAGGACGACGAGAAACATGCCGGGACCGGTTCCAGCCTCCTCCTGCACCACCACTGCTGAGAATGAGTCAATTATAAAGACTGTAATCTTAAGAAAAACGCATGGTAAAACGAATTGTATGCTGGCACTGACAATAATAATGTGCTTTATGTTATGTTATGTTACCTAAATTTGTAGAGCGCACGGTCGCCCAGGGGCATCATGGCGCTGATGAGGAAACTGTCACACAGGAAGAGTAGTAATAGTCGGGGGGCTAGAATAAGGTAGTTTTCAGGGCTTTCCTGAAAGCCAGATGGTTGGAGATAGACTTGAGTGGCAGTGGGAGGGCGTTCCACAGCCTTGCCGCAGCAATGGAAAATTATCGACAGCCCTAATATTATGGTATGTGGAAGCGATACACCCATTAGAAATTTTTTACCAATAGTTAATATATCCACTACTGAAAGTCCGGTTCAGGTGATTACCTATACCCTGCCCCCAATGGAAGAAAGACACAGGGAAGGTTTTGGGAATAATACATTATTATTAATCATGAACATGACACATGCAATTCTGAAGAAAACAAATTGCTGGGTATGTGCCAATTTACCACAGCATGCTGGGAAAGGAATAGGGTGGTATGTACAGCCATTACCATTAAGTTCTGCATGTAGTGCATCTTTAGGTGCAATGTTCTATGGGAAATGGAATGAGAGTAGTACGGGTCAATTAGACAGAACCAACATGAATGAGTTTGTGTAGATAATAATGAAGCCTGTGGGTTGTTCCATTTTCCATAAAGCACAAGTAATAGCCCCAGAGCCCACGAGGAAAAGTACCCAAAAGATAACACGACAAAATAGACGAGATAGATTGTCCCCACCAGAAAAAACATCTGTAATGACGTTTTGTGTAAGAACAGAAGGGGACAAAGATGCAATCCCCCCCATCTTACACGGTGAATTATAGCCCAAGAACTGTCCCTTTTTGACTAAAAAAGAAAGGCTCTTTTTCAGTCGGAACATATACTGGATGCATGAATACAGTGGTATTAAAATAATGGGAAATAGAACCAGTATATGTAGGTGATCCAGTTTATTTTATGTGTGGAGAGAAAGCATATCCTTGGTTGCCCAGAAACTGGGGAGGTACATGTTACCTAGGTCTACTGTTCCCAGGAGTATTCCTCTTAGAAACAGCAGACTTGGCCAGACTATCCAGAAGTAGAGTCAAAAGGACTGACAAGGGTGTTTTAATAGCAACTGATGTAGCAAAATCATTCATTCCATTCTTAGGGCAGATAGTGAACTCCTATAATATAAGGCAGCTGTCCAGAATCCTAAAAAATACCATAAACACAACAACAGATATATTATTTAACATGACGTTGGAAGAAAGAGGAATCAGGTTAATGACGCTGCAAAATAGAATGGCTCTCGATGTGATCCTGGTTGATTGTGGGGGAATTTGCAAAATAGTGGGATCAGCGTGTTGCGTTTGTCGATGACTATTCCCCTACGATCTTTGAAGCAATAAAGAAAATGCATGTCCTAAACTCTGAACTCCCTACTGGAGAAGGAAGCTGGGGAGTAGGATCTTGGTTTTGGGGAATACTATGTTCTTGGGGCTGAGGTAACTGAGGGGGCTGAGGTAACTGAGGGATGTACGGAAGGATGTATGCATATGATGACAAAGAAAAAACAACCTCATGGGCGAACTGACCAAGACCCAAATGAGATGAGAACAGTAAAAGAGTTGATGGCGATACATATTGATGAAGACGATGATGCTTACGATAGCATGTAAAATTCAGACATAAGTACTTCAGACTCATCATCACTAGAGGAGGTTTCAATATATAGATGAGACGTTTGGTATACGGCCAAAGGAGGGTTTGTCAGTCTAGAAAAATGGATACCTCTACTGTGTGACCACAAACGTATTTTGGTGACCGTGGGCCAACCGTCTCATGCACGATATGACAGAATGTAGGTTTTCGAGTTTGCCAGTGATCGGCCATTTTGATGTAACAAGAATTGCCATTTTGTTTTCTAACCATTGCTCATTGCTTTCTGTTCCTATTGCTTCGCAGTATATTTTCCGCTTACACTGCTCGACTGTAAAACATTGTTGTCTGCACGTAGAAAGGACAAGGCTGCAGGGCCGTGAGGATAACAAGAGTTCGTTGAAACACAAACGTAGGCAGCGCCAGGGAGAATGCCCGGCTACCTCCCGAATGTAGCCTTGAAGCAGAGCTGCAGGGCATTTAATCATTTCGCAGCTGCCAGCCAGTCTCGTTATATGGTAGAATATGTTAGAATAATACAGCTAAAGGTTCAAATTATGCTTTTCATACTGCCCCCCTTTGCAGAGCCCGCCAGAGCGTGTCGGCTCCCAGGACACGAATAGCACCTAATAGATAGCAAGGTTTGGAATGCAACTCTTTCTCCCCATATGTAGCTCGCTTCCAAGAACAGAAGCGCTGTGTTCTATTCAACAACTGAAAGATGCCTCCGCACTCACAAATTGCAAATTGTTACTAGAATAGATGTTTGAAGGTGTCATAGTTGTCGGAGATGTCCATCATCCCACCAAGTTCAAAGAAATCCAATAAAAGGGGGGTGTTAAACATGTCATAGCTGATTGTTTGATATGCATTTTGTATATATGTAACTGATGTACGTAATTCACTCTCTTGCGTCCCTCGAGGTCTAGAGATACACGTCACGGGGCGTGAGACCGAGTTGGCCAACTGAGACTTTTGCTTTGCAATAAACCCTAGCTTTGGGAATACAACCTCGTTTCTGGCGTATCTATCGTGTGTGGTGACTCGCCTTGTTTCCATAGACGTTAGGGACCCCTAGGCACCCCTTTCGCCCTCACTTTCTAAAGCCCCTGAAGGAACACCTGGGCTTCTGGCGTTTGGTGTTGAGTGGCTGAGAGAAAGTTCCTTCATTGTCCTGTTTGTTGCTGCACCACCAGGTCCTGAAGGACATTGTTCAGGCGCAGGCCCTGCGATGATCTCCAGGGACATTGACTTTGGCACAGCTGCCCTTGTGATCATGCCTACAAACCCTTTGGCATCCTCATTTGTTTCACAATGGTAGGAGTCTGTCTGGCATAGATGCTGCAGCAAGTAATCGGCAGGGTTATCAGCACCTACCCGAAAGAGTAGTGTCACCCCATATTCCTGGAGTTGTAGGAGCCAGCACTCAAGCCTGATGGTGGCCCGTAGTGTGGACCCCAGCATGATGGTGATCAGCGGCTTGTGATCCGTGAAAACAGTTGTCTGTAGATGTACAGGTGAAAACGCTGGCAGCACCAGATGACTGCCAAGGCCTCTCTTTCTGTCTATGAGTACCAATGTTCCGTCTTGGTGAGGGCTTTTCTTGCCTATGCCATTGGGCGCCTCTCTCCCATGTGTTCTACCTCCATCAGTACTGCTCCAAGCCCCAGAGGGCTGGCGTCCACCACCAGTTCAGTTGTACTCACTCGTTGGGTTAAAGTGGGCATTGATTTCTCTGCGACCAGGGCTGCATTGATATTGACAAATGCCTCTTGCTGTGCCTGCCTCCATTGCCAATCCTGGTCCTTCTTCGTTAGGTTGGGGATAAACCATCCCTAGAAAGCTCATTACCTCTGACGGTGTGCCGCTGCTTCCTTGATGTCTCTGACCTTTCTGGGATCCAGGGATAGACCATCCTCATGGAAAACAAAGCCGGTGAAATTGACCCAGGACTGTAAAAACTGATGCTTCCGTTGGTTGGGAGTCAAGCTAATCTAAAACACCCTTTCGAGGATGTAAGGGGTCAGCAATACGAGGCAGACAACTTTTATATGTTTGTTCAACGCTTGCCATTTTATTAAATGATAAATAAACAGTAAACGCCTCACTTCCCCTACTCTACCAATGATTCTATGTCATTCAATCGCCCGTTTATTTCTGGAGCATTTTTTGCAGCCAATTTATTTTGTGCTGCAAACACACATTATTTTGGGGGGGTTACCCCCCAAGCCTACCTTCCCAGCTATTTACATCTTAGTCCCCACATCCCCCTACACCTTATATCCCTTTACCCATAGACCCATATTTCCAGATTCGTTTTTGTGGCAAAAAACCACCAGCAAAAAACTCACTGAAAAGAAAACGGCGGATGAATGAACGTCGTACCCTTCCAACCGTTTCCCTGCCTAACAAAACGAAGGGGAACGACTCTAATATAGGATGTCGGGCCCTCGCGCTAAATGTTAATGTTAATGTAAAAGAATATTTGTACCGCGCACTATCACCACCGGAGTGGTCACCTGGCGCTCTGGCTGCTCTGAAAAGGGCAAAAAGGGGGGGGGGGGGTTAGCTAGTGGGAATAAGCTGGAAAAGTGCAAGAGAGCAGTGATGTGCTGTTGGCAGCCTCAGCCCGGTGGGTCCGTTGGCTGGGCTTGGGGTGTTTTACGGTCTGTGGTCGTCGTGTGCTGTTGTGAAAGTCTATGTGTGGTTTGTTTTGTTGTTGCAATGTAGTGAAGTTTGTTCGGATTGCTGTATTTAGGCTTGTGGTCTTGTTTGTTAGAGTTTGAGAGGTGTATGCGGAGGGCTGAAGTTGTTAGTGCATTATTTAGTTGCCATTGCTGTGCTTGCAATTGTGTCAAGGTGTGATGCCCGCTATCATTCGCTATTCTATCCAGGTGTGGAATTTGTCATCCCTCAGTTTCATTCAAGTGTAGCACATGCTAACATTCACAACCCCGCCTGGAAGTGACGGAAGCCAGAATTAAGGATGACATCTAAGTATGGCACATGCCAACATTCACAATCCTGTCCAGATGCGATGGAGGCCAAGGTTAAAGGATGACATCCAAGTGTGGCACATGCTAACATTCATATTTCTATCTAGATGCAATGAGGACTAAGCCTCAAACATAAAGAAGATATATGCCATTTCAAACATCAACATTGTTTATACAATTCTTTAATAACCTTTTTTGTAACCTGGGTGAATTCCCCTCCCCAGGATTCAAAGAAAATTCAGCTCCCATGTTCAGCACACAAAAAAGAAGGAAACTCCTGTAGGTAACAACAGTCTCAGTTCAGCTCTTGATGTTTCAATGTCAAATAAGGTTTTATTAACCAAAGTTCCAACAACAACAAAGATTTTCCTCTTAGTGATAAGACGTTGCACTTCACTACAACAGCATGAATGTTATTCCTGACCGTGATGTTTTTCCACAACTTCCAGTTGTTCAAGAAGAATTATCACAATTCAAAGGAAACACAACTTCTGCAAATGTTAGTGAAACACAGTTCTTAGTAAACAGTTATAATGTCTCTCTTTACAAGATTACGATTCACAATAGATATCTTTGTCAGGATGAATTCACAGTGCTGCTACTTCTGCTTCAACAACTTCACTTCTACTGCAGTTTACTATGAGGACATTCTCTTTTATCTCATAGTACTCCACTCCACTTATGCTTCTGCAATCTTGCATCTACTGATATCCAGATATTTTACTACAGCTTCAGTAGTTTGTGATACAATCACAGCTTCATTACTTTATGACTCATAATACGTTTTGGTTCTGACAAGATTTACTCCAAGGCACTTCAACACCTTCAAAATAGGCAAGCAACTCTTCCTCTAAATATCTCTTTTCAAAAGGCTCAGCCTCCTTGGCTCTCTTGCCGGTCTGCCACAGCAGCAACATAGATTTGTCCTTTCTCTGACATTCTTTGGCAATATAGGCAATATAGGTTGTGTCAACTTCAAATAATATTCTTGAGCAGCAAGTTAACCTTCCGCAACTTTGCCTTCATCTCTCTGCCAACTGTTAGCCAAATAATTACCCAGAGCCCCTCTCGCTCTTGAGACTCACGGCTTTCCAACAGCTCCTCGTCTTGGTCTCCGACACACTTCTGATATGGCAGTCACCACAATTAGGCTCACATGGGGGAAAGGCAGCCTTCATGCACGCCTTCTGTTGCGCAGCCTCTGCAACTCAGTTTGGGGGAACAGGACCCTCGCAGAACAAGCAGGTGAAATCTGCTGCATCAACGCCCCTTTGGTTCTTTCACTTCTGCCTCGATTGCCAGCACCATGTCTTCTGCTTTCTGCTTCTACTACTACAGCACACACTCCAGCCACAGTTCCTGCTCCTTCCTGTTGCCTGCACCTCAGGGGGCCTTTTATGCCTCTCAGTTTCCTTCAGGCGTGGGCTGTTAGGCTTAATTGTCTGATTACTACACGCCTCTTCTGCCCTCCTCCTCATCACAGTACTCATGGGATTATGGGACTTGTAGTCCTCAACAACGTCAGTCCATTCTTTTAACTTCTACTGTTTGGCAAACAGCCATCAACAGTGTGGAGTTATGGGTTAAGTTAAACGGGGGGAGGGGTTTCCAGTCTTCCTGGCCTGTTTCCCCACCCCAATGTGATCCTCCTGGAGTACACTATCCCTAGGGCCGGGATCAGGAAGCGTCTGCATATCCCTGGCCACACGAGAAGGGTCCCAGGCCAGGTTTCTGGGAGGAATCATTACTGATTCATTTCGTTACAAGGACCACTGGCAATCGTTTCATGTACTCCTTGTGAGAGGACACAGTAATGAGCACATCATCGCTCACTTTTAGGACTCACCGGAGACCTGCCACCATACCCCTGATTGTGTGCTGGAAAACTTAAGCAGGTGAGGAAACCCGAAAGCTGAGCCGCTCGTAGTGGAAAAGTCAGACGTGCAAAGGAAATGTTCTGATGGACCTTGAGTCCACATAGAGTGTCCCGTAGTACTATCCGGACTTTAGATCAATGGTTGAGAATACTTTAACAACTTCTGCCAGAATGTCATCGAGTGTGGGAGTAGGGTGGCATTGCTTCCTAATGACCCTGTTGGGGAGACTCATGTCCACCCAGATGCAAACCTTATCAGGGCATTTGGATTTCGTAGCCACTACGATGGGCAGCACCCACGTGTGGGTCCATCAACCCTTTCTATTATATCTGTCTGCTCCAGCCACAACAACTCTTCCTCCCCCTTTTTGCGCACTTGAAACAGGATTTCTTGGTGGCGGTGCGCCACCAGCTGTACTGACTTGTCCACTTCTGCTGGAAACTAACCTCTATAACATCAACCACCTTGTTCAGAATTCTGACCCTACTATTGATAACGGTAACATCCTAGATTGGATTATCACACAGAATTTGAAGGTCCAAATTATTAATACTACCCCTTGTATCTGGTTGGCTCACTACCTGATCAAGTTCGATATTGATCCTCAAACATCTTTTCCTACCAAACCCCTATTGTTAATCGAAACCTGAAGAAAATCACAACCCGCAACCTGAGGGAATGTATTACGGCTATCATGCTTTCAACCTTAGAGGTTGACTCCCCAGACACACTAATCGAAGCTTACAATGAGAAATTCTCCCTGCTCTTGGACAAACTTGCTCCCCTCAAGTCTATAGTTGTTCAGGACAACCCCAATCATCAGAACTGGTTCTCAGCAGAACTTAGTTCCCTAAAAACTAAAAAGAGAAAGGCAGAGAGATGTATGCTTAAACACCCCTTGACTGATAATAAAAACATCTGTAAGTCCCTTGAGACAGCCTATAAAAATGGTATCACCGAGGCCCAGAAAAATTTCTTTAACCAACAAATCCTAGAAGCCAAGAATAAACCAAATAAAAAAACAAAAAAATGGTTTGATACATTAAAGCTCCTCGAAAAGCCCAACTGACACCATTCACACAGACTAACCTGGACTGCACCAGAATACAGAACACCCTTCATGATAAAAATCTCAAAGGGAGGGTCATAATCCAAACTTAGATTTTAGCTAAGTGAAGCGCTCCCACCCTGTGACCTGTTTGGATTTGTTAACCACCCTGGGTACCATGGACTCGACAGCAGAACCAGATAACATAAACCCTCCAAAACGGATCCTGGATAACATGGATATTTTTGTTCAATTTCTGGCCCGATTTTTCGATGCCTCCCTGTGTGCACATGTTACAGCAAGCATTAAAAATGTCATAGTCACCCCTCTTTTAAAAAAAGCGGCATTGGACTCCAAGGATTCTACGAACCTAAGACCCATTACCACGTGCAACTTCTTCTTAAAAATTCGGGATAAAGAAGCTACTCGCCAGATCCAATCTTATATAAAGACCATGAATATCCTCCATCTGAAGCAATCAGGTTTCTGCCCCGCCCATAGCACGTAGACGGCTCTTGCGGACGTTCAGAGCCATATGCTAAGCATTATGGATCGTAGTGAATCCGGCATTCTGGTGCTTCTGGCCTTATCAGCTGCGTTCGATTTACTAGACCACAAATGACTTATACAGATCCTTAGGGACACCTGTCATTTCTCAATCCTAACTTACAAATGGATAATATCTTTCCTGACGGGCAGAAAATCTAAAGTCTGCTGGGAGGACGCTACCTCTGACTCCATTTCCTCCATCTGTGGGGGGGCCTCAGGGAGCATGTATGTCCCCCATACTGTTCAATCAATACATTATTTCCCTTTGCACTCTCTTAGAAGACTCTGGAGTGTTCTGGACCAATTACACAGACGACACCAAGTTGGTCGTAGAGCTCTCGGGGGATTATCCCGCCGACAGCCTACTCCTCGAAAATAACTATGCTCAAATAGACACATGAATGATGAACAACTGGCTGTGTCTCAACAAAGGTAAGACTGAGCTTCTTATCTTTGGCGCATACCAAGCTAGGGCCAAACTTCCTTACTGTTATCAGATATTTTCCATCCAAGACTGTCCTATCTCTTTCAGGGAAAAGGTTAAAACGCTCGGTGTACAAACTGGTTGTGCACTAAGTGCCGAAGCCCTAGTTTCCAAAAACAGTGCGTATCACCTAAAGCTCCTTGGGAATATCCGCCCTTATCTTAATGAAGAAAACTCTGCCACCCTTGTCAGGGCTACTATTCTGTCAAGAATAGATTATTGTAATGCACTCCTAGTAGGGGCAGATAAGAAAAGCATCCAACGCTTACAAACTATTCAAAATTACTCAGTCCGGATAATAAAGAAAGTTCCAGAAAGGTGCCATATTTTACATTTTCGGCAGGAACTCCACTGGTTACCGGTCATGGCTAGATGTCAATTTAAAGCAGCAACTCTATTTCACAAATGCCTATATGTGAAGGCACCCAGCTACCTGAAATTAGCAACCTCATGGTATGCATCACTACCTTCATTAAGGTCAACTAATACTAATCTTGTCTACTGCCCCCTCTTTAAGAAATCGAAAAGGTTGGGCAGATCATTTGCTAACTGCGTCTCCAGGATCTGGAATGACCTCTCTCCAGCCCTGAGATCAGTTCCCAATCTATCTTCTTTTAAGAAATCCCTGAAAACTGTCCTCTTCGTGTAGATCAAACTGACCTGGTCTTACTTGCGTTGTCCCATTTCTTTTTGTTGTCTTATGTGTTTATGTGCGCCGTGATGCCTGCCGGTTTTCGGTGCGTTACTAAGAAAAAGAATACATACAAATACAATACATACACTTGTTATCTTACCTCCAGTCCTTTGAGACAGCCAACGCTATAAAAGAGTGTTTTGAATGTCTCCACCAGGTCATCGACATCCAGTTGATATACCTGAAAGGCGAAACACACAAGACCCAGGTCCTCGGCCATCAGTCATCTGAGAACACCAATGTTGGGGCAGGACTCAGCTTCCAGAACTGCCCAGATGGCATGCCATTCACAGATGTCCCAGTGTCATTGATAACCGGCCAGAATAGACACTGAGAAGAAGGGCTTTCTGCAGGATCCTTTTGCTCCCAGGCAAGTGGTAGATACAAAGAAGACTTCTTCAATGTCATTTGCAGCTTCAAGGTGTGATAGCACTGATTCTCTGTCATCTTCCAACGCAGCTATTCTACTTTGCGAAGGACGGAGTGGAGTCGGTGGCGGTCGACTGGGCTGTGCACCCGTCCTTGGAGGACAAAGCCTGACAAAGTGATTTGGTTTGCCACATCAGCCACAGGTTTGGCCAGTGGCTGGGAACACCTGGTCAGGAGGCAACCAGCCCCTGCAGTATTCCCAGGGTTTCCTCTCCCCCTTGGGAGCTTTGGGGCCTCTTTCTTCACTCGTTAGTTCCTGCTCCTCTCTCTCTTGCTGGGCCCCTGGGTGCAACTGGATGAGCTGCTTCCACTCACCCAGATTTAGACTACTCTTCCATCTGGGCAGCTCTTGATTGCGCCAGCTTCTGTGATCGGTCCAATTCGAGGATCCGCTGCAACGGGATGTCCGTTCTCTTAGGATTTGTCACCTCAGTGCGGAAGATGCACAGTCTTGGATGATCTGTGCTCTGACCTCGTCGGTCTCATCGTGGAGCCTGCAAGACACTGCCAGGCACCAAGTAGTCCGGGATATGAATCAAGGGATTCAGACGAATTTTGATGCTCCTGCCGCAGCCTAAACCTCTTTTAATCCCTGTTCGCCATGGGGTTAAAGTACGCTTGAGGAGCGCTTTTGTATTCTTTGTATAAGTCGTTCCTTGTTTGTAGAAGTCTCAAAGATTGAGTGCACCTTGGTCCCCGCGTAGAACAGAAACATTGCACTCATAACACTGTCATTCGTCTCTTTCGCCATTGCAAAGACCATATCCAGTCGCTCTTCCCACATGTCCCAGCATGGGCACAGGGTTTCTGGGCCCCCCGAAACATCAAATTCAGCGACAGGATTCCCCACGAAACCTATCTGGTGACTTCCACCAGGGGCATCTCGATGGTCCCTGCTCCATCATGAACCAGACAAGGTCCTGGATGACGACACAGTATGCTCCTTCTCAGCCATCTCCATATTGTTCCTGGGATATATGACCACCCTAACCAGGGCCTCAGACTGACACTCTCTACCCCAGACAGCAAAATGGCATGCGCAGAATCCCATGGGACACAGCGGCATGAGCACCCGTACCAGGGCTGCAAGCTGACACCCTCTAGATTCCCACAACCCAGATAGGCGGAATCGAATAAGAACAAGGGAAGACCACACGGGCCGCCGCAGCACAAGCACCCTTAGTTGGGTCACCAGCCAGCACCACCTCCACTCACTGTGGACTTTGTCTTTGGAAGCTCTCTCGGGCTGTGTTAGGGTCAGCACCAGGCCCTCAATTCAGGGGTGTAGTGATGGGGCGCAGTGTGCCTGCCGCAATTGCTGGCCTGGCTCCTCTAAACTCAGGGACATCATTACCAGCTGCAGCTCCAACCGCCACATGTGGGGAGCAATGCTTTCGTTGGTCACCAACTGCGATCACAGAAAACGGAGTAGGGGGATTCATTTTTGTTGTTTTAAACGCTCTCCAGCGAGTGACAAGATACTTGTGGGGGGGGGGCACACTGCTGCCCACTTCGTGGCCAATGTTATGGCGATCTCCACATTCCATAAGATCGGTAACGAGCACACAGGACACCAATGTGAGCATCAATGGACTCGCCCTCTAAATGGGGCGTCATCCACATTTATTTGTAAACTAACATAGGACGTCACCTGATCACAAGGGACACCCTACATCACAACACTGTTGCATGATGTATGTATGCTAAGCTGTATATTCTCTCCTGTATTTTTTCTCTGTTAAATGATTTTTATTGAGAATTTGAACAATTATAACTAAATACATTTAACAATTAATGTCATCAATAAAATCAACCAGCAGAATGAAATACAATTCAACAAGAACGTTGAACAATGGCTAAATAGATATCTAATCATTCTTAAAATGAAACTATTAAATCTAGGTATGATAGAGGTGGATATAAAGACTTACAAAGGGAGACAAACTAGATGCACTAATAGAGACAAAAGGAAAGGAGGGGGGAGTAAAACAGGATCCAAAATAATTCATTAATATACACTAAGCAAACTATAAGTACATCCCATTTGTTATTGAATTTAGATACGTTTTCATTTGATAAAGTGTACATTTTTTCAATTCTGTGAAAAGAGAAAATGGAATTCCACCATAAATTGTAAGAAACATGTTTTTTATCAGTTAGAAGCCACAATATGAAATCCAATGTAAATAAAAAAACAGAATCAATTTGGTGGGGACACAGAGCTCATAAAAGTGTTCACTAATATTCCAATAATTAAAATGCACAATGTTAATTGTTCCTGAAATGAAAACAATAGTTGCATGCAATTCCACATTTTTTCCCAAAAGGAGTAAACATATTTACATTTAAATATAGAGTGTGTGAAATCTGCTGACTGGGATTGAAAAGACCAACATGAATTAAGATAATTTAACTGGCGTTAAGCATGCTCTATTTAAAATAAGAAAACATGTGATTGTGTGACGTTAGCTGCAACTGATCTATCAAAGCATTGCTTCCAAATCACCTCCCACACAGTTGATGAGGGTTGTACATTCCAGTCTAACTCCCATTGTTTAACAGTATTAAATTAAGACAGTTAAGTCATTAAGTTGATTAAGAATTGAATACATTTTAGTAGTCTTAGTAGAAGGGGACCACATCAATGAATCTATACATTTAGAAGGCGTCTTCTGAGCTAATACGTAGGGAAATAAAGTTCATAAGCGTAATGTAACATTTATAATCAGAATCAATAAGGTTGAAACGAGTATGGGGTTGAGGGAATGGTATAGCTATATAGTTATGAAATCGATGACCTAGTTGAAATATCCCGGCGGAATACAATCTTTGAAGTAAGGCACCATTAGGCTTAAATGTAAATAATGTGTTGTACCAGAGAAATGTATTGTTATAGTCCAACGTAGCATGAGACGAGTCTACTAGAAAATTCCAAGCATTTTTGAATGAATGTAATGGGGGAACTCTTTGATACGCCACCATGTAGTAGTTTGAAGAAAATGGAATAACATAAATGGAACAATTAGATTGGAATCAATTTTAATCCTAGTAGGGGCATGTGGTTTGTTATTAAAAAAAGTAATAATTTGTCTTATAAGAATGCTTTTTGATTTTTTGGAAAACCTGGGAACTTAACACCATTGTTGTTTTTCTTAAGTTTGAGTTTATTTAAAACAATCTTAGGAATTCTATTATTCCAGAGAAATGTAGGAAGTAATTAATCAATTTTCTTGAAGAACAAAGTGGACAACCATATCGGGATCACTGAAAGGTAATATAGAATAATGGGACTAATATTAATTTTGATAATGTCTAGACGTCCCCAACAGGACAAGAATAGCAGAGACCATTGAGCAACTAAGACATTTATTTTATCAATAAATATATTTTCATTGAGGGATAATGCAGAAGGAGTATCTGTAGAAATACGAATACCTACATATTTGATGGACGAAGTGCACCAATTCATGCCAAACATAGGAAAATCAGAGGCTGAGCAAGCATTGGTGAATGGTAACACTTCGGATTCCTCCAAAGTTAGCTTATATCCTGAAACTTTAGAAAATTCATCAATAACATTCATCAAAGTAGGAACAAATAATGAAGGATTGGATATATAAAGAAAGATAGCATCTGTTTAGGCGAAGAGGTTGCCTGAGGTACCTTTTTTAAGAAGTTCCTTCAATATTATCATTTAAGCTAATACTTGGTAAAAGATGTTCCAGGGCTAAAATAAAAATCAGGGGGGGGGTCAGTGGACCTCCTTGTCTTGTTCCACATGTGACTGGAATTGATTGAGAAAAAGTATTAATACAAAGTCGAGTTGAAGGTGAAGAGTAAAGGAGTTTAATACATTTAGAAAAGGTCAGACTAAATCTGTGCCACTTTAGGGATTCAAACAAAAAGGACCAAGCTAGGCGGTCAAAGGTTTTCTTTTTAATTTATTTAATTAATAAAGTGTATTTCAGTTTACAAGAAACTTTTCACATTGTTATCAAAAGGATTTAAGACATTTTCATGCAATATATAAAAATCAGTTTCAGTGTAACAACATTAGAAATATAGAAAAGGTTCAAACACAGACATAATTAACATCACAATCATAAAACCTAGATAAAAACAATTTTACTGTAAAGATAGCAGAAATTTTGGATTTGAGGTGTTTCATTGTGGTAGAATTGTTTGCGGCGGAATTGACCGTAGTCATTTTTGCCACAAATAAGTTTTTACTGCAGCCAAACAAACCAAACTCGTATCCCCCCAAATCACCACTCCATCCACAAATGCCCCCCACCACTGCCCTGCTTACCTTTTCACCGTCCACCGGCTCTCCTGTACCCTGCGGCCTCAGTTCCGTCTCCCTAACGCGTGTCTGATCGACGCTGCAGGGTCCCTTTTTCTTTTTTCTTTCTTTGTATTTCTTTTGACGTCCCCTGCCTCCAATATTGGGGAAGCGGGGGACACCCCCATTGTCACAATCACAACTTAACGGAGGGGGAAGAGAGATCGACACGAACCACAGACGCCGAATGAATTCGACCCTCCCACCGTGCTTGCCACAGGCACCTGATATATACAACAGGTCGCCATGTGGCAGCCAATGGGGGGAAGAGGGGTTAGAAAGAGGTTGTGGATAGTGTGGGGTAATTAGGAACACCGGAAAAAGGTTAAGGAACACCTAAGTTGGATAGGAAAGGGGAAGCACAAGGAAAAATCCCTACCTTGTCTAAACATATACAGATAGGAATTCCTTTTGTCAGTGCTCAAATAATGCAATCCATATACTTCAGATTCAAGAGTACACCATACCCCTGTTCCCTGCCCTAAACCTGATGAAGCGCACCTTAATACGTGTACTAGACCATTATGGCACACAGGAAGAACATATAGCAAGAAACATGATGAAAACAAACAAATGGGGGTCTTCCAAACATGATGAGACAACTACACATGGCCCCTTGCGCTGGCGTAAGCAGCATACAAGAAACATGAAATGTGAAACAACTAGTTTGCAGCACTAATTGAGATTGAATTGATGCCCACGTGTTGCCTTAGGCCACAGATTCTTTGGGAGTGCGGTTTGCTTGTTTACCCGCACAAAGTTACATGGTTCCGCTTTAAAGAGTTTATACTGTTCAAGGTTGCAAAAACATTCCAGCATGTAAAGTAAATAAACAGGCCCTGCCTCATACTGTCTAAGACTCCATGAAATTCACACGAGTTCAACCAAACCCTCCCAAGTACTTATCTGAATTCCGGGGAGCCCCGCGGGACTTCCCGGATGAAGAGTGAACTGCAATCAGTCAGCCCAACAGCGTTGTAGCCCCTCCGCTCTGCATGATACTTGAGACCATCAGGAAATCACTGAGCCCTGAACCGCATATCACTCTTCTTTCCGTCCAACGCCAACCACTCCATGAAACAAAATAAGCCACACCTGCTGCACGTTGTTGCCTGCTAATAAGCTGCCCACAATCAAAGACAGCTGGCAATGCATGCGTACCCAGATCTACCATATGCTCTAAGGATGCTGGGAAATTCAGTTTATAGTCCACACAGCACTCCCTGGTATCAGTAGGCGAATTTTAGCACTCCATGTCTGTTCCAGTCCTTATTCCTGACATTACCTCCTCTCCCAGGGCTCTTCCCAGGACCCGGCTTTCCCGGGTGTCGCAAATGAAATTGTTTGACTAAACTGGGGGCATGCACATCTCTCGCTGGTTCCCAAGAACAATCCTCAGGCCCGTAACCTTCCCATTGAATCAAATACCATAATTATTGGTGTCTTCTTTTGGCGTCCAAAATGCGTTTTACTTCGTATTGCTTTTGACCTTCTTTCACCTTAGCCGGAGGTCTTTTAGTAGTCCTCCCTGGAGCTGTGGGTTTAAGCAAAGACACATGGAATACCGGGTGTACAGGTAAAGTCTTAGGCAAATGCAGTTTCATGGCTGTAGAGGACATACGTTTGATTTCATATGGTCCAATGAATCTAGGCATACATTTATGAGACCCCACTAAAGATAAATTCCTTTTTGACAACCAAACCCTGTCTCCTATCTTACACTGAGGACTCTCCTGCCTGTGTTTGGCAGCCTGTTTTTATATGCTCCCTTCGCTTGTTCCAGATTTGTGCGTGCTCTCTGTCTGATTTCAAGAAGCAACTGTTTACGCTCTGGTAACACTGGCATGTGCTCCATCTCAGATAAATGTTTCGGTTTCATGTTTTGTTCATGTCCATATAAGCATTCATTGGGGGCCATGCCCAAAGAAGCGTGTAACGTGTTGTTATAAGTAAATTCAGCCAACCATAGTGCCTGCACCCAAGAGTCTCGGCCATCCCCCAAATAGCCTCTCAAGTATTGCTCAAGTGTTTGATTCACCCTTTCTGTCTGGCCATCCGTTTGAGGGTGGTAACTGGTATATAGCGCACAGTTGATTCCCAGCATACGACATAAAGCACGCCAAAACTTTGAAGTAAACTGCGAGCCTCGGTTTGATACAATACTCTTCGGAAGGCCATGCAATCTCACCACATGTTGGAGAAACAACTCTGCTAACTTGCCTGCCACAGGTATTCCCACAGAAGGAATAAAATGGGCTTGTTTAGACAAAAAATCCACCACTACTCAAATGGTGTCAAACTGCTTTTTTGGGTGGAAGATCTGTGATGAAATCCATCGAAATGTGAGTCCATGATTTCTCCGGAGTTGGTAATGGTTGTAACAACCCTCTCTTTTTATCATGATTTGCCTTGTTACGCATACAATTCTTGCATTGTAATAGATACACCCCCATATCCTGTCTCAAATTAGGCCACCAAAAATATTTTTCCAACATTGTTTGCATCTTTCTTTGGCCTGAGTGACCTGCTACAGGAGAATTATGGCAACAGTATAGAGCCTTGTCCTGTAATTCTTTGGTAGGCAAAAACAATTGATCATGATGATATGGCAATCCCTTCCGCACCATTCTTGCAGGATGACTGTTCTGCCATTTCTGAAGTTGCATTGGTGGTAGGGCTCTCTTTACCTCATCAATTAATTTCTTAGTAATAGCCCCAATGACCTTTTCCGGAGGAATGATTGCCTTCACTTCACCCACTACGTTGCCTTCACTTCACCCACTACGTTGTCTACATTTTGCTGACTAGAAAATGCATCTGCTTTCCCATTTTTCTTCCCAGGCCTGAACATCACCACAAAATCAAATTCATTGAAGTATTGGGACCAGCGATGTTGTCTAGGACTATGTTTTTGAGCAGTCCCTCCTCATCCTTCTGTGACAAAATAGCTCCTACCACCACATTGCTAGCGTCAGACTCCACCTGGAATGCTCGATTTGTGTTTGGATGTTTCAACACTGGTGCTGTAGTGAATGCTACCTTCAATTCCTGAAAAGCTTTCTCTGCTTCTTGACGCCAAGTAAACGCCACTGCCTTTCTAAGTAGTTGGGTAATCAGAGTGACTATTTTCGAGAAGTTACTGATGAAGCGCCAATAGAAATTGGCAAACCCTAAAAAGGATTGTATGTCCTTTATACACTGAGGAGAGGGCCAATCAGTCACCGCTTGTACTTTCTTTGAATCCATAACAATATCTGCCGGTGTCGAAATAAAACCCAAAAATTCTACTTGTGTTTTATGAAAAGCACATTTCTCCAACTTCACACATAGTTGATACTCCTGAAGCCATTGTATCACTGCCCTCACATGCTTTACATGCTGCTCTTGAGATATTGAGTAAATCAAAGTGTTGTCTATGTAGACTATAACAAAAACATCAATGAAGTCCCTCAATACTTCCTGCATGAAAAACTGAAAGGCTGTGCTGGAGCGTTACTTAATCCGAACGACATGACCAAATACTCAAACAACCCAAACTTTGTCCGGAATGCAGTTTTCCACTCATCCCCCTCCTTCACTCTTATCAGATGATATGCACCTCGTAAGTCCAATTTAGTATAGATTTTCGCCGCCCTCACTTCATCTAGGAACACTGAAATTAGAGGCAATGGAAATCTATTCTTAACTGTTACTTTGTTTAGTGCACGGTAATCAATGCATGTTCGTAATGTCCCTTCCTTTTTTGGAACAAAAAATAAGGGCGAGGAGACCGGAGAAGTGGAATGTCTAATAAACGCCTTATCTAACATGTCATCCAGGTACTCTCTTGGGTGTTTATTTTCTGTTTCTGTAAGAGCGTAAATTCTACTGCAAGGCAACTTTGCCTCAGCCTCCAATTCAATGACACAATCATATGGTTGATGGGGAGGTAACTTCTCCTCTCAACCTTTGTCAAAAACTTTAACAAAATCCATGTACTGCGGGGGAATTTCTGATCGCACTGCTCCCACCAACTGAGCTACTCTCTCCTCGTCAGCCAAAAAAGCCGCTGGCCCCACTTCCGGTATCATGTGATCTTGACACCTCTTCTCTTCAAACCACACTGTTTGCTTTTCCCAGTCGATCCTCGGATTGTGTTGTACTAACCAAGGCATTCCCAATATCAAACCAAACTGAGGTGCTGCTATCAAATCAAAGGTAATCTCTTCCCTGTGACCTGATGCACATATAATCTGCAAAGCTTGTGTCTGTTGTCGTATAGGATCTGACACTAAGGGAGAACCGTCTACTGACTGGACTCCTTCCAGCCGCTGTTTATCTTGTAATGATAATCCTAACTGATCTGCCAATGTGATATCCACAAAATTACCCATGGCCCCTGAATCCACCATCGCCAGTACCACCTGCTTGGTCATAGCAAAACATAATGTCACCAAAATATACAGGTGAGAGGTCTTACTCCCTACTTTGTTTGCCACCCATCTGAGGAACCTTGATTCTTTCGGGCCTGTCACCTGAGTTCCCCTTAAGGCCAGCCCATCTCTTTTCCTGCTTCCTTTTTGCTCCGCTCCCCTCCTACAATCTTCTGTGGAGTATTGGGATAGGTGCGTATAAAGTGTCCTGCCTGCCCACAATACAGACACAAATTGTTAAGCTTACACTGTTCCTTTTCTGCCGCTGATAATGGCCCTCTTACGCTACAATCTGCATTGGTTCCACCTCACTGATCCTTCCTCCCCTACTCCTATCTAATCTCACAAATGGGACTGCTTCAGGTCTTTTCTTATCTCCCTTTCTTTCATTCATTCGATGATCTAACCTCAATGCTAAATCTATCTTTGCTGTACAGTTACCTGGTTTAGCCTCTACCTGACCAATGGCATCCTTCAGCTCCTCTCTTAGCCCTTGATAAAATAACAGTTTGTTTTGCTACTGGCCATTCCATCTCATTCACCAATCTATTGAACTGTGTCACATATGTTACCAGATCTCGTGATCCCTGCCTTAATCCCAACAACTCTTTATCTTGTGCCAATGACACTTCCCGTCTGTCAAACAGTCTACAAATTCTTTCAGAAAATTATCCCAATTATACAACAAGGGATCATCTTTCTGAACCAGCGGCATTGCCCATGCTGCTGCATCTCCTGTCAAATATCATATCACAAATGTTGTTCTAGCTTGAATAGTCTCGAATACTGTAGGTTTGCACAAAAAATTGAGTCTACATTGCGTAAGAAACATCATATATTTTCATGGATCCCATGAAAATCGTTCTGGTGCTGCCAAAGGTACACTACTGGGAGGTTGAACAATTACAGTACGGTTCCTGCTTGTGGAGGTTCCCATAGCGTTAGATGTACTGGCCCCTTCCAAGGGCGTACCTTGTGCAACCAAACCTTGTACCTGCGCTTTCAACGTTGTAGATTCCTGCCTGGCATGCGTCAATTCCAACTGAATTTCTTGAAGGGCCTTTAGCACGTCGGCTAAAGGTGGAGGAGTCGCTTCCATTTGGCTTGGGTGGTTGTGAGCAGCCCTTCAGATAAACTGCGTAATTGGCCATTTTACGCATGTAATTATGGCTTTTACACAGCATTTAATTTTCTTCTGCGTACCGTTTACGCTTTATTTATTTTCAGTTCATTAAAAAGCCTACTTTCCTCCACTAGATGGCACTAGAGTGCAAAAGGTGTCTTGGATCTGAACCAACAAACACATTTCTTTTATCAGTGGCAGAGCCTTTCATATGCATGATAGTTAAGTGAGCAACCAAAGCGCCCATTTAATTATGTGTTTATATTAACACATCATTAAATGGGCGCTTTATATATCTATGATGTCTGCTAGATTGACACGCAAAAAAAATAAAGTTGCTTTAAGACACTAATAAAATGTTTTCAACATCATAATATTTATTATATAACATCTTTCTGACATCATTGTGATGGGCAAGTGAGGCTGGACTTTAAGGACGGAGGCGCTGCGCGCAGCTCGTACACACACACAGCGAGTCAGGGGTGAGGAGGCCGGGAGGGGAGCGTGCTTTGTGGTCATCGGGATTGGATCGTGGGACTCAGGCAGCCCTTCCTTTACAGATGAAACCCGGCGGACACATATGGAACCCGCTGAACGCAGACGGTAAGACGCTACGCCTGCCTCGTCCTCCATGCTCTTGGGTTTTGGCCTCTCGGCACTAGTTCCAGGCGCTGCACTTGTTGGCAGATGTTGGATTTAGAGGGCGTGTGAGCGATGAAATGCACGTCGGACATCCCTTCTGATAAATCCACGGACGTGTGCAGGGTGTGTTTGATTTTAAGCAAGTTCCGTTTATTCGTTGTTGTAATTCTTAGCCCGGTCTGATATGGACTGGTAACGTTGTACATTATAAAACACAACGCGTGGTAGGGTAGGCATTTATTTTCCGAGCTTGCATTTTGTATTTAAAATTGTTTTTGGTCCTATTACGTGGCGAGGGAGGGGGGCGGCAGGGGGGTGTTTTCGTCAGTGGCGATTTTTCAGGCTTCAGCCTTGGGGGTCCACATCTTGTTGGCACCTGTGCCTAGGATGTGGGGAGCGGGCGCCCATCTGGGTACCCTCTGTAGCCTGTAAGGGGGCGGTTGGAGCTCCCGCACTCAGAGTGCTACCCACATGTGGCAGCCCAGACAGGCACCCCCAGGAGGCTCAAAGAGTGGGGGCGTGTCCTGTGCGCAGGTTCATGGGGCGCAGTGGGGACTATATATTCACTACAAATGAGCCAAGCTGCTCGGTGGGTTGTGCACCTGCCGCAGGGGTCACCTGGTATTTCTTGGTCAGTACGATTAATACTCGGGTAAGGTGACGCGAGCCCCCCTGGCGATTTGGTGGGTTTCTTGTGCAGTGTACAGCTTTGTGTCACGTTGGAGTGCTACTGCACCGAGGCACAGAAGTAAGGATATGGGGTGGGTGAAATGTGTGGGGCCGATCAGTTTACAGGGCAGAGGGGGGTACTCTGCATGGGTGTGATGATCGTTCCTGGTGGTGGTCGCTTACCCACTCCTGATACTTGTCTGGCATTTATGTTCTATAGCATTTGTAAAGCGCTTAACTGGCATTGGTACAACCTCGAAGCACTGGAACACATATGTTATGTTATGCACATATGTTATGCACCTGGTTGAAAACGGGCTGTGTTCTACCTTTGCTCGGGTTATGTTGCGTGGGTGAGTGAAGAGACGAGAATGATGTTGGGCAGAGAAGTGCACAACATCACCAGGTGTTCAGACAGCGCTTGCATGATGCAGCACCCCTTCCCCGCTTCTAAGCGCTGTAATAACCAGTTCATATTATTTACTAGTACTATTGATCATTAACCACGGAAGGTTGAGGGGCTGGGTCGGCCTTGGTGAACAGAAAGGCTAGCACCACAGAGGAGACAAGCTCATACCCACCTGGCATGCCGCCTGCATCCCCACTGTTCTAACTGATGAGCCTAGAAGGACAGACACCTAACGTTCGGCGGTTGAGACAGGCGGCTATTGCAGCCAACGCGGCAGGTGCTACTTTCAGCCTCCCTCTCCCAGAGCCGTGCTTCGGTGGGTGACGTTACCTGGGCCGCCTCTGAAAGCGGTCTCTGTTCCCCATACTGGCCCCTCTGTTCTGTTCGCCCTGACACGCAAGAGGGCATCTCAGCTGATCCCACGGACCACTGGCCAGGCCTGGTAGGAGGCCAGTGTTGTCGGGACACCGAGCCCTGGCCCCCGTGCAGATGGTCCTTGGAAGGTTAGACGGGCACCATTGAGTTTGTGCCCTCTGCGGTTTGGCCTTGACACAATGGGCTTGAAAGAGTAAACGTGTGTTGGGTGGGCACAATGGGCCTAAGAGCAGAGGCGTGGGTGGGCTTTGACATGCCTACATGGGCAGACCCCTCAAGGGGTACCTGTCGACACCCAAAGGCCAATGCACCCTGGTGGGCCTAAGAGCAGAGGCGTGGGTGGGCTTTGACATGCCTACATGGGCAGACCCCTCAAGGGGTACCTGTCGACACCCAAAGGCCAATGCACCCTGGTGACTGCCCCATCCCGTGACTTTGCACCACCCTACCCGCTGAAATGCCTTTTTGGCCCTATACGTGCAGCTTTTTTATCCGTGTCCATAAATATTTGCTTTGCTTAGGAAATAAAACCTGCAGCCTTGTATTGCAAGCGAATTCTCACCTTCAAGGTGCGCGGGCCCGGCGTTCAATCGCCGCAGTGTTTCCCTACAGGGCGCTGGGTTGACTTTGCGTGGCGCAACCTTCCGCCTTGATCGCTGGCCACGGCCACTGGACTATGCGCGGAATTTACCAGACAACTTTGATCTACAACTCTTTTGGGCTACAGGTCTGATTTTACGTATGCATTGGGTGTATGTTGGATATGTTTTACTCTCTTGCAGAGGAGAAAACTAATTTTTACTCTCTTGAAATTGGAGTCACTCTCTAATTTGAAAAATCATGCGTAAAATACACACACCTCAAAACCTTATCTTAAAGTCTTATCAGAGAAGGACAGTTTGCCACCCCCCAGATCTTGGCGATGCTTGGTGTCAAGAAGCATGGGATCGGTAATCTCATCTATTTGAAGTTTGTGAAGACTTCAGCAATCTTGTTAATGATGGCATAAGTAACCTCTCATGTGACTAAGGCAGGACACCTTGTCTTCCTTAGACATGGATTTGTGTGAGCTGTGAGCAAGGGCTCCATTTCCCTTTTCAGTAGGGCATGGTCTGTGTTGTACCAGCTGTTGCATTTCAGAGGAGGTTCTTATTCTTGAAAATGGGAGCCAAGATGAACAGCATGTTGGAAAGCTAAATGAATAGGGTGGAATCGAGGTGTTAGCAAATGCAGGAGTGCAGACCCTTTATTTAGCAACAATACATCATGTTCCTGTTCTGCAATAAGACATTTGTGAACTGAATGTGCATGTATATTTATATTTATTTTAAGAACATGGATGTCAATTTCAGTCAGAAATGTCTTAAAATAACAAAAAGATGAGAGAAAGTGGTAAGCTTGTTTTTGATGGTGTGAACAAAGTGTGACATTGACCAGGGACAAAACAAAACAAACAGAAACAAATATGTAAGATACAGGTGATTTACAAAGGTAGCAATAATCTAGGGGGCAAGGGCTTCAAGTTAAAAAGGAGTAATGTATACATTTATACAATTACATTATTTTGTGGCAGGAGAGCGAGTGATGGGGACAGATAGGATGGATGGGGAGAGGGTTGGGGGAGCTCCTTCTTTGGCCAGTAAGTGAAGTTTATGCATCGCTTTGTAGAGATACAGTCTGGCTGGCTTTAATTGTGAGGGGCTGCCTGTTCCAGTGCAGTGGGGCAAGGAGGAAGAAAGAGTGTAAGTAAGAGGAGGCACAGAGGAGCATGCAACAGTGAGACTGAGTGAAGAGCAGGAGCTGCAGGAATTAGATGGTAAGTAGACAGATTCAATTAGATGGATGCTAAAGAGCAAGACCACTAATAGCTTTGTAGACCAGCAGAAAGAACTTGGAATGTGAGCAGTTGTGTTGGAGAGCCAACCAGCATTGTGTTGGTAGATAGAAGTGAGCGGGGATCCAAGAAGGTTTTAGAGAGTGTAGCAAAGTTGAGGACTTTCTCTAGTGGGAGGAAGGAGTAGAGAGAAAGGCCAAGAAGTATGCTCAAGCGGTAGTCGAGTTTGCTTAGCACAAAGTTGGAGATGAGTATTTTTGGAGAGTGGTGAGTAAGAAAAGGAAGAATATTGAAATGATTAATACAATCAGTGGAGGCAGTTGGAGTGATGAATAGTAGCAGTCAAAGGTCGCTATAAAAGAGGACATGAAGGTTGCAAGCCTTGGCAGAGGGAGCAAAAGGTCAGACGGGGAAGAAATAGGAGTTGAGTGTAGGGATGGCATTGGAAGCCAAGAGACAGTTGACTTCCGTTTTTGAAGAGTTTAGCACGAGGCAGTAGAGGGCCATCCAGAGATAGATTTCAATGAAACAATTGATAATCTATTCCAAGATTACTGGGGTGAAAGAAGGACATGAGAAAACCATCTGAGTGTCGTCAGCAAAGCGGTTATAGTGAAGGCCAAAGGATGAGGTGTCTTCGTAGGACAGAGGTATAGAGGGTGAAGGTCCGAGGTCCACGCACTGATCTTTGGGGGACCCCTATAGGGAGAGGGGAAGAGGTTTGCGAGTACCAGGAGATTTTAAAGGACCAGCCTTCCAGGTAGGAGGAGATCCAGGCAAGAAAAGATTGGCCAATTCTAAGTGGAATGTGAGATGGAGAGCGGAGTCGCCAATGGTGTCGAAAGTGGCGGAGCGGTCCAAAAGGATAGGTAAAGAAGAGTGTTTTGGATTGGTGAGCATCATAGAGAAAATTGGAGATGTGTGCATTTGCAAGATGTAAACGTTAGCCGCAGCAGAGGGCACAAAAACCCTATGAAATGCATATGACAATAAAGGCTGTAAAACTATTTTTAGTGCAATGCTCTATACATTTAGGTCTTTAGGGCAGGGTTCCTGTATGCCTCATGCCTGCCCCATGTCTGCACTGTGTGATGTTGAGAAGTGTAGACCTTTCACCTATCATCAAGTTCACAATGTTAGAGCAAAGTCTGTTGTAAAGTGATCCACTGTTCTTGAGCTAGGTCTGTGCTATGAGCAATAAAGAAAAGTCAGACATGGTGACTAGGGAGAATGGTGTTGCAGCAGGAGGGCTAGATGGCAAGATTAGATGAACCAGCTGACCCTTGCCTGCCATTGTTATCAATTGATTATATAATGTAATCCTGATCTAAGCGAGATCTGGAAGCTAAATTTTGCAGCAAATCAATAGATGGTCAGATTCCTACTTTGTGGGAACATCTAGTTAGCTTTGTGTGTATAAATAACACTGTCCGAACATACTGTCTTGGGAAAACTGTGTGTAGTGAACATTTTCTCCATTACTGGTATTACTTCTTGTAGAGCTAGGGATGGGACAAACTGTACTTCAGGGTACTGAGACCACTGGTCTATTATGACCAGGAAATGTGAGTCTCTGTTTGGAGCCAAAGTCCACGCATAATATCTTGATGCAGCCTTGAGCTCTGCAACGCCCATTGAGTTGGGAACTGAGCTTTCTACGATTAGCCTTGGGTGCTTGTCTGCTTCAACAGCCTCCCCGGGGAGGGAGGGCATTTGTCTCTTTCGGGTGGCGGGATAGGTTATCCGCAGCATTGTTTTGTCAGGGCCTGTATTTGAGATTGACGTCATATTCTTGGAGCGCCAGTAACCATTTTTCATTATGTGGCGGGGGTTGGCTGAACCACCCATCATTATAGGTAGAAGGGGTTTGTGGTCCGTAACTACTTTCACAGGTTTCCCATAGATCTACACATGGAAATGGCGACATCCCCATAGCACAGCGAGAGCTTCGATCTCAATCTGGGAATACCTCTGCTCGGATGGAGAGAGTGCTCGGCTGGCATATGCAACTGTGCACAAGGTGCCGTCTTTGTCTGCATGAGGTTGGAATCAAGGCCGAACGGGCTCACGTCAACAATGATATTGATATCTTTTTGTGGGTCGGAAAAGGCCAGGATGCATTCATCTGACAGTGCCTTCTTGATGCTTCGTTCCAGGGCTGTGCACCTCCATACCGTGGATTGCTTTGTGAGGTTTCTCAGGGGATTGGACAGGGTGGCAGGGTTTTCGATAAAATGGCCACAGTAGGTGACCATCCCTAGAAAACTCCTGACCTCTGAGACAGAATCTGGGGCTTTGCCCTCCTGGACGTCTCTGATCTTCGCTGGATCGGCGGATAACCTTCCTTCCTGAAAGATGAAACCAAAAAACTCGATCTTGTCCTTGAGAAACTCGCATTTTTTATGATGAAGAGTTAGGCCTAGTGACTGGATCCTCGACAGTACTTTCTCTAGCCAGTCTAGGTGTTCACTCTCTGACTTGGCGTGTACCAAAATATTGTTGCTCACATTCAGGTTTCCCAGCAGTCCCACCAGTGCTCCGTGTATGGCATTCTGAAATACCTCGGCAGCTGAAGAGATGACAAAGTTATACCGTTTATACCTGTAGAGGCCGACGTGGGTTGTGAATGTTGTGATGTACCAACTGTCCTGCTGGAGCAGAAGCTGGTGGTAACCTGAGCAGATGTCTAGTTTGGAAAAAACTGTTGCGTCTTGCAGTGTGGTGGTTAAGTGTCTTTCTCTTCTTATTGCCTTGTTGGGCAGTCGCATTTCCACACAAATGCGGACACTGTCTGGCTGTTTTGGGTTTGTGGGCAACAACAATTGAGGACAACCAGGGGGTGGGCCATTCGACTTGTTCGATGATATCGATGTCCACTAGGTTCTGTATTTCCTTCTCTACTTTCTTGCGAAGGTGGAAAGGCACTCTTCGGTGTTTCAACGCCACCAGCTGGACGGTGTCATCAATGTGGAGCCGGATTGGTTTGCCTTCCACCTGCCCGATTCCTGTGAATATACCTTGAAACTTCTGTAGCAGCATCTGTACGTAGTTGACCAACACTCTGTGGGCGAAATGGATGAATCTCAGGGCTTCAGCTGTGGCACAGCCAAGTAGTGTTTGGTTCGCTACCTTGGTCACGTATAATCTGGCTCGTATGGACACACTATCGTGTTGGACAGCAGTAACAAAAGCGCCTTCTAGTGGTAGTGGGGTCTTGCCCTCAAAAGTGAATATGTGTACCTTGGTCTCTTGGAGTGACGGAGGTCCATGTATCGTCCGGTATTACTCATCAGTCATGACATTGACCGAGGCACCAGTGTTGAGAAGTACGTGGACAGGGGTATTCAGGATAGTCACTGAGCACCAGGGTTGGCGTTTTCTCCGACCACTGACTGTGAGCACGGCTGATATGAAGAAAACATCTTCATCTTCATCCCCCATGCCTCCACCTGGTGGTTCCATCTGAAACTCTGTGGATGTGGTGTTGGCGGTTTGGGCCATCCTGTCTTGCAGGAAACCTCTGGGATGTTCTTCTCTTGGTACACTGGCAGGGGCTGATGCTCTGCATACATTAGCAAAGTGATTTTGAATTCCACACCTTGTGCAGGTGTACTCATTTGCTGGTCAGGCTTTCTCGTGGGGCAGATCATACCCACACTGTGGGCAGGAGCCTGGGGTCGAGGGGTTTTGGTGTTTCTTCTGTCGCCAGGTGCTCCTTGTTCCTTTGGTTTTCAGGGGTTGTTTCCCCACTGAGCACACCCCCTCAAGTTTGACTGACTTCAGTGCCGACTCCATCTTGGTCGCCCTGACTTCTTCCAGTTTGTGGGAGCGTCCCAGTTCAAGAATCCTGGGAAGCGTAATTCCTGGTTCACAAAGGATTTGCCTTCATAGCTTGACAGAGTGGCACCCAATAATGATTTGGAGACTCGCCTCTTCCTCCTCGTTCTCCCAGGCGCTGGTTGCCGCCAACTTTCTTAGGCGACTGTTTTATTTGTACATGCTTTCCTCGCTTTGTTGCATGGCTGTACGCATGACAAACTTTTCGTAGTCGGTATTCACCATGGGAGCAAAGTAATCCGACAGCGCCTTGACAGCTGTGTTGTATGAATTATCGGTGGGGCGCAGGGTCTTGAAGAGCTTGTGGACCGCTGGCCCTGCTGAATATATCAGCATAAATATTTTTGTTAGGTCATCTTTCTCCCTTGTGGCGTTAAAGTGCATGCCCAAGCGTTCTCCGCATAGTTCCCATCGTGGTCCCAAGTTTCCCTCGGCTCCGTCAACATCAAACTCACACAGATGTGCAAGTGAACCTCGCTGTTGCGATGTTCCCCCTTGCAGTTCACCCATCAGCCCCAAATGCCACTATTTGAGCTTGTGAATTTCATGTTTTTAATATTGGGAAAATCCACCACCTTTTGACTTTTGCTTCAACTAAAATACTCATGAAAACGATTACTTTTGCTCTTTCACGTCTTAATTATTGTTGTTCTGTATATGTCTGTTACGCTCAAATCTACATTCCAGAGTAAGAACACTTTTTTGTCTTCCTCTGGTGTCCAATACCTCCTCTTACTTTCGCTTCCAGTGAAACAACAGTGAACATTTAAGTTCTTATGTCTTGCCTTCATGCACTGGTGCGGCCTTATTAATCTTTTATAACCCTGTTAATGTCTAAACTCAGTACCGGGATTCGAACCTGTGTTGCTCTACTTCCAAGGCAAACACGTTGCCCATAATCTATCCTCCCGGCCAACCAGAATGTCTGCTTTTTTATCTCCTTGTATCATCCATCTCGAACTTTGTTTTGCTTCCCAGTTCCTTCTATCTGGTCATTGACTTCTTTATGTTCCCTCCTGTTTTCGATCGTTTTCACTCTGAGCTCCTAAACTTTGGAATGCTCTCTACTTGGATATTCACTCATGTCCCACACTTTAGGCCTCATCATGAGTTTGGGGGTAAACCTTAAATGCGGCGGTAACGCTATTACCACTGCATCTAAGGGTCTGTCAAATCACGGGTTTGGCAGTATTTACCCCCAGCTATGAGCTGGGGTAAATGTGCGGGGAATTTGCTGATTTTTGGCGCAATTACCGTGTGGTAATACCGCTGATGGTAATCACGCCGAAAATTCCCCATTGGGTCCTTTGGGGAATGGGAAATTCCCCAATAAGCCTAATGGGGAATTACCGTTCTGCCAAACCCGTGATCCGGCGCTGATAGCGCGGGGGGGTTTGGCGATAACGCTATTAGCCCTAGCGGTATCCCGGCGGTAATATTGCCGGGATACCGCCCAACTCGTGATGAAACCCTTTATCTCTTCAAGAAACGTCTTAAAATGTATCTGCTTCAGTGTGTGTTTTCTTAATTCCTCCCTATCTCTTACATTGCGACTTTATTTTCATGATTTATTCTGTAATTTTCCATTTTTGATTTCTGCATCGCTGTTCAGCGCTTTGGATTATAGCGCTGTATGCACTTTTTCATAAATAAATTAATAAAACTAGATTGGGCAAAGAAAGAGAAGGCTGTGAGTCAGGGCACAAGAAGAATGCAAGGTGGAAAAGGGCAAATATATTTAAAGGTATGGCAGGTGAGAATGAGAGAAATGACTTTCCTCAGGCACACCAGCGGCTACAAGCATGCCGCCATCTTGCATCAGGGGTGTTTGAGGGAGAGAGGGGGACTTCCATGAAGTGGCAGAGATGCAATTCCCTTTTGCCAAGCCTTCCTTTACTGAGCTGCCCTGCCTAATCCACCCCGTACACCAATTAAACTTAGGTTGTGAGGTCTACTCCAATGTGCCGCAGTGACCAATTCATTTGCGTATGAGGTAAAATAGCTCAGCGGGTTGAGCGCTCGCTCGGACTAACGGGATGCTCAGCTTTCAGGTTAGCCATGTCCTGACTTTCTCGCTCCTATAAATAGTGGCATTGGTATTTTTGCACACATTCATTTTCAATATAATTTTATCAGTTGTATTATTTCTGCTTCAAGCCACTTCGAGGGTGGCACTTCCCACGAGGTTTCCTGGTCAAGGGTTATATTGTATCACTTCCTGCACATCATGAGATGTGTCATTCCATCTGTTCCTGTAATTTGGGAGCAATAACACCAGGGCATGTCCCCGCACTTCTGACCCAATAGCAAGGAGTGGATTCCTTGAGGTCCCAGTCTTGCCTGCTAGGCCGCTGCATCACCATTGCACTGCCTCAGCACATGGGTAATACATGACCTTCTGTTCAGATGCTGCTCATGTCCTCCATTCCGTGATTCCAAAACTGGTGTTAATCCTGCAGAGTTATGGCAGCTGTGCATTGGAGGAGTTTGCAAGCCAACGCATCGCCCATATAGCTGCACAGTAGATTGGAAAAGAAGAGCTGCAAAATGGAGGGGAAAGAAAAGGAATGCAGGAAAGTTATGAAAAAAGAGAGAGGGCGCATGCTAAGTCTTCCGACCTGCTTCCCTCCTGTGGCCTGAATCGGCTCTGCTTACATAATTGGCTTCCCTCTCGCAACAACACCTGTGAAGCTATGTATCACCTCATTAAATTGCTGACTGGACTGAAGGCCCAAAAATACCTCCCCTTGTTTCAAAACTACAAACAGTAGACACAAAAATACATGCATATGATAAGACTGATTCAAGGGCGAGGTAATAATGCCATGTTAGATGTGTTCATGCATAACCATCTGTTGTGGGCGTTCATTGGAAAACAGCGCAGGGAAAGCAGGAAACCTACAAGAAACGTCCTAATGTCAAGAGTCGGAAGCAAAACCCGATATCCAGTGATGGACAGCTTCAGATTCCACAATCCTGACAATTAGCAAAAATAATCTGGCAGACGAGAAAGGATAAAACAGAAGAATAGTATCACTGCACAGCCTTGCAGCTGGTAGTCCAGAAGCATGTGTGATAAAGTATCGATTGTTTTGGTCATGCTTATGCTCGCATGACGTGCATTCATTTTCATGATGCGACCGTAAGCTTCCATTCAGGATGGGGAAAAAGAAGATAAAACCATACTGTTTTTGCTCGAAATGTTTCTGTAACGATTTACATACTGCCAGGTTCGTTTATAGGTAATGTGGGTCCATTTCCAAGTATCACCATAAAATATACTATTACTTAAGCTCATGCAATCTAAGCCATAACATATTTCCTTGAACTAAAGCTGAGATTATAATGGTCAAGTGTTTAAATCGCAGACTAGGCCCAAATCTCAGTTTCACCACTTAACCAAAGTGAATTATCCTGGGCAAATTATTATTCATGCTGCGTCATAACTGGAGTCGGGAAAATGGATTCAGGTCACACTGTACATACACCCCAAAGTTATTTGTCCGTTGGCTTACTCGTGGAAGCTGCCTGTGTGGACCCTGAGTATAATGCCCTCAAGTAAGGAAGACTGATGATATGGCTTGCAATGTCCTTTTCTGAGAATGCCCTTCTGATGACGTCAATAAATATGCAAATTAGGATGCGTGTCTGTTTTTTGACGCAGAGGGTCATGTAAATGCAAGGACCAACCCAGGAGCGACGTCTAACACACTGGTTCCCGTTGTGCATCATTTTCCTACAGTTGTGGTGGTTTTGTTTGTTCTGTGAACGCGTTAAAATACCATTTGCCACTAATGCCCATGGTGCGAGATATAAATTAATAAAATGGTTCCAAACAAGTGGGTACCGGGGAAAAAGAGGTGTGAAAGACGCCGCACTGAACCGGGCGCTCTGCAGACCACCTCTCACGCGCCCATTTTGTAACACAGGCCTCCCCACTCATTAATCAGTCCTGCAGTCGGAAATACAATTGCGCATGTGCAAGGATTGCTTAGAGTTATGACTACAATATTTTGTGTTTCCCCTAGGATCTCAATCTGACGTGGTACACAGACAATCCGGACTTCACTCCGTGCTTCCACAACTCGATCCTCTACTGGATTCCATGCGTCTATCTGTGTCTTTGCTCACCGTTCTACTTCGCCTATCTCTGCCGCCATGACAAAGGCTACATCCGAATGTCCCACCTCAGCAAAGCCAAAACGGTAAGTGGCTCCCTTTGTCCACTTCGCCCTCAGCCAATAGCGTCTTGTGACTTGCATTATGTGACATGTATTCAATTAATTGCACTTTTTCGTAAATAGTCCCCCCGGGTCCTGAGATTGCCAGCAAAGGAGGTGTTACTATCAAGGAAACATCTCACAACCAAATCTGCTCCCTAATGATGTTTCTGCCGGAGCTCAAATATGCTGAGACAAGCAAATTCACTTCTGAATGTAGTCCTTGTTTCGCATTCAGGTGGATCGATTGATTGGCTTACAAAGGATGGTTAGTTCGGAGTGTTCAAAGACGATGGCCTGAGCAGTATAAAACTAGCCATGGCAAAGGTAACCTTTTTGGCTTTTCTGTTCTGTAGGGAGACCTGTTCCCCTATTCATATCTTCATATATGTTTAACATCGCAACTTTTACACATTAAACATACCAGCACATCTTCTACTTTACATTTTTCTTCACAAAACAACAAAGTAAACAAACATGACTCGTGATCTTTACTTTTCATATGCAAAAGGAGGAAAAGGAGGCCAGCTAAGCACTTTTTTTTCCAACATATTTGTATTAGTTTTTTCTTGTATTAACGCCATTCTTTAAAAATCAGAGACAATATCATGGTTACCACCCGAACCTCCATATCAACTTCCTTTACATTGACATTAAAAATGAACTAACCTTAACATGAGATTAACACACCTGAGGTCGTCCACATTTTTTTCAGGACATTAATTTGGCTCTTTTAAAGACCTCCTCCTACTTGTTGGGCGACCCTTGTAATCCCATCCCACTCCTTGCGGACTCCATACCCTCATAGTCCCTCTACCCCTTCTTCCCCACCCACTCTTTCCCATCCTCGCTGGCCGAGTAATCTCCTCCCCCTCTTATATTCTACTAGACCCCCATTTGTTTATAAATGCCCCCTATTCAGGGACGTCAATTCACTAAAATGCCAGGGGTAGCGTAAGTGACTTCACACGATCCTTGACCTCTGATGACATCAGAGGAAGTCATTTGACCCCACTCGGAAGTGACATCACAGGAAGTGATGGAACACAACCTTTCACCCCTTGACAAAACAGGAAGTGGCATCACATCACATAGCATTGTTCCTAAGTACACTACGAAAAATATGGTTACGATATCACTGTAATGTGATATACATTTCATACAAGAATGGATCACCATATGTATCGTTAATATCAGTGTGTAGAGGCCCATATTACCAAATTACTGTAAATAAAAGCAGACGCTCAAGTGATAATGATGTGTTATTATAATGCACTTGCGCACTTTATATAGAACAAATATACATACAATATTACCCAACCTGTGTTGATTCTCATTTATTGACCTCAGAAGGATGAAATGTTGAGTTGGCCTTGCCAGGATTCGAACCTGCAACCTGCAGATCACACACACGTATCACAGCAGTGAACGCTCAACCCGCTGAGCTATTTTACCGGCTGTAGCTATCTCACCGGCTTTAGTAAAATGAGCAATTGCATGTCTGACTGTTCTCAAAGTCAGAAAGCAAATTGCACATAGTAGTAGATACCATTAAACTGGTAACTGAGATTTAACAGCAGGCCAGTTCATCTGCAGGTCTGGTGCAAAGTTGGCCGCATGTCAAGCATGCATGGATTCATAGGCTTCAGAGGTTTGCAAAACACGTACCATTTGGAGGGTTCATAACTGTGTTATAAAGAACTGAGAGTAGCGCAGGGAAAGCAGCGCACTCACACAGCATCCCGTACTCTGGGCACTCGTTACCTCATACATGCAAACAAACATCCTGAACAGTATGCTAGAGAGATAGTAAAGATAGACACATCACAACAAAGCATTAATCAAGGGTCACTTTATGTGCTATGGTCACTTTATGTGCTATGGTCAAGCATTTCTACACTCTACACAAGCTTTTAGGCACAATGATTTTCTCACGTGACCGAGGACACCGAGATGGAATGTCTTGTGATGATCGCAACAGACACACCGGCAGAAAAAAACATGCTATAACTGCAACTTGAATAAAACAAAATACATAGTCCGAAATGGATGCTTATTCTACTCTAAATACTTTTTGGATGTTTTTGTCTGCATTGTGAATTTGAGGTGTTAAGTGCCATGGACGAGTATGCTCGTCCTTTTTGCATAGACCCGTATAACAGCCTGGAAATTAAGGGGTTAAGAACAGACTAAATCAGTGACCCACCCACTGAAGTGTGCCTGAAATAAATCTTTAATGATTCTAGTAATTCTTGTGTAGACTTCCATAAAGACCCATTATGTGTTATTCCTATTCTTTCTTATTTAGGGTCACTGCTCACAGTGTTACACTTGTGGAACTCTCTGTTTTTTTTTTTAGAGGCCTGAACAAGAAAGCCAGCCACTCCAGAAAGAAAGAGCTCCATGGCGTTTTCATAGGGGTAGCAAGGGAGACCACAGGGGTCACAGTTGCGACCCCTGGTGACCCCCAAAAGAGGTCCCTGTCCCGTTCCTCATGGAAAGGACCCAGATCATCGTGAACTAAGTATGTCAATTTTTCCATAGTAAATATGTCCCATACCTTGCCTAGCCAGTCATCTGAATCCGGGCTAAGGCCGTTTAATTCAGAACTGTGTGCTTGGGCGAGTTGTTGCTGTGGAATTTATCACACTAGCTGCTGCATAAGAACTGCAGTCGACCCATTATATTTGTGACCAACGCTTTTGCAGAAAAAAAGGGCTGTTTTAAATCACTTTATTTATATAAAAATGTAGGCAGCACAGAGAATGTGCCAGTGGTCATCCTTGTGGAATGTATGTATTCCTCTACAGAAGCTAAAAAACAAAAATCCTGAGCCCTCTATAGCAATATTTTTTGTTCAAACAGGTGCCTAACACCATCTTAATGAGCTAAACATGGAAATATAATAATGCTGGCTTTCATTTGAAAATTTGAATTCAAATGAGAGATAAGGCAAACATTCGGTTCTGAAGAATGTTCCTTTTTATAAGCATTTGCAGATTTGAGGAAATGCCCTTGAATGCTTAAGCTTGCATACCATAGTAAGGATCTATGTGATGTTACCGAAATTATTTTTACCGAATCAGCTTATACCGGAAAAAAAAGAAATACTGATTATTTTTTTTAATTGGGGGGTCTGCGCCAGACCCACTGTTTACCTACATTTCTAACCGAAACTACCCCCACCCCTTTTAACCCCTTAAGTTCAGTCGGTATTTCTTTCCGGTAACATCACTGGATCCCCATGGCAACGCTCCTAAAATATTGGCCAATGCTTTCAGTTGGTTTCAAGAAATAGAACAAGGGGACAATTGTATTTTTTTGTTGTATTTATATTTTAAATATGCACAAACCCTGGTCAGATGGTTAGAAGTGCTAGATACACGGTGTAGGAAATAACATTGTTTTGCGCGAACATGGAGCAGCAATGGAAAAGGCTTGCTGCTTGCTGTGTGTGAGTTTTCGTCTGTTATTGTCAAAAGCAATGAGCTACAGCCGCGGGCCATGCAACATTCACCCAGCAGTTACATTATTTGCCGAATGATAGGTGAGTTAATCCAAGATGAACACTTTCTAGGCAATGCATCCCAACTTAAATAGGATCCATTATTTCAGGAGCCAGCAAATAAAGTGTGACCAGGGCAGGAGAATCAAACCCCTGCCCCCCTGTTGAGTGGCTGAGTGTAAGGCAGAACTAAAAGGCAACGAGGTTTTACTGGAGATGCTACCAGCAGAGCATGCCCATCTTCAGTATACAGCAGTATGAGGGATTGAATCACTTAATGAAGTAGTTCTGCGCTAGAGTTTTTCAGTTTTGATAGAAGACGTAGCTGGTATTGAGCCAGCCGGGCCTCCTTTTAAACATGCCTTCTAAAGAAAAGGTTTGAATCCAGAGACATGCCAAATTAGCCAAAGGAGGGACCATGGGCCTCATTACGACCCTGGCGGTAGCCGTGCCGGTAAAAACAACACAGCTGCCGCCAGGGTCGTTTTTTCCCCGGCGCCTGGCAATGGGGAATTACCGGGGCATTACAGCCCTGACGGTCCTGGTAATTCACCATAGCCAGGCGCCGGGAAAAATTACTCCCCATTCCCGTTCGAGTCCCACAGGACTCAATGGGAATGGGGAGGACGGATGCACCAACACTGTGTGCAACAGTGCCGGTGCATCCGTCAATGTCTGCGAGCGGGTGCCTTTCTGCCCGCCAGATCAGACCTGGCGGGCGGAAAGGCACCCGCTTGCAGGACTCGGAGTATGCCAGTCCGGTAACAAGGGTGCCAGTAGCTTACCGGCACTGTTTGTTACCCGAATACTCATAATGAGGCCCCATGCCCTGATTGGACAGCTTTCATAACCAAGGGTGAGGTTTGGTTAGGACCAAGCAGCAGAAACCCTGTCTTAGAAGTGTCATATTTAAGGTTAGCTTTTGCCATCCACGACTCAATCACAGCAAGATATGTCCCCAGGCAGTGGGTATCCTCCATTGAGGACACACGTAGGTTTAACGGTGTGTCATCAGCATATTAATGGACAGAGACCACTGCCGCTACAGGCAGTCTAGGGCATCGGGCAGAACCTTTTCTGCTTTGTCAGTCAAAAAATGGAACGCCTTCCCAGATGAACTTCGAGGCCCTGAGGGCCTCTTAGGATTGTGTGAAAAATTAAAGAGCCTCTTGTTCTAGAACCACAAACCCAACCATCGATTTCTGAGTGGAAAATTGAGAAATGGATCATTGAAATAGGTGCTTATATGCGTTCATTTTGTAGCTTAATCACAATAACAAGAGAACCTACAGTGAGTAATCTGATCTCCTACAGGGGCCTCCAAACTTTTGTTAGCAATCAGCAGCATTTGAGTGCCAGATGAAATGGTGAGCAACTTCAGTACTTTCGTGTTATTTATCGGCAGTCAGTGGTAAAATGATTGGAACAAATCATAACTGTACTAAGCTCAATACTGCTAATAGCACTGTTAATTATCATCAATTAACAGCAATCACATCCAGGTGTAAGCCTAGTTCAGGCAATTCATAATGGCCTTAAACATCATTTGACATTAAATTGGTATAGAAATACACTCTTTAGTAAATTAAGTGTCAAACAGTGCATTTCTAGGCTCTCCCTGGAAATGTTCAAGTGATTTAATGGCAAATGTATTTAAGCACGTTTAAACAGTAGCATTTACTCCAAAATATAAAGCCTTATTTTGGTGCTGCCCCGCCCATCCCTCCAAAGGGATTGTCAGGATCTTTAGCGGCGAATTTTGCATTTTTAGGAGAACAGGATGAGTACCACTGGACAGAATATGGTAGAATTTAAAGATCATTTCAACCAGGCTTTGTGTGAGGGGAGGGTTATCCACCTAAGGAATCTAGTGGAAAATGGTGCTTTTTAAAACACTCAAGGTCTGTTACATTAAAGACAAGTGATTCGGAATAAACAGCATTTTTCTGACGGATTTGGGTAGTCTTTACCCAAGCAATTCCCTGGGAAATATAGTTGTAAGTGGTGTATTTGTAAGCATGCTAGTAGGCCAGTAACATTGTTCACAAATTGGAACTTTTGAAGACCACTTTATAGAAGGGGTGGGTTTTTTCCTTCATATTGTAAACATTATATGTTTATGGTTGTGTACCTCACCTGCACTCCCTTGACATGGGGTCAGCCTGCACTTCGCAAGTTCAAACCTGCGGGCGGGTCGACTTAACCATTTATCGCTCAAGGTTGATGATTTCAGTACATTACATTGGGTAATATCCGTTCTTAAAGAATTTAGACGCAGGAAGAATCTAGCAAGAAACACTATACTAAAGTAAAAATAATTACTTTGTCACTAAGAAATTATTTTCAGTAACGTAAGTGAATTGCAATTGGTAGCTACACTTTATTTTTTTTAATTATTTATTAGCATTTATAAAGTATGCATCAGCCCTGAGGCATCGTGGCACTGTTACAGTTGTACTTGCTGGTTACAGCGGCCACAAATACTTAGTTACATGATAAAAAGTGTTAAAAAAGGGCAGGAACATAAATAGAGTAAGAGTGGCACCGCAGGAAGGATAGCCAGGGGAGAGAGGGGGATTATTAACACTAATTAACTGTGCACAATTTGGGAGGGGGATTAACACACTAATTAACTGTGCACAATTTGGAACCCATTCCCCTTAGCAACCCATCAGTCACATGCCAGATACACAAAGCATCATACAATATGAATTTTCCCACCAGGCACTGCAATACAAGTAGAATGTAAGATTTGTGCAAATTATGACGCATGGGGCCCGCAAACACAAACTTCACATGTAAAGACATTGGCATAAGCAAATTATTTAAGAAGGAAAGTCTGAGCATGAATGCCACTTATTTGTCCAATATGCAGGTACCAGCTGAATAAAGGCACAGAAGTTAGCAATTGTCAGCAGAATACAAACATAGACATTTAGTTTGATTATTTTTCTGATTAATGCACTTCCGTACTGGAAAGAAGAATCAGAAGATGAAAATGACTTCACAAAGAATTAGTGTGCCACATTTTGGTCAAAATAATTGCATTTTGCCAACAAACGCAAATCATACATGTACAAAAGAAGCTTATTGGAACTTCCTTGACAGTTGGGCATTCAAGTCACTTATTTCCGTACTTATTTTTGTACTATTCGGCAAGTATCCCCTTTACTCTCTACCTGAGTGCTGCAGGGGAAGCTCAGTTGGCGGCAACATTATCTCCGTAGACTGTGCGGCCAGCGATGCACCTCATAGTTTACCAGAGCTCCAAGTGGCATAGAAATTTTATAGAGTGCTAAGACATGGATTGTCTCAATAAGGGTGGGTTCAGTGGGGAGTAATTTTTACTCACTCCTAATTACAGAGCAGTACAATGGGTGTTCACATGGATGGATGGCCAGGCCAGACAGGTTTCTGTGCTTCAGGTTCTCTTCAATCACTGGGGAACATCTCATCTGAAGCCCCAAGAGATTAATTTCCGTGGCCACCCCCTTGCTCCCTTCACCCATGTGACCTGCCCCAGCACTCAGACCACTCTACTGATGCCTATACAGCTAATGCTTCAACAACTAACAGTATGTCATGCCTGTCAAACAGAGCAAGCTGATTGGCCGGCCTTCCAGCTCAGTGCTGGCTCAGGGTACACTGCCATTGATGTCTCATCCCTGAATGCCCTTCTTCTAAGCCTCCACACAATGGTCCAGAGCAACTGGCGAGAAACATTTTAGGGTCAGGAGAGCAACATGTTGCTTGTGGGCTACACATTGGGGATCACTGTCCTAGCAGATACACATATGGATTGAATAGCATGGATAAAATGTGGACCCATTAGGAACACTGGACTTCATAGGCAGTGGGGGAGGGATTTGGAAAGTCAGCTTGCTAAAAAGGGATAGTAACAGCCCAGGATAGAATCTCAGCTGTCCGTGCATGATACAAGGAAAGAAAGCCCACATGATGTATCATATAAAAAGCTGCTGATAGATTCAGCAGTACCAGCAAGTAGGTGCCATCAGCAATACAGAGGATATTGCCCACCACCTGGAGAGAGTTGTCTACATAATCTCGCCTGGACCAAAGCAAAACTAATAAGATCTAAGATTGTAATTGAATAGCCACTTACTTGTCTTTTTCATTTATAACAAGTTTTTATTATTAAGAATCCTGTACAAATACTTGACAGTTTTGTTGGACCAATTTCTGCAACGAACTAGTAGGCATAACAAACCCCATCCCACAAACTGTCCCCTGTTGACAAAACACAGTGCAAACCTCCCCTCTACAGAATGGAGGGGACACTGCTCGTCCATTAGGCGGAGAACAAAGGGATGCATCATAATCTTATCCTATCCCTCCATTAATTTACTGCACCCTTTCCCTCCCTTTCCACCTTCCCCAATTCTTCTCTACCCCACTTCCCACCCAACCCACTGTATTCCATGGCCACCAGCTTCCCCCATGGTTCCCTTAAGTTATTTCTCCATGAACTTTAGACCTATTCAGGACCTTCCTCCCTTCTCAGCCATTTCCCCCAGATCTTCTTGTGTTTCAGATCTTCTTGTGTTTCTGCGGACACACCTTGTTCTTATATACTAGTTTAATTGCTATGCCTCTCTTGACCAGTGGAAATGCCAGACTCGTTAGGGACTTCTCTATGTCATAAGCCAAGTTTCACCCCATATTGCTAATAGATATAATTTCGGATCCATGGGCATATCGTCCTCCAAAATAGTATTAATAACATCAAGTACTTCACCCCGAAGAAAACTTATCTTAGGACATGACAAGACCTTGTGGTTGTATGTCCCAGCTTCCTTCTTGCACTTGGGACACCTGTCCCCTCCTCTTCTCCCCATTTTATGCAGTGTCCGCAGGGGGTAGTGTATCCCAAGTAGAATTTGGTATTGAAAGGTCTTAAGTCTGGAATTAATGTCAATTTCTTTGTTTGCTTCTAATGTTGCTTTCCAAACCCTGTCTTCCAGGGGTCCCAGGCCGTCTTCCCACCTTTCCCTAAACTTGGCCAGTAGTTTCAATGTCGTACTGCCTATCCATCTGTAAGCCATCAAGAACGGCTGTTCCTCCAATTTTTCATTCGCTACTAGTCTGAGTAGAGTTGACACATGCATGAGATCCGGTCCCCATCCTATCTGCGCCCTGAGAGTTTGATGCAGCTGTATATATTGGTACAGTATCCTAGAAGTTATTCCAAATGTATTTCTCTGCATGTGTATATTTTATTGTTCCCTCTGTGTCCATTACATCCCCTACTTTCAACACCTCTTTTTCTGCCCTACCAAATCGTCCCTGGACTGCCTCCAATTCTGGGATCAATCTCTTGCCCCATAATGGTTGATCCAAGGCCAACCAATCCTCAACCCTCGTTTTGTCCATCATGATGCTCCATACCTGGACCGCCAGCTTCCTCATTTGCGGGAACTCCTTCTGTGTCTTCCTTGCATATAGAATTTGACTGGGGTGCTAAGAACCCATTCTACTCCTGTCTAGGCCAATGGCGGTGCCCTCTTCCTCTAGAAAGAACCAGTCATTCGACACGACCAGCTGAGCAACCCAGAAAAACCTTATGCAAGCTAGGAAGGATCAATCCCCAGACCAAATTCTTCAAAGTATTAAGGGCTGTGGACGCCAGTTGGTGCCGGCCAATATACCCACCTGAGCTCTGTTCCTGTGGGAGTTAACGGAGGCTGGTACCCGGGTGATCAGCTATTAAAAACCCAGAGGATGGTAATCTGACAGCTTTGGATCGAGTTCGGACTCCAGAAACCTACAGGTGTGGCAGGTGTGGGTGTCGGAGAGTAGCTTTCCAGCCTGGGACTTGACGGGGGCGCTGCACGGCCCACGGGGGAGGACCGTGGTGGGTGTTGCATGGTCAGAACAGGTGCCCGGGCTGAATAGTGCCGCAGGCCCCCTGGAGGGCAGTGTGAGGTGAGGATGCTCGGCACGGACAGCCAGTAGGCTGACACTTGGCTGCCTTGAGTGTGGGGTGGGTGGGATGACGAACTGGTTGGGACCACGGTGGACGGCACCTACAGTGGGGTCCGAGCTCCGGGCTGGAAAACTGGAGCTTCCCGGGGGGCCTACGGACCGCGTGATAACTGGATCTTGCGCACTGGGGGACCCGAGGTGGAGAGAGGTAGTTGATGTCGCATATGCAGTCCTGGGGCCTGGACTGGGAGTTTAGAGAGGGGCTGATGGCATTTTGGGACTCTGAGAACTGAGCCCCAGGGAAGGTGCCGCGGGCTAAGGAAGCTTAGAGCTGATGTCATGTGCAGCTGCGAGACTGGCCTTATACACCCTCAGGGATAATATAAACAAGGCTGAAGTCCGAGAGTAATGACTATGGCAGTTGTGGGCAATGCCGGATGGCCCCCAGTGCAGGGATTCATAGCAGAGGTCACTTTTGGTAGCCCACGGGCCTAGAACACTCAGCTGTCTTGAAAGTATAAAGGTGCCAGCCAGGCTTATGGACTTGAGGGGGAACACTGTGGGGTGAGGCGGAACCTTGCACTGTGCACTCAATAATGGGATGCTCCTCGTCTCACTTTTTGACAAGTGGGCAGCAAACTAACTCGGGTGTCCCAACCAACACTCTAGACTTTGCACACTTCCTGTCCACGCTTAAACAACAATTGCAACCCCTACAGGAATTACTGGACGCTCGTTGGATACAGGTGCCCGGAAGCTTCACAGACAAGATCCATCTTAATGACGAGTTCCGTCGGGCGATGGTGGGGCAACCACTCCAACATCACCCAGGGCATGGGATTTCAAAACCCCCATACCAGGAGACGGTCACCACGGACGCTTCCCTGCAGGACTGGGGAGCCCACACGGACTTCTACACACCAGAGGCATGTGGCTGCTGGAGGAGAAGGATCTCCATATCAACATCCTGGAGCTGTGGGCAGTGTTCTGGGCCCTCAAGTTGTTTCTTCTGTCTCTGAAGGGCAAGGTGGTGAGGATATTCACAGACCCCACCACCACCACTCGATCCCTGGCCCTCTCCAAGAACGCGCAGGACTTGAGGCGCTGGGCCATCGGACAAGGTATGATCCCCGCCCCTCGTCACCTGGCGGGAGTCAAGAACACCATCACAGACTCCCGCAGCAAAGAACTGCGCTCCTGCCACCAGTGGGAACTTCAATATGATCAGATGGACCGCCTCGTCAAGTAGGGCAGGCCCCGGATCGATCTATTTGTGATGGTGGTCAACTCCAAATGCCAGAGGTTTCGCCAGCAGATTCCATCAACCGAGGAGCCTGGGAGATGCGTTCTCCTTCCTGTTGGAAGGGCTGTTTCTGTACATGTTTCCTCCATTCCCTCTCCTGCTACAAGTTTTCAACACACTTAGACAGTGTCACTGCAGTCACTGCAGGATGATATTCATCGCCCGGCGTGGCCGAGGCAGATTTGGTACCTGGACCTTCTCAGCCTGTCAGCGTCGTCTCCGGTCAAGCTGCCAGTGGTCCCGGATCTTATCACCAGAGAAGGAGGCGCAATCCTGCATCATAATCCAGGATCGCTGAACCTGAGGGCTTGGCTCCTGCAGCCCTAGAGTTTGGAGGATACAAATTCTGGCGAACTGCAGGGAGGTCCTCGCCAAAGCCAGGGCATCATCAACCTTGTGCTATGGTCACAAGTGGAAGCGTTTTGCTACGTGGTGCCGGTCACAGAAGATTACCTCTTTGAGGGTTACGGCTGCACAGATCCTACCGTACTTGCTATCCTTGGCCAAGGCCAGACTGGCACACGCCTGTCACGGCTCGCTCCCTTCGCTCCCATTCCCGCCACTTGGGGGCATGTTTTGGGGTTTATTCCCTACTGGACATTTCCTCCGAACCTTATGCTACAGTGTTGTGATGAATTGGGAGCGCTAAAACCTTATTTTCCAAGTTACTTCCCTTCCGGATCCATTCCAGGTTTTTGGCAGCCAGCATGCTACTTTAATCAAATGACTATACTTCCCAGAATGCCTGGCTCACTGCCTCACCTCCTCCCTTGCAGGACAAGGTTGGGTGGAGGATAGGCAACACCTGTGGCTGCAGGTGCAGCAGGCGGCACATCTGAGGGGTGTGCTCATTAAGGAGCTTTAAAAGCCTCAGTTTACTTCAGTCCAGCGCTGGTCATTGTTGCAGTGTTCCTGTTGTGACTGGTCCCTTGTTCCTTGTTCCTTGTTCCTAGCTTTTGTGCCTAGTTCCTAGTTCACGTTTCTTGTTCCTCTGCCCTGGACTTCGGATTTATGTGCTTAATTGATTTCTGCTTTCTGGATTTCCCTTTCTGTCTTCCTCTGTCTGCAGGCAGCTTTTCTCTGTGCTTTACCCTTTGATGCAGCCCACTTTGCCTGTGTTCTCTGTTTCTTTGATGCTGTCCTTTGCTACTGAAAAACTTGATGCATTAGTCTTTCCCTTTTTAGATTTAGCTTTCTGCCTTTTCTCCTTGGATGGGTGGGAAAGGTTTCCTTTTGTGATATCATTTTCCCTGATCCTGATCCTTACTTTCTATTGGGATCCATTCCATGTTTTCCATTGCTCTTCTGCATTAATTTCCCATTGATTATTAGGTGTGGGTTGCTGTTGTAACTAGTCCCTGTGTGAATGCCTCTTGTTTTCCTCACTATTCTACAATCACAATTCCTACTTGCCCCTTGACTTGGGTCTTATGAATTTAGTTATCCTCCACCCATTGCTGTTATAGCCTTCTGGGTCCCTGTTTGATCTACTGGGTTCGTGAATTTACTGACATTCAAGTGGTCTTTCCAGTCCTCGTGAGTACTGTTTCTAAGTTCCTTATTCAGTATCATCCAGAGTGTCAGCTCACAGATCCTGTCCTTGCTTGCCCTCTACGTGGGCTTAGCGCTGTCAGTATCTGTAATAGCATAGTGGGTAAGTAGTTTGCCGACTTTCCTTTCAGTCATAAGGAGGTTCTAAGTGCTTACCCCACATCCCTTTTCATATATTGGTATTATTGTTTCACTCTATTTGCACTCCTGGGTTTTAGTATACACAAGTCTTGGGTATTGTATGCACGTTGTTAGATTCAAAGTTGTTCACTGTGCAATTCCGTGCACATTTCCCTTGCCATATTCATTGCCTTCTTCCTTTCTTAACAACGCCTCCATCAAGGTACATCTGGTGGCTATCTCCCGCTACACCAGGTCATCAGGAAGATCTTCACTTTTGTCCCACCAACTCATCAAGGAGATTCTCAAGGACTTTTCAGATCTTTCCCGCCGGTGAAGGCTCCTGTCCAGGTGTGGCAACTCAACGTGGTTCTGATGAGGCGCATGGGGGGCCCCTTGAGCCTCTGCAGCAGGCCCCGCTCAAGTTTCTCTTGTGGAAAATGGCTTTCCTTGTGGCCTGAATATCACCTCTGCCAGAAGAGCAGGTGAGATCCAGGCCCTATCCTGCAAACAACCATACCTGGCTTTCCACTAATCGAGGGTGTTGCTACGTATGCACCCCCCCCTTCATGCCGAAGCTTCTGTCTGAATTTCACCTCAATGAGCCTTTGGTGTAATCTGTTCCTTTCCCAAACCCTTTGTCGCCGACGGAAAGGGCCTTGGACTTGCTGGACATTGCGCATGCCGTGAAGTTCTGCCTGCCACACACAAAGAGTCTTCGGAAGACTTCACAGCTATTCATGAACTTTGGTCTTGTAAACCATGGGAAGGCCTTGTCCAAGGCTTCCATTTCAAGATGGCTCTCTGGCTGCATCACGCACTAACATCGGTTGGCTAACCGACCGTTGCCCAGCCGCCCACTCCACCAGAGCGATCGCTACAATGACTGCGTTCCTGTCTGGTGTGCCCCTGCTCGACATTTGCAGGGCTGCTACATGAAGGTCCATGTACACCTTCATGAAATTCTACTGCATCGACAGAAATTCCAGCGAAGAGTCCAGAGTCGGCCAAGCAGTGCTACGCAACTTGTTTGCTTGAGGTGAGTCTGTTCCAGCGGTAAGTGCAATTGCTTCTGTTGAGCCTTGCCACCTTCTATGGTTGTGTAATGTTTTACTGCTATGTATTCTTATTCATGAGCATGTGAATCCATGCCAGACCCCATGCTGGAGAAGGTTTAAGTTACTTACGTGTAACTATTATTCTCCATGGGTCTGGCATGGATTCACATGCAAACCTTCCCTCCTTCCCCTCTGTGGCTCTTCTTGGTCATACTGCCACTTTAAGTGCTTACCTAATCTGAAGATGGCTGCCAGAGGAGGGACTTAGGAGATGACTGTCATTGGATGGGGACAGTATGACCCAGAGGCAGTGTTTAAAGGAGAAATACAGTTTTTAAGTGAAACTGAAACAGATTTTTCTTTTACTGAGGATTCCCAGCCTGACGACAGGGAATATTCATGAGCATGTGAATCCATGCCAGATCCATGCTGAAGAACAATAGTTACAGGTAAGTAACTTTAAACCATACAATTTACAATTGATTGCGTAAGGGAGCGAGCACATGAAAAATTCACCCAGTCACCCACAGTACTATAACCAGAAGCATTTTGCAAAATATTTAATGTTGGCTGTACCAGTGTGCTCAAAGAAAATTGGCACTATGAAACACATTTCATGCCGTTTGATGCTCCAGTTTTTCTCGAATGCAGGTCTCCTGCTCCCTGTCCAGCTCTATTCTACGTGGCTCTCCCTACCCCAGTAACCTCTGTCACTTTACAAAGCCCTTCTTGAAATGTTTCTCTGCTACCTCACGTATGGTTGGCTGGCTCATCAGCATAAAGGCAGGCATGTATTGCTAAAAAGAGAGAAAATATCCTTTTGAGAACAGCAAGTAAAAAGTTATTAGCAATAGAACTTTGGGTAAAAATGGCAGCTTTTCATTTCTGGAAAACCTCTCAGGCTTTCTGCTGCAAAGCACCTTGGTAGATAGATCTATTTTTTGTGCGCAAGGGGAACCCCCTTCTGTGTAAAATATTTTATTTAAATGCTGGGCGTATTTACCCAAAACCTGTCCCGGAACTAAGTCAATGCTTCGTGGCCAAGTTGTTTTTTATTTGGTACAAATCTGCCCAGCAGTTTTTGTGCTTCAGCTTTACCAAACATGGACTTTTTCTCTATGGGAAAATTAATGGGAGTAGGTCAAAAACAGTGTTTTTTTGTTTTCCTAGTAACTTTTTTAATTTTGTAACAAATCATTCCCAAAATGTCCAGTCTGGGGGCTGGGGGCACGTGACAAACATTTTGTTTGGAAAATGTCATCCAAATCCATCATGCAAGTCAAAAGTTATTAGCATTAACATTTTCGGATTTCCTATAACTCAAGGCTATCACCTTAACTATATATAAAATAAATATATATATATTTATAACTACCTTGAGCATGGTAATATGATTTTGGAAATGATCAACCTCTGCCTAACAAACAACAGTTTCCTATTTGACAACAAGTTTTATACTCAGTTGCAAGGCACGGCCATGGGAACAACGTTTGCTCCTTCATACGCAAATTTAACGATGGGCTGGTGGGAGAAATTTGTAGTATGGGTCCCCTCTAATAACGACTTCACGGACAAAATTGTCCTATGGCTTTGTTATATGGACGATTTATTTGTCATTTGGGATGGACCCACAGAAGAATGGGTGGACTTTGTCAAGTCACTAAACTCAAACGAATACAATCTACAGTTTACTGAGTGTCACAACAAGACCACTATTGTCTTCTTAGACATAATTGTAACTGTGGCCCAGGATAGTTTGGTGACTGAACTGTATCGAAAACCTACAAGTTCTAACACACCCCTCCATGCCAAAAGCAACCATCCAACATCGTTAAAATGGAGCATCCCTTATGGTGAATTCATCCGTATCAGACGCAACTGCTCACAATTGGAAACGTTTGACAAGGAATGCAAGTTTATGGCACAGAGGTTCCAACAAAGGGGTTATCCGAAAAAAGTGTTGGACCGGGCCTATTTAGAGGCACGACAGAAAGATCGTTCAACATTGTTGATGCCGAAGGTACAAACTGTAAATGACACAGAAGAGACAGACACGCGACTCATCTTGACATTCATTAAAGCCTCAAAGTACATTCGACATATAATGCAAAAACATTGGCATGTACTAAAGCAAGATGAGCATTTGGGGCGCACCTTGGGGGCTAACATCAACATTACTTATAGACGATCTACCTCTTTGAAAGACAGCCTAGTCTCAAGTTATATGAGTCCCAAAATTACATCAGTGTTCCCGGATTGGCTGGGAGAAAATCCTGAAGGTTTCTATAAATGTACAAAGTGTAAGGCATGCAAGTTTGCTAAAAACATCAAGAACTATCAACATCCAATATTGAAAAATAATGTGAGCATAAAATCTAGAATTACATGTGACACAGAGTTTGTTGTATATGTCCTTACCTGATCTGTAAGCTAAAATTGCGTATTTTACAACACATAAGAGCAATTAAAAACATCAATCCGACATACCCTATGGCTTTACACTTTCAAGAGAAACACGGAGGGAAATTGGAAGGCTTTGGATATTTTGGAATACATGCCATCCCCAATCCTGTAAAGGGTGGAAATCGGGAACTCCTTTTGAGACAAACAGAAACTAGATATATTCTAGACTATGAGACAAAGAAGCCACATGGCCATTATCTGGATTTTTTTTTTTAAACCTTTATTTTTGGGTTTTAACAAGAACATACAGTAACGACCTTTAAAGACAGGTCAAAGCCACATAACACCAGCAAGAAAAAGTGCGTTCATCACATCTACAATGCCAATTCCCAATTCTGAGAGTCATTTTCACAACTGTTTAGATGACCTTTAAGATAAAGTACTTTGCCAAGGGCCTTGGAGGTTGGTCGGGGTCGGACTCGCAGCTATGTCCTGAATCGTGGGTGGGGATTTAGAGGTAGGGACATCAGGAGTAGAGAGCAGATATCTGACGTAGGGAGCCCATATATCCGGAGGACGTGCGTGTAAGGGGAGAGTCCGTAGAAATTCAGTGTCCATGTCCTGACAGTATAGGATATCACTTTTCCACGCTGTCAGTGAGGGAAGGGGGCCGCGACCCCAGGTCAGGGCTATTCTTCTGCGTGCGAGCACTAGGAGCAGAGAAGCTAGCCTTCTCCCCGGAGCCTGTAGGTGCTTGGTCATGCTCAGGAGGGCGATGGTCGGCTGCGGGGTAATCTCCTCCCCGATCACATCACTCGTGTGCTGTAAGACTGAGGACCAGAAACGGGCTATACCCGGGCACTGTCATGCAAGGTGAACAAAGTCAGCGTCGGAAGAGGCACATCGCTCGCAGTGATCAGAGGCTTCGGGGTGATGACGCCGCCTCTTTTGGGGGGTATAGTATGTCTGATGGATGAAGTTGAAGTGTATCTGCTTGTAGCGAGTGTTTAAAGCTACTTTTTTGGTTTGTTGAAGGATGTAGGACCATTCCACGTCAGGTATTGTGATATGGAGAGCTCTCTCCCAACGCCGTTTCGCATTGACGGCTGGTATCATAGTGTCAGCAAGCAGTGATCTATATATCGTGGAGACCAACCGCCCCTCTCCCCTTGCCTGTATCACACTGTGTAAGAGGGTCCACGTCGGGGGTTGTTTAGGGAATGTTGGGAGGAGGGCCTGCAAGGTATGCCGCAGCCTGAAATAAAGAAACATGTCGAGCAAGGTGTTGCTCTCTCTCTCTCTGATCATTTGCGGGGTTATGAACTTATCCTCTGGGAAGAGGTCCCCCAGAGTTTGGATATTGGTTTTATCCAGCCAAATCAGGAAGACTTTTTCGTTAGTCAGAGGTATACCGGGGATAAACCTGATGGGTAATAACGGAGAGTATCTTATCTGTATTTCGCACTTGCAAGCTATTTTCTTCCAGATGGCGTATGAGGACTGGACTGTGTTTAGCGTGTTGTGCGGAACCGATTGCTCGCTGAAGATGACTGCTGTTAGGAAGTCCGGTGACGCTAGGGCGCGCTCAACCTGAACATGTGGTCGGATATATTCAGTCGCGTACCAATGGCCTAAGAATTGGGCTTGGGCCGCCCAGTAGTATTTTTCTATATCTGGAAGTGCAAGGCCACCTCGAGCCACCGGCAACGTCAGTGTCGTATATGCGACTCTTGCTGGCTTGCCTGCCCATATTAGTTCTAGGATGAGGGTCCTGATTTTCTGAATGAAAGCGCGTGGGAGTATTAGAGGTATGTTTGTAAACAAATAGAGAAGCTTGGGAAGAATCACCATTTTGGTGAGTGAGACACTTCCCCAAAGTGTTAATGGAAGAGACTTCCATCTTTGGACCCGCTCATGCAGGGAATGGAGCACCTGGCCGTAGTTGTCCTTGAAGATTACGTCGTGATCAAGTGACATGAGGATACCCAAATAGCGCACCCGGGAGCTTTCCCACTTAAAACCGTGGTCGTCGCGAAACATAGATGTGGACGACGTCAGTGGAAATATTACCGATTTCGAATGGTTTATTTTGAGCCCAGATATGCCGCTAAATCGGATTACCTCGCGCATGACTGGATTGAGGTTTGTCTGCGGATCTTTGATAAAAAGTAACACGTCGTCCGCGTAGAGGGAGACGATCAGCTTGTGAGGGCCCAGAGTGATGCCTCTATCCATACAGAACTCTCTCAATCTGGAGGCGAGTGGTTCCATGACTAAGGCGAAGATAAGAGCGGATAGGGGGCACCCCTGCCTAGTTCCGCGTTCCAACCTGACTCCGGGAGATCTGGTGGCGCCGAGGGTGATATAGGAGCGGGGGTCATTATAGAGTAGGGAGACCATTTTGACAAAAGTTTTCCCCAGGCCCATTTGTGTAAGTGTAGCAAAGAGATAAGGCCATTCGACCGAGTCGAACGCCTTCTCGGCGTCTAACAGTACCGCGATGGCCTGCTGTGAGGGGTCGAGTGCGGCGATGACGCCGAAGAGTCGTCTAATACCGTATGTCGTGCTGCGGCCTGGGATAAATCCGGCTTGGTCACCTAGGACCAGTGCGGGCATGAGGGGAAGGAGGCGGTTAGCGAGGATCTTGGCCAGGATCTTGTTGTCTAAGTTGATCAGTGAGATCGGCCTGTAGGAGGCACAATCGTCCTGTGGTTTGCCTGATTTATGCAGGAGTATCACGTTGGCTTCACGGAGGGTGGGAGGGAGTATCCCACGCTCTAGGGCTTCCTCGTACACTTGGAGGAGTATCGGGGCAATCACAGCTGCATGGCTTTTGTAAAACTCGCCTGTCAAGCCGTCGGGGCCAGGCGCCTTAGTGTTCGGGAGAGATTTTATTGTATCAGTAATTTCTTCTAGGGTGATGGGTGCGTTCAGTGGTTCGCGCAATTCCTGAATTACCCAGTACAGTTCAGTGTCATTCAGGTAGTTCTGAATCTCTTCGGGGTTGCTAGTGGTATTGGAGCTATCCAGGTTTTGGAAGAATTTATGGAATGTATTGGTGATTCCCTCTTCGGTGTATGATAGTGTTCCCTGCGTGTCCCGGATACATTCAACTCGGGGGGGCGTTTGATCCAGCCTCAGCAGGCGGGCTAAGAGCGCCCCGGGTCTCTGCCCTTCTCCATACTGTTTAATCTTATGTCTCCGGCTCAAAAATTTCAGTTCGCGTTCTGCTGCCTCCTGGAATTTGTCTAATTCAATCTTTAGTTTGGCCTGGGTCTGCCTGTCAGGGGATGTTGCCAGGGTATTTTCTAGGGCTTTCAGGCGTTGTTCACATTCCACCAACTCGCGCCTGATCAGTTTGAGAATGCCGTTTTCTTTAGCCATGCATACCCCCCTCACATAGCATTTAAGTGATTCCCATAACGTGCCGGCTGAGCTGACTGAACCCTGGTTTATCGTAAGAAAGGTGGTGATGTCTTGACGAAGCCCATCCGCGAAGATCGGATCAGAGAGTGAACCAGGTTTAAATCTCCAATTCACAGGGATTCTTGGAGTCTCTGACAGTGCAAAGTCAAGTGTGACCATGGAATGGTCGGAGAGGGAACGTGGCAAGATGTGGCAGGGACCCCAACTGTATGGGCTGAGTGTTGATAGCAAAAGATAGTCAATGCGGGAGTTGGTGTTGTGGACCGTTGAGTGAAACGTATAGTCTCTGGAGTTCGGGTGAATGCGTCTCCATATATCGGACAGCTCGAAGGCTTGTCAGATCTCTGTGACTTGGCGGCTGGCCTTGGAGGCTCTGCTGTTGCAACCGTGTGATTTGTCGATTTGCGAGTCGAGCGGGGTGTTGAGATCCGCTCCCCAGACGACCGTCGCTGAGGTGTATGTACTAAGGTTGGACATAATCCAATTGAAGTTGTTCGGGCTGTCAACATTGGGGCGTAGGTGTTCACCAAAACTATTTCCCTCCCAGCGAGTAGGCCCCTCACTAACAGGAACCTGCCCTCTTCGTCCTTCTTGGAGCTGATCAGGCTGAAGTTGGCTCTTTTGTCAATCAGTATTGCCACTCCTCTTGCGTACGAGGAGTATGAGGAGAAGTATCTGTGGCAGCCCCATGACCGGGCCCAGGGTTGCTCTGCTATTGGAGTTAGATGGGTCTCTTGTAGCATTGCAATATTAACTTTGTGCCGCCGTAGATATTGTAGGACTTTCCTGAGTTTGGAGGGCTGGTTCCCACCACGGATGTTCGATGTAGCAATTTTAAGTGACCCCAGATTGTGGTGATGTGATGGAGTGGACCGGTGTCGCCACGACCCTACAGCTCATACAAGGCACGCGGTTGTCAATAAGCGTTTTGCTGGTCACAGGTTTCGACATAGGGATTCGGAATTGTAGTGTGCCAGAACGTAAGTGCTGAGGTAAAAACAACTTGGAAACTCCTGGATCCCTCCCATGCGCAGGCAACCCCCAACAGGCCAGCGGATTCCCCATCCCATTGCTTTCGGGATGAGTGACTTTTGCAACCCCCCCCTGCGTGGGCAACCCCCAACCCGCTCACGATGTACCCACCCTTAACAAGTGAACCACAGACAGTGCCGTGCTTGGGGCGCAAGACGCCATGCAAGTAGCAGTGTGGCTCAGAAACAATTAGTCTTGTAGTTCTGTAGGAACTAGTGGGTGTTGCTGACATCAAAAGGATCTGTGTCGCCGCAGCTTCTCGCTTCTGTGCACTTTATGGTGGGTTCCTACGTATGCGTTCTCCCCGGCGCGGGCTCTGGTTGTTGGGCGCCTGCCTACAACCAGCTCGATCCAAGTATTCTGCGGCTTCCTCAGGTGAGGCGAAGAAGTGGGCCCTCCCCTCGTGTTGGATGCGAAGTTTGGCGGGGAACAGCATCGAGTAGAGTATTTGGTTGACTTGTAACCGCCGTTTGATTGCCGTAAAGGAGCGCCTCTGTGCTTGGACCGAGGGTGAGAAGTCGGGAAAGAACTGGACTGAGTCGCCGTCAAATTGGAGATTCCCTTTCTCCCTCGCCGCTTTGAGTATGGCGTCGCGGTCCTTGTAGTTAAGTAATCTGGCTATAATTGGGCGTGGGTACGCTCCTGGGATCGGTCTAACCGTAGGGATTCTGTGCGCTCTTTCCACAATGAATAGGCGTGAGAGAACCTCCGGGCCGAACAGCTCAGTGCAGATGTGCTCAACATGGTCCTCTGTCTTGGTTTGGAGTTGCTGCTCTTTAACTCCAATAATTCTGATATTGTTCCTCCGGGAACGGCCTTCTAAATCTTCGTTCTTAGCAGCGATGCTTTTTACCTGGGACTCCAGCGCAGAGACTCTAGTGGTCAAGGATACTGCGCCGTCGTCCAGATCGGACACACGCTGTTCGACAGTGTCTAGCCTCTCGGCGTGTTGGTCGAGGCGATGTTGGATACGGTCCACTTTAGACGACAAATTGTCCAGCTTGCTTCCCAGGTCACCTATACCCGCTTTCAGGTCCAACAGGATTTCCTTGATGTCGAGCTCGGGGACCTGGACCCCGATGGCACCGTCGTCTGCCGCCGGGGACGCTGGCCTGCTCGCGGCATTTGAAGGCCTGGTGGTGGCACTGGCCTCGAAATTCAGCTTTTTTTGGGACTTATCGTTCCTCCTCATGCTGTGAGATCTCTTAGGGCCACTTCACGGTCAGGCTGAAGTGAGGGCCAGTGTAGTGTGGTTGCGGCAGTGTTTTGTTGCTGGACGCTGAATCCCCTATCGCGGCCGGGCGTAACCGGGCCGGAGAGGGCTTGTGCAGCGCTTCAATTGCCCGCCGGACTTCGCTCCGCTCTGGGGGCATGAACCGGCAGGGCTCCGGACAACCGCCTCCGATGCCGCCAGCGCCGTCCCGCTCGTTCAGTGGCTGGCGTATAGTCGTATATTATCTGGCGCTGATCTCCTCAAGCCGGGGGATGGAGTACAAGGAGTGAGCGTGGCCGCTCGTGGAATTTCTTCCCGAACTGGAGGATTCGAGTGGGGCACAGCGTGGATTGGGGACACGGGCGTGCTCCGAAGAGCCCCTTTCCAGATGATCTGCAGAGTGAATGCCCAGAGCAATGTTTTTGCTGCGCCCGAGTCCCGGGAGGAGTAGCAGTGACCACAGATGACCACCCAGAAACACTGTGCCTTGTCGGTGCGAGCAATGAGATGTTGTCTCGGAAGGATTTGCTGGTACGGGCGTTTCCTTACATACACACTACAGAAACACCGAATGGTGGTGCCCACGTGATAGGGTTCGGCAATGGCGTCTGCAACGTTCTCAGGATACGGCCCGGTGTAGTATCGGAAGTGCCCGGCAGGGCTCCTACCTTCGTGCGTGAGCTCTCGGCTGCAGCCCGGCGGCCCAGTCACCCAAGCACAGTGGGGGACAGCCGCGTCTTCCAACCGCGGCACCGCAGGGCCGCGGGCTCTGCACTCTCTTGGGGACCGCTCCACGGGGCACCCGCCGGGCGCTGCTTTCTCCGGCTCGTCCGCTGTGTCGTCTCGCGGGCCTCGGGTTGTGAGCCCGGCTCAGGATTCCTGTTCCCTCCCGGACTCGCACCAATCAGCTTCAGGGAGCTGGCAGGCCACAGAGCGCGGGCCCGCTCGGGTAGGGAGGTAGTTGAGGATTCTACGGACCGTTGTCTGGGTTCGCGATGAAGCAGCCCTCTTGTCTCAGCCGTGTGCGTCGCGCGGGCGCCGATATCCGTCGGGCCGCGGCCTGCAATCGGACGCCTATATCTCAGGATGTAGGCGGAGGAGCGGGCCCAGGAAAGCTTCGGGGGGCACAGCTCGGCTTCAGGAGTCAAATTCTGGCGATTGGCGGCGGCGACGTTCCCACAGAAGGATGGATTAGACAGGATTAATTCCGAGCCACACGGAGCTCCTTAGGAAGCCGCCATCTTGCTCGGCTCACTAGCGCCCTCTCGGCCATAATCTGGATGAAGAATTATATACATTCCTTGGCACCTGATTGATTAAATGATATTTTAAATTAGTTTGATGCATGATTAGATTTTAACAAATCGCTAATTCCAACACGGCTAATGTAGTTCTTACCTCCTCAAATAGTGTGAGGCTTCAGTACTAATGAAATGTTGATTTTAACTAATAGCCTCATGATATCGTAAATGCAGAATATATTGATTTGCTTGCAGCTTAGCTGGTAACCATGCTTTTCATTAGTTTAAGGGTGTGTAGGTCTCTTAACAGATTATTTTATATATCATTGGAGAACTTTATGTATAATGGATCTCCAGTGATGCCTGAACACCCTTTATTCTAAAATATTTTAATATTTATTTTTACATTACTTTTTCTTTTTTTGGCAGGGCTAGCATTTCATCTTCTGCTTAAATATGTATGGACACAGGAACTTTACCACTTATACGCGCAATTTCTCTTTCCCCATCTATACTAATGATTTATTTTGCAACTGAGTTGGTAACACACACAGACTATTGTTAAAAGGGTAAATTAGAACTTTGCATTGACGCAGTAAATCATGACACATGTAATCTTTAATGTACCAAAAGGAAGCCTTTTATGCACTAAGCACTTTATTCCATACTGAAATGGAGAATTTTAATGAAGGTCATCAAATGCACTGAGCACTTTATCATCAGGAGTTATACTCCGTGGAGGCTGCTAGCACATAGCACTTTAACAGCATTAAGCTGTACAGAGCATATTTTGCGCAGCGATTCCAAAAAGGTACTATTGTATTAGAACTTGTAATTTAAATATACTTGTGTCTCAAAACGAAGAGTTTATGTGCACTATGCACTATAATCTCTTCTCGTTTTTATTAAATTGTTAAAATACTGCATTGATTTAACTATGGTAAAATTTAAGAGTCAAAAGATTTAATATTGATGTGACTTGAATTTTGTAACATGTTTCCATTTATGTCTTGGAAATGGTCGTTTTGAATACATGTTCTACCTAGGTCTATTACAATATGTGTGTGTTTTTAACTTTTGAACCCAATGCAAAATGGTGGATATGTGAAACGAACGAATAGAGAATGAACGCGACTTTCTATACTGCAAGCATAGAGTTTCAATGTGGATAAATTGTCCTTCCTTAGTGTTCACTGCCCTGAACGTGAGCAAGCGGCCAGTTGCCGCGAAACGCGCCGTTTATCGTGTGTTTTCTTTTTCTGTCCTGGACATATGTCCAAATAAAGTACAATTTTTTGACTGAATTCTAATGGATTGCCGCCTCAGTGTCTCTCCGTAATTGTTACCAGCAGATCCGCTTCCTGGAGTACCTTTCGCTTTCCCTGCACTCGCGTACAGGGTTGACTATATATATATATATAGTATATATATATTACACAGCCATGGTAGTGGCTGTGTAGGAATGGTTAAGTTGCTGTTTCCATAGGAAGAGCCCTTTTTGGGCGGCTTATAACTTCGCTCTCCCTGGACGAATCCTCACCAAACTTTGCAAGAAAAGTAAATGGGTCACTCTGAATTTCTTTGCAAAGTTTGGTGAGGTTTGGTCCGGGGGGGCAAAGTTATAGGGGGGTCCCAAATCTTCTTTTTTTCCCATAGACTGAATGGGAAAAAACCTTTGCTCACGCCTACAGCCCAAACCGCTGGACGGATTTTACACCAAATTTGGACCAGGAGGAGCGGCTTGGTCCGGAAAGCGTGCTTTTGCAAATTTGGTGAAAATCCGTCCAGTAGTTTTTAAAAAAATGACCAAAAAGTAGGTCACAAAAAATTAGTGATATCTATGTTCGGTCAGCGGACACACTTCCCTGTTCGCTCCGCGGACAGTGTCTTGATTGGCCAACCGGCTTGCGTCATGTCCGCGGCCATGCAACGTGTTCGCTGATTGGATGGTGAAGAGCGTGAAGTGAAGCGTGAAGTGCGTCAGATTTTTGGAAATACCCGCCATCTTGGATGCGCGGACGTCCGCGGACAGCGCGGTGACACGTGGTGGAAAATACTATTTAGTAAAGTGTTTTGGTGTGTAAGACTGTTTGGGGAGGGTCGGGGAGTAAAAGATGGGTTAAATGTTGTATTTATGTAGGTTGCAGGCACCCCTGTTGTGTTCGTTCTGACCGCGGAAAATACAGGTGTCCTGAAATGTTCGTAAATAAACGAAATGGGGGTGTCCTGAGGACGCTGTCCGTATTGTTCGTAGGCAAGTTGAAATTTTACTAAGAACATGTGTCCTGGGATGTTCGTAATAAAACAAAATGGGGGTGTCCTGAGTACGCTATACCTGTCCGTACTGTTCGTAGGCAAGTTGAAATTGTTCTAAGAACACATCAAGTGTCCTGGGATGTTTGTAAATAAACAAAATGGGGGTGTTCTGAGGACGCCAGACCTGTCCGAATTGTTCGCAAGCAAGCTGAAACTGTCCTAAGAACACACACAGTGTCCTGAAATATTCGTAAATAAAGAAAATGGGTGTGTCCTGAGGATGCTATGCCTGTTCGTAGGCAAGTTGAAATTGTTCTAAGAACACATCAAGTGTCCTGAAATGTTCATAAATAAACGAAATAGGTGTGTGCTGAGGACGCTATGCCTGTCCGTATTCTTCGCAGGCAAGTTGAAACTGTTCTAAGAACACGTGCGGTGTTCTGAAATGTTCGTAGGTAAACGAAATGGGGGTGTCCTGAGGACGCTATTCGTGGGCAAGTTGAAACTGTTCTAAGAACACTCATGTTCGCGGACATTAAAAGTGCCCAAATGGCATAGTTAAAATGTTTGAATCTATGGGTGTGATATGCTGCGGTGGTTGTGGCCAGGGCATAGAGTCTTGGGTGCATGGCCGTATGGCCATGCACCCAAGACTCTATTCCCTGGCCACAACCACCGCAGCATATCACACCCATAGTGGCTTATCCAGTCTTGGGTGCATGGACAAGACCAAATGTATAAGCACTGAAGTTATAAGCTATTATGGGTGTGGTATGCTGCGGTGGTTGTGGCCAGGGCATAGAGTCTTGGGTGCATGGTCAAGACCAAATTTATAAACACTGAAGTTATAAGTCACTATGGCTGTGATTTGCTGCAATGGTTATACTTATTATAATATACTTACTGTTTGGTTTAGTAACTGGAGTACATGTATTCCTTGTTCATTTCTGTGATGAAAGAAAAGATCATGTTAGTATTGGTATTTTGTAACGACTTATAACATTGAATAATCAACATTTTTATTTTTCGACCCTCATATTTAGTAGATTACAAACCAGTGTACTGTGCAGTTTGCTCAGTTTCTGTGTTTGTTGCTAAAATCATTGGGTCTGTGGGAAAAAAAAGAAATCCATGTTGGCTTAAAAAAAAACCTTTTTTGTTATGCTACAGTCTATTCGTTTGTTTGTTTTCAGTGTTCACTTGTTGTTTCTGGCTAATTTTCTATATGTTGGCTTGTTGCAGATTTTTGGACCAGTTAGATACCTGTTGACACATTGTAACTGTCTATTTTTTGTTATAATGAAGTGGTATTGATTTATCTGTTTGGTTATTGTAAAATCTTGGGGCAGTTAGATACCAGTTGGCGTATTCTAACTGTCTATTTTTTTATATAATGTATGGTATTCATTTATCTGTTTAGTTAGTTGTTGTAGAATCTTGGGGAAGTTAGACAGCTGTTGGCATATTCTAACAGTTTATAGTTTTTTAATAGAAGTTTGGTTAATGTTTAAGTACAGTTTCGTTAATAAATTTTGGTTTTAAGAAGATTAAATAAGCGTTTCTAAGATTTGCTGGTAATCTCTGCTTTAGAGTAATGGTACTATCATTATATTCGAACCATCCACATTTTTTTTTTATAAATGCAGTATAGTGACCTGCATTGGTTGTGGCTCCTGTGTGGTAGATTATACCTATTGTTGTGAAGGTTTTCTTACCAAGTGATACTTGACCATGTGTGAATCCAGTCAGATTGCAGTTGTTTTTGGTACCATCTGCATTGTGACGTAGAAGCATTAGTATTACGTATTTACTATGTGTTTGTGTTAGTAAGGTGGAGCGATTATCCGAATTGCAGGTAATACATAATCTACCATGGTTTGCATTTTGTACAAGTTGCTGAAATGGAACGGATTCACAATTAGGTATTGATACATACACAAAGCGCTCATTGGGGATTTGTTCTTGTATCACATTGTTGCAGAGAGTCCATGTATGTTTCCAGATGTATGAGACCTGGAATATTTCATTTATAGGTATGTTTTTGTTTTCCAGTACTTGTAGTAAGTACATTAGAAATTCTTGTGGATCTTCCTGTGAGTTTATAGTGAATTTCACCATTCCAGCACAGTAGTCCAATTGTTGTCTTATTCCATAAACACTATATGTGTTGTTAGGATTGTTTGTTGCGTTTCTATGAAGTACTAACATTTGCAAACACAATTGGTCTGTACTGTGTAGGTAATGTTGTCAACAATTGGTGGTAATTGAAATAGAATATTCATTGCTAGATTTGTGTAGCAACTTACACCAATTATATTTGAAAGTTTAAATGGACCAGGTAGTTCTGTATCTGAGTGCTTTTTTTTTTAGTTTGTCTTCCTTCTTTGAAGAAGTACCTGGTTTACTTTCCCTAATAGTTTCTTTTTTGTTTGTGGTACTTGATGAAGTATTCGTTTTTTTTTTTTACTCTCTTTGGAGGATTTGCAGTGACATCCTGTTGCATTTCTGTTTGATTTAGTTTTCTTTTACAACGTTTTACTTTTTGTGGAACAGGATATGTTTTTAGATGGGGGGTGTATAGTAAACGAAGTCTATTGTATTCTAAAATGCAAGGAATATTTGCGTTTACTTTACTTGCGTCAAAGTTGATTAGAAATAGACCGTCAAGTGTACGCAAGCGTGATAGTGCTATGTAGCTCATGCCTTCTTTAAAGACTGTGTAAGCAATGTCTATCAATGCTTTGTCTAGGGTAAGAGCTTGTGATTTATGAATGGTGACTACGTATGCAAGAGTTAGAGAAAATTGTTCTCTGCGTACATACATGGCTTTGAAGAGAAGGAATCGAGCTGTTGAGCGCCCTATCCTTTTCACTTCTGAAAGTTTGTCAAAGAGAATATTGACACACTGAATGTTGACATTTCCTATGCTGCCAACAGTTTTACGGCAGAGTTTGTGTCCTAAGGTTTTAAAAAAAGGCTCACCTTTCACTGGTGTTAATTGAAGAAGATCTCCAAAAACAATAATGTGTTTTCCTCCAAAGAGCTCTTCGTAATCTGTTTTGAGTACTTCTTGTAATCTGAGGTGAATCAAAGCCAACATTAGGTTGGGGACCATGCTCACTTCAGCTATTAGTAGCATTTTCATTTGTTTTAATACTCTATGTAGTTCCATTGCAGCTTCTGTAGAAAGTTTGTAATAGTCTCATTTGTTTTGGTGTTCTACTGGCAGGAGTATTAATCTGTGTAAAGGGACACAGCCTATGTTGTAGGTGTCACGATGCCCGCTCCCGGGGAGCCGACTCAGGCCCTGCGTCCCCGAAAGTGGACATCAAGTCCCCGGGGAAGGTCCCAGCAACCCCTTATAGGGGCCCTTTGGACAGCGTCCTGGCGCCTATGGCGCCAGGCTCATAGAAAACGTCAGTTCCTGGCGCCATAGGCGCCAGGCTCATTATGAAAGTGTTTGGGTGCACTTACCTGATGCAGACCATGCTGCAGAACCCCGGCCTCCTTGAGGCCTGAAAGGAACTACTTTACCTGTGGGACTCATTTACCACCCGGGCGTGGTCGGGGAAGGATACATACCTGATTGGAGGAAGGACACATTCTAGGAACTTCTTCCAAGGCTATTTAAACCACACCCGATCAGCCACACGTGCTTCGCGCTAGCAGCTGGACGCTCACCGTCTCTGCTCCTGCATCTTGACTCCTGCCACACCTGCCAGCATCCTGAATCACCTGCAAAGGAAGGGAACAAGAGAACAGAAGAAGGAAAAGGCCTCACCTGCTAAATGTGCATCCCAGAGACATTTCGCCGACAATCCTGAAAAGGAAGACATTTATTTTTAAAAGCACATCGCATCAATCGCTGCAGCGCCGCATTCTACTCACCTTTACAGGGCGCCTCCATGTTCTGCAGCGACCATCCGGATTCGCAGTCGCGCCCCCGCGCCTAGGGGGTCCGCGCCGCATCCAGGCATTTTCGGACCCCAGCCCCTAAGGGGAAAAAGACATCAGCGTTAATGAGTGAATGAAAAGACATTACCAAAACACTCATTAAAGACTTACCTGATTTCCACAAGGATTTCACCGCTCACCTCGGGTCGGTGCCTCTTCCCCGGCATTCCGTACCCCGGCCCCTATGGGGAAAAAGACACTAGCATTAGAACATTAATGCATGGACACAAGGGGAACCACTTATAGAAAACTTACCTGGAAGCCAAGCAAGTTTGGTTCTCACCCATCCGAAAATCCAGTGACGTAACTGGATACCAACGCGCCCCTGCATCAGAAGCAGGATGGAGAGCTCGTCCTTCCAGACCCTAAGGTGAGACGCTACGAGGAAGCACAGAAGGGTTTTGAGGAGGGTGAGAGGGGTAAGTGGGAGGCCGATTGTATTACTCCGCAGACAGTTAACCCCATATTCTCACCTACAGAAGGATACTTCTGCGAGTCAGACAAGCCAGATCTGGGGCCCGGTCCAGTCCGTCTTCCGAACCCTGCGCATCACCTTAGACGAGGACACAGCAGCGCGAACCAGGCCAGCGCCCCCGTGGGAGTCAGGTGAGCGTTACAGAACGCAAAGCCGTATTCATGAATCAGTGTCGTTTGCACTTCCTATGCAGACCTGGGGCCTTCCCTAATGATCAGACCAAAGTAGCCTTTGTATTGTCATATCTCAGCGGCTGCGCTGCCGATTGGTCAGTTCCACTGGTTACTCAAGATGACCCGATTCTCCGTGATTTTCAAGGATTTCAAGCAAGCATGGAAAGGTTATTTGCTCGACACTCTCAGGGGCAGGCTCTGGATGACGAACTTCTATCCCTGCGACAGGGCAATCGGGACCTCCTATCCTATATTGCAACCTTTAATAGACTAATTGTGGAAACGGGATGGCCAGAGGATAAAAGAGTCACGTTATTTTATCAAGGTCTACGTGGAGAACTTAAAGATCTCTTTGCCCAAGTTGTAAATCCGCCCCAAGAATGCACAGAATATATAGACTTAGTGGTCCAATTGGATCACAGACTTCAAAACAGAAAAACAGATCGGTCCAGGTTTGAGACCCGGGTGTTGGTCAAGACCCATGCTAACCCCAAGGGAGTTGATGTCTCTGAGCCTATGCAAATTGGAGGGGTTAAAGAACCCTTAACTCAAAAGGAACGTGAAAGGAGGCGGCAGTTAAAATTATGTCTTTATTGTGGGAACTCTGGACACTTTCTACGAGATTGCCCGGCAAAACCGCCCCGAAAAGCGGTAGGAGCCGCTGATAAAAACCATGAGGACTCTGTTTCGGGAAACGACTCAGCCCGACAAGCGTAGGGGTCCGCTTGCCGAGCTTGAAAACTAACTCTCAGACCTCACATTTCATTGTGCCAATGGTTCTCGTAGATCCAGAAAAGCCTAAGCGGTTGCATGCAATAAAGGCATACATTGATAGTGGGGCTATTGGAAACTATGTGGATCGTGAATTGGCCTCTAGGATTAACCTCCCTCTCCGTCCTAAAACCAGCAAAGATGTCATTACCACAGTCGATGGAACTGAAATTGCCTCTGGACCGGTAACACATTCCACTACTGGGGTGACTCTTGTTGGTCCTGACGGCCATCGGGAGGCAGTTGTGTTTGATGTAATCAAGGCTCCACAGTTTCAGGTTATTCTTGGAATTCCTTGGTTAGAGACACATAATCCTCGAATTGATTGGCGAGCTAAGAGAATAACCTTCCCGGATTGTGCACAAACATGCTACCCAGAAAACCTGAAGATTAATCCAGCATCTGTAACCTCTGCCTCCATGCAATTACCTCCGGAATACCAGGACTTTCAGGACGTCTTCCAAAAGGAACAGGCCAACACGTTACCTCCTCACCGATCGTACGATTGCCAAATCGATCTGGTGCCCGGTGCACAACCCCCTTGTAGCAGGATTTATGCCCTTACCGAACCTGAGAACCTGCATTTGAGACAATATTTGGATCAATACCTCGCCAATGGTTTTATTCGCCCGTCAAAGTCCCCGGCATCCTCGGCTTTGTTCTTCGTGCCTAAAAAAGAAGGCGACCTTAGAACTTGTATCGATTACCACGCATTGAACCAGATAACGGTTAAAAACCATTATCCTCTGCCTCTGATTCCTGAACTCCTTGACCAGGTGAAGGACGCTTGCATATACACCAAGTTAGATCCCCGGGGGGCATATCATCTGGTGCGAGTAAAAGAAGGCGACGAATGGAAAACAGCCTTCCGTACAAAATATGGATTATTCGAATACCAGGTAATGCCTTTCGGGTTGTGCAATGCGCCTGCTGCCTTCCAATTCTTCATGAATGATGTCCTTCGGGAACTCATCGATGTTTGTGTTGTCTATATCGATGACATTCTAGTGTACTCCTCTTCGGAATCTGATCACAGAAAACACATTAGGGCAGTTCTGGAAAAACTGCGCCAACACAAACTATTTGCTAAACTGGAGAAATGTGTTTTCCATACCACAGAAGTTGAGTTTCTCGGTTTCATCCTGACACCCAAAGGAGTCCGAATGGACTCAAGAAAAGTGGATGCCATCCTCAAATGGCCATCACCTAGCTCTGTAGAAGGGGTTCAAAGCATGCTCGGCTTTGCCAATTTCTATCGCAGGTTTATCCCGGAATTTTCACGCATAGTACAACCCATTACTGCACTCTTGAGGAAAAATAAACGTTTTGAATGGTCTGAAGAAGCCGAGCAGGCCTTCCAGGATTTAAAAGCTAAGTTTACCTCTGCACCTATATTGAAACACCCACGTCCAGATCTCCCGTATGTCGTAGAAACTGACGCATCCAGCCTAGCCATGGGAGCAGTTCTGTCTCAAAGAGATCCTGAAACCAACCAACTGCATCCCGTAGGGTTTTGGTCCAGAAAATTCTCGGCACCAGAGATTAATTACGCAATCACTGACAAAGAACTGTTAGCCATAAAGTCCGCTTTTAAAGCCTGGCGGCATTACCTGCTTGGCGCTCGACATACCATCACGGTGATCACTGATCACCGGAATTTACAGTATTTGAAAACCGCCAAGGCTCAGTCATCACGGCAGCTCCGATGGGCTTTGTTTTTCGCTGAATTTCATTTCGTGATTACCTATCGACCTGGCTGCAAGAACGGCAAAGCAGACGCCTTATCCCGAATTGGAATGAGAGAATCTGATACAAACTCAGAACCAGTACCAATAATTCCCGAACAGAGAATTCTAGGCATGACTTTGTTACAAACGCTTGAAGACATTCAAGTCAGAGTGAAACAACTCCTGGACCCTACAGTCCTACAGGATTGGATACAAAAGGGATCAGACTTTACCATAGATAATGGTTTACCTTATTACCAAGGACGCTTATTCCTGCCGCACAAGGATTTACACGAACTAGTTATTTCAGGTTATCATGATACATTAATAGAGGGACACCCCGGTATTGCCAAGACAATGGAAAAGGTGAAACGACAATTCTGGTGGCCCTCTTGGCGAAAAGATGTTAAATCTTTTGTGATGTCCTGTGGTGTTTGCGCCCAAAATAAAGGTCAAAAGAAAAGACCAGCCGGTCTCCTTCAACCTCTAGACATACCGCCAGCACCCTGGCACACCGTATCAATGGATTTTATTACGGACTTGCCTCCATGTTCGGGATACAATACCATTCTGGTAATTGTGGATTTGTTTTCCAAAATGGCCCACTTCATTCCTTTGAAAGGTTTACCTTCAGCTTCTGTCCTAGCCAAAGAATTCCTCGAAAATATTGTTCGGCTACATGGATTCCCATCTATACTAATCTCTGACCGGGGAAGCCAATTCCTTTCCCACTTCTGGCGCAAATGTTGTCAAATGGCACAAATCGACGTAAGATTATCGACCAGTCACCACCCTCAGACCGATGGTCAGACCGAGAGGACAAATCAGACCCTTGAGCAGTACTTACGGTGTATGTTACAGCAATCTGAAAGCAACTGGAAAGACATTCTTTGGATAGCCGAATACGCATATAATAATTCGGTACACTCTGGAACTGGCCATAGTCCTTTTTATACCTTGTTTGGACATCACCCTCGAACCTCGACTCACCTCAGAACCTCGGAGTGCCCGCAGTAGAACATCTGCATTCCACCATTACCCGAGCCTTCAAAGAGGCAACCACGCATTTACAACAAGCCAAGAGAAAATACAAGGAGAATGCTGACCTACATCGGAGTGAAGCACCTCCGTATCAGATTGGGGATCAAGTGTGGTTAGCTACCAGACATTTACCGCTCAAAGGGCCTCGAACTTTTAACCCAAAATATCTGGGACCTTATTCTATTACGGCAATAATTAACCCAGTAGCGGTTAAACTTGATTTACCAGCTAATATGCGAATTCACCCTGTTTTTCATGTGTCACTTCTGAAACCAGTGGTCCCCGGAACCCGACTACTCAAACCTCCAGAACCTATTCAAATAGATGGGGAACCCAAATTCGAAGTGAAGAACATTTTAGATTCAAAAATGTTTAGGTCAAAGCTTTTCTACCTAATCGATTGGAAGGGGTACGGACCTCAGGAGAGGTCGTGGGAACCCAGTGACCATGTGCATGCACCTCGATTAGTCAGGAAATTCCACTGACTCTTCCCAAACAAACCAAAACCCCCGGAGGGAACAACCTTGGGAGGGGCCTTGGGGGGGAGTGCTGTCACGATGCCCGCTCCCGGGGAGCCGGCTCAGGCCCTGCGTCCCCGAAAGCGGACATCAAGTCCCCGGGGAAGGTCCCAGCAACCCCTTATAGGGGCCCTTTGGACAGCGTCCTGGCGCCTATGGCGCCAGGCTCATAGAAAACGTCAGTCCTGGCGCCATAGGCACCAGGCTCATTATGAAAGTGTTTGGGTGCACTTACCCGATGCAGACCATGCTGCAGAACCCCGGCCTCCTTGAGGCCTGAAAGGAACTACTTTACCTGTGGGACTCATTTACCACCCGGGTGTGGTCGGGGAAGGATACATACCTGATTGGAGGAAGGACACATTCTAGGAACTTCTTCCAAGGCTATTTAAACCACACCCGTTCAGCCACACGTGCCTCGCGTTGTTCTGCATCTAGCAGCTGGACGCTCACCATGTCTGCTCCTGCATCTTGACTTCTGCCACACCTGCCAGCATCCTGAATCACCTGCAAAGGAAGGGAGCAAGAGAACAGAAGAAGGAAAAGGCCTCACCTGCTAAATCTGCATCCCAGGGACATTTCGCCGACAATCCTGAAAAGGAAGACATTTATTTTTAAAAGCACATCGCATCAATCGCTGCAGCGCCGCATTCTACTCACCTTTACAGGGCGCCTCCATGTTCTGCAGCGACCATCCGGATTCGCAGTCGCGCCCCCGCGCCTAGGGAGAAAAAGACAAGAACAAAGGTGAGAGAAAGAAGGGAAAAGGGAAGCTAAAACTCCATGTCAAGACTTACCTGTTGGGTCATTCCCTTTTCATTTCGGGTCCACGCCGCATCCAGGCATTTTCGGACCTCGGCCCCTAAGGGGAAAAAGACATCAGCGTTAATGAGTGAATGAAAAGACATTACCAAAACACTCATTAAAGACTTACCTGATTTCCACAAGGATTTCACCGCTCACCTCGGGTCGGTGCCTGTTCCCCGGCATTCCGTACCCCGGCCCCTATGGGGAAAAAGACACTAGCATTAGAACATTAATGCATGGACACAAGGGGAACCACTTATAGAAAACTTACCTGGAAGCCAAGCAAGTTTGGTTCTCACCCATCCGAAAATCCAGTGACGTAACTGGATACCAATGCGCCCCTGCATCAGAAGCAGGATGGAGAGCTCGTCCTTCCAGACCCTAAGGTGAAACGCTACGGGGAAGCACAGAAGGGTTTTGAGGAGGGTGAGAGGGGTAAGTGGGAGGCCGATTGTATTATCCCACAGACAGTTAACCCCATATTCTCACCTACAGAAGGATACTTCTGCGAGTCAGACAAGCCAGATCTGGGGCCCGGTCCAGTCCGTCTTCCGAACCCTGCGCATCACCTTAGACAAGGACACAGCAGCGCGAACCAGGCCAGCGCCCCCGTGGGAGTCAGGTGAGCGTTACAGTAGGCAGCTAAACCTGTGTGGGCAGTGACAACAGCTGACAGTTTGTTGTTTGTCAATTGTTGAAGGAATTTGCTGATGATTTTGATTAAGAATGTTTGCCAGAACCAGCTTCACCACTGACGTACAGTAGTATAGGTTTGTAATTTTGGCAGGTGCATTCTTTGTTTTCATGTTGTACACCATGTGCAATATATTTTGTTACTTCTTGAAAAATGCTATGTTGCTCATTGTTTAGTTTTGATTGTAGTATAGTTAAGTCTTCTTTATCTTCATACTGACACATGGTGTTTTCTACTTCTGTCATAGCTAATTCTGTCTCATTTGCTATTAGTGGCTGTCCCAGTGGTTCTTGGCTTCCTGTTACAGAAGGTTGACTACTGTCAGGAGTGTCCTTATCTAGTTGGGCCTGGAGTTCTTCTTCGTGTTGCTGTTCATTGTGCAACATTGTTTTGTAGTGTGTAAAGTTTACATCAGTTATAGTGCTTTCATTTGCTTTGAAAGCATCTTCGTAGGAGTCATAGTTATCTAGTATGTCTTCTTCTTTTCTCCATGGTTTAAAGAGTTGTAGCAGGGACATGTAATATAGTTCTTTATGTTGATTCTTTATTGACAATTTGATATGATAATTAAATTTGGTTTGGCGAGTTTTACTAAGCTGCCTTCACAATTTCACACTGTATCTACCTTTTTTTTATCAGGTTTTATATTATTTTTGTATGTGAAGTTTTGGGCTATGTGGTATAGACACATGGTTTCCAAAGTGGTACTTCTGTTTGGGTAGTATGTGTCCAGCAAATTGTTTTTTAAAATGTCTTGTCTGTTGGGATCCTGTTTGGCTATTGTTTCTATGTCGTCATATGATTTCAGAACTCTTTTTCTAGATTTAGCAGGACTAAGACTTAGCCATACTATATTTTCAGATTTTCCATACAAAGCAGTACCGGTTAAACGATCTGCTGCTTCGTAGGAGCCACATTCTCTATGGGAGAGCATTTTTATGCCTAAGCTGTATAATTTCTGAGACAGTGTTTTGTCTGATGACAGGTCATTCTAGAGGTCTTGGAGCTCTGTTTTTTCTGCTTTGGTTAAGTATGCTGTAACATATCGTGCAACTGCAGTGAACTTGTCTGCAATGTACTGCACATCTATGTTTGCATTCCATAACTGGGCAATGATTGCATTGTAATCATTGATATATTTTTCTTCTTCTGTTCTTTTTATGTAATATGTATTTTTAGGTGATTTACCTTTAACACTATGTCTAACTGAAGACATGAAGTTGTTTACTTGACCTGTTTTTGTAACTGGTCTAGGGAAACCAAAGCGGCATTTGGTGTAGTATTTCCCTTTGTTTTTGTATTTGCAACGACAATATTTGCCACATTTGTGTCTTTGAAATTGTACAATTTGTGCATGACGATCACTATTTGTTGCTTTCGATGGAATTTCACAAGTGACATATTTTTCGATAAACTGTAACACAGTGGCATCATTGTCTTGACCAAATTTAGGAGCATCTTTAATCCATAAAAGCATGTGGATATGTGTTGCTCCTCTGGCTTGGTATTCTTTTCTCCAAAAGAAGTGTTGCACTTCTCCGAGGGGAGGAACAGTTTTATTAAAAATAAAGTGTAGCATAGCAATGAAGCGATGGTGAAAATATCTTGAAACATTAACAGGATCTAGAGAAATCATGTAAATCTTCCCATGCATATTGTGCACAACTTAATATAACAAACCAAGTGGGTGGGCCAAGGTTTCTTATCATGCAGCGTACATCTCCATGACGTCGGATCCAGTACTCTTTAGTACCACGCATGTTTGCTAATAGATTTGTAATACTTGATTGTAAAACCTCATCTTTTTGTTGCACTTTTTGTAATAATTCTGTAGCTGACATATTTTGAAAGTGAGTTCCTAATTTTAATGTGTGTGCAACTCCGTAACATAGAGTTGCTAGTTCACTTTCAAAGAGTAGGGGGAATAAGTATGCCACATTTTGTCTAAATCTGGGATCTTCAGAATACATCTGTAACGAGCGGTATTCTTATGCTGTTATTTGAATAGGTCTATCATCGTACCTTCCTCCTTTGCCAGTAGGAAAGAGTAGAGGAAAAGCATGTGCTTCTATACTTTTTTCCCATGTGCTGATTGGTGATCCTTTTGTTTGTCGCATTTGGTACGTTTCTAGTGCATCTTCTACGGTGTTATTAGAGTGCAATGGATGAATTGTATAATGGTCTAACGTATTGGATACTGTAGCAGGATCTAGAAGCTCAAATTGACCAGTTTCTGGTGACTCTTCAATTATTTCAGTGGTTTCCTTCAAGTTTTCTTCAATATTAATTTCTTTGTAGTATTTATTATTGTCTTTTAGATATTGCAAGGCTTGTCTAACTTTACGTAAGTCTACCAGTTGTTGCCAATTGTTTTGTCTTTTGTAGGTACACCATTTACTAAGATAATTAAAGATTGCTCCATTGGATGTTGCAATCCCAGAGTGTGAACATTTTGTTTTAGATCTAATGGTAAATACACTACTTTGCCACAAATGCCTTTCACCAATACTTTGCCACAAATGCCTTTCACCAATTCAGAGGGAGGTAATTTTGCTGTTTTTGGTTGAAGGCGTATTATTGCTTGTAAGGGGTGCACTGTTTGAATTATGATGCTCTCATATAAACTGAGTTGTTGTAGGGGTTTTAGTAGTGGGAATAATTCCAAATTACTTGTGATGGCACGTGAAGGAGTTTGGTTGTTGTCAAGTTTTGTAGTGCAGTAACTGCAAAGTATTAAGGGGTCAGTTATTTCATATTTGTTTTCTGCTATAAGGTAGAGAGCTAATTCAAACCATTTAGAATCTTCATTGTCTTCTATTTTGTATGTTAGGTCTACAGTTTTTGTGTTACTTTTATAAAAAGTTCTGCGGCAACATACACACACATGGTTTGGTACTTCAACAGATGTACTTTTAAATTTCAGCATTTCTTATTTGTCTGTGTATAGTAGAAGGTTACCATGCGTAGAACTGTTGTTAATTTGTTGTAAAGCTATTTCATTCTGTAAGTGGCTTTCACTTCCAAAATATTTTTTCTGGATATAGTCGATTTCTTCAAGTAGGTCTTTTGCTGTACCATGTAGAAGAATGTTTTTTAAATTGGCTAGTGCTAAAGCAGGACTTTTAGCATAGTACAGTTTATAGACTAGATTTCTTATAGTTGAATAATGTGTTGATATCATTTTGATATGATGGAAGGTGGTTTTGCAAGTAGGTCCTTAAATGCAGGCCAATTAATGTCCTTGTAGTCCTGTGTACTTTCGCACTGGACAGGTATCCATATTTTGCAGTAGTTTAATTTTGATTTTGTCTTTGCCTTTCACATACTGATGGAGGAATTAGCGTAAAGACTTGAAAGATTTTTTGGGAATGTTACACATTGACATGCATGGCCATTTGTATAATAGAGAGTGTGGTTCAGTTGAATTGAGAGGTAATTCTAAGTTTTCTGGGGATATTTGTGTAAGCAGTATTTCTTGTTGCATTATGGTATTAACTTTTTCATAACCTCGTCCACTGCTATGTATGGCAATTGTATTTGTTTGCTTTTGTTTGTATGCTTCTTCATTAAAATATGGTTCTGTGCTTGTAGTGTGACTCCACTCACCTCCACAGATATTTAAGAAGTTATTTTTGTTGACATTTCGTTTATTGAGAAGTCTTTTTTGGAATGTAGTCATTAGTTTTGTTAGTGGTTTCATTTTGTTTAACACTAAACTAAATTTTCTTTTGAGAGGATTGCACTGTCTATCAAAGCTTCTAAGATTAATTTCCTACGGTAGGTTTTAAGGGTTGTGCATGATTTCTCTCCTGTTTTTATAAGATTTTGAAGGACTCCGTGGCGGAACATTTTTTCTAAAATATTTTTTTTGGTATGCTTACTTGGTACTTTATCAAGATTTATAGGAACAGTTTTAAAAGTAGTGTTAGCTGAATTCTTGTTAATCTTTTCTGTTTCGTTTTACATTTTGATAGAGGAGCCGAAGTTTCTGTACTTGAAGTTTGCTTTGTTTCGCTAAATGACTGTATTACCTGTTTTGTTTGAACTTTTTTTACAAATTCTGCTAGAGATGGATGCTTCTTTTTGGACACTTCTATTTTCATTTGCTGTACTTCTGCATTGCTTTTCTATGGACTTGATTTTTGGTAGGCATTCTTTAGGGTCTGTTGAAAAAAATAAAGAAGGTATGGGTTGGGGTGTTCTGCAATGTATGTGTGCTGTGTGCATGAGTGTCTGAGTATGTCTGAGTATGATGATAAAGATGTATGTGATGGTGTGTGATTGTGCATTGGGCAACTACAACTAGTTGCAATAGGTATTCTTGAATTTATGTGCTACTAAACTGGGGTTCAGATGACAGTAGAAAGTAAGTGGTGAGGAGGAGTACAAATAGTAAATCTAATGGTATGGAATGAAAACAGTTGTTTGTTCTATAATATTAAAATTCTAGGGGCTGAGTTATGTCATTTGTGCGCCGAAAAATGGGGATTTGTGTCCCATTGTGCCTGTAAATCTCTGTTTAACAAATGTGGATTTGTGACAGAATGGTGCACAATCTCTGTTTTTAGGCGCAGAAATAGCATGAATTAACCCCACAGCGTGTTTGAGTAATAGTAAAAATATTATGGTGGTATTTAACTTACTTTTTTTGTAGAATGAGCAGGTTTCTTCTTAGTTGTTTGTACTTCAAATTCTGCTGCTGCTTCTCAGGAGAGTGGTCTTCACTTCAATTGTAAAGGAAGCAAATTAGTAATTTTGTGTGTTTATAGCACTGATGTTAATTTACACATTGATTTTTATGTTTTTGTACAAGTATTGTTGTTTGATATTTGAACATAGTGTGTGCATTTAATTTTGTTTGACTGTGTGCACTCTTTATATTTTACTTTAAATATGTTAGTTCAACATGCTTTGCAAATGTGTGTGTAAAAAGAAATTAAATAGCAGATAGGTTTGGAAGTGACAGTTGATTGTAGCAGATGGGAAAAATGACAGTAAGTTCATTTTATAGGTTGTACAAGTTAAAGTCTGTTAATCTGTTTATATGAATGTATAAGAATTGTACATGAACTATACAGAAAATATGCATACTTGTAGTTTGTGTTCATGCATATGGATATGCATCCAGCTGCAAGTAGAAATCCTGGAGAGTTGTACAGTATTTCTTGTAGAAGGTTCTTTCCAATGATATGACACTTGTACTCAGAGTGTTTAACAGTACATTTGAAGTGCTGATCTATAATGATGGAGTTAGATGTAGAGGTATTAGATGTGATTGGTGGATGGTCGTGTGACTGGTTAGCTATATCCAATGAGGGAATGGCACAGAGAGTGAAGTGGAAATGCTAGAAGGGCTGTCCATGTTACGATATGTCCGCGGACATGGCGGTAGTCCGTGGACATCGCGTGTTACGTATGGGGATTTTGGGGTGGGGAGGCATGCAAATGAGAATGAGTAGAGCAAAGGATTGGTCAGTAAAGTTTAGTGGGTGTGTTGTGCCAGGAGAGAGTTTGTCAGATACTCTTTTTCCTGAGAGAAGAACAGATAGCTATGGCTGTGTGTTTCAGAAAACAGATTGTTTGGATTTTGGGAGACTCGTGGATACATTGATTGAAGGTGCATGCAGAAAGCTGTGGAGTAGCTGTAGATCTTGAATTCCCACATGTGGAAGTGCACTGGCATGGAGTACGTGTAATGAAGTGGTTGGACTTGCTACCTCTCTGTGCTACTTTGGAGACAGCGCATCATCCAGACATAAATGTGGAGGGAATGTGGAGGGAACAGTTTAGGACATGTGTCTGGAATTTCTTTGCAATTTGCAATGAAAGAAGGTCTTGGGAAGGTCATGGACATCTTTCCAAATTCTCAAGTAATTTTTTCTCGGATTGCGCAGAGACAAATGTGGCTGCGTTCTTCTTCATTTGGTCCACAAATGGAGAAAGCAAGGCGCAATGTCAATAAGGCTGTTTGTGCCTTTCTAAGATATGTTGGCATGTCCTCTTTTCACAATGAAAATATTCTGTTTCATAGCACATACATTTTTCGCAGAGATGGAGTCCATCTTACATATGCTGGCAATGAGATTTTTCTGAGAAATGTACAAAATGCATTGCAACCTTTTTTGGAATTGCAGCATCCATTTTGTAGTAGGTGTTGACCATTTCAAGTTATTCAAACACAAACAAACACCACCAAAAGACTCTTTTCAGAGCCACCACTTCCTCCCAGACAAAACTGCAATGGTTATGATAGGGCAGCACCCCAAGACTTTAGATGTTCGCAAACTGTGGACTTCTAAAAAATACACAAGGACCTGCTCCATTTATTTTCCACTTTTAATTTTAAACTGTGAAAGGCGGCTCTGAAAAGAGCCTTTTTTAAATTTTTGTTGTTTTATATATTTTTTTGGTTTTTTACACACGACACACTAGGAGAGGAGGGAAAAGGAGGGTAAGGGGGGACACCAACCACAGGGATAAGAAAGGGCAGATGGAGAGAGGAAGATGTAGGGTGGGCCTTACTTAGGTAGTGAGCAGGTCTTCTCGTGCTCTGAGACCAGAGTCTCAAAAGCACTTTGAAGTCTCTCCCCCCTGCAGAGTACTGCGTCACAGTACATACACACAACTGTGACCCTCGAAAGGTAAGGGTCATCAGCATTGCGAATGGCCTGTGAGGCAGCTGGAGGAATACGCTGTCCCACAGGAGTGTTCCTTGTGGTGACAGGATCGGAAACAGAGGATGTAGTAGAGGAAGTCAACCTACTACGCTCTTCGCAAGGTGCAACCTTGAGAATGGCCCCAGCGTGGAACGACCTTAGGTGTTGCTTCATAGTAGTCATACCAAAGCTGTACGAACCAATCCTCACGCGACTGAGCACCATTTTGCACTGTTTGCAGGTGACTTGGTTCGCACGCGCCTTAGGTCCGTTACCATGGTAAATAACTGCCACACCCAAGACTCACGGCGAGTGCTGGTAGTAGGGACTTCCACTACCTAATTATCATCATCCTCTTCATCCTCCTCTGCATCCTCACTGCTGTTCCCCTCTTCAGGCCCTTGGGGAGGTGGTGGTGGTGGAGGGAGTGGGGGTGGTGCTGAGGCAGATGTAGCACCAGGTGGCAGTAGTGGAGCCATGGATGCCATCAGGTTTCAGAAATAAATCTGGAAAATTGGCAGCTGAAATACACTGCGTTCTGTAAGATTGCCAGAAACACAATGAGGATGAGTTCTGGGGTGTGGCCTTTTATAGGGGTGCTTGTGCGCGGTTCGCAAACACCTGCGCTGTCTGTGGACAGATCGAACACTAAGAAAAGGATCAAAATGCCCCAAAAAGTATGTAGAAAGTCAGGATTACTGTCTGGGACTTGTGCTATGGTGATTTATTATTGAAAAATATTGTGTGGATTGCCTGAAAAGGTAGTTTTAAATTGTTCGGGCACAAGGACAGTGTCCGCAGTCAGAACACACGCTCAGCGTGGGCGCGGTCACATGATAGCTTTGCGAACATGTCCGCGAAGGGAACGGGTGTCCGCAGGACACCAAATGCACTGAAACTGTTTTCCGCATGCGCGTTGGTGTTCTACGGAAACTGTTAGGGTCCTGAAACTAATTAAAAGTGCGTCACAAGCGAAACAAACAGTTACGAACAGGTGTTTGTTCTTAGAACAGTTTCAACTCGCTTGCGAACAATACGGACAGGCATATCGCCCTCAGGACACCCCCATTTCGTTTATTTACAAACATTTCAGGACACCGTGTGTGTTCTTAGGACAGTTTCAGCTGCCTCCGAACAATACGGACAGGCATAGCGTCCTCAGGACACACCCATTTTGTTTATTTACGAACATTTCACGATACTGCTTGTGTTCTTAGAACAGTTTCAACTCGCCTGTGAACAATACGGACAGGTATAGGGCCTCAGGACACCCCCATTTTGTTTATTTACGAACATGCTGGGACACTTGATGTGTTCTTAGAACAGTTTCAACTTGCCTACGGACAGCACGGACAGGTCTAGCGTCCTCAGGACATCCCCATTTTGTTTACGAACATTTCAGGACACTGCGTGTGTTAGTTTGACTGCGGACATCCCGAACATCAAATGTGTTCTTAGAACAGTTTCAACTTTCCTGCCAACAGTACGAACAGGTGAAGTGTCCTTAGAATACCTCCATTTTGATTAATGGCGGACATCCCGAACACCAGGTGTGTTCTTAGAGCAGTTTCAACTTGCATGCGAGCAGCACGGACAGGTATAGTGTCCTTAGGACACCCCCATTTTCGTTTCTTTACGGAAATTCCGGACACCTGAGCTGTCCGCGGACACCTGAACTGCTTTTTAAAAAAAGACAAGAAATGAATTAGGACACAATATAATAATTTTACTTTATTATATATGGATGTTAAATTTATGACAGAGAGGGTGAAGCAGAAACTGAGACAAACACAGGAGAATTGGGGGTTTCAAGAGGATTCATATGAGGTGAAGAAGTGATGGAAGTCTTATCAAAACGTTTTTGTCCATGGAGAGGGTTTGGGGATAATTGAGTGGGATATGGTGAGGGGGGACAGGTACATGTGGGACAATGGTATCTGTTTTTTTCTTTCAAGTGATCCTCCACAAAGTTTTTTAAATTGTTGACATTTTCCATGAGTATGTCAATTTTTTCTTCCATGTGCTGGAGAGTCTTATTCAATATTTCTTTTTGTTTACTAATTTCAATGTTTGTATGGTCTGTACAAAAAAAGTATATGTTAAATGTATATAAAATAATATTTATTAATTGGTTTATCACTATCTTCAGACATTTCCTCACGTGGGAAATGCTCCTCTAGCCACTCCAGATTACTAGACATTTCTGTGAGAAAAAAAAATGATATCACTTTTTTTGTATCTAATACAGACATTTTAGAAATATATGAGTAAAATGAAGTACACTTACTAGCTTCTGGTAAGGTGTGTTCTTACTGGTCTGTACATCTGCTGTTGCTCTTAGTTGTGGAGTTTCTGTGAGGTAATCATGTTGGAAGCCTATCTTTCTTCTTTTGGTTTATTCCATTTTAGAACATATTGTATTTAAATGAATGGTTGTTGTGTTATATATATGGGTTACACTTCTTATTTATTACTACATATAATGTGTATCTGTGCTGGTTTGTGAATGTGTGCAGTGTTCATATGTTATGATATAACAATTAAAGATACCCCCCAGACTTTTTGGGTAGTGCTGCTGTTGTCCGCCCCTGTCAGCGGACATTGTTTGCGGACATCAAATTCAGTAGAGGCGGTTCATTGTGTTCCATGTTACATGTACATACATTCAGGGATATTATTGTTAAGCTGTGCTACTAAAAACCTATGAAATTCAGTAAAACAACTTTGTTAAAGGGATATTAGGGTTAAGTTGCGCTACTAAAAACCCATCAAATTCAGTAAGAAAACTTTGTTAAAGGGACGTTATGGTTCCAAGTAAAACCGAAAACCCCCTGAAATTCGCCAGTTATAGTAAGTTAAACAACCATAACTCGTGGCACCACTGTGCACTGCTAAGACTAACACCCAGGACATCAAAGATGACATCACAAATGCCATTGATGACATGCTGCACACAATGCGTATGTTTCTACATGAGTACGTTAGTATGCTTGATAGAATTTAATAGAATGTATTTATATCAATGTATTGATTAATGCACTAAGTAGCTCATGATATTTATTCAAATGATCCTTGACACTTTTTTGTGAACATTATAATAAGAATGCATTTCACAGACTTTTTATGAAAAGTAAATGCCCATGTGATGTCATCAGTGATGTCATCAATGGCATTTGTGATGTCATCTTTGATGTCCTGGGTGTTAGTCTTAGCAGTGCACAGTGGTGGCACGAGTTATGGTTGTTTAACTTACTATAACTGGCGAATTTCAGGGGGTTTTCGGTTTTACTTGGAACCATAACGTCCCTTTAACAACGTTTTTTTACTGAATTTGATAGGTTTTTAGTAGCGCAACTTAACCATAACGTCCCTTTAACAAAGTTTTTTACTGAATATATATATATATCTCTGAACAATCAATTTGAAGCTATGTCTAGTAAATTCTTTTATCAGCTGCCTGCTAATACATGTTTCTTTTCCTTTCAGTCTATTGCAGTGCTGCTGGCATGTCTGTGTTACACCGAACTTTTCTGTACCGTTTGGAACATAACTCATCAGTTTCCTGAGCCACCAGTTTTATTAATCAGTCTGTTGCTGCTGGGTTCATCAATGGTAATTCCTGATCAACAGTGCATTACATTTTATGGGCATTTAACCCTCCTACCACCATTTCTGCTTCTGTGCCTGTCTTTGCTTGTATTCCTACTTAAGTCACACAGACACTGATCCACCCTCTCAGTTTGCCTCTATTTCTCTGCCCCCCACACTATCTCACACACTCCCTTTATGCTTGCACTTTCTGTCTCTCTCCCTCTCTCACACATATCCTCCCATTCTATGACTATGCATCCCTTGTTTTGATGAAGCACTCTGTCACAAAATGTGTTCCTGAGACTGAAAACGGTTTTAAGTTCAAACTTTCAATATTTGTGCTAATATTCAATAATTGTGGAATTGTTTTGGAAAGAAAGTCATTTGCGAGTGGGCCACTCGAGGCACGCGTAGCCACGGGGTCAAACACCCTAATACCACAAGTAGCTGTGTGCCTACTCACTGCAGCATTGCTTGCTTCCAAATGCACTTAATGACACGAGTTCATGACAGGATGTGATATATTATGTGGTGCTCTTGGATTTCTTACACGCTCAGGGTTAGAGGACTGGGGTTGTTATCTGGGAGAGAGTATAGAATTGAGAGGCTTCCCATGTGTCCTATGCTCAACCCCTCCTTTATTTCTATGTTCCCCTACGCTGAAGTTTGAAAACTGTACAGTACCTGTCAGCGCCATTTCAGATCTCGGCAGACATCGATGTGCCATGTCATCGCCCTTTTTTCTGTGAGCGCCTCACACTCCTGCCTTTGTATTTATATATCACAGATTTGCCTAAAGCAAAAGTCACCTTATACCTGCACTGCCACTACAATGTAGATCAAGACCAAAATCATACTGGCCATGCTTAAGCATGAGCCCATGATGCATGCCCACTCGGTCTATGGTGTGGTGCTGGACTTAAGTCGCTGATAGCATTGCTATCATTCTGGTTTTGTGTGTTATGAGTAATTCTTTGAAAAGATCTGAGGAATAGGAAGAAATATATTGTTTAGTCAATTTATAAAAATCGTTTTTGAGTTCATACCCATTGCATTTGATTTTCGAGTTCATAACCATTCTTTACCCCCTCGCCCATCTTCCTCGTCACAGTACTTACGAGTGAGACTGTTCTCACCACTCTTTCCAAACCAGCATAGAGGACAGGGCCAGGCATTGCATTAGTCCTTCTATCTTGTTTGACTTTTTCTTTCTTTGTTTAATCTCTTGATCTATAAATGCCTCCTACAATATAGCCTGCTTTTTTCTGTCTCTCTGACGTGCATCCTCGGACACCCTTTTCATTAACCAAAACTAACTTTGTTTAGTCTTTGTGATCTGTGGGTAATGCTGTTCCCCACTGATGAATGAGAAATCAAACATGATTGTAACTGCTTGGCAGGCCAACCTGGGCATGATCTTCCCTCACTCCTCCATAGCGGGACTCTGCCAAATAGGTAACCACAGTAAAGCGGTCCCAAACCTTTGAACCTTCACAAAGTCAGGAGGGCTCCTTGGCACTATTGCACACTTGTGCCCATTCACAATATGCCCATGTAAGATCAAATATTTTAGTATGTGCTGGTCAGACAGATTGATGTTAGCAGCACTGCTCAGTAGACCGATGACCAGTTAACTGTCTACTTCACATCCAGCCAGGGCAAACACCAGGTCAGGCTTGTCCTAGCCTCCCCTAACAACCACAACACTGACAGGACCGACTTATCCGCCTGGATAGATGTTTGACATGAAGCGCAACGAGGAGGAAAGAGAGAAGTCCAGTGCAGAACCTGCGATCCCTGCTGTCCTCAGATGGTTGGTGGAGAAGTGAGCCAGATCAAGTGCATAAAAGATGATCAACCAGGGCAAGAGAGAGGAAGTAGAGGAAGACGGATAGAGGGGGGAGGTTGGAAGGAGGTCAGTGAAAGGTTTGGACCTGGAATACAGAAGCTAGCATGAATATCAATAATTGTTTTATTGGACGAGGCCAGTTTACTGTATAGTTTAACACAGTCAGAAAGGATAGAGGAGAGAGCAGGGGAGGTGGACATCTAATTGATGACTGCAAATATTTCCTTTATTAGCGACATTGTTGATTCTGTTGGAAAAAACATGTTTTCTTTTAGTCTGATGGTTGATTTAAAAAGGTTGAGTTGGACATTTTTGGCTGTCCTAACATCCTGACTATTGGAGAAGTGCCAACTGCTTTTAGCAGACAAACTATGGCCCAATCTGAGGCAAATAGGCTGAGTTACACGTCATATAACCTGTAAAAGGAAAGAAATCACACACACGCGTGGCAAAACACTGTTTATTTGAAATCTGATAGTATGTATTGTGTCGCTGCAACTTATCTTACAGTTCCAGTAGTATCAACGAACCCCTTATAGAGATTCTTTACAATGCCTAAGGGCTTGGACAATGGCCAGGCCACCCCTGGCCCTGGATTATGGACTGGCCTGGCTCGGCGGCAATGCGGCATGAGAGGAAAAGAAAAAACATTAACAGGGTTGACAGGGATAACAAGGCAGCGCAGCTGCAGCAGAGCTTTCTGGCGGGGCACGGTGGGCTGGAGTCCCATCTCCCCCTCACAGGCTTCTGAAACTCCAGTAAGCTGGGCACACCAAGTGAGAGGAGATTCCTGGCCGCTTGAGCGGCAAGAAAAGTGTGATGAGGTGGCAGTGGCTGGTGTTGGCTGCAGCGCATCATGGGCCGGATGGGGCAAGCATGGAGTACCCAACGTTGACCCTCCACTCATGGGTAGGTGAGGCCCTGGGTGGGGAAGTGAGAGATGCTGGAGCCAAAGGCTTTGTGTGTGCAGTACAGCCCTAGAGACAATGGGACTGATGGAATCAGCCCGCCTCAGACCAGATGTGGCAGACTATGAAGATCAAAGTCACAGGCGGCATCAGTGTTGTGTTCCAGCTGAGGAGTGGCCCAGGCATAATGTCCTGAATGCATGCCCACTCCCCCATAATAGTGTCAGCACCTGATCCAGAACATGTGCAGTGGACTGGTTGGCCCTGGCCTCCTCAAGTGCCACATCAGTGAGTAGTGGAGAGGCTCCACCCCTGATGTTGAGCGCCCGTTCGGAGATGGCACTGGGTTGCGGTGGTGATGAGGAAAGAAGGGTGGTCTGCTTTTCCCATGGGGGACAGCATATGGTAAGCAGGTCCCACCCCTACTGAGACTAAAGAGTACAACCATGGAGGATATGAGCATGCATGCACAGAAAAAGTACACAGGGTGGACTGGTCTGTGTGGGCCACCTGCCAACACGCCACTCACATGTGAGGTAGAGAGGTGGGCAGGTCATGGACAACTTCATCCGTAGTATGCACCAAAAGGACATGGAAATGTACTGTGCCAAGAGGGGCTCATATATGGACAGAAACTATAAAGTTTAAGATGGCTGACAAATGGTAAAGGGCATATCTTCCATGATTTGCCAGTTATGGGTCAGCTGGTGTCTCCCTGGCTCTTATTTGTCTTTCCATGAGTGCAGCGGATGCACGCTGGAGGATAGAGCCTGCCTGTGCTCATCCAGACATGCCCTCTCCCAAGACTCACTTTTTATCTGCGTTGACCTCCGCCCTTGTTCTCTCCCAGCTGACATTGTTGACTCACCTTGGACCCATAGCTTCCAACATCTCCCCTCTCAATCTACCCACCGTACAGTAAGTACCAATCTTAACCAATTCCAAACCTCACCTTACTGTCTCCTTGTGGCTGGATCTTTGTGACTGTTCTAAACCACCTGTTCCCTGCCCTACCTTCTGCTCTCTCCACGCAAATGCATGCTTTCTCCCATAGCATCGACTTGAGATATATAAACTCCTATAATATAAAGATTTTAATCTTCTCTTCATTTCTAAAACTTTGCGTCATATGGCCTCTGGCCCCACCACTTCAGAGGCTATGCTGGCAAATTGTTGGATCCTTCATAAAAAACATGCTAACTTCAACAGAGGGGGCATCATGATTAGCTGTCTGCTTTTCAAATCTTTGAGGTCCGTGCTTTTTAATATCTTGGTTGACCTACCTACCAAACCTCCAAACATGTCTTCACAGCCAAGCTGCCTGTGTCAAGTCCCTTAAGTACCACATCTACAGAAACATATCCTTCAAGGAGTACATAGCAAGGAAGATACAAGTAACTTTCCCTCCTCTGGTAGATCAAGCCTTTCATCCCAGCAACCTACTTCAGATCTTCTCTCCAAGCCTTCCTTGGTCCTCTTTCACATGGAAACTGGCAATTCTTTTCTGGAAGGCCTTTCCGGTGACCACCCTGGCACCTGGAACCCCTGAGATGTGTCCTTTTTGATGCAGCACAACCCTTATCGAACTGCACTGGCTACTGATGCAAGCGCGTATTACCTTCAGATGCTGCTGCATCATCTACAAGGTCATTGCCCTCAAGTGCCAAAGCTATCTCTCTGACAAGATCAGTATCTCTGGACGCCTACTATCTTCCAGAAGTAAGGGCATGTGCATAAAGGAAGGAAAGAACCAGAAGACAGACCTTTTCTGCCTGAGCTCATAGAATCTGATACATCCTCCCCGTCAACGTAAGACCCGCCACTGAGATTTTTCTGTTTTCGACATTCTTGCATTTGGCACCTGATGATGTTACTTTTTTTTAAAAAAAAATTTCCTTTATTGGTTTTACAGAAACAGAAGACAAAATAAGGGCAAACAGTATTCAAAGAAAATTGTACATCGTCCAGGGGTACATGTCAGAGAAGCAATGCAAAGTAACAAACAATATTAAAATGGCTTAGATTCGTGACAGTTCCATTTGCCTGGGTATGTCTCTTACACTGTTCACCCCAACCCGCTCCCACCCCCTCCCCCACTTGGGTTAATGTACATCGTAAGTATAATCGTTTAACATAAACATTGGGAGCACATATTTGGCATAGTGCGACATCTGTCGTCACCGTGGCTGCTGGGAATGAATCTCTGATCCTTCGCAGTGTTCTTTAGAATATGACCTCGTTAAGTTAGGCTTCTGAGGGTTCTACTGACTGGGAGTCTGTGATAGGTGTGATGTGTTTGTTCTTAAAGTCCATCCATAAGGTTTCACATTTAGCTGATTTATTGTGCAGGGAGGCTGTGATCGTTTCCATCACGTAGATGCTCGTGGCCAGTTTAATCCATTCATTTTCCCTGGGGTTAGGGGAGACTTCCATTTGATCGCTATCAGGGTTCTCGCCGCCAACAGCAGTTGGGGGGCCAGACCTCTCACCCGGAGCCACTCTTCATCGTCTCTCTCAAGGCCGAAAAACACAAGGACTGGGTCGAGCTCTCTTTGGATTCCATCGATCTCCTTAATCCATCCCAGGACCTCGGTCCAATACGCTGTGATATGCGGGCAGCTCCACCACATGTGCCAGTAGTCAGCAGATGCTCCACAGTTCCTCCAGCATCTCGGGCTCAACGACTGGAACATTTTAGAGAGTTTAAGTGGATCATAATGCCACCTATGTAAGAGCTTTATGGCATGGAGCTTGTATTGATTGGACAAGGAGGCTTTGGGTGCAGCTCTGCACATTAAATCCCATTGGTCGGGGAGTATCTCTTCACCAAAGTCTTTTTCCCACCTGGATCTGAGGGGGTCTGTGGATCCACCCCCCGCCGCTATTAGCATCTGATACATCACAGATATAAGACCTTTTATTTCCTTTCTGGAGTCTAGTACTTTCTCGAAGGCGGTAAGATCTCTCTTCAATTTCTCTCTCCACTCAGGTTTCGTTAGCACCCCCTTCAATTGGAGAAAGTGTAATGTCGATAAGTTACCTATCCCTAATGCTGTGGTTAGGTCCGGTAGCGTTATGAACGAGTCCTTTCTTTGGAGTTGCCCCACCCTCTCCAGGCCCGCCTCATACCATGACTGAAACCGTTCTAAATTCGGAATATGGTCGTTTATGCCAGGAGACCACAAGTGACTGAGCGGGGATGGCCAGGTTGTGACTTCGCGCATCTCTTTCCCATTGTGCCATATGCTCCATATGGTGGTCAGTATGGGATGGTGTTCGATTCTCCTCTGGACCCTCTGGTAAAAAGAGACCATAGCCATTCCGCTACCGTGGCGGGGGACATGTAATGATTGTCCATCTGTACCCATTGCAGGTGTTTGTGGTCTCTAAAGTGCGGAATCAAGACACGTAGCTCGACGGCTTTGTAGTAAGTAGCTAGATCGGGAAGGCCTACCCCTCCTTTGTCTTTGGGGAGTATAAGTGCGTCATATGCGATCCTTGGTCTTTTCCCCTGCCAAATAAATCGCATCATGATCTTACGGGCCTCTGTGAAGAATGTTTTGGGCATCTCAATTGGGAGCATCTGGAAAGGGTAGAGGAAGCGGGGGAGGCACACCATCTTGACGGCGTTGATACGCCCCAGCCAAGAGATCGTCAATTTACTCCACTTCTCAAGGTCTGCCTCGAATCGTCGGAGGAGGAGGTGGAAGTTGGCCTCATATAAGTCGCTTAGGGATCTAGTAATCTGAATACCCAGGTATTGCAGTTTCGTGTGCTCCAGATTAAGCCCGAGTGGTAGGAACTTGGCATTGTTCTCATCAGGGGTGCCTTGGAGGGGGAAGAGAGTGGACTTCGACTTGTTTACTTTGAAGCCGGAGCATTGGCCATATTCTTCTATTAGTTTTAGGGCATGGGGAATAGAGTCGTTGGGTTTGGTCACATGTAGAAGGATATCATCTGCGTACAACGCTACTTTATATTCCGTTTCTCCCAACCGTATACCTTCTATCAGGGGATCTTCTCTAAGTTTTTGGGTCAGGGGTCCAAGGGTTAGTGCAAACAAGATCGCGGAAAGGGGGCATCCTTGTCTAGTTCCTCGCTGCAGCGCAAACCACCTGGAATACTCCCCGTTCACGAATATCGATGCTTTGGGGGAGGTATATATTGCACGTATCCCATCGCAGAATTTGGGGCCTATCCCTACTTTCTGGAGGACTGCTCTCAGGAAATCCCACTCCACCCTGTCAAAGGCATTCTCTGCATCAATGGACAAGAGGACTGGGTCCTCTGGTAGATTATGTGCTGCGTGAATGAGATGCAGAGTTTTGCGCATGGTGTCGGCACCCTGTCTCCCAAGAATAAACCCAACCTGGTCAGGGTGGATCAATTTAGGCATAAAGGTTTCCAGTCTTGTGGCGAACACTCAAGCATAGATCTTGGCGTTGAGGTTGAGGAGGGAGATGGGACGGTATGATCCGCATAATTTGGGGTCCCTGCCTTCCTTAGGGATGACTGTTATGAGGGCTTTCTTGAAAGATTCCGGTGCAGCCCCAGTGTCCACTATCTCATTAAAAAGTTCCGTGAGGAAGGGAGAGAGTTGGTCGCTAAAGGTTTTGTAAAAGCCTGCCGTGAAACCATCCTCCCCCGGGAATTTCCATAGCGTTAATCGTTTGATTGCATCTCGTATCTCATGCTCAAGTATTGGGGTATCAAGGAGCTCGGCTTCCGCGAGTGTTACTGTAGGCATGTTGATTGAGGACAGATAGGAGGATATGTCAGATTGGGTAGAGATCAGCTCAGAGGTGTATAAGTTTTGGTAGAAGTCGGCAAAGCACTCGGGAATTGAGCGGGGGGGGGTCGGTCGGGGGAGTGGTGGGCTCTGTTATCTCTATCATCTTACGTTCTTCCCTCCGTTCTCTTAGCCTGGCAGCTAGTAGTGCACCGGCCTTGTCCCCTTTCTCGTAATATGTTTGCTTGAGGAATTGCAGTTTTCTCACCACCTGGCCATGTTCTAACAGGCGTAGTTCCTCCCTTTTACGGTGGGCTGCGTCTAGTTTGGTGGGGTCTACCCCTGCATTATCTCTTACTTCCGCTTCCAGATGGTGTATCTCATTACGCAGTTTATTTTCTATAATCTTACGTTCCCTTTTTTTAGAGGAGCCCTCGCGCATCAGTACTCCCCTCCAAGTGGCCTTCCCAGCCTCCCAAATCACTTGTTTGGAGACCTCCCCGTTGTTGTTTACCTTAAAATATTCTTCGATCTCGGTCTCCATTTCGTTTTTGAACACTGCATCAGTCCAAAAGGACTCGTTGCAGCGCGAAGATCCCCCAGCGACTGGTAGGTCGGTCCAATTGACGTCCGCCAAGACCATATCATGATCAGACCATGTTATTGGGACGATTCCAGAGTAGCTTGTGGATTCTGAAAGGTCAGGAGAAAGGAATATGTAGTCTATCCGTGTGAGTGTGCCATGGGGATGCGAATAAAAGGTGAAGCCACCTTCGTCCGGGTGTAGAGTCCTCCACACGTCACGTAGGTCGTATAGATCCATCATGGTGGCGAATTCAGTATGGTTCCCTTTGTGTTGGGTCTTCAGGCCCGGCGTGCCTGGTCTCCAGTCCACGGCAGGGTCTACCCAGTGATTAAAGTCACCACCTAGGATGAGCTGACCCGCGGTCTCTAGCACAATTTTGGGGATCGTTTTCCTAAGGAATGCGGCCTGTCCGCTGTTGGGTGAGTATATTGTAGCAATTGTGACCTGGACTCGTGCAATTCTCCCCACTATTAGAAGGGCTCGACCACTCACATCCGACCAAGTTTTTTCCAATTCAAACCCAACTCCCTTCTTGATGAGGATTCTGACACCTGCCTTTCTGAGTGGGCCGGAGCCCCAGTATTCCATACCCCTGCGTCTTCCCAGGATTCTTCGCTCCTCTCCCCTTGCAAATTTCGTCTCTTGGATGAGAAGAATGTCTATGTTAGATCTACGGAATTCTCTGTGGACAAGTGATCTCTTAGTAGGAGAGTTCAGTCCCTTCGCATTGACAGTCCCAACTCTCAGGAGACCCTTGCCCTTAGACTTCTCAAGTGAAGCCATCGATGATTCGGGTTTGAGGATCGCGCATTTGTTGCAGCCAGATAGGTTTGCCGATTCTCAGTGACATCTGAACGGTGACATTCTGGAGTGCGCCCGATGATGCGCATACATTTCCCAAGTGTCTCTGACCCTTCACCTCTCCCCCCCTGTTCCACCATATCTGGTGGAGCTCCATTGAGCTTGGGAAATGGGGGTGCTGCCTGGGCAGCTGTTGACGGCGTCCGGTACGGGCCGGATGACATTGTGCGGCCCGTTGGCGGACCATCAGTGGGGACCATTGCTTCACGGTCCCGGTCCAATATACCATCACAACTTAAGGGTGAGCCCCCTTTTCAATCCCCCCCCCAAAAACATTGTAAAACTTCAACATTTCAACAGTAATGGCAACAAGCATATAAAAGTTTAACGTTACGTGCGTTCCCGGGGCCTCCCACGAGAGTTTACAACTTCGCTTAGTCCTGAGGGGTAACCCGCCAGCGGTGGCACCCCAACGACGGATATTACTTCTTCGGAACTCTGCGGGGGCCAGTGTCTCGTTCTTCACCGGTAGTTACATTTGGCCGGGTCGTACACATTTCAACTCCCTTGCTCCTTGTCAGGCGTGTTGTTGGCGCGTCTATATTTCCTCGATCCCTTCACCCTCTTGCGCCTGGGGCCCTGGAGCTTCCACTGTGGTCCTAGCTGCTCATCGTCACCTCCTTCGTTGCCCTTCGAGCCCGTGCCAAGAAAGTCAGCGATGCAGTCCTTAATTTCGTCCTCAGAGCATAGCACGATTTTTCTGCTACCGTGCTCAAAAGTGAGCGAGAAAGGGTAGCCCCACCTATATCGTGTACCTTGGTCCTTGAGCCATTTCGTCAGGGGGCTGCAGAGGCGTCTAAGTGCCAGTGTTAGTGACGATAAATCTTGAAAGATCGTGATTTGGGCGCCCCCCATTGTGAGTGGGCCTCCGGATCTGGCCTTCTCCAGAATCCTGGTCTTGTCCTGATAGCGATGGAATTTGGCTAGGACGGAACACGGGCCGCCGGACGGTCCACCAGCTCTGTGTATGCGTTCGGTCATGGGCTCATCAATTTCCTCATCAGCGGTGAGTATTTTTATGATATCATATATGGTATCTCTGAGGTCTTTTTCAATTTCTCCTTCACGCTCTGGGATACCGAAAAAGCGCCTCAACCTCTCTTTTTTCAATGTTACGGATCTGTACATCCATCTGGGTTTCGAGGGTATCAATCGACGTTTGATCATTTTCCACACATTCCAACCGTTCCTCAAATCTGTCCAACCTCTGGGTAATTTTATCGATTTTACCGCCTAGGTTGGCTCCCATGTTTTTTATCTCATTCAGTAATGTGGTAATGTCTCCTTTGGTGGCGGCAGCACTCTCCTCCGATGGGTCCGTGGACATGTTTGCTGCAGGCCTGCGTGGCGGGGGGAGAGGATCGTAGGCAAATCTGGCTAGTTTGTGAAGTGGGTCCATACAGTACAACCAGGGTAAGAGGAGGCACACTCCCCTGAGTAGGGGTCCCTACCCTCTATGAAGACATGCAGGTTCAAGGCTGTCTTCTATCTTCGGTATCTCGTGTGGGTTGACATGAAGCCATCGAAAGTTTAGGTGACCAGTCTGTGAGGCGTAGGACGATGGCGGCCATTAGTTATCTAGGGGGTCGGGCGCTTCACCTTGGGTCCTGCGCCACCTCTTTATCTCCACGTGGCCTGGTCAGGATCGGGGCCACCTAGAGCGATGTACGTCTATGCCGGGCGCTCATAGGTGGGGGGGTCCGGTTCAATCCACCGAGTGACGGGCTTCGGGACTACGAGGAGCCTTGATCTCAGCTGGCTGTGTAGGCCGCGCTCGACTCGGGGTGCGGCCTACTTCCCTGGCAGGGCCTTCTGTCGTTCCACAGGCCAGGAGTGGGGGCCCGTGCTGGGGAGTCAGCGGGGGCACTCGAGCACTAAGGGCTGCGGTCTGGGGTAGGCACGTTGACGGGAAGTCCAGAAGTCGAGTGTTCTCCTCCAGGCAGGCCCGCCTGCGGCTGCGTCGGGCCAACTAGTTTCGTTTTCCCGCGACCGACGGGGTGAAAACTTCAGATAGGGTTTTCCCGGGCTTCCCAGCCCCGATTTCGTTCGGGTTTTTTCCTGCTCCGTGGGGGGGTGTTCTGACGCCTTAATCACGGGTTTGTCGCCGTGGGGGGGGTCGCGACGTGGGGGCTCAAGTCACTTCGCGGACCATCGACGACGGAGCTCACACGGGGTAGGCGATCATCCGTGCGCCCCATGGTGGCCAGTCATGATGTTACCTTTTAATGGGGGAAATATAGTCCTCCCCCCACTACAGATGCGAGGGTATGGTGTTGAAGATGTAAGTTGGGATGACTTTGATTAATGAACATTTTTTTTAAATGGGCTTGTTGTGCATGGCAAAATGGAGGTCCTCCACTGAGTTCATATACACACAGGGATAAACATATTATGAGAAAGATTGGGGTATCGGATATCCTGTTTTATGTTGACTGTGCTCTTTGAACATGCAGTAGTACTCTTTGTATTTTGATTTCCTCCCCAATCCCTCAACCACCTTCTCTTTACAAAACTATAGCTTGGACATCTACCTGTTGCATGCATCCGTGGGTCCTGGTATGATCTTTCAGATGACCAACATACACGTCATTACTCAATGGTGGCAAGAAAAACAATACCACACTTTGTTTTTTTTCTTCCTCCCATCGTAGGCTGAGGTGCACATTTTTTAAACCTTCACTTATCTAATGTGGATTGAAATCTGTTAGGGCTTCAAAGTGGCCTGTGTTTTCAAAGTACAAACATAAGGTGGCTTTTGGGTTCAATACATTCTTGTCTAGAGTATGGGTCCAAAGAAGGTGCAGACTGAAGGGATCTTTGTGGCAGAGGTGGTTGTTCTTGCAGAATATTGGATGGATTAAGGGGTTTATGCATATAATTGGTCCCTCTGTAGGATTTATTCTTTGGGGGTGTTCTTTGAGGTTGTAGGCAATCCTCGACTTATAGTCTAGTTCATGAAATGTGTTCAGTGTGTTTGATGGACTTTTGTTTATGGGTATATTTGAATTTATGGGGTTTTTGTATAAATGTTTTTTGTTATAGGTGCCAACATTTTAGCTATTGTCACTGGATGTGATTATAGGTTCTTATTTTGTCCTGAGAATTTGGAAAGTCTTGTCTCAGTGTGATGAGTCCCAAGACCCATTATATTGCCTCCCATTATATTCCGATAGGCAGACGGGTGTAGAATACGCATGCGCGGTTTTTCCAATGATATGTAGGGCTCATTTTGACATTTTTCTAAAGCTGGGACCATATTGGAAATATTTAACTGGAAGCTATCAAATAGCTGTTTGGGCGCCACAAAGGATCAGAGACAAGGTATTGATAACACATTTCCTCACAAGCAATCCCTACCAACCACCCCAAATAATCACACCTCTACTGACAATGTCAGTCCAGTCTCTGCCTTAAGGGTTTCCCACACCCTGGTTCTTCTAGTTCAAGTTTCTCAGTACTAGGCTTTAGGGATTCCCACACCTTTTATCTCTGTCGTCCCGTAGACATCTCTGCAAGGCTCGGGTAGAACCAAGGTTGCAGTTCTTCTCTCACTACCACAGGCTGCTTGGGGTAGGACTTGGTCACCTCTCTCTCAATCTCTCTCTCTCTCTCTCTCTCTCTCTCTCTCTCTCTCTCTCTCTCTTTCTCTCCCCCCCACCCACAGGGGCCTGACCTTTACCCTCCTCAATTCCTCTCTGTTCTGTGCTTTTCCTTCCTTGACATTCCAAAACACATGCTCATTCCTCATCCCATCATAGATCCAACCTGAAGGAAGTACTGGACACCGTGGGTAAGTGGAAATAACTTTACTCCAAAGCGAGCCCCACCCGGAGGCAGCACACTGTCGCTTCACATCCCCAGCAACCATCTCTGCTGTCACACGACCCTCAGATCGAACAACAAGAAGGAGTTGCATGACAGCACGAGACACCAGCTATAATGCAATTCTCTACATATCTCCCTCTTCAAGGAGTAAAATGTGAAAAACTTAAACACATAACATAAAAACTAAGGAAATGGTGACGTACAAATACTCCTACGTCCCATCCCCTTTCCTCCATATTTATGGGACATCTCTCTTTGTAAAAAGCATCCAAAAAATGTTTTAAAAAATGTGTCTTAACCCCGTCAACCTTGGATCCGCCCTCCGCATCGCCCATCAGTCCTTTTCTCTGCTCGTTCGGGACTGGACGCACTTGCATCCTCAGAAGATATTCTTCCCTTTTTTCCTCTCTGGCTCTCGCTAGTGATCGTTTACTAGTCTGTCTATGTTGTTCAAACTAGACTTTCCTTTCCGGATTGCTCTTCGTGTCACCGTCGCTTCGCGAGGGCGGATCCCCATCCTCCTTGCCTAGAGTGTTTGGGTCCGGATCACCGTTGGGACGCCTGTTTTTACTGCGACTCCCTCTCGGTCCGGGCACTTCAACGTCGGTTGGAACGGTGGGAGGAGGTGTTTCGGCGAACTCCTCCTTTGCATTTTCAGGCGTTCATCGACGAAAAGAAGAAACGCCTGGTAAGTTCTTTGCTTTTCAGAGCACCCCAGCCAGGGGATACCTTTCTGGGTTCCTCCCGGACCGGGAGGGGCGTTGATCGCTCTGTCACCAGGGATTGCCCTGAGGTGCCCGTTGGGCCTAATAATTGTACCAGAGTTTTCTCCGAGGAACTCCGTAAGGGGCCTGTGGATACCGGAGCATGCTCCGGGGCACCTCCAGTGTGGACTGTTTGTGGAGGTACCGGAGCATACTCTGAGGCCTCTCTGTCGGCTTCCCTCAAAAATAAGACCGTGGTGCGCCCCGAGGCCTTGGGTGGACTTGCTGTCCCGAACGGATGTTCGAGGCCCACGCAGATAAGGCTGTTACCGGACCTGGGTCCAAGGTCCCTCGTACAGTGGCTAAAGCTACCAACAGTTCTGAGAGGTCTAGCAAGGCCTTGTCGGTGAAAGCTGTTTCTCACCGTTCCCGCTCTTGCGGCGACACCAGACCTGTTGAGGGGGCAAAGAAGCAAAGTTCTTCTTTTACCGGCAGTGCCAAGGTCCTTCCTTCGAAGGCTAATTTGGCAGTTGGTATGTCACAGAAACATTCCAGGCCTCACAGTACCGGCTCTGCCAAGGTCCCTTATGTTAAGGCTAAAGTTAAGACCCCTGATCCATCGACGGGGACCCCTGCCTCACTTGCCGCAGTTCCGCTCAGGTGATGACAAAATGGCGCCTGTTCCTGCCATGACCACGGCGGCCATTTTGGGTGCTGCCCCTACAACTACGCCATCGGCCTCAGGTGTAGGGCTTGGTTCCGTGGGAGAACACAGAGTCCATTGTGCGCATCCTTATCGGCCAGTTTCTGTTTGCAACGCCCGGATGCCCCTTCCGCACTCTTTTCGTTGCCTGTGGGGTCGGCACCGTTGATTTATGTGGATTTGTCGGTGGAGGGGCCGGTGTGGAACCCTTCCCCGTTACGTCCCTGGAATTATCCTCCTCATGAGAGGCTGCCTCAGGTTCCAAAGCAGTCCCCGGAGGAAGCCTTTTTCTGTAAATTTCAGACGCTCGTGCGTACCGACCCCATGAGGGAATATTTCAAAGGGCTTTTTAGGGAGAAATATCTACCCGCGCCTCCGGCTCCACCCGTTCCTCCGGTGGTTCCGCCAGCGCCTCCCTTGCCCACAGTGCCTTCCCCGACTCTTCCGCCTTTGCCACCATTGTTCCCCGTGGACAAGGCAGCGCCCGACGCGGCTCAGCAAGATCCTGACCTGTCGGATGACACGCAAGGCGATCAGGACAACGAGGACCTGCCCCGCTCTATCAGAGCTTTCCATGACCGGGTACTGGACATGATGGCTTTCTTGGATGTTCCAGTGCCCGAGGCAGCCGCTCCGCAGGAGGGTGTGCTTTCTGGGGAGTTCACCCTGTCTCCCTTGGAGCGTACCGGCCTGTTCTTGCAGAAGGACGTTCTGGCCGAGGTCCATAGGGTCTGTCAGAAGCCACACTCTGGACTGTTCGTCAATAAGAAAATTGACGTGTGATACAGGATGCATTCTTCGGAAGAGGTGTCCCTTTCGTCTTGTCCGCACCCCTCCTCCACAGTACTGGCTGCAGCCACTTTGCAGTCCAGGCCTGCAGCATCCTCTTCCACGACGGCTACTCAGGTCCTGGGAAAGGAGGATAAGCTCCTTGACTCCCTTGGGAGGAATATTTTCGCCATCTCGGCCTTGCAGCTCAGGCAGGCCAATGCCGAACTGGTGTTAGCGGGGGCTAATATGCAGATGTGGAAAGGTCTGTCGGAGTTTGAGGAGTTCATCCCGGTCGAGAATCTGGAAGACTTTAAGAGGGGATTGTCCGATGCCAGGGTCCTGGCCCAGGATCTCCTGGAGGCTGCGGCTCATCACATGGACACCTCGGCACGCGGCCTTATGCTGGGGGTTGATACCTCACGGCAGGCGTGGCTGCATGCCATTAAATTCTCGAAAGAGGTACAGGACAAGGCGTTGGACCTTCCTTTCGATGGTAAGGAGCTCTTTCATTCCTCAACAGATGTAGAGCTCACCAAGACGAAGAATAGCACTCAAACGGCTAAGTCCTTGTCAGTCCTTGATAAAACCCCCTTCAAAACCCAGAGACCACTGTCGCAAAGCCGACCCTCCTTTGGCTTTAGGGCTTCCTTGACCGGAAATCTCGCAGAGTGGATATCCCCTCGGGGAATAACCACCGCAGACAACAACGGACTTGGTTTTTCTCCCGCTCCTCAGCCTCCTCTTCAGGTTCAGGTGGCAACACCACCGAAAAACCTGCAAAATGAGGGTTGTATGCGCTTGCACGAGACCCCGGTGGGAGGACGCATCGCTTCTCATTGGGAGGCGTGGCAAACCATCACCGAAGACAGATGGGTCTTTTCAGTCGCTCGGGCGGGCTTCCGCTTACCCCTAACCCCTACCCCGCCCTTCAACCCTCCTTTTCAGCTGTCGGGCTCGCCCTCCCTCAAAGCCGAAGTTCAGAAACTTCTGCACCTCAGAGCTGTGAAACCCGTTCCCCTCGGGGAACGAGGGGAGGGCTTCTACTCCCGGCTGTTTACGGTGCCCAAACCCAACCAGGCTGGCCTGCGCACCATCCTTGACCTTTCCCAGTTCAATCTTTTCCTACCCCAAGAGAAATTCAAGATGATCATGCCCGGCCAGATACGGTCCTCCTTGAAGATGGGCGATTGGCTCAGTGTGGTGGATCTTCAGGATGCGTACATGCATATTCTGATTTTGGAATCCCAACAGGCGATATCTCTGTTTTTCTTTGGGAGATGAGCACTTTCAGTTTCGAGTGCTTCCTTTTGGCCTCAGTTTGGCGCCGCGTGTCTTCACGAAGATGATGCCGGTGATTGCGGCCTATCTTCGTCTGCAGGGTATCCATGTGAATCCGTATTTGGACGACTGGCTCTGTCCGTTGAAAGCAGCGGGCAATCTTCAGTCTCTCCTTCAGCTCCTGTTGCATCTTGGGCTGTCTGTGAACTGGCCGAAATCTTCCATGACAGTCTCGCAGGATTTGATTTTCCTGGGTTTTCGCTGGAACACGATCAACTGCAGAGTGTACCTGACCGGGGACAGGATGGCGGATCTGTTAGCCACGTGTCAGATGTTTGAGCAGTTGGAGAGCATGTTGGTCTGGTGGTTCCCGAGGCTTCTGGGCCTCATGGCCTTGTGTGTGTTGGCTCTTCCTCTTGCTCGTCTCAAGATGAGGCGGACCCAGATGGCTCTTCGGAGTTGGTGTCAGGCTGTGGACCCGATTCCAAGCTGATAATGATTCCGGCTTCCATGAGAGTGGACCTGGAATGGTGGTCATCTCTCAGCAACCTGTCGGTGAGTGCAGGGTTTCAGGACCCAGTCCCTACGGTGACGATCACAACGGACTTCTCCCTCCTGGGGTGGGGTGCGACTTTAGATCCTCTTCAGGTCTCGGATCTCTGGTCACCTCAGGAAAAGCTCCTCCACATAAATCATTTAGAGCTTCTGGTGATCTTCCTAGCGCTCACGGCGTTCAGACCGGTCATAGCCAACAAAGTGGTCTGCATACGCACGGACAATGTGGTGTCGATGTATTGCATCAACAAGCAAGGGGGAACCAAGTCTCCTCCTCTCGTGGATTTGTCCATCCAGATTTGGGAGTGGGCTGTGCTTCATGGTGTTTGGCTGCTTGCAGTGCACATCCTGGGCCAGCTGAATGTCACAGCGGATGCCCTCAGCCGGCGGACAGTGGTCAGCTATGAGTGGGAGTTGAAGGCGGACGTTCTCTCATGGATTTTCTTGCGTTGGGGCACACCGGAGGTAGACCGCTTCGCTACGGTGGTAAACAAGAAGCTTCCTCAGTATGCCTCCAGAGGGGGGCTGGGAGCCTACTCTCTGGGGGATGCTCTAGAGATTCCATGGCACAACATGAGAGCTTACGCCTTCCCGCCTCTGCCTCTAGTCCATCGAGCGATTTGGAAGCTGAAGAACTCAGTGAACTGTTCCCTTCTGCTCATAGCCCCGTGGTGGCCGGCCAGGTTTTGGTTCTCAGAACTTCAACACCTGTCGGTGTATCCGCCAATCAGGTTACCAGTGACCCCCGATCTTCTTTACCAAGGGGAACAGCAGATTGGCACCCCTCCCCACAATCGCTCAGCTTGGCGGCATAGTATTGAGTTCAAGTCTTTAGAACATCTTAACTTGTCTGCGGATAACATGCATATTATCCAGGCAGCCAGGAAACCCTCGACTAAATCCCAATACAGAAGTAAATGGCTCAGGTTCAGTCATTGGTGTTTGGAAAAACAGTTGGACCCAAGGGGGGCTACGATTGACACGGTGCTGTCCTTCATATCCTTCCTAGCAGAGTCGGTTGTTCACGTTCTGTCATGCAGAATTTACCTTTCAGCGGTCTCCACTTATCTTTCTACGGACCAATGTTCTTACTCTCTGGGTAATCCAGTGGTTAGGAGGCATTTTGCAGGCTTGACACGCCTCTACCCATCAATTCGTAGTCCGCATCCGCCGTGGGACCTAAATGTAGTCCTGACGGTGTTGTGCCACAAGTCTTTTGAACCAATGGCTACGGTGGACCTCAAGTACCTATCCTGGAAAGTGTCCTTTTTGGTCGCCGTTACGTCTGCGAGGCGGGTGAGTGAGCTCCAGGCCTTGTCGGTGGAGCATCCGTTTTTGGTCTTTCACAAGGGTAAGGTAGTCCTACGGACGAATCCTGCTTTCCTGCCGAAGGTGGTAACTGAATTCCATCTGAATCAGTCGATCTCCCTGCCGGTCTTTTTTCCGAACCCTACCTCAGAGGCAGAAAGGGTTCTGCATTGTCATGATGTCAGAAGGGCTCTTAAGTTCTATCTGGACAGAACCTCAGAGTTTAGGAGTTCTTCTCAACTGTTTGTGACTTTTGGTAACCCTCAGGGTAAGCAGGCGTCTAAGGCGACTATTACTCGGTGGATCGCCGCCTGCATTACAGAGTCTTTCACGGTCCAAGGGCTGAAACCTCCTAAGGGTATTCATGCACACCTGGTGTGGGGCAAGGCAGCCGCGGTTGCTTTTCAAAAATATGTCTCCTGGTAGTCCATTGCTAGGGCAGCTACTTGGGCCTCCCCATCTGCTTTTTGTAAGCATTATTGTCTTCACATGAGCTCAGGAGCTGATGCTCAGTTTGGTCAGGCTGTGCTGAAGAACCTTTTTCAGTAGGGGTATTTCCATCCACCCGTAGTTCCTGTTAGGAGTGCTTGGGAATCTCCCATAAGTATGGAGGAAAGGGGACGGGACATAGGAGTATAACCAGGTTACTCACCGTAGTGACTACCTTACTCCTAGTCCATAGTCCCCTTTCCTCCATACGCCCGGCCGTCGTCCCCTCTAATAAGGTTCCTCTGTTATTGCTAATAGGTCTTTGACCTGGCGATAGAAAAGGACTGTTCGGCGATGCGCGGGGCAGAGCCACGGTGGGCGGGTTACGGCCGCGTGCCGGGCCCCACACAAGAAGGAGAGGAAGGACACATTTTTGAAAAAAATGTTTGGATGCTTTTTACAAAGTGCTCCGGTCCCGTCCCACAGGACGGAGAGATGTCCCATAAGTATGGAGGAAAGGGGACTATGGACTAGGAGTAAGGTGGTCACTACGGTAAGTAACCTGGTTATTATACAACACAAAAGGCAACTTAATCCAAAGAAAAGCTCATAAACATCGAAGAACTATGCTTGTGGAATAGACCCACAGATGCAATTTGTTGAGAAAGCAGATGCATTTGTTGGGAAGGCAACCCCCAAGAAAAAACAGGAGAATTGCAATATATATATAAGTTTTCCCAAAATGCGTACACTCAATGAATTGAATTCTTCCTAATATACATAGTCACTCAACCAAGCAGGCTTTGACCTTGTCCTTTGGACACCCTCAGCATAACTATCCTGCAAAGCCACATTGTTTCCAGTCTTAGTGTCTGCACTTAGCCGCCCACCATCACTTAGCCGCCCACCATCACCTTTCACATCAACAGCCCTTGCAAGTCTTCCTTTTGACCATACTTCTCATGACCACACTTTTTCTCACCACAGATATTTTCTTTGGACCCAGAAATTTACTCTCCACACACTTATTTATCGACCTTGGATTTTTCACATAAACCAAATCTCCAATCATCCATTCTCGATCCTTCACTCTATTTCTTGTGTCAAACCGTTCTTTGTTTTTCTCCTGACTTGTGCCAATAAGTCTCATGCTCTGATCCCTATCTACCTGAACAACCTTCGCCATTCCTAGCCACCCGGGGCAAAGTCTCTTCCCAGGTTCCCTCCCCTTCATAGATACAAAAGTAGAGACACCCGTTACTGAGTGCGGCGTGGTCACATAATTCAATGTTAACAGGTTCAACACCTCTCTCCATGGCTGTTTTAACCTCATGGCCATTTGTAAACCCCCTTTCAAATACCTGTTAACCCTCTCCACAAGGCCGTTAGCTCTCGGATAGTATAATGCTGTTCTAATATGTTTCATACCATAACTGCTCAAAAATGTCTTCATTGCTTCCGATACAAATTGCACCCCATTATCTGACACCAATTCAGTGGGCACACCTTCTTTGAGGAAAACCTTCTCCAGGAACAATATCAAATCCTTAGCAGTGACTTCCTTGACAGCGTCCCGCTCTATCCATTTAGAATGGAAATCCACCACTACAAATAAAAATCTCAAGCCTTCACCCAAGCCCGCAATCGGGCCCATGATATCCACTGCTAACTTGGTCCATGGCTGGTCAGGAATAATGTTAGGAAACAAAGGGGTTTCTCTTGTGATCTTGCTTTTATCACTAGTCTGACACGCCATACAGTTCTTTACATGTTTTTCTGCGATTTTGTCAATACCTGGCCACCAATAACTTTGCCTTAATTTTCTTTTCATGGCCCCTTCCCCTCGGTGCCCCTGGTGTGCAAGTTCAACTAAAGTGGTCCTGATTGTCTCCGGAGGGACCAGACAACGTCCCCTTCTTAGCTTGTCTTCAAAGATATTCAAGTCTTCTTTGATCTCCACCCACACATCAAACCTCCTATCCAACACTTTCCTATCTGGCCACCCTCTTACTGTCCACTCTTTGATCAATTTAAGGTCATTATCCAAACTTTCTTCGTGTAACCAATTTTCCTGATTTACAGCACCTTCCACCTCTGGCACTACCACCTCCCCTCCTACTGGTAGTCTGGAAAGGCAATCTGCCACCACAATCTGCCACTACCACCTCATCCTCTTCCACACTCTTCACTTACATCTCCCCTCCTACTGGTAGTCTCGAAAGGCAATCTGCCACCACGTTATTTTTCCCAGGTAGGTAACTCACCTCAAAATTATAATTCTGGAGGCCTAAACCCCACCGACTAATACTGGGGGACCCCAAAGCCCATCTTCCACTTTCAAACAATTGAACCATAGGTTTGTGGTCAGATCTAACGACAAATTTTCTCCCCCACAAAAAATATTTAAAGTGTCCAATCGCCCAAACATTGCTAAAGTTTCTCGCTCAATCACTGAGTACTTACATACTGCGTCTCTTTGCACCCTTGAAGCAAATGCTATAACTCTTTCTGTGTTGTTCTTATCATATTGTATCAAAGATGCACCTAGACTTTAAGCACTTGCATCCACCACTAGAACATTATTGTCCTTAGGATCAAACCTTCCAATCGAGGGTGCATTGCTAACCCCTTCTTTAATGCTACGAAATGCCTCACTCGCACTCAGGAGACCACACAAACTTTGACCCCTTCTTGAGAAGCATTCTTAGGGGTGTGGACACCATCGCAAAGTCTTTGACAAATTTGTGGTAATATTCGGCCAATCCTAAAAACGGATCTCACCTGGTCTTTATCGGTTTGTACTGGGCCACATTTCACAGCTTCCACCAAACATCTCTTAGGCCGCACCCCCTCCTTATCAATTTGATGCCCCCAAGATACTCCACACTATCAACAGCAATTCTGCATTTGCTTCTTTTCACAGTCAACCCAGCTTCTGCCAACCTTCACAAAACTCGATTCAAAATCATGTCATGTTCACTTTTAGAGTCAGCATAGATTAACACATCATCCTGAAACACTACAATATTCTGCACCCCTTCCAATATAGTCTCCATAAGCCTTTGGAACACTGCCACTGCCGAGGCCAGGCCAAACGTCATCCTACAATATTTGAATATTCCGAATGTTGTTATAAATGTTGTCGGATGTTGAGGGTCCTCTTTTAAGGGAACCTGATGATATGCCTGAGAAAGATCTATTACTGAAAATATCTTGGCGCTGCTCAATGTGGACAACTTTTCTCCAATTATGGGTAGAGGATGCCTGTCTAATAGGATATTCCTATTGAGGTCCCTTAAATCTACGCACAGCCTTATATCTCCATTAGACTTTGCAGCAACCACCACCGGTGACAACCACTCTGAACTCTCAATCCTTTCTATGATCCCTTTTTGCAACAATGAATCAATCTCTTTTTTTAGTCTATCACTGAGGTCGTGAGGCACCGTCCTCACTTTGTGCACCTTTGGAATAGCTCCCGCCTTTAAATGAATCTCATGTTCAAATCCCTTTAACATCCCTAACCCTTCTTGGAACACCATAGGAAACTCTTTGTCCCATTTGTCTCTGAGTTCAGCAACAGTCACTGGTTCTTCTGCATTCGCCTGAATTCTGATTCCCAATTTGCGCTGTTCGCCCCATCCTAAGAGAGATGAGCCCTCTTGTGTGAAGTACACTTCAGATTCACAACTTCTGCCTTTGTATTTTATGGACGCTTGAAATTTTCCTAGAAGCTCTATCCTCACATTTCCATAAGCATAAGGTTAAATTTTGTGCTCCATCAACTGTCTAACATCTCCTTTTAGACATCCTTCAAAGGTTCTTCTCGACATCAGAGTCCAAGGTGAGCAGCTGTCCACCTTCATGGTGACAACCCTACCGTTGATTAGAAACACATCTGTTGGAGCCACTGCCTTTATGCGATAGTTCAGATACTTCTAGCACATGCTTGATTTGACTACCTTGTAGAACCACAAAGCTTTCTTCTTGTTCCGGAACTCTTCCACTGCACTCAATGTTCTGCACATGACCTGATTCACGGCAAACTCTCACAAAATGTTCTCTTTTTTTGCACTTTAAGCACGAGACATTCCTTGTGGGACAAAACACACTTGTAGATATGTGACGGTTGCTGCCACACTTGTAGCATTTGACTTCCTTGCTAACGTTTAACTTCTTCATTCCTCTTACTGCAGCAATTTCTCCTTCTTGTTTATCACTCCTCATAGTTGACATATATTTATGTGCCTGCTCCATGCCCCTAGCTGTTTCCACTGCCATCTCCAAGGGGACATCTTTGGACAACAGCCTTTTTCCTGTATTTTCAAGTTATTCGTGCAGCGAACTAGTTGGTCATGTATAAGTGAGTCCGTGAGTAGCCCAAACTCAAACGTATGACTGAGCGACCTCAGTGCTGCAATGACATTTTCCACTGGCGCCTGTGGATCTTGTGACCTATGGAAAAACGTATGCCTTTCAAAAGTGATGTTTTTCTTCACCTGAAAATGAATCTCTAACTTTCTTTCCGCCACACTATACTGGTCCATATCTCCATGACCCTCTTGTGGAGGCTCTGGTAATCCATCATAAACACTACGACCCTCAGTGCCCAGATTGTGAAGTAATATTGCTTCCTTCCTTGCAGGTGCGAATTTCTCCCCACCTATTGCAACTAAATGGGTATCAAATAACCCCTTCCAACTGTCCCACCTTATTGCTGGCGTTTCGGGATCTGACAAGAAAGGTGGAGGTGGAGACATGCTTGCTGCAGCCATGTCTGCAAGAATTTGTACTTAGCAGCACTGGGGTACCACTAGCACTGCTGTTGGTGGGATGTGCTGTCTATCAAAGCTCGTAGTTTAATCACCAGTTCTGTGTAACCTTCATGCATGTAGTTTGCATTGAATGAGCCTGAGCTGAGCTGTCTCTTTAAGTTCGATGCAACTTTGCAGGGACCCTTCCTAAATCCACTTAGTTCGCTCTCCCTGATAGTGCCTGGTAGATTGGGCTTGTATTCCCCCTTGGTGCTTGGTTATGAAAACACAAAGACAAACAGCCAGTCAGCCAATGAAAAACCCTGGGACAGTTCTCCCTCTTTCTAATATCGTGTGTAGTCTGTTGACTGGCTGCTGCCCTTGGCTGTCCCCTCCCCCTTCTCCTCACCTCAGTGACTTGCAAGGCAGTGGGGCGGGGCCTATGGCACCATTGCAGGCTGCTCTACACGCAACCGCCAGTGAGAGCTGGATGCAGGGCTGGCAGACCGTCTCCCTGCCAGACAGTGATGCGTGCCCGGGCCGCAGCGCTTCACCCAATGCGGCTGCAGCCGAAATTAATCTTGTTGTGGTACCGCCGGCCTGCTACAGACGGAGGGCTCCCTGTGCGTGGTCTCTGTTCTTCAGCTTGTCCTGTTGGGCTGTTGACGCTCCGGTTGGCTTCCCCCCCGCGGCGGGCTCGCTAAGGGCATCCGTCACCACTGAAGGAAGTACTGGACACCGTGGGTAAGTGGAAATAATAATAATGAGGCAGCACACTGTCGCTTCACATCCCCAGCAACCGTCTCTGCTGTCACGCGACCCTCAGATCGAACAACAACAAGGAGTCGCATGACAGCACAAGACACCAGCTATAATGCAATTCTCTACACAACCCTTTCAGATTGGGGTCTTTCCACCTACCACCTGCCTTGGAGCCGAACTTTTCTTCTTGTTCCTTCCTATGCTGTCTAACAGATCAAACCAGCTATTTTTATATAACCTCCATGTTGTTCTCCACCACTTTCTCCTGGTGTTCACCTACCTTCTCATGATATTCACCCGCTTCCTCTATATCCTTCCCTTCCAGCTCCTTTGCCTGCTCACAAACATCCTCCTGATTTTCACCTTTTCTCTTCTTCTGACTCCTTTTTCCCCTTTAGTCTCACACCGTTTCTCCACACTCCTGCCACCAACCCCTTCTAATATTGCTAACTTGAGTCAACACCCTGCTACATCCACCTCCAAACACCCACTCCGACTGGATTGAGGTTTGGAGTTTATATGGTAGGTTAATCCCTACTCCTGGGCTGAGCGAGGGTCAGCACCTGTGTTGGAGAATTAATACAGGCCTGTGATTGGCTGCCGCTAAATGCCTCACCTCATCTGGATTTACTGGGTGGGCCCGAGCATGGACCAAACCTGAAATGACTCGTCTGCCATCTCTAATGCTAATGCTCTAAAACTTCTATCCTGTTATGGTGTTTCAGCATTTGTAGAATACCTGGGGTTTGGTAAGTATTAGGGCATTTTTTTCATTCACCTGTGGACACTCTAGTCATTATACTTGTGGTCCACAAAACCTCTGAGTCATTACTGTTTGGAATACATACTCAACCTTGCTTGGCAAGCCAAGTGCTTCTTATATCCGTGCAGTTTTGCCAAGCAGGTCACTGCGAGAAACAGGATCCAGATGCACAATTGGGTAAAGCAATGCTAACTAACTCTCTTTGTTCTCAAGTTTGCATTCCCTTAAATGGACTGTCATCCTTTCCAGTCCCTAACTAGGCTGCTTAAAAAGGGTCATGCTAATTGAGTTCTGAGGCCCAGCAATGCCGGGCTATTTCCCACTTGGAGACACGAGCGTTCGTACATTATTTTCATGATTGTTTGGGAGAAGACCCTGACTCGGCAATTTGTTAAGGGCCAGTTGTCAGGATTCATCAATATTAGAGGCTCTAGCAACGCTGGATGCGTACGGGTCCCACACTAAAATGGCCGATGCATATGCTCATGCTACACACCTCTGACTTGCAGTACTGACACCTTCCCGTAAAACGTTGGTCTTCAAACCTTTTTGACCTGTGCCCCCCCGAAAATGCCAAATGGAGAGTAATTACAAATTGCTGTGAACAATTGTGTGCTGTCACCGCACCCTACTCCCAGTATAGACCCTATGCTCCTTCAACTACTACCATCAGTCTACGGGCTCCCTTATCCCACCCCAACACAGACCCTGGGCTCTCCTCACCATGCTCCCACTATTATTCTATGCCCACCCCATCTTGCTCCGACCACAGTCTCTGAGCTCTCCCCATCCTGCTCCCAGCACAGTCCCAGGGCCTGTGGTGGCTGTTACAGGGAGGGGCATAAACATTTCCCCCAGATGTGCCATAGCAACCAAGCTTTGCGAAGGAGCCCGAACCAATCAAGGGGGGCTCGGGAGGTCTCCCCCTGGAACATTGTCTAAAATAATGTGTTAAAATGTCGCATTTTAGAACATACTTTTAAAATAAATTTGTTAAAAAGCCAGAGAGTTTGCAATTGGCGCTGGGGGGCCCAGGCAGCAGGCATGGTATGCTACCATCTCCCTGTCACCTTTGCCTCACAGCGCTTATCACACGCACACAATCAAAGTGATTATGTGTGTATGCAAGGCGCTGGGGGGCCCAGGGGGAAAGCATGGTTTTTTTTTACTGGACATCGATGTCCAGCAAAGAAATACCATCCCTGTCCCATGGGCTCCACAGCGCCTTAGAAGGAGAGCTGATTTTTTGCAGGTGGGTAGGAGAATTGTGCAACAAAGGCATTTTTAAACAACCCCCCACTCACCAAGATTAGCTCCACGGACCAACACAAACAGACACACATTCACACAGCAAGCACTCTTATCATTCACACGAGCACTCATCACCACATACACTCACTCATAACACAAGCATACATGCATCCATACACATATTTAAATAAAAAATAAATGAAAATAAATTAAAATAAACTCACCCTGTCCTGAAGTTTCCTCCCCAGCGCTCAAGCTTCTGCATCATGAACAGGAATCGGTAAGCACACACTTCCTGGTTCCTGCACATGCATACAGGGGCCTGTGCGCAGGAGCTCTCCCTCGCACATACAGAGATGCAGTTCCCCAGCGTGCATTTCCAATGATCTATGCAAGGATGGTGAAGCAAAACACCCCCAGCCTTGCATGGCTCATTGAGCATGTGCGGCTGGGGAACTGAACTGTCGAAGGGAAACAGTTTTTCCCCTTGTCTGTTCAGCCAGCCCAAGAGTGCTCCCTCAGCTAGAAAAAGCAGCTGAGGGAGCGCTCAGTGTTTCACTGGGCTGGCTCCTCCATAATGGCTGAGGGGGCCACTGGGTCGACGCCCCCTCACCCATTACGGACAAGCCGCCCTTGCCTAGGTGCCCTCCATGCCTTGCTTTTTCTTGCCTCACTGTTCGTAAAAAAAAAAAGGAGAAAAAAAATAATTTTCTTTTTTGTTTACACATTTCAGGCAGCTGTCTCGCACCCTCCTGTGAATGAGGCTGCGGTCCCCGGAGAGGGGGAGACGAGAGGGGAGGGCACCCCACAGTTTGAATACCTCTGCCGTAAGATAACAGCTGCCAGCATCACTGCTCCACGTGTTTTTACACTTTACATTTCCTGGGGCGAAGATTTGTTTCCCGTACCATCAGTTATCTTTTCTTCCTTTCCTGCACCCCTTGACTTGGCTCTTGTTTCCTTCATTCTTTCCTTGCTGTTTTTGGGCTCCTTTATCCACTTGGTCTTGGCCTTCCTTGTTTCCTGACTCTTTACCTTCTGGAAACCCGATCCAGAGAAATCGCTCAGCCAGATTGGCAATAACCCCTCACAAAGGACACTTGTCTCCTTTCCCTGGGTGGCCATTTACACTTGCCTCTCTGCAGGTTTAGACCAGTTCAGTCCATTTGAACTCCATCAGAGGTTTTTTCCAGCTCTGTTGTTTTTCCTCCTATCTCCTTACTTCCAGTAGGGCATTTTGCCTAGAGTGGCCTACTATCACTCTGGTCAAGCCCTCAAGTTAGAGAGTGTCGCCTTACAACAAGCTCTCCCAAAAAGGGTACCTATGCACCCTGACCCTGTACCACCACCCCTTAGAATAGTGGACATTGATGGCAACCCTATGGGTTGCAACTGTTGCTGGGTGCTTGTATGATCTGATTTACCTTCCGAACCTCAACCTTTATCTCTGACCATAGTATGGTCAGTATTATGGTAACCAACATACCAAGGTTACTGCTTTGGTTAGTACCATAAGTCCATTAATAGACAGTTCTGATGGCTTTATAATTGCACTGAAGGAAAAGTTTGGCCAACCTGACCTAAATTACGCCGCCCAAGAAGCCTTGTTGGAGTGTTCACAAGGCACATAGGACATCCTGGTCCATGCCAGTAGATCAAAATTACTGGCTATGGGTACAGCTTGGCCAGAGGATGCACAGTATTCCCTATTTCGCATAGCTATCTCAGAGGAGCTCAAAGGCGATTTAGCATGTGTGCCAAGACCACCTGCCTTGCAGTTGATCACCCTTATATTTCAGCTTGAATACAGACTACACGAACGCAGAACCAAAAGGAAAAAGTGCTGCAATAAGGCATCTACCTTTTTGCCTATAGGCAGTGAAGGAAAGGAGACAATTCCAGAGCTCAGTACCCCCAAACTGATGCAGATCGGATCAGCACTGGGTCTGCCGTCTGACGACAAATACACTGACAACAAGGCCTCTGCATGTACTGCGCCTCCCATGACATTATGTTATGTAATTGTCCAATTGTCTCCACCACGTAGGTCAGGAAACGCCACTGCCAACTCCTAACCGGACACGAGAGTGGATTTTGTTGATAGGTCCTGTTAATTCAACTGTGGCTCCTTCCATTGCTTCAGACAATCGACTCCTGGTTCTGCTGTTGAGCCCTCTGTTCTCTGGGCACCGGGAAATGGATGATACCTGCCCTTAGTGATTCCAGTGCAGCTGGCATATTTCTAGATCTAAAACGAGCACATCATCTTCAGCTTGCCACGATACAAGAGTTATCTGCCACTTCCATTGAAGGAGTCAACGGACGTCTTTTGCTTTCAGGTGTAGTAATACATTGCATAGGACCTGTGGTCATGACTGTGGCAGCACACCGTCTTTCAACCTGACCACTATGGTCCACTTCATAAGTTATACTTGGCTTGCAACGCCTTAAGTATCATGATCCTGTAAGAGGATTCAATTCAACACTACAGCTAAGTCAATGCCTAGTCTGGGATACTGAATGGAAACCCTTATTGATCTATCTTTATGTCCAGTTCATGCCTTCTGGATGACTACCCCTGTATAACACCCCTCTCTTGGAATCCTCCTGACCCCACTGAGCCAAGAAGTAGTTCTGTTTTGCAAGTTAAAAAGGTTTATTTGATAATTTAAACAATATATATATATCACACTTTATAATAAATTAATAATTGAATATCACACTTAATCTGAGCAGTAATCAATAATGGATAGTCTGGCACTAGCACACTGGTGAATAGGAACAGAAGAATAAGGTGGTAGAGAATGCTTTATATAAGTTCAGATGGATGTAATGTTGAATGAAAATGCAATACAGAAAATACTCAATATGATTTCAACAAAACAATGTAATCACTTTTCTCTGGCAATCCCCTCCCCCCTTTATGCAATGCAAGGAAATGGAAGGAAAGCACACAGTTCTCAGAAATGCAATCAAATGTAATTCAGTTCACCCCAGCAAGCTTAGACTACAGAAGTTGGAAACACAGGCCCAAAACGCTTTTTATATGTGCTGGCAATGAAGTGAAAAATATGCTAAAATGCTTTTAATTCCCTCTAGGAGGTTCAGGGTGAGTGAAATATACTTGGGATGAGTTCAGGCTCACTTTAGCAAGGATCTAGGAGTAACTAGCAGGTTAAACGAATTTTGGCAAATGAAAGCAAGAAAACTGCTGTTTTCACACGTGAAGAAATTTTGCAAATCACGGCAAATTCGCGAGTGCGTTTTACAGCAAAAGTATCGAGACTAGCACTATCGTTTTGGGGTCCTAGGACAGCCTAGGATCTCAGCTTCCAGATGAAAGTTACTGCAAGTCTCTAGGACAAACGGTCGCGGAGATATGAGCGATTAAATAAAGGTCGTTTTTCAGATTTGAAATTTTAAAGTTCAAAAAGACAAGTGACAGCTAGCAACTAGAAAAGGACAAGTGACAGTTAGGAGGCAGTTCTACTTAGATTAAAATAGATTGAATTATATTATTTTAACTAAGAGATTGGTTCTGCACAGTCTACTAGGTACTCACACTATATTCTTGAATTAAATGGGCCTTGCCACGGATCTGGTCAGGTTTTAGACTGGACTCTGGTCTGGTCTCGGCACTTCACAGTGATCTGGGTCAGCTCTCTCTGGTTCTGCTAACAGCGGTCTGGTCTGGGTCTGCTCTCTCTCTGGATTCTGGAGATTGATGGATTTAAAGTCTGGATCTTTCTGCACAGCTTTCTCTAGAGATTGATGGAGGTAAAGTATGGATTTTCCGGCAGAGCGTCCCGCAGCAGATGGAAATGAATGTCCCTATCTGTCCTGTCTGTCTGCTTTTATCTGTTTTTAAAATGGGTGTGTGTGCAGCATCACTAGACCCTACCCCTCTACACTTGCCATTGGCCCAGCTTTCATTTCTCCCCTGATTGGGGAAGCTAAGTTGTGTCAGAGTGATGTCATTTTACAGCCTGCAGAAAGTCCACTCCTCCTGTCAACTTGCACACAAATCTAGATTTGAACCAAATACATATTTGCAGAGGTACATATTGTTTTAAAATCATATGCACCCATCATGCATTACAGGAGGTATACCCTGTCCAAATCTGCTCTTCCTGAGAGCTTGTATTCAGAAATGGCAATATTTTGCATTTTTTAACTGGTTTGCTATACCCGACATTACCCCAAATTTACACACATGTGCGCAAGGAGTATGGACATTAATTGATGAAGTGTCAGATTTTTCACATGCACACATTTTGAGTAATATCCTCTTTTCCGCTAAAACCCCCCTGAACATACCACCGGGTCCTAACACGTCTTAAAATGTGGGCAGAAAAATCACAAGAATTATGGTATCATTTAAATAATTTTCACAAGTCCGTACTATGAGTTATTCATCTTTTTCTAAAACCATATTCTGGCTGGCAGGGGTGTGTCTTTTCAGGTCACATGGTACAGAAACCAGTCTTTCCAGTTTCTGCCAAGCTCAGAGACCCTGCCCCTCCCAGCTTCTGCCAAGAGGAAGCTGTTTTACGACATCTGCAATAAACCATCTGCCTGGGTGAAGGGGGTTGCATTGTTCAGAGCTCCTGTATTCTGTGGGGGCTCCCCTTAATTCAATTATCAGAGAGATGGCATATCCTTAGTGTGGCCAGCAGGAAACAGCCAGGCCTGGGAAGTTACTTGTGAATCAAGTTTCACTCCTTAAGTTTAAAACTATGACATTTAACAATTGCAGCCTATGTGACACTCAAAAGTAGGTCACTCATTTCTTTTAAACATTTAGATTTTTAGTGTCTTTCAGTCCAAATTTACTTAAACTGCTGAAATCCACAGCTCAGCCAGTCTTGTGATGAACATTGTTTTAGGCTCATCCTCTTTCCAGATTTTGTATGCCCACAAGACTTTATTCTGCCAGATGTCCGCTGGTGTTCAGTGAGATTTTTGGATGTGTTGCAAAGAGGCATTTTGAGCTGGCATTCAGAGAAACAAAAGGTGATTTTAAAGTGCGGTTTTTCCTTTGGCACACATTTCACTCATGGCACCCCGGCCCATCCTGCTCACACTGGTGGGTGGCAAGTTAGGCAACCATTTTAGTGTGCACAACTGCGCGGTTTTCATAGATTCTGACGCACATGTGGGCTTTTTCGGCCATCTTGGATTTCCTAAGCCCACAGCACCAAATGTAGCCTAATAGTCCAAACGTGGGTCAGGACACCCAACAAACCCCCCCACGTGACTGCCCTTTGAATTTGAGTCGATGGGGAGTCGCGTGCACAAGGGTTTTGACCCAGGCACTGGTCTGTCCGCATAATCTTCTTCCAATTCTGCAAATGGCACAGCTCAGCATCTTTTCCTCCATCCGGTCGGATCGATCGGTTCTCCTCGCCGGTCCTGATGGGAATATTGGGCGGTACCCTGGGCCCCCTTGCGTCATCCTCCCAGTCTCCGGATCATCCTCCTTGGCCGGTCTCCAGGTTTTCTTTCTCCTAGGACGACAAAGGAAGAGCGGCAATACCTACTCATAGACGTCTTTCCACCACTGTTGAGATAGTGGGGCAGCATATGCATTTCATCATAACGAAACATTACATTCTTATTTTGAAAAAAAAACAGTATAACTAAGAGACAGTTTCATGCAAATCACAATATTTTAGAGACTAGATGTGGTATGTTTTATGGTTGGAACTGAATTAGTCTGAGACAGTACCCGCTAGGATTCCAGAGGATTCCTCCAGTTGTTGCAGAGTGTGCCTGGGATGGCAACATTTCAACTGGTTTATGTGGACCCACTTGTCTTCCCCCGCTGCCAAAGGACCTTTGGGGATGTGGATTTTGTAGGCCACAGGGGAGATCTTGTCGATGATCTCAAAGGGTCCCTTCCATGTAGGCAAGAATTTCCGCTGTTTTGCCTGGTTTCTTTGGAAGTTGTATAGATAGACCCGGTCCCCCACCTGATATTCCTTCCTGGAAGTCTTCAGGTCATAGTGGGTCTTCATGCTATCAGCCGATCTTTCTAGATTCCGCTGAGCGTAAGCAAAAGCATGTTGGAGGTGTTTCCTTAAATTCTCCACATACTCATGAGTAGTGGAGGCATTTATCAGTGTCTGCTCTTGGGTCCTATAGAGCAAATGCTGCGGAAGCACCATCTTGCGCCCAGTCATCAACTCGAATGGTGACATTTTGGTTGCAGATGAAGGGGTAGATCTGATGGCCACTAGGACCTAAGGTAATCGGATATCCCAACTTGGCCCAGAATTTGCCACAAACTTCTTTAATATGCTCACAATGGTTCGGTTATATCTCTCTACTGCCCCAGAAGAAGCTGGCCTGTAAGCAATATGCAACTTCCTTTTGACCCCCAGTATCTCCCACATCTTTGTCATTACTTCACTGGTGAAGTGGCTACCTCTGTCTGACTCAATCCTTTGAGGTAGACCAAATCGGGAAAAGATGTGGTTAATCATCAGGGCAGCTGCCGTTTCTGCCTTGCAGTTTGGGGCTGGGAGACATTCCACCCACTTGGTAAACAAGCATGTCACAGTCAACATGTACTTATTCCTCCTAGCAGAGCGAATCACGGGGCCTACAAAGTCGATTTGTAAATCTGACCATGGCAGTGTCATCCCCCTCTTTTGGAGAGGCGCACGGTGTGTGAGGGATGATGGCTGAAATTGTGCACACACAAGACACCCCTTCAAGTATTGGTCGAGGTCCTGCCCCATGTGTGGCCAGTATGCAACCTCTCTTAAGATTTCCAGTATTGTGTGAAACCCCCTATGACCGGCGGTGGCCGCATCATGGGCGTGACTTAACATCAGGCTTCGGAATGAGGTAGGAACCACCCACTGATCGTGGCCAGCTTTGGATTTCCTTACCAGCAAACCGTCTTGGATTCGGAACATTTTTGGACATTTCATCAACACTCTTAGGTCCTCTTTCCCAATGTAATCGGTATCCGTCAGGGGAAAGTTCTCAGGGTCCTCAAGGTGTTGGTAAAACTTACCAATTATTGGATCCCCCTTCTGAGCTGTAATCAAATCAGCATCAGGGGTATCCTTACTCCATTGTGCAATTGACAGGTCGTTGTGAGCATTTGTCTGGGACCTAGTGATAGCAGTGACCTGGATTTCCCCCAACAGGGACTCAATCTCAATTAGATCCCCTTGGATGGCCCCGGTTTTGGCCAGCTGATCAGCTTAGTCATTTCCAGTTTTGTCTGGTCCCTCTACTTTGGAATGACCCTTGATCTTTTTCCAATAGATGGTCATCTCATTCGAGGTGACCAGATCATCAATGTTTTGGATCAACTTCCCATGTTTCAAGGGTTTGTTGTTAGCACATAACATGCCTCTGGTTTTCCAATTAACCAGGTGCTCCACGAACCCGTTCCGTACATAATCCGAATCTGTGATTATGACCAGTTCGTGGAGTTGATGCTGGACAGCAGTGAGGATGGCCTGATGCACAGCCATCAATTCTGCCACCTGACTACTTCGGGGACCAATTTTGTGTCCAGCGGAGGGTTCTGGGGACTCATTCACCCATGCATTCCCTACGCCGGCCACCAGTTCTTTCTCCCCGTTGTTGTCAACATGGTAAGAGCATCCATCCACATAGACAGTGGGCATTCCCTCACACTTGTCCTCTTCAAAGACTTTGTGTGGGGAATTAAGGTATGCCTCCGTGTTGTCCTTGATTTTTAGACTTTCGTCCTCGAGACAGTTTTCTCTGGCACAATCATGCAAGTCAGCCAGACCTTGCGCGAGGGGACTCTTCTTGTTTTGGCCATATCTGACCTCCACAGGAAAGCCTTGCATTGACAGAATCCAGGAAGTAATTCGGGAATTACTCACATTTCCGGCCCGGATTCTGTCACTTTGGAGATATTGCAGAGGCTGGTGTGGAGTCTCCACTATGATGTGTTCCCCCTGGATAAACGGGCGGTAATTCTTCAATGCCCACACCGTTGCCAGGAGTGCCTTCTCACAATCGTTGAATTTTTCCTCCACAGAGGATAAAGTTTTGCTCGCATAGGAGATTACTTTATTGACCTTGTCATGCTTTTGGTATAATACTGCCGTCAAGCACGTATTAGAGAACCCTGTCTCCAGGAAGAACTCCTTGTTTCTGACAGGGTAAGCTAGGCAAGGCGCTTGTGAGAGGCTTCTTTTGAGTTGTTTTACTGCCTCGGCTTGTTCTGGACCCCATTCCCACTTGACCCCCCCCTTCAGGAGATGAATCAGGGGTCTGGTGATCTCTGCGTAGCCCTCAATGAACTTTCTGCTGTAATTAGTCAGTCCAAGGAGGCTCCTTAGTTCCCGCAGAGTTGTGGGGTCTTTCAGTTTCTGAAGTGCTTCCACTTTCTTTTCCTTGGGACAGAGACCCTGAGGAGTAATCTCATGCCCCAAGAAATTAACACGGGTTCTACACCACTGTGCTTTCTGAAAGGAAAGTTTTGCTCCGGCGGCCCTCAACTGGGTCAGAACATAACGGATCTCCGCTATGTGTTCCTCCACAGATGAACTTTTGATGAGGACATCATCTACATAAGCCAGGTTACCCCTCGCACCCAGGTCGGGCATGGCCTTATGTAGGAAAATGTTGAATTCATTACCGGAGTTAAGGTATCCGAAGGGAGTCCGGGTCCATGTGTACTGCTGGCCCCCAAAGGTAAAAGCCAGTTTGTATTGGTCCTCCCTGCTGACAGGCACGGTCCAATATCCATTGGTCAGGTCTATTGCAGTGAATACCTGTGAGCCCTGGATCTTGGCCAGCCCTTGGTCAATGTAGGGCAGAGGCTATCGGGAAGTATGGACCCGTTTGTTGAGCTCCCTAAGGTCAGCGCAGAGTTTCCACTGGCCGTTTGGCTTCAATATTCCCAGCACCGGATTATTGAAGGTGCTGTGGACTGGACGGATTATTCCCCGGGACTCAAGGTTCTTAATTATTTCAGTAAGGGACTCCATTGATGCGAGAGGCAAGCGATATTGCTTCACAAACACAGGAGTCATGCCAGGGTCCGTGGGGATTGTTGTTGTGTGGATGTCAGTGCGACCACAGTCATATGAGTCTACCGCAAAGAGATCTTGGAAATCCAAGAAAACTTGTTTCAACTTTTGCTTTTGTTCCAGAGTCACACAGGCATCAGCTAGGTTGACTCTCTCTTCCACCATCTGCCTGAAGCCTGGAAAGACTTCTGGTTTGGCTATTTCAGCAGCCTCCTCCAGCTGGGTGGAGAAGTCCCTGGTCAGAGGGCTGATTTGGACCGGAGGCTTCAGGTGGGAAAGGCAGCCCTCATGGACCTGAAAAATCACCTCATCCCTCCTGAAGTCACAAGTCACATCTTCCTTACCATAAGGGCAAGAAGTGTACACCAGGAAGTTCCCCCCATGCCGGGTAAAAATCCTGTCTGGTGTTGTATTGTCATCACTGTCACTGTCAAAGCAGTCCTTGGGGATTGGCCCTAACAGTTCATTACCTAAGTCTATGGAAAAATGTCGGTCATCAACCGCCATTCCAATAATGGTGCCTGCGGCTAGAGTAATACTCTTCAAGTCGCTGTTATCCACCTCTATTAGAATGGTGTCATGTTCTATGTTGACTAATGGAGTTGGGTTTACCCCTAACCCTTGCTGTTGGAGAGAAGCATTTAGATGTATGTACGCATCAGGGTTTTGCAAATATTGTCCTCTTTTAGCTTTCACTTCCAGGGAGAATTGTCGGGTCCTTTCTGGGATGGTGACTTCCTCTTTGATCTGAATTTCAACTGCATAAGGTAGCAATTGAGCTGACCTAAATGCTTTTTCTGGATCATCAAAGCCCATGGGATTATCCGCTAATCGGGACCAAGCTTTGAAGTTTATTAGGTCCAAACTAATGGCAAAGCGATTGAGAATGTCACTGCCTAAATAAAAGGCGGCAGTGACGTCTCGCACGACCCAACAATTATGGACTATGCTCTTGTTGCCAATGGAGATTTTGAGCATACACCTGCTTGGCAGGAGATGTTTGGAATTAGGCGCTTCCAGGTCCATTTCCCATTTGTCTATCAGTTTGAATGTGGGAATGGCTGGATCTTTTGGGAGTTGGCGGAACATGGCTTCGCTGATGAAGCTCTTACCGTTGCTCACACACACTCGAGCGAGAACAGAGTCCTTCCCATCATTTAACTGAACAGGGATGAACAACTGCTCTCCAATTTGCTGAATATCAGCCAGGCTCTGAGCTGATTTCACATCTTTCTGGACTATGGGAGTGGGAGTTTCTGATTGTGGATTAGTATAGAATCTCAGAGTGTTTCCTTCCAGCGTGGAGTACCACTTTAGACTGGAAGGAAGGTTGATTTTCAGAAATAGAGAGGACCCTCCATCACCAGTCTGTTGTCCTACTGCTATTACTGTCATGTCTGGAATTTGGCTATTCTGGAAGTGAAATTCTACTTGGTCAGATTTTTGTTCAACCATGTGGCAGGTGCCGTTTAAACTAACATGGTTGACACTCTGTTTTAATTTTATTGGTCGGCTAGTCTGGGTCCAGAGGACCTTGTTTACACAATCTATTAAGGGTGACAACCTCCTCAGGAGGTCATTCCCCAGTAAACAAGGGGTGCCCTCTGGAGTCACTACTATGACCGGGTGTTTCACCTTGTGTCGCCCGATCTTTTTTTTTTTTTTTATTTTTTATTCAAACCGTTGTTTTGTTAGTTCGATCAACAAACTCTTACAACATTTATAAAAATATAAATTCTTTTCATATTACATATAAAATATTTAATTTTTCATTTTTTAACAATTAGACAAAATTAATCTGCAAGCTTTCGTGTATACAATATGTTGAGAAAGTTTTAAGAGCAGTTTTCATATATAACGAGACAAAGTAAATATGTTGATATCTTGTTAATACTTTCAACACAATTTTTACAATATTTTGAATAGAGTTTACTACTGTACTGAAGATGGCTCCAGTCATGTTTGAATTTTCGTATACAGCGCATAACCTTCAAAAATTGCTAGGGATTACAGTATTAGAGGAATGCAGGTGCACATTTTCTTGCATTACATGTTCCCCTGGGGCTCACTCATTCGAAACCTCGTCTCAAGATCGGTGTTTATAATCGTTAGGAGTCTGCATAGAGCTAATATGAAGCTCGTTCGCGTTCCCCACATCGAGGCCAACCAAAGCCATTCCCTGTTGCCCTCAGTTGGTACACCATTAGATGCGATGGTTAGTGCACGCGTTGTTTCAAAATGAGGGCACTGTGTGACTAGATGTTTTAATGTTTCTTTGGCTGAGCAGTCATTGCAGAACCTGCATCCGGCATCTGCAATAGCCTTCCAATACAGACTCCAGCCACAAATTCGTTCTAGAGTGAGACATTGATTCAATTTAAAACGAAGATATATTTCCCTGGCTTTGTTGCAGGGAAATTGAATTAAATAAGGTTTGTGCGGTCTTCTGGTAGAACAGAAATGTGCCGCTTCCTTATAACTCTTTAGTGATTCAATTTCCATTATTGTTCTACACCAGTCATTTTCTATGAGACGATGTTTCACATATCCCTGTCGGAATTCTAAGTCAGCTGGTAAAAGTGCAATTCTGTCAAGTATCTGCACCATTTGAGCATAGTAGATTGTGAAAGACGAACATTCCGGCGCTATCGTTAACTGTCCCAAATCCTCATATAAACAATTAGAGGGAGGATATAACATTCTGGCGAAGTTAGCTAATAAACGCCAATTACGACGTGCAGATAGTGCAGTGATGCCAAGTTCCTGTCTTAATAGAGTATTCGGTGTCGATTTGGCCAATCTTAAGGCTCCCTTCCACATACATCCTTGTATTTGATCGAGCTGGTTATTGATGTCCACTAAACACATATCTAAAGCATAAAGGATGATAGATTCCACTTTTAGAATATAAAATTGCAGTAATGGTAGCATTGAGAATTTGCAAAACTTTAGATATACCAGCCGCATCTGTGTGGCGAGAGGTGCCGCTTTTTTGTGTAGTACATCACACCACATAGCGATAGAATTGCAATCAGATATAGTATAGCCGAGGTATCGGATTTCCGGCACTGTAGCTATAGAAAAACTTTCAATCTTCCAATTGCGTGTAAGATTCTTTCTCTTGTGGTTTCTAAACACTACTATGTTTGACTTTTCCACATTACATTTCAGGTTGTGGGTCGTGCAGTAGGATGCAAATAGATCTAGTTTAATTTGCATCCCTTTGGGCGTTCGATCAAATAATACGATGTCATCAGCGAAGGCTAGCCATTGTACTTTAAGATGGACAAGCCTTGCCGGATACGAGATCAAAGTGTTCCAGATATCGTTTATGCCACATATGTAAAGGTTGAATAGTGTAGCAGCTAAGTTACAGCCTTGTTTCACGCCGACAGCGATGTTTATTGGGTGGGTAGTGGCACCTTCGCTATTTACTCTTACCAAATAAGTGGTATTTGTGTGAAGTTTCGCTATTAGTTGTATTATATACTCGGGTATATTCATTACAGCCATTTTTTTCCATAAGAGTGCACAAATAACTGAGTCAAACGCAGAGGTAAGATCTATAGATGCCATGTATAGTGGACCAGAGTCCTTAATCTTGTGCTTAGCTAAAAGATGGGCCATGATTGTAGCATTTAATGGGGTACCCATTCTGGCTCGAAATCCAATTTGGTACTTGGAAAGAATCTTAAGGTCACTAATGACCGCCTCGAGTTCCCTTAAAAGCAGGATCGCAAACACTTTAGCAGCGGTATCAATTAGAGCTATTGGTCGAAAGTTAGAAGGCTGAGATCTTGCTCCTTTTTTATATATTGGAACAATAATAGAGGCTAGCCAAGACGGGGGAGTGTCTAGAGATGTCAACATGTTATGAAAGAGTGGCTTGAGTATTTCAGCCCACATGTCAGGATCGCGTTTTAAGACGCAAGATGGAATCCCGTCAGGGCCTGCAGTTTTTGAGAATTTAAGCGTGCTTATCGTTGCTGCAATGGCGGTGATGTCCCATGGAAGAAAAGAAGGATGTGCTAGGCACGACCATTTGTATTCGATCTCTACAAAAGGCAGAGGGAGAGCAAACTTTTCTTCAAAGTAGGCTCGCCAAACCTGTGGGGAAATCGATAGGGATTGGTCAACCATGAGGGCAGAGGTTCCCACCCTCAGTAAAGCCCAAGTGGATCGTCTATCCCTATGGCATAATGTACTGAACATTTTCTGATTGTCCTGGTTGTGAAGAAAACGTTTGTGATCTCTGCACTTGTTCCGATATCTGATTTTAGATATTCTTGCCATAATTTGCCTCGCTGCCATGTTGGATGCGTACCCTGAAAATCCGCAGGTTTAGAGCTGAACTTCATGCAGTAGGCATTGAAGTCCCCTCCCAGTACAATGTCGCATGTTGGATGTAGGGTGAGGATGTCATCAAGTAACTTGTCAAACTCATTAAACACATCTCTTAGATTAAGCAGTACTGGATTGTGATATAAAGTTATCAGCAGGAGAGGGTTTGAGTGAGAGCCTTTAAACATGATCAATACAGCCATTATTGCTTGTGCATTGATTACATCTAGGACCGTGACATCTAAATTGGTGGTTATACATATAGCCAGACCTCCATACGGTCGCCCACCAGCACCGCGTTTGGCTTTTAATTGAAAGACAGTGTAGCCAAGCAATATAAGTTCATGAGTACACATAGTTTCCTGGCATAACATGATGTCAAAGTCGATTTTCAAGCGAGGATTACTAAACCATGCCTTTAGGTTGGTAAATCCACATGAATTCCAAGAGAGAATACATAGGGGAGCAGGTTATTTAATGAGGTGTATTATTCATGGCTGGGTTTCGAATATTTTGTAAAGCGGTCAGCCAGGACCAATCCTTACTGGTATTAGATAAATTTACCAATTGCGCAATTACATCTGTGCCTTCCATTCTGGGCAAGTCACTGATGATCAACTTCGGCGGTGGAATGGGAGGAGGGGCAAGGGGCATTTCATTGAACGAGATGGCATCGTCAATTGAGTCAAACGGGTAGAGCATTAGACCAATAAAACGAAACTCCTCTGTATATTGCAATAATAGGTTGGTGATAATCGCTGTTTGGACCTTGCATACCATACGATGATTTTGAACTGGTGGCAGTGTTATCCATTCGATATCGGTCGTGTGCAAGGTGTGAAGCCCCGGAATGCGATTGAAAGCTTGCATCAGGGCTGAGCGATTAAGTCGCTTTATACCATTTTTAAATGATATAATCTCCCATCCTATAATGGTGGTGGACTGTTTTGGTAATTCTCCAGTTTGCAAAACAATGCCCCTAGACTGGCCTGGAGATGGTTCATGCTGATTTTGTTGCTGGGCTTCTCCCTTCGTGTCTTGAGTGATGGAAAGTCTGCTCAAGCTCTCCCGGACATTGCCAGGATGCATGGGCTGTTGCCGTTCCATGACTGGTTCACTTATGCCAGTAGCCGTGTATAAGTCACATTCCGTCACGTTATTACTGGGTGGAGGAGCATCAGCCCTGGTTTTCTCTGTGGTTTTATTTTTGATGACTTTGAAAAAATTTGATAGTTGGGACTGGGCCAAAGCAGGCCCGGATCCCTCATTAGGGGAAGGTGGCGGCTGTAAGGGACATTTTTTTGTGTTTTTATTAGCAATTGTTGCATCAGGATTCAAATCATTTACAGCATTTTTCAATACTGGAGGTTTGGATATAACCTTTTCTACAGTCTTACTTACGTTTTTACCTTTCTTTTTTCCATTTGCTTTAGCTTGGGGGATCGGTTCATCATGTACAAGTTTAGACAGTTTTAGCCGATCTGCTTTCCTTTTTAAAGCACGGAAAAATAGTCTTTTTTCCTTTCTTGATGCAAAGGAGTGTAGGGCCTGGTGCGGAGAGGATTCCTCATCTGCAATTGGCATATTTTCAAGCACGGTTGGAGGATTCTCAAATGACGGATCAGACTGAGAGGTAGTAGCAAATAATTTGGTTAATGCTGAGGGGCTATCCGGATAAAGCCCTTGCCCTACCTCAATCGAGGGAGAAGAATGCCCCACGTTTACTGCTTCTTGGCTAGGTTGGAAGAAGAATAGCAGCTGTTCTAGTTTTTCCACCTGTGATGCCACCTCTCTACATAGTTGGGCGTGGGTGAGGATTTGGCAAGTGTTTTCAAGTTTGGGGGCAATCAACGTTTGAGCAAATAATTGCGGGAATGTATAATTAACTAAGGAAGGTTTCACAGTGTGAGATTCATTATCAGGGGCATCTAAATCATCTGTTTGAGTAGTCACTGATGTTGTTAGCAAGATTTTTCGGGGCGTCATTTCTTGACGGGCCGCCCCCTGTCTAAGGGAATCTGCAAATATGAAGCCCTCTAGTTTGTTGATTTTCGTTAGAATATCTGTAAGTGTTGATTTGCAGTCCCTCAATTCATAATGTGTGTATTCATGGCCACGATCTAACAGGTTAAGTATCCTTGTTAGGACCGGGTAGGATGCTTCAAGAGATTGCATATCCCCTGAGGGTTCTAGCATGTCAAAGCCCAACGGATGATTTATGTCTTTTTTAGAGGGGAGGTGCCCTGTGTTGGTATCAGAATTATAAGTGTCAGGCGAAAGCTGGGTAGGGGGCATTGGCCATGCGCTGGCTGTCGGGGAGTTGGAGGTCTCAGGTACATTGGCTGGTGATGCTGTGGAGATATTGAAGTTCTCCATGTGTAGCTCTTCATTGCAGTGAATGTGGACATCAGCCCTTTTATAGCCCGTATGGGTAACAGGAGTAGACGGCCCAAGTGATAATCTGACACGTTTTTCCAGGGCAGCGAGCACCACCGGCGCCAATATGGAGGTGTCCGAGGGGGATAAAGGCATGTCATCAGTTGTTAATTCTGTTTGGGCAGGGCCGATATCCATCCGCATGCTCATGAAGCTTTTGCGGGGGGCTTTAGGATTTGGGCCACTACAGGATGATACGAGCTCAGGTGTCAAAGAGCTAGTTGCCCCCATTGGTAAAGGTTGGGCACGGGCGTAGGAAAAAGCCACCTCATGTTTTAGTAAGTCATGATCAGTTATTGGTGCCCAAGATACTGGTACTTCCGCACCCTTATTTAGTACCAATACGGCATTTTTTGCAGGGTCTTTAGACATGAACATTTTTTTATTTTTTTGAGTTTTTTTCGAGTTTCTACAAGGAGACGATTCCAGGGGGCGCCCACTACGGAGACTTGAAACCATTGAACCCACACATACAAAGTAGAAAATTACGTTTAATAAAGTACTAGTCCTTACTTTTGTCCAGGCTCCCAGCCTCACTGCCTAACAGCCCAACAGCCACTTGGAGCCCACTTCGATGCGCACGCGCGATGCGCGTGCACGAGGGCTATATGGAGGAGTGGAGGCTGCAGGGGCGGGCGGATAGGCGGAGTCAGGCAGAGAGTGACTGCAGCAACAAGGACACAAAGAAAGGACAAAACAGACCGTTAGGATGTGGGGCTGAAAAATGCTCGTGATAGGTAAGACTTAGAGGAATAGCTGCGAAAGAGCCGCAGCAGCGCTGTGGCAAAAGACACTCTATCACGTTTAGAAAAAGAGTTAGTCAATGTTCATTTACTTCTGAATCTGGCCAATGCAATGTTTCGCTTGCGATGGTCCTTCCTCTTGCGCACGGCGCGGCACGGTGCGTGTAGACAGGGTGAGAAACAGTCGCAGAGCAGTTCCACGAGATGTTGAAGTGGAGGAGTAAGTCCGGGCAGCCCAACAGCCACTTCTTGGTACTCCTTCTGCAAGGCCAGAAATCTGGTATCCTGGTCAGCCTTTTCCTGTTGCAGGATGTCCATATCCCTCTTTATTTTAATGATGTGCTGTCTACTCTCATTTTCTGACTCCTGGCTCCCCTGCAGCTTCTGCTCAGAAGAGACCAGGTCAGATTGGACCTTCTCTAACGCCATCTGTCGCTTATTCGCCAGAACTTGGCTTTCAGTACATTTATCCTGCATGTCTCCCATATATAGGTACAGGTATGCCGCTATCCTAACCATCTTGTCTTGTTCATCCTTAGCTTTAGGAGCCATGTATAGTTCACTCAGGGCCACATGTAGGGGACCCTGATCTCCCCATATATCTGACCCTGTTTCAGTGACCTGTTGCGTGATGGCCTGCAACCAGACCATGCGGTCCTGGTGAGTCCACTCACCTCTCACAAATAACTTATGTAAGAAGTGCTCTCTGGCTATTTTCATATCTACCAAGGTCGTCATTCTAGAGATTGGTCTCTGTCCTGACTTACAGAAATTAGTATTTTATTTTTGCAAAACAGACCTTTTTCTTAGAGCGTTCCTTTGAGGAGTGCTTTACAGCGTAACACAGCGTGGTGATCCGACCGGATATGCGTATCTGGTCAGCTGGCACGCTGTATTAATCTGCACAAGTGATAGATCTAACCCAAACGTCCGGCACGAGACCCCAATTTGTAAGAGGATTCAATTCAACACTACAGCTAAGTCAATACCTAGTCTGGGATACTGAATGGAAACCCTTATTGATCTATCTTTATGTCCAGTTCATGCGTTCTGGATGACTACCCCTGTATAACACCCCTCTCTTGGAATCCTCCAGACCCCACTGAGCCAAGAAGTAGTTCTGTTTTGCAAGTTAAAAAGGTTTATTTGATAATTTAAACAATATATATATATCACACTTTATAATAAATTAATAATTGAATATCACACTTAATCTGAGCAGTAATCAATAATGGATAGTCTGGCACTAGCACACTGGTGAATAGGAACAGAAGAATAAGGTGGTAGAGAATGCTTTATATAAGTTCAGATGGATGTAATGTTGAATGAAAATGCAATACAGAAAATACTCAATATGATTTCAACAAAACAATGTAATCACTTTTCTCTGGCAATCCCCTCCCCCCTTTATGCAATGCAAGGAAATGGAAGGAAAGCACACAGTTCTCAGAAATGCAATCAAATGTAATTCAGTTCACCCCAGCAAGCTTAGACTACAGAAGTTGGAAACACAGGCCCAAAACGCTTTTTATATGTGCTGGCAATGAAGTGAAAAATATGCTAAAATGCTTTTAATTCCCTCTAGGAGGTTCAGGGTGAGTGAAATATACTTGGGATGAGTTCAGGCTCACTTTAGCAAGGATCTAGGAGTAACTAGCAGGTTAAACGAATTTTGGCAAATGAAAGCAAGAAAACTGCTGTTTTCACACGTGAAGAAATTTTGCAAATCGCGGCAAATTCGCGAGTGCGTTTTTCGCGATTACAGCAAAAGTATCGGGACTAGCACTATCGTTTTGGGGTCCTAGGACAGCCTAGGATCTCAGCTTCCAGATGAAAGTTACTGCAAGTCTCTAGGACAAACGGTCACGGAGATATGAGCGATTAAATAAAGGTCGTTTTTCAGATTTGAAATTTTAAAGTTCAAAAAGACAAGTGACAGCTAGCAACTAGAAAAGGACAAGTGACAGTTAGGAGGCAGTTCTACTTAGATTAAAATAGATTGAATTATATTATTTTAACTAAGAGATTGGTTCTGCACAGTCTACTAGGTACTCACACTATATTCTTGAATTAAATGGGCCTCGCCACGGATCTGGTCAGGTTTTAGACTGGACTCTGGTCTGGTCTCGGCACTTCAAAGTGATCTGGGTCAGCTCTCTCTGGTTCTGCTAACAGCGGCTGGTCTGGGTCTGCTCTCTCTCTGGATTCTGGAGATTGATGGATTTAAAGTCTGGATCTTTCTGCACAGCTTTCTCTAGAGATTGATGGAGGTAAAGTATGGATTTTCCGGCAGAGCGTCCTGCAGCAGATGGAAATGAATGTCCCTATCTGTCCTGTCTGTCTGCTTTTATCTGTTTTTAAAATGGGTGTGTGTGCAGCATCACTAGACCCTACCCCTCTACACTTGCCATTGGCCCAGCTTTCATTTCTCCCCTGATTGGGGAAGCTAAGTTGTGTCAGAGTGATGTCATTTTACAGCCTGCAGAAAGTCCACTCCTCCTGTCAACTTGCACACAAATCTAGATTTGAACCAAATACATATTTGCAGAGGTACATATTGTTTTAAAATCATATGCACCCATCATGCATTACAGGAGGTATACCCTGTCCAAATCTGCTCTTCCTGAGAGCTTGCATTCAGAAATGGCAATATTTTGCACTTTTTAACTGGTTTGCAATACCGGACATTACCCCAAATTTACACACATGTGCGCAAGGAGTATGGACATTAATTGATGAAGTGTCAGATTTTTCACATGCACACATTTTGAGTAATATCCTCTTTTCCGCTAAAACCCCCCTGAACATACCACCGGGTCCTAACACGTCTTAAAATGTGGGCAGAAAAATCACAAGAATTATGGTATCATTTAAATAATTTTCACAAGTCCGTACTATGAGTTATTCATCTTTTTCTAAAACCATATTTTGGCTGGCAGGGGTGTGTCTTTTCAGGTCACATGGTACAGAAACCAGTCTTTCCAGTTTCTGCCAAGCTCAGAGACCCTGCCCCTCCCAGCTTCTGCCAAGAGGAAGCTGTTTTACGACATTTGCAATAAACCATCTGCCTGGGTGAAGGGGGTTGCATTGTTCAGAGCTCCTGTATTCTGTGGGGGCTCCCCTTAATTGAATTATCAGAGAGATGGCATATCCTTAGTGTGGCCAGCAGGAAACAGCCAGGCCTGGGAAGTTACTTGTGAATCAAGTTTCACTCCTGATGGGGGTAGTTGCCAGGTAAAATTGGAATCTCTTTAAGCCAGTTTTTAGCCACATGTCATTTCTGTTCCCCAGTTTTCTGCATTCAAATAACTAACAATATTTTACATATGCAGCTAGAATGCTGATTCTAAGTTTAAAACTATGACATTTAACAATTGCAGCCTATGTGACACTCAAAAGTAGGTCACTCATTTCTTTTAAACATTTAGATTTTTAGTGTCTTTCAGTCCAAATTTACTTAAACTGCTGAAATCCACAGCTCAGCCAGTCTTGTGATGAACATTGTTTTAGGCTCATCCTCTTTCCAGATTTTGTATGCCCACAAGACTTTATTCTGCCAGATGTCCGCTGGTGTTCAGTGACATTTTTGGATGTGTTGCAAATAGGCATTTTGAGCTGGCATTCAGAGAAACAAAAGGCGATTTTAAAGTGCGGTTTTTCCTTTGGCACACATTTCACTCATGGCACCCCGGCCCATCCTGCTCACACTGGTGGGTGGCAAGTTAGGCAACCATTTTAGTGTGCACAACTGCGCGGTTTTCATAGATTCTGACGCACATGTGGGCTTTTTCGGCCATCTTGGATTTCCTAAGCCCACAGCACCAAATGTTGTAGCCTAATAGTCCAAACGTGGGTCAGGACACCCAACAAACCCCCCCACGTGACTGCCCTTTGAATTTGAGTCGATGGGGAGTCGCGTGCACAAGGGTTTTGACCCACGCACTGGTCTGTCCGCATAATCTTCTTCCAATTCTGCAAATGGCACAGCTCAGCATCTTTTCCTCCATCCGGTCGGATCGATCGGTTCTCCTCGCCGGTCCTGATGGGAATATTGGGCGGTACCCTGGGCCCCCTTGCGTCATCCTCCCAGTCTCCGGATCATCCTCCTTGGCCGGTCTCCAGGTTTTCTTTCTCCTAGGACGACAAAGGAAGAGCGGCAATACCTACTCATAGACGTCTTTCCACCACTGTTGAGATAGTGGGGCAGCATATGCATTTCATCATAACGAAACATTACATTCTTATTTTGAAAAAAAAACAGTATAACTAAGAGACAGTTTCATGCAAATCACAAATATTTTAGAGACTAGATGTGGTATGTTTTATGGTTGGAACTGAATTAGTCTGAGACAGTACCCGCTAGGATTCCAGAGGATTCCTCCAGTTGTTGCAGAGTGTGCCTGGGATGGCAACATTTCAACTGGTTTATGTGGACCCACTTGTCTTCCCCCGCTGCCAAAGGACCTTTGGGGATGTGGATTTTGTAGGCCACAGGGGAGATCCTGTCGATGATCTCAAAGGGTCCCTTCCATGTAGGCAAGAATTTCCGCTGTTTTGCCTGGTTTCTTTGGAAGTTGTATAGATAGACCCGGTCCCCCACCTGATATTCCTTCCTGGAAGTCTTCAGGTCATAGTGGGTCTTCATTCTATCAGCCGATCTTTCTAGATTCCGCTGAGCGTAAGCAAAAGCATGTTGGAGGTGTTTCCTTAAATTCTCCACATACTCATGAGTAGTGGAGGCATTTATCAGTGTCTGCTCTTGGGTCCTATAGAGCAAATGCTGCGGAAGCACCATCTTGCGCCCAGTCATCAACTCGAATGGTGACATTTTGTTTGCAGATGAAGGGGTAGATCTGATGGCCATTAGGACCAGAGGTAATCGGATATCCCAACTTGGCCCAGAATCTGCCACAAACTTCTTTAATATGCTCACAATGGTTCGGTTATATCTCTCTACTGCCCCAGAAGAAGCTGGCCTGTAAGCAATATGCAACTTCCTTTTGACCCCCAGTATCTCCCACATCTTTGTCATTACTTCACTGGTGAAGTGGCTACCTCTGACTGACTCAATCCTTTGAGGTAGACCAAATATGGAAAAGATGTGGTTAATCATCAGGGCAGCTGCCGTTTCTGCCTTGCAGTTTGGGGCTGGGAGACATTCCACCCACTTGGTAAACAAGCATGTCACAGTCAACATGTACTTATTCCCCCTAGCAGAGCGAATCACGGGGCCTACAAAGTCGATTTGTAAATCTGACCATGGCAGTGTCATCCCCCTCTTTTGGAGAGGCGCACGGTGTGTGAGGGATGATGGCTGAAATTGTGCACACACAAGACACCCCTTCAAGTATTGGTCGAGGTCCTGCCCCATGTGTGGCCAGTATGCAACCTCTCTTAAGATTTCCAGTGTTGTGTGAAACCCCCTATGACCGGCGGTGGCCGCATCATGGGCGTGACTTAACATCAGGCTTCGGAATGAGGTAGGAACCACCCACTGATCGTGGCCAGCTTTGGATTTCCTTACCAGCAAACCGTCTTGGATTCGGAACATTTTTGGACATTTCATCAACACTCTTAGGTCCTCTTTCCCAATGTAATCGGTATCCGTCAGGGGAAAGTTCTCAGGGTCCTCAAGGTGTTGGTAAAACTTACCAATTATTGGATCCCCCTTCTGAGCTGTAATCAAATCAGCATCAGGGGTATCCTTACTCCATTGTGCAATTGACAGGTCGTTGTGAGCATTTGTCTGGGACCTAGTGATAGCAGTGACCTGGATTTCCCCCAACAGGGACTCAATCTCAATTAGATCCCCTTGGATGGCCCCGGTTTTGGCCAGCTGATCAGCTTAGTCATTTCCAGTTTTGTCTGGTCCCTCTACTTTGGAATGACCCTTGATCTTTTTCCAATAGATGGTCATCTCATTCGAGGTGACCAGATCATCAATGTTTTGGATCAACTTCCCATGTTTCAAGGGTTTGTTGTTAGCACATAACATGCCTCTGGTTTTCCAATTAACCAGGTGCTCCACGAACCCGTTCCGTACATAATCCGAATCTGTGATTATGACCAGTTTGTGGAGTTGATGCTGGACAGCAGTGAGGATGGCCTGATGCACAGCCATCAATTCTGCCACCTGACTACTTCGGGGACCAATTTTGTGTCCAGCGGAGGGTTCTGGGGACTCATTCACCCATGCATTCCCTACGCCGGCCACCAGTTCTTTCTCCCCGTTGTTGTCAACATGGTAAGAGCATCCATCCACATAGACAGTAGGCATTCCCTCACACTTGTCCTCTTCAAAGACTTTGTGTGGGGAATTAAGGTATGCCTCCGTGTTGTCCTTGATTTTTAGACTTTCGTCCTCGAGACAGTTTTCTCTGGCACAATCATGCAAGTCAGCCAGACCTTGCGCGAGGGGACTCTTCTTGTTTTGGCCATATCTGACCTCCACAGGAAAGCCTTGCATTGACAGAATCCAGGAAGTAATTCGGGAATTACTCACATTTCCGGCCCGGATTCTGTCACTTTGGAGATATTGCAGAGGCTGGTGTGGAGTCTCCACTATGATGTGTTCCCCCTGGATAAACGGGCGGTAATTCTTCAATGCTCACACCTTTGCCAGGAGTGCCTTCTCACAATCGTTGAATTTTTCCTCCACAGAGGATAAAGTTTTGCTCGCATAGGAGATTACTTTATTGACCTTGTCATGCTTTTGGTATAATACTGCCGTCAAGCACGTATTAGAGAACCCTGTCTCCAGGAAGAACTCCTTGTTTCTGACAGGGTAAGCTAGGCAAGGCGCTTGTGAGAGGCTTCTTTTGAGTTGTTTTACTGCCTCGGCTTGTTCTGGACCCCATTCCCACTTGACCCCCCCCCCTTCAGGAGATGAATCAGGGGTCTGGTGATCTCTGCGTAGCCCTCAATGAACTTTCTGCTGTAATTAGTCAGTCCAAGGAGGCTCCTTAGTTCCCGCAGAGTTGTGGGGTCTTTCAGTTTCTGAAGTGCTTCCACTTTCTTTTCCTGGGGACAGAGACCCTGAGGAGTAATCTCATGCCCCAAGAAATTAACACGGGTTCTACACCACTGTGCTTTCTGAAAGGAAAGTTTTGCTCCGGCGGCCCTCAACTGGGTCAGAACATAACGGATCTCCGCTATGTGTTCCTCCACAGATGAACTTTTGATGAGGACATCATCTACATAAGCCAGGTTACCCCTCGCACCCAGGTCGGGCATGGCCTTATGTAGGAAAATGTTGAATTCATTACCGGAGTTAAGGTATCCGAAGGGAGTCCGGGTCCATGTGTACTGCTGGCCCCCAAAGGTAAAAGCCAGTTTGTATTGGTTCTCCCTGCTGACAGGCATGGTCCAATATCCATTGGTCAGGTCTATTGCAGTGAAAACCTGTGACCCCTGGATCTGGGCCAGCCCTTGGTCAATGTAGGGCAGAGGCCATTGGGAAGTATGGACCCGTTTGTTGAGCTCCCTAAGGTCAGCGCAGAGTCTCCACTGGCCGTTTGGCTTCAATATTCCCAGCACCGGATTATTGAAGGTGCTGTGGACTGGACGGATTATTCCCTGGGACTCAAGGTTCTTAATTATTTCAGTAAGGGACTCCATTGATGCGAGAGGCAAGCGATATTGCTTCACAAACACAGGAGTCATGCCAGGGTCCGTGGGGATTGTTGTTGTGTGGATGTCAGTGCGACCACAGTCATATGAGTCTACCGCAAAGAGATCTTGGAAATCCAAGAAAACTTGTTTCAACTTTTGCTTTTGTTCCAGAGTCACACAGGCATCAGCTAGGTTGACTCTCTCTTCCACCATCTGCCTGAAGCCTGGAAAGACTTCTGGTTTGGCTATTTCAGCAGCCTCCTCCAGCTGGGTGGAGAAGTCCCTGGTCAGAGTGCTGATTTGGACCGGAGGCTTCAGGTGGGAAAGGCAGCCCTCATGGACCTGAAAAATCACCTCATCCCTCCTGAAGTCACAAGTCACATCTTCCTTACCATAAGGGCAAGAAGTGTACACCAGGAAGTTCCCCCCATGCCGGGTAAAAATCCTGTCTGGTGTTGTATTGTCATCACTGTCACTGTCAAAGCAGTCCTTGGGGATTGGCCCTAACAGTTCATTACCTAAGTCTATGGAAAAATGTCGGTCATCAACCGCCATTCCAATAATGGTGCCTGCGGCTGTAGTAATACTCTTCAAGTCGCTGTTATCCACCTCTATTAGAATGGTGTCATGTTCTATGTTGACTAATGGAGTTGGGTTTACCCCTAATCCTTGCTGTTGGAGAGAAGCATTTAGATGTATGTACGCATCAGGGTTTTGCAAATATTGTCCTCTTTTAGCTTTCACTTCCAGGGAGAATTGTCGGGTCCTTTCTGGGATGGTGACTTCCTCTTTGATCTGAATTTCAACTGCATAAGGTAGCAATTGAGCTGACCTAAATGCTTTTTCTGGACCATCAAAGCCCATGGGATTATCCGCTAATCGGGACCAAGCTTTGAAGTTTATTAGGTCCAAACTAATGGCAAAGCGATTGAGAATGTCACTGCCTAAATAAAAGGCGGCAGTGACGTCTCGCACGACCCAACAATTATGGACTATGCTCTTGTTGCCAATGGAGATTTTCAGCATACACCTGCTTGGCAGGAGATGTTTGGAATTAGGCGCTTCCAGGTCCATTTCCCATTTGTCTATCAGTTTGAATGTGGGAATGGCTGGATCTTTTGGGAGTTGGCGGAACATGGCTTCGCTGATGAAGCTCTTACCGTTGCTCACACACACTCGAGCGAGAACAGAGTCCTTCCCATCATTTAACTGAACAGGGATGAACAACTGCTCTCCAATTTGCTGAATATCAGCCAGGCTCTGAGCTGATTTCACATCTTTCTGGACTATAGGAGTGGGAGTTTCTGATTGTGGATTAGTATAGAATCTCAGAGTGTTTCCTTCCAGCGTGGAGTACCACTTTAGACTGGAAGGAAGGTTGATTTTCAGAAATAGAGAGGACCCTCCATCACCAGTCTGTTGTCCTACTGCTATTACTGTCACGTCTGGAATTTGGCTATTCTGGAAGTGAAATTCTACTTGGTCAGATTTTTGTTCAACCATGTGGCAGGTGCCGTTTAAACTAACATGGTTGACACTCTGTTTTAATTTTATTGGTCGGCTAGTCTGGGTCCAGAGGACCTTGTTTACACAATCTATTAAGGGTGACATTCCCCAGTAAACAAGGGGTGCCCTCTGGAGTCACTACTATGACCGGGTGTTTCACCTTGTGTCGCCCGATCTTCTTTTTTTTTTTTTTTTTTTTTTTTTTATTCAAACCGTTGTTTTGTTAGTTCGATCAACAAACTCTTACAACATTTATAAAAATATAAATTCTTTTCATATTACATATAAAATATTTCATTTTTCATTTTTTAACAATTAGACAAAATTAATCTGCAAGCTTTCGTGTATACAATATGTTGAGAATGTTTTAAGAGCAGTTTTCATATATAACGAGACAAAGTAAATATGTTGATATCTTGTTAGTACTTTCAACACAATTTTTACAATATTTTGAATAGAGTTTACTACTGTACTGAAGATGGCTCCAGTCATGTTTGAATTTTCGTATACAGCGCATAACCTTCAAAAATTGCTAGGGATTACAGAATAAGAGGAATGCAGGTGCACATTTTCTTGCATTACATGTTCCCCTGGGGCTCACTCATTCGAAACCTCGTCTCAAGATCGGTGTTTATAATCGTTAGGAGTCTGCATAGAGCTAATATGAAGCTCGTTCGCGTTCCCCACATCGAGGCCAACCAAAGCCATTCCCTGTTGCCCTCAGTTGGTACACCATTAGATGCGATGGTTGGTGCACGCGTTGTTTCAAAATGAGGGCACAGTGTGACTAGATGTTTTAATGTTTCTTTGGCTGAGCAGTCATTGCAGAACCTGCATCCGGCATCTGCAATAGCCTTCCAATACGGACTCCAGCCACAAATCCGTTCTAGAGTGAGACATTGATTCAATTTAAAACGAAGATATATTTCCCTGGCTTTATTGCAGGGAAATTGAATTAAATAAGGTTTGTGCGGTCTTCTGGTAGAACAGAAACGAGCCGCTTCCTTATAACTCTTTAGTGATTCAATTTCCATTATTGTTCTACACCAGTCATTTTCTATGAGACGATGTTTCACATATCCCTGTCGGAATTCTAAGTCAGCTGGTAAAAGTGCAATTCCGTCAAGTATCTGCACCATTTGAGCATAGTAGATTGTGAAAGACGAACATTCCGGCGCTATCGTTAACTGTCCCAAATCCTCATATAAACAATTAGAGGGAGGATATAACATTCTGGCGAAGTTAGCTAATAAACGCCAATTACGACGTGCAGATAGTGCAGTGATGCCAAGTTCCTGTCTTAATAGGCTATTCGGTGTTGATTTGGCCAATCTTAAGGCTCCCTTCCACATACATCCTTGTATTTGATCGAGCTGGTTATTGATGTCCACTAAACACATATCTAAAGCATAAAGGATGATAGATTCCACTTTTAGAATATAAAATTGCAGTAATGGTAGCATTGAGAATTTGCAAAACTTTAGATATACCAGCCGCATCTGTGTGGCGAGAGGTGCCGCTTTTTTGTGTAGTACATCACACCACATAGCGATAGAATTGCAATCAGATATAGTATAGCCGAGGTATCGGATTTCCGGCACTGTAGCTATAGAAAAACTTTCAATCTTTCAATTGCGTGTAAGATTCTTTCTCTTGTGGTTTCTAAACACTACTACGTTTGACTTTTCCACATTACATTTCAGGTTGTGGGTCGTGCAGTAGGATGCAAATAGATCTAGTTTAATTTGCATCCCTTTGGGCGTTCGATCAAATAATACGATGTCATCAGCGAAGGCTAGCCATTGTACTTTAAGATGGCCGAGCCTTGCCGGATACGAGATCAAAGTGTTCCAGATATCGTTTATGCCACATATGTAAAGGTTGAATAGTGTAGCAGCTAAGTTACAGCCTTGTTTCACACCGACAGCGATGTTTATTGGGTGGGTAGTGGCACCTTCGCTATTTACTCTTACCAAATAAGTGGTATTTGTGTGAAGTTTCGCTATTAGTTGTATTATATACTCAGGTATATTCATTACAGCCATTTTTTTCCATAAGAGTGCACGAATAACTGAGTCAAACCAGAGGTAAGATCTATAGATGCCATGTATAGTGGACCAGAGTCCTTAATCTTGTGCTTAGCTAAAAGATGTGCCATGATTGTAGCATTTAATTGGGTACCCATTCTGGCTCGAAATCCAATTTGGTACTTGGAAAGAATCTTAAGGTCACTAATGACCGCCTCGAGTTCCCTTAAAAGCAGGATCGCAAACACTTTAGCAGCGGTATCAATTAGAGCTATCGGTCGAAAGTTAGAAGGCTGAGATCTTGCTCCTTTTTTATATATTGGAACAATAATAGAGGCTAGCCAAGACGGGGGAGTCTCTAGAGATGTCAACATGTTATGAAAGAGTGGCTTGAGTATTTCAGCCCACATGTCAGGATCGCGTTTTAAGACGCAAGATGGAATCCCGTCAGGGCCTGCAGCTTTTGAGAATTTAAGCGTGCTTATCGTTGCTGCAATGGCGGTGATGTCCCATGGAAGAAAAGAAGGATGTGCTAGGCACGACCATTTGTATTCGATCTCTACAAAAGGCAGAGGGAGAGCAAACTTTTCTTCAAAGTAGGCTCGCCAAACCTGTGGGGAAATCGATAGGGATTGGTCAACCATGAGGGCAGAAGTTACCACCCTCAGTAAAGCCCAAGTGGATAGTCTATCCCTATGGCATAATGTACCGAACATTTTCTGATTGTCCTGGTTGTGAAGAAAACGTTTGTGATCTCTGCACTTGTTCCGATATCTGTTCACTATGCGTTTTTTTTCTATCAAGTACTCAGACCATGAGGAGGCCGCTCTCACGATCTGTCGCAGTGCTACCCGCTTAACTCGTCTAGCCTCACGAATGAAGCTAGAAGGGTCAGCGGTAGACCTTGAGTTATCCCGAAGAGCGCACGCCCGTAAGGACTGTAAAACATCCGATGTTATTTTAAATAAGTCCACCCTCCCTTGAGTAGACCTCTTCCAATTTTCCCCGATGTTAAAAGCAAGATTCAGACGTGCAGAGATCATTTCGTTAGCCCTGTCACAAAGTTTCGTGGCCCATCTGAGAGACAGGCCAGGCCGATCCCCTTCTATAAACCCTTGCTGATGGTCAATAGGTAAATGCACTATATCCATTTGGATCTTCAAATGGATAATGCAGTGATCCCCATACCCAGACTCATGAATTGCAGCATTAGTGGAGTGTAAAGCGCGGGTAGTGGCAAAGTAATCAATACAAGTCGCACTGTCTGCTCTTCTCCATGTGTGGAAGTCACGCTGGGTGCAGAAGGGGACAATATCAAGTTCCCAAGATTTTAGATATTCTTGCCATAATTTGCCTCGCTGCCATGTTGGATGCGTACCCTGAAAATCCGCAGGTTTAGAGCTGAACTTCATGCAGTAGGCATTGAAGTCCCCTCCCAGTACAATGTCGCATGTTGGATGTAGGGTGAGGATGTCATCAAGTAACTTGTCAAACTCATTAAACACATCTCTTAGATTAAGCAGTACTGGATTGTGATATAAAGTTATCAGCAGGAGAGCGTTTGAGTGAGAGCCTTTAAACATGATTAATACAGTCATTATTGCTTGTGCATTGATTACATCTAGGACCGTGACATCTAAATTGGTGGTTATACATATAGCCAGAGCTCCATACGGTCGCCCACCAGCGCCGCGTTTGGCTTTTAATTGAAAGACAGTGTAGCCAGGCAATATAAGTTCATGAGTACACATAGTTTCCTGGCATAACATGATGTCAAAGTCGATTTTCAAGCGAGGATTACTAAACCATGCCTTTAGGTTGGTAAATCCACATGAATTCCAAGAGAGAATAGATAGGGGAGCAGGTTATTTAATGAGGTGTATTATTCATGGCTGGGTTTCGAATATTTTGTAAAGCGGTCAGCCAGGACCAATCCTTACTGGTATTAGATAAATTTACCAATTGCGCAATTACATCTGTGCCTTCCATTCTGGGCAAGTCACTGATGATCAACTTCGGCGGTGGAATGGGAGGAGGGGCAAGGGGCATTTCATTGAACGAGATGGCATCGTCAATTGAGTCAAACGGGTAGAGCATTAGACCAATAAAACGAAACTCCTCTGTATATTGCAATAATAGGTTGGTGATAATCGCTGTTTGGACCTTGCATACCATACGATGATTTTGAACTGGTGGCAGTGTTATCCATTCGATATCGGTCATGTGCAAGGTGTGGAGCCCCGGAATGCGATTGAAAGCTTGCATCAGGGCTGAGCGATTAAGTCGCTTTATACCATTTTTAAATGATATAATCTCCCATCCTATAATGGTGGTGGACTGTTTTGGTAATTCTCCAGTTTGCAAAACAAGGCCCCTAGACTGGCCTGGAGATGGTTCATGCTGATTTTGTTGCTGGGCTTCTCCCTTCGTGTCTTGAGTGATGGAACGTCTGCTCAAGCTCTCCCGGACATTGCCAGGATGCATGGGCTGTTGCCGTTCCATGACTGGTTCACTTATGCCAGTAGCCGTGTATAAGTCACATTCCGTCACGTTATTACTGGGTGGAGGAGCATCAGCCCTGGTTTTCTCTGTGGTTTTATTTTTGATGACTTTGAAAAAATTTGATAGTTGGGACTGGGCCAAAGCAGGCCGGGATCCCTCATTAGGGGAAGGTGGCGGCTGTAAGGGACATTTTTTTGTGTTTTTATTAGAAATTGTTGCATCAGGATTCAAATCATTTACAGCATTTTTCAATACTGGAGGTTTGGATATAACCTTTTCTACAATCTTACTTACGTTTTTACCTTTCTTTTTTCCATTTGCTTTAGCTTGGGGGATCGGTTCATCATGTACAAGTTTAGACAGTTTTAGCCGATCTGCTTTCCTTTTTAAAGCACGGAAAAATAGTCTTTTTTCCTTTCTTGATGCAAAGGAGTGTAGGGCCTGGTGCGGAGAGGATTCCTCATCTGCAATTGGCATATTTTCAAGCACGGTTGGAGGATTCTCAAATGACGGATCAGACTGAGAGGTAGTAGCAAATAATTTGGTTAATGCTGAGGGGCTATCCGGATAAAGCCCTTGCCCTACCTCAATCGAGGGAGAAGAATGCCCCACGTTTACTGATTCTTGGCTAGGTTGGAAGAAGAATAGCAGCTGTTCTAGTTTTTCCGCCTGTGATGCCACCTCTCTACATAGTTGGGCGTGGGTGAGGATTTGGCAAGTGTTTTCGAGTTTGGGGGCTATCAACGTTTGAGCAAATGATTGCGGGAATGCATAATTAACTAAGGAAGGTTTCACAGTGTGAGATTCATTATCAGGGGCATCTAAATCATCTGTTTGAGTAGTCACTGATGTTGTTAGCGAGATTTTTCGGGGCGTCATTTCTTGACGGGCCGCATCCTGTCTAAGGGAATCTGCAAATATGAAGCCCTCTAGTTTGTTGATTTTCGTTAGAATATCTGTAAGTGTTGATTTGCAGTCCCTCAATTCATAATGTGTGTATTCATGGCCACGATCTAACAGGTTAAGTATCCTTGTTAGGACCGGGTAGGATGCTTCAAGAGATTGCATATCCCCTGAGGGTTCTAGCATGTCAAAGCCCAATGGATGATTTATGTCTTTTTTAGAGGGGAGGTGCCCTGTGTTGGTATCAGAATTATTAGTGTCAGGCGAAAGCTGGGTAGGGGGCATTGGCCATGCGCTGGCTGTCGGGGAGTTGGAGGTCTCAGGTACATTGGCTGGTGATGCTGTGGAGATATTGAAGTTCTCCATGTGTAGCTCTTCATTGCAGTGAATGTGGACATCAGCCCTTTTATAGCCCGTATGGGTAACTGGAGTAGACGGCCCAAGTGATAATCTGACACGTTTTTCCAGGGCAGCGAGCACCACCGGCGCCAATATGGAGGTGTCCGAGGGGGATAAAGGCATGTCATCAGTTGTTAATTCTGTTTGGGCAGGGCCGATATCCATCCGCATGCTCATGAAGCTTTTGCGGGGGGCTTTAGGATTTGGGCCACTACAGGATGATACGAGCTCAGGTGTCAAAGAGCTAGTTGCCCCCATTGGTAAAGGTTGGGCACGGGCGTAGGAAAAAGCCACCTCATGTTTTAGTAAGTCATGATCAGTTATTGGTGCCCAAGATACTGGTACTTCCGCACCCTTATTTAGTACCAATACGGCACTTTTTGCAGGGTCTTTAGACATGAACATTTTTTTATTTTTTTGAGTTTTTTTCGTGTTTCTACAAGGAGACGATTCCAGGGGGCGCCCACTATGGAGACTTGAAACCATTGAACCCACACATACAAAGTAGAAAATTACGTTTAATAAAGTACTAGTCCTTACTTTTGTCCAGGCTCCCAGCCTCACTGCCTAACAGCCCAACAGCCACTTGGAGCCCACTTCGATGCGCACGCGCGATGCGCGTGCACGAGGGCTATATGGAGGAGTGGAGGCTGCAGGGGCGGGCGGATAGGCGGAGTCAGGCAGAGAGTGACTGCAGCAACAAGGACACAAAGAAAGGACAAAACAGACCGTTAGGATGTGGGGCTGAAAAATGCTCGTGATAGGTAACACTTAGAGGAATAGCTGCGAAAGAGCCGCAGCAGCGCTGTGGCAAAAGACACTCTATCACGTTTAGAAAAAGAGTTAGTCAATGTTCATTTACTTCTGAATCTGGCCAATGCAATGTTTCGCTTGCGATGGTCCTTCCTCTTGCGCACGGCGCGGCACGGCGCGTGTAGACAGGGTGAGAAACAGTCGCAGAGCAGTTCCACGAGATGTTGAAGTGGAGGAGTAAGTCCGGGCAGCCCAACAGCCACTTCTTGGTACTCCTTCTGCAAGGCCAGAAATCTGGTATCCTGGTCAGCCTTTTCCTGTGGCAGGATGTCCATATCCCTCTTTATTTTAATGATGTGCTGTCTACTCTCATTTTCTGACTCCTTGCTCCCCTGCAGCTTCTGCTCAGAAGAGACCAGGTCAGATTGGACCTTCTCTAACGCCATCTGTCGCTTATTCGCCAGATCTTGGCTTTCAGTACATTTATCCTGCATGTCTCCCATATATAGGTACAGGTATGCCGCTATCCTAACCATCTTGTCTTGTTCATCCTTAGCTTTAGGAGCCATGTATAGTTCACTCAGGGCCACATGTAGGGGACCCTGATCTCCCCATATATCTGACCCTGTTTCAGTGACCTGTTGCGTGATGGCCTGCAACCAGACCATGCGGTCCTGGTGAGTCCACTCACCTCTCACAAATAACTTATGTAAGAAGTGCTCTCTGGCTATTTTCATATCTACCAAGGTCGTCATTCTAGAGATTGGTCTCTGTCCTGACTTACAGAAATTAGTATTTTATTTTTGCAAAACAGACCTTTTTCTTAGAGCGTTCCTTTGAGGAGTGCTTTACAGCGTAACACAGCGTGGTGATCTGACCGGATATGTGTATCTGGTCAGCTGGCACACTGTATTAATCTGCACAAGTGATAGATCTAACCCAAACGTCCGGCACGAGCCCCCAATTTGTAAGAGGATTCAATTCAACACTACAGCTAAGTCAATGCCTAGTCTGGGATACTGAATGGAAACCCTTATTGATCTATCTTTATGTCCAGTTCATGCGTTCTGGATGACTACCCCTGTATAACACCCCTCTCTTGGAATCCTCCTGACCCCACTGAGCCAAGAAGTAGTTCTGTTTTGCAAGTTAAAAAGGTTTATTTGATAATTTAAACAATATATATATATATATATATCACACTTTATAATAAATTAATAATTGAATATCACACTTAATCTGAGCAGTAATCAATAATGGATAGTCTGGCACTAGCACACTGGTGAATAGGAACAGAAGAATAAGGTGGTAGAGAATGCTTTATATAAGTTCAGATGGATGTAATGTTGAATGAAAATGCAATACAGAAAATACTCAATATGATTTCAACAAAACAATGTAATCACTTTTCTCTGGCAATCCCCTCCCCCCTTTATGCAATGCAAGGAAATGGAAGGAAAGCACACAGTTCTCAGAATTGCAATCAAATGTAATTCAGTTCACCCCAGCAAGCTTAGACTACAGAAGTTGGAAACACAGGCCCAAAACGCTTTTTATATGTGCTGGCAATGAAGTGAAAAATATGCTAAAATGCTTTTAATTCCCTCTAGGAGGTTCAGGGTGAGTGAAATATACTTGGGATGAGTTCAGGCTCACTTTAGCAAGGATCTAGGAGTAACTAGCAGGTTAAACGAATTTTGGCAAATGAAAGCAAGAAAACTGCTGTTTTCACACGTGAAGAAATTTTGCAAATCGCGGCAAATTCGCGAGTGCTTTTTTCGCGATTACAGCAATAGTATCGGGACTAGCACTATCGTTTTGGGGTCCTAGGACAGCCTAGGATCTCAGCTTCCAGGTGAAAGTTACTGCAAGTCTCTAGGACAAACGGTCACGGAGATATGAGCGATTAAATAAAGGTCGTTTTTCAGATTTGAAATTTTAAAGTTCAAAAAGACAAGTGACAGCTAGCAACTAGAAAAGGACAAGTGACAGTTAGGAGGCAGTTCTACTTAGATTAAAATAGATTGAATTATATTATTTTAACTAAGAGATTGGTTCTGCACAGTCTACTAGGTACTCACACTATATTCTTGAATTAAATGGGCCTCGCCACGGATCTGGTCAGGTTTTAGACTGGACTCTGGTCTGGTCTCGGCACTTCACAGTGATCTGGGTCAGCCCTCTCTGGTTCTGCTAACAGCGGTCTGGTCTGGGTCTGCTCTCTCTCTGGATTCTGGAGATTGATGGATTTAAAGTCTGGATCTTTCTGCACAGCTTTCTCTAGAGATTGATGGAGGTAAAGTATGGATTTTCCGGCAGAGCGTCCCGCAGCAGATGGAAATGAATGTCCCTATCTGTCCTGTCTGTCTGCTTTTATCTGTTTTTAAAATGTGTGTGTGTGCAGCATCACTAGACCCTACCCCTCTACACTTGCCATTGGCCCAGCTTTCATTTCTCCCCTGATTGGGGAAGCTAAATTGTGTCAGAGTGATGTCATTTTACAGCCTGCAGAAAGTCCACTCCTCCTGTCAACTTGCACACAAATCTAGATTTGAACCAAATACATATTTGCAGAGGTACATATTGTTTTAAAATCATATGCACCCATCATGCATTACAGGAGGTATACCCTGTCCAAATCTGCTCTTCCTGAGAGCTTGCATTCAGAAATGGCAATATTTTGCACTTTTTAAGTGGTTTGCAATACCGGACATTACCCCAAATTTACACACATGTGCGCAAGGAGTATGGACATTAATTGATGAAGTGTCAGATTTTTCACATGCACACATTTTGAGTAATATCCTCTTTTCCGCTAAAACCCCCCTGAACATACCACCGGGTCCTAACACGTCTTAAAATGTGGGCAGAAAAATCACAAGAATTATGGTATCATTTAAATAATTTTCACAAGTCCGTACTATGAGTTATTCATCTTTTTCTAAAACCATATTCTGGCTGGCAGGGGTGTGTCTTTTCAGGTCACATGGTACAGAAACCAGTCTTTGCAGTTTCTGCCAAGCTCAGAGACCCTGCCCCTCCCAGCTTCTGCCAAGAGGAAGCTGTTTTACGACATCTGCAATAAACCATCTGCCTGGGTGAAGGGGGTTGCATTGTTCAGAGCTCCTGTATTCTGTGGGGGCTCCCCTTAATTCAATTATCAGAGAGATGGCATATCCTTAGTGTGGCCAGCAGGAAACAGCCAGGCCTGGGAAGTTACTTGTGAATCAAGTTTCACTCCTGATGGGGGTAGTTGCCAGGCAAAATTGGAATCTCTTTAAGCCAGTGTTTAGCCACATGTCATTTCTGTTCCCCAGTTTTCTGCATTCAAATAACTAACAATATTGTACATATGCAGCTAGAATGCTGATTCTAAGTTTAAAACTATGACATTTAACAATTGCAGCCTATGTGACACTCAAAAGTAGGTCACTCATTTCTTTTAAACATTTAGATTTTTAGTGTCTTTCAGTCCAAATTTACTTAAACTGCTGAAATCCACAGCTCAGCCAGTCTTGTGATGAACATTGTTTTAGGCTCATCCTCTTTCCAGATTTTGTATGCCCACAAGACTTTATTCTGCCAGATGTCCGCTGGTGTTCAGTGAGATTTTTGGATGTGTTGCAAATAGGCATTTTGAGCTGGCATTCAGAGAAACAAAAGGTGATTTTAAAGTGCGGTTTTTCCTTTGGCACACATTTCACTCATGGCACCCCGGCCCATCCTGCTCACACTGGTGGGTGGCAAGTTAGGCAACCATTTTAGTGTGCACAACTGCGCGGTTTTCATAGATTCTGGCGCACATGTGGGCTTTTTCGGCCATCTTGGATTTCCTAAGCCCACAGCACCAAATGTTGTAGCCTAATAGTCCAAACGTGGGTCAGGACACCCAACAATCCTTATGTGAAATGAGTAGCAGAAACCCTCTTTGTTGCATCTGAAAGGTGCATGCAAAATCACACCTTGACCATGCAATCATTTGGGCAGCCTGGAATGAAACTACAAGCATGACTACTACCTGCATGTGTTACCTTACGTTGGTATGTTCTAAATGCTGGAACTTTCAAAATGTCTTTCAAGATGATGTCAACAGGACACTAATCCCATATCATGATGACGATTGCTCCATCAACCTAATACCATGAGCAACGGTTCCCTTTAGTCACATGTACACCTTGGCAGAGCATGAAAATTCACGCCTGCGGGCGCACCTGTATAAAAACATTTGTGATGGTCTGATTGCTGAATGAAAGCCTCCAGTAGGTGTGTCCTTTTTTTTGTCCCAAAGAAAGATATGGCAGAATTGAGCACCTGCTTGGACTACAGATATCTCATCAAAATCCTTGTAAAGCAGAAGTACCCCTTGCCTTTGATGCAAGATATCTTTACCACCATTCAAGGAGTTAACATTTTCACCAAACTTGACCTCTGGGTCCCAGCACCTTGTTAGGATTCACCAAGGTGATGTATGGAAGACAACATTAAGAACACTGTAAGGCCATTATGAATACTGTACCGTGACCTTCATTCTGACTAAGGCGCCTGCAGTGTTCTAGCGCTTTAAGGGTAGTCTGTTTGCTGGCCTTCTGGGACACACAGGCCAAACACGCGAAGGACGTACTTAAAAGGCTACAAGCAAATAATCTGTTGGTCAAACCAGAAAAATTTGAGTTTGACACCACAACCAACCTATACCGGGATTATCAGTTATCTAAAGAAGACATCTCCATGGATCAAAGGAAGGTGGCTGTGTTGTTCTGCTGGCTGGAACCATCTGTACTTAAAAGAACTACAACGTTTTATAGGACTAGCCAATTTCTAGTGAATTCCTCACTTTTCTCGCATCATCCTGCCTCTGACCCAACTCTTGAAGCCGACAAAGCCATTCCGATGGAACTCAAATGCTGCAAAAGCCTTTACAGACTTTAATACCTCCTTTACTACAGCCCCCATACTCCATCAACCAGATCCTTGTAAGCTATTTATTGTGGAAGCAGGTGTCTCCAATTCAGCTAAAGGGGCAGTCTTACAGCAGGTCCAAGCAGATGAACTAGAGCATTCAATATCTTACTTCTCCAGAAAATTAACTGAGTGCGAGCACCACTAGATGGTTATCGAAAAAGAATTTATGGCAATCAAGAGCACTTACAAAGAGTGGAGACGGTTGCTGCTCGAGGCATGACCCCCCTCCCTCCATAAAAATCAATTCCAACCACTGCAACCTACAAGTCTTTCAACAGTTCGAGTGCTACAACAGCAGACAGGCTTTTTGGGCTTACTTCTTTGCACAGTACGACTTCTATATTTCCTCCAAACCTGGATCTGCCATTGCAGATACCTTGTCCGGAAGTAGCACTGAACTCTGAGAGGTTTGCTTTCCGATTAAAATATTCTGAATGCAAAGAAGTTTGTTCTGCTTATATCCCGATTTCTTGACCAAGTTAAAAACGACCAACCCCTTTCTTGTTTCGAACCCCAGCAACATGCACTGCATCTCCTTCAAGGCCTTTGATACCATGATAAACATCTTTATTTACCTACTGGTCATCTGCAACAACTGGCAATGCAATTTAGTCATGATAGACCAGGAACAGGTCACAAAGGGATCCCTGTCACATGCAACCTGGTTCAGCTGTGTTTTTGGTGGTCTATTTGGCATTCTAAAAGTACCTTTCTGCCTGCCGAGAGGCACTGTGCGTCCTTTGAAAGGACTCTCAGCTCCTTGGAGGCAACTGTCCACCGAATTCATCACTGAACTACCGCCATTGGAAGGACATACTGTCACCATGTTTACCTTGGACAGGTACACCAAGTTGGCGCACTTCTCTGCGATTCCTCGAAATACACATGGCTGAAGCTATGGCATAAACCTTTCTTAGAGATCTTTACAGACTCCACGGCCTCCCTGATGGCATCATATGGAATCACGGTACCAGTATAACCCTCGTTTCTAGAAAGCACTGTGTAATCAGCTAAGGAGTCAATGCCTTTTGTCATCAGGCTTTCATCCTCAAAGTAATGGATCTACTGAATGGTTAAACCGGACTCTTAAACAATACTTGTGTTGCTTTGCCTCAGCATACCGAATAACTGGTACACTCTGCTTCCTTTGGCAGAGTTCACCTACAACAACAAATTCCATTCAGTTATTCAGACCAGCCCTTTCCACTGTACCAATAGCTATCATCTCCAGGTTTTTCTGACTTCTGCCCCTGCATCTGATCTAGTTCCCACAGTGACTCAGCATATCCAAGCTACCCAGAACAGACAACCTTACATTTCCTGTCACACACCTGGCAGAAGACTATGACCGCTGCAGACTTGTGGACATTGTAGGAAACCGCCTACCCAGTAGAGGCTAAGGTTTGTCCAGCAGAAAAGTTTGTACTGAAGCATCTCGCCCTGACAGAACTGGCACCAAAATATGTCTGTCCTATCTTCATCAAGGAGAGGATGAACTCAGTGGCGTTCAGACTCAAGCTGGAATAAGATGCATCAATTTTCCCGCATCTCTCTACTGAAACCCTTTTTAGCTAGTCGAGTGGATCAACCGGAACACAAAATACAGGCAATTTGTGGCTCCTGATTACATCATGCTAAGTTGCAGCACCTGATAGACTGGCATAGTTATGGTTCATCCGACAGATCCTGGGAACCAGTATCTTGTGTAGATGTGCCCCCTCTTCTTCAGCGCTTCCATCACTGTTTCCTGTGGGAACCTGATCTACTTGCATCGGGAGGAGGGCATGTTGTCAGGATTCCTCCTAGTTCCTGGAGGCTCTACCAATGTTGGAAGTGACACATCCCATCCTAAGATGGTCGACATATGCGCTCAAATCATGCGCCTCTGATGTTCAGCACCGACACACAGCTGCTGGTTCCAGTGCTCCTCATGTCTCAGTGCTTTGCGTTTCCTAGAGCGGATGATTTTTTTCCTGTACCAATGAGTTATCTTTTCTTCCTTTTCCGTGCCCCTGGTCCTTACTTCTTCCCTTGCTGTTTTGGTCTCCTTCCTGCACACTTTTCTGACCTATTTCTTCCTTGTCGCCTTTCTCACTCCTGGCTTTTTCCCTCATGGAAACCCAACCCAGTGGAATCTCTTGGACGGATTGGCAATAACCCCTCACGAAAAACTCCTGCCTCCTTGCACTTGTGGGGTGGGGGATTTGCACTTGTCACATTTGGGGCAGTTCCGCCCATTTGAACTACTCCAACTATGGTTTTTTACAGCTGTGCTATTTTTCCACCTATCTCCTTCGTTCCAGGAGGGAATTTTGCCTGGAGTGTTCTACTATCACTCTAGTGAGAGTGGCTTCTAGGAGGGACAGGTGTTACCTCAGCCAGCCCATCCATCACCGGATTGAAAGAATAAGGCCTGTAGCTGACACTAGTGTTGTGTATGTGTTGTGTAACTGTTCATTTTAAGAGTGGGCTAAACTGGGTTAACCAGGGGATCCTCCCCATACCAAACCAGGCCCCATTATCCTCTGCCTTGGGGCAGCACCCAGCCTCATTGTCACCCCGCTAGAAGTCACCATAATCAGAGAGGGGATTTTGTTTGTTACAAAGAATATTGTAAGAGAATGTCAAGCTTACTGGGAATGCTAAACTGGGATCTGTTAAAAAGTCCCCTGTCTGAGTAGAGGGTGGGGTAGTGAAGGGGGCCGGATGCTGCCACCCGGTGCATGGTGCTGTGCCCAGAGGTAGTGTGGAGGAGGAAACCTTGGCACACCACACCATGCTCCAGCAACATTACAGGGGCTTTTTACATTAGTCAGAAACATACCACTGTACGTTTTAAAGAAGCTCCAAGCATGATTGTTGTGTGTAAAAACCCCTCTGTAGGACAAGCTCTACCAATGGCCAAACCATCATAGTTGTCTTGGCACAACTGGAATTGTTCTGGAATGGCTTTTCTAAAGCCAGATAGGGTAAAAGTGGGAATGGCGAAGAAAGATAGCTTGCCAAGTCTTACCCATGAAGAAAAAGATACAACCTTAGAAACACATGGTCCTCTCCAGAAACATTGCTTCACGCATTCACACAGTGTGAGTGGCGGAGAAATCTGTATTCAACTGAATTAACTCCGGAGCAGAGTAATGCCTTGCTCCATGGTAGCATCCCCACTTTCTGCATAAGCAGACTGGAGGCCCAAGAGGGTGACATACCTTGATCAAAGGGTGTAACCAAGGAGGCAGCAAGAGAACCGTAAACAAACACTGCTTATCCATTCTGATTTATAGCCTAAGTAATTCCAATACATGAGGGTGGTTAAGTTCATCCGGCCCTCAGGGTGAGACCAACCCCCTACATAAAACGTACACTTTGTGTCAATAGTGAGGGTGTTTTGAGGTGGAGTGGGAGTTTGGGATGAGAGTTAGAAGAGGAAAGAGAAGGAAATTGAGCTGCAGCCGGAGGAAGGAAGCGGGCGAGAGATGGTCGTAAAGAGCGAAAGAGGAGTGAAGTGGAGAATATTGAGAAGATGGTGAAAAGCATCACCAGGAGTAGAGAGTTGGTCAGAAGGAGGGAGAGATGGAGCGAGGTAGAGATTTGTGAGAGGATGATGATGAGGAGTACAAGGAGAAGTTTGGTTGCTGGTGCTAAAGGAGGTAAGGCTTACAGGTGTGGAGGACGTGTGGAGGTATAAGCATGTGGTGAAGTGTCAAGGCAGTAGGATTGAGAGAGAAAGCAGTGGAGGAGAAATGGGTTGTAGAAAAGAACACCTTAGGGAACAGACAATTGCAACACGTAAAGGGGGTAGACAAGGACTGGGTATTGGAAACTATAACTACCACACTAAGACAAGAAGGTTGAGAAGGCTCTGTGAACTCTCCTGTGGATTGGTTGACCTGACCAGTCTCCTGGTGTAAGCTTTGGGATTTATTACATTATCACTCAGGACTAACTTCTGCTGTTATCCACTTTCTGTGTACTCGAATGTTGGGTTCCGAGATCCAAGCGAGCGGTTTCCCCAGGACTTGACAAGAGGACCTATATTTACAACAGGAGGAGCTAACAAAGACCTTGAGGGGCACTGAAATCCCCTAGTTTGTCATTGACAGCAACATGGGGATACACGGGAGATGGGATCCCTGGATTGAGGAATAATAAAACCCAGAGACTTTGTTACACCCAGAGACTTAGTTGTTTGAAATCTAAGGTGAAGATTGCCTGTTTCTGAGTGCTATTTTGATTAGTTTGCCCACCTGTGGAACAACTCCAAATAAATAGTTTCCGGCATCGCTCATGCAGGGCCTGCAGCACTGAAAGGGACTGACACTGGCAGGCTAGAGTTGGGGCCACCAGGGGAGGTGTTTGCAGTCGCTGTGGGGCCGGTGCCAGGCTGTGGAAGAGCAGGCACAGCAGAGGTTGAGTCCTCAGGGGTGCAGCGACCTTGCAGTAGTGTGCAGCATGGACCAACACTGTCACCCCAGCAAAGTTTAGGGTAGTGTGGGTAATACAGTAGGATCTGGTAAGGTCTGAGCCACCTAAGCTGGATTACAGACTTCCGCTGATTAACCTTTACCATGATCCAGTCCGTGGGCCGTAGAGGATGGCAGGGTTGGTTCAGGGAAGGCAGCTGGGGCATGAGTGTGGAGAGAGCAAACAGTTTTAATCAAAATGCGTCAGTACTCGAGCACCATGTCATTCTCTAAATGTAAATTCAGGAGATGTGGAGGCACGGGGATGGAGCAGTACCTTCTCTGGTGGGACAACTAGTGAGTATCCATGCAAAAACAGTTTGTGCTTGCATTGGGGATCCTTACATGACAAACAGAGCTAGAAGCAATGCCTGGGACCATTTCAGCCTGGTTTCTTGACACACTTTGGACAGGCAGAGTTTTAAGTCACTGTTGCAGTCTTTTACATGAGTGCTTGACCTGGGATGGTAAGCTCAATGAAACTGCTGGACTATTCCTAGGGCTTTGCACACTTCCTTAATGATCTGACAAGTAAAGTGGGTACCTAGGTCACTGTCTATGACCAGGGGCATGCTGAACCGGGGTATGAATTCTGCTACTAGGTGTTTAACCACAGTGGCTGCTGCGTCTGCCCTTCTACACGGGTAGTATTCCACCCATCAAGAGAACAATTCAACTATGATGAGGCAGTAAGAGAACTGCATGCAAGTGGGGAGCTGCATAAAATCTGTCTGCACCTTTAAGAAGGGACCCTCGGGAACTGTATTTACAGCTTTGTGGGCACCGCTCTCCCAACATTTTAAGTCAAACATACAGTGCACCTTCCACAATAATCTTGAGCAACAGTGGTGAGAACAGGAGAAATCTATTCTCAGTTGAACGTGACAATCAGCACATTTTTACCTGAGTGTGCAGTGCCGTGAGCCTCATGGACCAAGTAGGGAAGGAGTACCGTGGGAGCCACCAGGTGGCCATTTTGGGAGCTCCAAAGGGAGCCAGTTTGCAACTTACACCCTAGCTGAGCCCAGGTCACCTTTTCTGCTTCGGGGACTTGGTCTTGGTTGGTAAGGGAGGCAATTGGTGATTGTGGGACTGCAACACAAACAAGAGTTTCATTAGGAGCCAGGGGGCCTTCTAAGCCCACTGAGCGAGCTGCACAATCCACTAGGGCATGGCATTCCCTTGGGAAGTGAAAGACTGAGAGGGATTGTCTCCTTTGCACTTGACAATAGCTAGGGAAGCAGGGAGCAATAGTGCATGCAGTAGGGCGGACACATATCTTCCATTCAATATACAGGTGTCTGTGGATGTCGGGTATCCCTGTTGCTTCCAAAGGATTTTGATATCGTGTACGACAACATGAGCATACCGGGAGCCAGTTAGATCATGGCTGCTCTCCCCTGAGCCAAGGTACATGTCCAGTTGATTGCTATTTGTTCGGCTACCTGGGCAGATCTCGCTGTGGGCAGTTGGTTTGCTTCTAGGGCTTTGTGGGGGTGCACACAGAATACCCTGAGACCAATTCTCCAGTTTCTGGGCCGGAGACACGACCCGTCAACAAACAGAATTAGATCTGGGTTCTGTAAGGGTTGTCAAGACAGGGCATCGGTACAAAGTTACATTGGCTGCTGAAATAAGCAATGTTTCATACTGGGCAAGGCTAGACTTGGATAGATGCTGGGTCTTCCCTTTGAGCAGGAGTTCTTTGAGGAGAACTGCGACTGTGACATGGTGGCCTTGCACCAAGGAGTCTGTTTTTTCTATCAGTAGGTCAGCAGCAACAACAGCTCGCAGACCTTGCTGGGAGTCAGGATGCTACTGCGTCTAGGGCTACACTGTGATATGATACAGGTTGATGCTTATCACAATACAACTGTGACAATACCCCCTGGGCAAATTCATCATGTTGATCTTAGTAGAAAACAAATCGCTTGCTGTAATCTGGCAAACCTAAAGCTGGTGCTGTTGCAAGCGCTTTCTTTATGGTGACAAAGGCATCCTCAGCTTCCCGGAGCCATGGCAGGGGCTCAGGGGTCGAATCATGCAAGAGGGTCTGGATGGCTTTAGCTATGGTGACATGCCCTGGGACCCACTGCCTGCAGGAACTGACCATCCTGAGGAACCCTCTCATTTGCTTCCTGGTCCGTGGCTGTAACGCACACCTGGTATCCACGGGAACGTCACTCAGCCTGTTCTGACCTCTTAAGACCTAGAACCCTTCCCTGGAGGCTATTCGACTGGAGACTGGGCCTGAAACACAGGATTGGTAGAATTTAACTCCCTATTGTCTGTGTGCTTGAACCTCTTCTTCCCCTGGGTCCAACCCTTCCCTTTGATCCACAGCTCACCTTGTTTTCTTGGATAGTGTGCTCTCCATCCTGCTTTCAGCGCAGGGACGCATTGATTGATGCGGGCTCGTTGCTGCCTAGTTACTTCACTGGCAAGAGTCCGACAGGTAAGTATAATGAGTCTTTTGAACAGTTCTCTAACTTCGTTCCTTTCCTTCCTTAGATGATGGCCGGCGTCCGGGGATGGCAGCGTGCTGCTGAGATGAGTAGCGCTGAAGGTGAGTGAGAGCGTGATGCGCGATGCATCCCTTTCGTATTTGTATTGAACTGAGTTATTTTTCTGTGTCTTTTAGGTGCCGCAACGTTTTCAGCGTGGATGCCGGTTATGAAGAACAAATGCGGTGGGTAAGTGTGGTTTGCAGCTCCTCTAGATGTTTCCACGCTAACCTGGAGCATCTTTTCCCTCTTGCAGATGGATGAGAAGTTCCGGAAACACGGTTCCCCCAGAGCGGCTGGGATTCAGGTAAGCGTTTGGAGCTCATACAGTATTTAAAAATAAGCAAAGATTTGCAGAATGCTTACTAAATGCCCTTGTTCTGTTCTTTTCCCTTTTCCTTAGGAAGCGGCGTGCCGGGATGGGAATGACACCGCCGAAGATGCCCGCAGAACAGAAGGAGCGATGAATGATGGGCAGAAGCACGGCAAGGTAAGGCTGTTCCTAACGGTGTTCTTGCAGGAGCTCAGAAGAAAGATGCAGGCCTACTTGAGACCGATCCGAACACGGTGAGTGTCCCGCTGCTGGTGCAGAAAACGCAAAGCATGTTTCTCAGCCTGGGTGTGGCTTAAATAGTCTCTGGGTATCCCAGGTGTCTCTGGGCTGAACCACACCCAAAAGACTAGACCGCACATGCTGTTCTGGGAACCGAAATATGTGGGGGCATCCATCTTGCCCCCATCAATGCACTACAAGTCCAATCCCCAATGTTATCCTATGGGAGTGAGTGAGTCTGGTGCCACAGGCGCCAAGTCTGACTCCAAGTGGGTCTTTGGAGGGATGGAGAGGCCCTTGAGGTCCATGTAGGTGATCGTGGCCTGGCTCCAGCCTGACATCTTGGAGGGCTGGGGACATGAGGGGCAGGAATCATGACAGCGGCTTGGGAACTTTCTGGATCGCTGTAATCTAATACTAGGATAAGAGTCTTTCCCCAGCTGAAATTGCATGGCCCGGTATAGCACACAGGGCATGTAGAGCTGTAACATATCCTTAGATGCCTTAGGAACATATTCAGAAAGTGCTGTCAACAGCATTCGGGAGTCTTGCTCGCAAGCTTCCAAGGAGGGAGAGGCTAGCAGCAGACCATCTACATACTGCACTAGCGTAGATCCTCCTGAGAACACCACGAGTCAAAATCCTTCCTTAGGATCTGAGAAAACAGAGTGGGGCTCTTGACATACCCCATTGGAAGACGAGTGAACGTGTACTGAGGGAATTCATGGGTAAATGCATACAGGTACTGTCATGGTGAATGGGTATTGAGAAAAAGGTTGACCACAAATCAACAACAGTGAAATACATGGCTGTGGATGGAATGCAGAACAGGATAGTAGTAGGGTTTGGTACAACAGAAAAGGTTGGCAACACAGCAGCATTAACTGCACGCAGATCCTGAATAAAATGATAAACCTCCTTTCCGGGCTTCTTCGTTGGTAAAATCAGAGTATTCCAGGGGCAGCAAGTGGGCACAATAATACCTTGGTCAAGAAGGGATTCTATTACAGGGAAGATACCTTCTTCGGCCTGTCTAGAAATGGGGTACTGTGGTACACATGGCAGGGGGTTGGCTGAGTTCAGGGTGATCTTGACTGGCTCAGAATTGAGCATGTAGCCGGCTTCATTGGCATGTGTAGACCATAATTTAGTAGGGACCTGGTCCAACACTCCCCCCATGCATTATGGGTCTGCCGGCACGGTCTCCTGGGTCCGAATGGGTAATCTCCTGGAGCACAGCCAAAACCTAACTTTCCAAGTGGACAGGCAGTGTCTAGGAATATACGATCGGGGGAACAGTAAATAGAACAACTTAATTTGCATAGCAGGTCTTATCCAAACAAGTTCACAGGGGAGCAGGGACTCAACAATAATGCATGGTCGTCTAAGATAGGACATAACCATGAGAGGGGGAGACACAGGGTGAGGTATCGGGGGACCTGCAATTCTAACAGCATGACAATTTCATCAGAGTGCACAATATGCAGGAATTCAGAAGCTTTTAGCGTGGAGCATGATGCTCCCTTGTCAACCAAACATGATACCTTTTGACCAGCAATGGTACAATCGACATAAGGTGCTGCAGGATTAAGCTGAATAAGTGGTGCAACATGTTCGGGGACCCCTTGGAAATCCTAACGATCGCTGTGTGGCGATGGCGGTGGAGGCATGGGTACCGCCAATGCAGTCGGTGCAGTTGGCAGACTGCCTCAGCAGTCATACTGAGGCCAATTCGGGAAGTCGGCTTTCCAGTGCCCAAACTCTTTACAGTAGTTACATTGGTCCCTCCCTATATGTGTTTGTGTGATACCCCTTGTGGCTCCGTCCCTGTTCATGTACCTGAGGAGCTCCTCTCCCCCTTCCACGTTGCTGCACTCCTGGCATGGAGTGGAACCCTCCCGTTCCCTGGAATAGCTGTAATTGCTGTATCTGCAACACCAAAAGCTTGGCTTCACTGTTTTCTTTCGGTCTTTCGTTCTTTTTATTGAAATGTTTAGCTAGCAAAACGTCTACCAAGCTCTTCCCTTCCCACCCCATTAGTACAGATGTTGATATCCTCCGATACCTTGGGTTGTAACCCCATAACAAACTGTGCCACCACCACCTGCGGTGCCATCACGGTGGAACCAATGATTCCAAAATACTGTTCATACATTGTTTCAGATGCTCAAAATATTTTGCAGGATTTTCGCCCTTGGCCTGTTAACAGGCATTTATTTTGGACCAGTCCGTTTTTCAGGTACAGATTTCGAGGATGGTGTGCAAGAACCTATCAATAAATGCTTTTAGCCTTCCCGTGGTGGGAGGTTCTTCGGCTGCCCAGTTAGAGCATACTTTCAACAGAGTAAAGGTAGCGGTGGGCAGCACTGATCACAGCAATTTGTTCAAGTAAGCTCATGTGAAGCGGTAACAGTCTATGATGACCTGAAGCTCTTCCTGCAACTTCATCAGGTCTTCCCATATCTTTGGGAATTTCTGAACAATATTAAACAAATCGGTGGCACTCCAGGATGCGTTTATCGTGACTATGGTATCCCCTCCTGCAGGGAGCTGTCTAAGCGGATATGCACCTATACTGGTAGTAGCAGGAGAAGCTGTGAATACATCAAAGGTGCGTGTGGTGGATGACAGTGACTGAAAGAGGCTGGAAATCTGGACTCTTAGCTCAGCTGGGATTGGGCTAGTTATAGAGCTTATCGGGGTAAACTGAAGATAGGTTGGTGGTTGGGTAGAGTCTGGGCTCTAAGACTGTAACAGTCCAGAATGCCTTTGAGAGATTCCTTTGGTGGGGGCCCCTTTTTGATAACAGGATAAAGGCGGTTATACCCTGCTTTTCGGGTTGGGACTTGTAAATTGGAGTACTCAGTCTTTAGGGTCTTGATTTGCTCCTGGACCTTTTCATGGGTGTCTTTCAGTGCTCAGGTCTTTGATTCGGACTGTCTCTTGGTAGCTTCAGTGTACCAGTCTTGGTAACTATCCCATTGTTGTTGGTGTACATGGGCACCTTACTTCTCTAGCGCCTTGCCTAAGAAGAATAGGACGTTCTTCTTTATGGCTGTGATAATATTAGACCAGGTGACTTTATGACTTTTGCGCAACTATAAGATTGTGTTAGTCTTAAAGAAATGTGTAAGTTAGGTCCAAAAGAAAACTCACTTAAGTGAATGATTCATCAATAACTCTGACCTATTCCTGGAAATAGAATAATAATTTAGGAATATGTCCGAGTTACTCCTGGTTGCGTTTGTGACTCCATCCTTAATTGTAGAACATATCCAGATCTGAATGGAGTTATGCCTATAGTTTCTGGGACTGTACTGCTGTGTGTTGTAAATTATGATTGTCTTTTGATGTTTTAATTTGTCTTTTTCATATTTATTAGAATAGTCATGTAATGTTATAAATTCCCTGATTTTTACAAACTGGAACATGTTTTACTTTGTAAAGCAGAAACACATATTTTCAGAAAAATACAACTACAAACTTCAACTTCTAGCTTTCCTAGTTGCTTCAGGACCTAGTATGTGCACAGTTTTTGAAGAAAATGTCATTGGAATGCTTTTATTTGTATCTACTGAGGCAAATATACAGCTTATACGCCAAAAATAATTACATTTATAATTTAAATAGATACTAGCAGTGTGGGTTTTCTAGAAGGGCTTAACTTGCTTGAGGGAGCTTGCATCAGTGGCCACACCAGAGTCGACAAAGGTAAATCTGTCCCGCCCCCACCTCCACACATGCAGTCTGGGCAAAATAGTTTAGCTGTCCATCTCCACTGCTCTCTCTGCACTCTGCTCAGTTCTGGCAATTTGAATACCATTGTACAACTTCACCTGATGCTTAGTACCACTAACTAACCAGATGGTAGCCTCAATATTTATGGAGGGGTCACAGAAAACAGATGCATGACACAAACCTCAAATGAGGTTAGTTTGGTAAATCTTTAATAGCAGCAATACAGGGTGTGTGTAGAAACAGTGTGCATATGATTCCCAAGTAATCCAAAACTGTTACTCCGCTCCCTTATTAGCAGATTTTCTATCATTCTAAGTACATCGACTTCAGTACAATGAACAGAAGATTATATGAACTCACAAAAGATGGTTTCGGCCTTTCCAATAGTACAATGGTCTTCTTTTAGGAGCCAAGCAAACCTAAACACTTGAGGTCACTTCCCCAGTCTTCAAGGAATAGGCAACACAGATCCTTATTACAATTAATGCTTGGATTCCTCTTATCAGTATTCATTTGAAGTATCTTCTGTTTGTGAGACATATATCTTTTTTTAGACAGACGGAGCATTAGCTGCCAAATTTCCACTCTCCATTCTGACCTCAAGTATCTCTGATTTAAAAAAGGCCTAGTACTGAATATAGAGGCTTAATCTTTCTTAAATCTGCATACTTATTCCACTCACATTAAATTCACCAAAAAATGATATTTCACATCCAAATTCTTTTGGGCATTCAAATGCATAGCTCTGCATTTTTGCTCCACATAGATATTGGGAAAATGTGTTTCTATTCAGAATAGGCACTGCCAACAGTCTGTTCAGGTGCTCGTCATGGAGTGTGCTTCAGTTGTGAGATATGACCCATATCTTCGTATGAGTCTATTTGGGAGCCACATCATCCTTTCTGTTGGGCATTACGGCATAAGTGCTTGCCTGAGCCCGACAACCAGACATCACTTGTTCATTTAAATATCACCACTTCACCTTGCAGATATGGGTAAAGAAATTAGCAGGTGTACCCGTCCAATTCCTTTCCGCTTGATAATATATAACGTGGAGATACCAAGCAACGTTGTAGGTTATGCTCTGTTATGACATATGAAGTTTTGTATTGCACCACACCAAGAGGCTTCAGGGTGATTTCCTGTACACGTTCCATAAATTGCTGTTGTTAGGGTAGTCTTCTTGCTGGGAAGGGTTTCATTTGTGCAGCATTGAAAGAGAGACTACGCTTAAAAGGCTACTTTGCTATAGTTGTTTGTTTGCTGAAGAGTCTGATGGGCTGAGTTCCATGTGGAATGGACACATGGCAGGCTCTTCCACCTGACACACTGTTGTTTTAGAAACCTGGTTAGTGTGGATTTTGGTTTGTGTGTTAAAGGTATATTCCTCTGTGCACTCTACAGAGCAATGTCAATGAAACATTGCCTTTAATTGGTATCCATTTGAGTTCCTTGGTGTGAAGAGAATGCTCCAGAGAGCCAGAACTTCACTCTTTTCTTTTACCTAGTACACTTTCTTGACACTCAATAATGTTCCCGCTACAAATACATTGGAATTTCCTTTTTAAGTATTAAGTGGGCATCATTACGTTCAGTGTACTGTCCAGCAGTGTAAGATATTTACATTTGATTTTTACATGTATTATAATTATTATCTCTATCTTTTGTAGCTCCTTGCAGCGTGCATTATTCAGTATGAAAGGATACAAGGGATTCAGTCATCGTGTGTGCTGCTATTGTATTGGTTGTTCTCACTGCTGTGCGCAGCACTCCAGCTAAGGTCCAAAATCTTACATGCTTTGCATGAGGTAAGCAATTTTCTATTCCATTCGTTTTACTCTTCTGAAATCATTTCTGATTGTTTATTTTTCCATGTTATTGTAGTAGAGATCCAAATTACTGTGAACTAAAGCATAGGGAAACTCCTACAATTCAGAGGTGTTAGTTAGCAATAAAACAGGGTTCCATATTATGTGATTTGAAAAGAAAATGACACCAATGCATATTTTAATGTGCAAAACATTTTATGGCTCGTAAAAAGTAAATATGGAAAAAAAGTGGAATAGACATGGATAATTTGTAGAATGGGATTTATGGAGTTTCAATGTATGTATTCCCTGTGAAGGGGTATAATTGCATAAATTATTTGATTCACTGTGTGAATTGTCTGGATTATATAACGCACTCTGTTATTGGGCAAGGAAAAAATGTAACCAACCCCCCTCTTTGCTTTGTTTACACACCTAATTTACCTTAGTTGGTGTTCCTGAAATCAATGCACTTGCTAGGATCCCCAGCAGGGGGAGCTCGGTGTCACTGAGGGAGAAGATAAGAAAACATTATTTTGACAGGCAGCTGTCACCCCTCCTTGTAGAGTGGAAAGAAATGGTATGTGCCGCGGAGAAAAAAAGCCTGCTTTTCTTTTTGGGCTGAGGGAAGGAGAAGGATCCTCCTGTCAGCATTCTGGCAGGACTTCTTTAGGTCTATCCGCCCAGCCGTGGCACTTTTGAGACAATGAGAGGGATTGGTTTGAGAGAGCGGAAGAGAGGGAGACCAGTTTGCTGCACAAGCTGCCGGGTAATCTTGAGTGTTGCAGAGCAGACAAGAGGCAGTAGAAGGGGCTTGGGGTACTCCTGTCTAGAGTAGTCTGGCCCAATTGCACCCAGAGGCAGCCTCTAAAAGCCGGATCCCTTGCAACTCATAGGGGGATTATTTAGATTGTCCACCAAAGCAGATTCACACGCCTCCCAGCAGCTCCAGTATTAAAAGGCAGCATAAAAGTAACTCAGCAGTAGCTGTGCACCTGTACAGTGAGCGAATTTCCAGCGCAAGTGTTTCATTACCTTAAGCGCAACTTGTCACTGAGTAAAACAAATAAAACCACAAGCCTCTAACTAAGGGCCCTGTGTTTACCAGCTGCTGAAGGTTGCTGTTCATCCAAAAAGACTGAGATTTGAATCCTGAATGGGAGATTTCACCAAATTTTCGGCTGTTCGAAAATTCTGAACGGCCGAAACCTTATACCAAATCCCCCATTCGGTAGCTTGGGCTGTGGGGGAGTCCCCCGCACCCTTGTTCACTATACTGTGAGCGGGATTGCGGGGGTATCGCCTGAAGCCAATCCTGTAACAAGTAAAAAAAAGAAGGAAAGGACCCTGCAGTGCCAGTTCTCAATCATGGAAGTGAAAGGAAACAGGCGTTGCATTGACACAGCGGGTCGGCGGCACACAGCAAAGTGTGCTGCCTCAAGGTCAGTAGGGGTGTGGGGTTGGTGGGGGTAGGGGCCAAGTCGGAAATGTTCAAGACCAAAAGTTATTTTCTCCCTCGAACATTTCCACCACAGGCTTCTAACCCCAATCCTTTTCTTTCACATCACTGGGAGCAATAGTTGTGGCCATTGGCCCCTTTCATGGCCATGGTACGTTTTGTAGTTGCGCTGTTCATTCACAGTGCAACAGGCGGCTTTCAACTACGTTATTGTTACGAGAAGCTAGTCATATTATGGCACAGTGATAGAAGAATTTTTTAAAGTGTCATAAATTGCATTAGATCTGTTTTTACCTTGATATTTTATATTATATGTGAATTGACTGATTGAGAGTGTGTTCTTAGCTAGCACAACTACTTGGAGTCCTTTTGACTTCAAATACCGGCTTGCTGGTATCAGTCGCCTGCGGCTGTGTCATTTCTCCGTGCTGAAGGCTTAAAAGACTCGCATCAGCGCAAAGTCGATTGTTTGTAGTTGCGCTTTTCCTTAACAGTGCAACACCCGGTTTTCAACAGCGCTATTATCACGAGAAGCTGGTTGTATCATGACACACTGATTAAAGAATTTAATTTACAAAATGTCATGAATTGCATTAGATCTGCTTTCACCCTGATATTTTATATTGTATGTGCACTGACTGATTGAGGGTGTGTTCTTAGCGAGCACAACTACTTGGAGTCCTTTTGACTTCAAATACCGGCTTGCCGTTATCAGTCGCCTGTAGCCACGTCATTTCCCCGCAACGCAGGCACTGACGCGAATCCAGTTAAGGCCTGTTCGGGGCTGTTCGACGGACGATGGGGCGTGCTGTTGACTGCCAGTTATTTGTGAGGTGGGACGTATTGTTTTGGACTATCGGGCGCACCTACTTTGGGTGGCATGGAGTGCATAATGTTGCGATATCCATTAGTGTTACTGCAGGAATAACAGTACAATAAAGAGGGTACATTAACCCTTAGGGCGCTGAACAAAATTAGACAACTTGTCATTTTGAACAGTCCCCCTGCTCCAACCAAAACATGCTTACCATTTTTGCAGGTGGCACTGATCAATGCCAGGTCCGCTATAAAGAATGCCATTGCTCTTAATGATCTTCTTTTGTCATTGAAATTGGACATTTTATAACTGAATCCAGGTTCAAAGCCACCTGTGTGGCGCACTTTCATACATTACTTCCAGAGAATTAGCAGATCAAGTGGGCAAATAGAGATCCTTTGAGGGGTGGAGGAGTGGCTATTATTGCAAGGTCATTCTTGGACCTACGTAATTTTCAAAACCTTTCTTGGAATATGAACTCTGAAGTTTTTACCTGTATTTTGTTTAAATCCCACAGTGAAACTTACCATTTAGTTCTTTAACAACCCCCTGGCCATGCCAGCATCTTTCTTCAAGATCTTGAAGTATATCTGGGAACTGAAGTACTATACCATCAGAATGTAATTATTTTAGGTGATTTTAATATGTTATGTAACGATTTGGATAATCTGGATTATATCCAGTTTAAGGATATCATGCATTCCTATGAACTCATTCTACTAACTGAAATGGCATCTCATGTAGGTGGCCACTGTCTTGACATTATTATGTTCAGAGGGAAACGGGTGTCTCATCAGGACAACATACCAGTTACATGGTCTGATCACTATGTGGTGAAGTTTATCATTCCATGGGAACAAACTCTATTTGATAATGGGAAACCCGGCAATGTCCAATAGTCTTGTAGCAAAAACAAAATGGATGCTATCACATGTGCTCAACTTCTGGATGGATTAACTATGCCACGGCTGACCTGAAAAGCCCTTGAGGCCTTTCAGAATCGTATGTCCTGTCTTCAGAAAAACTGTGACACCTGTGCCCCTATAATAAGTACTGACAAACCTAGGAGGAGGAGTAACCAGTGGTATAGTGAATCACTGAAAACTCTGAGAGCGTACCATCGGAAAGAGAAGCTATGGTGAAAGACTAGGTCATCTGCAAATTGTTTAGATGCCAAAACAGCTTTGGGGGATTACAAGAAGTCTATTGCCCTAGCCAAAGCCTCATGTAACCAAAAGCAGATTGACCTGGTGCAAAATAGGCCAAAAGCACTATTTATAACTATAAAAATAACTGTGGGTCTCCCCCATCTCTCTCCATCTCTGCCCCTGGCAAATGGATGTAATACCTTCTTCTCTGACAAAATTGACCAGATTAGGAATAATATCAATCTCCAGTCCCCAATTCGGCAATAGATTATGTCAAATCGGAATAAAATTGATAGTCATGATCAGATGGGCCCCAAGTTTACTCTTAGCCCAGTAGATTTGGAAACAGTCTCTAGTCTCATGTCTCAATTAAAGCCCACTAACCACAATTACACTCCTATTTGTCTTAAATGCCTCATTATCTCAGGGAATTTTTCCAACTGAGCTATAAAAATCATTCCTTACACCACTCCTGAAGAAAAATACACTGGATTACAAGGTCCTCTCTAATTATCACCCCATTGCAGGCCTATGTTTGCCATCAAAAATCCTTGAAAAAATGGTTACCGCACAACTGCAAGACTTCCTGGAAGATCAGGGAATACTGGACTCGTACCAATCAGGATTCAGGCCAAGATATGGGACTGAAACAGCTCTTGTGTCAGTTTGGGATGACAAATTGAAGGCGGCCGATGGGGGTGATATCAGCATGCTAGTCATGCTGGACCTATCGGCCGCTTTCGCTATGTCATGTCAGACTTTGAAATCTTAATCTCTAGACTTTCTACAGTAGCTCATGTGCCTGATGATTCATTGAAATGGTTCACATGCTTTCTGACTAATCGAACTCAAGTTAAATTGGGGCCATTCAGCTCTGACCCGCTACCAGTGAAATGTGGAGTTCCTCAGGGTGCCTCTCTCTCTCTCCACTGTTATTTAATATCTACAAACGTCTCCTATTGGACATCTTCTCAGAGTTTAATCTGCATTATAATTCGTATAACGATGATACACAGATCTATGTCCGATGTGGAGAACCAGTGGAAGCCGTGGACAGAGTGGTAGCTAGTGCCAATAAAATTTAAAATTGGATGTTGATTAATAAACTTCAACTTAATCCAGCTAAAACAGAGATTATAATATTTGGTTCTAAATCGAAATTTAGCAAAATCTCTTAGCATACATCCTGTTCTGCACATTTTGGGGTCTCAGCAACTTTTGCATCTAAGGTAAAGTATCTTGGGTGCATCTGGCAAGCGAATCTGGGTAGTAATCTGCAGGTAAATGAAAAGGTCAAATCTGTGTATTATCACCTCAGATTGTTGAAACCCTTGCTGCCTCTTGTCTCAGAGAAAGATCGCCCTTTGATTGTTGGCACACTAGTAAACTATAGACTAGACTATTGCAATGCCCTGCTAATTGGAATTCCAAAAGGCCAAATCCAGCATCTGCAGGTCGCTCAAAATGCAGCCGTTTGGCTGATCTATTCTTTACCCAGACGCACACATATTTCTCAGTTTCAGAGAAATCATCACTGGTTACCAGTACTGCAGAGAGTCCTGTTTAAGGTCCTCTGTCTGATCTTTAAGAATATGTCAGGCACTGCCACTTCATACCTTTCATCAAACATCACTGCTTACCATCCTGACCGTTGTTTCCGGTCCTCAGGGCAACATTTGTTGGTAGTTCCATCGTTCAGGTCTGTGACCTAGGGCGATGGACGCTTTTCATGTGCAGGACCTCGTGCCTGGAACATCCTGCCAGATGAACTTTGGAAAATTGAAACACTGAGGGAGTTTAGAAAAAAGTTGAAAACTTTCCTTTCAGAATAACTGTCTATGATGGATCTGGCGCCTCGTCTCTGCACTATTATATTACCTGCGCCCAGATGTAATTTTTTTGCTTGGTTCCTTCATGGTTAAGCGCATTATAAATACAAAAATCAAAACCAAATCAAAATCAAACATAAAAGAACCTTTTGTGAACTGCGCCTTCAAGTGCTCATAAGTGGGAGAGAGAGCAAAAACCTGTAGCACATCTATCCTCACAAAGTGGAGTTCAAAACCTCTCTTGTGGGACAACACAGAGGGTATTTTACCTATAAAAATAAATATGCTAGGTGGCGCGCCGTCCAGGGGACGGCAGTCAGTGGGCACCCCTCCTATCAGTGATGCCCACCGTGATCTGGAGGGGGGGGTGAGAGGGAGTGGGTTTATGGTAGGATGAGTCATATGGGGGCCAAAGGGGAAGTTAGTCCGGGGGAGCCAGGAAGAGGGGGCCTTGTTCTGCAGGGCTTAAAGGCTTGCAGGCCAAAGGGGTACCCTCTTTGATCATGTTCCTCCCTGAAATTTCCCACCCACCCACGCCTCGATGGGGTAGGATTTGTCAAGTGTTTGTAATTGTCTGTTTTCATTCTCTTTCAGGCATGCCCAGCACTTGCACACTCTGAATGTCACAAGGCCTAGTATCCTTTGTCATTTTCATTGTTTTTGCTCCCCTGTTCCCCTCCCTTGTGCCTTGTGGCCATTTGAAACACTAACTTGCTGTATAAGTGCCTTATAAATATCCAATAAATTAAATATTACATGGTGTATCCTGCTAGGAAAGTACTGGCAGGTACCACAAGGGGACTGCACAACCAACAGTGTATAAGTATGGCACCCATGGGTACAAGCCTCTTGGGGAGCCCCAAATAAAGGGGAGGGATAGGGGTTGTGGAATACTTTCCAACCCCATCATCGCGGGAGGTGGGAAGGGTAAGCATATGATGTCACTATTGCTACAAATATGAATTGGGAAGAAACAAATAGAATGCTGGTGAAATCACAAAACAGGTATTTGAGATATGGGGGCAAGAATGAGTAAGGAAGGGAGTGGGCTCGAAACAGAAGCCATGAGGTGAACGGGGAGAATTAAGTGGGAGAAGCAGCAGGGACAGGGCAGAATGTCCAACCGGGGAGCAAACTGAAGGTAAGGGGGCTGAAAATAACAGAGCGGGTGAGCAGGGGTATACTCGAGGGGTGGATTGGTAGGTGGGCTAGTGGGTGTGGGCAACGGGTAGCCTTCGGCATATGCAGGGGTGCGGAAGAAAGGTGCAAGGGAAGGGAGTGAGGGAATATGGAGAAGAGCGAGTAGAATAGCGAGGGTTAAGGGGTAGTAAGGCTCGCACATGGGGGCAAGGGTTGTGTTGACTGCCGCCACGGCATGCAGGGTGCATGGGTGATACCGGGGCAAGGCAAATGGATGGGTATAATCGGGGGAACAACTGGGGCATCAGCCAGGAGATTCTTGGGAGGACAGCTTACTTACGGGTGGGTTGGTTAGACTGAGGGAAACAATAATAAAATAGGATGAAGTAATTTTGCGGGAAGAGAGAGGGGGAATTAATGAAATAAAAGAAAGAAAAAAAATGGCTACGGTTTATAGAGGGATGGTTAGGCAGACTTGGCGGTTCACCCAATAGGAACCTAAGGATCCAGTCGGCGAAGGGGGGAATGAGGAAGCCACACCCAGCGCATAATCCTGAGGCGTGGTGGAGAAACTGAACAACTGTAAGAAAACTGCTGGCTTAATAAAGCTTGCAGCAGCATATTCAACTTTCCCACCTTATCAATTGGTCCTGGCTCTTTATTTGTGGGAAGGGTTTGGGGTGTGGTCAGTGACAACGGGAGGGGGTGCCAGGCAACGGGGACGAGGGGTAAGTCTTGAGAGCGAACAATACGGCCGAATAGCGCAAGTGTGGGCTGTCAGTGCTATGCCACTGGCAGTGGCTCTGTTCAGTCTAGTACATTCACAGTAAACAATGTGCACTCGGAGCAGTGGTATAGAAAAGGAGAGAGGGGGGGGAACAAACTTAAAATAAAACTCGTGAGCTGATAGGTTTATTAAACAGTGGAAGCATCTGCCAATGCTGTCGTTCGATTATGCATTTAAAAACCTTTAAAGCAATTCATGGTGCGGTGAGGTCTTGAGAGAAATTAAATATTAATAAATAAATACTTAAACCCAACAAAACAAGGGTGGATCAAACAGCCATTCAGGTTGTTGTGAAGAAGCCATCTTTGTTGAAAACCAAGAAGGGGAATTATTGAAAGAAAGCTTGTAGCAGAGTAAGAGGTATTGATTTAGGTCCTGAGGCTGAATTATACTAGCAAAAAAGAGTCGTCTTGATCTGCTACTACTAAGAGATTGAACCTGCCTGTCTCAGCAATGAGTGTACCAGGAAAGGCCTTCAGCAGAGACTACCTGCCCTGTCCTGCGCAGCTCCTCAGAGAACTCTCTGCAGCCCATGCTACAAAGCACTTCTAGGAATTTCTGCTTGAGGAGAAGAATTCTGTTGCTGATGCCGGGAAGTTGTGGTGTCTCCATTTAAAGGCAGCTATTGCCACTCTGCACCAGCTATACATCCCAGTTCCCAGGGGCAGGTAGCACAAAGGACACGTAAGCCTGTTACATATATGTTTTGTTGTGGGGAGCCCCCATTAAGTTGGGCCTACTATTTTTGTATTTAATAGACTGCGGCTACCAGGAATGTGCTAAAGTCAGTGCTGTGTAACATTATGGATGTAGTATCATGGGGGCGTTGCTTGGAGGCCGAGTGATGCAGATGTGAGCTTGCTCGGCTCCCCGTAGGCCTAGCGGTCTGGAGCCCTGATCCACTGCTGGGGTGGCCTACTTGATTGAAGGGGACTGGTGCTGGGGTATGGGGGGTGGGGTGTAAACCCAGGGGCATCGCCGGAGAATGAAACATGGTGTTTGAACCTCGGCGTTCGGAAGGAAGATCTATTTGGAGGGGTACACACCGCCGTGGACAGTGCCGTGACATTGAAAATGACAGCAACGCTTTGAGCTACTTTTTCTTGAGGTGCACGCCTGCGTAAAAAGATAGAAATGCACACTGCGAGCGTGGAGAGGCACACCAGAGATAGCGATCAGGGAGGGTGTGACTATACTTTGACCTGCACTTGGATCGTTGCAGACAGGAGCTTTGTTGAAGTGAGGATCAACTACCTGTTAGACTCTGGGGAACAGGCCCGGCCCGGCTTATCGTTCACGTTTACCGTGGCAAATGGTGAAGTTCCTATCACCTGGGGTCTCTCCGCCCTTTGACCTTGTGAGGGCGGCAGCCCTTTCCTGGTACATTGATTGCCCTGCCTGTGAGAGCGGCACATGCTGATTTGGGAAGGATGTGGCTGTGGAGCAGTCCGGACCGGCGCTTTGGATAGAGAGGCCCCTAACTATTGTGCAGAAAGCGGCCATGTCTGGGGGTAAAGAGACCCTCAACAAAAACAGACCAAGATCGATAGATTTACACACCCACAGAAAAAACACTCCTTGACTGCATTATCTTGCCTATTGGAGAAGGCATCAGGAAACATGGCTCGACAGGAGGTCCCGGGTGGGCCTGTCTTGGAGGCGATCATGGCCTTGAGAATGTCCAGGGAGTCCAAGATGGGAGAAGTACGGATGGATGTGTCACTTTTGAGACAGGACCTACGCAATCTTGCATCATATAAAATGAATAACCTGGGGAAGGGCATGGCTGAAATGTTGGCAATGACAGAGACGTGGCAAAGACAGGTAAAGGAGCTACAGGATTCTGAAATGCACAGTGGAAGACGCAGTGGACAGTCAGGACAACATAATGTCTACATTGTGGGACTTCCAGGGAGAGAGAGGATATTATGGATACTATGGAGTATGTGGAGAACCTTTTGTTGCAATCTGCTGACCCTGGCAAAGTGTCGCTATGCTTTTTGGTGGAACGGGCATATAGTGCATTGACTAGTAGGCCACCTGGGCGCTGCCACTTGGGCCATTATTGTGCAAAGATCCTGAATTTCAAGGGCAAGGAATTGATTCTCAGGTCCATTCGAGAAGTTGGCAGGATTTATGCAATAGATCATTGACAGGCTTCACAGATTTGTTTTATTTTTATTTATTGGGTATTTATAATGCTATAATGCGCCTATACACAGGCAACAAGACAAGGGGGTGGGAAAACAGGGTGGAAAACAAACAATCCTACTAGGCCTTGTGACATTCGGATTGTGCAAGTGCAGTAAAGAAGTGCAGAGGAGAGGAGAAGGGGGGGAAGTACCGGACAGGGCGGAAGGGCCCGTGAGAAAAGCAAGTGCCAGGGGAGGCTGGGTGGACAGAGCCGGGGGAAGCAGAGAATGCAGGGGAAGGAAGGTCCATGAGCATGTGCAAGGTAAGGGCTAGCAGGGCTACCAGGGTGCAGGCTCAGCCAGACTAGTGTGGGGGGGAGGGGCCCGGAACGGCAAGTGCAGGAAGGGGGTGTCAGGGGACAATTGCAGGGGTAGACTGGATTAGCGGGGCCTAGTGCCCAATAAGACTCTGAAAGAACCAGGCAGCCAGACAAGAGGCAAACAAGGACATTAGCATGGGAGAGGGAGCGGGAGAGGGAAGGAAGCAGAGAAAAGGAAGGTCTTGAGAAGCTTCTGCAATTTAAGGAGATCTGTCACAAGTCTGAGAGGGGCAGGGATGCCATTCCAGAGGGTGGCACCGCAGAGGAGAGAGATCTAAGTACCCAGTGGAAGGCGTGTTTGGAAAATAACTGATTAGCGGGCCCATTGTGCACAACATCTCACCTATGCATATGTGGATTAACCATAATTCGGAGATCATCACCTTTTGATATCATACATACAGCTCATTCCTCTGTAATTTTGGGGATTCCTTGGCTTATTCTACATAATCCCTATTCTTTCTAGGATCTGAACACTGAATGACACATTGTGTTCAAGAAACACATCAAGTATCTGTAGTGGCAATTCCAGCTACATTACCTAATGAGGAGATCAGACACTGTGTAAGACAATACCTAAACACTACCAGGAATTCCACAAAGTGTTCTGCAAAAATCAGTGCAGTCCTTACCACCTCACTATCATGAGGACTGTGCTATAAATCTGATACCTGAAACAACAGTGCCTTTTAATTGGAAGTTTCATCTAACGCCCTTGGAAAAGGACTATCTTCATCAGAATCTGGCTAACGGTCTGATTAGGGAGTCTGTGCCTCCTGCAGGAGCATGTCTCTTTTTTATACCGAATAGAAACACCACAGAATTTAGACCATGCCTGGATTATAGAGGTCTAAACACAGTAACCATAAAGGACAAATAACCACTCCCTCTCATTCCGGACATCATAGACACCGTCCAATCAGCCAAGATCTTTACCAAACTGGTTCTTAGGGGCACATATCTCTTAATCTGTCTAAAAGCAGATGAGCGGATAACGGCCATCAGGACACCATTCAGCCACTTTGAACACGCTGTTATGCCATTTGGCCTGGCCAATGCAACTGCGTTTTTTCAACGCTATATGGACCATCTCTTTGCAGATTTACTTTTTCCTTCCATTATTGTATACCTGGATGATAAATTGATTTACTCATCCTCACCATCTGACCATATCGTCCATGTCAAGACAGTACTCAAAAGACTGCAAGAAAATCACCTTCAAGTAAAACCCGAGAAATGCATCTTCGAGACCACCACAGTGCCATATTTGGGATACATCCTGTCTTCTGACGGCATATCCATGGATCAACAAAAGGTCTCTGCTGTTCTCCGATGGAAAAGTCCTAATAATGTTAAAGAAGCCCAAAGGTTCTTGGGACTGGCAAATTTCTATCGAAAGTTCATTGCATCTTTGTCCCACGAGGTCCTTCCGATCACCTCCCTTTTGAAAAAGAACACTAACTTGATCTGGCATCCTAAGGCAGAGAAAGCGTTTGTATCCATGAAAGAAAAATGCACCTCTGCATCCATTCTGATACCTCCAAACCCTGACAAAATGTTCATCGTTGAAGCTGACGCTTCTGATGAAGTTATTGGGGCTGTCCTCAAACAATCTACCACAGATAAGGAAGAACATCCCTTGGCCTTCTATTCTAAGACGCTAACACCCTCAGAGAGAAACTATTCAGTTCTTGAAAAAGAGCTCTTAGCTCTAAAATTGGCATGTAAAGAATGGGCACACCACTTGCTAGGGGCCAAACAAGAAACAGAGTCGAGGATCGATCACCGCAGTCTCACCCTTTTACAGTCTTTCGAGTGCAGAAACGGCTGATGGGCGTATTTCTTCTCCCAGTTTCAGTTTCCTCGTACCTTCATTCCTGGAACAGAGAATGTCATACCGGATGCTTTGTCCCGGATGGAATCACTGTCTAATAAAGAAAGAGAACCATACGAAAGGATGTTTCCGGATACCACCTTCATAGGTCTAATACAGATGTTTTTACAAGAAGTACATCATGCCTATTTAGGAAAGGATCCTTATCTCTTACGTCTGGACAAACATGGCGGTCTATGGTTTCAAGAAAAAGCTTCATTCATATCTATGGAGTAATTACAGCGTAAGGTATTGCGAATGTGTCACAGCTCAAAACTTGCAGGTCATAGAGGAATCAAATCCACAATATATTTAATACAAGCCATTTCTGGTGACCAGTTTTGCATGCTCATGTACAACAACACTGCTGCTCCTGTCTGGTGTGCGCTCAAATCAAAACGTCCCATAACAAACCCGAGGGCAAGCTACTTTAACCATCACTACCATCACATCCTTGGGAAACCATTGCCACAGATTTATGACTTACCCCTCCTCTAAGGATTGCACTGCCATCATGGTAACAGTAGATGGTTACTCTAAGATGGCCCACTTTACACCTTGCCGAAAGATTCCGTCTGCTATGGAAATGAGCAGAGTCTGTATTGCGGAAGTCTTCTGGATCCATGCCTTGCCTTAAGTTATTTCCCATTGAGGTTCACAATACACCTCTGCCTTCTGGAAAGCCTTGTGAAACAACTTAGGTATTCACCTCTTCATGTCATCCGCATATCATCCTCAATCCAATGTCCTCACAGAACGTACCAACCAAACTTTGGAATAGTATCTTCAGTGTTTGGGATCTGCCATACAAGACGATTGGGTAGACTTGTTACCATCGGCAAAATTCTCATATAATAACTCTCTTCACACCTCAATCGGCATGACAGCATTCTACTGCAACTATGGGTTTTATCCTACCTGGATACCATCTCTTCCTACACACAGTTCGTCCGTCCCAGCGGTTGAAGAAGCCATATCCTTGTTGCAGGAAACACAGAAGAAAGCTATATCCAGTCTATCTACAGCATGTTCTCCTGCAAAACTACGCCAATCAACATCGAAGTCCGAATCTTTCTTATAAGAAAGGGGATCAAGTTTGGTTGTCCAGAAAATACCTACCAGCCCAGCTACACAGATGCAAGTTTGCCCCTATATACTTCAGGCCATTTACTGTCACAAAAAAGATAAATCCTGTAGCTTTTAGACTGTGGCTACCCCCAACCTGGCATTGCATACATCCTGTATTCCCTTCATCATTACTCAAACCAGTTCACTCGGACATCGTCTTATCATCAAATTCTTCCAGTACACCAAGATCAAAATCAAGAATATGAAGTGCAACAGATCTGCAATTCTCAATTTCATAGCGGTACCCTGCAGTATCTCATACATTGAAAGGGATATCCAGCCTCTGAAAGGACATGGGAACCATCTCGATATGTTCATGCACCTACTATGTTGTACCGTTTCCACCGTTGACATCTTTGGATACCCCGGTATGGTCAGGCTTGCCGGGGGGCATGATGTTAGCACCCGCATCCGTCCCTGAACTTTACAGGTGGCGTGCGTTGCGCTAACCACAACATGGCACCTCACTCTGTTTGCCAACCAGGAGCAGAATACGACGCCAACCGCAAGATGCTGTTTCTCTATGCCTGCCATTCAGGAACCTAATGCCGTGCTAACAGTTCCAACATGGCGCCGCGTTAGCTACGCCACCCTACTCGTCCGGGGCAGGAGCCCCCGTCTGTTCGCATTCAAGACTGCCGGCTCACTACACCGCTTTGTGTTGCAACTCCTGTTGCCGGTAACGCTCCTCTGAATTCTTCCTATGCTTCCTTGCTACTCTGTTCCTCTTGTTTACCTTTGTCTCATTACCCTCTGCCTGTGCTTTTTCGCTGTGTGTGTTGTTGAGCTGCTGCCTTGCATCTATCCTGTAATTCGTGAGCTCATCAGCTTGCTCACATTTGGGTCAGCAACCTGACTCTACTCAGTCTCCTCTCTGCACGAAGAACCACTGCTGCCAAGGTTTTTCTACTCCTACAGGAGTTTTTCCTTGGGTCTTTACTCTTGCCAAACTGGTCTGTGTCATTCCAGACGGGCCTGGCATCAGGAGAGGAGATACCTTATTTACACCACCAGAGCACTGCTGGTAAAGAACTGGGAAAGCATAGGCCTAAAAGAAGGTCAGTCGGAGAGGAAGGAGGTCAACCAGTCCAGAGCCAGGTCTGTGATGCAATGGGTATCATGGAGCCTATTTATCAGTAAGGGATGATTGACCGTATCAAAGGCAGAGGAAAAGTCAAGAAGGATGAGAGCGGAAGGAGAGCTAGACTCAAGGTTAGAGAGCAAGTCTTCACGGTTGTTCAGGAGAGCAGTTTCTGTGCCTCTGGCATCTCTGAAGCCGAACTGGTGGTTGTGGAGACAATCAACAGATTCAGTATGGTAGATAAGCTGGGAGATGGCCAGCTTCTCCAAGGGTTTGCCCTGGAAGGGGGTAATGCAGATAGGGCAGTAGTTTGCCAGACAGGAAGGGTCAACAGAATGCTTTTTGAGGAGAAGGTGCACAAGGGAGTGCTTGAGGGGTGAGAGGAAGGATCCTATGGCAAAGGAGGAAATGCAGAAATTGGTCAAAGCTGGAGCAAGGGAGACAATGTTGTCTTTGATAGTTCTGGAGCAGGGGAGTACCTTTTTGGATGAGACTTTCATAGAGCGGAATTGTCTAGAAACCTCATCAGGTATTATAGGGGAAAAAGAGGATAGTAGGAGGAGAGTGGGCAAGGGGGCCAAGGGAGGCCTTAGACCGAGTGATGGGGAAGGGAGAGGAGTAGAGGTGAATGAGGACAAGATGTCTTAAGTTTTAGAAATGAAGTGCGAGGCCAGAGAAATGCAGAGTGCCAGGGAAGGCATAGGAGAGGTGGAGACTGCAGTAGGGTTGGCAAGTTCCTTGCAGATTTTGAAAAGATCAGCCGTGTTGTTCGTGCCCGCTGAGATGCAGGCTTCGATATAGGCCCACTTCTTCGAGCAGATGGAGAGTCTTTGGAGCAGCCGGCAGGCCAGTTTGCTAGAGGATGTGCTCGAAGTCTGCCACTTCCGCTCAGCCGCTCTGCACTTAAGTTTCAGAGCAGCCAGGTCGGAGTCATACCAGGAGTTGCACTTGGAGGCAGGTTTCATGCGGATCCTCATGACAGGGGCAAGGATGTCCAGAGTGTTGTACGAGAGAGGTCCAGTCTCATTGCAGGGCATTTGAGGAGGTCAAACTGGTTCTTCAGCGTGCACATATACCATACATGCTCCTGTTTCCTACAAAGCTTAAGGTGCTGCGGGCGAGGCCATGGCTTGTTTGCAACAATAGGGATTGGACACCAGCATGCACACCGGTAATGGGGGGAGGTGTTATAGAGGGAGAGGGAGGAGGAATGGACCATTTGGCAAGGGGCTTTGAAGTGAGAAGGCAAAGAGCAAAGCAATTGGAACTGGATTACACAATGGAGCGAAAGGTTGTGGACCCATGGATTTGGAGGCCCATACCTGATGAAAGAGATGCCACGTTGCAAATGTCATCAGTGGCGGAGTGATGTGCTAAGGGACTATCTTGCACACTGACTAATAGTTTTAACATATACTGTCACCAGCAGAGACAATATCTGTTGAATGATGTATTGGCGCTTCAACACTTACATCATTCTGGGACTCTGTTTGGCCAGATGGGAGTTCTAGATTTGGGGTGAATGCCACCCATCATGTCTTATGCATACTGGTTGGTTGGTTGAATGGTGCCTGGGTTCTCTGGACTCTCTATAGGGTACTAGGCATGCTATTGTGCTTCAGGGGCCCAGGGCTTCTTGGTCTGCTCCATGCTGTCAAGATATATGTTGTTATCTATCTATCTGGCATTTATATAGTGCAACAGTCACTATAGGCATCATGGAGAAGGTGATAAGTCGGGTAAGCATTTAGCATGGCACCAGCAGGAGACCATTATCTCTGCGTGTAACTGGGAGGGGACAGAGGTGCACAGTGTAAGGTGTCAGAAATGAGAGGCGGATACAAAATTGTATATTTTCAACATCAGACATCTTTATTTAAACAAAAAGGTTTGGATGAAGTGCTCTTGGCTTCTTGGTCTTCTCCATGATGTCAAGATCTATGTTATCTATCTATCTGGCATTTATATAGTGCAACATTCATGATAGGCATCATGGCGCTTGGAAATGCTTATAATAAGACAGATGCTGAAATCTAGTTGAAAAGGTATGTTTTCAAACCACTTTTGAACTGATTAAAAAGATGCGCCGCAGAGACAGGGGTAGAGAATTCCACAGTCTGGGGCCAGAAATTGAAAAATCATACGCTCTCATTGATAGTGAGGGACCTTTAAGAGGACCACATCCGCCGAGCGAAGTGAACAGCTGGAGCATTATGGTCTAATCTCCTGCTAGGAGAGACAATCTCTCTTGTGTAGGGCACAATGTACAAGACACCAAGCCTTAAAACATATCCGGGCCGAGACTGGGAGCCAGTGTAAATTTCGCCTAGCTTCGGAGACAGGCTGGCCATATGGAATACCTTTTATCAAACGAACAGCTGCATTCTGCAGTATCTTCAGGCGTTGTAGTAAAAAGGGCGAATGAGAGAGAAGAGCAGCATTGCAATAATCCAGGCTGTCATCTAAAATAGATGCTACAACTGGGGCATAAAAACATTCAGGAATTAGAGATAAAGGTTTCCTAAGCGGTTTCAGGTTCAGAAAACCAATGCGACAAACAGTCGGTAAAGACCCCACCATAGCTAGCCAGCCATCAGAGGACCATAGATCCTCGGAGGCCGGGGTCCAACTATCAACGCCTCTGTCTTGTCTCCATTTGATTTTAACCAATTGGTGCTCATCCAATCGCTGATCTCGTGAAGGCAAGATTTCAAGTGCTCGGCAGTGCCTTTTTAGTCAAGATTAAACCTAAACAGAAGCTCTGTGTCATCCTTATAGGAAACAAAACGAAATACAAAAGACTGTGTAAGACATGCGAGTGGCTGACTATAAACATTAAAAATTAATGGGGAAAGGGCCGAGCCCTGAGCGACACCACATGTAACAGAAGCTGGAAGAGACTTAACCGATGAGCATGATACAGAGTGCATCTGACATGTCAAAAAATCTTGAAACCATTCTAAAACAGATCCTATAATACCAGCATTGCGCAATCTGGATAAGAGAATATGATGATCTACCGTATCGAAGGCAGCCGACAGGTTTAATAAAATCAGATCTGCAATGCTGCACTGATCCCTTATTAAAGTTAGATCGTCAAGCACTGATACTACCACTAATTCCGTGCCCATAAGAGGGTCAAAAACCCAATTACAAGGGTCTAGAATGTGTTTGGTTTCCACAAAAGATCTCAACTGGGGAGTAACCACAGACTCATTACTTTTGTTTGAAACGGAAGCAAGGAGATGGGGCTGTAATTAGACAACCATGTGATCCAATGCTAGTTTTTTCAATAGAGGGATGACTAAGGCATGCTTCAAAACCGTTGGAATAAGCCATAGGCTAAAGATGAATGTATTGCTTCAGTGAGTGAATCCTCAATATTCTGAACAATAGATTTGAAAAAAAACGAAAAGGAATGTCGTCCAGCAGAGAAGTGGATTTTTTGTGGTTTTGGCAATAGTTACACTGTTTTGGTTATGTGTTTCTGGGCGTCTCAGTGGGGGGGAATGGGGGCTGCAGGTTGTGTTAACTTGTTAATGGATGGCATCAAATATGTGCAGTTTGAGATGCTCTTTATTGGGCCCAGACAGGGTGCAGGTTTTAAATTCTTTGGGACTAATGGGATGGGCAGACGATTGGAGGTGCTGCTATACAGTGGTGGGGAGACTAAGATGTATGTCATGGAATGTGCAGGGCTTGAATGCTTTCACTAAAAGATGTAGAGTCCGGGACTATCTGAGGAGATCTGGGATTAAAATACCATTCATACAGGAGACCCATTTACTAATAGACTTACCGCTATAATTAGAAAGTGAGGAGGACAGGAATTTGGGTTTTATTCTGCTTATGCAAGGAGAGCGTTAATTTGGATTGGAAACACTGTCCCGTTCTCTGAAAAGTTGGTACAGACACAGAAGGACTTTTTGTAATTGTACAGAGCTACCTGGACTGGAAGGCAGGGATGCGTGCCTCGTTAATTCTTACGTTCCCAATGTGGATACTGCAGACTTCTTTCCCATCCTTCTGGGTTAAAGGTGGTGAATATGGATGGGTTATCTTGATATGGGGGAGTGACTCTAATTGTACCCCGGACTCCGACCTGGACAGGTCTATAGCATCTGTGGTCAGATCCAGCGCATATCGGTCATTCGAAGACGGTCTGAATGCCTTGGAAGTTAGGTCTGATAGATGTTTAGAGAGTGAAACATCCAACTGGCAATGTAAAAGCAAAGTAGTGGAAGAGAATGTATGCCACCAGATAAAGTGAATGCAAGTTGTGGCAAAACCAGAAGACTGCCAATGTACAACTTGTGTCAAAGCCAAAAGACTGTCAATGAGAAGCCACAGCAAATGTTAAGTACTGACACTGGTATAAGGTGGAAAACCTGTATTGGCCAAGGAAGACTAAGAGCAACACAAAGTGCCAAGGGTTATCAGTTGCGTGACCTGTTATGGGTGGACCCTGTGGTCCGACAACTGTGCCTAGACCAAGTAGCCCAACTTGAGAAAGAGCCAAGAGAAGCCCAAAGACAAAGGTTGTGTGGAGCAAGTGCTGAAGTAAAAGAAAGCATCTGTTTGATTTGTCACAGAGTCAAAATGATTATACAGTGAAGCTGAATATTGTTGAAAGCCAAGAGACTTGAAATGTGTTGAACTTTGAGACGGAACTCTGAGATATCCTGGAACTGAATTGCACTTGGGGAAGGGAACCCCAAGCCTTTTTGTGGAACTATTTGGACTTGGGAAAGGGAACACTGAGCCTTTTTGGTGGAAGTATTTGAATTTGGGGAAGGGAAAGCTGAACCAAGCCAGAGCAGAAGAAGCTCAGAACTTTATTTTGAACACTGTTTATTTTGGTGCTGACATCCCCTTACATTGTATATCTTTAGTTGTGAGGGCAAGTATAGGTTTTGGACACAGACTTTTAAATTGAACTTACTGACACCGACTATCCTCAGTTTCTTTAGGTAGGGAAACCCCATGTTTGTATAGGGCAAGTTAGGCCTTAATCCATCCCGACATGTAACATAAAGTCCTTTTTGTTAAGAATGTGAATCTGTTGTCTCTGTCTTGCTTTATGCCTCCAGAGCTGTGAAATTTGGGATTTGCTTATCATCTACGTAAGGGGTGTGATCTACGTTACAGGGAATGCTTGAGAACACTGAAAAATCAATATATATGATTGAGTGCAGGGAGGGCCTGTAGGGTACAAGGATGAACTTAGTGCTTTTAGGGTGAAATGCATGGGGGGGGCTGTAGGGAATCAGGTTTTTGGACTATTTGTGAGTAATCTACACAGAGAAGGTGATAGGTCTGGTAAGCTTTTAGCATGGCACCAGCAGGAGACGATTATCTGCCTGTAACTGGGAGCGGATAGAGGTGCACAGTGTAAGGTGTCAGAAATTAGAGGCGATACAAACTTGTACTATTTTCAACATCAGACATCTTTATTTAAACAAAAAGGCCTCTTTGTCCCTATCATGAAGATAGTTTCCCTACCTAGGAAAATAAAACTAAAGTTCAGTCTGTGTAAAGTCATCAAAACTCATAAACTGTCCTAGTGTCCAAAACGTACTAATCTGACCCTCACACTAGAAATGATCAACTCAAGGTGTGAGGAAATGTCTCTAATTTATGCTTGGCAAAAAGTATTAATAATCAAAACAAATGAATAAATCGAACAGAAGCAGTTTTCTGCAAGGAGAAATCCTTGGATCCAGAGGGTGGTTCCCTTTGTTAGGGAGAATTCTCTCATAAGGCTAATTTCCCAAACCTAGTGAGTCCCCCAGCAGCTTTGCTGGATTTCTGGGGTTTGTTTTTTCTCCTGCTAAGAGTGAGACTCTTTTCCTCCCACTCTTAGGCATGATTTGAGGTATGTCTTTGACTTTTTGTGTGCTTATGGGCTATAGGGTTTTTTTACTCCACAGGGTATCATCTGTTTTGGTGTATGTGTTACACAGCACCCTCAGTGCAGTAACACAGAGGTGTCATAGTGACCCCCAAACATAAACTCCATACCCTGGGACTGACTACTGTCTCCCAGGGCATGTAAAGTCACCATTGACTTTACTAGTCCAAAATTGTGAACAGAACCAGTACAAAACATCATATTGTGGAAGTACTGGAAGGGGTTAATTCGATTGCCCCTGGGTCTGTTTCCAAGGGGGCACTGTCCAGTCCCCCCTTGTCGAGTTTCTTGCTGGTGGCAGTGGTTACCACGCAAAATATTCCACCGGAATATTTCCTATGGGATTTTCCCATTGATTTTAAACGCACCACTTTTTGGTGCAATGTTAAAGATACCGCCGGTTTATTTATTTAATATAAAATCACTGGTTGGGTCTTTTTGCCAGAACTCTTTCCTAAAATGGCGTTTGTGTCCGTCTCTGTAACTCCAACCAAGGCCGGGCCCTTTGTTCCACTTTTTGGCGGGCTTCTCCACAGAAGCCCTCCAACTGGTGCCACTCTGTCTGGGTTCCACAGGATGTGTGGGTGGGGGAATTGGCACCCTGGACTGCATTGCCTTAGCAACTCAAGTCGCACTCTGTTCTGATTGGCCCAGTGGTGAGCCGCCGGCTCACCACTTAGCATGTATGAGTGACAGCTAGACTGTTGAATGCGGCTTTTTCTGCATAAAAGCAGGGCTTTTGGGACTGGAACTTCAGAAGTCGCCACAGGACCTATGAAATCCGAAGAGGGGAGAATCGGAGCCATCTGGAACGACGACACCATCGGTGGAGCCCTGCTGCAACGACCTCACCACTTTCCCGACGACAAGAGAAGATCTTCTGCTGAAAGAGTCTTCTTCCTCCGAGCTGGTGGGATCAACCAGTTCGCCATTTCGCCTTCCAGGACGTCTCTTGGTCGAATCGCCCGTGCCAAGCACCCCGGCGACCGGATAGCCAAGCTTCACCACTGTTACTGCGAATAACAGGAACACACCTTTTAACTGACGAACTCCGTGGCTGGTCTCTTCCCTGGGCAGTGCAACGACTCCAAGTTTCCTACTCGACGAGATCCTCTCTTCCCCTGGTCGAAACCACAAACTGCACCCACTGCCAGGAACAACTGCCACTGCTGGAACTTCCTCAACTTTAAAGGTACTGTGTTCCACCTGGCCTCCCTTTCCACGGTTTGCTAAAAGTGACCCTTTTGCTAAAGGTGACCCTTAAATCCTTGGCCTTTCAACTGGGTTGGCCCCCAGACCTTCTAACTTTACCTTCTGAATCAACCCAACCTCTTTTGAACAGTTTTACAAAGACTTGAATGCATTTCTCAACTATGTGATCTTGGGCACATTTCACCTTGCTCCATTTAAAGTGGGCCTGGCCTATGAACTTTGGCTCTACAGTAGACTCTGCCTTCTTTAACTTGTTTTGGTCTTTTAAAAGTGTTGGGAACTGTTTTTTATTTTCATGACCTGCCTTTTTCTCTCCCTTAATTATTGGAGTGCCATCTAAGTTACACAGTCACCTATGTTTTGACAAAAAGTGGTGTTTTGACTTAGACTTGTCTAATAATTCTTAAGGGAGGTGTGTATACTTTTCTGATTGTGTTTTGAACTTGCTTTGATTAATAGTGCTAGTGTATTTTCTAAAGTGTGTGTTAAATAAATAATTATATACTTTTGATAAGAAGCTCTGGTCAGTGTTTGCTTGCTCTGTGTTTTTAGCCCTATTGTGTATCCTCTGTATACTGCCCTACTCTTCTTGAGAGAAGTCTGACTGCTCGGCCACAGCTACCAGGTAAATCTGGGTGGTACAGACTGCTACCAATTGGGTTTACTGCTTACTCCTGTAGTCTTAATCTTCTTGCAGTGGTCCCCAAGGGAACTGCACAGGGTTCTGCCTAACACCCTTCCCCTGGATATTAAAAAAAGGTGTCTCTTTCAAGCAACAATTTCTTGAGAATGGCAAAAGTGTCTTTCAAACAATAGTTCCTTTAAGATGACTAAAGTATCAAACAATAGTTCCTTTAGTATGGGAAAAGTGTCTCTTTCAAACAATAATTCCTTTAAAATGGCAAAAGTATTTATTTCAAACAATAGTTCCTTGGGTATGGCAGAAGTGTCTTTGGCATACTTCCTTACTGTGTGCTTTGTAAAATAAGTATGGCTCTTTATACAATTTTGAAGGAACTCCTGGTATACTCCCCTGACAGGAATCCTCTAGTAGGCTCTTCAGATCCCCTGGTATACTCCCCAGCCAGGTATCTTGCTACACACTTTGAAGTGTATTACCTGGTAGACTCTCCTGCCAGGAATCCCTTTTTGGGTCATGTAGATCCCCTGGTATACTTCTATGCCAGGTATCTCCCCACCCCCAATATTCACTGCCTGGTGTGTTCCTTTCACCAGGACTTCTTCAGTTTCAGTGCTCACATATACTTTATGTGGATTACCTGGTATACTCTCCTGCCATAAATCTTCTTTCGAGGGGATTGTGCCCTCCGATGTATTCCACATCTCTGACAGTAATGTCCACAGCTGTGCTGCTTCGGAACATTTTTCGGCGTCAGTGTCCTGCATCAATGACATTGATACGCTGTCCCTCGAGGGCCTCCGTCGATAGCCGACGTCACCGGATGTTATATGTAGGACGCGCGACACCCGTAGCCGCAATTCTGTTTTTTCTGCGAACGTGTTCGCTTCGGAATCTCTGCGCGTCTCGGTTCTTCTCCTTTGAATCGGTTCTTCTAACTTTGTATTGAGAATATGTCTTCGTCTTCTTCTACACCGAAGTTGGGCTTCAAGAAGTGTCGGGACTGTGGTTCCAAATTTCCCTTATGGACCTGCACAACATCTGCCTCTGTTGCCTCGGCGAGAACCATGCCACCGACGACTGCGATTAATGCCAGTCCTTGACGTCGAAGGCCTTGCGGGAGCGGAAGAAGTTGTTGTCTGTAGTTAGGGTTTCCAAACCCCGTAAGTCGCAATCCGCTGGGCTTTCGACCGACGATTGGAGGGGCGACTCTCTGCGTCAGCGTAAGTCCAGGGGGTCTTGTTCTCGGAGTGGGTCCCGCCATTCCTTTGCCTCTTCTAGGCACTCTCGGAAGCACCCTCACCGGTCGCCTTCCCCAGACGGTGGTTAGCTTGTTTCAACAAGCATTCATCGCTGGCGGGATGGGACGCATTCCTCAAGGAGATGTTGATTTTCAAATCGCAGGGCACCGTTCCGTCTGCGCCTTCGAGAGAAGCCGACAAGGAACGAGCTAGGGCCACCGTTCGCACGCCATCGGGCTCGGGCGGTCGGCGCGATCATCAGGAGCCATCGAGGTCCCAATCGGACAAGGTTGATTGACACAGCCGTGCCAGGTCCAGATCCCGGTCCTCGACACCCTCGAGACCGTCAGAGCCTGTGAGGCCTTCTAAGAAGGCATCGGCGCCATGTCCGTCGAGGGACTCTCTCGAGGCTCCGGCTCCGAGGAAGTCGTTGGCGCCGAGGCCGTCGAAGGACACGCTCAGGGCTCCGGCCTCCAAGCCGTTGTCGAAGTCATCGGCGCCTTGCTCGACGTCGACGCCTATTCCATTGCCGCCCTCGACGCCTTTTGAGAAGTTGCCAGAGGTGCCCCGGAGGACGGTCGAAACTCTGAGGAAGGCTCTCTGTAAATCGGCGAGGCCTGTATTTGAGCCTTTTTCTGTACCCTCATCAAGAGCTTTATTCCAGCCTTTGGATAACATTTCAGAAGTGGAAGGTTCCTGATGACCTGTTGTCTGGTCACAGCCAGATGGAAGACCTAAGTCAGTCCTTACATGTCGCCAGGGTCTGGACACCTCTCCGGAGGTTGAGTTTGGCAGGCCTGAGCCTGGTACACCTGCTGAGTCCTCGTACAGGCGTCTCATGTCGAGGGTGACTGAGTTCTTGGGGTGGTCAGCTCCACCTGTAGATTTTCTGCAGGATGACCTGACAGATGTATTGGACCAAGGCCCACCCATTGACCTGGTGCTGCCATTTCATATGGCTTTACAAAGAAGGATGGCAACGGCTTGGACTGCTCCAGAGAGTCTCCCTGCAGTGAATAAGTCGCTACCGAAAAAATACCAGCCATTGGCGATCCCTGCTGCTTGTTTACGCACCCCACTCCGGAGAGTTTGGTGGTGCAGGCGGCTACGGCCCCAGTAAAGCAGGCTGTGTACCCTACCATCCCTACGGATAGGGACGACAAGCGCTTTGATGGTTGGGCGAGGAAAGTATTTTCATCTGGGGGTATGGCTTTAAAGGCAGCCAACTCAGTTTGTGCCTTGGCAAGATTCACTCACACTCTGTGTAATTGTGTGTCTTTGGCTGCTGAACATATTCCCGAAGGGGAGGAACGGGATGGTTTTCTTGCCCTCGTTCAGGATGGCTAGGATGCCATGTGCGAATCCGTTCAGTTGGGTCTGGACGTGGCAGACTGTGTCAGCCGGTCCATGGCGGCGAGCACCGTGATGCGCAGGTTTGCGTGGTTGCGGAAGTCGGGGTTTGCTCCTGATGTACAGTCCCGGCTTCTCAACATGCCCTTTGATGGTGTGCATCTTTTTGGCAGCAAGGCTGACGAGAGCCTTGAGAGGTTGCAGACCTTCAAAGCTGCAGCAAAGTCGTTGAGCGCTGCAGTACGTCAACCTCTGTCTTTCGTCCTAGGGGACAGCAATGGAGGGGAGGTTCCTTTCGATACTACTCTTCCTTTGGTAGATTGAGGGGAGCTGCCAGTCAAAGGGGCCAACGTAGGAGTACCAGGGTTGGAAAAGAAGGTACTCGAGATGCCAAAGCCACTCGGGCAGTTGCCTCTTTGTCCTCAGGCACTGCCGCAGCCGCTTCCGCTCAGTCATGAGGCCATGTGCCCTGGTTCGCCGGTTGGGGGAAGGCTGGTGCAGCATCTGGTAGAATGGCGTGCCATTACTTCAGATGTGTGAGTTCTGAAGATCATAGCTGTTAAGATGGATTTCTGAACTCGGACCTGGAGGGGCAAAGGTTCAGAAGGCCAGCCTAGTTTCTTGGAACAGGGTAACCTCTGGACAAGCCAGACCAATCAGGGTAGCGATGGCGGCGGTCAAGACTAAGTCTCAAGAGGGGTGAGGGTGACGGAAAGACCTCAATGAGCACACAAAGCAAGGACACTTACAAAGTACTCCAGACAGGTGTTATATTAAAAATATAGACACATTTATTACAAGGCCTTTGTAACATCGACCATAGCAAAGAATCACAATAATACTAAAGTAAACCAACACATCACAATCAATACAATATATATACAAGACCGAGGGGTCTAAGGAGTTAGGAGCACGTAATATGTAAACCACCTAGATGGGGAGGAAAACAGGCAGTGCAAGTAATCATTAGACCCAGTTCGACATCTGAATTACACCTAACTAGGAGGAAGTCTGAGCCCTATGAAGAGAGGAGCCTTATGCTCAAAAGTACCTGCACGCGCTGGTGCCAATGGACAAACGAGGGCCTCTTCAAGGATATCAGGCAGTTCAGGAAGGTGAATGAAGCGATGCAGGACAAGTCCCCACTACTCAAGCAGCAGTAGAAAATAAACGGGCTCCTGCGTGAGAGGCCACTGGTTGGGGTATAGACTACTCACTGCAAATGCAGCGGACGTGCACAGGTTGTTACCACAGCAGGGCAACACAGCAACCACTTTTACTCTGGTCCGGGCGCACTCGTCTCACTTCAGACCTGGGAATGCCAAGTATACGAAATTCGGTGTGAGGGTGCCGTGGACGCAGAGCAAGCAGTAAACCAAGTTTCGAGGGCTTCCCCGAAACGGCGGCAGTGACAGAGCAAAGCGTCCTGCGTAAGCTGGTCAGCCCACTGGTTGGCCCAGGGACACTTCCGAAAAGGCTTACTTGCAGGGTTTGATGAAGGTGCCGGGAATAGTTGATCCCACTATTCCAATGGGTCGAAGCGCCTTCGTAGACCTTCTAGGACGATCAGATGCAGAGGGGTCTCGCAGGACGACAGCAGTTCAGGGTGCCAAACCTTCAGCGGGTCACCAGAAGTTCCTCGACTCAGCTTCTTGTTGCAGGATACTTGGCTCCTTATCCCTTGTTCGGTGTGAACTCAGGAGATCGACATGGTAGTGGTGTGTTCAGCCTCCTCTTATCCAAAGTTCCCTTCGCACTAAAATGGAGAGGACCCAATGGGAGATCTGCTCACAAACACTTCACACCATACGTGGACCTATCACGGACCACAGTGGTCCCAGGCATTCAGGACACTCCAGACACTCTGGCACCCAGGATGTGTATTGGGACCAGACATCCCAGCCCACATCCTGAAGGCACACACAAGGCATGCAGAAGCCTGCGAAAGGTTTGGGGTTTCGTGGGAAAATGCATGACCAAATAAGGACTGCCCCGGGTCGGCTCGACCTGGGGGAAGGGGAAGGGGCAAGACGGTCAGCGGACAGGACAAATAACCTCATGACATGGCCATTTTGGAGCCAGGCCACTCATTTGTTCCAAACGCGGTAAGCGCAGATAACATGGCGAAAATAAGGGTTCAAAACACAAGAGAAACGATAGCTGGTAAGAGCGCGGTAATGTAAGTTACGGCGCACTCTTGTTTCATGTTGCACAAAAGCTGCAACATGAGGAAAGGACTACTGGAAACAAAGTCTCCCAGTACTGACTGTCTTAAGGGCATGTCAGTTTCCCCATAAGAATTGAGCGAAAACCCAGAGGAGTGCTCCGGAAGGCTGCGCTTCTCTGGCAAAGTCTAGATCAGGGTGTAAAACAACAGCAAAAAGTTTGGGGGTTGCCACATGGAGGGAAAATTACATACAATATGAAATCTTTCCTAACAATAGCCCACAGCTACTGTCTTCCTTTCCGGCAGAGGCCTCACGGCAAACCACCGGGGAAGCTCTCTTTGAAGAGTCTGGCTCTTCTCCTTGCGCAGCAAATTAAATCCCTGCTGGAGAAAGGCGCCATAGAACTGGTGCCTGTAGCGAAGAGGAACAAGGGATGGTATTCCCCATATTATTTTATCCCAAAAAAAGACGGGGGATTGAGACCCATCATGGACTTGCGTGGTTTGAACAAGCTCCTCAGGAAGGCCAAGTTCAAGATGGTTACTCTTTCTCAAGTCCTCCAGGCCCTTCAACTTCAGGATTGGTTGGTGTCTCTCGACCTCAAGGATGCTTACTTTCATGTGCCGATTCATCCCAAGCACAGGAAGTACCTGGGGTTCGTGGTTTGGCGACTCGCATTTTCAGTTTCGGGACCTGCCATTTGGATTAACCTCCGCCCCAAGTGTCTTCACCAAACTAATGGTGGTGGTGGCAGCGTATCTCAGGAAAGGGGGGATTCACGTCTACCCCTACCTGGACGATTGGTTGATCAGTGCGCGCTCTCCCGAGCAAGCCTTGGATCATCTGTCCGTCACCTGCCACTCCCTTCACAAGATGGGCTTCTCCCTCAACTTAAAGAAGTCTCATTTGACACCTAACCAGCGGATCCAGTACATCAGAGCAGTGCTCGACACATCCCTGGGGCAGCGTTCTCCCCAGGTGAGGGCTCATCACATCTGCAGATGGTGGACAAGTTTCAACGTGCCTGCAGTCTCCTGGCATTCAAGTTCTTGAGGTTGCTCGGCCTCATGGCATCCTGAATTCTACTGGTGCCAGAGGCCAGGCTGCAGATGAGATCTCTGCAGTGGGCTCTCAAGATGCAGTGGTTGCAGTCCTCCGGCAGGATGTCGGATCCCGTTCAGGTGCCGCCATCGGTTGCCCAGGATCTTCTTTGGTGGGCCAACGAAGGCAATCTGATGAAGGGAGCGCCATTTTGGCTACCCTGGCCAGAGGTGACGATCGTGACGGACGCATCCATTACGGGATGGGGAGCTCATGCCAACAAGTTGACAGTCAGCGGTTGTTGGTCTCCATCGGAGTCCAGACTCCACATCAATCTGTTAGAGCTCTGGGCTGTCAGGCTAGCCCTGAAGGCTTTTCTGCCGTCTGTGCGGGGGAACAAATGTCCTGATCATGACGGACAATACAGTGGCAATGCACTACCTCAACAAAAAGGGGGGGCAGGATCACTTCCACTGTGCAGAGAGGCGATGCAGCTATGGCTCTGGGCCATCCAGCAGGAAATTTGTCCATACTTTTGTAAAACACTATTCCCTGGACTCTATTCTTGGGCAAGATTTGGCCTTTGGTAAAGCGGTCCTCAATTCTGCAATTTGATTGGCCATTCTAAAATTCTAAATTCTTTTCCCACCTCCATACGTTGGTACTGCTTTGGGAGTCTGTCAGAGATGTGGAATACGTCAGAGGACACAATCCCCTCGAAGAACAAGTTACTTTCTTACCTGGCAACATTCTTTCGATGGGATGTTCCGCCGACGTATTCCACATAGAACCCTCCCAGCCTGCCCCTCTACAGAATTTCTTATGCGATTGCAGCTTACGTTTCCGCAAGGCTTTCTATAGTCACACTGGCAGAAGATTGGTGCCACACGTTCTGGGGAAAAAACTACAACTGAGGCTATGGGCGTCGTGCATCCTACATATAACATCCAGTGAAGTCGGCTCTCGACGTAGGCCCTCGAGGGACAGCGTATCGACGTCATTGACGCAGGACACCGACGCCGAAAAAATTTCAGAAGCAGCACAGCTGTGGAAATTACTGTCAGAGATGTGGAGTACGTCGGAGGAACATCCCATCGAAAGAACGTTACCAGGTAAGAAAGTAACTTGTTCTTCTGGGTCACACAGATGCCCTGGTATACTTCTCTGCCAGGTATCTCCCGCCCACTCAAATGTTCACTGCCTGATGTGCTCCTTTTACTAGGACATCTTCTTAGATTCACTGTCCTTTAAAACAATTACTTCACTGTGTTTCTATTTGCTTGAGGTATGACTTGCTCCAACTTTCCCCATATTGACATCCCATTTATTGAGATTTGTTCAAATTCTGCTTTTGTACTTTAATTTATTCCATATTCAAATATTTGTATCTGTTTTGTTGGCTTATGTCGGTATGTCCCAGGATCCCCCTATGGCTTTGGCCGGACTCATTGGTGTTTCGTAGCATTCCCGAACCATAGCACATCGTCGCGATGAAGTTTCCTCTCTGGGACAGCCTCTGTTGCTCTGCAGACCTTGCTCTGGCTCTCCCTACAGCTTCCAGCTCACCCTCCGGTGTCTCTCCGCCACTGGAACCAAAGACTGCTGCCCCTCACCACGAGGCTGCTCCCTCTGCAGTTCGAGTGCAGACAGCATTTTGTAAATGTCCCGCGCGCTCCTGATCTTTCAAAACAACTAGTCCACATATTCAGATTGGAGTTTTCTTCAATCTGCATCAACTTCTTACTCCTCTTCCTTGTCTCAGTACTTGAGGCTTTCTGGGAGTTGGAGTTCACATAATTTCTAAGATTTCTACAGTGATATTGTTCAGAACTTTTACTTAAGAAAACATTAGAAATAGTAGATGTTAGGTTTGTGTTATATGTGTGTGAGGTATGAAGGGCTTTCTGGGTTTTACAATGAGAGGGATTTATATGGTGACAATAAGCCTTCAAGACCTTGGGAACTATAAGGTCTTCCTGACGAGAAAATGGGGAGTACTGCGTCTCTCCTGATGGTATCACCACCTTCCCTGACAGACGTCTCCTCCCATGTGATCCTCCCTCATAATACCACCTGCAGGGTCAGGATCAGGTAGCGGCTGCTGTCCCCTGGCCACATCAGAGGAGATTTTCACTGGGGAATCCGTGATGACTCCACAGGATTCATCAAAACAGAAGTTCAATGAGGCATTGGCCGATTTTTAGAGGGCCTGGTACATGGATGATACTCAGGGTGGTGAAACTGAGGTGGAGGGTATGGTGCACCTGATTGATATGCCATATCTTAGCCTGGATCAGGCAGCAGCGTTTGATGAGCCCCTTACCCTATAGGTAGTGCAGCAAGGCATAACATAAGCAGTATTGCATAGCAATTTGCTATGCAATTCTGTAGATTTGCTAACTAAATTGACACTTGTGTAGCAAAGCTAGCTATTTAAGTTACCATGTTCAAAGAAAGCACAACTTGCCCTATATTCCTCTCTTGCCCTCAGGGCACTTTCCACCCTCTTTTCTCGGTTCATTGCAAGTTCAAAGTGGCTAATGGGGAGAGAGTGCAGCAGTAATCATCTCTTCTTTTCTTCAGTGCCAAAGGCTTGTGTGAGAGTGCTAGGCAAGATAGTTTTTTTTCTTTTTCAAATAATAGCAAACCAGAAGTAAATCGGGATGATACTATTTATTAAGCTAACTATATGCTGTCTGGCAAAGACCAGTATGTGTTAACTTTATTTATTTTTAAAAAGCTAGCCATGCAGTTTCATTCCTAAAAATGTACGTTATATGACGCATCATTACAGTAGTGTTACTGTAAAACACTGCATTGGGCCTCATTACAACCCAGGCGTTAGGAGGTTAACGGTGCCGTAAAAGGTGTCGGCGCTGTTAAACCCTTAACGCCTGATTACGAGGTCCCTTTGCGGGTTGCACTTTAACGCCTGCTTTTAGCAGGCGTTAAAATACCAACCCGCAAAGGGACCTAGGAGCTAATTACGGCACCGTAATTTACGGTGCCGTAATTGGCGCCTTCCCCATTCGCATTGAGCCCTATGGGCCAAAAATGGGAATGGGGAAGGGGCCATGGTGAATGGGGAATTACCGCCCCGCCAACCTTGGAATGGGGCGGTAATTCTGCCATTCACCATGGCGGATTCCGGCATGGACCATGGTGCTAATAGCACCATGGTCCACCGCCTGGGTTGTAATGAGGCCCATTGTCTCTATACTTTACAGTAACATTTAGTTTAGTGGATCTAAATCTCACAGCGTCAACTGTATTTCTTTTTGTTGGGGAAGGTGCATCACATAGAAGAGTGAACACTTTTGAAAATGGACATGATCAGAAGACCAAATGCTTTTGATGGCAATCCTAGTTGTGTGACCTGCTGGTTGCATACATCTGTGCAACTGGTGCTCAACCCATGAGTTGATCCTATACTCCTTGATATTGTATCTTATCAACCTGTTGCTTTATATCAGCAAACCTGAAAGGGAGATGGCCGCAAACTACAATATTCTGCCTACTTTGCCCAGTTCTTTGCCTGCTACGCCACCTACTCTGCTTAGTCTCTTACTTTGTCGCTCTCTTACATAATGAAAATGAACACAAATAAAGTCCCACAAGCTACCCCGCCTTTACACACATTCGGGGGTCAGACGTAGTGTGGCCATAGCAGACCTGCTATTTGTTACTCAGCAGTTTCATTGGGTCAGGATCACTTCAAAAACACTTTATTCAGAACATATATAAAGGTCTGTGGAGTGATCCTTTTAGTTACTAAACTCACCCCTTTCGAACCAGATGTTCTTCTGTTGTGAATGACAATTTCAGTCATATGTTTGTTGGCAATTGTCTTATATTGTATTTAATGTGGATACATTATTAATTTAGAATTTTTTTTGTTTTAACAGTACTTCAACTTGTCAGTTTGATCACAAATGGCTGAGGTAAATATACCTTAGCCCTCTGTATTTTGCTAGCACTACCCCTGTGTTTAAGGGAGGGGTAGCCTTGACTCATCTCTTTTTTTTTTGTTGTGGTGCTGATGATATGCTCCAAAACCCAGCTACCAAGGCCCCCTTGCTAATGGAAACACTTGACAACTTCAGCACCATATCGGGGATTAAGAGCAATAAGAGCAAGCCTTGCGTTTTCACATTGGTAGCTATGACATCTCTCTTTCACTCTGAGTTACCCCCCTCTGGGCAGGTATGATAACAGGATACATTTACGTACCTGGGTATCAGGATACAGAGATATTTTCTGGACACTCATTGTGATAATACTTTGAGAGCCTTTGCAGGTACAGAGATGTCGGCAGAGGTCTGGAACAAATTGCGACAGTCGCTCATGGGTAGGGTTGCATTGATCAAAATGGTGGTGCTCGCCAGGCTTCTGTGCTACTTTACCAACGCACCGTATGACATAGAAAAGAGAACCTTTATCAAATTAGATGATATGATCAGAGGCATACTGAGGGGGCGGGACGAAAGAGGGTTGCATTAACCACCCTAGAGGAGCCCTATATCATTTAGTGGTCTCCATGTTCTGAATTTGGAGGCCTACTGCTTTGGCGGCACTGTTACAGCTTGTGACACAGTGGCTGTCTGACTAAGAGACCCCTGAATAGAGGCTGCTGGCTGGCTCGGTGAGACCTTATAATGTCAATAAAATGCTATGGCGGACAATAGGTGAAGGAAAATTGCCTTTTGTGATACACCTGGGTAGAAGTATATTGAGGCGAGCTGATCATTGGATAGGTTGTTTGAATCCTTACTGCCCACACATACCACTGTGTATGGATAATGATTGTTTGTGTACTGATGGATGGAACTGACTCAATGTGTGGGGAATGTTTGGTCTGGCTGTTTGGGGGACATATTTGAGGATGGATGGTTTAGACCCTTCTCTGACTTATGTACGGAACAGCGAGTGAACGAGGGACACTTTCTGTTTTACGCCTGTGAGCTCTGTCTGAATGATGGTATTGCAGGGATCAGATGCTGGATGCTTACCTGATGGGGCAGCTAACCTGTACAGCAAGAGATGTTGTTTCGTGCAACACACGGTCTACAGTTGTTTGGGGAGGGTAGGGGTTGGGGCTGGAGGTTTGTGGTCCTGTTAATTGGATCATTGGGGGAGTTGATGTTTCCTCTTGGACAGATGCGACTTGTTTGTTGTATGATGTAAAAAAACTGATAAAGATATCTTTTTTAAGAGGATGTAGTATCACAGTGTTAAAGCTGAGTGATGGAGTGGAACATTAAGTGTTTATATTAAGAGAGGTAAAGAGTGGCATTTGCTGTGTATTGTTTGGCACTCAATGAAAGGCATCATAAAATGTGCTGAACCAAAATGTGAAAGGAGTTTGAGACTTTCACCTATGATGCAGGTATAGTTACCCGTGCACAAGTATTTGTTGTTCTACATACATTAAGAATGCGATTTAAGACCTGTTTTGTATGCTAGACCTGTCTCTACACACCCATTTATGAAGCCACTGTTGAGTCATTATGTATGTAATATATACTAGTGCACAGGCCCGTGTACACAGGCCAAAGTGCAGGTTTTCCCTACAGGTAGGACCACTATATATCCTAAGCCTAAAGCTCTCTCTAGCGGTGACAACCGGCACAGCTATGCGAATTGGCATTGTCTCTGTATATCCTAAGGCAACAGCTCCCTCTAGCGGTAAAAACAGGTGAAGCTACTGCATCGGACAAACATACAGGACAAACATGCATCTGGCCTTTTATTATATTGTTAGATTAGATAGTTTGCCCAGTAAAGGGTCCATTTACAACAACAAACAATGATGAACTGAGGTTTTATTAATGTCTAGTGAGCACAATCACAATAATTCCTCAGTCTCGGGAGGATAGCTCAGGGTTAACACGCTCGCCTTGGAAGCAAGATGATGTGGCGCAACACAGGTTTGATCCCGGGGTCCGCGCTTTGAATCCTCTGGGTATTACGTGTGTTATAAATTACTAATTATAAAATTATGAGGTAGGAGGGTTGTGTGTTTTTTTTAAATCTCTCACAGGTGGGCCTCCCGGGAGTTCACACCACACTTCACTCTCGGTGGAGGCATTACGCATTGCAAGCAACATCCGGTGGCACTTGTCTCCCTAGGCTTCTTCTTCCCTGCGCTCTGGCCTTCTTCCATGTGTCTCCCCTCCACCCTCCACTGAAGCTAGGAATCTTGGAGTCATCTTCGACTCCTCCCTTTCCTTCATCCCTCATATTCAGGACATTGTCATGAAGTCCCACTTTCAGCTCTTCCTTCTTAAAGGGACTTTACCCTTCCTCACCTTCCCCCAGAGACTCAATGCTCTGGTTCTCTCCAGGCTAGACTACTGAAATAGCCTCTTCCCTAATCTTCCTTCCTCCACCCTGCAACCCCTCCAGTTTACTCAGAATAGGACAGCAAGACTTATCCTTGGCCTGAAGCCCAGGGACCGCATCCCTCCTGCCCTACAAAGCCTTCACTGGCCTCCGGTCTAAGCACGGATTAAATTCAAATCCCTCTGTATCATCCACAAGGCTTTCGGGACCGGGGACCACTCTATCTTCAACACTTCCTGACCAAACACTCCCCTTCTAGACTCCTCCGTTCCCCTGGCACAAACTCCCTGCGTGTTAAGCGCTTTGCTAAACAGAGAGCCGGTGGGCAATCCCTTTCCTCGGCTGGCTCCCTCCTGTGGAACAGCCTCCCTCTCCCTCTGCGTCTTGAGCATGACCTCCCGAAGTTCCGGAAAAGCCTCAAGACCTCTTCCTCCTCCTCCTCTCTTCCCTGCTAATTTTAGAGCAGCGTGACTGATGCGCAGGGCCCTTATGTTTCCTCTGGGCCTTGACCCCCCCCCCCCCACATCTCTCATCCCAGCCGCTGTATTTTTGCTGCACTTACTTGGGCTCACCCTACCCATGGGTGGTTGCACCTAGTTCTTCTCCTCTTAGCACTTACCCTGAGCATGTCTCCATGAGCATCAAAGCACCTATCCCTCACCCCTCCCCCTCTGCACTTGCACGTTATCAACCCTCACAAGGTGTAGTAGGTTCATCTCATGTTCCTTTCCTCTCATTATTTGTATTCATTCAATCATTTATCCTTGTTTTAATACATTCTATCTTCCCCTGTCCCCTCCCTGTTTGCGCTTTGAAGCAAGTTTTCTAATTGTATAAGTGCCTAACAAGTGACCAATACATAAATAGGCTTATCTCTGGAGCCAGTAAAGAATTCAGTTATTGGTGGGTGGGGGGGTGTAAGGAGGGATATGCAGCCTGTGGTTTTACCACCCAATGACTGCCCATGGCCCTGCTTGCAGTGCCTATGGCCATACCCTTGGGGTATTCTTTAGCTAGCTCTGTGCTCTCAAGGGGATGCCACAAGCGTTATTTCTAAGCAATGTTCTGAAATGTAATGGGTTAAATGCAGCTGTAGACCAGCTCCTGATGTAATAAAAATGTCTTGACCTAGTGTGCCTCCAGCCACTTTATTTATAAGCAATATGTGTATTTTAATCTGTTCCTTGCACTGAATTCCTGTTGAAAACAAGCACTGGCAAAGCTAATAGTTTTGACTCTTGTGTTTACATTCGAATGCCATTTGCCAGGCGCAGCCATAATATGGCCAGGTACTAACAACATTTGACTGATTGTTGACATTGTATGGCCAGGTAGCACCATTATGGTAGTGCCTGCAAAATGCCTATCCCATGCCTACACAAAAGTCAAAACTGTTGACTTTGCCAATGCTCATTTCTTTTGTCATATACCGTGATGTCAATACTAAGTCAACCACATCATGTGCTTCATGCAAATGTGAATTCAGGATCTTGCACTTAATTCAGGGTGAAAGGCGCTTCCCGTCAGTATACACTGAAGACTTGTCACTTTTTCAGCATAGTCACCATGGTCCAATTTAAGGAAGGTGGGAGATGCAGAGAGAGACACTGTGCTGTAGATGGACCAGACTCCTGATTTCCTGTGGCCTTGGTGCCCTGCCTGCCTGCGCTGAGCATGCCATTTCTCTGGGTTTGCCTTGGCGTCCTTCCGTTGCAAAGATCATGATTCAGTACACTCCATGGGATGTCCATCCTTGGCACAATGCCAGGGTGAGGTGAGTATGTTTCCATAAAGAAGTGGTTCCACTTTTACCCTGTGTTACTGGCAAGCAGGTTCCCTGGGATCAAATAGGTTATCGACTGCAGTGAGAACTGTGGTGGTTTAGGGGCAGGGACTGGTGGAAGCATAAAAGGCCCTGTAACATGTAACGCCCTGCTCATTCTTCATCCCCCACCGCTGGCTGGCATGTGCTTCTGGTGGATCGGTTCTGTTGGACAGACGGCGGGTGCTCTGACATCTGTTTCTGCATTCACACAATCAAGAAATGAGAAGGGACAGCTAGTGCTGTGCCACTGCTACTACAGTGCTGGTGGGCATCTTGGCAGTGTGCAGTGTATGGCTGTATATGTCTGACTCTCATTAGATGGCATACTTGGTCGACATCTTATGTTTGGTACATGAAGGAACCATGGCACCTTTTGTATCATCTTTGAACCAATAATCACTTGAAATAAGGACCATCTAAAGCCGGGACATCATTTGAACTGCAATGTGTGATGACATCATAAAGACCCTCTGGGAGGTTCCCTGTTTGGATTTCTACATACAGAGCAGCCCTCGTTGTATTCATAATGGATATGTATGGAAGGAAGTTGCTGACGGCCAACTTAAGTTACTCTAGCTTTTTAAGTATCACGAGAGGTTGCCTATTAGTCTCTCATGCTGCAAAGAAAATAGCTTTCAGGCTGTTTGAGATGCCATGTCAGTGATGTGTGTCTCCTCTGATTACCGCATGGCCACTTCTCTGTAATGCAACCTCTCTTTTGATCTCTTTAGATTTGCAAGATCAAGTAGAGCTGCTAGTTTAGCAGTCAGTGGCTGGCTTGACACAAAGACTGAATTACCTGTGCATTAGCTGCCCCCTGAGGTGTTGCTAAGGGGAGGGGTCGTTGCGGGGCTATAGCCCCGGGTCTTTTGGTTGTAGCCCCGGACAGAATCTCTGGGGTCTTCAACCAAAAGGCCACCTACCACGAGTCCCAACAATCCCAACATTAGTGTAGCCCCAGCTCTTTTCCGGACCTAGCAACACCCCTGGCTGCCTCTACATTCGGAACATTGACCCTCCACCCTAGATAGCATTGCAGAGAAAACATTATTTTTCAGAACCTTCTGAAGAAGGGGGCAGTGTTTTGCAGCCAGAAGGTGTGTGTCTATCAGCATTTAAGTCAGAAGGTCACATCCATACATTTTTATCCAATGATGTAAATCCGACTGTTTATATGTGATCTTACCGCAAACAATTGCAAAGTGGTAAATTTCATCGAGGACAAAACACTGAAAAACACCTGATGTGGCAGAATTGTCCTGATACTATACCTTCTAGCAAACACCCTCCCCTGCTTGGCCCCAAATCCTTGACCATGGCTTAGCCTGAGGCCTTTTGCTACACCCGGCTCTCCTGTCATGCCCACACTCCGCCTTGGCTCGGCAGACTACAACCTAATGCCACCCTTCGGGACCCATGAGATACCAGCTCCCAATACCTTTCCATAGATGTGTACAAATACCACCTTTATAAGGAGTATTCAGTTGTGTACGTCAAAGTTGTGTACTGCTCTTGCTACACAATGTGCCCTGCATGTAACCACAAGGCTTCCTCGCAAATATCTGCTTCCTAGTATTACCAAATGTCTACAAAGGTCATGGAAACTTGACAGGCTATATAAGGAACGCTCTGACCTAACACCGAGGGAGAGCTCTCCGTCTGACAACTGATTGCACCTGTCACTTGTCAATCTGTATTACTGTATTTTGCTGTTTGTCTTTCTCTAATAATAACTTGCTTTGCCCTCTCAGCTATGTCCTGACTCTTCATTGCTGTAGGGTTTCCCCCTGCCCTGGGGATTTCCTTATCACACCAAATTGTTTTTATTTTTTTATTTGGGGGAGGTCCCACCCCCATCCCGACCCATTTTAACCCCTTAGCGCACTACCCTTTATTTAATTAATGTTTGCACTGTTTTTCGAAGTTATTTAGCACTCTGTTTTGTTTGCAATAAAATGACTGGCTAACTTTCCGACCATTTTGCAGCTCATTCTAAAAAGGAATGCTCCATTTTGATGCTATTGCAAGCCGGGGTATTGCCAATCATGTCCAATGTGTGGATCGATGCCCAACAATCGAACCCAGATCTGATGCCTTTCTGACGCCACTCTGTCTCTTTACCCCTCTCCCCTGTCCCGCCTCTGCTAAGGCACGCAATAGAGCATTGCTATAGGAAGCTCACGCGGTGGGAGTCGAGCTACTGGAGGAATTTCAGTCTAATCCCGTCCGAACGAAGGTTAAACTAAAAGCACGCTGCTCGAAGACACCTGCAGAAAGGCATTTTGAAAAAGTCCTGCTGGAAAGACAATAGGAACACAACAACACTCCCCAGTCGCTCACCCTGGGATAACTAACAAACTTAGCAACATCTTCCCCATTCACCCAAACCATTCCATACCACATGCAAGTTTGCAAGAAAAGAACGAGGCAGACAATTGTTTTTCCTTTTGGAAAAAATATTAAGACAGCAATTTGTTACATATTTACGAAAACGATCAGCACGAGCACGACCAGCAGACCCTTTGCATCAATCCAGAAATGAACAACGCAAATTCAAAGCAACGGCCCCATTTTTTGCTGCGCATTCCTTTGCGGTTCCCCAACCTTGCATGGGCCTTTTTTTTTTCTTTTCTGTTTTCTGTATTCTGTAGAGCTGTAAGGAACACCGTGTGTTTCTATACAGATGAAGCTGCCGGGCTGCCAACCGTGACGCTCTAGCCCCTGCGTGTTGGCCTCCGGAGGGCCAGGAGACAACTTTGATCAGCATTTTCATTTTTTACGGTAATTTTATCTTTGCTTTATCACCTGTGTGACCAGCATGCCAAATAGCACCCCTTTGCGCCCACCACCCTATAAACTACTTTGACACAAAACCCCTCTCCATGCGGTCATCCTCAATATGCAACAGAAAGAGATCCGTCCCAACCTCAGAAAGGTGTACACTACTAGCCTTGAGGTAGTACCCAATAGTGGCGAAGGCTCCAGTTCTACAGGACCTATGCATCGCCACGTTCTGCTTCTTTATGCATTTCTTTCACTTTGCATTATCTGATCCATCAACGCGCTACCAATATCTGGATGTTATCTCCGACCATATCTCTGCGCTTAGTTTCCAAAAAGAGGCCGACATTTCCTTTAACAATTGTTCCCTGCCTTGCAATGTGAGGTTGCTGCACCCCCCCACCCCCATAGGCATTATTATAGCCTCCAGGGTTGCGTAACTGCTCCACGTCCTCCATATCAGTTACTCTTCATCTCCCCTATTCATTTTGGACTTCCCGAACTATTTCGGTTATGAGTTCTGAAACTTAGGCTTCCTTCCATTCCCACAGAAAGATACTCATTTTGCGGCCCTTACTACAATGATCTGGCCTAAAACACAGGCCACTTTCTTAATGAGTGGCTACAAAAGGCACTCGCTACAGTAGCAACAAAGAAAGATCTATTAATCTAGCTACTAAACACAAAGAAACTTTTCGTTTTGACAGTTAGGTTCCGCCGTAAGAGCTGCCTGCAAGTCAAACCTATCAGCATAGGAAGTAAACATAGGAAAGAGAAGGGCTATAAGGAGGGATATGCAGCCTGTGGTTTTACCACCCATTGACTGCCCATGGCCATGCTTGTAGTGCCTATGGCCATACCCCATAAAGCACAGGCCACTTTCTTCTTTCCAATTGGCCACCTGTTGGGAGGAGGGGTGGAGATCAATTCACTGACCACTGCATTCTGCTTGCTCCACCCCTACATGCTCTCAATAGTAATCTGATTTCCAGCATCCTAGTTCCTTCATTCCATACCTGATGCGGCCCTAGCATCACCAATCCTGAATGAATGCATCCCAAACGCTGCCCGGTTGCTTCCCACCTAGACCTGTGCAATCTTCATTCCAGAAGGAGACTGAAAAATGATTATTAAAGCCCTTCCTGATGTGACCTTAAGGATTGAGGACCCCCTTCCTGACTGACAAGAAGTCTCTTGAGAGACACACTGGGCAGAACTGTTCTTCCAATAAACAATTCAACCCATTGTCCCATACCTTCCTGGTCTGTTTTAGATCTCTGAATTTCTTTACTTTCATCCCCTTAAACTCCTGTACAGTGTATCCAAACAAAAGGTCCTTAGTCCAATTGATCGTTTGCCGGGCGGCAACAGCTCACTGATGCGGAAGGCCCTAAAGAAAGCCTGCAAAAAAGCAGCCCAACAAAGAAGGTTTTGTCCACTTCTGAGCAAATGTGTTTCAGAGTCTCCAACAATGCAATAAGGTCCTAAATAGTACCTTTATCTTACTATTAAGCTATTCATTTTCCAATCTTCCCCACCTTTTCATGGCTGCTTTCACATAATAGCTTTTTGCCGGATCTGGCCCACCATCCAATTTAAAAAAATATGCCACTACTGCCAGATGGGCAGCTTCCCAACTTCTTGATTTTTCTTTTCAGTCATGAAGGTCTGCTTTACAGACCGCCTTGTGGGCCTGCCCACATTCGCTAGGGGCTTGAAATATGCTTAATACAACCTTTTTTTTAGCGTGCATTCTTGACCAACAATTCTAGTCCCTCTTGGCCACCTCCAACAGCCCAATTGGGAAAATGGTCAGCTCGCCGCCTGCGTCAGTGGCCAGCTCTCTGAGCCTGCACCACTGAAAGTAAGTGTCAGCATCATTATTCTTTACACCAGGGATGTGCCTGGCCCTCACCTGTGTGTTGGCTTTCACCAATGGCAATGTCAAACGTCTTAAAGCTAATAGATCTGGACATGTTGCTGAGCCATTGTTTACCTCTGGTACCATTGCTTGACTTTCAGACCACAAGATACTCTTCTTGTTATCCAGCTTCTCTTGCCAAATCTGTAATCTTACTACCGCCGGCAATAACTCGAGAAATGTTATGTTCTTTGTCAACTGACCTCTGCCCCATTCTACATTCCAAGGCATGACACACTACGCCCCGCCCCGCCCAGGAGATCACTGAAAGGTTTGCCCACTGAGGCGTAAGTGAAAAGCTCAAGCTGCTGGCTAGTCTACTCGACCTTCCTCCACAGGCAGGTGCCATTGAAGTTAAGCAAATCCTCCTGATCCATGTGATGTTAACGAAAAATGTTATAATGACATTTCTTTTACCAAACCTTAAATACAGAAAAATTACTGATATCGGCGGTCCCCCAAACCCCACATTTTGCAATGCTTAAAACCCCATATGTATATTTAATACAAAATTAGGTGATTTTTCGGTATTTGAGTTTAGTTAAAAATGTTATTCGTAATTTTTTTTTTTTTTTCGTTAACGTCACTGGATACCAATTCTCCTCCCACAGTGCGGGATCGCCCTTCTCACCTGCTCCTAAGCTGACCTGGTGATGTTTCTGTGATAGCAGTGCAGTTTTTAAACATATGAATTGGGGAGAGCACTAGAATGTGCAGATCACTCTGCTGATCATTGTAATAGGTTAGTAGTTCCTGCTGCCGGTGAGGAGTTCTTAAAATATAGTACTCTTGCATCTTGGCGAGGTTTAGAATGGGTTTGGGTAAGAACTGAGTCACCCGGGCGCTGGCTTGGAGATCTTATTGTTGACTGTGCCATTTAGATTGGACTCTTTAGAATAAATGAGAAATCTCGTCCCTTCATGTTTAGGGCGATTTATTTACACACTTAAGCCGACACATGTTTTGACCCAACAAGGGTCTTTTTCAAGGCTTGTCTGGTGAGCACATGGCTATACGGTGGTGGTGAGCTCAACGTGGGGTGGTGAGCTCAGCGTGGGGCGCTGGCTGGTTAACCTGAAAGGCCAGTAGGGTCTCTGCATAAAGATGGGTGGTCAAATGCTTTGTCCATTGGTATAACTTGCCCAGCAAAATTGAGTTGTCCAATTAGATTTTTGAGCAATGCTGAAGTTGCCTTCCCTTCTTGTTTCACTAACACTACTGCTGATTTTGTTCAGCTTTTCCTTCTGGAGCCTACACATCTATCTGGATGCACACAAAAATCAGCAACGTTACTGGACTCACTGTTTTGTCGTCTGCTTATAGCACACCGAAATTCGCCTACCAAGCATTCAAAACCCTAATCTCTGCAGGTTTTTGTGTTGGGAACCCCTTAAAACAAGAAAACATCAAAATAGCGATCCAATTCACATCCTTTCCACTTCTCGGTCAGAGCTACTCTAAAAATATATACACTGCATGCATAATAATAACCACATGACACAGAACACCCCATTGGCATACATTTCTCAAAATATTTTTTTTCTTCACCCAGAAGAACAGTGGTGCACCGCAAGCAGTCAAAAGGCTGCCCTTATCTTCATTCACCATTAGCGCACCCCACCCTGCTGACATCAAATCCACTGCCTCTTCCAATGAGGTGTCAGTTCCAGAGAACTGCTCCTCGGCTGCTCAGTGCTTAATGGACTTGGCCTTTGGAACAGATAAATGGTGGCGGACCCTTAATTGGCCATATTCTCTTTTGGGATTTAAGATTTCCAACTGACTTCTTCACCATATGGCCTTGGCCCTGGTAAGGGATATGATATGATCTGGAATGTATAACGCGCCTATTCACAAGTGTTTCAAGACGCAACGAGGCAAGGGAGGGAAAACTGAGGGAAGACGGAGACAACAATCCTACTAGACGAGATTGCGCAAGTGTAGGGGAGGGAGGAAGGGGAGAAGTGCAGGGGGAAAGGGGAGGGGGCAGTGCAGTACATAGGATAACAGTAAAAATAAAGACCATAATTAAGAGTGTGACCAGCTGGTGGCAAGAGCAAGGATAAGTGCAGACATCAGGTGTCAAGTCCTAGTAGGGGCTGTAGGGATACAGGAACAGTCCCCGAGTGCAAGGGTTGCCAGGGGAGCAGTGCGGGTGTGCAACTGGCAGGGAGGAGACCTGGCCCGAGATCTGAGGGTAGCCAGGTAACCAGTGCAGTTTCAGATTCAGATGCTAAACTCTTCAGGAAAACCACTTAGTTTGCTTGTTTGTTGTCATACGCATTAAAAAGGGGCCTTCGCTCTTCCAATTTTTGTTGACTACATGGCTTTTGCTTGTTGTTGCTCATCCGGCTTGAAGGTTGAGTGTCTTGGCTTCCGTTTGCAAAGTATGGCTGTCTTGTCTCCACCACATTTGTTGCAAACATGCCTACACCTGCAACCCGACCCCCGGTGCGTGTTCCCTTATGGAATTTCCAAAATGTGGCAGTACCTTTGGTATGTGTGAAGGGTTTGCTCCCCCACCCTCCCGTATACCATTAAAGGATCATTTGCTCCTGCCATAGCTTGATTGTGAACTTTTGGGCTGAAAGAGCTGCTGGGTCTGGGAAGCCACATGCTCTTGATGACGCTGAAATGCCCTGTCTGCCACCAACCTACGTTTGTATCACGGTACCTCCTCATCGTCCCAACTCATTGAGGGAAAATCCCATCCTTTATATCTAAGGCCCTCATCATATTGTAACTAGACATCTACAAACTTCTTGTATGCCTCGTGAATCTCTTGCTCCTGAACATCTGGTGCGGCTGCATCTCTGGGGTATTCCCAACCATAATAGCAGCAAACCTCCCGAAGCTATCAGCCAGTCCTTTCTTTCCCAACTCTCCTTTATTTGCCACAGTAATATGTGATGGATATGCTACACAAGGCCTGCAACCCTGGTGGACATCGGGGGCAAACCTGGGTGTGGCCTAATGCCAACCCCCGTAGCAAACGTCCCATGACTTGCCTCAATTTTGAATGACACCCCTGGCACTTGGGGAACAGGTAAAGGTGTAGTGTCTCCCACAGCTGGTCCACATGCTCTCGCCTAGCCTGTATGGCCACGCCCCCAGCTACATGACAGCATTTGTATGAAATTTAAATTTTTATTTTCACAGTAAGCAAACATAAATAAATGAACAGCAGTCCATGAAATTCACACATATCAACCAAGTGAAAGCAAAGTAATCAATTCGCTATAAACAATCCAAACATATAAACATCAAAAATAGAACAAGAAGGAAGAAAGGAAAAGAAGAAAAAGAAAAAGAAAAGGAAGAAAGAGAATAAGAGCGTAGGAGTAGAAGACATAAACCAAAAATTTCAATGCAAAATACTATACCTCAGACAAAAGGGCATTACAAAAACCATCACACAAACTATAGTTATTATACAGATTATGAGTGTTCAAGGGTAAGTACATAATACCCCAGATCAAAGATCAAGTTTATCCATATGCATCAAGAAAGCAGCTCCAAATGTCCCAAAATGTTTCAATGTCACCAGTGAGTTTGTAAATGGCTTTTTCATATGTTGAAACAGTAAGTAGCTCCTCCACCCAGTCATCAATGTTAAATGAAGTACTTGATTTCCATGACCTCAATATGAATTTTTTTAGCAACCATGCATACACGAAGCAACCAAACTCTCTTACCAAAGTCAATTTCCTCCAGAGAAGAGTCATCACCCAAAATCAGTAATGAAGCATTCATGGGGATTGTGACATCTAAGACCAGACTCAACCTCTCCCGAACCTTATCCCAGAATTGCATTGTCTTGGGATAGGACCAAATCAAATGACTCAGAGATCCTCTCGAACATTTACACTTCCAGCAAAGATTGTTGTCTAAAAGTCGTCTCCTGAATAGTTTCTCCGGCGTCCAATAGGCCCTGAACAACAACTTAGTTTGAGAAGCTCTGAGGGACCAATCCAAACTTACCAAACGAGTGTTTTCACAGCACCTCCGCCAACATCTGAAGTTAACATCTTCCCCCAATTCCTCTGCCCAAATTGCAGGCAATCTCGGATCACCCTTCCGAGTAGCTTTTATAATTCCATACATGGTAGAAGCAGGGTGTGAGGCACTCAAGCATACAGATAGAGCTGTCCAAGCAGGACTTTGACCAGTCAATTGTGGCATCTCAACACAAGCTGAAATAATAATCTTCAGTTTCCTATATTCAGCAAACGAGCATTCTGACATGTCATACATCTGGCCAAGTTGAGCGTACGTCAACCAGTTGTCCCCCTCAAACAAATCTCCAATATATTTGATGCCAGCCACAAACCATTCCACCCAAAACAGAGGTTTACCCTGATATTTCAAGGCTGGATTATTCCATATGGAGGCATCTGGGTGTAAATATGGGTCAGCACTCACACGATTCGAGAGCTCGCACCAGCAGTCTCGCAAGAATGAAGTTAGAGAGCTGACTTTTTTTGATTTGTTCTTCTGAGTAGTCAGCAACGCTTTCGGGTCCAATTGGGAAACAGCACTGCATTCCCAGGATAAGAGGTCAGAATGTTCAGACTGTACATCTCCAGAGTCAATAAGTCTGCACAAATGACGAGTGGAAAACGACAAATGGTAGTCTGAGAAATTAGGCAAGTTCATTCCACCCAATTTCAATGGGAGTTGAAGCTTCCAAATTGCGAGCCTCGGAGGTTTCCCATTCCAAATAAAGTCCTGCATAATCCTATTGATCTCTTTAAAGATGTTTCCAGGTATCTTAATTGGGAGCATGCTTAACAAATAATTTATCCGAGGTGCCAGGTTCATTTTCAAACAGTTGATTCTGCCCCAGGTCGACAATTTCATGACAGCATTTGTTGCGCCTTTATCCTGCGCAGTTACACATTAACACTTGTTAAAGCCTCGTGCACCCACCCTGCCGCCACCCTCATAGGACCCACTTCTGTAACGTTTCTACACTCCCTGCAATGTTGTCATAATCCTGCTTGCTCTGGGCGGAAAACGTATTGGTGCATGAATTCATATTACCCACATGTATACCATCCTTATTCCTAGCCAAAAGCATTCTCAATATATTGCAACACCATTTCATTCATTTGATCCAATGAGGCTGTAGACCGCTCTTTTACTGTTGAAATGTGCACATTTGCGGCAGCCTCTGTGTCCATTTTCTCCTGTGCCCTTCTTTGAATGGGTGTGGGCTGCATCTTTCAGCCCCTCCTGTGCTGTGGGGTGCGCACTTGCTGAATTGCTCCTCACCCAGTCTGCTTCTTGAGGGTCACAGACATATGATGGTCACCGTGTGGATGCTGCTGGTATGTGTGTGTCTGGTATGCACTCTTCATTCACCTTTGAGGATTGAGCTTGTTGCTGCTCGCCCTGCTCATTTGATACTGTTGCTTGGGCTATGAGCCAATCCAAGCCCTTCTTCTTCACTGCACCGTGAATCCACGTCGGCTGTTGATTCCCTTCCGCTTTCTCTGGGCAGAGAAATGCATCCTTAAATCTCTTCCTCTTCCATTTTGCGGGACCAGCAGCAGGATTCAAACCCAGATCTTCAAGTTCCTAAAGTCGGCACTCTGCTCTTTTAATATGAGCATTAACTATTCGGACGTGTTCTCTGTGTGCAGAGCACTTACACATGCCCCTTTCAGAATCTGCAAATTGTGGCTCACAGGCCAGGTGGTGTACGCTGACACATCTACGCACTCTAAAGCTAACAACCTCTAAATCACTATGGCAATGTCTTGCAACGTCTTGCAAGGTGTACTCAAAACAAACTCACTACATTTTACTCCATCTCACTAGATATACCTAATAGTAACAGAGAATTCAACCTCATTAATTTAAACCAGCATTCCTTTTTTATTACCTATAACATTACAAATATGTCAATCGTAAAAACATCAGCAAATGTATTGTGCTTTATAAAGTGACCAGTGCATCCTACCAAAAAAGTGACGTAGTGCTTGTACATAATACGACGATTGAAGAAAAGTTCATATACACATTTGCACAAAGAATATTTTCCAAAA